>NW_028167527.1:0-1200000 GCF_963513975.1 Fringilla coelebs
TGGATGCAGTGGTAGTTGATTAGGAAAGCGCTCTTTCTCTGCAAAGGAACTTAGTCATAGGTCTTTGGAATTCACAGAGGAGAAGGGAGTTGGGTAAACACAGTTGGTGTTTGCTCTTTGCTATTTACTCATCCTGTGTCATGCTTGGGCCCCTGTAACATCTGGCACAGAGGAGGTGACTCTCTGGGCCTTGGTCATTCTTACAGCAACAGTTTGACCTCCTCAGTCATTCACTGACACAGCCTGGAATGTGGTTAAGGTTTCTGTAACTTCTCTTTCATGGTTTCATTGAGGAACAGTTATTTTTGCTGAAGGAGGGTTTTCTTTTTTTCTTGGAGTGATTCCTACCATAGGAGTAGAGGTGCCAAAAAGCCCAAACCATGCTCTGTCTGCTTGAAGCATCTCAAGTAATCGCCTGAATTTAAAAAATATATGAGGAACTATTGGAATAATATCCCAGTATTACCAGATGGAACGTGCCTGGGCTCGTCTGGCCCTTTCTGCTTGACCAGAGGCAGCAGCTGTGGTATTTCACCACAGAGATACCTCTGGCTGGCTGGATGTTGCAGCTAGGCCCTTGGGACAAGTCCAGGCTAGTAAGAACTCAGGTTTACCTCTGGTGAAAGTCTTTAGGCTAGGTGAAGAGAAAAGGAGACGGATTCTACCGCAAGGTTTAATCCAGAGCTTTATTCCAGGGTCTCAGATCTCTGAATCTTGTTGGTACAGCTACAGTAGAATCCCGGCTGCATGGTCTCCAGGTCCTTTTAAGCCCAGGGGGAGGGGGGAGAGGGCGAGTCTCAGGGGACAATGACACTCAGGCCAGTGACCCCAGGGCTGAGAAGCATCTTTTGAACTTCTGCCAATCCCACGATGCCCTTGCTGGAATGTTAAGCTTGATGGACATCACTTAGGAAGAGGCAAGGGGAGGGGAAGGGAGAAGGTATTAGTACCTGGGAAAGGACTGGGAAGTCTAAAACAGGAAATTGCAACGCACTGCAACAAGGAACCAGAACTGAAGGACTGGAAAGTTAAAACGCTGGTCTGGCAGTAGCTCCCTGCCTGCTTTTTGTGCGGGGGAAATTCCATTGCTCCCAGCTCTTTTATTTCTCCTACAGTGTGAGATGTTGATGCTCTGCAGTTGTATTCTTTAAAACTTAAATGTTTCAAGGTTTGGCTTGTTTCAAACTTATCCCAAGCTGCAGTTGTTTCACTCAGCTGCAGCTTGCCCAAATCTTTTGTCTCATTTGCAGTTTGATTCCGGCTTGCTGCCTGAGCAGATGGATGATCACTTGTGAAAGTCTGGAAACTCTTGAATATTCTTTTATACTTCTCACTGTTAGTATTTTCTTCAGAATCCCGTAAAGCAGGTCCAAGAAATTATATGAAAAATGTATAGTGTTTATGCTGTTTCCATTGTCCAGTGAAGGGAGAGGGGGGGTAGTAAGTTCAGTGTTGAAAACATTGAAATAATCCTCTTTCTTTTCCCGTTGCCTGTGCCCATCCTGTTCCTCTAAACCTAATCCCCATTCCTTTTCCCTGTGTTGCTTTGTTCTACTAATCCATTTTTTTAAAAGGTTTGAATATTCTCCTGACCCAAAATGGTGGAGCCAGCTTGCAGTGCAGTCCTGCCCAGAGCAGTCTTGAAACCCAGAATAGCTGCTTTTATGGTAGAGCTTGTCACTGACTTCTTCCATGTTAAGAATTATTTTATCTTTGCTTTAAACAATCAAAACAACAACACAATCCCTGCCCCATGGTCATGCACTTGGATTTCTAGGAATGCTGTGTTGACCTTGTAGTAAAAGTCTCCCATAATAATCTGCTTGGTGTGAAAGATTGACAGCTTGCGTTTCGTGGAAATGCAATCAGTGGAAAACTCCAAGGGAAGTTTATTTTGATTCTTTCTGCCTGCCCAGGCTTGAGATATTTTGCTACTCACAGGTTCCAGGGATTTTAGGAATGCTATCATGAAAACCAGTGCTGTATAGAGTGCTTAGTGGTCAGATTTGCAGCTGAGACACTGTCCGCTGGGACTTTGAGTGTTGAGTCAAGCTGAGCTGTGCAGAATGGGGAGAGCTTTGGTGGGGTTTGTCATGATGAGGATCAGCCTCAAAGCACAGAGGTTGGATTGGCCAGATTGGATCTGTTATTTCTGGAATTGTGCTGCTTTTTGCCTCAGCTGATGCTGTCTGCTGGTTAAAGGAGTATTAATACTGGCAAGTGTCACTGCCTCCTTGGAACATGTGATTTAAGGGAAAACTGAGCCTGTTTGAAATGGGCAGGCTATTTCACAGTCACTGGAATACATTAATGTTTTCTGATGGATTTTACAAAGCTCTTTTTTTCTTCTTCTCAATTTGTAATTTCAGAGGGGAGGAGAGACAATATTCCCTATAGGGTGGACCAGCACTATTTCCTCCTGCTGTTAGAGTTGTCCTGGAGAATGCTGCATTTGCTTTGGCTTTACCATGTTCCACAGGACAGTATTTCTGACTTGAAGATTCAATTCCTGGATATTCCATATCAAGGCGAAGCCAACTGTTCTCTGTGGCAGCAAGGGAACACTCCTTCCACTCACACAGTTCCTTTCATTTGGTGATCCCAGGGCTATTTGCTGTTTTCTGCTCCAAATCGTGGCCATAGTGAAATTAATTGATTGATACACCAAGACAGAATTTCTGCCATGCTGTTCAGCAATGCATATGGCTTCAGTTTATTTCCAGGCTGTTTAAATCCTGTAGGTCTGTGTCCATGCTCATATATTTGCTTAGGAGTGGAGGAAACAAACCATCCTGCTTATTCCAGTGGCTTGGCACTGGCTGTTTGTAAGGAATATTTTGTGCTTACAATATTTTTAAGCCAGCCCTTAACAGCACTCACAGATTTTTGCTCATGTTCTAGCTGTGTCTAAAGAAAGGAAAAAACTGGAGAGAATTCTTAGATCCATCTGATGCTCTAATCCATGTTTTCTGCTGTGAGACAGGGAGCTGTGTTTCCTCATCCCTAAAACAGGAGTAGCTGGGGCTGAGAGCCTTTTTACTGCAACTGAAGTGGAATCAGAGCAGTGGAAGGGCAAACCACTTGCACTTGCCTTGTAGTCCTGTCTCTCACTACTAGTGTTGTGTTAGAAGTCTTTAAAATAATATTTTAATGTAATGTTAATATTATAAAATAATATTTAAAGTTGACTTCTTGATGTTAGTTTAAGGGCCTGTTGAGATGCACTGTTTAAATTTTTTCAATTGTTTTATCCCTGTCCATGACAGAGGGTTGGAACTAGAAGATTTTATAAGGTCCTTTCCAACCCAGGCCATTCTAGGATTCAAGAACTGGGATTGGTGTTGGGCCAGACAGAGTGCAGGCCATGTGCAATGGGGTTTTGCACCTCTTAGAGGTATGGCCTCAACTAGGGGGAGTTTATTCCGCACC
The DNA here is from genome assembly GCF_963513975.1 of Fringilla coelebs. Lineage (NCBI taxonomy): Eukaryota > Metazoa > Chordata > Aves > Passeriformes > Fringillidae > Fringilla > Fringilla coelebs. The sequence continues at coordinate 3,430 of NW_028167527.1, forward strand.
CTGTTTTTGTGAGCTTGTACCCAACCTACTTCTTGCCCTCTTGGTGTGGGCAAAGCTTCATGTCCCCCCACCCCAGATTATCTTGGCTGCATGATTTCAGCTCTGAGCTGCAGAATACCCTGAACTAATTTTTCTTATAAGTATGTTAATAAGAATACTGCATTTGCTTTGTCTTTACCATGTTCCACAGGACAGTATTTCTGACTTGAAGATTCAATTCCTGGATATTCCAAATCAAGGCAAAGCCAACTGTTCTCTGTGACAGCAAGGGAACACTCCTTCCACTGACACAGTTCCTTTCATTTGGTGATCCCAGGGCTATTTGCTGTTTTATTCAGTTCATAATAAGACTTCAAATTAATGTTTTAAAATTTAATTTTTTTTTTTTAACCTTCAGGAGATGAATTAAGATGGGGGAATGACTTTAAAATGAAGTAGGGTAGATGCAGATTACATTTTAAGGAGAAATTAATTTCTGTAAGGGTGTTGAGGTCCTGGCAGGGGTTGCCCAGAGTAGCTGTGGCTGCTCCTGGATCCCTGGAAGTGCTGAAGACCAGGCTGGACAGGGCTTGGAGCTGGCTGGTCTAGTGGAAGGTGTCCCTGTCCATGACAGGGAGTGGAATGGGGTGGACTTCATATCCCTTCCAATCCAAACCAGCCTGTGATGCTGTGATAAATTGTAAGTGTATGGCTGGAAAATTCCCTAGAAACACTGTGGAGGGCTTGGAATGCAGAAGAGAGCGTGTAATATGTCAGCAGCAGGGGTTGCTTTGGTTTTCTTCCTCTTATTTTTTCCTCCAAGAGTTCTGGATAACTTGCTGGCACCAAAGTTGAGAGCTACTTACACAGGCATGTGTTTCAGGTTATTTTATTAATATCTGCTTCCCCAGAAAAGGTTCTTATCTTCCAAGCAAGACTCTTTGCCGTCTGTTTCATTCAGTGAAACCCCAGGACATGGTCTGGTTCAGTTCCCTGGATTTTTCCCTAATGCAGAAGTACAGTGGGTCACAAGACATTGCTTGAAAGCTGATTAGGATCCCAAGAAAACAGTTGAAATGCATTGTTCTGAGAGCAGTCAATCAAGAACAGCTCCATGCACAGTGTTCCTTCCTTGTTCTTATTAAAACTGTAATTCTGCACCAGCTTTTTACCTGAAAGAAACTGTTTTATTCTTTTCTGTTTCAGGTTCATGAAGCTCCTTGTTTTGTCCTGTGTGGTCACTCTCACTACAATTAGTCCTCTCATTTTCCTTCATGTTCTGATTTGTACCTGGTAGTAATTGCGCTGTCTTACAGCTTTGTGCGTTAATAATTCGTTCCTTAGTGGTACGAACCACTGGAATCTTGGCAGCCAGAACAGTGCCAGCACCTTGCTCTACCACAGCAGTTCCTAGGGAAGTCCCTGTTAAACAAACATGTTCATTACCCAAACTGATGGCTAGGATAGAAGTTGTTTGTAGCTCCTTCCAGTGACTAGTCCCCAGTATGAGCCTTTTAAATTGACATAAAAGTCACATAACAGTGTGTTTGAGCAGTTACTAATGAACCATTTGGAATTTGTGCGAGAACTTGGAAATTTCTGGTTCTTTATAATTAGAATTTTTTTTTCTTAAAAGTACAATGCTGAGCTGCTTTTTTGTGTAGTTAACTGCAGAGCTATTGTAATGTAATCCCAGTTTGGAAGATTTAGATAAAATCTACCTAAAAGGCTTGTATTTTGTTTCTAATCTTGGGGGGAAAGGATACCACACTCTTCAGTTTCCTTCTTTGTATCTATGCACAGTGGGGAAAGGCTCTTCTCTCTCCATCTCAGCTCTGTTATTTGTGGTACCATCTGTAAAATACCTTCAGAGAATTTCCAAATTCCAAAATCATCATTGCAAAATTAAGGAAATCGAGAAGTCTTGTTCATCAACCTTTTGGCTGTTGCAGTCTGATTTGGAGTTCAGCTGATTCCAGGGCCATGTTCTTGATACACTTAGAGGAGGAAATAAAAAAATTATGAAATACAAAACTCTGTTCCAGTGAATGTGGCTTTTATGTTCCCTTTCAAGTGGCTGTAAAATGATGGGACATGCTATAGGGAGTGTTGCCTCTTCTACCTGAGCTTGTGAATTCAGCTCTTCCTGGCTCACAGAAGCAGGCAAATAGATCTCCTCTTGTCCTCTCACAATACAGAATATTGTGGTGTCTTGGTGATAGCATGAAGTGTCTCTTCTGTGTTACTTGGGATGGAGGTGTTTAAGCCTTAAATACCAGGACAGCTTCCGTCGGTCAGATCGAAGTCTGTGTAAGTGTGTCTCAGGTGGCTGCAGGAGCTGCATGTCTGCTGGGCACACAGGGAGACATTGCTTGGGTATCTCTGCTGTTTCCGCTTAGGAAGTCCTGTGTCCAGCTGGCAGTAACAGTTGAGGGCAAACACCTGTGAGGACAGTACAGGCATGTATTCATCTCTGAAGGTTTTTTTTCCCTTGAACGATATGTTGGCTTTGGAATTTACATTACCCCGAGGATGTGTCTTTGTCTTTCTCAATTAATGATTTTTCTGTACATGATCTCAATGAACTCCTTGAGCATCTACAGGATCTACAGTTCTTCAGCTAATTTATGTGTTGTGTGGGGAAATGTGTCCTTTTGATTTGCTTTGAGTCTGCCTCATGATTCTCCCTTTTTCTTGTGTGAGAAAAGGTGGTGAGCAATTATTTTACTCTCTTCTGTGCCTACTCTGCCTTTCCAGTCATCTGTCTTCCAGGCCAGAGAGTTAAAGCACAGTGGCTCTGCAGATGGAAATTCTTCTGTCCCTTGCTCATCCCTGTTTTTCTGTGACACTTTTTCAGTTCTGCTTCCTGCCTATGGAGGTGGAGAGGAGCAAAGCTACATTCTGCTCAGGATAAATCCTGTCTGGGTTTGTATAACAGCACAGTGGTATGTTTTGTTCGGGGTGACATTTGCTTTTCTTCAGGTTAGTCAGTTTTCTGGAGTTACAGATCATGTTTCTGATGGTTAATGGTCAGTTTGGAGCCTGTAATCTTGGAATTAGGGCAGGAATTTTCTGAACCCGCATAGTTTAATTTTTCTCAACCACGTAGACCAAGTGTACCTTTAAAGTTCAGCAGCTTTTTCTCACAAAGTTGTCCACTTAGTCGACTGCTGTTTTTATTACTCTGAATAGCTTAATATCATCAGTAAACTTGGTCAGTCCTCTTTCTAGATGTTTTATGAATATGTGGAGCCACAAATTCCGCTGAAGTTCTGTGGGTTTTCGGTTCTTGACATTACACCTGCATGGTGTGACAGAGGGCACTGCCAAGGCTCTAACTCTACAGCAGTGAAGATTTTGAAACACAAGATTTTTAAAGTGGAATTCCTTCCTTTTCTGAAGAGTTTTGTAGCACTTGTGGTAAGACTTTTTGCCTGAGCAATCGCTTAAGGGAACCAAAGTAATGAAATGCATTTCCCTTGTAGTGATGGGGAAGAATAAAAATCTCCTTGGTTGTTGAAGACCAGGAGAATTTTCTTTCTTCCAAATGACTGGAAAAGACTTGTGTTATTTTTCTTGTGCTCCAAAGTCAGCCGGTCCAGTTCCAGGCTGGGGGAACTGGAAGTTGTCCTTCCATGGAATGCTACTGGGAATCCTCCCAGCTTGCTCTGTCTCCTTTGCTCTAAGTATTCATGCATGTTCTCAGCTTTTCACCATTCTGTTTCCTGCCCTGTGGGACAAGAGTTCCTATGTGAGAGTAGTTATAAATGAATTGGGCTGCTTTATTTAGGCAATTAAATGTGGTGTTTAATCAAGAGGAGGTTTGTTCTTTGCAATTGATTGCTTCAGTTTTAAAAAATGCCTGGAAAGATTCTGGGGAACAGCAGTGTGCCTGAGGATATCCAATAGCTCGGACCACCTTGTGTAAACCCTCCTGTAAAGGAAAAACCTTGGCTGCCTTCATGCCCTTCTTGTCCCCAGGCTGGTTGCTCTGTTGTGGAAATTAGGTGTCCAAGGCCACGTCTCTTTTTGGCTCCTGCTTGTTGTGATATGAGTTTGCTCTTTAGAGTTCTGTGGATATTTGGGTTTGCTGTGTTGGATTTTGATCTGTAGAACAAAAGGCCTGTCCTGCTATGACAAAGAATCACTTTTATTTGCCTTATTTCCTGTCTTCCTTGATGCTGAGCCCCATTAAGTGAATGGGAAGTAGGATGAAAGTGTCAGGCTATAAGCAGATCAGTACCTGATTTTTATCCCCTTTTCTAGATGAGGATGTAGCTTTTTTGGTAACCCTGATGGCTTTCTAATGCTGACAACAGGAAAAGTCATGTTTGGTTTGAATGTACTGGGACTTGAGACTGCTTGTGGAGCATAATATACAAGTGATACATTATCCATCATTTGTGCTGTGTCTTCCTTGAGCAGATCCTGCTGGGAGGGCCATGGGCTGCAGTAACTGATGATTTCTAAGGCAGTGATCTAAGATGTCTGCCTTGGAGACACGGGCACATGGAAATCCCGCTGGGTTGTTTGGTTGGGATTGCATCAAACAGCGAAGTGCAACATCACAGGCTGAGTGGGGCTTTTGAGGTGCTTGATGTGTGCGTGTGTCTGTGTGTACCACGGCCAGAGTTTGATTACAGGCTCTCCAGGGAATAGTCATGGGCCCTAAGGCTGCCAGAGCTCCAGAAGCATTTGGACAATGCTCTCTAACATGGGGTGGGATTGTTGCTGTGTCCTGTTCAGGGCCAGGAGCTGGACTTAATAATCCTTGTGGGTCCAACTCAGGATTTTCTGATTGGGTGTCTTAGCATTTTGGGGTATGATACTGGGAGTTCCATTGCTCCAAGGAAGGAATTGCCTGCTCTTTCCTCTATGGGCAGGCACTGGCTGAGTGATGCCTTTTGCCTGGAGGAATTTCTCAGGGCAAACTGAAACTGTGCCTGGCCTGGCCTGCCCAAGGCGAGCCTGCAGCTCAGGCAGGTCCCAACAACTAGGGTTTGTATGCTACACAGCTGGGAGCTGTGCCCTGGCTTCTTCTCCAGGTCCTTCTTTGGCTTTGGCTTAGTCTGGCTATTTCCCTATCTGTGGTGTGGCAATAAAATCCTTACCTTTGCTGGGAGTGTTGATGCTGAACCTTGGTTGTCAATAAGGTAAGAGCCTCTGAACAGATGGGCAGTGTTGTCTCTCACTGTCATTTTGTCAGGTGCAATCACTTGATCTTTTTGTGGTTGGCTCCCCTGCTGTGTGAATATATAAGGTGATCTCATATTGCTCAGTTGCTGTTATCAGGACCTGGCTTGTGACATGGCTGCAGCCCCCGGGGACAGTAATGACAGGACTGAAGTTTCTTTGAGTGGTATGATCAGAGAGAGCTCCTGTTTGCATACCTGCCCTGTGTGAGCTTTGTGTCAGCACAGGATTTGAGCCATGGCACGTATGAGCCATTTCCATGACATGCTGCTCTTGCCCTTCCTGTTCCTGAGGGGTTTGATGGATGGGGATGAGGCTGAGCAGCTGTCTTTCTTGCTTTTTCCCATATGGATCAATAAGATATGACCCAAGTTTAAGTAAAGTGCAGCCAAAGGGCATAAAACACTTCCTGATGGAATCCCTTTGCTCTCCAGGGATTGTATCTCAGAGCAAAGCCCAGTCTGCGTGTGCAGATGCTGCTTTGTCTTCCAGGGCTGTCACGTAGCTGGGTGGGCTGTGACACTTACACTGTTACATAGCCTGTGGATTTGGATGAGGATGAGCCAGAAGGGACAAATGTTTGCAATGTGGTTGAGCCTTGCTATGTATTCTGGTAGATCTGGCTGGTAGTTGAATGCTCACTGTAATGCTCCTGAGGACAAGATGTCTTGGATCCCTCTGCTCCACTCAGATGACACCTTACATGTAGTGCTGTATCCAGCTCCGGGGATTCCAGTATTAGAAGGATGCGGAGCAGCTGGAGAAAGTCCAGAGGAGGTCACAGAGATGGTCCGATAGTTGGAGCCAGGGTGGGAGAGCTGCAGGTGTTCACTTGGAGAAGAGAAGGCTCCAGGGGGACCTTAGAGGCCCTTCTAATGCCCAAAGAGGCTCCAAGACAGTTGAAGAGGGACTTTGGACAAGGAATGGAGGGACAGAACACAGGGAATGGCTTCTCACTGCCAGAGGGGATATTGGGAAGGGGTAGTTCCCTGGGAGTGCAGGGAGGCTCTGGCACAGGGTGCCCAGAGAAACTGTGGCTGCCCCATCCCCAGAATTGTTCAAGGCCAGGTTTGACAGGGCCTGGAAGAACCTGGTGGAAAGTGTGCCTGCCCATGGTAAGATGAGATTTCAGCTCTCTTCTAACCGAAACCAGTTAGGTTTTGTGGTTTTGGATCAGGGATCCACCTCCTTTCATATCCAGCCACCTTTCCTCCATTCCCCTCTGCCTTGCTCCTTGAGGCAGGCTCTTGACTGAAGGGGAATGGGGACCTTTTGGGGACCCCCTTCCCCAATCCTGGTTTACAGCAGGTCTGAAGTGAAGATGTTCACTTTGGCCCCCTCTCTAGCTTGGTGACATGGGGGATATCTGCTCTAGGCTCTGTTCTGACACATCGGTATTTAAGGGGGGGATTTTCCCTGGGGTTGCCTCCTTATTAGCTGCATGCAGGCCTTGGGAGCAGCATTATCTTCTTAGCAGGAAGAGGTGATTGATTAGGGTCCAGCTGCTCAGCTAACAGGGTGATGTGTGCAGCAGGAACCTTGGCCAGTGTCCCAGCCCAGGACACTGGCCCTGGAGATGCACAGGGCATGATTGAACATGGCAGCTAGCTTATCCCATGTCTGCATTTGGGAAGTGGTTACATTAGCTCAGGCAGTTGCAGCTGCTTCCCAAAGGGATGTGTGACATTGCCATCTGTCCCTGTGTAACATAACATGCTAGCTGCTGAACCAGGAACAGGGCTTGGCACCTTCCTTTGGATTTGTGGCTCTCCCTGCGGTGCTTCTTGTGCTCTGTGTTCAGGTTTGGCTCTGCTTTCCAACCTAGCAGTTGGATTTTGCTGTGCTGTCATGGAGTTTTGGCAATGAAAGCACTTGCAACAGACTTGGGCAGAATTACAGGAAAAGGGGAATTAAATTTACTTACTTGGGTAGCTGTTTTTAATAAGAACATGTGCCTTCGTCTTATCCCTGTCCTGAGAAGACAGCAGAGGATCATGGTGGCCTTGCTCTGCATCCTACAGAGGAATGGGAAGTAAAGCCTCCTTGGGTCTGTGGCTGAGAGGCTAAAGCCAGTGGTGGTGTTCTGAGCTGGAGGCCAGGCCTCCCTTTTTGGGAAGGTTTCTAAGGATAGATGGCTGCACATGCTGTTGTCCCAGGATTGAAGCTGTTTTGGGGATGGGCTCTCCCTGGATTCAGCAGTGGCAAAGGATGGGATTTCCTGTAGCAGCCTGTGCTTGTGGCAGACGTTGTGTGAGCTGCCAAGATGGGAAGGTGCCCCCCATCAGCAGACTAGCATGGGACCGTGGGAAGCAGGCAGGGGACTCTATTGCTGCCCTTATTTCAGGTGATACAACTCCAGGCAGAGAGGGACATGCAGGGAAACATCCTGAGCTGAACCAAAGTACTAGGTTCAGAGCCCTGACAGCATCTCCTTTCTGAGTGAAGAGGGAAAACCTGCTGTACCTGTGGCTACCTGCTGCAGGTATGGCTTTGCTGTAGAAGTGGGATGGACTTGGCACCTCTCAGACTAGTTAGGTGGTGATGGGCTCACTCTGCAGGAGCCAGAGCCCTCCAGTGCATGTCATGCCTAGACTACAGGGACCTGCCTGTCTTCAAGAAGAGGCAGAGCCAGGGAGAAGCATCAGCTCAGGGCCCTCTGGCTGGGTTTCATTTTTGAGGTGGTGTCTTATGATCTGGGAATGACACTTCAAATACCTCATAACCCTGTGGGGAAGCCTGGACCCACTTCTGTGAGAGTTTCTCCGTTAAACAGAACTCAGAAGAGATGGGCACAGAGTGCTGAGAACAGCAAAGGGGGTGGTGGCCTTTGGTGTCTGGGAGTATTTGGTGCTCTGCTGCCTCTTTGTTCTGGTGCAAGTGTTTGGACAGGGAGTTTCCATAGTGCTGGAGGAAAACCGGGGTGGTAGCAATTAGTGGGAAATTCCTGTGAAGTTCTTGTTTTTCAAGTGAGATACTATCAAGTTGTGTCAGGTATCAGGGAGATTTTCTGCTGGGGGCTGGGACTGATTCAGTCCCTGCAGACCAAGGCTGATGTCAGTGTTCCCTGGGTTTGAGCTCCAGGCTACTTTGATGCCTACATGGGAGTTCAGGTGGCATTTTTTCGTAGAATCATGGAATGGTTTGGGTTGGAAGGGACCTTAAAGACCATCTCATTCCAATGCAGATGTACCTTCTCCTAGACCAGGCTGCTGCAAGCCCTGTCCAACCTGACCTTGGACATTTAAAAGGATGAGACAGCAACAGCTTCTCTGGGAACTCTGTGCCATGGCCTCACCACCCTCACAGGGAAGAATTTTTTCCCAAGATCTCACCTAACCCTGCCCTCAGGTAGTGGGAAGCCATTCCTCCTTGTCCTGTCCCTTGAGGCTCTTGTCCAAAGTACCTCTCCAGCTCTCTTGGAGCCCCATTAGCACCAGAAGGGGCCTCAGGAGTCTCCCTGGATGAACACCCCCAGCTTATCTCCAGAGCTGAGGGGCTCCAGTCTTCAGAGTGTTTCTGTGGTCTCCTCCAGAGTTGCTCCAGCAGCTCCACATCCTTCAGATGTTGGAATTCCCAGAGCTGGATGCAGTTCTGCAGGTGGTGAATCACCTGAGATGAGAAAAAAAGGAGAATGAGGAGCTGTTTGACCTCAGCAATGTCTCATCTCTGCAATGACTGGATGCAGTAGCAGCACTTCTTTTGACAAGAACAATGCTCTTTTCCTGGCTTTGCTGGCTATGGGACAGGCTCCATGGGAGGGCCATGTCTTGGAATGCTGATGTGTAACAGTGGTAAATAAAACTGCTCTCAGTTAATATGATCTCTCTTATTATTTTTGCAGGAACGCCAAGGCCGTGTCAAGTAAAAGGCCATTCTTCCAGCACAGATTGCAGCAGAGATTGCATCCCAGCTGTCTTTCAGAGAGAGAAAGGAGCAAGAGTATCCCAGAAAGAATTAGGACTTTTTTTTTCGTAATTCCTTTGACTTCAAAAAGACTTTTACAAACTTCCAATTAAAAAAAAAAGTATTGGAATATCACAAGACATAGGACTAAAAAAATCCAAAAACAACTACAAAAAAATCCCTTCTAGGTAGAGTAGAGGTAAAACCTGTCCCCTTTCTTTTGGCTTTGGTTGTGATTTCAGAGCATACACTTTGTTTTTGTCTTTTTATTATTTTTTTGGATTTTCAAGTCCATAAGTGGCATATGCCTTTTTTTTGGTCTAATTTTAAAATCCCATTGTTCCTCCTCTTTCCACCCTGTTGGGCCTCCTTCCCTGGTTTTGATATTTGCACTTGGAACACTGAATTATAACATCCACCATGCAAAGTGGAGTAACTTTGTTTTTTTTTTTTTTCTTTCCCTGGACCAGAAGAGGAGGAATTCTATGAGGAAGTTGGGCTTTTGGCCTAAGAAGAATTGAACAGAAAATTGTCCAAGAGGTTATGTCTTAAAGGTGGTTAATTTTTCTCTGACCCTTTGTTACTCAAAAGTCAAGTACTAGGAGTCCTAAGAAATGTTCTGTTCTTGTGCATTATATAGATTTAAAGATTAGGTCTGGATGAATTTGATTTTTTGAAAGCTGAGAACAGTGGTAAAAACTTGTTTACAGGAAAATGAATTTTGGACAATAAAAAGCCCAAAACAAACAAACCAAGGAAGAAATATTGTAAAATGTGTAGTGACTATGTTTCAGTTTCTTGTTAAGCCAATGACAACTGGGCGTTGCCTTTCTTTTCACCATTAATCACTTCTCATTAATAAATGTGAGATCCTGTTGAGCATCACAGTTGTCTCCTGCTCGCTTCCCCTTGCTGTCAGCTCCTCAACTATTGGAAAAATACCTGGGAAAAAAAGGAGTGGAGAGGTGATTTCTCCTTGAGCTTGAAGGAGAGTGCTTTCACCTTGGCATCCCCAGCTCAATCCTGGGGCTGTTCCAAGCCCTTTGGGATTGTTGTGGCTCCAGTGTCACCTGCCTCCAGATGTGAGGGGCAGTGATCACCTGGCCTTTCTCCCAGGATTCCTTCCCATGTCATGGGTAAGTTGGGGAGGATCCAAGCTCCTTCCAGGTGTGGGGAATGCAGATGCTTCACAGCCCAAATCATCTTCCCTGGGAAAAATTGTGAAGAAAATAATAAAAAACCTCCCCCTCCCTCTTCTCTCATCATGGACACTGCTGCTCAATTTTGGTGGACTCCACCTCTGTCCAGCAGCCTGTTGGTCCAAGAGCTGACCAACTAACCAGTCTGACAAGCACTGCTGTGGAACAATGTCAGGTGTCCTGGGAGCACGGCCAGTGTCACAGCCCCCAAGTGCCAACAGACTTGCTGAAGGAACTTGGTGAGTGAGTGATGGAATAAAACCGTACTGGCTGCCTTTCCCTCTCTTTGCAATGGGAAAGGGGCTACAAGGGAGCCCAGGGTAGGAGGTGATACAGAGATAGTAATCTGGGGGAGCCCAGTGTCACTGGGAGAGTGAAGATGCACTGGAGGAGAAGGTAGACTATAAGAGCGGTTAGGTGGGGTGCTCCCAAAAAAGGGAGGTTAAAGCCCTTTTGGGGTTGTAAACCCCAAAATTGCCTGGAAGTGTAGGGGTTGTTTGTGTAAAAATAAAAAAACATGGTAGCATTTCTTATTGTTTTACGTATATAAAAATAATGATTCTTGTTAAAATTGATTTCAAAATACAATCTTGTATGTCCTGTACTTTATACAGGATCTTGGAGTATTAGAAATTCTAAATATAAAGGGTTTAAAGATGCGAATACAACATTTGTGTATATAAATTAAAAAATAAAGGGCATGAAAATGGAAGAAAATATCTCTATGAAGGCTCTAGATATAGATCATACTATTCAGAGTTTGTCTCAGTGTAAAACAGTCAGGTTTTGTCTAGGACTGAAATCGCTGCTGCCACACGGTGGTAAGAACCAGTGTTAAGTGCCAGTGAGAGTGGCTGCAAAGGGAGGCCATTTTCCATGGGAAAAAGAAGTCACTTCCCCAGGGTGTGGGTATCAGACTAAAGGTGGCCTTTGGGGCTCCAAAGACTTGCAGGGTCCTAGTTGCTGGCAGCTTTAGTTTAGGAGAAATGCAGTACAGTTTGCCAATTTTCAGCTTGGCGCCGCCCTGTCTGCCAGGGCGAGTAGCCGCAAACAGAGGCCATTTTCTGAGGGAAAAAAAAGTCATTTCCTCAGGTTCTGGTTATCAGATGAAAGGTGGCATTTGGGACTGAGTGGCCACAAACGGAGGCAGCTTTCCATGGGAAAAGGAAGTAATTTCCACAGTGTCTGAGTACCAGATTAAAGGTGGCAATTGGGGCTTTATGGACTTCCAGTCTTCTAGTTGCTGGCAGCTTTAGTTTTGGAGAAATCCAGCAAAGTTTGCCAATTTCCAGCTTGGCGCCGCCCTATTGGCCACGCCGCATGGCTGCAAAAGGGGGCCATTTTCCAAGGGATTAAGAAGCCATTTCCCCAGGGCCTGGATATCAGATTAAGGGTGGCCTTTGGGTTCTAAAGACTTGCAGGGCCCTAGTTGCTGGCAGCCATCGTTTTGGAGAAATCCAGCACAGTTTGCAAAATTTCGAGCTTGGTGCCAAATTATCGGACTGAGCGAGTGGTCGTAAACAGAGGCCATATGCATGGGAAAAAGAAGTAATTTCCCCAGGGCCTGGGTATCAGATAATGGTGGCCTTTGGGGCTTTAAGGACGTCCTACTTTCTAGCAGCTTTCGTTTTAGTGAAATTCCACAAAATTTGCCAATTTCCACCTTGGCGCCTTCTGTCAACCAGGGCAAGTGGTGGCAAATGGAGAACATTTTCTATGGGGAAAAATAGTCATTTACCCAGGGTTTGAGTATCAGTTTAAAGCTGGCCTTTGGGGCCCTAAGGACTTCCATTCTTCTAGTTGCTGGCACCTTCAGTTTTGGAGAATTCCAGCTAAGTTTTCAAATTTTTAGTTTGGTGGCACACTTTCGGCCAGGCTGAGTAGCCTCAAACAGAGGCTATTTTCCGTTGGAAAAAGAAGTAATTTCCCCAAGATCTGTGTATCAGTTTAAAGGTGGCATTTGGTGCTCTGAGGATGTGCAGGGTCCTCATTACTGGCACCTTTCGTTTTGGAGAAATCCAGCACAGTTAGCCAATTTCCAGCTTGGCACCCTCTTTCAGCCTAGCTGAGTGGTCGCAATCGGAGGCCATTTTCTGTGGGAAAAAGAAGTCATTCCCCAGGGCCTGGGTATCAGATAATGGTGGCCTTTGGGGCTTTAGGGACGTGCAGAGTCCTGGGTACTAGCAGATTTTGTTTTGCCTTAATTCCACAAAGTTTGCCAATTTCCACCTTGGCGCCCTCTGATAGCCAGGGTGAGTGGCCGGAACCAGAGGCCATTTTCCGTGGGAAAAAGAAGTAATTTCCCGTGGGTCTGGATATCCCATCAAAGGTGGCCTTTGGGGCTCTAAAGACTCCCAGTCTTCTACTTGCTGGCAACTTTCGTTTTGGAGAAATCCAGCAAAGTTTGCCAATTTCCATCTTGGTGCTTTATGTCATCCACTGCGAGTGGCCACAATCGGAGGCCATAATCCATGGGAAAAAGTAGTCATTTCCCGTGGGTCTGTATACCAGATGAAGGTGGCATTTGGGGCTTTAAGGACATGCAGGGTCCTAGTTGCTGGCAGCTTTCGTTTTGGAGAAATCCAGAAAAGTTCACAAATTTCCAGCATGACGCCCTCAGGTGGCTTGGCTTAGTGGTAGCAATTGGAGGCCATTTGCTGTGGGAAAAAGAAGTCATACCCCCCAGAGTCCGGGTATCAGATTAAAGGTGGCCTTTGGGGCTCCAAAGTGTCCCAGTCTTCTAGTTACTGTCAGCTTTAATTTTGGAGATATTCAGCAAAGTTTGCCAATTTCCATCTTAGTGTGCTATGTCAACAAGGTTGAGTGGTCTCAAACGGAGGCCATTATCCATGGGAAAAGGAAGTCATTTCCCCTGTGTCTAGATATCAGATAATGGTGACCTTTGGGGCTTAAAGGATGAGCAGAGTCCTAGTTGCTAGCAGCTTTCGTTTTGGCGTAATCCCATAAATTTTGCCAATTTCCAGCTTGACACCCTCTGTTAACCAGAGCGAGTCGCCGCCACCGGAGGCCATTTTCCCTGGGAAAAAAAAAGTCTTTTTCCCAATGTCTGGGAATCAGTTTAAAACTGGCATTTGGGGCTCTAAGGTCATGCTGGGTCCTAGTTGCTGGCAGCTTTCTTTTTAGAGAAATCCAGCAAAGTTTGCCAATTCCTGGCCTGGCAGCCAGTGTGAGTGGCAGCAAATGGAGGACATTTTCTGTGAGAAAAAGAAGTCATTTCCCCAGGTTCTGAGTATCAGATTAAAGGTTGCCACTGGGGCTTTAAGAACTTCCAGTCTTCTAGTTGCTGGCAGCTTCAGTTTTGGAAAATTCCAGTAAAGTTCACAAATTTCCTGCGAGAGGCCCTCAGGTGGCTTGGCTTAGTGGTAGCAATTGGAGGCCATTTTCCGTGGGAAAAAGCAGTCATTTCTCCAGGGTCTGGGTATCAGATTAAAGCTGGCCTTTGAGGCTCTAAAGACTTGCAGAGTCCAAAATTGCTGGCAGCTTTAATTTTAGAGAAATCCAGCATGGTTTGCCTATTTCCAGGTTGGCACCCTCTGTAAGCCCATAGTAGTGGCCACAAACGGAGGTAATTTTCCATGTGAAAAAGTAGTCATTTCCCCATGGTCTGGGTATCAGCTTAAAGGTGGCCTTTAGGGCTCTAATGACTTGCAGGGTCCTAGTTGCTGGCATCTTTTGTTTTGGAGAAATCCAGCAAAGTTTGCAAACTTCCAGCTTGGCGTCCCCTGTTGGCAAGGCCGAGTGACTTCAAGCAGTGGCCATTTTCGGTGGGATGAAGAAGTCATTTCCCCCAAATCTGCGTAATACTTCAAAGGTGGCCTTTTGGGCTTTACAGACATGTACGGTCATAATTGCTGGCAGCTTTCATTTTGGAGACATCCAGCAAAGTTTGCCAATTTGCAGCTTGGCACCCTCTGGCGGCTTGGCTTAGTGGCAGCAAATGAAAGCAATTTTCCATGGGAAAAAGAAGTCATTGCCACAGGGCCTGGGTATCAGATTAAAGCTGCCCTTTGGGGCTCTAAAGACTTTCGGAGTCTGTGTTGCTGTGAGCTTTAATTTTAGAGAAATCCAGCAAAGTTTGCCAATTTCCAGCTTGGCGCCCTCTTTTGTCCAGGCCGAGTGATTTCAAGCGGAGCCCATTTTCTGTGGGATAAAGAAATCATTTCCCCTGGGTCTAGGTATCACTTTAAAGGTGGCCTTTGGGGCTTTACCGACATGCAGAGTTGTAATTGCTTGCAGGTTTCGTTTTTGAGAAATCCAGCAAAGTTTCCCAATTTCCAGCTTGGCACCCTTGTTCGGCCAGGCTGAGTGGCCACAAACAGAGGCCATTTTCTGTGGGAAAAAGAAGTAAATTCCCCATGGTCTGGGTATCAGTTTAAAGCTGGCGTTTGGAGCTATAAAGACTTGCAGTGTCTTGGTTGCTGAGAGCTTTAATTTTAGAGAAATCCAGCAGAGTTTGCAAATTTCCAGCTTGACGCCCTCTGTCAGCCTGTCTTAGTGGCAGCAAACAAGAGCAATTTTCCATGGGAAAAATCAGACATTTCCCCAGGGTCTGGGTATCATATAAAGCTGGCCTTTGGGGCTTAAAGGATGTGCAGGGTCCTAGTTGCTGGAAGCTTTCGTTTTGGAGAAATCCAGCACAGTTTGCCAACTTCCAGCTTGGCGCCCTCAGTTGGCCAGGCTGAGAGGGCGCAAACTGGGTGCCAATTTCTGTGGGAAAAAGAAGTCATTTCCCCCGGGTCTGGGTATCAGATTAAAGCTGCCCTTTGGGGATCTAAAGACTTGCAGGGTCAAAGTTGCTGGCAGCTTTAATTTTAGAGAAATCCAGCACAGTTTGCCAATTTCCAGCTTGGTGCCCTCTGGTGGTTTAGCTTAGTGGCAGCAATCGAAAGCCATTTTCTGAGGGAAAAAGAAGTCATTTCAACAGGATCTGGGTATCAGATTAAAGGTGGCTTTGGGGCTCTAAAGTATTGCAGGGTCAAAGTTGCTGACAGCTTTTGTTTTGGAGAAATCCAGCAAAGTTTGCCAATTTCCAGCTTGGCACCCTCTGGTGGCTTGGCCTAAGGGTACCAAACGAAAGCCATTTTCCGTGTGAAAAAGACATTATTTCCCCAGGGTCTGGGTATCAGATTAAAGCTGCCCTTTGGGCCTCTAAAGACTTGCAGGGTCCTAGAGTTTGGCAGCTTTAATTTTAGAGAAATCCAGCAAAGTTTGCCAATTTCCAGCTTGACACACTATATCAGCCTGTCTTATTTGCAGCAAATGGAGGAACTTTTCCATGGGAAAAACAAGTCACTTCCTCAGGGTCAGGGTGGCTATTGAGGCTTTACAGACATGCAGGGTCCTAGTTGCTGGTAGATTTCGATTTGGAGAAATCCAGGAAAGTGTGCCAATTTCCAGATTGCTGCCCTCTGTCAGCCAGGCCCAGGGGCCGCAAATGGAGGCCATTATCCATTGGAAAAGGAAGCAATTTCTCCAGGGTCTGGGTATCAGAAAAAGGTGGTGTTTTGGGCTTTAAGGACATGCTGGTTGCTAGTTAATGGTAGCTGTAATTTTGGTGAAATCCAGGCAAGTTTGCAAATTTTTAGTTTGGCGCCCTCTGTTGGTGAGGCTTAGAAGCCACAAACAGATGCCATTTTCTGTGGGTAAAAGCAGTCATTTCCCCAGGGTCAGGGTATGACACTAATGCTGGCCCTTGGCGCTGTAAAGACTTGCAGGGTCCTAGTTGCTGGTAGCTTTAATTTTAGGGAAATCCATCAGAATTTGCCAATTTCCAGCTTGGCACGCTATATCCACCCGGCTTAGTGCCGGGAAACGGAGGTAATTTTCTGCGAGGAAAAAAAGTAATTTCCCCACGGTCTGGGTATCAGTTTAAAGTGGCCTTTGGGGCTTTAAAGACATCAAGGGTCCAAGTAGCTGGCAGCTTTTGCTTTGAAGAAATTCAGCAGAGTTTGCCAATTTCCAGCTTGGCGCCCTCTGGTGCCTTGGCTTTGTTGCAGCAAACAAAAGTCATTCTCTGTGTGAAAAAGATGGTTTTTTCCCAGGGTCTGGGTATCACTCTAAAGGTGGCCTTTGGGGCTTTACATACGTGCAGAGTTGTGATTTCTGGCAGCTTTTGTTTTGGAGAAATCCAGCAAAGTTTGCCAGTTTCCAGCTTGGCACCCTCGGTCATCCAGACCATGTGGCCACAAACATAGACGATTTTCTGTGGGAAAAAGAAGTCATTTCCCCAGGGTCTGGGTATCAGATTAATGGTGGCCTTTGGGACTCCAAAATCCTGCAGGGTCCTAGTTGCTGGCAGCTTTATTTTTAGAGAAATCCAGCAAAGTTTGCCAATTTCCAGTTTGGCACACTATATCAGCCCTTCTTAGTGGCAGCAAATGGAGATAATTTTCTGTGGGAAAAAGAAGTCACTTCCCCTGGGTCTGGGTATCATACAAAGCTGGCCTTTAGGGCTTAAAGGATGTACAGGCTCCTAGTTGCTGGCAGCTTTCCTCTTGGAGAAATCCAGCACAGTTTGCCAATTTCCAGCTTGGAACGCTCTGGTGGCATGGCTTAGTGGCAGCAAATGAAACCCATTTTCTGTGGGAAAAATCATTCATTTCGCCAGGGTCTGGGTATCAGGTTAAAGCTGCCCTTTGGGGCTCTAATGACTTGCAGGGTCAAAGTTGCTGAAAGCTTTCTTTTTAGAGAAATCCAGCAAAGTTTGCCAATTTCCAGCTTTGCATCTTCTGGAGCCTTGGCTTAATGGCAGCAAACAAAAGCCATTTTCTGAGGGAAAAGTCAGTCATTTCTCCAGGGTCTGGGTATCAGATTAAGGCTGGCCTTTGGGGCTCTAAAGACTTTCAGAGTCCATGTTGCTGGGTTCTTTAATTTTAGAGAAATCCCACAAAGTTTGCCAATTTCCATCTTGGTGTCCTCTGTTGTCCAGGCCAAGGGGTTTCAAGCGGAGGCCATTTTCTATGGGATAAAGAAGTAATTTCCCCAGGGTCTGGGTATCACTTTGAAGGTTGCCTTTGGGGCTTTACAGACGTGCAGAATTGTAGTCACTGGCAGGTTTCGTTTTGGAGACATCCAGCAAAGTTTGCCAATTTGCAGCTTGGCACCCTCGGTTGGCCAGGCTGAGTGGCGACAAAGACAGGCCATTTTCAAAGAGAAAAAGACGTCATTTCCCCAGGGTCTGAGTATCAGTTTTAAACTGGTGTTTGGGGCTCTAAGTACATGCAATGTTCTAGTTGCTGGCAGCTTTCGTTTTGGGGAAATCCAGCACAGTTTGCCAATTTCTGACTTGGTGCCGTCTTTCATCCAGGTGCTTTAGCCACAAATGGAGGCCATTTTCTGTGGGAAAAAGCAGTCATTTCCCCAGGTTCTGGGTATCATATAAAGCTGGCCTTTGGGTCTTAAAGGATGTGCAGGGTCCTAGTTGCTGGAAGCTTTCGTTTAGGAAAAATCCAGAAAAGTTCACAAACTGCCAGCATGACGCCCTGATGTAGCTTGGCTTAGTGGTAGCAATTGGAGGTCTTTTTCCGTGGGAAAAAGAAGTCATTTCCCCAGCGCCTGGGTGTCAGATTAAAGGAGGACTTTGGGGCTCAAAATCTTGCAGTGTCCTAGTTGCTGGCAGCTTTAAATTTTCAGAAATCCAGCAAATTTTGCTAATTTCCAGCTTGGCACACTATATCAGCCCCTCTTAGTGGAAGCAAACGGAGGCTATTTTGTGTGGGAAAAACACAACTAGCAATACTAAGAAGATAGGATTGGCCTCTTTTCATGATGCTCTTCTTGTTTTACAGCCTGGTAAAACTTTTTCATTAGCTTCTCTCTAAAAAGGAAAAAGTCCAATTAAATGTCCCTCCCTACTGGTGAAGGTTGACCATTCACTTTGTTGAGCCTAAAAATGAAATTGGAACTAGCAGCAATTATTGTGTTTTAAGCATTCAGTCTGTTAAGACAATCTCAGGATGATAAAAGCCTACATGCTATTGGCTAAATACTCTGTTTCCCCCAAGAGCGGATGCATGCAATTGAATCCAACTTTCTGTAACAAACTCCAGTAATACAAAAGAGCCAGAAATAGCAGGAAGAATTATTTGACCATTTAGGGAAGTAACCTTCTCAACTTCTTTTGGCCTGAGCATAATCTGCTAGCTGAAGTAACAAACTTGAGGACAGAAATCTCCCTACTATTGAGAAGTTGCTGACAAGGGAGCCAGCTAGGCTCTGTGACTTTCCCCTTTCCATTCATTGGTCAAGCCTAGTAGCCTAAAATTTACAGGGTCAATCAAAGACAAATGCTAACCTAGTCAGAGGTCTATAAAAGGTCCAAAAATAATAGGAGTTCTTCTTAGACAATGAAAATGGAAGCAGAGCTACGTATCTGGTTACTTGCAACATATCCCTACAACTCATTCCCTTCTATTCATGACTAATGTATAGCCAGCAGTACAATCAGGAAAAGATGAAACTTACTGATATCAGCAAGGGAAGGATTTTAAAGAACTATTCCCATTAATCATCATAGAGACAGTAACTCTATCATTAAAATCGAAGCCTTTTAAGTAAGGGAAATCACTTGTGGGAAATTCAGGACTCCTGGACAACGGACCAAGAGGATGAAGCAGAAGCTGTTTATTGTTTACATGATGCACTTACACATTCTAACTCTCTGCACCCGCTAGTCACGCATTTCTTATTGGTGCCTTTGTCTTGTCCACGCATTCTGTGTGCACCTCTCAGAAGATGTATTTGCTTATAGTCCAGGCGCTTTGCCACCCCCCGTTATCGACTTCTTGTGGTCTTGGAATTTGGTTTTTCAGCTTCTCCTTTCTTGTTTTAGCATGGCTTATGTCTTAGTAACCTTGATGAATTCCAGAGGGCCCCGAGAAAATAAGAAGAGTTCCAAGCTGGATGGCTGGTGCACCCTGTATTCTATGTGGTTCAAATACATTGCCCCAATTCCTCCTCCTCGTCCTCCTCGTCCTCCTCCTTGTCCTCCTCCTCCTCCTCATCCTCCTCCTCGTCCTCCTTCTCCTCGTCCTCCTCCTCGTCTTCCTCCTTGTCTTCCTCCTTGTCCTCCTTGTTCTCGTCCTCCTTGTCCTCGTCCTCCTCATCCTCCTCCTCCTCGCACCAGCCAGACCCTTTTCCTTCTCCTTCTCCTGGCACCAGCTAGACCCTTTCCATCGTATTTTCCACCAAGCGGCTCACCAATTTCATGATGCATAGAATAACACAAAGCAATATAAGAATGACTACCAGTAATAACAAAGCTCCAATTATAAGATCTTTCAACCATCCAGTTCTTTCCCATCCCTCAAACTATTCATGCAAACCCCACTGATTCCCAGTCAATTTCTTCATGTGATCTTGTCGTCATATGAATTTACTGTGAATGGCGGCAGAATGGTCAGATAGGTTCATTCATTCCTTCAAACTCCATACAGGCGTGCCAATGTGCTAACAACAATAAATCTGTAGTAGTGTGCCATGTCTAATTGCATCTACGACACATACTATTAAACACCAAAAGTTACGTTTGGTTCTTTGACCATCCAGCATCCCAACTTCTTGAGAGTAGCCAAAGCATGACCAGCAGCGACACCTGGCGCAAGGAATAACCCTATTTATCTGTCTGGACTGCCCAAACCTCAACTAAAATTGTTGCAATCAAGTGTTAAGCTTCTACTTATTCTTTCAGTTCTTTCGGAGGTGAAGAAGCAGCTTCTTCGCACATAGATCATAGTGCTGGTTGCGGTGCGCTCTGCAGTGCGGCTTCTGCCGGAAGATGCCCTTCGGAGAGCTTCCACTATGTCTCACTACTAGAAATTGTGCCAGCACAGCAAAGGTCTACTGATCTTACACTGGAACTTCCACGGAGTGTTGTAGAAGGACTAGCATGAAACACAAGAAAATTGATCAAAACTCCACCCCTATAAATGTTAATGTTGGTTAAGGAGTGAGTAGAGTAGTTAGGTACTGTATTCCCTCAGTTTAAAGGCTATGCATTAAATCCCAGTGCTGTGAAACTTCTTCTTCATGTCTCAGCATCTGCCGCGCTCTCCGTCTCCCAGATGCAAAAAAGCAGCTTTTTCACGCAGAAATCATTGTGCCGGTTGTGGTGTGCTCCGGAGCGCGGCTTCTGCCGAAAGACACCTGGGACTGGCACTTACCTTCGGAGAGCTGCATATCTCCGTCTTCTGCATCTCTTGTCGCCTACATCTTAGCGAAAAGCTTTTCCGCTATGTCTCGCCACGAGAAATTGTGCCAGCAGAGCAAACATCTCCCTATGTGTCCTGTCTTCTCTTAGTTGAAAACCTGCACACTAAATCCCAGTGCTGTGCAGCTTAGTTCTTCACGTCTCAGAATCTGCCGCACTCTCCGTCATCAGGAGGTGAAGAAGCAGCTTCTTCGCACAGAAAACATTGCGCTAGTCGCAGTGCGCTCCAAAGAGCAGCTTCTGCCGAAATATGCCTGTGACTGTCGCTTACCTTCATAGAGCTCAGTCTTCTGGGTCTCTTGTTGCCTACATCTTAGCGAAAAGTTTTTCCAATAGGTCTTGAATGGAGAAATTTTACCAGCACAGCAAACATCTCCCGATCTCACCCTAGAAGTTGCACGGAGTGTTGCAGGAACACTAGCATTAAACACAAGAAAGTTGTCCAAGAACACCATCCCTATGAATGTAATGAGTGTGAGGGGTCAGGAGAGTGGTTAGGTAGTGCCTTCTTTCAAGTTGAAAACTGCGCACTACATCCCAGTGCTGTGCAACTTCGTTCTTCACGTCTCAACATCTGCCGCACTCTCCATTTTCCGCAGGTGAAGTGGCTTCTTCGCCGACAGAGAATTGTGCCGGTCGCAGTGCGTTCCGGAGCATGGCTTGCAGTGAAAGACGCCTGGGACCGGTGCTTACCTTCAGAGAGCTGCGTATGTCCGTCTTCTGCGTCTCTTGTCACCTACATCTTAGCGAAAAACTTTTCCGCTATGTCTCGCCACGAGAAATTGTGCCAGCACAGCAAAGGTCTTCCAATCCTACACTAGAAGTGGCAGGAAAGGCTGCAAACACACTGGCACCAAATACAAGAAAGTGGTCACAATAATCTCTCCCTACGAATGGCAATGTGGGTTTCGTCAGCAGGAGAGCGTAAATGTATGTCCTCTCTCAGTTATATGGCTGCGTACAAAACCCTGGTGTATTGGGGCTTTGTTCTTCACGCCTCAGCATCTGCCGCGCTCTCCAAATCCCAGAGGTGAAGAAGCGGCTTCTTTGTGCACAGAACATAGTGCCGGTCACAGTGCGCTCCGGAGCACGGCTTCTGCTGACAGAACCCTGGGACCGGTGCTTACCATCAGAGGGCTTCGTCTCTTGTTGCCTACAATGTAGCAAAAAGATTTTCCACTACGTCTCGCCATGAGAAATTGTGCCAGCACAGCAAACGTCTCCCTATGTGTCCCTAGGCCTTGCATGGAGGGTTGCAGGAAGTCTAGCATAAAGCACAAGAAAGTTGTCCAACAACTCCATTCCTATGAATGTATATGTGCGTTTAGGAGGCAGGAGAGCATAGCATAAAGGTCCTGTCTTCTCTTAGTTGAAAAGCCGCGCACTAAATCCCAGTGCTGTGCAGCTTAGTTCTTCAAATCTCAGCATCTGCCGTGCTCTCCGTCATCAGGAGGTGAAGAAATGACTTCTTCGCACAGAAAACATTGTGCCAGTCGCAGTGCACTCCAGAGCACAGTTTCTGCCGAAATATGCCCGTGACCGGCGCTTACCTTCATAGAGCTGTGTATCTCTGTTTTCTGTGTCTCTTGTCGCCTACATCTTAGCGAAAAGCTTTTCCACTATGTCTCACCATGAGAAATTGTGCCAGTACAGCAAACGTCTTCTGATCTTACACTAGAAGTTGCATGGAAGGCTGAAAAGACACTAGCATGAAAATCAAGAAAGTTTTTTAAGAACTCCATCCCTACAGATGGTAATGTCAGTTTAAGAGGAAAGAGAGCCTTAAGGTACTGACCTCTCTCAGTTAAAGAGCTGCGCACACAGTCATGGTGTTTTGCGGCTGCGTTCTTCGTGTCTTCTCATCTGCCGCACTCTCTGTCTCCCAGAGGCGAAGAAGCGGCTTCTTCACACAGAGCATCCTGCCGGTCGTGATGCGGGCAGAGATCTGTGCTCGGGGCCGAGGCCCGGGCAGCCTGGGGAGCACTCGGCAGTCCATGGGCCCCTGGCGCCGGCAGGTCCGTGTGGTGGGCTGGCCCAGCCATGTCTGCAGCGGGCTCTGAGGGGAGCAGCCTGGCCCGGTCATGGCCATGCGGGGCCTGCCGGGGCACAGGGGGCCAGGCCAGGCTGGGCAAAGGTGGAGGGAGAGTGGGGCACAGAGGCCCCGGGCTCGCCGTACTCCCCTGGCCACGCAGCTCTTGTGGGCCACCTCGCTCAGAGCCAGCCCTGGCTGCGAGGGTTCCCGGGGCTCCCTGGGCAGGGGACAGCAGGGGCTGACGGAGCTCTGTGCCTGGGGCTGGGCACGGCTGCCAAGGCAGCGGAGGATGCAGGGTCCCCCCATGCTGGGGTGCCTCTGTCAGCCCAGAGCTATGTGGGGATTGCCTGACACAGGCAGGGCTATCAGGGAAACCGGCAATGGCAGGAGGAGAAAGAGGAAATGTGAGAGCTGGGGGTGCTCCAGAAGCCTGGACATGTTGGCAGCGTGGACATGGGGCACCCATGGATACCCCAGGACCCTGAAACAGGGACCCGGGACAGTGCGGACCCCTGGGATGCCTGTGATGCCAAAGGTGGTGAGCCCAGAGAAAGGGAACCTGCAGCCCAGAGAGGGGAACACCAGTACAAACTTGACCCACAGCAACCCAGACAGGGTGGCCTCCAGGAGCCAAACATGGAAAGATCAGAGAGGGGAAACTCATGGGCTTGTTTTTTTTGCTGAATCTTGGTCATTTGTGTATTTTAGGGGACTGAATCTTGGTGTTTTGGAGGTTTACACAGGCACCAGATTCCGAGTGAGTTCTAGAGTGTGGAGGTCCAAGTGCCCAACATTGGGACTGCAATACCTCAGAGCAAAGGTGACCAAAGAGAGACACCCCTCTGAATATAATGGTCTCAGCCATCAGCATTTCCAGGCTCATGTTAATGCCAGATCTCAGAGCTGGTGGTCCATTCATGATGGGGAGAAGCCCTACAAGTGCTTGGAGTATGGGAAGAGCTTCAGGCAGAGCAGCACCCTGACCTGCCACCAGATGATCCACATTGGAGAATGGCCCTCCGAGTGTGGGGAATGTGGGAAGGGCTTCACCTGTAGCTCTGCCCTCCGAGTGTGGGGAATGTGGGAAGAGCTTCACCTGTAGCTCTGCCCTCCTCACCCACCAATGCATCCACACTGGGGAGAGGTCCTACGAGTCTCCTGAGTGCCAGAAGAGATTTCAGACCAGCTCCAATCTCCTCCTGCATGAGCAGATCCACATGGATGGGAGGCCCTTCCACTGCCCTGACTGTGGGAAGGGTTTCTGGCAAAACTCCACCCTCATCACCTACCGGTGCATCCACACTGGGAAGAGGCCGTACGAGTGCCCCCATTGTGGGAAGAGCTTCACTCATGGCTCTGCTTTGACCAAACACCCACGGAGGCACCAGTAAGGGAATGCCCCAACAGGAGGAAGAGCTTTGTGCACTCCTTCAGCTTCATCCCCCATTGGAGGTCCCACGTTAGGAAGAGCCCTGGTGATTCATGTTCCCCATGATCCATGCTGGGAAGACACTTGTCTCTTTTCCTGCCCCTGTCAGTGGCATGGTGTAGGATTGAAGAACATGAGGGTCTGGCCATATCCGTGGCATTACATTCACTCCCACCTCAGTTAATTGTCAGGGACAGGAATAGGATTCTCTTCCACTCCCTGAGGAGAAGGGTGTCCTTTCCGGGCAGGAGGAAATGCATGGCCAGGAAGAGCCTGTTGTTGATGTTGTAGTTTTCCCTGTAAATAGTTTTACTTATCCCTTCTGTTGTCAATATTGTTTTTATTCCTGCTTGTTCCTCATCTCATTGCTGTTCCCAATAAATTGTTCTTATCCCAGCCCAGGATCTTTGCCTTTTGTGCTTTCCATGGGAGGCGGGAGGGCAGTGAGGGCAGCACGGCTTTAGCAGGAGCAGGAAATTGGAGAATCCCATTCCTGAATCCCAGCCCGTGGAAACCGAGCATCCCAGCTGGTCCCAGCCCTGGTGGCCATGGCAACAGCCTTGGGAGCGGGTCCCTGGCTGGGGCTGTGGGATCCTCTTCACTCTGGTGCCCAGGGACAGGACTGGAGGGAATGGCTGCCGCTGAGTCGGGGCAGGCTTAGGTTGGATCTCAGGAAAAGGTTTTTCCCCAGAGGCTGCTGGGGCCCTGCCCAGGCTCCCCAGGGAAGGGTCCCAGCTCCAGGGCTCTCTGAGCTCCAGCAGTGTTTGGACAGCGCTGCCAGGCCAAGGCTGGCATTGTTGGGGTGTCCTGTGCAGGGCCAGCAGTTGGACTTGAGGATCCTGATGGGTCCCTCCCAGCTCAGCCAATTCTGTGGTTCTGGGATCCCATGACCCTGGGGATGGGACTGCAAATGGTTGCCACGGCAATGGGCTCTGGCTGCAGGCGTGAGCTGGTGTCCATGGCAACCACCCCAGCCATGGGGTCTCCATGGAGCTGCCGAGGGACTGAGCATAGCAACAGGGTCCTGGTGATGGTTGCCATGGAAATTTAACATAGCAACAGGCTCCTGGTGAAGGTTGCCTGCTAAGTATCAGATTTGTCACAGGCCCTCAGATGGGATCGATGGGGTAGTTCCAAGAGTCTCCAGGCTGTTAAAGAGCTGGAATGTCACAGGCAGAGAGAGGGGTTCCATGGAGACCTCCCAGGGGTTTCTGGAGATGGTAAAGAGCCATGTGATCAGAGGCAGTCACAGCCATTCCATGGTGACATCCCATGGGACCTTGGGTTGCAAAGGCACCGATCTGTCACAGTCACTAACGGGGGCTCCACAGTGACATGCCAGGAGTCCCCAGGCTGCCAAAGAGCCGGGATGTCCCAGACACTCACAGGAGTTCCTGTCATGGGAACAGTGGGACTTCAGGCAAAAGCTTTTTTTCTTTTTTGGAGAAACTCCTGCTGAGATGTGAGATGGAGAAATGACACCCAACAGCCATAATGTATCTCAGACCCTTGCAAGGCCCCTAGACTTCCTTAATTCCTTCTAAGAGGGGAAATTGGGAGCCCCAGAATTTGTCAAAAGTGTAAAAAATCAGACGGGTGGAATTGAACTTAGTACAATTTGTCCCACAGGATTAATGATAGAATACCACTTACATTTATATAAATACAGCTGTGATTGATTCTGATCATGATTAAACAGAAAGATCATAACCAAAGTTATTTACAGTACAGGAGCTATAACAATTATTAGAATATTTTGCTCTAGGGAGCAATTTTGAAGTCAACAGGGCCTTGCTGGAGTTGTTGGAGCCCATTGCAGGCAGACCCTCCTGCTCCAGCAGGAACTGCCTTTCCTGTGCCATGAGCAGGGCAGGTCCTGCTGCAGGAAAAGCCCCAGGCCAGCCCCAGCACAGGGAAGGCCTCGGGCACAAGGGCAGAGTGCCGCGCTGGCAGCTGTGCCAGGGAGAGCCTGAGGCACCAAAGGCACCTTGGCAGCAGCAGCTGCTTGCAGGGCATGGCCAGAAGCCTCCCTTGGCAACCCGGCCTGGTGGCCACCACTGCAGAGCTGCTGCCTCAGGGCTCCTTTCTGGCTGGGCTCTGAAAAGCCACTTGTGCTCCAGGAGCCTGACTGGGAACCCATTGGCCCCAGCACCTTGGGGACAAGATATTAATGACAAAACTCTTCATGCTAGCAGAGACAAGGCAAGGACAGAGGAAAGGGAAGAGCCAGGCCCAGGGACAGGGCTGCAATGGTGCTGTGAGGTCACTGCCCCTGCAGCAGCCTGGCTGCCCTCAGCAGGCATTCTGGTTGTGAAGGCACCCAGCTCATCAGAGAACCCACACAACAGGCATTCCATCCTTGGGGTGGGGAGGGTTTCACTGGGTCAGGTTGCACAAAGGTCCTGCTCTTGGACAATTCCTGGGATGGGGCATCCACTTCTCTGCAAAAATATTTGCAGTTTTGTGCCACTCTCACTGTAAAATATTTCCTTCTTCTGACAAATGTAAATCCACCCTCATTCAGTTTAAAGATATTGACCCTTGTTCTGTCACTGCAAGATTTAGGAGAAAATAACTTTAATCACTATTTTTCCATTTTCACAGATCTTGGAGAGGACCCAAAAATCTCCCAAGATGGGGTTTGGAGGCCTCATCACATAACCAGCAGGGACGGGCTAAGGGCTCTGGGGTCAGTGGTGTGGAGACTGAGGACAGAACAGGAGTAGCCTAGGAGGGATTGAAGGGTGGTTTCAGAGTGGCTGGAACTTTTCTTCATTGTATAAAAAAGCCAGAGAAAGAAATAATGGCACAAGTGAACCTGGTGAGGCCCAGACTGGACACCAAGAAAAAGGAATTTCCCTCCCAGGGCAGGGCTGTGGTGCAACATGTCCCCCAGAACGAGCCTGGAGCAGCCCAAGGCTTTGTGTGGGCAGGCAGAGGCAGGCAGGAGGCAGAGCTGTCAGCAAAGGAAGGGGCCAGACAGGTGGGGCAGCTGGGGGATGACGACAGCCTGCAGGGACAGAGGCCGGGGCAGGGACACCGTAGGACAGCCTGGGCTGCACAGGGCACAGGGATGGGCAGCAGCTGCAAGGCCCCAACAGACCAAACTTGTGCAGCATTTTGGCCATGGCTGGAGGCCCTGGCCCTGAGGCCACGAGGGGACAAGTGACCCTTGCAGGCCTGGGGCCTCATTGACTCCTTGTCCCTGCTCAGCAGTCTGGCAGGGGCTGCCCCACAATTCTGCCCTGGGCATTGCACATCCCCACATGCCAGTGCCCATCCCGGGAAGAGCCCTGAGCAATGAGGAAGGAACAGGATCTGCCTTTCCAGGGGCTGGGGCTCAGGCCTTGGCCCTTTGCATTCCTGAAACACATCCAAGTTTTCTCAGCATCAGAGACACCTTTGCCTTGCCCCACCTGTCATCACTGCCTCCAGTGTTCTGTTCTAGCTGGAACCTGGGGACACTTTCTCAGTCTTGTGCCTCACAGGGATCTATTTAAAGTACAAGAAACTTCAGTGTTTCAATTTAACTTTGAGTTCTTGGGAAATTTTTGGAGCTTATTCTGAGGGACTGAGTCTGATGCAAACAGCACCAAAGGCCCAGAGGGTCATTAAAGTCCTTGTGCTGTGTCTGTGATGCTGAGCTGGGCTGGGCTCCTGGCCCAGAGGCAGCTCCTGGCAAGGGCAGTGCTGCAGAGAGACAGCTCTGGCCAGGAGCAGCTCCTGTGCACAGCCCAGCAGGGCTGGGGCACTGCCAGGGCACCTCAGGGACACCAGCAGGGCACAGACAGAGCTCACAGGGGCTCAGCACTGGCAGGATGTCCCAGAGGGGGCTGTGTCACAGCAGCACCTCTGTGGCTGTGTCATGGAGGCACAGAGCAGCTGTGATGTCAGGAAGGGGCTGTGTGACCAGCCCAGAGTGGGTGGTTTGAGGTCACAGATTGGTCTATGACATCACAGAGTTTGTTGTGTGAGGTCATTGAGCAGTTACAGCATCACAGAGGAGATTCTGTGACATCACAGAGCAGGCTGTGACATCATGGCATGGCTGTATGACATCACAGAACAGGCTGTGAGGTGAAAATGTGTGCTGTGACATTACAGAGTGGCAATATGACACCACAGAGAGGGTTTTGTGACATCACCGAGGGGGTTGTGACATCACACAGCTGTCTGTGACATGACAGAGTAGGGAGTGAGGCAATAAAGCAGATCCTGCCATCATAAAGGGTAGCTCTGTGACATCAGAGAGTGGGTTGTGATATCACCTGGTGGCTGTGTAACATCATAGAGCAGGCTGTGACATCGTGGAACAGACAGTGACATGACAGGGTGACTTTGTGACATCACAGAGTCTTCTGTGACATCACATAGCAGCTGTATGACATTGCGGAGTGACATCCCAGAGTTGGCTCTGTGACATCAAAAGGGTGCTGTGTGAGGTCTCGCAGTGGGCTGTGACATCACAGGAGGGCTATGTGGCATCATAGGGGCAGTGTGACATCACAGGGGATGTGTGACATCCCAGGTGCTGTCTGAGGTCACTGGGAAGGTCACTCTGCCCTGCCCCCCCTCACAGTTCCCCCAGAGCAGTCCAACCCTGCTCGTGCACAGCGGGGTCCCCTGTCCCCCCGGGTCCCCCCGCCCCCGGTGCCGCAGCCTCCCCCAGAGGATGTTCCACGAGATCGACCCCAGAGCCTGACACAGGGACGGGGGGCCAACGCCATGGGGGGTGGGACAGGGGGACAGGGACCCCCCGGCAGCGTCCCCATGTCCCCCAGGGCCAGAGCCTGGGCCAGGGCTCCTTCACCCTGTTACGAACGAGGCCTTGAGAGTGCTGAAAAAATCCCCAGCAAGGGATCAGCAAAAACCAGATTTAATATTAAGGGACAGCACCACAAAGTTCCTTGGCAAGAGTCACTCTGCTCCTGACTGGACACTTCAGGCACTCCAGGGAAACCAAGCAACAACAAAACCATGCAGAATCCAGGCAATCAAACCAGAAATGAACCAAAAACTGTCCCTCTGTGTGTGTGAGATAAAGGCTGTGAGGGCAAGGATAAAAGGAATATGGCCTAAAAGCTTAACAGAGCTCAAACAGACACAAAGAGTTAGTGCAAGGCACCTGTGAGAAATTCCCCTGAGGGCAGGGAATGCTCACTGCTGATGCTTTGGCATCTCCCCAGTGGGTGAAGGGCTGAGCCTGGAGGAGTGGGGGGATCAGCCCAGGCTCTGTCGTTGGCCTTTCCTGGCTGGGAGAGTGTCTTGGTTTAGAAAGACAGGTGCCTGTTAAAGGAGACAGGAGCCTCCCCTGAAATGGAGAATGCAAACCCTCCCCACCCCTCCAAATTGGTATGAATAAGGGGCTCTCAGGCAAAGAATATGGGAGCAGGAAATAACAGTTCTTTAATAGGAAAAGGGAAAAAAAAATATAAAAAGGAAAATAAAAATACAACAATGCAATACACCAGAACAACACTGTCAGAGTCAGAACACGACCTGACACCCTGTGGGTCAGGGTGTTGGTAGCAGTCCGGTTGGAAAAGGGGCTGCAGTCCTCCTGGAGTGTCAGGCGTGGTTCTGTTGGAGCAGGGGAGTCCTGTAGGAAAGGGGTGAATTCTTCCTCCGCAGATCCGTGGAAGTAGAAGCAGCTGCTGTTCCTCTGGGTAGTCCAGTGGAGCAAAGGCTGTCTTGGAGTCAGAACCTTCCAGGTTATATCTGCATGGCACTGCTTGGCTCCTCCCTCTGGGCGGAGCATCTCACAATGGGTTGCTATAGTTCTTATCACTCATGTGGTGACATTCAATAGCCCCTTATCAGCAGATGCCCCTTGTTGACTATGATCACTCAGGAAGAGAGATAAGGAGCAATGCCTGCTTGACACCAGACAACTGCCATACAGATGGCAATAGAATACATCTTGCCTTGCAATCTGGAACAGAGAGGCCCCACTCAGAGGGAGTCGCTGGCCCAGGAGAGCTCCAAGGGCTCCTTTTGGAGCGCTGTTTGCAGGGCCCCACGAGAGGGGCTTCAGTCCCAGCAATGGTTCATCCTGGCCACACTTGACATCAGCAGCTTTCTTTGGCAGGGTGAGAACAGGGATGTTGTGCCACTGAGGGAACAGAACCAGTTCCCAGGGCTGCTCCTAAAGGAGCCAGGAGCTGTTTGGGCAGCAGCAGTGCCTGGAGCAGACAGTGTTTGTGATGAGCTGCAGAGGAGCTGAGCCCAGGGGCTGTTGGCCAAGGCTGAGGCCCAAGGAGCATTTCTCAGTTGGCAGGGCGGCCTGAGAAGGGGAGGGGGGAATGCAGCAGCACAGGGCCATGGAACCAAGGGAGCCTTGTGACACTGTGGGGCCCTGTGAGACCAAGGGAGCCTTGTGACACTGTGGGGCCCTGTGAGACCAAGGGACCCTTGTGACACTGTGGGGCCTCATGGAATCATGGAGACCACTGTGACATTGCTAAGCCTCATGGAACCAAGGGGACTGTACAGACGCTGTGTGGCTCCATGAAATGTAGGGATCATTGTGACACTGAGAGGCCTCATTGAACCAAGGGTCCATTGTGACACCGTGGGGGCTCATGGAACCATGGAGACCATTGTGACACTGTGGGATATCATGGAAACAAGGGTCTGTTGTGACACTGTGAGACCCCATGGAGTCAAAGGGGTTGCAAAGCCTCATGGAACCATGGAGATACCATAAGGACACATCACAGCCTCAGGGAACCAAAGGGCCAGGTCATTATGATACAGAGGGGACTCATGAGATCATGGAGACTATTGTGACACTATGAGGGCCCATGTAATAAGCAAAGTATTGTGACTCTGTGAGGCCTCATGGAACCAGTGAGACCATTGTGACCCTGGGGGTCCCCACAGAACCAAGAGGACCATTGTGATACTGCGGGGCCTGGTGAAACCAAGACAGCTTTGTGACACTGCAGGGCCGAATGGAACCAAAGGTCCATTGTGACACTGCAGGGCCTAATGTCATCAGTGGTCCATTGTGACACTGGGCAGCCAAAGGAGACCTTTGTGACACTGCAGGGCTTCATGGAACTGAGGGGCCATGGTGACATTGTAGAACCCTATTGAACCAAGGGTTCATTGTGACACTGCAGAGCTGCATGGAACCAAATCTCCAGGGTGACACAGAGTTGCCTCCTGCAATTAATGGTCCATTGTGACACTGTGGAGCCAAAGGAGATCATTGTGACAC
The DNA here is from genome assembly GCF_963513975.1 of Fringilla coelebs. Lineage (NCBI taxonomy): Eukaryota > Metazoa > Chordata > Aves > Passeriformes > Fringillidae > Fringilla > Fringilla coelebs. Next base: position 34,615 of record NW_028167527.1, read on the forward strand.
TGCAAGGCCCCATGGAATCCTTGGGACAATTGTAACATTGCAGGGCCTTATGACACCTGGGGGTCACTGGGACATTGTGGGACCTCATCAGGGGGTCATTGTGACACTGCTGGAATCCATGGAATCAAGTCACCTTTATGACACTGCGGGACCCTGTGGATCCAAGGCACCATTGTGACACTATGGAGCCCCATAAAACCAAAGGAACACAGAACACCCCAACCTTCCCCTCTCTGTGACCCCACAGCCCTGGCAGCTGCTGAGTTCCCCTCTCTGTGACACTACAGCTGTGGCAGTCCTGTTGTCCTGCTCTCTGTGACACCACAGCGGTTGCTGCCTGAACGTTCCCCTCTCTGTGACGCTGCAGCTGTGGCAGCAGCACTAGAACAGAAGCAGCAGCCGTGGAACAACAGGGGAGCAGAGGAGGAGCAGAGACGGAGCTCTGGAACAGCGGGAGAGGAGCAGTTCTGGAGCAGTGGTGGAGCTGTGGTGGAGCAGTGGTGGAGCAGTGGTGGACAAGCTGAGGAGCTGTGCTGGAACACCCCCCGAGCAGCACTGGAGCAGCTTTTGAGCAGCAGTGGAGTAACCATGGAAAAGGTGGAACAGTGGTGGAACAGGAACCACAGCCATGAACAGTGGTGGCACATTGGTGGCGCATTGGGGGCACATTGGTGGTGCATTGGGGGCACATTGGTGGCACAGTGGTGGCACACTGGTAGCACATTGGTGGCACACGGGTGGCACACTGGTGGCACAGGCCCTGCAGTGCCGGAGATGCCGAAGCTGCGGGGGACAGAGCGGCTCCAAGCACTGTGTCTTGCAGGAGCCGGCCCCGCACACCAGAGCAATCCTGTCAGGCTGACCCAGAGCAGGGGCAGCAGGAGGAATTGCTGCTGGGCTCTGGAAGGCGCGGATGGAGAACATTTAATGGTGACCTGGGGGTTTGATCCTACTCATTGTGGCCACTTTAGTGATGCTGGGACAGTTCCAGTCCATCTGAAGTCATGAACTCAGGAGATACTCAGGACAAAAGCAACCAAACTGCCTTCTTTACTGCAGGGAAACACAGCTTGGGAGAAGCTTTATGATTTCTGATTTAGGAACAAAACTGGGTCAATTATTGGCCTGTGGTTTGTTCTAGTCCAGGAACAACTCCCAGAGTGCTCTGATTTGGCATTAAAAATGAGCAATGCGCCTCATCACCTGGATATTTTGCTTTGAGTATAGAGCTATTTGTGGTTGTTATGATCGAGAAAACAACTGGAATTCTTTTCCTGATTTTACTCTTTCTTTCTCTCTCTGGGATAAAGCCTCCAACACTCCCTGAAGGTCTGCTTTCCATAATCTGCTCCTCTGGAGTTGGGATGGGACAAATGAGCAGTGGGAAGAGGGAGGATAATGGACCGTTCAAACTTCAAACTCTGTTTTTGTAGCCTCTGGATTTCCAGTGTTTAGAAATTGTCATGTTTCCAACTCTCTGACCAAATCCCACACTTCTTACTTTTGCACTGGCAGAAAACCTTCCTTTGGCCCCATTTAGGAACTGACCCTTGGAAACACCTCAGTGCAGATGCTTTTTTGTTGATTTTGCTAACAGATGACAAGAAAATCAGCAAGGGGAGGGATGACGGAGAGGGCAGAAACAATTCCTTTCTTTTGTCTTCCTGGTGGAAAGTCTCCTATGGAGGTTGTGCTGCAGCCGGAGACTTCCCGGGCCAAGGGCTGAGGGAAGTGACTCAGCTGAGACAGCGGGACACATCTCCTGATTTGCAGCCCTGGGGCTGGCAGGGGACACAGCTGACCCCGTGCACCCCACACCCCCTGGAATGGGGGATTCTTCCTTCCTCTGCCAGATGCTCCTTCTCCATCCCTGGCCTGGGTGCTCCTGGTGTGAGCTCCCTGCCATGGCCATTGCTGGGGGTGGGGAGCAGGAGGGAGGAGTTCAGTGCCAAACTGGGAGGTGCCAGAGGGGCAGAGATGTGTGGAGGTGACAGTGACAGAGTGACAGGATGTGCAGATGGACACAGGGACAAGACAACACCACTGGGGGAAACCTCTTCATAATTTGGGGGATTTTTGTTTGTAAAATACACATGGATATGGACACACAGAGTGTAGCTTTGCTGAGAGGATTTATTGATGATTGATTATTGAGGGGAAATGGCCCAGGGCTCAAAGGGATCAGAGGGTTCCTCCAGGGATGATCACCTCCTTATGCTGCCAGAAGGGATCAGGACACCAGCACCCCCACAGCTTCCAACTCTAAAAGACAAACCCCAGAACGTGACCTCTGGAGCCTACTGGGCCATGGATGGGCTTTTTCCCCACCCCTGTCCCTGCAGGCACGGCTCACCTAGGCATCCAGAGATGCAGCCAGGCACTTCTGCTGCAGAAGAGTTTCCAGCTTTTCATCTAGATTGGGCTGTGGACAAAGGCAGTGTTAGAGACACACTGAGGGCACTGGGCTGGACTGCGAGGCAGGGCAGAGCAGGGGGGGGCCTTGGGGAAGGGGCTGTGGGAGCAATGGGGTGCAGGAGCTGCTGTGCTCCTGCCCAGAAGCACTGGCCTCCTGGCCAAGAGGCACAGCGGGGGCAGGGGCTGTGTTCTGGCTCATCCAGGGGGTCCTGGGGTGACAAGGATGGGAATGCAACAGGGGCCCTGGGCAGAGGCTTCCCTGGCGAGGAGCCCTGGGGCATTGTCTGGGCTGTCAGGAGGGGTGCAATGGGCTGTGCTGAGACAAAGTGTGATGGCCTGGGCTGTGGTGGCCATGCAAGGGAAGGGTCTGACACCGGCAGAACTTGTGGTAACCACCAGAGGTGTCTCCAGGACTGCGACTGCAGGGAGACCAGGAGACCTCGCTGGTCACTGGGATGTCCCCGGTGCCAGCAAGGGATGGGAGGACACCACTGCCCCCCAATTCCCTGACGGGATGCCCTCCAATGCCAACAGTCCACTCACCTCCCAGAGATCATGGGTTCCTTCCAGGAGTGCCTGGAAAGGAGAACAAAGGCTGAGTCTGGATTGGACCTTGTGGGGCTGTGGGGGGACACGGCTGCAGGGAGCAGGGCAGAGGCAGAGGGATGGGAATTCAGGGCCTCCAAGGAGATCTGTTTGAGGTGTGGGGAGACCCAAAGTCACTGATCTGGGGTCAATTGAGGGCCCAGGGGACAGGGCTGGGAGTGTGGAAGGAGCAGGGTGTAAGGTACAGGGGAGGAGAAAGGAATTGAGGTGTAGGGACATGGGAGTGCAGGGGAGGGGCTTGGTGGGGACAGAAGAACGAGGACAGGTGGGGACAAAACCAACATGACTGGGGTGATCTGGGAGGTGTGGAGTGAGTCAGGGAATTGTACAGGGGGACCCTTCGGCAGTGGAAAGGAAGAAAGGCAAAGAACTGAAGGATACATGGAAGGAAAGGCCTCGGGAATGGTCAGTGGGGGGGCGTTTGGGGACCCTGAATGGGACACAGAGGAGGGACCAAAAGGGTGGAATGGAGGGGTGCAGAAAGGGCAGGATGTGGGGACAGTGTTTGGCTGGTGCCTCACCTTGGCCTGTGCTGGGGGGCACAGCAGGATGGAGAAGAGCAGGGCCATGCTGAGCACAGCCACCTTCATCTTCCTGTCGCTCTGGGCAGTGCTGCCTGAGGCTGCACCATGTGAGGAGCACCTTTATCACTACTGGGACTCCTCCCTGCACCCTCCCTGCCAGCCCCCAGGCCAAAGCCTGGCTTGGCACAGCCCCCAGCCCTGGCCACAAGCCCAGCCCTGGCCCAGAGTCCACCCCACCCCACCTGTGGCATGGATCCAGCCTCCTTGCCTGGCATCCCCCCTGCTTCCTACACAGGGCAGCTGCCTCTGGAAGGGACCAGGCACCTGGGGGGCCAAGGGGGGCAGGCAGAGAGCCAAAGGCACCTGGGGACCCTGTGAGAACAATCCCCACTCCAACACAATCCATCCTCCAACTCCCCCCAGTGCCAGGTCCCCCATCTCCTGCTGCCCCTCCCTTCCCAGAGCTTTCCCTGTGGGACACCCCAGAGCTGAGCCTGGCCCCCAACTCAACATGTGGGAGAGCAAGGGGAACAAGGGACATGTGATCAGGTGGGTGATTGGCATCTCAGTCACTGCAGGCACTGGGGAGTACTGGGCAATGCTGATCACCTGCAGACAAGGCTGAGGGTTGGGGAATGGCTCAGCAGTGACAATTCCCACATCCACACCACATGATATCCCTTTCCCTGCAGATGCCAAACCCGTCCAAGCTCCATGCCCACAGCACTGTCCAGAGGGGAATATGCCCTGCCCTGCCCCTCATCCTGTCACACCTGCAGTCACAGAGCCCTTGCAGAGCACCTGGGTCATGGCCCTGGCTCTGGGCCTAGGCCAGCACTGGCCCTGAGCAGGATGTGCCCATGCCCAGGGACATGGGGAAGTGGGCACTGTCCCCAGGCAGCCACTCAGAGCTAATTGGGGTAACAGAGGTGCCCTGTGAGGAGGAGGGGTGTTGGTGCCCTGCCAGCATCTCTGACGAGCCCTGTTTACCCAGGCCCTGGGGAACCAGGACGACATTCAGACATCTTGGCCTTTCTGGGACTGCCTGGTGCAGGGTGGTCTGTGCATGGGGGAGCTGAGAGCAGATGAATCCCTGGTGGGGACACCCCCCACTCCAACACAATCCATCCTCCAACAGCCCCCAGAGCCACGTACCCCCATCTCCTGCTGCCCCCTCCCTCCCTGATCTTTCCCTGTGGGACACCCCACAGCTGAGCCCATCCCAAAATCCGTTGTGTCCCAGCAGAATTGCCCCCATTCCTGCTCTGGCACTTTGAGGAAACAGCGGTGGGCACTGACCCCTCTTCTTGGGGCATCAGGACCCCAGACTCAGGGAAAACAGGAATGTGGGAGGACTTTGGGTCAAGGGCAGACAGGTGATTGGGATCTGCACCCACTGGAGACACTGGGAGCACTGGGCAGTGTTGATCACCTGTTGATCACCTTGCAGACAAGGCTGAGCCTTGGGCAATGCCTCAGCTGTGCTTCTTGCCACAGCCAGACTACTCCGTTTCCCTTTCCCCGCAGGCCCCAAACCAGTCCCATCTCCAGCCCCAGAGCAGAGTCCAGAGGGCAATGTCCCCTGCCCTGCCCCTCACCATGTTCCACCCACGGCCACTGTGCCCACACAGAGCACCTGTGTCCCACTCTGCACAGCTGCCCCATGCAGGGTGCCAGGGACCCCATCCCCAGCAAGGCTCAAACTCCAGCCCTGGCCCTGGCTGCCATCACCTGCAGCTCCCCAAGACCCTTGTCCCCACACAGGGTCTCTGCAGTGCCCTGGCCCTGAACCAAGGCCAGCGCTGGCCCTGAGCAGGATGTGCCCATCCCCAGGGACATGGGGAAGTGAGAACTGTCCCCAGGCAGCCACTCTGAGCTAATTGGGTAACAGAGGTGTCCTGTGAGGAGGGGTGTTGGTGCCCTGCCAGCATCTCTGACAAGCCCTGTTTACCCAGGCCCTGAGGCACCAAGAGGATATTCAGACATCTTGGGCTTCCCCAGTGGTTCCCCAGAGCTGTCCAAGGCTGTGATTCCTGTTTGATATTCCAGGGCATTAGTGAATGGTTCTGCACCTCTCTTTCCCCAGGGACAAAGTGGATCCATCTGAGATGTCTTGTGGCCCAGCTGGTAAAACAATTCAGGACACTGCCTTGACTGTTTGCTCTGGAACTCACCCAAGGAGGCGCAGGGCCCATGGGGGAAGATTTTCCCTGGAGGTTTTGTTGCTTTGTGCCCATGGAGGAGAGACCAGAGTGTCCCTGTGGGGGATTCTTGACCAGGTGTACGAGTGCTGTGACATCACTGGTGTGCTGAGGTCACCTTGGAGAAGAATTGAGGAAGTGTCTGCAGGATCCAGATTGAGGAACTTTGACCGAGGAGAGCTCCAGGCTGCCTTAGAGATCAGTGCCAGCCAAGGGATGGCATTGGACAGCCAGTGACCATGTGCCAACAGCCCAGGTAGAACGAGCTGGATACACACAGGGGCTCCCAGTGCAGTTGGATTGGCCCCCAGTTTTGGGGGTCCCAAGGGAATGTCCCTGCTTCCTCCAGGGCTGTGTCTGAACTGTGCAGAAACTGTCCCCACACATGCTCCAGCAGGTCAGGAAGGATGAGATTTCCCTCTCTTCTCAACCACTGTCTTAGCAGGAAAGAGCCAGAATTTTCGTGCTCCAGGGAAAGACACTGGTGGCACAGCCCATGTGTCACCCCCAGTTCTGTCTGCAGCACTGGGGCTTAGACGTGAGAAATAGAGAATTTCCCTGGGGTGGGGAAGCTCTGCTACAGGTCCTGGAAGGAAACTCAAAGGCCCCCAAGCATTTCTGCAGGAGAACTCCTGCTCCAGTGTCTGTGGGGCAGAGCAGAGGTGCTGCCATGTGCCACAGTGCAGGCTGGCTTGTACTGTGTGAATTAACCAGCCCCTGGGCTGACTGACCTTGCCCAATTGACTGGGCCTCGCCCAATCACATGTCTACTGGGCTGCAGCCATTTCACTGCCCAGAACCTGAAGGGGCATAGAGATCAGACTAAGGAATATATCCAGACCAGGTTTTTCAAATGCCCTTTATAAGGCAGGGCTTGAGAATAAATGCTCTCTGTTTGCCACATGAACATTGGGGTGAGTGGTCTCTTTGTCCCCAACCCACTGTCCCCCATGAGTCAACATTACAGAAAGCAGCTGTTATAAATGATCGAATCTGCAGCCAAAATGAAAATAATTTGTTATAAATGAATTGACTCTGCAGCCAAATTAAAAAAAATTGACAAAGATTTATTAATTACAAATTGAAAAAAAATCCGCCACAGCCAAGACAGCGTCAACTCCGGAAATTGGCGCTGGGTGAACCTGGATTCGACTGACAGAGTGCCAGTGTTTCCCCGGAGGTTCACCCCGATTGCTTCGTACTGCCTGCTTATATACCCTATATTCTCCCCGAGGCCTGCATAACACAGGATGTCCTTTGTGTTGGTTCATATGTAGAGTTTGAACATAGGGATGCAAAGATTCACTCCTGGTGCTTCTACAGTCCTCTTGCTCCTTCCTGGATGTTCTTTTCACATGGATGGCTGGGTCCATATGGATGCAAAAGGCGTGCCTCGATGTCTGTATGGCTGTCTTCACATGTATTCGGGTGTTACCGGTGTTTCGGGAAGCCCGATGTAATCAACTCCTGGTGTCGATTTCGTGAATGGTCGAGAGAATCGACATTCATGGCCCAGGAGGCTCCTTTCATAAGCTAAAGACTTGATGCTATCTGTAGCATGTTCTGGGAACTGCTTGAATAGAAATGAGATCCTGCTCCCGGCCGGAGTGTTCAAGGACATGTGGTGGAGCAATGTAATATTTTATACATACATACATTTACTAACAGCATGAATTAATCACTCATATATAACAATCCCTCCCCATTTACTTCACCCATTTAATTCATGCTGCTTCTTTGTCAAATTTTTTCTTTTCTACATCTACCCACCACCAAGAAGGGTATCCCACAAGCGGATCACCCCTTATACTATTTGGTACTCCCCCTGTGGGATTCCCTGATAATTTCCATAATTTGACCCTTTCTCTGTTCGCTCCTCAAACTTTGCCAGCGCCTCAGCTGCACTGCTGGCATATTGTTTCTCTCCTAGTCGCATAATTTTAGAAGTGTCACCTCTGGAAGCCCCCTCTGTGTTGACGGGGATTATTGCAATTTGCATTCCCCTCACCACGGAGTGTATCAGCCTGATAAAACAGGGTATCAGGCACAGGAGGAATAGGACTTCTGCAACTGAACAGAGCATGAGAAAGATCACTTTGTTCCACCATGCTCCATCAAACAATTTGTCCCACCGTGAAGATTGTAAAATCGAATTCCACTTTTGAATGGGAACATGGGCCATCTTCTTGATTTTGGCCGCCAAACCTCTTATGGTTTCCCCATAGTCATCAATTTCGATACAACATTCGGATTCATTAAATTTTCCACACACCCCCCCTTCTTCGGCCAGCAAGTAATCTAGCGCGATCCGGTTTTGGTACACAAAAGCCCGTACCTGGGTGTGCTGTCGGCTTAATAAATCCAGGGCTTCTGAGGTGTGATTTGAAACAATCTCCATCACTGCTTGCAACCTGATCAATCTGTTCAGTAAGTAAATTGGTGTCCTATACCCATAACTTTCATCCTGGGCCTACGTGGCTGGTCCATAAAAATCAATTATTCTTGCTGCTGGCCACTCCTCCTCCCCCCAGGTTTGTTTCCTACTTATCACCGGTATCATCTTTTTCAAACCTCGCCTCTCCTTTCTCAGGGTCTCATACAACAGAGCTCTTAACAAGTTACTTTTGGTTCTGGGGAGAGTAAAGAAAACTTGTCGGATCATGCCCAGAGTGCACGATCCTTTCCACCTTAAAGGTAATCCACTATAAGCTTTCTTCCCGCATATCCAATAAATTCCATCGGGGGCCTTCCATTTCTCTCTTATTTTCCCTAGGTCATCCAAGTACCTTTTCACACTTTCCAAGGACTGGAAGGGGTTGGCTCCTGGCCTCTTGACCCAACACAAGTTCAGTTTCTCATTCCATTCACAGTTGGTATCATTTTTGAGACTCCAATACCCCAAGGGAGGGGCTGGATGCCATACCTTTCTTTTTGAGCCCGAATCTACCATCACGGTAGATATACACGGGGTATATCCCATCATCTCAGTGTATTCTTTCCCTTCCCGACTGACACAAATTGTGCTGATCACCCTTTTCTCCAAAATCCATCCCTCACGTCTCTGTGCCAATCTTGAGACCCTTGGGATATCCCATTTCAGGAGCTGCTCCGGAGCCAACCCTTCCCCTTTCCAAGGCCACTTTTCTGCAGACTTCTACCCCCCGCAAATCCAACAGTTCGACAGCACTAATTCAGTAGCTATCTCTAGAACAAGATCAATGACCAGGTTCCTGATGGGGCAGGGCAGTTCCCTGTTGGCATGCTGTTTTTCCAATGCCTCATATTGTTCACTTAATGTTCTCAACCTCTCTTCTTCAAGTTTCTGCTTTGTCAATTCTGACTCCTTTCTCCGGATTTCTAGTGTTGACTCTTTCATTTTTCCATCCGGATCTTCATTGTTCTGGTTCCTCAGAAAACAGAAAACTTTGTCATACTGCGGACTGGCCGCGGCGCGCTCAGGAGCGGGGCTTGTGCCGAAAGAGGCCGGGAACAGGCGCTTACCTTCGGACAGCTCCGGATCCCCGTCTAATGTGTCTCTTGTCACCTACACAGCAGGGAAAAGCTTTTCCACTCTGTCTAGGAAGGAGAAAGTGTGCCAGCACAGCAAATGCCTCCCGGACTTTCCCTGGAATTCAGCAAGTGCTTTGCGGCTTGAAATTGGAAGGAAAGCCTCAGATTTAGCAGCCAGAGCTTCAGGAGGAGCAGCAGCGAGCACAGCATCGGTTTTGCAGCAGCTCCTTCCATGTGCATGTTTTTGGCAGTTGAAAGGCTTGCAGAGTGTTAAAGCAGCTTTTTCTCTCCGCTGGAAAGCTGCACGCTCAGTGCCAGTGTTCTGCAGCTTCTTTCTTCACGTTTCAGCAGCTAGCACGCTCTCCGTGTGCTGGAGAAGCGGGAGAGGCTTCCTTGCCGGAGAAGCGGCACCTTCGCCGGCAGAGAGCATCCTGCCGGCCGCGGTGCGCTCCGGAGCGGGGGCTTGTGCCGAAAGAGGCCGGGAACAGGCGCTTACCTTCGGACAGCTCCGGATCCCCGTCTAATGCGTCTCTTGTCGCCTACATGGCAGGGAAAAGCTTTTCCACTCTGTCTAGGAAGGAGAAACTGTGCCAGCACAGCAAACGCCTGCCGGACTTCCCCCAAAATTCATCAAGAGACGCATTAGACGGGAATGCGGAGCTGTTCGAAGGTAAGCGCCTGTTGCCGGCGTCTTTCGGCACAAGCCCCGCTCCGGAGCGCACCGCGGCCAGCAGGATGCTCTGTGCGTGAAGAAGATGCTTCTGTGGCAAGGAAGCCTCTCCTGCTTCTCCAGCACACGGAGAGCGTGCTAGCTGCTAAAATGTGAAGAAAGAAGCTGCAGAACACTGGCACTGAGCGTGCAGCTTTCCACTGGAGAGAAAAAGGTACTTTAACATTCTGCAAGCCTTTCAACTCACAAAAACATTCTTATGGAAGGAGTTGCTGCAAAAACGATGCTGTGCTCGCTGCTGCTCCTCCTGAAGAACTGGGTACTAAATATGGAATTCCGCCTCTCGCAGAATGCCTCCCAGACGCAAGATGGCACCAGTGCCAACTTGATCTGGTTTCAAAGTGCCAAGTGGGTCATGGAAACTGATGCCCAGAACAGTGGCTTCTGAGTTTTGTTTCCCAGGTAAAAGGCCTGTAGAGTGTTTGAGGGTCTGAGGCTTTAAATGGCCAGCTGCTTCCTAGAATCCGGCCTCTTGCAGGATGCCTCCCAGACGGAAGGTGGCGCCAGTGCCAACTTGGTCTGGTTTGTGAGTGCCAAGTGGGTCCTGCAAACTGACACCAAGAACAGTGGCTTCTGAGTTTTGTTTCCCAGAGAAAAATCCTGTACAGTGGTTCAGGGTCCTGAGGCCTCAAATGGCCGGGTGCCTCCTGGAATTCCGCCTCTCGCAGAATGTCTCCCAGACGCAATGTGGCACGAGGGCCAACTTGGTCTGGTTTGAGAGTGACAAGTGGGTCCTGCAAACTGACACCCAGAACAGTGGCTTCTGAGTTTTGTTTCGCAGGGAAAAAGCCTGTAGAGTGGTTGAGGGTCCTGAGGCCTAAAATTGCCAGGTGCCTACTTGAATTCAGCCTCTCGCAGGATGCCTGCCAGACACAAGGTAGAACCAGTGCTAAGTTGGTCTGGTTTGAGAGTGCCAAGTGGGTCCTGCAAACTGACACCCAGAACAGTGGCTTGTGAGTTTTCTTTCCCAGGGAAAAGGCCTGTAGAGTGGTTCAGGGTACTGAGGACTAAAATGGCCGGTTGCCTCCTGGAAAACGGCTTCTCGCAGGATGTCTCTCAGACGCAAAGTGGAACCAGTGCCAACTTGGTCTGGTTTGAGAGTGCCAAGTGGGTCGTGCAAACTGACACCCAGAACAGTGGCTTGTGAGTTTTGTTTCCCAGGGAAAAAGCCTGTAGAGTGGTTCAGGGTCCTGATGCCTAAAATTGCCAGTTGACTTCTGGAATCCCACCACTTGCAGGATGTCTCCCAGACGCAAGGTGGCACCAGTCCCAACTTGGTCTGGTTTAAGAGTGCCAGGTGGGTCCTTTAAACTGACACCCAGAACAGTGTCTTCTGAGTTTTGTTTCGCAGGGAAAAAGCCTGTACAGTGGTTCAGGGTCCTGATGCCTAAAATTGCCAGGTGCCTCCTGGAATTTGGCCTCTCGCAGGATGTCTCCCAGACGCAAGGTGGCACCAGTGCCAACTTTGGTTTGAGAGTGCCAAGTGGGTCCTGCGAACTGACACCCAGAACAGTGGTTTCTGAGTTTTGTTTCCCAGGGAAAAAGCCTGTACAGTAGTTCAGGGTCCTGAGGCCTAAAATGGCCGGTTGCCTACTGGAAAACGGCTTCTCGCAGGATGTCTCTCAGACGCAAGATGGACCCAGTGCTAACTGGGTCTCGTTTGAGAGTGCCAAGTGGGTCCTACAAACTGACACCCAGAACAGTGGCTTCTGAGTTTTGTTTCGCAGGGAAAAAGCCTGTAGAGTGGTTCAGGGTCCTGAGGCCTAAAATGGCCAGGTGCCTCCCTGAGATCAGCCTCTCGCAGGATGCCTGAAAGACACAAGGTGGCACCAGTGCCAAGTTGGTCTGGTTTGTGAGTGCCAAGTGGGTCCAGCAAACTGACACCCAGAACAGTGGCTTGTGAGTTTTGTTTCCCAGGGAAAAAGCCTGTACAGTGGTCCAGGGTCCTGAGGCCTTAAATGGCCAGGTGCCTCCTGGAATTCGGCATCTTGCAGGATGCCTCGCAGACGCAAAGTGGTGCCAGGGCCAACTTGGTCTGGTTTGAGAGTGCCAAGTAGGTCCTGCAAACTTATACATAGAACAGTGGCTTCTGACTATTGTTTCCCAGGGAAAAAGCCTGTACAGTGCTTCAGGGTCCTGAGGCCTAAAATTGCCAGGTTCCTCCTGGAATTCGGCCTCTCGCAGGATGCCTCCCAGACGCAAGGTGGCACCAGTTCCAAGTTGGTCTGGTTTGAGAGTGCCAAGTGGCTCCTGCGAACTGACACCCAGAACAGTGGCTTCTGAGTTTGGTTTCTCAGGGAAAAAGCCTGTACAGTGGTTCAGGGTCCTGATGCCTAAAATTGCCAATTGCCTTCTGGAATCCCACCACTCGCAGGATGTCTCCCAGACGCAAGGTGGCACCAGTGCCAACTTTTCCTGGTTTGAGAGTGCCAAATGGGTCCTGCGAACTGACACCCAGAACAGTGGCCTCTGAGTTATGTTTCCCAGGGAAAAAGCCTGTAGAGTGGTTCAGGGTCCTGAGGCCTCAAATGGCCACGTGCCTCTTGGAATTCGGCATCTCGCAGGATGCCTCTCAGACGCAAGATGGTACCAGTGCCAACTTGGTCTGGTTTGAGAGTGCCAAGTGGGTCGTGCAAACTGACACCCAGAACAGTGGCTTGTGAGTTTTGTTTCCCAGGGAAAAAGCCTGTAGAGTGGTTCAGGGTCCTGAGGCCTTAAATTGCTGGGTGCCTACTGAAAACGGCTTCTCACAGGATGTCTCCCAGACGCAAGATGGTACCAGTGCCAACTTGGTCTGGTTTGAGAGTGCCAAATGGGTCCTGCAAACTGACACCCAGAACAGTGGCTTGTGAGTTTTGTTTCCCAGGGAAAAAGCCTGTAGAGTGGTTCAGGGTCCTGAGGCCTAAAATTGCCAGGTTCCTCATGGAATTCCGCCTCTCGCAGGATGCCTCACAGACGCATTGTGGCACCAGTTCCAACTTGGCCTGGTTTGAGAGTACCAGGTGGGTCCTGCAAACAAACACCCAGAACAGTGGCTTGTGAGTTTTGTTTCCCAGGGAAAAGGCCTGCGGAGTGTTTGAGGGTCTGAGGTTTTAAATGGCCAGCTGCTTCCTAGAATTCAGCCTCTCACAGGATGGCCCCCAGACGGAAGGTGGCGCCAGTGCTGACTTGGTGTGGTTTGAGAGTGCCAAGTGGGTCCTGCGAACTGACACCCAGAACAGTGGCTTGTAAGTTTTGTTTCCCAGGGAAAGGGCCTGTAGAGTGGTTCATGGTCCTGAGGCCTAAAATGCCGGGTTGCCTAGTGGAATTCGGCCACTCGCAGGATGCCTGCCAGACGCAAGGTGGCACCAGTGCCAACTTGGCGTGGTTTGAAAGTGCCAAGTGGGTCCTGCAAACTTATACATAGAACAGTGGCTTCTGACTTTTGTTTCCCAGGGTAAAGGCATGTGCATTGGTTCAGGGTCCTGAGGCCTTAAATGGCCAGGTGCTTCCTGGAATTCGGCCTCTCGCAGGATGCCTCCCAGACGCAAAGTGGCACCAGTGCAAACTTGGTCTGGTTTGAGAGTGCCAAGTGGGTCCTGCAAACTGACACCCAGAACAGTGGCTTCTGAGTTTTGTTTCCCAGGGAAAAAGCCTGTAGACTGGTTCAGGATCCTGAGGCCTTAAATGGCCAGGTGCCTCCTGGAATCCCACCACTCGCAGGATGTCTCCCAGACGCAAAGTGGCATCAGTGCCACCTTTGTCTGGTTTGAGAGTGCCAATTGGGTCCTGCAAACTGACACCCAGAACAGTAGCTTGTGAATTTTGTTTCCCGGGGAAGAAGCCTGTAGAGTGGTTCAGGGTCCTGAGGCCATAAATGGCCAGGTGCCTCCTGGAATCCCACCACTCTCAGGATGTCTCCCAGACGCAAGGAGGCACCAGTGCCAACTTGGCGTGGTTTGAGAGTGCCAAGTGGGTCCTGCAAACTGACACCCAGAACAGTGTCTTCTGAGTTTTGTTTCCCAGGGAAAAAATCTGTGGAGTGGTTCAGGGTCCTGAGGCCTAAAATGGCCAGGTGCCTCCCTGAGATCAGCATCTCGCAGGATGCCTGAAAAACACAAGGTGGCACCAGTACCAAGTTGGTCTGGTTTGTGAGTGCCAAGTGGGTCCTGCAAACTGACACCCAGAACAGTGGCTTCTGAGTTTTGTTTCCCAGGGAAAAAGCCTGTACAGTGGTTCAGGGTCCTGATGACTAAAATTGCCAGTTGACTTCTGGAATCCCACCACTCGCAGGATGTCTCCCAGACGCAAGGTGGCAGCAGTGCCAACTTGGTCTGGTTTGAGAGTGCCAAGTGGGTCCTGAAAACTGAAACCCAGAACAGTGGCTTCTGAGTTTTGTTTCCCAGGGAAAAAGCCTGTAGAGTGGTTCAGGGTCCTGAGGCCTAAAATGGCCGGGTTCCTCCTGGAATCCCAGCACTCGCAGGATGTCTCCCAGATGCAAGGTGGCACCAGTTCCAACTTGGACTGGTTTGAGAGTACCAACTGGGTCCTACAAACTGACACCCAGAACAGTGGCTTCTGAGTTTTGTTTCCCAGGGAAAAAGCCTGTAGAGTGGTTCAGGGTCCTGAGGCCTTAAATGGCTGGGAGCCTACTGAAAACGGCTTCTCACAGGATGTCTCCCAGATGCAAGATGGTACCAGTTCCAACTTGGTCTGGTTTGAGAGTGCCAAATGGGTCCTGCAAACTTATTCATAGAACAGTGGCTTGTGAGTTTTGTTTCCCAGGGAAAAAGCCTGTACAGTGGTTCAGGGTCCTGAGGCCTTAAATGGCCAGGTGCCTCCTGGAATCCCACCACTCGCAGGATGCCTCCCAGATGCAAAGTGGCACCAGTGCCAACTTTGTCTGGTTTGAGAGTGCCAAGTGGGTCCTGCAAACTGACACCCAGAACAGTGGCTTCTGAGTTTTGTTTCCCAGGGAAAAACCCTGTAGAGTGGTTCAGGGTCCTGAGGCCTAAAATGGCCGGTTGCCTACTGGAAAACAGCTTCTCGCAGGATGTGTCTCAGACGCAAGGTGGCACCAGTGCTAACTTGGTCTGGTTTAAGAGTGCCAATTGGGTCCTGCAAACTGACACCCAGAACAGTGGCTTGTGAGTTTTGTTTCCCTGGGAAAAAGCCTGTACAGTAGTTCAGGGTACTGAGGACTAAAATGGCCGGTTGCCTCCTGGAAAACGGCTTCTCGCACGATGTCTCTCAGACGCAAGGTGGCACCAATTCCAACTTGGCCTGGTTTGAGAGTACCAACTGGGTCCTGCAAACTAACACCCAGAACAGTGGCATCTGAGTTTTGTTTCCCAGGGAAAAGACCTGTAGAGTGGTTCAGGGTCCTGAGGCCTTAAATGGCCAGGTGCCTCCTGGAATTCGGCATCTCGCAGGATGCCTCGCAGACGCAAAGTGGCACCAGGGCCAACCTGGTCTGGTTTGAGAGTGCCAAGTGGGTCCTGCAAACTGACACCCAGAACAGTGTCTTCTGAGTTTTGTTTCCCAGGGAAAAAGCCTGTAGAGTGGTACAGAATCCTGAGGCCTTAAATTCCTGGGTGCCTACTGAAAACGGTTTCACACAGGATGTCTCCCAGACGCAAAGTGGCACCAGGGCGAACTTGGTCTGGTGTGAGAGTGCCAAGTGGGTCCTGCAAACTGACACGCAGAACAGTGGCTTGTGAGTTTTGTTTCCCAGGCAAAAGGCCTGTAGAGTGGTTCAGGGTCCTGATTCCTAAAATTGCCAATTGCCTTCTGGAATCCCACCACTCGCAGGATGTCTCCCAGACGCAAGGTGGCACCAGTGCCAACTTTTCCTGGTTTGAGAGAACCAACTGGGTCCTGCAAACTAACACCCAGAACAGTGGCTTCTGAGTTTTGTTTCCCAGGGAAAAGGCCTGTAGAGTGGTTCAGGGTCCTGAGGACTTAAATGGCCAGGTGCCTCCTGGAATTCGGCATCTCACAAAATGCGTCGCAGACGCAAAGTGGCACCAGTGCCAACTTGGTCTGGTTTGAGAGTGCCAAGTGGGTCCTGCAAACTGACACCCAGAAGAGTGGCTTGTGAGTTTTGTTTCTCAGGGAAAAAGCCTGTACAGTGGTTCAGGGTCCTGAGGCCTTAAATGGCCAGGTGCCTCCTGGAACCCCACCACTCGCAGGATGTCTCCCAGACGCAAGGTGGCACCAGTGCCAACTTGGCGTGGTTTGAGAGTGCCAAGTGGGTCCTGCAAACTGACACCCAGAACAGTGGCTTCTGAGTTTTGTTTCCCAGGGAAAAAGCCTGTAGAGTGGTTCAGGGTCCTGAGGCCTAAAATGGCCGGGTGCCACCCTGAGATCAGCCTCTCGCAGGATGCCTCTCAGACGCAAAGTGGCACCAGGGCCAACTTGGTCTGGTTTGAGAGTGCCAAGTGGGTCCTGCAAACTGACACCCAGAACAGTGGCTTCTGAGTTTTGTTTCCCAGGGAAAAAGCCTGTACAATGGTTCAGGGTCCTGAGGACTAAAATGGCCAGGTGCCACCTGGAATTCGGCCTCTCGCAGGATGCCTCTCAGACGCAAAGTGGCACCAGTGCCAACTTGGTCTGGTTTGAGAGTGCCAAGTGGGTCCTGCAAACTGACACCCAGAACAGTGGCTTCTGACTTTTGTTTCCCAGGGAAAAAGCCTGTAGAGTGGTTCAGGGTCCTGAGGCCTTAAATGGCCAAGTGCCTCCTGGAATTTGGCATCTCGCAGGATGCCTCGCAGACGCAAAGTGGCACCAGGGCCAACTTGGTCTGGTTTGAGAGTGCCAAGTGGGTTCTGAAAACTTATACATAGAACAGTGGCTTCTGAGTTTTGTTTCCCAGGGAAAAAGCCTGTAGAGTGGTTCAGGGTCCTGATGCCTAAAATTGGCACTTGACTTCTGGAATCCCAACACTCGCAGGATGTCTCCCAGACGCAAGGTGGCACCAGTTCCAAATTGGTCTGGTTTGGGAGTGCCAAGTGGGTCCTGCAAACTGACACGCAGAAGAGTGGCTTGTAAGTTTTGTTTCCCAGGGAAAAGGCCTGAAGAGTGGTTCAGGGTCCTGATGCCTAAAATTGCCAGGTGCCTCCTGGAATTAGGCCTCCCGCAGGATGTCTCCCAGAAGCATGGTGGCACCAGTTCCAACTTGGACTGGTTCGAGAGTGCCAAGTGGGTCCTGCAAACTGACACCCAGAACAGTGGCTTGTAAGTTTTGTTTCCCAGGGAAAGGGCCTGTAGAGTGGTTCATGGTCCTGAGGCCTAAAATGCCGGGTTGCCTAGTGGAATTCGGCCACTCGCAGGATGCCTGCCAGACGCAAGGTGGCACCAGTGCCAACTTGGCGTGGTTTGAAAGTGCCAAGTGGGTCCTGCAAACTTATACATAGAACAGTGGCTTCTGACTTTTGTTTCCCAGGGTAAAGGCATGTGCATTGGTTCAGGGTCCTGAGGCCTTAAATGGCCAGGTGCTTCCTGGAATTCGGCCTCTCGCAGGATGCCTCCCAGACGCAAAGTGGCACCAGTGCAAACTTGGTCTGGTTTGAGAGTGCCAAGTGGGTCCTGCAAACTGACACCCAGAACAGTGGCTTCTGAGTTTTGTTTCCCAGGGAAAAAGCCTGTAGACTGGTTCAGGATCCTGAGGCCTTAAATGGCCAGGTGCCTCCTGGAATCCCACCACTCGCAGGATGTCTCCCAGACGCAAAGTGGCATCAGTGCCACCTTTGTCTGGTTTGAGAGTGCCAATTGGGTCCTGCAAACTGACACCCAGAACAGTAGCTTGTGAATTTTGTTTCCCGGGGAAGAAGCCTGTAGAGTGGTTCAGGGTCCTGAGGCCATAAATGGCCAGGTGCCTCCTGGAATCCCACCACTCTCAGGATGTCTCCCAGACGCAAGGAGGCACCAGTGCCAACTTGGCGTGGTTTGAGAGTGCCAAGTGGGTCCTGCAAACTGACACCCAGAACAGTGTCTTCTGAGTTTTGTTTCCCAGGGAAAAAATCTGTGGAGTGGTTCAGGGTCCTGAGGCCTAAAATGGCCAGGTGCCTCCCTGAGATCAGCATCTCGCAGGATGCCTGAAAAACACAAGGTGGCACCAGTGCCAAGTTGGTCTGGTTTGTGAGTGCCAAGTGGGTCCTGCAAACTGACACCCAGAACAGTGGCTTCTGAGTTTTGTTTCCCAGGGAAAAAGCCTGTACAGTGGTTCAGGGTCCTGATGACTAAAATTGCCAGTTGACTTCTGGAATCCCACCACTCGCAGGATGTCTCCCAGACGCAAGGTGGCAGCAGTGCCAACTTGGTCTGGTTTGAGAGTGCCAAGTGGGTCCTGAAAACTGAAACCCAGAACAGTGGCTTGTGAGTTTTGTTTCCCGGGGAAAAAGCCTGTAGAGTTGTTCAGGGTCCTGAGGCCCTAAATGGCCTGGTGCCTCCCTGAGATCAGCCTCTCGCAGGATGCCTGAAAGACACAAAGTGGCACCAGTGCCAAGTTGGTCTGGTTTGTGAGTGCCAAGTGGGTCCTGCAAACTGACACCCAGAACAGTGGCTTGTGAGATTTGTTTCCCAGGGAAAAAGCCTGTACAGTGGTCCAGGGTCCTGAGGCCTTAAATGGCCAGGTGCCTCCTGGAATTCGGCCTCTCGCAGGATGTCTCCCAGATGCAAGATGGTACCAGGGTCAACCTGATCTGGTTTGAGAGTGCCAAGTGGGTCGTGCAAACTGACACCCAGAACAGTGGCTTCTGAGTTTTGTTTCCCAGGGAAAAAGCCTGTACAGTAGTTCAGGGTCCTGAGGCCTAAAATGGCCAGTTGCTTACTGGAAAACGGCTTCTCGCAGGATGTCTCTCAGACACAAGATGGTACCAGTGCCAACTTGGTCTGGTTTGTGAGTGCCAAGTGGGTCCTGCAAACTTATACATAGAACAGTGGCTTCTGAGTTTTGTTTCCCAGGGAAAAAGCCTGTCGAGTGGTTCAGGGTCCTGAGGCCTTAAATGGCCAGGTGCCTCCTGAAATTCGGCATCTCGCAGGATGCCTCGCAGACGCAAAGTGGCACCAGGGTTAACCTGGTCTGGTTTGAGAGTGCCAAGTGGGTCCTGAAAACTGACACCCAGAACAGTGGCTTCTGAGTTTTGTTTCCCAGGGAAAAAGCCTGTCGAGTGGTTCAGGGTCCTGAGGCCTTAAATGGCCAGGTGCCTCCTGGAATTCGGCATCTCGCAGGATGCCTAGCAGACGTAAAGTGGCACCAGTGCCAAGTTGTTCTGGTTTGTGAGTGCCAAGTGGGTTCTGCAAACTTATACATAGAACAGTGGCTTCTGAGTTTTGTTTCCCAGGGAAAAAGCCTGTACAGTGGTTCAGGGTCCTGAGGCCTAAAATGCCGGGTTGCCTAGTGGAATTCGGCCACTCGCAGGATGCCTGTCAGACGCAAGGTGGCACCAGTGCCAACTTGGCCTGGTTTGAAAGTGCCAAGTGGGTCCTGCAAACTGACACCCAGAACAGTGGCTTGTGAGTTTTGTTTCCCAGGGAAAAAGCCTGTACAGTGGTTCAGGGTCCTGAGGCCTTAAATGGCCAGGTGCCTCCTGGAATCCCACCACTCGCAGGATGCCTCGCAGACGCAAAGTGGCACCAGTGCCAACTTGGTCTGGTTTGAGAGTGCCAAGTGGGTCCTGCAAACTGACATGCAGAACAGTGGCTTGTGAGTTTTGTTTCCCAGGGAAAAAGGCCTGTAGAGTGGTACAGAATCCTGAGGCCTTAAATTCCTGGGTGCCTACTGAAAACGGTTTCGCACAGGATGTCTCCCAGACGCAAAGTGGCACCACGGCGAACTTGGTCTGGTTTGAGAGTGCCAAGTGGGTCGTTTAAACTGACATGCAGAACAGTGGCTTGTGAGTTTTGTTTCCCAGGGAAAAGGCCTGAAGAGTGGTTCAGGGTCCTGATTCCTAAAATTGCCAATTGCCTTCTGGAATCCCACCACTCGCAGGATGTCTCCCAGACGCAAGGTGGCACCAGTGCCAACTTTTCCTGGTTTGAGAGTACCAACTGGGTCCTGCAAACTAACACCCAGAACAGTGGCTTGTGAGTTTTGTTTCCCAGGGAAAAGGCCTGTAGAGTGGTTCAGGGTCCTGAGGACTTAAATGGCCAGGTGCCTCCTGGAATTCGGCATCTCACAAAATGCGTCGCAGACGCAAAGTGGCACCAGTGCCAACTTGGTCTGGTTTGAGAGTGCCAAGTGGGTCCTGCAAACTGACACCCAGAAGAGTGGCTTGTGAGTTTTGTTTCTCAGGGAAAAAGCCTGTACAGTGGTTCAGGGTCCTGAGGCCTTAAATGGCCAGGTGCCTCCTGGAACCCCACCACTCGCAGGATGTCTCCCAGACGCAAGGTGGCACCAGTGCCAACTTCTCCTGGTTTGAGAGTCCCAAGTGGGTCCTGCAAACTGACACCCAGAACAGTGGCTTCTGAGTTTTGTTTCCCAGGGAAAAAGCCTGTAGAGTGGTTCAGGGTCCTGAGGCCTAAAATGGCCGGGTGCCTCCCTGAGATCAGCCTCTCGCAGGATGCCTGAAAGACACAAGGTGGCACCAGTGCCAAGTTGGTCTGGTTTGTGAGTGCGAAGTGGGTCCAGCAAACTGACACCCAGAACAGTGGCTTCTGAGTTTTGTTTCCCAGGGAAAAAGCCTGTAGAGTGGTTCAGGGTCCGGAGGCCTTAAATGGCCAGGTGCTTAGTAGAATTCGGCCTCTCGCAGGATGCCTCTCAGACGCAAAGTGGCACCAGGGCCAACCTGGTCTGGTTTGAGAGTGCCAAGTGGGTCCTGCAAACTGACAGAACAGTGGCTTCTGAGTTTTGTTTCCCAGGGAAAAGGCCTGTAGAGTGGTTCAGGGACCTGAGGCCTTAAAGTGCTGGGTGCCTACTGGAAACGGTTTTGCACAGGATGTCTCCCAGACGCAAGTAGGTACCAGTGCCAACTTGGTCTGGTTTGAGAGTGCCAAGTGGGTCCTGCAAACTGACACGCAGAACAGTGGCTTGTGAGTTTTGTTTCCCAGGGAAAAGGCCTGTAGAGTGGTTCAGGGTCCTGAGGCCTGAAATGCCGGGTTTCCTAGTGGAATTCGGCCACTCGCAGGATGCCTGCCACATGCAAGGTGGCACCAGTGCCAACTTGGACTGGTTTGAAAGTGCCAAGTGGGTCCTGCAAACTTATATATAGAACAGTGGCTTCTGACGTTTGTTTCCCAGGGTAAAGGCATGTACAATGGTTCAGGGTCCTGAGGCCTTAAATGGCCAGGTGCCTCCTGGAATTCGGCCTCTCGCAGGATGTCTCCCAGACGCAAGGTGGCACCAGTGCCAACTTTTCCTAGTTTGAGAGTACCAACTGGGTCCTGCAAACTGACACCCAGAACAGTGGCTTCTGAGTTTTGTTTCCCAGGGAAAAAGCCTGTAGAGTTGTTCTGGGTCCGGAGGCCTTAAATAACCAGGTGCTTACTGGAATTCGGCCTCTCGCAGGATGCCTCTCAGACGCAAAGTGGCACCAGGGCCAACTTGGTCTGGTTTGAGAGTGCCAAGTGGTTCCTGCAAACTGACACCCAGAACAGTGGCTTCTGAGTTTTGTTTCCCAGGGAAAAAGCCTGTAGAGTGGTTCAGGGTCCTGAGGCCTAAAATGGCCAGGTGCCTCCCTGAGATCAGCCTCTCGCAGGATGCCTGAAAGACACAAGGTGGCACCAGTGCCAAGTTGGTCTGGTTTGTGAGTGCCAAGTGGGTCCAGCAAACTGACACCCAGAACAGTGGCTTGTGAGTTTTGTTTCCCAGGGAAAAAGCCTGTGGAGTGGTTCTGGGCCCGGAGGCCTTAAATAATCAGGTGCTTACTAGAATTCGGCCTCTCGCAGGATGCCTCTCAGACGCAAAGTGGCACCAGGGCCAACTTGGTCTGGTTTGAGAGTGCCAAGTGGGTCCTGCAAACTGACACCCAGAACAGTGGCTTCTGAGTTTTGTTTCCCAGGGAAAAAGCTTTACATTAGTTCAGGGTCCTGAGGACTAAAATGGCCGGTTGCGTACTGGAAAACGGCTTCTCGCAGGATGTCTCTCAGACGCAAGGTGGCACCAGTGCCAACTTGGTCTTCTTTGAGAGTGCCAAGTGGGTCCTGCAAACTGACACCCAGAACAGTGGCTTCTGAGTTTTGTTTCCCAGGGAAAAGGCCTGTACAGTGAATCAGGGTCCTGATTCCTAAAATTGCCAATTGCCTTCTGGAATCCCACCACTCGCAGGATGTCTCCCAGACGCAAGGTGGCACCAGTGCCAACTTTTCCTAGTTTGAGAGTGCCAAGTGGGTCCTGCAAACTGACACCCAGAACAGTGGCTTCTGAGTTTTGTTTCCCAGGGAAAAAGCCTGTAGAGTTGTTCTGGGTCCGGAGGCCTTAAATAACCAGGTGCTTACTAGAATTCGGCCTCTCGCAGGATGCCTCTCAGACGCAAAGTGGCACCAGGGCCAACTTGGTCTGGTTTGAGAGTGCCAAGTGGGTCCTGCAAACTGACACCCAGAACAGTGGCTTCTGAGTTTTGTTTCCCAGGGAAAAAGCCTGTACATTAGTTCAGGTTCCTGAGGTCTAAAATGGACGGTTGCCTACTGGAAAACGGCTTCTCGCAGGATGTCTCCCAGACGCAAGGTGGCACCAGTGCCAACTTGGTCTGGTTTGAGAGTGCCAAGTGGGTCCTGCAAACTAACACCCAGAACAGTGGCTTCTGAGTTTTGTTTCCCAGGGAAAAAGCCTGTACAGTGAATCAGGGTCCTGATTCCTAAAATTGCCAATTGCCTTCTGGAATCCCACCACTCGCAGGATGTCTCCCAGACGCAAGGTGGCACCAGTTCCAATTTGGCCTGGTTTGAGAGTACCAACTGGGTCCTGCAAACTAACACCCAGAACAGTGG
Organism: Fringilla coelebs; assembly: GCF_963513975.1. Lineage (NCBI taxonomy): Eukaryota > Metazoa > Chordata > Aves > Passeriformes > Fringillidae > Fringilla > Fringilla coelebs. The sequence goes on from NW_028167527.1 coordinate 57,507, forward strand.
CTTCTGAGTTTTGTTTCCCAGGGAAAAAGCCTGTAGAGTGGTTCAGGGTCCTGAGGCCTTAAATGGCCAGGTGCCTCCTGGAATTCGGCATCTCGCAGGATGCCTCGCAGACGCAAAGTGGCACCAGGGCCAACCTGGTCTGGTTTGAGAGTGCCAAGTGGGTCCTGCAAACTGACACCCAGAACAGTGTCTTCTGAGTTTTGTTTCCCAGGGAAAAAGCCTGTAGAGTGCTTCAGGGTCCTGAGGCCTTAAATTGCCGGGTGCCTACTGAAAACGGTTTCGCACAGGATATCTCCCAGACGCAAGATGGTACCAGTGCCAACTTGGTCTGGTTTGAGAGTGCCAAGTGGGTCCTGCAAACTGACACCCAGAACAGTGGCTTCTGAGTTTTGTTTCCCAGGGAAAAAGCCTGTACAGTGGTTCAGGGTCCGGATGCCTTAAATGGCCAGCTGCTTACTAGAATTCGGCCTCTCGCAGGATGCCTCTCAGGCGCAAAGTGGCAGCAGGGCCAACTTGGTCTCGTTTGAGAGTGCCAAGTGGGTCCTGCAAACTGACACCCAGAACAGTGGCTTCTGAGTTTTGTTTCCCAGGGAAAAAGCCTGTACAGTAGTTCAGGGTCCTGAGGACTAAAATGGCTGGTTGCTTACTGTAAAAGGGCTTCTCGCAGGATGTCTCTCAGACGCAAGGTGGCACCAGTGCCAACTTGGTCTGGTTTGAGAGTGCCAAGTGGGTCCTGCAAACTGACACCCAGAACAGTGGCTTGTGAGATTTGTTTCCCAGGGAAAAAGCCTGTACAGTGGTCCAGGGTCCTGAGGCCTTAAATGGCCAGGTGCCTCCTGGAATTCGGCCTCTCGCAGGATGTCTCCCAGACGCAAGATGGTACCAGGGTCAACCTGATCTGGTTTGAGAGTGCCAAGTGGGTCGTGCAAACTGACACCCAGAACAGTGGCTTCTGAGTTTTGTTTCCCAGGGAAAAAGCCTGTACAGTAGTTCAGGGTCCTGAGGCCTAAAATGGCCGGTTGCTTACTGGAAAACGGCTTCTCGCAGGATGTCTCTCAGACACAAGATGGTACCAGTGCCAACTTGGTCTGGTTTGTGAGTGCCAAGTGGGTCCTGCAAACTTATACATAGAACAGTGGCTTCTGAGTTTTGTTTCCCAGGGAAAAAGCCTGTCGAGTGGTTCAGGGTCCTGAGGCCTTAAATGGCCAGGTGCCTCCTGAAATTCGGCATCTCGCAGGATGCCTCGCAGACGCAAAGTGGCACCAGGGTTAACCTGGTCTGGTTTGAGAGTGCCAAGTGGGTCCTGAAAACTGACACCCAGAACAGTGGCTTCTGAGTTTTGTTTCCCAGGGAAAAAGCCTGTCGAGTGGTTCAGGGTCCTGAGGCCTTAAATGGCCAGGTGTCTCCTGGAATTCGGCATCTCGCAGGATGCCTAGCAGACGTAAAGTGGCACCAGTGCCAAGTTGTTCTGGTTTGTGAGTGCCAAGTGGGTTCTGCAAACTTATACATAGAACAGTGGCTTCTGAGTTTTGTTTCCCAGGGAAAAAGCCTGTACAGTGGTTCAGGGTCCTGAGGCCTAAAATGCCGGGTTGCCTAGTGGAATTCGGCCACTCGCAGGATGCCTGTCAGACGCAAGGTGGCACCAGTGCCAACTTGGCCTGGTTTGAAAGTGCCAAGTGGGTCCTGCAAACTAACACCCAGAACAGTGGCTTGTGAGTTTTGTTTCCCAGGGAAAAAGCCTGTACAGTGGTTCAGGGTCCTGAGGCCTTAAATGGCCAGGTGCCTCCTGGAATCCCACCACTCGCAGGATGCCTCGCAGACGCAAAGTGGCACCAGTGCCAACTTGGTCTGGTTTGAGAGTGCCAAGTGGGTCCTGCAAACTGACATGCAGAACAGTGGCTTGTGAGTTTTGTTTCCCAGGGAAAAAGGCCTGTAGAGTGGTACAGAATCCTGAGGCCTTAAATTCCTGGGTGCCTACTGAAAACGGTTTCGCACAGGATGTCTCCCAGACGCAAAGTGGCACCAGGGCGAACTTGGTCTGGTTTGAGAGTGCCAAGTGGGTCGTTTAAACTGACATGCAGAACAGTGGCTTGTGAGTTTTGTTTCCCAGGGAAAAGGCCTGAAGAGTGGTTCAGGGTCCTGATTCCTAAAATTGCCAATTGCCTTCTGGAATCCCACCACTCGCAGGATGTCTCCCAGACGCAAGGTGGCACCAGTGCCAACTTTTCCTGGTTTGAGAGTACCAACTGGGTCCTGCAAACTAACACCCAGAACAGTGGCTTGTGAGTTTTGTTTCCCAGGGAAAAGGCCTGTAGAGTGGTTCAGGGTCCTGAGGACTTAAATGGCCAGGTGCCTCCTGGAATTCGGCATCTCACAAAATGCGTCGCAGACGCAAAGTGGCACCAGTGCCAACTTGGTCTGGTTTGAGAGTGCCAAGTGGGTCCTGCAAACTGACACCCAGAAGAGTGGCTTGTGAGTTTTGTTTCTCAGGGAAAAAGCCTGTACAGTGGTTCAGGGTCCTGAGGCCTTAAATGGCCAGGTGCCTCCTGGAACCCCACCACTCGCAGGATGTCTCCCAGACGCAAGGTGGCACCAGTGCCAACTTCTCCTGGTTTGAGAGTGCCAAGTGGGTCCTGCAAACTGACACCCAGAACAGTGGCTTCTGAGTTTTGTTTCCCAGGGAAAAAGCCTGTAGAGTGGTTCAGGGTCCTGAGGCCTAAAATGGCCGGGTGCCTCCCTGAGATCAGCCTCTCGCAGGATGCCTGAAAGACACAAGGTGGCACCAGTGCCAAGTTGGTCTGGTTTGTGAGTGCGAAGTGGGTCCAGCAAACTGACACCCAGAACAGTGGCTTCTGAGTTTTGTTTCCCAGGGAAAAAGCCTGTAGAGTGGTTCAGGGTCCGGAGGCCTTAAATGGCCAGGTGCTTAGTAGAATTCGGCCTCTCGCAGGATGCCTCTCAGACGCAAAGTGGCACCAGGGCCAACCTGGTCTGGTTTGAGAGTGCCAAGTGGGTCCTGCAAACTGACAGAACAGTGGCTTCTGAGTTTTGTTTCCCAGGGAAAAGGCCTGTAGAGTGGTTCAGGGACCTGAGGCCTTAAAGTGCTGGGTGCCTACTGGAAACGGTTTCGCACAGGATGTCTCCCAGACGCAAGTAGGTACCAGTGCCAACTTGGTCTGGTTTGAGAGTGCCAAGTGGGTCCTGCAAACTGACACGCAGAACAGTGGCTTGTGAGTTTTGTTTCCCAGGGAAAAGGCCTGTAGAGTGGTTCAGGGTCCTGAGGCCTGAAATGCCGGGTTTCCTAGTGGAATTCGGCCACTCGCAGGATGCCTGCCACATGCAAGGTGGCACCAGTGCCAACTTGGACTGGTTTGAAAGTGCCAAGTGGGTCCTGCAAACTTATATATAGAACAGTGGCTTCTGACGTTTGTTTCCCAGGGTAAAGGCATGTACAATGGTTCAGGGTCCTGAGGCCTTAAATGGCCAGGTGCCTCCTGGAATTCGGCCTCTCGCAGGATGTCTCCCAGACGCAAGGTGGCACCAGTGCCAACTTTTCCTAGTTTGAGAGTACCAACTGGGTCCTGCAAACTGACACCCAGAACAGTGGCTTCTGAGTTTTGTTTCCCAGGGAAAAAGCCTGTAGAGTTGTTCTGGGTCCGGAGGCCTTAAATAACCAGGTGCTTACTGGAATTCGGCCTCTCGCAGGATGCCTCTCAGACGCAAAGTGGCACCAGGGCCAACTTGGTCTGGTTTGAGAGTGCCAAGTGGTTCCTGCAAACTGACACCCAGAACAGTGGCTTCTGAGTTTTGTTTCCCAGGGAAAAAGCCTGTACAGTGGTCCAGGGTCCTGAGGCCTAAAATGGCCAGGTGCCTCCCTGAGATCAGCCTCTCGCAGGATGCCTGAAAGACACAAGGTGGCACCAGTGCCAAGTTGGTCTGGTTTGTCAGTGCCAAGTGGGTCCAGCAAACTGACACCCAGAACAGTGGCTTGTGAGTTTTGTTTCCCAGGGAAAAAGCCTGTGGAGTGGTTCTGGGCCCGGAGGCCTTAAATAATCAGGTGCTTACTAGAATTCGGCCTCTCGCAGGATGCCTCTCAGACGCAAAGTGGCACCAGGGCCAACTTGGTCTGGTTTGAGAGTGCCAAGTGGGTCCTGCAAACTGACACCCAGAACAGTGGCTTCTGAGTTTTGTTTCCCAGGGAAAAAGCTTTACATTAGTTCAGGGTCCTGAGGACTAAAATGGCCGGTTGCGTACTGGAAAACGGCTTCTCGCAGGATGTCTCTCAGACGCAAGGTGGCACCAGTGCCAACTTGGTCTTCTTTGAGAGTGCCAAGTGGGTCCTGCAAACTGACACCCAGAACAGTGGCTTCTGAGTTTTGTTTCCCAGGGAAAAGGCCTGTACAGTGAATCAGGGTCCTGATTCCTAAAATTGCCAATTGCCTTCTGGAATCCCACCACTCGCAGGATGTCTCCCAGACGCAAGGTGGCACCAGTGCCAACTTTTCCTAGTTTGAGAGTGCCAAGTGGGTCCTGCAAACTGACACCCAGAACAGTGGCTTCTGAGTTTTGTTTCCCAGGGAAAAAGCCTGTAGAGTTGTTCTGGGTCCGGAGGCCTTAAATAACCAGGTGCTTACTAGAATTCGGCCTCTCGCAGGATGCCTCTCAGACGCAAAGTGGCACCAGGGCCAACTTGGTCTGGTTTGAGAGTGCCAAGTGGGTCCTGCAAACTGACACCCAGAACAGTGGCTTCTGAGTTTTGTTTCCCAGGGAAAAAGCCTGTACATTAGTTCAGGTTCCTGAGGTCTAAAATGGCCGGTTGCCTACTGGAAAACGGCTTCTCGCAGGATGTCTCCCAGACGCAAGGTGGCACCAGTGCCAACTTGGTCTGGTTTGAGAGTGCCAAGTGGGTCCTGCAAACTAACACCCAGAACAGTGGCTTCTGAGTTTTGTTTCCCAGGGAAAAAGCCTGTACAGTGAATCAGGGTCCTGATTCCTAAAATTGCCAATTGCCTTCTGGAATCCCACCACTCGCAGGATGTCTCCCAGACGCAAGGTGGCACCAGTTCCAATTTGGCCTGGTTTGAGAGTACCAACTGGGTCCTGCAAACTAACACCCAGAACAGTGGCTTCTGAGTTTTGTTTCCCAGGGAAAAAGCCTGTAGAGTGGTTCAGGGTCCTGAGGCCTTAAATGGCCAGGTGCCTCCTGGAATTCGGCATCTCGCAGGATGCCTCGCAGACGCAAAGTGGCACCAGGGCCAACCTGGTCTGGTTTGAGAGTGCCAAGTGGGTCCTGCAAACTGACACCCAGAACAGTGTCTTCTGAGTTTTGTTTCCCAGGGAAAAAGCCTGTAGAGTGCTTCAGGGTCCTGAGGCCTTAAATTGCCGGGTGCCTACTGAAAACGGTTTCGCACAGGATATCTCCCAGACGCAAGATGGTACCAGTGCCAACTTGGTCTGGTTTGAGAGTGCCAAGTGGGTCCTGCAAACTGACACCCAGAACAGTGGCTTCTGAGTTTTGTTTCCCAGGGAAAAAGCCTGTACAGTGGTTCAGGGTCCGGATGCCTTAAATGGCCAGCTGCTTACTAGAATTCGGCCTCTCGCAGGATGCCTCTCAGGCGCAAAGTGGCAGCAGGGCCAACTTGGTCTGGTTTGAGAGTGCCAAGTGGTTCCTGCAAACTGACACCCAGAACAGTGGCTTCTGAGTTTTGTTTCCCAGGGAAAAAGCCTGTACAGTGGTCCAGGGTCCTGAGGCCTAAAATGGCCAGGTGCCTCCCTGAGATCAGCCTCTCGCAGGATGCCTGAAAGACACAAGGTGGCACCAGTGCCAAGTTGGTCTGGTTTGTCAGTGCCAAGTGGGTCCAGCAAACTGACACCCAGAACAGTGGCTTGTGAGTTTTGTTTCCCAGGGAAAAAGCCTGTGGAGTGGTTCTGGGCCCGGAGGCCTTAAATAATCAGGTGCTTACTAGAATTCGGCCTCTCGCAGGATGCCTCTCAGACGCAAAGTGGCACCAGGGCCAACTTGGTCTGGTTTGAGAGTGCCAAGTGGGTCCTGCAAACTGACACCCAGAACAGTGGCTTCTGAGTTTTGTTTCCCAGGGAAAAAGCTTTACATTAGTTCAGGGTCCTGAGGACTAAAATGGCCGGTTGCGTACTGGAAAACGGCTTCTCGCAGGATGTCTCTCAGACGCAAGGTGGCACCAGTGCCAACTTGGTCTTCTTTGAGAGTGCCAAGTGGGTCCTGCAAACTGACACCCAGAACAGTGGCTTCTGAGTTTTGTTTCCCAGGGAAAAGGCCTGTACAGTGAATCAGGGTCCTGATTCCTAAAATTGCCAATTGCCTTCTGGAATCCCACCACTCGCAGGATGTCTCCCAGACGCAAGGTGGCACCAGTGCCAACTTTTCCTAGTTTGAGAGTGCCAAGTGGGTCCTGCAAACTGACACCCAGAACAGTGGCTTCTGAGTTTTGTTTCCCAGGGAAAAAGCCTGTAGAGTTGTTCTGGGTCCGGAGGCCTTAAATAACCAGGTGCTTACTAGAATTCGGCCTCTCGCAGGATGCCTCTCAGACGCAAAGTGGCACCAGGGCCAACTTGGTCTGGTTTGAGAGTGCCAAGTGGGTCCTGCAAACTGACACCCAGAACAGTGGCTTCTGAGTTTTGTTTCCCAGGGAAAAAGCCTGTACATTAGTTCAGGTTCCTGAGGTCTAAAATGGCCGGTTGCCTACTGGAAAACGGCTTCTCGCAGGATGTCTCCCAGACGCAAGGTGGCACCAGTGCCAACTTGGTCTGGTTTGAGAGTGCCAAGTGGGTCCTGCAAACTAACACCCAGAACAGTGGCTTCTGAGTTTTGTTTCCCAGGGAAAAAGCCTGTACAGTGAATCAGGGTCCTGATTCCTAAAATTGCCAATTGCCTTCTGGAATCCCACCACTCGCAGGATGTCTCCCAGACGCAAGGTGGCACCAGTTCCAATTTGGCCTGGTTTGAGAGTACCAACTGGGTCCTGCAAACTAACACCCAGAACAGTGGCTTCTGAGTTTTGTTTCCCAGGGAAAAAGCCTGTAGAGTGGTTCAGGGTCCTGAGGCCTTAAATGGCCAGGTGCCTCCTGGAATTCGGCATCTCGCAGGATGCCTCGCAGACGCAAAGTGGCACCAGGGCCAACCTGGTCTGGTTTGAGAGTGCCAAGTGGGTCCTGCAAACTGACACCCAGAACAGTGTCTTCTGAGTTTTGTTTCCCAGGGAAAAAGCCTGTAGAGTGCTTCAGGGTCCTGAGGCCTTAAATTGCCGGGTGCCTACTGAAAACGGTTTCGCACAGGATATCTCCCAGACGCAAGATGGTACCAGTGCCAACTTGGTCTGGTTTGAGAGTGCCAAGTGGGTCCTGCAAACTGACACCCAGAACAGTGGCTTCTGAGTTTTGTTTCCCAGGGAAAAAGCCTGTACAGTGGTTCAGGGTCCGGATGCCTTAAATGGCCAGCTGCTTACTAGAATTCGGCCTCTCGCAGGATGCCTCTCAGGCGCAAAGTGGCAGCAGGGCCAACTTGGTCTCGTTTGAGAGTGCCAAGTGGGTCCTGCAAACTGACACCCAGAACAGTGGCTTCTGAGTTTTGTTTCCCAGGGAAAAAGCCTGTACAGTAGTTCAGGGTCCTGAGGACTAAAATGGCTGGTTGCTTACTGTAAAAGGGCTTCTCGCAGGATGTCTCTCAGACGCAAGGTGGCACCAGTGCCAACTTGGTCTGGTTTGAGAGTGCCAAGTGGGTCCTGAAAACTGACACCCAGAACAGTGGCTTGTGAATTTTGTTTCCCAGAGAAAAGACCTGTCGAGTGGTTCAGGGTCCTGAGGCCTTAAATGGCCAGGTGCCTCCTGGAATTCGGCATCTCGCAGGATGCCTCGCAGACGCAAAGTGGCACCCGGGCCAACCTGGTCTGGTTTGAGAGTGCCAAGTGGGTCCTGCAAACTGACACCCAGAACAGTGTCTTCTGAGTTTTGTTTCCCAGGGAAAAAGCCTGTAGAGTGGTTCAGGGTCCTGAGGCCTTAAATTGCTGGGTGCCTACTGAAAACTGTTTCGCACAGGATGTCTCCCAGACGCAAGATGGTACCAGTGCCAACTTGGTCTGGTTTGAGAGTGCCAAGTGGGTCCTGCAAACTGACACCCAGAACAGTGTCTTCTGAGTTTTGTTTCCCAGGGAAAAAGCCTGTAGAGTGGTTCAGGGTCCTGAGGCCTTAAATTGCTGGGTGCCTACTGAAAACTGTTTCGCACAGGATGTCTCCCAGACGCAAGATGGTACCAGTGCCAACTTGGTCTGGTTTGAGAGTGCCAAGTGGGTCCTGCAAACTGACACCCAGAACAGTGGCTTGTGAGTTTTGTTTCCCAGGGAAAAGGCCTGTAGAGTGGTTCAGGGTCCTGAGGCCTAAAATGCCGGGTTGCCTAGTGGAATTCGGCCACTCGCAGGATGCCTCCCAGACGCAAGGTGGCACCAGTGCCAACTTGGCGTGGTTTGAATGTGCCAAGTGGGTCCTGCAAACTTATACATAGAACAGTGGCTTCTGACTTTTGTTTCCCAGGGTAAAGGCATGTGCATTGGTTCAGGGTCCTGAGGCCTTAAATGGCCAGGTGCCTCCTGGAATTCGGCATCTCGCAGGATGCCTCGCAGACGCAAAGTGGCAGTAGGGCCAACTTAGTCTCGTTTGAGAGTGCCAAGTGGGTCCTGCAAACTGACACCCAGAACAGTGGCTTCTGAGTTTTGTTTCCCAGGGAAAAAGCCTGTACAATGGTTCAGGGGCCTGAGGCCTTAAATTGCCGGGTGCCTCCTGGAATTCGGCCTCTCGCAGGATGCCTCCCATACGCAAGGTGGCACCAGTTCCCACTTGGTCTGCTTTGAGAGTGCCAGGTGGCTCCTGCAAACTGACACCCAGAACAGTGGCTTGTGAGTTTTCTTTCCCAGGGAAAAAGCCTGTAAAATGATTTAGGTTTAAGCCGCCTTTAATAGCCGGGTGCCACCTGGAGAGTCGCCTCTCGCAGGATGCCTCCCAGACGCAAGGTGGCACCAGTGCCAACTTGGTCTGGTTTGAGAGTGCCAAATGGGTCCTGCAAACTGACACCCAGAACAGTGGCTTGTGAGTTTTTTTTCCCAGGGAAAAAGCCTGTACAATGATTCAGGGTCCTGCGGCCTTAAATTGCCGGGTGCCTCCTGGAATTCGGCCTCTCGCAGGATGCCTCCCAGACGCTAAGCAACACCAGCGCCAACTTTGTCTGGTTTAAGAGTGCCAAGTGGGTCCTGGAAACTGACACCCAGAACAGTGGCTTGTGAGTTTTGTTTCCCAGGGAAAAAGCCTGTACCATGGTTCAGGGGCCTGGGCCTTAAATTGCCGGGTGCCTCCTGGAATTCGGCGTCTTGCAAGATGCCTCCCGGACGCAAGGTGGCACCAGTGCCAACTTGGTCTGGTTTAAGAGTGCCAAGTGGGTCCTGAAAACTGACACCCAGAACTGGCTTGTGAGTTTTGTTTCCCAGGGAAAAAGCCTGTCGAGTGGTTCAGGGTCCTGAGGCCTTAAATGGCCTGGTGCCTCCTGGAATCCTACCACTCGCAGGATGTCTCCCAGACGCAAGGTGGCACCAGTGCCAACTTGGCCTGGTTTGAGAGTGCCAAGTGGGTCCTGCAAACTGACACCCAGAACAGTGGCTTCTGAGTTTTGTTTCCCAGGGAAAAAGCCTGTATAGTAGTTCAGGGTCCTGAGGATTAAAATGGCCGGTTGACTACTGGAAAACGGCTTCTCGCAGGATGTCTCTCAGACGCAAGATGGTACCAGTGCCAACTTGGTCTGGTTTGAGAGTGCCAAGTGGGTCCTGCAAACTTATACATAGAACAGTGGCTTCCGACTTTTGTTTCCCAGGGAAAAAGCCTGTCGAGGTGTTCAGGGTCCTGAGGCCTTAAATGGCCAGGTGCCTCCTGGAATTCGGCATCTCGCAGGATGCCTAGCAGACGCAAAGTGGCACCAGGGTCAACCTGGTCTGGTTTGAGAGTGCCAAGTGGGTCCTGAAAACTGACACCCAGAACAGTGGCTTGTGAGTTTTGTTTCCCAGGGAAAAAGCCTGTACAGTGGTTCAGGGTCCTGAGGCCTAAAATGCCGGGTTGCCTAGTGGAATTCGGCCACTCGCAGGATGCCTGTCAGACGCAAGGTGGCACCAGTGCCAACTTGGCCTGGTTTGAAAGTGCCAAGTGGGTCCTGCAAACTTATTCATAGAACAGTGGCTTGTGAGTTTTGTTTCCCAGGGAAAAAGCCTGTAGAGTGGTTCAGGGTCCTGAGGCCTTAAATGGCCAGGTGCCTCCTGGAATCCCACCACTCGCAGGATGCCTCCCAGACGCAAAGTGGCACCAGTGCCAACTTTGTCTGGTTTGAGAGTGCCAAGTGGGTCCTGCAAACTGACACCCAGAACAGTGGCTTCTGAGTTTTGTTTCCCAGGGAAAAAGCCTGTAGAGTGGTTCAGGGTCCTGAGGCCTAAAATGGCCGGTTGCCTACTGGAAAACGGCTTCTCGCAGGATGTGTCTCAGACGCAAGGTGGCACCAGTGCTAACTTGGTCTGGTTTGAGAGTGCCAAGTGGGTCCTGCGAACTGATACCCAGAAGAGTGGCTTCTGAGTTTTGTTTCCCAGGGAAAAAGCCTGTAGAGTGGTTCAGGGTCCTGATGCCTAAAATTGCCCGTTGACTTCTGGAATCCCACTACTCGCAGGATGTCTCCCAGACGCAAGGTGGCACCTGTGCCAACTTGGTCTGGTTTGAGAGTGCCAAGTGGGTCCTGCAAACTGACACCCAGAACAGTGGCCTCTGAGTTATGTTTCCGAGGGAAAAAGCCTGTAGAGTGATTCAGGGTCCTGATGGCTAAAATTGCCAAATGCCTCATGGAATTCGGCCTCTCGCAGGATGTCTCCCAGACGCAAGGTGGCACCAGTTCCAACTTGGCCTGGTTTGAGAGTGCCAAGTGGTTCCTGCAAACTGACACCCAGAACAGTGGCTTCTGAGTTTTGTTTCCCAGGGAAAAAGCCTGTAGAGTGGTTCAGGGTCCTGAGGCCTAAAATTGGTGGGTGCCTACTGAAAACGGCTTCTCACAGGATGTCTCCCAGACGCAAGATGGTACCAGAGCCAACCTGGTCTGGTTTGAGAGTGCCAATTGGGTCCTGCAAACTGACACCCAGAACAGTGACTTGTGAGTTTTGTTTCCCAGGGAAAAAGCCTGTACAGTAGTTCAGGGTCCTGAGGACTAAAATGGCCGGTTGCCTCCTGGAAAACGGCTTCTCGCAGGATGTCTCTCAGACGCAATGTGGCACCAGTTCCAACTTGGCCTGGTTTGAGAGTCCCAAGTGGGTCCTGCAAACTGACACCCAGAACAGTGTCTTCTGAGTTTTGTTTCCCAGGGAAAAAGCCTGTAGAGTGGTACAGAATCCTGTGGCCTTAAATTCCTGGGTGCCTACTGAAAACGGTTTCGCACAGGATGTCTCCCAGACGCAAAGTGGCACCAGGGCGAACTTGGTCTGGTTTGAGAGTGCCAAGTGGGTCCTGCAAACTGACATGCAGAACAGTGGCTTGTGAGTTTTGTTTCCCAGGGAAAAGGCCTGAAGAGTGGTTCACGGTCCTGATTCCTAAAATTGCCAATTGCCTTCTGGAATCCCACCACTCGCAGGATGTCTCCCAGACGCAAGGTGGCACCAGTGCCAACTTTTCCTGGTTTGAGAGTACCAACTGGGTCCTGCAAACTAACACCCAGAACAGTGGCTTGTGAGTTTTGTTTCCCAGGGAAAAGGCCTGTAGAGTGGTTCAGGGTCCTGAGGACTAAAATGGCCAGGTGCCTCCTGGAATTCGGCATCTCACTAAATGCGTCGCAGACGCAAAGTGGCACCAGTGCCAACTTGGTCTGGTTTGAGAGTGCCAAGTGGGTCCTGCAAACTGACACCCAGAAGAGTGGCTTGTGAGTTTTGTTTCTCAGGGAAAAAGCCTGTACAGTGGTTCAGGGTCCTGAGGCCTTAAATGGCCAGGTGCCTCCTGGAACCCCACCACTCGCAGGATGTCTCCCAGACGCAAGGTGGCACCAGTGCCAACTTTTCCTGGTTTGAGAGTGCCAAGTGGGTCCTGCAAACTGACACCCAGAACAGTGGCTTCTGAGTTTTGTTTCCCAGGGAAAACGCCTGTAGAGTGGTTCAGGGTCCTGAGGCCTAAAATGGCCGGGTGCCTCCCTGAGATCAGCCTCTCGCAGGATGCCTGAAAGACACAAGGTGGCACCAGTGCCAAGTTGGTCTGGTTTGTGAGTGCCAAGTGGGTCCAGCAAACTGACACCCAGAACAGTGGCTTCTGAGTTTTGTTTCTCAGGGAAAAAGCCTGTAGAGTGGTTCAGGGTCCTGAGGCCTTAAATGGCCAGGTTCTTAGTAGAATTCGGCCTCTCGCAGGATGCCTCTCAGACGCAAAGTGGCACCAGGGCCAACCTGGTCTGGTTTGAGAGTGCCAAGTGGGTCCTGCAAACTGACAGAACAGTGGCTTCTGAGTTTTGTTTCTCAGGGAAAAAGCCTGTAGAGTGGTTCAGGGACCTGAGGCCTTAAAGTGCTGGGTGCCTACTGGAAACGGTTTCGCACAGGATGTCTCCCAGACGCAAGTAGGTACCAGTGCCAACTTGGTCTGGTTTGAGAGTGCCAAGTGGGTCCTGCAAACTGACACGCAGAACAGTGGCTTGTGAGTTTTGTTTCCCAGGGAAAAGGCCTGTAGAGTGGTTCAGGGTCCTGAGGCCTGAAATGCCGGGTTTCCTAGTGGAATTCGGCCACTCGCAGGATGCCTGCCACATGCAAGGTGGCACCAGTGCCAACTTGGACTGGTTTGAAAGTGCCAAGTGGGTCCTGCAAACTTATACATAGAACAGTGGCTTCTGACGTTTGTTTCCCAGGGTAAAGGCATGTGCATTGGTTCAGGGTCCTGAGGCCTTAAATGGCCAGGTGCCTCCTGGAATTCGGCCTCTCGCAGGATGTCTCCCAGACGCAAGGTGGCACCAGTGCCAACTTTTCCTAGTTTGAGAGTACCAACTGGGTCCTGCAAACTGACACCCAGAACAGTGGCTTCTGAGTTTTGTTTCCCAGGGAAAAAGCCTGTAGAGTTGTTCTGGGTCCGGAGGCCTTAAATAACCAGGTGCTTACTGGAATTCGGCCTCTCGCAGGATGCCTCTCAGACGCAAGATGGTACCAGTGCCAACTTGGTCTGGTTTGAGAGTGCCAAGTGGGTCCTGCAAACTGACACCCAGAACAGTGGCTTCTGAGTTTTGTTTCCCAGGGAAAAAGCCTGTAGAGTGGTTCAGGGTCCTGAGGCCTAAAATGGCCAGGTGCCTCCCTGAGATCAGCCTCTCGCAGGATGCCTGAAAGACACAAGGTGGCACCAGTGCCAAGTTGGTCTGGTTTGTGAGTGCCAAGTGGGTCCAGCAAACTGACACCCAGAACAGTGGCTTGTGAGTTTTGTTTCCCAGGGAAAAAGCCTGTGGAGTGGTTCTGGGCCCGGAGGCCTTAAATAATCAGGTGCTTACTAGAATTCAGCCTCTCGCAGGATGCCTCTCAGACGCAAAGTGGCACCAGGGCCAACTTGGTCTGGTTTGAGAGTGCCAAGTGGGTCCTGCAAACTGACACCCAGAACAGTGGCTTCTGAGTTTTGTTTCCCAGGGAAAAAGCTTTACATTAGTTCAGGGTCCTGAGGACTAAAATGGCCGGTTGCGTACTGGAAAACGGCTTCTCGCAGGATGTCTCTCAGACGCAAGGTGGCACCAGTGCCAACTTGGTCTTGTTTGAGAGTGCCAAGTGGGTCCTGCAAACTAACACCCAGAACAGTGGCTTCTGAGTTTTGTTTCCCAGGGAAAAGGCCTGTACAGTGGTCCAGGGTCCTGATTCCTAAAATTGCCAATTGCCTTCTGGAATCCCACCACTCGCAGGATGTCTCCCAGACGCAAGGTGGCACCAGTGCCAACTTTTCCTAGTTTGAGAGTGCCAAGTGGGTCCTGCAAACTGACACCCAGAACAGTGGCTTCTGAGTTTTGTTTCCCAGGGAAAAAGCCTGTAGAGTTGTTCTGGGTCCGGAGGCCTTAAATAACCAGGTGCTTACTAGAATTCGGCCTCTCGCAGGATGCCTCTCAGACGCAAAGTGGCACCAGGGCCAACTTGGTCTGGTTTGAGAGTGCCAAGTGGGTCCTGCAAACTGACACCCAGAACAGTGGCTTCTGAGTTTTGTTTCCCAGGGAAAAAGCCTGTACATTAGTTCAGGGTCCTGAGGTCTAAAATGGACGGTTGCGTACTGGAAAACGGCTTCTCGCAGGATGTCTCCCAGACGCAAGGTGGCACCAGTGCCAACTTGGTCTGGTTTGAGAGTGCCAAGTGGGTCCTGCAAACTAACACCCAGAAGAGTGGCTTGTGAGTTTTGTTTCTCAGGGAAAAAGCCTGTACAGTGGTTCAGGGTCCTGAGGCCTTAAATGGCCAGGTGCCTCCTGGAACCCCACCACTCGCAGGATGTCTCCCAGACGCAAGGTGGCACCAGTGCCAACTTGGTCTGGTTTGAGAGTGCCAAGTGGGTCCTGCAAACTGACACCCAGAACAGTGTCTTCTGAGTTTTGTTTCCCAGGGAAAAAGCCTGTACAGTGGTTCAGGGTCCTGAGGCCTAAAATGGCCAGGTGCCTCCCTGAGATCAGCCTCTCGCAGGATGCCTGAAAGACACAAGGTGGCACCAGTGCCAAGTTGGTCTGGTTTGTGAGTGCCAAGTGGGTCCAGCAAACTGACACCCAGAACAGTGGCTTGTGAGTTTTGTTTCCCAGGGAAAAAGCCTGTGGAGTGGTTCTGGGCCCGGAGGCCTTAAATAATCAGGTGCTTACTAGAATTCAGCCTCTCGCAGGATGCCTCTCAGACGCAAAGTGGCACCAGGGCCAACTTGGTCTGGTTTGAGAGTGCCAAGTGGGTCCTGCAAACTGACACCCAGAACAGTGGCTTCTGAGTTTTGTTTCCCAGGGAAAAAGCTTTACATTAGTTCAGGGTCCTGAGGACTAAAATGGCCGGTTGCGTACTGGAAAACGGCTTCTCGCAGGATGTCTCTCAGACGCAAGGTGGCACCAGTGCCAACTTGGTCTTGTTTGAGAGTGCCAAGTGGGTCCTGCAAACTAACACCCAGAACAGTGGCTTCTGAGTTTTGTTTCCCAGGGAAAAGGCCTGTACAGTGGTCCAGGGTCCTGATTCCTAAAATTGCCAATTGCCTTCTGGAATCCCACCACTCGCAGGATGTCTCCCAGACGCAAGGTGGCACCAGTGCCAACTTTTCCTAGTTTGAGAGTGCCAAGTGGGTCCTGCAAACTGACACCCAGAACAGTGGCTTCTGAGTTTTGTTTCCCAGGGAAAAAGCCTGTAGAGTTGTTCTGGGTCCGGAGGCCTTAAATAACCAGGTGCTTACTAGAATTCGGCCTCTCGCAGGATGCCTCTCAGACGCAAAGTGGCACCAGGGCCAACTTGGTCTGGTTTGAGAGTGCCAAGTGGGTCCTGCAAACTGACACCCAGAACAGTGGCTTCTGAGTTTTGTTTCCCAGGGAAAAAGCCTGTACATTAGTTCAGGGTCCTGAGGTCTAAAATGGACGGTTGCGTACTGGAAAACGGCTTCTCGCAGGATGTCTCCCAGACGCAAGGTGGCACCAGTGCCAACTTGGTCTGGTTTGAGAGTGCCAAGTGGGTCCTGCAAACTGACACCCAGAACAGTGTCTTCTGAGTTTTGTTTCCCAGGGAAAAAGCCTGTACAGTGGTTCAGGGTCCTGAGGCCTAAAATGGCCGGGTGCCTCCCTGAGATCAGCCTCTCGCAGGATGCCTGAAAGACACAAGGTGGCACCAGTGCCAAGTTGGTCTGGTTTGTGAGTGCCAAGTGGGTCCAGCAAACTGACACCCAGAACAGTGGCTTCTGAGTTTTGTTTCTCAGGGAAAAAGCCTGTAGAGTGATTCAGGGTCCTGAGGCCTTAAATGGCCAGGTTCTTAGTAGAATTCGGCCTCTCGCAGGATGCCTCTCAGACGCAAAGTGGCACCAGGGCCAACCTGGTCTGGTTTGAGAGTGCCAAGTGGGTCCTGCAAACTGACAGAACAGTGGCTTGTGAGTTTTGTTTCCCAGGGAAAAGGCCTGTAGAGTGGTTCAGGGTCCTGAGGCCTGAAATGCCGGGTTTCCTAGTGGAATTCGGCCACTCGCAGGATGCCTGCCACATGCAAGGTGGCACCAGTGCCAACTTGGACTGGTTTGAAAGTGCCAAGTGGGTCCTGCAAACTTATACATAGAACAGTGGCTTCTGACGTTTGTTTCCCAGGGTAAAGGCATGTGCATTGGTTCAGGGTCCTGAGGCCTTAAATGGCCAGGTGCCTCCTGGAATTCGGCCTCTCGCAGGATGTCTCCCAGACGCAAGGTGGCACCAGTGCCAACTTTTCCTAGTTTGAGAGTACCAACTGGGTCCTGCAAACTGACACCCAGAACAGTGGCTTCTGAGTTTTGTTTCCCAGGGAAAAAGCCTGTAGAGTTGTTCTGGGTCCGGAGGCCTTAAATAACCAGGTGCTTACTGGAATTCGGCCTCTCGCAGGATGCCTCTCAGACGCAAAGTGGCACCAGTGCCAACTTGGTCTGGTTTGAGAGTGCCAAGTGGGTCCTGCAAACTGACACCCAGAACAGTGGCTTCTGAGTTTTGTTTCCCAGGGAAAAAGCCTGTAGAGTGGTTCAGGGTCCTGAGGCCTAAAATGGCCAGGTGCCTCCCTGAGATCAGCCTCTCGCAGGATGCCTGAAAGACACAAGGTGGCACCAGTGCCAAGTTGGTCTGGTTTGTGAGTGCCAAGTGGGTCCAGCAAACTGACACCCAGAACAGTGGCTTGTGAGTTTTGTTTCCCAGGGAAAAAGCCTGTGGAGTGGTTCTGGGCCCGGAGGCCTTAAATAATCAGGTGCTTACTAGAATTCGGCCTCTCGCAGGATGCCTCTCAGACGCAAAGTGGCACCAGGGCCAACTTGGTCTGGTTTGAGAGTGCCAAGTGGGTCCTGCAAACTGACACCCAGAACAGTGGCTTCTGAGTTTTGTTTCCCAGGGAAAAAGCTTTACATTAGTTCAGGGTCCTGAGGACTAAAATGGCCGGTTGCGTACTGGAAAACGGCTTCTCGCAGGATGTCTCTCAGACGCAAGGTGGCACCAGTGCCAACTTGGTCTTGTTTGAGAGTGCCAAGTGGGTCCTGCAAACTAACACCCAGAACAGTGGCTTCTGAGTTTTGTTTCCCAGGGAAAAGGCCTGTACAGTGGTCCAGGGTCCTGATTCCTAAAATTGCCAATTGCCTTCTGGAATCCCACCACTCGCAGGATGTCTCCCAGACGCAAGGTGGCACCAGTGCCAACTTTTCCTAGTTTGAGAGTGCCAAGTGGGTCCTGCAAACTGACACCCAGAACAGTGGCTTCTGAGTTTTGTTTCCCAGGGAAAAAGCCTGTAGAGTTGTTCTGGGTCCGGAGGCCTTAAATAACCAGGTGCTTACTAGAATTCGGCCTCTCGCAGGATGCCTCTCAGACGCAAAGTGGCACCAGGGCCAACTTGGTCTGGTTTGAGAGTGCCAAGTGGGTCCTGCAAACTGACACCCAGAACAGTGGCTTCTGAGTTTTGTTTCCCAGGGAAAAAGCCTGTACATTAGTTCAGGGTCCTGAGGTCTAAAATGGACGGTTGCGTACTGGAAAACGGCTTCTCGCAGGATGTCTCCCAGACGCAAGGTGGCACCAGTGCCAACTTGGTCTGGTTTGAGAGTGCCAAGTGGGTCCTGCAAACTAACACCCAGAACAGTGGCTTCTGAGTTTTGTTTCCCAGGGAAAAAGCCTGTACAGTGAATCAGGGTCCTGATTCCTAAAATTGCCAATTGCCTTCTGGAATCCCACCACTCGCAGGATGTCTCCCAGACGCAAGGTGGCACCAGTTCCAATTTGGCCTGGTTTGAGAGTACCAACTGGGTCCTGCAAACTAACACCCAGAACAGTGGCTTCTGAGTTTTGTTTCCCAGGGAAAAAGCCTGTAGAGTGGTTCAGGGTCCTGAGGCCTTAAATGGCCAGGTGCCTCCTGGAATTCGGCATCTCGCAGGATGCCTCGCAGACGCAAAGTGGCACCAGGGCCAACCTGGTCTGGTTTGAGAGTGCCAAGTGGGTCCTGCAAACTGACACCCAGAACAGTGTCTTCTGAGTTTTGTTCCCCAGGGAAAAAGCCTGTAGAGTGCTTCAGGGTCCTGAGGCCTTAAATTGCCGGGTGCCTACTGAAAACGGTTTCGCACAGGATATCTCCCAGACGCAAGATGGTACCAGTGCCAACTTGGTCTGGTTTGAGAGTGCCAAGTGGGTCCTGCAAACTGACACCCAGAACAGTGGCTTCTGAGTTTTGTTTCCCAGGGAAAAAGCCTGTACAGTGGTTCAGGGTCCGGATGCCTTAAATGGCCAGCTGCTTACTAGAATTCGGCCTCTCGCAGGATGCCTCTCAGGCGCAAAGTGGCAGCAGGGCCAACTTGGTCTCGTTTGAGAGTGCCAAGTGGGTCCTGCAAACTGACACCCAGAACAGTGGCTTCTGAGTTTTGTTTCCCAGGGAAAAAGCCTGTACAGTAGTTCAGGGTCCTGAGGACTAAAATGGCCGGTTGCTTACTGTAAAAGGGCTTCTCGCAGGATGTCTCTCAGACGCAAGGTGGCACCAGTGCCAACTTGGTCTGGTTTGAGAGTGCCAAGTGGGTCCTGCAAACTGACACCCAGAACAGTGGCTTGTGAGTTTTGTTTCCCAGAGAAAAGACCTGTCGAGTGGTTCAGGGTCCTGAGGCCTTAAATGGCCAGGTGCCTCCTGGAATTCGGCATCTCGCAGGATGCCTCGCAGACGCAAAGTGGCACCCGGGCCAACCTGGTCTGGTTTGAGAGTGCCAAGTGGGTCCTGCAAACTGACACCCAGAACAGTGTCTTCTGAGTTTTGTTTCCCAGGGAAAAAGCCTGTAGAGTGGTTCAGGGTCCTGAGGCCTTAAATTGCTGGGTGCCTACTGAAAACTGTTTCGCACAGGATGTCTCCCAGACGCAAGATGGTACCAGTGCCAACTTGGTCTGGTTTGAGAGTGCCAAGTGGGTCCTGCAAACTGACACCCAGAACAGTGGCTTGTGAGTTTTGTTTCCCAGGGAAAAGGCCTGTAGAGTGGTTCAGGGTCCTGAGGCCTAAAATGCCGGGTTGCCTAGTGGAATTCGGCCACTCGCAGGATGCCTGCCAGACGCAAGGTGGCACCAGTGCCAACTTGGCGTGGTTTGAATGTGCCAAGTGGGTCCTGCAAACTTATACATAGAACAGTGGCTTCTGACTTTTGTTTCCCAGGGTAAAGGCATGTGCATTGGTTCAGGGTCCTGAGGCTTTAAATGGCCAGGTGCCTCCTGGAATTCGGCATCTCGCAGGATGCCTCGAAGACGCAAAGTGGCAGTAGGGCCAACTTGGTCTCGTTTGAGAGTGCCAAGTGGGTCCTGCAAACTGACACCCAGAACAGTGGCTTCTGAGTTTTGTTTCCCAGGGAAAAAGCCTGTACAATGGTTCAGGGGCCTGAGGCCTTAAATTGCCGGGTGCCTCCTGGAATTCGGCCTCTCGCAGGATGTCTCCCATACGCAAGGTGGCACCAGTTCCCACTTGGTCTGCTTTGAGAGTGCCAGGTGGCTCCTGCAAACTGACACCCAGAACAGTGGCTTGTGAGTTTTCTTTCCCAGGGAAAAAGCCTGTAAAATGATTTAGGTTTAAGCCGCCTTTAATAGCCGGGTGCCACCTGGAGAGTCGCCTCTCGCAGGATGCCTCCCAGACGCAAGGTGGCACCAGTGCCAACTTGGTCTGGTTTGAGAGTGTCAAGTGGGTCCTGAAAACTGACACCCAGAACAGTGGCTTGTGACTTTTGTTTCCCAGGGAAAAAGCCTGTACAATGGTTCAGGGTCCTGCGGACTTAAATTGCCGGGTGCCTCCTGGAGATCCGCCTCTCGCAGGATGCCTCCCAGACGCATGGTGGCACCAGTGCCAACTTGGTCTGGTTTGAGAGTGCCAAATGGGTCCTGCAAACTGACACCCAGAACAGTGGCTTGTGAGTTTTGTTTCCCAGGGAAAAAGCCTGTAAAATGGTTCAGGGTCCTGCGGCCTTAAATTGCCGGGTGCCTCCTGGAATTCCGCATCACGCCAGATGTTTCCCAGACGCTAAGCAATACCAGTGCCAACTTTGTCTGGTTTAAGAGTGCCAAGTGGGTCCTGGAAACTGACACCCAGAACAGTGGCTTGTGAGTTTTGTTTCCCAGGGAAAAAGCCTGTACCATGGTTCAGGGGCCTGGGCCTTAAATTGCCGGGTGCCTCCTGGAATTCGGCGTCTTGCAAGATGCCTCCCGGACGCAAGGTGGCACCAGTGCCAACTTGGTCTGGTTTAAGAGTGCCAAGTGGGTCCTGAAAACTGACACCCAGAACTGGCTTGTGAGTTTTGTTTCCCAGGGAAAAACCCTGTAGAGTGGTTCAGGGTCCTGAGGCCTTAAATGGCCAGGTGCCTCCTGGAATCCTACCACTCGCAGGATGTCTCCCAGACGCAAGGTGGCACCAGTGCCAACTTGGCCTGGTTTGAGAGTGCCAAGTGGGTCCTGCAAACTGACACCCAGAACAGTGGCTTCTGAGTTTTGTTTCCCAGGGAAAAAGCCTGTAGAGTAGTTCAGGGTCCTGAGGATTAAAATGGCCGGTTGACTACTGGAAAACGGCTTCTCGCAGGATGTCTCTCAGACACAAGATGGTACCAGTGCCAACTTGGTCTGGTTTGAGAGTGCCAAGTGGGTCCTGCAAACTTATACACAGAACAGTGGCTTCTGACTTTTGTTTCCCAGGGAAAAAGCCTGTCGAGTGGTTCAGGGTCCTGAGGCCTTAAATGGCCAGGTGCCTCCTGGAATTCGGCATCTCGCAGGATGCCTAGCAGACGCAAAGTGGCACCAGGGTCAACCTGGTCTGGTTTGAGAGTGCCAAGTGGGTCCTGAAAACTGACACCCAGAACAATGGCTTGTGAGTTTTGTTTCCCAGGGAAAAAGCCTGTACAGTGGTTCAGGGTCCTGAGGCCTAAAATGCCGGGTTGCCTAGTGGAATTCGGCCACTCGCAGGATGCCTGTCAGACGCAAGGTGGCACCAGTGCCAACTTGGCCTGGTTTGAAAGTGCCAAGTGGGTCCTGCAAACTTATTCATAGAACAGTGGCTTGTGAGTTTTGTTTCCCAGGGAAAAAGCCTGTAGAGTGGTTCAGGGTCCTGAGGCCTTAAATGGCCAGGTGCCTCCTGGAATCCCACCACTCGCAGGATGCCTCCCAGACGCAAAGTGGCACCAGTGCCAACTTTGTCTGGTTTGAGAGTGCCAAGTGGGTCCTGCAAACTGACACCCAGAACAGTGGCTTCTGAGTTTTGTTTCCCAGGGAAAAAGCCTGTAGAGTGGTTCAGGGTCCTGAGGCCTAAAATGGCCGGTTGCCTACTGGAAAACGGCTTCTCGCAGGATGTGTCTCAGACGCAAGGTGGCACCAGTGCTAACTTGGTCTGGTTTGAGAGTGCCAAGTGGGTCCTGCGAACTGATACCCAGAAGAGTGGCTTCTGAGTTTTGTTTCCCAGGGAAAAAGCCTGTAGAGTGGTTCAGGGTCCTGATGCCTAAAATTGCCCGTTGACTTCTGGAATCCCACTACTCGCAGGATGTCTCCCAGACGCAAGGTGGCACCAGTTCCAACTTGGTCTGGTTTGAGAGTGCCAAGTGGGTCCTGCAAACTGACACCCAGAACAGTGGCCTCTGAGTTATGTTTCCGAGGGAAAAAGCCTGTAGAGAGATTCAGGGTCCTGATGCCTAAAATTGCCAAATGCCTCATGGAATTCGGCCTCTCGCAGGATGTCTCCCAGACGCAAGGTGGCACCAGTTCCAACTTGGCCTGGTTTGAGAGTGCCAAGTGGGTCCTGCAAACTGACACCCAGAACAGTGGCTTCTGAGTTTTGTTTCCCAGGGAAAAAGCCTGTAGAGTGGTTCAGGGTCCTGAGGCCTAAAATTGGTGGGTGCCTACTGAAAACGGCTTCTCACAGGATGTCTCCCAGACGCAAGATGGTACCAGAGCCAACCTGGTCTGGTTTGAGAGTGCCAATTGGGTCCTGCAAACTGACACCCAGAACAGTGACTTGTGAGTTTTGTTTCCCAGGGAAAAAGCCTGTACAGTAGTTCAGGGTCCTGAGGACTAAAATGGCCGGTTGCCTCCTGGAAAACGGCTTCTCGCAGGATGTCTCTCAGACGCAATGTGGCACCAGTTCCAACTTGGCCTGGTTTGAGAGTCCCAAGTGGGTCCTGCAAACTGACACCCAGAACAGTGTCTTCTGAGTTTTGTTTCCCAGGGAAAAAGCCTGTAGAGTGGTACAGAATCCTGTGGCCTTAAATTCCTGGGTGCCTACTGAAAACGGTTTCGCACAGGATGTCTCCCAGACGCAAAGTGGCACCAGGGCGAACTTGGTCTGGTTTGAGAGTGCCAAGTGGGTCCTGCAAACTGACATGCAGAACAGTGGCTTGTGAGTTTTGTTTCCCAGGGAAAAGGCCTGAAGAGTGGTTCAGGGTCCTGATTCCTAAAATTGCCAATTGCCTTCTGGAATCCCACCACTCGCAGGATGTCTCCCAGACGCAAGGTGGCACCAGTGCCAACTTTTCCTGGTTTGAGAGTACCAACTGGGTCCTGCAAACTAACACCCAGAACAGTGGCTTGTGAGTTTTGTTTCCCAGGGAAAAGGCCTGTAGAGTGGTTCAGGGTCCTGAGGACTTAAATGGCCAGGTGCCTCCTGGAATTCGGCATCTCACAAAATGCGTCGCAGACGCAAAGTGGCACCAGTGCCAACTTGGTCTGGTTTGAGAGTGCCAAGTGGGTCCTGCAAACTGACACCCAGAACAGTGGCTTGTGAGTTTTGTTTCTCAGGGAAAAAGCCTGTAGAGTGGTTCAGGGTCCTGAGGCCTTAAATGGCCAGGTGCCTCCTGGAACCCCACCACTCGCAGGATGTCTCCCAGACGCAAGGTGGCACCAGTGCCAACTTTTCCTGGTTTGAGAGTGCCAAGTGGGTCCTGCAAACTGACACCCAGAACAGTGTCTTCTGAGTTTTGTTTCCCAGGGAAAAAGCCTGTAGAGTGGTTCAGGGTCCTGAGGCCTAAAATGGCCGGGTGCCTCCCTGAGATCAGCCTCTCGCAGGATGCCTGAAAGACACAAGGTGGCACCAGTGCCAAGTTGGTCTGGTTTGTGAGTGCCAAGTGGGTCCAGCAAACTGACACCCAGAACAGTGGCTTCTGAGTTTTGTTTCTCAGGGAAAAAGCCTGTAGAGTGGTTCAGGGTCCTGAGGCCTTAAATGGCCAGGTTCTTAGTAGAATTCGGCCTCTCGCAGGATGCCTCTCAGACGCAAAGTGGCACCAGGGCCAACCTGGTCTGGTTTGAGAGTGCCAAGTGGGTCCTGCAAACTGACAGAACAGTGGCTTCTGAGTTTTGTTTCCCAGGGAAAAGGCCTGTAGAGTGGTTCAGGGACCTGAGGCCTTAAAGTGCTGGGTGCCTACTGGAAACGGTTTCGCACAGGATGTCTCCCAGACGCAAGTAGGTACCAGTGCCAACTTGGTCTGGTTTGAGAGTGCCAAGTGGGTCCTGCAAACTGACACGCAGA
Source organism: Fringilla coelebs (assembly GCF_963513975.1). Taxonomy (NCBI): domain Eukaryota; kingdom Metazoa; phylum Chordata; class Aves; order Passeriformes; family Fringillidae; genus Fringilla; species Fringilla coelebs. The sequence goes on from NW_028167527.1 coordinate 81,209, forward strand.
ACAGTGGCTTGTGAGTTTTGTTTCCCAGGGAAAAGGCCTGTAGAGTGGTTCAGGGTCCTGAGGCCTGAAATGCCGGGTTTCCTAGTGGAATTCGGCCACTCGCAGGATGCCTGCCACATGCAAGGTGGCACCAGTGCCAACTTGGACTGGTTTGAAAGTGCCAAGTGGGTCCTGCAAACTTATACATAGAACAGTGGCTTCTGACGTTTGTTTCCCAGGGTAAAGGCATGTGCATTGGTTCAGGGTCCTGAGGCCTTAAATGGCCAGGTGCCTCCTGGAATTCGGCCTCTCGCAGGATGTCTCCCAGACGCAAGGTGGCACCAGTGCCAACTTTTCCTAGTTTGAGAGTACCAACTGGGTCCTGCAAACTGACACCCAGAACAGTGGCTTCTGAGTTTTGTTTCCCAGGGAAAAAGCCTGTAGAGTTGTTCTGGGTCCGGAGGCCTTAAATAACCAGGTGCTTACTGGAATTCGGCCTCTCGCAGGATGCCTCTCAGACGCAAAGTGGCACCAGTGCCAACTTGGTCTGGTTTGAGAGTGCCAAGTGGGTCCTGCAAACTGACACCCAGAACAGTGGCTTCTGAGTTTTGTTTCCCAGGGAAAAAGCCTGTAGAGTGGTTCAGGGTCCTGAGGCCTAAAATGGCCAGGTGCCTCCCTGAGATCAGCCTCTCGCAGGATGCCTGAAAGACACAAGGTGGCACCAGTGCCAAGTTGGTCTGGTTTGTGAGTGCCAAGTGGGTCCAGCAAACTGACACCCAGAACAGTGGCTTGTGAGTTTTGTTTCCCAGGGAAAAAGCCTGTGGAGTGGTTCTGGGCCCGGAGGCCTTAAATAATCAGGTGCTTACTAGAATTCGGCCTCTCGCAGGATGCCTCTCAGACGCAAAGTGGCACCAGGGCCAACTTGGTCTGGTTTGAGAGTGCCAAGTGGGTCCTGCAAACTGACACCCAGAACAGTGGCTTCTGAGTTTTGTTTCCCAGGGAAAAAGCTTTACATTAGTTCAGGGTCCTGAGGACTAAAATGGCCGGTTGCGTACTGGAAAACGGCTTCTCGCAGGATGTCTCTCAGACGCAAGGTGGCACCAGTGCCAACTTGGTCTTGTTTGAGAGTGCCAAGTGGGTCCTGCAAACTAACACCCAGAACAGTGGCTTCTGAGTTTTGTTTCCCAGGGAAAAGGCTTGTACAGTGGTCCAGGGTCCTGATTCCTAAAATTGCCAATTGCCTTCTGGAATCCCACCACTCGCAGGATGTCTCCCAGACGCAAGGTGGCACCAGTGCCAACTTTTCCTAGTTTGAGAGTGCCAAGTGGGTCCTGCAAACTGACACCCAGAACAGTGGCTTCTGAGTTTTGTTTCCCAGGGAAAAAGCCTGTAGAGTTGTTCTGGGTCCGGAGGCCTTAAATAACCAGGTGCTTACTAGAATTCGGCCTCTCGCAGGATGCCTCTCAGACGCAATGTGGCACCAGGGCCAACTTGGTCTGGTTTGAGAGTGCCAAGTGGGTCCTGCAAACTGACACCCAGAACAGTGGCTTCTGAGTTTTGTTTCCCAGGGAAAAAGCTTTACATTAGTTCAGGGTCCTGAGGTCTAAAATGGACGGTTGCGTACTGGAAAACGGCTTCTCGCAGGATGTCTCCCAGACGCAAGGTGGCACCAGTGCCAACTTGGTCTGGTTTGAGAGTGCCAAGTGGGTCCTGCAAACTAACACCCAGAACAGTGGCTTCTGAGTTTTGTTTCCCAGGGAAAAAGCCTGTACAGTGAATCAGGGTCCTGATTCCTAAAATTGCCAATTGCCTTCTGGAATCCCACCACTCGCAGGATGTCTCCCAGACGCAAGGTGGCACCAGTTCCAATTTGGCCTGGTTTGAGAGTACCAACTGGGTCCTGCAAACTAACACCCAGAACAGTGGCTTCTGAGTTTTGTTTCCCAGGGAAAAAGCCTGTAGAGTGGTTCAGGGTCCTGAGGCCTTAAATGGCCAGGTGCCTCCTGGAATTCGGCATCTCGCAGGATGCCTCGCAGACGCAAAGTGGCACCAGGGCCAACCTGGTCTGGTTTGAGAGTGCCAAGTGGGTCCTGCAAACTGACACCCAGAACAGTGTCTTCTGAGTTTTGTTCCCCAGGGAAAAAGCCTGTAGAGTGCTTCAGGGTCCTGAGGCCTTAAATTGCCGGGTGCCTACTGAAAACGGTTTCGCACAGGATATCTCCCAGACGCAAGATGGTACCAGAGCCAACCTGGTCTGGTTTGAGAGTGCCAATTGGGTCCTGCAAACTGACACCCAGAACAGTGACTTGTGAGTTTTGTTTCCCAGGGAAAAAGCCTGTACAGTAGTTCAGGGTCCTGAGGACTAAAATGGCCGGTTGCCTCCTGGAAAACGGCTTCTCGCAGGATGTCTCTCAGACGCAATGTGGCACCAGTTCCAACTTGGCCTGGTTTGAGAGTCCCAAGTGGGTCCTGCAAACTGACACCCAGAACAGTGTCTTCTGAGTTTTGTTTCCCAGGGAAAAAGCCTGTAGAGTGGTACAGAATCCTGTGGCCTTAAATTCCTGGGTGCCTACTGAAAACGGTTTCGCACAGGATGTCTCCCAGACGCAAAGTGGCACCAGGGCGAACTTGGTCTGGTTTGAGAGTGCCAAGTGGGTCCTGCAAACTGACATGCAGAACAGTGGCTTGTGAGTTTTGTTTCCCAGGGAAAAGGCCTGAAGAGTGGTTCAGGGTCCTGATTCCTAAAATTGCCAATTGCCTTCTGGAATCCCACCACTCGCAGGATGTCTCCCAGACGCAAGGTGGCACCAGTGCCAACTTTTCCTGGTTTGAGAGTACCAACTGGGTCCTGCAAACTAACACCCAGAACAGTGGCTTGTGAGTTTTGTTTCCCAGGGAAAAGGCCTGTAGAGTGGTTCAGGGTCCTGAGGACTTAAATGGCCAGGTGCCTCCTGGAATTCGGCATCTCACAAAATGCGTCGCAGACGCAAAGTGGCACCAGTGCCAACTTGGTCTGGTTTGAGAGTGCCAAGTGGGTCCTGCAAACTGACACCCAGAACAGTGGCTTGTGAGTTTTGTTTCTCAGGGAAAAAGCCTGTAGAGTGGTTCAGGGTCCTGAGGCCTTAAATGGCCAGGTGCCTCCTGGAACCCCACCACTCGCAGGATGTCTCCCAGACGCAAGGTGGCACCAGTGCCAACTTTTCCTGGTTTGAGAGTGCCAAGTGGGTCCTGCAAACTGACACCCAGAACAGTGTCTTCTGAGTTTTGTTTCCCAGGGAAAAAGCCTGTAGAGTGGTTCAGGGTCCTGAGGCCTAAAATGGCCGGGTGCCTCCCTGAGATCAGCCTCTCGCAGGATGCCTGAAAGACACAAGGTGGCACCAGTGCCAAGTTGGTCTGGTTTGTGAGTGCCAAGTGGGTCCAGCAAACTGACACCCAGAACAGTGGCTTCTGAGTTTTGTTTCTCAGGGAAAAAGCCTGTAGAGTGGTTCAGGGTCCTGAGGCCTTAAATGGCCAGGTTCTTAGTAGAATTCGGCCTCTCGCAGGATGCCTCTCAGACGCAAAGTGGCACCAGGGCCAACCTGGTCTGGTTTGAGAGTGCCAAGTGGGTCCTGCAAACTGACAGAACAGTGGCTTCTGAGTTTTGTTTCCCAGGGAAAAGGCCTGTAGAGTGGTTCAGGGACCTGAGGCCTTAAAGTGCTGGGTGCCTACTGGAAACGGTTTCGCACAGGATGTCTCCCAGACGCAAGTAGGTACCAGTGCCAACTTGGTCTGGTTTGAGAGTGCCAAGTGGGTCCTGCAAACTGACACGCAGAACAGTGGCTTGTGAGTTTTGTTTCCCAGGGAAAAGGCCTGTAGAGTGGTTCAGGGTCCTGAGGCCTGAAATGCCGGGTTTCCTAGTGGAATTCGGCCACTCGCAGGATGCCTGCCACATGCAAGGTGGCACCAGTGCCAACTTGGACTGGTTTGAAAGTGCCAAGTGGGTCCTGCAAACTTATACATAGAACAGTGGCTTCTGACGTTTGTTTCCCAGGGTAAAGGCATGTGCATTGGTTCAGGGTCCTGAGGCCTTAAATGGCCAGGTGCCTCCTGGAATTCGGCCTCTCGCAGGATGTCTCCCAGACGCAAGGTGGCACCAGTGCCAACTTTTCCTAGTTTGAGAGTACCAACTGGGTCCTGCAAACTGACACCCAGAACAGTGGCTTCTGAGTTTTGTTTCCCAGGGAAAAAGCCTGTAGAGTTGTTCTGGGTCCGGAGGCCTTAAATAACCAGGTGCTTACTGGAATTCGGCCTCTCGCAGGATGCCTCTCAGACGCAAAGTGGCACCAGTGCCAACTTGGTCTGGTTTGAGAGTGCCAAGTGGGTCCTGCAAACTGACACCCAGAACAGTGGCTTCTGAGTTTTGTTTCCCAGGGAAAAAGCCTGTAGAGTGGTTCAGGGTCCTGAGGCCTAAAATGGCCAGGTGCCTCCCTGAGATCAGCCTCTCGCAGGATGCCTGAAAGACACAAGGTGGCACCAGTGCCAAGTTGGTCTGGTTTGTGAGTGCCAAGTGGGTCCAGCAAACTGACACCCAGAACAGTGGCTTGTGAGTTTTGTTTCCCAGGGAAAAAGCCTGTGGAGTGGTTCTGGGCCCGGAGGCCTTAAATAATCAGGTGCTTACTAGAATTCGGCCTCTCGCAGGATGCCTCTCAGACGCAAAGTGGCACCAGGGCCAACTTGGTCTGGTTTGAGAGTGCCAAGTGGGTCCTGCAAACTGACACCCAGAACAGTGGCTTCTGAGTTTTGTTTCCCAGGGAAAAAGCTTTACATTAGTTCAGGGTCCTGAGGACTAAAATGGCCGGTTGCGTACTGGAAAACGGCTTCTCGCAGGATGTCTCTCAGACGCAAGGTGGCACCAGTGCCAACTTGGTCTTGTTTGAGAGTGCCAAGTGGGTCCTGCAAACTAACACCCAGAACAGTGGCTTCTGAGTTTTGTTTCCCAGGGAAAAGGCTTGTACAGTGGTCCAGGGTCCTGATTCCTAAAATTGCCAATTGCCTTCTGGAATCCCACCACTCGCAGGATGTCTCCCAGACGCAAGGTGGCACCAGTGCCAACTTTTCCTAGTTTGAGAGTGCCAAGTGGGTCCTGCAAACTGACACCCAGAACAGTGGCTTCTGAGTTTTGTTTCCCAGGGAAAAAGCCTGTAGAGTTGTTCTGGGTCCGGAGGCCTTAAATAACCAGGTGCTTACTAGAATTCGGCCTCTCGCAGGATGCCTCTCAGACGCAATGTGGCACCAGGGCCAACTTGGTCTGGTTTGAGAGTGCCAAGTGGGTCCTGCAAACTGACACCCAGAACAGTGGCTTCTGAGTTTTGTTTCCCAGGGAAAAAGCTTTACATTAGTTCAGGGTCCTGAGGTCTAAAATGGACGGTTGCGTACTGGAAAACGGCTTCTCGCAGGATGTCTCCCAGACGCAAGGTGGCACCAGTGCCAACTTGGTCTGGTTTGAGAGTGCCAAGTGGGTCCTGCAAACTAACACCCAGAACAGTGGCTTCTGAGTTTTGTTTCCCAGGGAAAAAGCCTGTACAGTGAATCAGGGTCCTGATTCCTAAAATTGCCAATTGCCTTCTGGAATCCCACCACTCGCAGGATGTCTCCCAGACGCAAGGTGGCACCAGTTCCAATTTGGCCTGGTTTGAGAGTACCAACTGGGTCCTGCAAACTAACACCCAGAACAGTGGCTTCTGAGTTTTGTTTCCCAGGGAAAAAGCCTGTAGAGTGGTTCAGGGTCCTGAGGCCTTAAATGGCCAGGTGCCTCCTGGAATTCGGCATCTCGCAGGATGCCTCGCAGACGCAAAGTGGCACCAGGGCCAACCTGGTCTGGTTTGAGAGTGCCAAGTGGGTCCTGCAAACTGACACCCAGAACAGTGTCTTCTGAGTTTTGTTCCCCAGGGAAAAAGCCTGTAGAGTGCTTCAGGGTCCTGAGGCCTTAAATTGCCGGGTGCCTACTGAAAACGGTTTCGCACTGGATATCTCCCAGACGCAAGATGGTACCAGTGCCAACTTGGTCTGGTTTGAGAGTGCCAAGTGGGTCCTGCAAACTGACACCCAGAACAGTGGCTTCTGAGTTTTGTTTCCCAGGGAAAAAGCCTGTACAGTGGTTCAGGGTCCGGATGCCTTAAATGGCCCGCTGCTTACTAGAATTCGGCCTCTCGCAGGATGCCTCTCAGGCGCAAAGTGGCAGCAGGGCCAACTTGGTCTCGTTTGAGAGTGCCAAGTGGGTCCTGCAAACTGACACCCAGAACAGTGGCTTCTGAGTTTTGTTTCCCAGGGAAAAAGCCTGTACAGTAGTTCAGGGTCCTGAGGACTAAAATGGCCGGTTGCTTACTGTAAAAGGGCTTCTCGCAGGATGTCTCTCAGACGCAAGGTGGCACCAGTGCCAACTTGGTCTGGTTTGAGAGTGCCAAGTGGGTCCTGCAAACTGACACCCAGAACAGTGGCTTGTGAGTTTTGTTTCCCAGAGAAAAGACCTGTACAGTGGTTCAGGGTCCTGAGGCCTTAAATGGCCAGGTGCCTCCTGGAATTCGGCATCTCGCAGGATGCCTCCCAGACGCAAAGTGGCACCCGGGCCAACCTGGTCTGGTTTGAGAGTGCCAAGTGGGTCCTGCAAACTGACACCCAGAACAGTGTCTTCTGAGTTTTGTTTCCCAGGGAAAAAGCCTGTCGAGTGGTTCAGGGTCCTGAGGCCTTAAATGGCCAGGTGCCTCCTGGAATTCGGCATCTCGCAGGATGCCGAGCAGACGGAAAGTGGCACCAGGGTCAACCTGGTCTGGTTTGAGAGTGCCAAGTGGGTCCTGAAAACTGACACCCAGAACAATGGCTTGTGAGTTTTGTTTCCCAGGGAAAAAGCCTGTACAGTGGTTCAGGGTCCTGAGGCCTAAAATGCCGGGTTGCCTAGTGGAATTCGGCCACTCGCAGGATGCCTGTCAGACGCAAGGTGGCACCAGTGCCAACTTGGCCTGGTTTGAAAGTGCCAAGTGGGTCCTGCAAACTTATTCATAGAACAGTGGCTTGTGAGTTTTGTTTCCCAGGGAAAAAGCCTGTAGAGTGGTTCAGGGTCCTGAGGCCTTAAATGGCCAGGTGCCTCCTGGAATCCCACCACTCGCAGGATGCCTCCCAGACGCAAAGTGGCACCAGTGCCAACTTTGTCTGGTTTGAGAGTGCCAAGTGGGTCCTGCAAACTGACACCCAGAACAGTGGCTTCTGAGTTTTGTTTCCCAGGGAAAAAGCCTGTAGAGTGGTTCAGGGTCCTGAGGCCTAAAATGGCCAGTTGCCTACTGGAAAACGGCTTCTCGCAGGATGTGTCTCAGACGCAAGGTGGCACCAGTGCTAACTTGGTCTGGTTTGAGAGTGCCAAGTGGGTCCTGCGAACTGATACCCAGAAGAGTGGCTTCTGAGTTTTGTTTCCCAGGGAAAAAGCCTGTAGAGTGGTTCAGGGTCCTGATGCCTAAAATTGCTTGTTGACTTCTGGAATCCCACTACTCGCAGGATGTCTCCCAGACGCAAGGTGGCACCAGTGCCAACTTGGTCTGGTTTGAGAGTGCCAAGTGGGTCCTGCAAACTGACACCCAGAACAGTGGCCTCTGAGTTATGTTTCCGAGGGAAAAAGCCTGTAGAGTGATTCAGGGTCCTGATGCCTAAAATTGCCAAATGCCTCATGGAATTCGGCCTCTCGCAGGATGTCTCCCAGACGCAAGGTGGCACCAGTTCCAACTTGGCCTGGTTTGAGAGTGCCAAGTGGGTCCTGCAAACTGACACCCAGAACAGTGGCTTCTGAGTTTTGTTTCCCAGGGAAAAAGCCTGTAGAGTGGTTCAGGGTCCTGAGGCCTTAAATTGGTGGGTGCCTACTGAAAACGGCTTCTCACAGGATGTCTCCCAGACGCAAGATGGTACCAGAGCCAACCTGGTCTGGTTTGAGAGTGCCAATTGGGTCCTGCAAACTGACACCCAGAACAGTGACTTGTGAGTTTTGTTTCCCAGGGAAAAAGCCTGTACAGTAGTTCAGGGTCCTGAGGACTAAAATGGCCGGTTGCCTCCTGGAAAACGGCTTCTCGCAGGATGTCTCTCAGACGCAATGTGGCACCAGTTCCAACTTGGCCTGGTTTGAGAGTCCCAAGTGGGTCCTGCAAACTGACACCCAGAACAGTGTCTTCTGAGTATTGATTCCCAGGGAAAAAGCCTGTAGAGTGGTACAGAATCCTGAGGCCTTAAATTCCTGGGTGCCTACTGAAAACGGTTTCGCAAAGGATGTCTCCCAGACGCAAAGTGGCACCAGGGCGAACTTGGTCTGGTTTGAGAGTGCCAAGTGGGTCCTGCAAACTGACACCCAGAAGAGTGGCTTCTGAATTTTGTTTCCAGGGAAAAGGCCTGTACAGTGGTTCAGGGTCCTGAGGCCTTAAATGGCCAGGTGCCTCCTGGAATCCAACCACTCGCAGGATGTCTCCCAGACGCAAGGTGGCACCAGTGCCAACTTTTCCTGGTTTGAGAGTACCAACTGGGTCCTGCAAACTGACACCCAGAACAGTGGCTTCTGAGTTTTGTTTCCCAGGAAAAAAGCCTGTAGAGTGGTTCAGGGTCCTGAGGCCTTAAATTGCCGGGTGCCTCCTGAAAACGGTTTCGCACAGGATGTCTCTCAGACGGAAGATGGTACCAGTGCCAGCTTGGTCTTGTTTGAGAGTGCCAAGTGGGTCCCTCAAACTGACACCCAGAACAGTGGCTTGTGAGTATTGTTTCCCAGGGAAAAGGCCTGTAGAGTGGTTCAGGGTCCTGAGGCCTAAAATGCCGGGTTGCCTAGTGGAATTCGGCCACTCGCAGGATGCCTGCCAGACGCAAGGTGGCACCAGTGCCAACTTGGACTGGTTTGAAAGTGCCAAGTGGGTCCTGCAAACTTATACATAGAACAGTGGCTTCTGACTTTTGTTTCCCAGGGTAAAGGCATGTGCATTGGTTCAGGGTCCTGAGGCCTTAAATGGCCAGGTGCCTCCTGGAATTCGGCCTCTCGCAGGATGCCTCCCAGACGCAAAGTGGCACCAGTGCCAACTTGGTCTGGTTTGAGAGTGCCAAGTGGGTCCTGCAAACTGACACCCAGAACAGTGGCTTCTGAGTTTTGTTTCCCAGGGAAAAAGCCTGTACAGTAGTTCAGGATCCTGAGGCCTAAAATGGCCGGGAGCCTCCCTGAGATCAGCCTCTCGCAGGATGCCTGAAAGACACAAGGTGGCACCAGTGCCAAGTTGGTCTGGTTTGTGAGTGCCAAGTGGGTCCTGCAAACTGACACCCAGAACAGTGGCTTGTGAGTTTTGTTTCCCAGGGAAAAACCCTGTAGAGTGGTTCAGGGTCCTGAGGCCTTAAATTGCTGGGTGCCTACTGAAAACGGTTTCGCACAGGATGTCTCCCAGACGCAAAGTGGCACCAGGGTCAACCTGGACTGGTTTGAGAGTGCCAAGTGGGTCCTGCAAACTGACACGCAGAACAGTGGCTTGTGAGTTTTGTTTCCCAAGGAAAAGGCCTGTAGAGTGGTTCAGGGTCCTGATTCCTAAAATTGCCAATTGCCTTCTGGAATCCCACCACTCGCAGGATGTCTCCCAGACGCAAGGTGGCACCAGATCCAACTTGGCCTGGTTTGAGAGTACTCACTGGGTCCTGCAAACTAACACCCAGAACAGTGGCTTCTGAGTTTTGTTTCCCAGGGAAAAGGCCTGTACAGTGGTTCAGGGTCCTGAGGCCTTAAATGGCCAGGTGCCTCCTGGAATTCGGCCTCTCGCAGGATGCCTCGCAGACGCAAAGTGGCACCAGTGCCAACTTGGTCTGGTTTGAGAGTGCCAAGTGGGTCCTGCAAACTGACACCCAGAACAGTGGCTTCTGAGTTTTGTTTCCCAGGGAAAAAGCCTGTAGAGTGTTTCAGGGTCCTGAGGCCTTAAATGGCCAGGTGCCTCCTGGAATTCGGCATCTCGCAGGATGCCTCGCAGACGCAAAGTGGCACCAGTGCCAACTTGGTCTGGTTTGAGAGTGCCAAGTGGGTCCTGCAAACTGACACCCAGAACAGTGTCTTCTGAGTTTTGTTTCCCAGGGAAAAAGCCTGTAGATTGTTTCAGGGTCCTGAGGCCTTAAATGGCCAGGTGCCTCCTGGAATCCCACCACTCGCAGGATGTCTCCCAGACGCAAGGTGGCACCAGTTCCAATTTGGCCTGGTTTGAGAGTACCAACTAGGTCCTGCAAACTAACACCCAGAACAGTGGTTTCTGTGTTTTGTTTCCCAGGGAAAAGACCTGTACAGTGGTTCAGGGTGCTGAGGCCTTAAATGGCCAGGTGCCACCTGGAATTCGGCATCTCGCAGGATGCCTCGCAGACGCAAAGTGGCACCAGGGCCAACCTGGTCTGGTTTGAGAGTGCCAAGTGGGTCCTGCAAACTGACACCCAGAACAGTGTCTTCTGAGTTTTGTTTCCCAGGGAAAAAGCCTGTAGAGTGGTTCAGGGTCCTGAGGCCTTAAATTGCCGGGTGCCTACTGAAAACGGTTTCGCACAGGATGTCTCCCAGACGCAAGATGGTACCAGTGCCAACTTGGTCTGGTTTGAGAGTGCCAAGTGGGTCGTTTAAACAGACACGCAGAACAGTGGCTTGTGAGTTTTGTTTCCCAAGGAAAAGGCCTGTAGAGTGGTTCAGGGTCCTGATTCCTAAAATTGCCAATTGCCTTCTGGAATCCCACCACTCGCAGGATGTCTCCCAGACGCAAGGTGGCACCAGATCCAACTTGGCCTGGTTTGAGAGTACTCACTGGGTCCTGCAAACTAACACCCAGAACAGTGGCTTCTGAGTTTTGTTTCCCAGGGAAAAGGCCTGTACAGTGGTTCAGGGTCCTGAGGCCTTAAATGGCCAGGTGCCTCCTGGAATTCGGCCTCTCGCAGGATGCCTCGCAGACGCAAAGTGGCACCAGTGCCAACTTGGTCTGGTTTGAGAGTGCCAAGTGGGTCCTGCAAACTGACACCCAGAACAGTGGCTTCTGAGTTTTGTTTCCCAGGGAAAAAGCCTGTAGAGTGTTTCAGGGTCCTGAGGCCTTAAATGGCCAGGTGCCTCCTGGAATTCGGCATCTCGCAGGATGCCTCGCAGACGCAAAGTGGCACCAGTGCCAACTTGGTCTGGTTTGAGAGTGCCAAGTGGGTCCTGCAAACTGACACCCAGAACAGTGTCTTCTGAGTTTTGTTTCCCAGGGAAAAAGCCTGTAGAGTGTTTCAGGGTCCTGAGGCCTTAAATGGCCAGGTGCCTCCTGGAATCCCACCACTCGCAGGATGTCTCCCAGACGCAAGGTGGCACCAGTTCCAATTTGGCCTGGTTTGAGAGTACCAACTAGGTCCTGCAAACTAACACCCAGAACAGTGGTTTCTGTGTTTTGTTTCCCAGGGAAAAGACCTGTACAGTGGTTCAGGGTGCTGAGGCCTTAAATGGCCAGGTGCCTCCTGGAATTCGGCATCTCGCAGGATGCCTCGCAGACGCAAAGTGGCACCAGGGCCAACCTGGTCTGGTTTGAGAGTGCCAAGTGGGTCCTGCAAACTGACACCCAGAACAGTGTCTTCTGAGTTTTGTTTCCCAGGGAAAAAGCCTGTAGAGTGGTTCAGGGTCCTGAGGCCTTAAATTGCCGGGTGCCTACTGAAAACGGTTTCGCACAGGATGTCTCCCAGACGCAAGATTGTACCAGTGCCAACTTGGTCTGGTTTGAGAGTGCCAAGTGGGTCGTTTAAACAGACACGCAGAACAGTGGCTTGTGAGTTTTGTTTCCCAGGGAAAAGGCCTGTAGAGTGGTTCAGGGTTCTGATTCCTAAAATTGCCAATTGCCTTCTGGAATCCCACCACTCACAGGATGTCTCCCAGACGCAAGGTGGCACCAGTTCCAACCTGGCCTGGTTTGAGAGTGCCAACTAGGTCCTGCAAACTAACACCCAGAACAGTGGCTTATGAGTTTTGTTTCCCAGAGAAAAGACCTGTAGAGTGGTTCAGGGTCCTGAGGACCTAAATGGCCAGGTGCCTCCTGAAATTCGTCATCTCGCAGGATGCCTCGCAGACACAAAGTGGCACCAGGGCCAACCTGGTCTGGTTTGAGAGTGCCAAGTGGGTCCTGCAAACTGACAGAACAGTGGCTTCTGAGTTTTGTTTCCCAGGGAAAAGGCCTGTAGAGTGGTTCAGGGTCCTGAGGCCTTAAAGTGCTGGGTGCCTACTGGAAACGGTTTCGCACAGGATGTCTCCCAGACGCAAGTAGGTACCAGTGCCAACTTGGTCTGGTTTGAGAGTGCCAAGTGGGTCCTGCAAACTGACACGCAGAACAGTGGCTTGTGAGTTTTGTTTCCCAGGGAAAAGGCCTGTAGAGTGGTTCAGGGTCCTGAGGCCTGAAATGCCGGGTTTCCTAGTGGAATTCGGCCACTCGCAGGATGCCTGCCACATGCAAGGTGGCACCAGTGCCAACTTGGACTGGTTTGAAAGTGCCAAGTGGGTCCTGCAAACTTATACATAGAACAGTGGCTTCTGACTTTTGTTTCCCAGGGTAAAGGCATGTGCATTGGTTCAGGGTCCTTAGGCCTTAAATGGCCAGGTGCCTCCTGGAATTCGGCCTCTCGCAGGATGTCTCCCAGACGCAAGGTGGCACCAGTGCCAACTTGGTCTGGTTTGAGAGTGCCAAGTGGGTCCTGCAAACTGACACCCAGAACAGTGTCTTCTGAGTTTTGTTTCCCAGAGAAAAAGCCTGTAGAGTGGTTCAGGTTCCTGAGGCCTAAAATGGCCAGGTGCCTCCCTGAGATCAGCCTCTCGCAGGATGCCTGAAAGACACAAGGTGGCACCAGTGCCAAGTTGGTCTGGTTTGTGAGTGCCAAGTGGGTCCAGCAAACTGACACCCAGAACAGTGGCTTGTGAGTTTTGTTTCCCAGGGAACAAGCCTGTAGAGTGGTTCTGGGCCCGGAGGCCTTAAATAATCAGGTGCTTACTAGAATTCGGCCTCTCGCAGGATGCCTCTCAGACGCAAAGTGGCACCAGGGCAACTTGGTCTGGTTTGAGAGTGCCAAGTGGGTCCTGCAAACTGACACCCAGAACAGTGGCTTCTGAGTTTTGTTTCCCAGGGAAAAAGCCTGTAGAGTGGTTCAGGGTCCTGAGGCCTAAAATGGCCAGGTGCCTCCCTGAGATCAGCCTCTCGCAGGATGCCTGAAAGACACAAGGTGGCACCAGTGCCAAGTTGGTCTAGTTTGTGAGTGCCAAGTGGGTCCAGCAAACTGACACCCAGAACAGTGGCTTCTGAGTTTTGTTTCCCAGGGAAAAAGCCTGTAGAGTGGTTCTGGGCCCGGAGGCCTTAAATAATCAGGTGCTTACTAGAATTCGGCCTCTCGCAGGATGCCTCTCAGACGCAAAGTGGCACCAGGGCCAACTAGGTCTGGTTTGAGAGTGCCAAGTGGGTCCTGCAAACTGACACCCAGAACAGTGGCTTCTGAGTTTTGTTTCCCAGGGAAAAAGCCTGTACATTATTTCAGGGTCCTGAGGACTAAAATGGCCGGTTGCGTACTGGAAAACGGCTTCTCGCAGGATGTCTCTCAGACGCAAGGTGGCACCAGTGCCAACTTGGTCTTGTTTGAGAGTGCCAAGTGGGTCCTGCAAACTAACACCCAGAACAGTGGCTTCTGAGTTTTGTTTCCCAGGGAAAAGGCCTGTACAGTGAATCAGGGTCCTGAGGCCTTAAATGGCCAGGTGCCTTCTGGAATCCCACCACTCGCAGGATGTCTCCCAGACGCAAGGTGGCACCAGTGCCAACTTTTCCTAGTTTGAGAGTGCCAAGTGGGTCCTGCAAACTGACACCCAGAACAGTGGCTTCTGAGTTTTGTTTCCCAGGGAAAAACCCTGTAGAGTTGTTCTGGGTCCGGAGGCCTTAAATAACCAGGTGCTTACTAGAATTCGGCCTCTCGCAGGATGCCTCTCAGACGCAAAGTGGCACCAGGGCCAACTTGGTCTGGTTTGAGAGTGCCAAGTGGGTCCTGCAAACTGACACCCAGAACAGTGGCTTCTGAGTTTTGTTTCCCAGGGAAAAAGCCTGTACATTAGTTCAGGGTCCTGAGGTCTAAAATGGACGGTTGCGTACTGGAAAATGGCTTCTCGCAGGATGTCTCCCAGACGCAAGGTGGCACCAGTGCCAACTTGGTCTGGTTTGAGAGTGCCAAGTGGGTCCTGCAAACTAACACCCAGAACAGTGGCTTCTGAGTTTTGTTTCCCAGGGAAAAAGCCTGTACAGTGAATCAGGGTCCTGATTCCTAAAATTGCCAATTGCCTTCTGGAATCCCATTACTCGCAGGATGTCTCCCAGACGCAAGGTGGCACCAGTTCCAATTTGGCCTGGTTTGAGAGTACCAACTGGGTCCTGCAAACTAACACCCAGAACAGTGGCTTCTGAGTTTTGTTTCCCAGGGAAAAAGCCTGTAGAGTGGTTCAGGGTCCTGAGGCCTTAAATGGCCAGGTGCCTCCTGGAATTCGGCATCTCGCAGGATGCCTCGCAGACGCAAAGTGGCACCAGGGCCAACCTGGTCTGGTTTGAGAGTGCCAAGTGGGTCCTGCAAACTGACACCCAGAACAGTGGCTTGTGAGTTTTGTTTCCCAGGAAAAAATCCTGTAGAGTGCTTAAGGGTCCTGAGGCCTTAAATTGCCGGGTGCCTACTGAAAACGGTTTCGCACAGGATATCTCCCAGACGCAAGATGGTACCAGTGCCAACTTGGTCTGGTTTGAGAGTGCCAAGTGGGTCCTGCAAACTGACACCCAGAACAGTGGCTTCTGAGTTTTGTTTCCCAGGGAAAAGGCCTGTAGAGTTGTTCAGGATCCTGATTCCTAAAATTGCAAATTGCCTTCTGGAATCCCACCACTCGCAGGATGTCTCCCAGTCGCAAGGTGGCACCAGTGCCAACTTGGTCTGGTTTCAGAGTGCCAAGTGGGTCTTTTAAACTGACACCCAGAACAGTGGCTTCTGAGTTTTGTTTCCCAGGGAAAAAGCCTGTACAGTGGTTCAGGGTCCGGATGCCTTAAATGGCCAGCTGCTTACTAGAATTCGGCCTCTCGCAGGATGCCTCTCAGGCACAAAGTGGCAGCAGGGCCAACTTGGTCTCGTTTGAGAGTGCCAAGTGGGTCCTGCAAACTGACACCCAGAACAGTGGCTTCTGAGTTTTGTTTCCCAGGGAAAAAGCCTGTACAGTAGTTCAGGGTCCTGAGGACTAAAATGGCTGGTTGCTTACTGTAAAAGGGCTTCTCGCAGGATGTCTCTCAGACGCAAGGTGGCACCAGTGCCAACTTGGTCTGGTTTGAGAGTGCCAAGTGGGTCCTGCAAACTGACACCCAGAACAGTGGCTTGTGAGTTTTGTTTCCCAGAGAAAAGACCTGTACAGTGGTTCAGGGTCCTGAGGCCTTAAATGGCCAGGTGCCTCCTGGAATTCGGCATCTCGCAGGATGCCTCGCAGACGCAAAGTGGCACCCGGGCCAACCTGGTCTGGTTTGAGAGTGCCAAGTGGGTCCTGCAAACTGACACCCAGAACAGTGGCTTGTGAGTTTTGTTTCCCAGGGAAAAGGCCTGTAGAGTGGTTCAGGGTCCTGAGGCCTTAAATTGCTGGGTGCCTACTGAAAACTGTTTCGCACAGGATGTCTCCCAGACGCAAGATGGTACCAGTGCCAACTTGGTCTGGTTTGAGAGTGCCAAGTGGGTCCTGCAAACTGACACCCAGAACAGTGGCTTGTGAGTTTTGTTTCCCAGGGAAAAGGCCTGTAGAGTGGTTCAGGGTCCTGAGGCCTAAAATGCCGGGTTGCCTAGTGGAATTCGGCCACTCGCAGGATGCCTGCCAGACGCAAGGTGGCACCAGTGCCAACTTGGCGTGGTTTGAATGTGCCAAGTGGGTCCTGCAAACTTATACATAGAACAGTGGCTTCTGACTTTTGTTTCCCAGGGTAAAGGCATGTGCATTGGTTCAGGGTACTGAGGCCTTAAATGGCCAGGTGCCTCCTGGAATTCGGCATCTCGCAGGATGCCTCGCAGACGCAAAGTGGCAGTAGGGCCAACTTGGTCTTGTTTGAGAGTGCCAAGTGGGTCCTGCAAACTGACACCCAGAACAGTGGCTTCTGAGTTTTGTTTCCCAGGGAAAAAGCCTGTACAATGGTTCAGGGGCCTGAGGCCTTAAATTGCCGGGTGCCTCCTGGAATTCGGCCTCTCGCAGGATGCCTCCCATACGCAAGGTGGCACCAGTTCCCACTTGGTCTGCTTTGAGAGTGCCAGGTGGCTCCTGCAAACTGACACCCAGAACAGTGGCTTGTGAGTTTTCTTTCCCAGGGAAAAAGCCTGTAAAATGATTTAGGTTTAAGCCGCCTTTAATAGCCGGGTGCCACCTGGAGAGTCGCCTCTCGCAGGATGCCTCCCAGACGCAAGGTGGCACCAGTGCCAACTTGGTCTGGTTTGAGAGTGTCAAGTGGGTCCTGAAAACTGACACCCAGAACAGTGGCTTGTGAGTTTTGTTTCCCAGGGAAAAAGCCTGTAAAATGGTTCAGGGTCCTGCGGCCTTAAATTGCCGGGTGCCTCCTGGAATTCCGCATCACGCCAGATGTTTCCCAGACGCTAAGCAACACCAGTGCCAACTTGGTCTGGTTTAAGAGTGCCAAGTGGGTCCTGAAAACTGACACCCAGAACAGTGGCTTGTGAGTTTTGTTGCCCAGGGAAAAAGCCTGTACAATGGTTCAGAGGCCTGAGGCCTTAAATTGCCGGGTGCCTCCTGGAAATCCGCCTCTCACAGGATGCCTCCCAGGCGCAACATGACACCAGTGCCAACTTGGTCTGGTTTGAGAGTGCCAAGTGGGTCCTGAAAACTGACACCCAGAACAGTGGCTTGTGAGTTTTTTTTCCCAGGGAAAAAGCCTGTACAATGGTTCAGGGTCCTGCGGCCTTAAATTGCCGGGTGCCTCCTGGAATTCGGCCTCTCGCAGGATGCCTCCCAGACGCTAAGCAACACCAGCGCCAACTTTGTCTGGTTTAAGAGTGCCAAGTGGGTCCTGGAAACTGACACCCAGAACAGTGGCTTGTGAGTTTTGTTTCCCAGGGAAAAGGCCTGTAGAGTGGTTCAGGGTCCTGAGGCCTTAAATGGCCAGGTGCCTCCTGGAATCCTACCACTCGCAGGATGTCTCCCAGACGCAAGGTGGCACCAGTGCCAACTTGGCCTGGTTTGAGAGTGCCAAGTGGGTCCTGCAAACTGACACCCAGAACAGTGGCTTCTGAGTTTTGTTTCCCAGGGAAAAAGCCTGTACAGTAGTTCAGGGTCCTGAGGATTAAAATGGCCGGTTGACTACTGGAAAACGTCTTCTCGCAGGATGTCTCTCAGATGCAAGATGGTACCAGTGCCAACTTGGTCTGGTTTGAGAGTGCCAAGTGGGTCCTGCAAACTTATACATAGAACAGTGGCTTCTGACTTTTGTTTCCCAGGGAAAAAGCCTGTCGAGTGGTTCAGGGTCCTGAGGCCTTAAATGGCCAGGTGCCTCCTGGAATTCGGCATCTCGCAGGATGCCTCGCAGACGCAAAGTGGCACCCGGGCCAACCTGGTCTGGTTTGAGAGTGCCAAGTGGGTCCTGCAAACTGACACCCAGAACAGTGTCTTCTGAGTTTTGTTTCCCAGGGAAAAAGCCTGTAGAGTGGTTCAGGGTCCTGAGGCCTTAAATTGCTGGGTGCCTACTGAAAACTGTTTCGCACAGGATGTCTCCCAGACGCAAGATGGTACCAGTGCCAACTTGGTCTGGTTTGAGAGTGCCAAGTGGGTCCTGCAAACTGACACCCAGAACAGTGGCTTGTGAGTTTTGTTTCCCAGGGAAAAGGCCTGTCGAGTGGTTCAGGGTCCTGAGGCCTAAAATGCCGGGTTGCCTAGTGGAATTCGGCCACTCGCAGGATGCCTGCCAGACGCAAGGTGGCACCAGTGCCAACTTGGCGTGGTTTGAATGTGCCAAGTGGGTCCTGCAAACTTATACATAGAACAGTGGCTTCGGACTTTTGTTTCCCAGGGTAAAGGCATGTGCATTGGTTCAGGGTGCTGAGGCCTTAAATGGCCAGGTGCCTCCTGGAATTCGGCATCTCGCAGGATGCCTCCCATACGCAAGGTGGCACCAGTTCCCACTTGGTCTGCTTTGAGAGTGCCAGGTGGCTCCTGCAAACTGACACCCAGAACAGTGGCTTGTGAGTTTTCTTTCCCAGGGAAAAAGCCTGTAAAATGATTTAGGTTTAAGCCGCCTTTAATAGCCGGGTGCCACCTGGAGAGTCGCCTCTCGCAGGATGCCTCCCAGACGCAAGGTGGCACCAGTGCCAACTTGGTCTGGTTTGAGAGTGTCAAGTGGGTCCTGAAAACTGACACCCAGAACAGTGGCTTGTGAGTTTTGTTTCCCAGGGAAAAAGCCTGTACAATGGTTCAGGGTCCTGCGGACTTAAATTGCCGGGTGCCTCCTGGAGATCCGCCTCTCGCAGGATGCCTCCCAGACGCATGGTGGCACCAGTGCCAACTTGGTCTGGTTTGAGAGTGCCAAATGGGTCCTGCAAACTGACACCCAGAACAGTGGCTTGTGAGTTTTGTTTCCCAGGGAAAAAGCCTGTAAAATGGTTCAGGGTCCTGCGGCCTTAAATTGCCGGGTGCCTCCTGGAATTCCGCATCACGCCAGATGTTTCCCAGACGCTAAGCAACACCAGTGCCAACTTGGTCTGGATTAAGAGTGCCAAGTGGGTCCTGAAAACTGACACCCAGAACAGTGGCTTGTGAGTTTTGTTGCCCAGGGAAAAAGCCTGTACAATGGTTCAGAGGCCTGAGGCCTTAAATTGCCGGGTGCCTCCTGGAAATCCGCCTCTCACAGGATGCCTCCCAGGCGCAACATGACACCAGTGCCAACTTGGTCTGGTTTGAGAGTGCCAAGTGGGTCCTGCAAACTGACACCCAGAACAGTGGCTTGTGAGTTTTTTTTCCCAGGGAAAAAGCCTGTACAATGGTTCAGGGCCCTGCGGCCTTAAATTGCCGGGTGCCTCCTGGAATTCGGCCTCTCGCAGGATGCCTCCCAGACGCTAAGCAACACCAGCGCCAACTTTGTCTGGTTTAAGAGTGCCAAGTGGGTCCTGGAAACTGACACCCAGAACAGTGGCTTGTGAGTTTTGTTTCCCAGGGAAAAAGCCTGTACCATGGTTCAGGGGCCTGGGCCTTAAATTGCCGGGTGCCTCCTGGAATTCGGC
Organism: Fringilla coelebs; assembly: GCF_963513975.1. Classification (NCBI taxonomy): domain Eukaryota; kingdom Metazoa; phylum Chordata; class Aves; order Passeriformes; family Fringillidae; genus Fringilla; species Fringilla coelebs. The sequence goes on from NW_028167527.1 coordinate 100,466, forward strand.
GTCTTGCAAGATGCCTCCCGGACGCAAGGTGGCACCAGTGCCAACTTGGTCTGGTTTAAGAGTGCCAAGTGGGTCCTGAAAACTGACACCCAGAACAGTGGCTTGTGAGTTTTGTTTCCCAGGGAAAAGGCCTGTAGAGTGGTTCAGGGTCCTGAGGCCTTAAATGGCCAGGTGCCTCCTGGAATCCTACCACTCGCAGGATGTCTCCCAGACGCAAGGTGGCACCAGTGCCAACTTGGCCTGGTTTGAGAGTGCCAAGTGGGTCCTGCAAACTGACACCCAGAACAGTGGCTTCTGAGTTTTGTTTCCCAGGGAAAAAGCCTGTACAGTAGTTCAGGGTCCTGAGGATTAAAATGGCCGGTTGACTACTGGAAAACGGCTTCTCGCAGGATGTCTCTCAGACGCAAGATGGTACCAGTGCCAACTTGGTCTGGTTTGAGAGTGCCAAGTGGGTCCTGCAAACTTATACATAGAACAGTGGCTTCTGACTTTTGTTTCCCAGGGAAAAAGCCTGTCGAGTGGTTCAGGGTCCTGAGGCCTTAAATGGCCAGGTGCCTCCTGGAATTCGGCATCTCGCAGGATGCCTAGCAGACGCAAAGTGGCACCAGGGTCAACCTGGTCTGGTTTGAGAGTGCCAAGTGGGTCCTGAAAACTGACACCCAGAACAATGGCTTGTGAGTTTTGTTTCCCAGGGAAAAAGCCTGTACAGTGGTTCAGGGTCCTGAGGCCTAAAATGCCGGGTTGCCTAGTGGAATTCGGCCACTCGCAGGATGCCTGTCAGACGCAAGGTGGCACCAGTGCCAACTTGGCCTGGTTTGAAAGTGCCAAGTGGGTCCTGCAAACTTATTCATAGAACAGTGGCTTGTGAGTTTTGTTTCCCAGGGAAAAAGCCTGTAGAGTGGTTCAGGGTCCTGAGGCCTTAAATGGCCAGGTGCCTCCTGGAATCCCACCACTCGCAGGATGCCTCCCAGACGCAAAGTGGCACCAGTGCCAACTTTGTCTGGTTTGAGAGTGCCAAGTGGGTCCTGCAAACTGACACCCAGAACAGTGGCTTCTGAGTTTTGTTTCCCAGGGAAAAAGCCTGTAGAGTGGTTCAGGGTCCTGAGGCTTAAAATGGCCGGTTGCCTACTGGAATCCCACTACTCGCAGGATGTCTCCCAGACGCAAGGTGGCACCAGTGCCAACTTGGTCTGGTTTGAGAGTGCCAAGTGGGTCCTGCAAACTGACACCCAGAACAGTGGCCTCTGAGTTATGTTTCCGAGGGAAAAAGCCTGTAGAGTGATTCAGGGTCCTGATGCCTAAAATTGCCAAATGCCTCATGGAATTCGGCCTCTCGCAGGATGTCTCCCAGACGCAAGGTGGCACCAGTTCCAACTTGGCCTGGTTTGAGAGTGCCAAGTGGGTCCTGAAAACTGACACCCAGAACAGTGGCTTGTGAGTTTTTTTTCCCAGGGAAAAAGCCTGTAAAATGGTTCAGGGTCCTGCGGCCTTAAATTGCCGGGTGCCTCCTGGAATTCCGCATCACGCCAGATGTTTCCCAGACGCTAAGCAACACCAGTGCCAACTTGGTCTGGTTTAAGAGTGCCAAGTGGGTCCTGAAAACTGACACCCAGAACAGTGGCTTGTGAGTTTTGTTGCCCAGGGAAAAAGCCTGTACAATGGTTCAGAGGCCTGAGGCCTTAAATTGCCAGGTGCCTCCTGGAAATCCGCCTCTCACAGGATGCCTCCCAGGCGCAACATGACACCAGTGCCAACTTGGTCTGGTTTGAGAGTGCCAAGTGGGTCCTGAAAACTGACACCCAGAACAGTGGCTTGTGAGTTTTTTTTCCCAGGGAAAAAGCCTGTACAATGGTTCAGGGTCCTGCGGCCTTAAATTGCCGGGTGCCTCCTGGAATTCGGCCTCTCGCAGGATGCCTCCCAGACGCTAAGCAACACCAGCGCCAACTTTGTCTGGTTTAAGAGTGCCAAGTGGGTCCTGGAAACTGACACCCAGAACAGTGGCTTGTGAGTTTTGTTTCCCTGGGAAAAAGCCTGTACCATGGTTCAGGGGCCTGGGCCTTAAATTGCCGGGTGCCTCCTGGAATTCGGCGTCTTGCAAGATGCCTCCCGGACGCAAGGTGGCACCAGTGCCAACTTGGTCTGGTTTAAGAGTGCCAAGTGGGTCCTGAAAACTGACACCCAGAACAGTGGCTTGTGAGTTTTGTTTCCCAGGGAAAAACCCTGTAGAGTGGTTCAGGGTCCTGAGGCCTTAAATGGCCAGGTGCCTCCTGGAATCCTACCACTCGCAGGATGTCTCCCAGACGCAAGGTGGCACCAGTGCCAACTTGGCCTGGTTTGAGAGTGCCAAGTGGGTCCTGCAAACTGACACCCAGAACAGTGGCTTCTGAGTTTTGTTTCCCAGGGAAAAAGCCTGTACAGTAGTTCAGGGTCCTGAGGATTAAAATGGCCGGTTGACTACTGGAAAACGGCTTCTCGCAGGATGTCTCTCAGACGCAAGATGGTACCAGTGCCAACTTGGTCTGGTTTGAGAGTGCCAAGTGGGTCCTGCAAACTTATACATAGAACAGTGGCTTCTGACTTTTGTTTCCCAGGGAAAAAGCCTGTCGAGTGGTTCAGGGTGCTGAGGCCTTAAATGGCCAGGTGCCTCCTGGAATTCGGCATCTCGCAGGATGCCTAGCAGACGCAAAGTGGCACCAGGGTCAACCTGGTCTGGTTTGAGAGTGCCAAGTGGGTCCTGAAAACTGACACCCAGAACAATGGCTTGTGAGTTTTGTTTCCCAGGGAAAAAGCCTGTACAGTGGTTCAGGGTCCTGAGGCCTAAAATGCCGGGTTGCTTAGTGGAATTCGGCCACTCGCAGGATGCCTGTCAGACGCAAGGTGGCACCAGTGCCAACTTGGCCTGGTTTGAAAGTGCCAAGTGGGTCCTGCAAACTTATTCATAGAACAGTGGCTTGTGAGTTTTGTTTCCCAGGGAAAAAGCCTGTAGAGTGGTTCAGGGTCCTGAGGCCTAAAATGGCCGGTTGCCTACTGGAAAACGGCTTCTCGCAGGATGTGTCTCAGACGCAAGGTGGCACCAGTGCCAACTTGGTCTGGTTTGAGAGTGCCAAGTGGGTCCTGCAAACTGACACCCAGAACAGTGTCTTCTGAGTTTTGTTTCCCAGGGAAAAAGCCTGTAGAGTGGTTCAGGGTCCTGAGGCCTAAAATGGCCAGGTGCCTCCCTGAGATCAGCCTCTCGCAGGATGCCTGAAAGACACAAGGTGGCACCAGTGCCAAGTTGGTCTGGTTTGTGAGTGCCAAGTGGGTCCAGCAAACTGACACCCAGAACAGTGGCTTGTGAGTTTTGTTTCCCAGGGAACAAGCCTGTAGAGTGGTTCTGGGCCCGGAGGCCTTAAATAATCAGGTGCTTACTAGAATTCGGCCTCTCGCAGGATGCCTCTCAGACGCAAAGTGGCACCAGGGCAACTTGGTCTGGTTTGAGAGTGCCAAGTGGGTCCTGCAAACTGACACCCAGAACAGTGGCTTCTGAGTTTTGTTTCCCAGGGAAAAAGCCTGTAGAGTGGTTCAGGGTCCTGAGGCCTAAAATGGCCAGGTGCCTCCCTGAGATCAGCCTCTCGCAGGATGCCTGAAAGACACAAGGTGGCACCAGTGCCAAGTTGGTCTAGTTTGTGAGTGCCAAGTGGGTCCAGCAAACTGACACCCAGAACAGTGGCTTGTGAGTTTTGTTTCCCAGGGAAAAAGCCTGTAGAGTGGTTCTGGGCCCGGAGGCCTTAAATAATCAGGTGCTTACTAGAATTCGGCCTCTCGCAGGATGCCTCTCAGACGCAAAGTGGCACCAGGGCCAACTAGGTCTGGTTTGAGAGTGCCAAGTGGGTCCTGCAAACTGACACCCAGAACAGTGGCTTCTGAGTTTTGTTTCCCAGGGAAAAAGCCTGTACATTATTTCAGGGTCCTGAGGACTAAAATGGCCGGTTGCGTACTGGAAAACGGCTTCTCGCAGGATGTCTCTCAGACGCAAGGTGGCACCAGTGCCAACTTGGTCTTGTTTGAGAGTGCCAAGTGGGTCCTGCAAACTAACACCCAGAACAGTGGCTTCTGAGTTTTGTTTCCCAGGGAAAAGGCCTGTACAGTGAATCAGGGTCCTGAGGCCTTAAATGGCCAGGTGCCTTCTGGAATCCCACCACTCGCAGGATGTCTCCCAGACGCAAGGTGGCACCAGTGCCAACTTTTCCTAGTTTGAGAGTGCCAAGTGGGTCCTGCAAACTGACACCCAGAACAGTGGCTTCTGAGTTTTGTTTCCCAGGGAAAAACCCTGTAGAGTTGTTCTGGGTCCGGAGGCCTTAAATAACCAGGTGCTTACTAGAATTCGGCCTCTCGCAGGATGCCTCTCAGACGCAAAGTGGCACCAGGGCCAACTTGGTCTGGTTTGAGAGTGCCAAGTGGGTCCTGCAAACTGACACCCAGAACAGTGGCTTCTGAGTTTTGTTTCCCAGGGAAAAAGCCTGTACATTAGTTCAGGGTCCTGAGGTCTAAAATGGACGGTTGCGTACTGGAAAATGGCTTCTCGCAGGATGTCTCCCAGACGCAAGATGGTACCAGTGCCAACTTGGTCTGGTTTGAGAGTGCCAAGTGGGTCCTGCAAACTAACACCCAGAACAGTGGCTTCTGAGTTTTGTTTCCCAGGGAAAAAGCCTGTACAGTGAATCAGGGTCCTGATTCCTAAAATTGCCAATTGCCTTCTGGAATCCCATTACTCGCAGGATGTCTCCCAGACGCAAGGTGGCACCAGTTCCAATTTGGCCTGGTTTGAGAGTACCAACTGGGTCCTGCAAACTAACACCCAGAACAGTGGCTTCTGAGTTTTGTTTCCCAGGGAAAAAGCCTGTAGAGTGGTTCAGGGTCCTGAGGCCTTAAATGGCCAGGTGCCTCCTGGAATTCGGCATCTCGCAGGATGCCTCGCAGACGCAAAGTGGCACCAGGGCCAACCTGGTCTGGTTTGAGAGTGCCAAGTGGGTCCTGCAAACTGACACCCAGAACAGTGGCTTGTGAGTTTTGTTTCCCAGGAAAAAATCCTGTAGAGTGCTTAAGGGTCCTGAGGCCTTAAATTGCCGGGTGCCTACTGAAAACGGTTTCGCACAGGATATCTCCCAGACGCAAGATGGTACCAGTGCCAACTTGGTCTGGTTTGAGAGTGCCAAGTGGGTCCTGCAAACTGACACCCAGAACAGTGGCTTCTGAGTTTTGTTTCCCAGGGAAAAGGCCTGTAGAGTTGTTCAGGATCCTGATTCCTAAAATTGCAAATTGCCTTCTGGAATCCCACCACTCGCAGGATGTCTCCCAGTCGCAAGGTGGCACCAGTGCCAACTTGGTCTGGTTTCAGAGTGCCAAGTGGGTCTTTTAAACTGACACCCAGAACAGTGGCTTCTGAGTTTTGTTTCCCAGGGAAAAAGCCTGTACAGTGGTTCAGGGTCCGGATGCCTTAAATGGCCAGCTGCTTACTAGAATTCGGCCTCTCGCAGGATGCCTCTCAGGCACAAAGTGGCAGCAGGGCCAACTTGGTCTCGTTTGAGAGTGCCAAGTGGGTCCTGCAAACTGACACCCAGAACAGTGGCTTCTGAGTTTTGTTTCCCAGGGAAAAAGCCTGTACAGTAGTTCAGGGTCCTGAGGACTAAAATGGCCGGTTGCTTACTGTAAAAGGGCTTCTCGCAGGATGTCTCTCAGACGCAAGGTGGCACCAGTGCCAACTTGGTCTGGTTTGAGAGTGCCAAGTGGGTCCTGCAAACTGACACCCAGAACAGTGGCTTGTGAGTTTTGTTTCCCAGAGAAAAGACCTGTACAGTGGTTCAGGGTCCTGAGGCCTTAAATGGCCAGGTGCCTCCTGGAATTCGGCATCTCGCAGGATGCCTCGCAGACGCAAAGTGGCACCCGGGCCAACCTGGTCTGGTTTGAGAGTGCCAAGTGGGTCCTGCAAACTGACACCCAGAACAGTGTCTTCTGAGTTTTGTTTCCCAGGGAAAAGGCCTGTAGAGTGGTTCAGGGTCCTGAGGCCTTAAATTGCTGGGTGCCTACTGAAAACTGTTTCGCACAGGATGTCTCCCAGACGCAAGATGGTACCAGTGCCAACTTGGTCTGGTTTGAGAGTGCCAAGTGGGTCCTGCAAACTGACACCCAGAACAGTGGCTTGTGAGTTTTGTTTCCCAGGGAAAAGGCCTGTAGAGTGGTTCAGGGTCCTGAGGCCTAAAATGCCGGGTTGCCTAGTGGAATTCGGCCACTCGCAGGATGCCTGCCAGACGCAAGGTGGCACCAGTGCCAACTTGGCGTGGTTTGAATGTGCCAAGTGGGTCCTGCAAACTTATACATAGAACAGTGGCTTCTGACTTTTGTTTCCCAGGGTAAAGGCATGTGCATTGGTTCAGGGTACTGAGGCCTTAAATGGCCAGGTGCCTCCTGGAATTCGGCATCTCGCAGGATGCCTCGCAGACGCAAAGTGGCAGTAGGGCCAACTTGGTCTTGTTTGAGAGTGCCAAGTGGGTCCTGCAAACTGACACCCAGAACAGTGGCTTCTGAGTTTTGTTTCCCAGGGAAAAAGCCTGTACAATGGTTCAGGGGCCTGAGGCCTTAAATTGCCGGGTGCCTCCTGGAATTCGGCCTCTCGCAGGATGCCTCCCATACGCAAGGTGGCACCAGTTCCCACTTGGTCTGCTTTGAGAGTGCCAGGTGGCTCCTGCAAACTGACACCCAGAACAGTGGCTTGTGAGTTTTCTTTCCCAGGGAAAAAGCCTGTAAAATGATTTAGGTTTAAGCCGCCTTTAATAGCCGGGTGCCACCTGGAGAGTCGCCTCTCGCAGGATGCCTCCCAGACGCAAGGTGGCACCAGTGCCAACTTGGTCTGGTTTGAGAGTGTCAAGTGGGTCCTGAAAACTGACACCCAGAACAGTGGCTTGTGAGTTTTGTTTCCCAGGGAAAAAGCCTGTAAAATGGTTCAGGGTCCTGCGGCCTTAAATTGCCGGGTGCCTCCTGGAATTCCGCATCACGCCAGATGTTTCCCAGACGCTAAGCAACACCAGTGCCAACTTGGTCTGGTTTAAGAGTGCCAAGTGGGTCCTGAAAACTGACACCCAGAACAGTGGCTTGTGAGTTTTGTTGCCCAGGGAAAAAGCCTGTACAATGGTTCAGAGGCCCGAGGCCTTAAATTGCCGGGTGCCTCCTGGAAATCCGCCTCTCACAGGATGCCTCCCAGGCGCAACATGACACCAGTGCCAACTTGGTCTGGTTTGAGAGTGCCAAGTGGGTCCTGAAAACTGACACCCAGAACAGTGGCTTGTGAGTTTTTTTTCCCAGGGAAAAAGCCTGTACAATGGTTCAGGGTCCTGCGGCCTTAAATTGCCGGGTGCCTCCTGGAATTCGGCCTCTCGCAGGATGCCTCCCAGACGCTAAGCAACACCAGCGCCAACTTTGTCTGGTTTAAGAGTGCCAAGTGGGTCCTGGAAACTGACACCCAGAACAGTGGCTTGTGAGTTTTGTTTCCCAGGGAAAAGGCCTGTAGAGTGGTTCAGGGTCCTGAGGCCTTAAATGGCCAGGTGCCTCCTGGAATCCTACCACTCGCAGGATGTCTCCCAGACGCAAGGTGGCACCAGTGCCAACTTGGCCTGGTTTGAGAGTGCCAAGTGGGTCCTGCAAACTGACACCCAGAACAGTGGCTTCTGAGTTTTGTTTCCCAGGGAAAAAGCCTGTACAGTAGTTCAGGGTCCTGAGGATTAAAATGGCCGGTTGACTACTGGAAAACGTCTTCTCGCAGGATGTCTCTCAGATGCAAGATGGTACCAGTGCCAACTTGGTCTGGTTTGAGAGTGCCAAGTGGGTCCTGCAAACTTATACATAGAACAGTGGCTTCTGACTTTTGTTTCCCAGGGAAAAAGCCTGTCGAGTGGTTCAGGGTCCTGAGGCCTTAAATGGCCAGGTGCCTCCTGGAATTCGGCATCTCGCAGGATGCCTCGCAGACGCAAAGTGGCACCCGGGCCAACCTGGTCTGGTTTGAGAGTGCCAAGTGGGTCCTGCAAACTGACACCCAGAACAGTGTCTTCTGAGTTTTGTTTCCCAGGGAAAAAGCCTGTAGAGTGGTTCAGGGTCCTGAGGCCTTAAATTGCTGGGTGCCTACTGAAAACTGTTTCGCACAGGATGTCTCCCAGACGCAAGATGGTACCAGTGCCAACTTGGTCTGGTTTGAGAGTGCCAAGTGGGTCCTGCAAACTGACACCCAGAACAGTGGCTTGTGAGTTTTGTTTCCCAGGGAAAAGGCCTGTCGAGTGGTTCAGGGTCCTGAGGCCTAAAATGCCGGGTTGCCTAGTGGAATTCGGCCACTCGCAGGATGCCTGCCAGACGCAAGGTGGCACCAGTGCCAACTTGGCGTGGTTTGAATGTGCCAAGTGGGTCCTGCAAACTTATACATAGAACAGTGGCTTCGGACTTTTGTTTCCCAGGGTAAAGGCATGTGCATTGGTTCAGGGTGCTGAGGCCTTAAATGGCCAGGTGCCTCCTGGAATTCGGCATCTCGCAGGATGCCTCGCAGACGCAAAGTCGCAGTAGGGCCAACTTGGTCTGGTTTGAGAGTGCCAAGTGGGTCCTGCAAACTGACACCCAGAACAGTGGCTTCTGAGTTTTGTTTCCCAGGGAAAAAGCCTGTACAATGGTTCAGGGGCCTGAGGCCTTAAATTGCCGGGTGCCTCCTGGAATTCGGCCTCTCGCAGGATGCCTCCCATACGCAAGGTGGCACCAGTTCCCACTTGGTCTGCTTTGAGAGTGCCAGGTGGCTCCTGCAAACTGACACCCAGAACAGTGGCTTGTGAGTTTTCTTTCCCAGGGAAAAAGCCTGTAAAATGATTTAGGTTTAAGCCGCCTTTAATAGCCGGGTGCCACCTGGAGAGTCGCCTCTCGCAGGATGCCTCCCAGACGCAAGGTGGCACCAGTGCCAACTTGGTCTGGTTTGAGAGTGTCAAGTGGGTCCTGAAAACTGACACCCAGAACAGTGGCTTGTGAGTTTTGTTTCCCAGGGAAAAAGCCTGTACAATGGTTCAGGGTCCTGCGGACTTAAATTGCCGGGTGCCTCCTGGAGATCCGCCTCTCGCAGGATGCCTCCCAGACGCATGGTGGCACCAGTGCCAACTTGGTCTGGTTTGAGAGTGCCAAATGGGTCCTGCAAACTGACACCCAGAACAGTGGCTTGTGAGTTTTGTTTCCCAGGGAAAAAGCCTGTAAAATGGTTCAGGGTCCTGCGGCCTTAAATTGCCGGGTGCCTCCTGGAATTCCGCATCACGCCAGATGTTTCCCAGACGCTAAGCAACACCAGTGCCAACTTGGTCTGGATTAAGAGTGCCAAGTGGGTCCTGAAAACTGACACCCAGAACAGTGGCTTGTGAGTTTTGTTGCCCAGGGAAAAAGCCTGTACAATGGTTCAGAGGCCTGAGGCCTTAAATTGCCGGGTGCCTCCTGGAAATCCGCCTCTCACAGGATGCCTCCCAGGCGCAACATGACACCAGTGCCAACTTGGTCTGGTTTGAGAGTGCCAAGTGGGTCCTGAAAACTGACACCCAGAACAGTGGCTTGTGAGTTTTTTTTCCCAGGGAAAAAGCCTGTACAATGGTTCAGGGTCCTGCGGCCTTAAATTGCCGGGTGCCTCCTGGAATTCGGCCTCTCGCAGGATGCCTCCCAGACGCTAAGCAACACCAGCGCCAACTTTGTCTGGTTTAAGAGTGCCAAGTGGGTCCTGGAAACTGACACCCAGAACAGTGGCTTGTGAGTTTTGTTTCCCAGGGAAAAAGCCTGTACCATGGTTCAGGGGCCTGGGCCTTAAATTGCCGGGTGCCTCCTGGAATTCGGCGTCTTGCAAGATGCCTCCCGGACGCAAGGTGGCACCAGTGCCAACTTGGTCTGGTTTAAGAGTGCCAAGTGGGTCCTGAAAACTGACACCCAGAACAGTGGCTTGTGAGTTTTGTTTCCCAGGGAAAAGGCCTGTAGAGTGGTTCAGGGTCCTGAGGCCTTAAATGGCCAGGTGCCTCCTGGAATCCTACCACTCGCAGGATGTCTCCCAGACGCAAGGTGGCACCAGTGCCAACTTGGCCTGGTTTGAGAGTGCCAAGTGGGTCCTGCAAACTGACACCCAGAACAGTGGCTTGTGAGTTTTGTTTCCCAGGGAAAAAGCCTGTACAGTAGTTCAGGGTCCTGAGGATTAAAATGGCCGGTTGACTACTGGAAAACGGCTTCTCGCAGGATGTCTCTCAGACGCAAGATGGTACCAGTGCCAACTTGGTCTGGTTTGAGAGTGCCAAGTGGGTCCTGCAAACTTATACATAGAACAGTGGCTTCTGACTTTTGTTTCCCAGGGAAAAAGCCTGTCGAGTGGTTCAGGGTCCTGAGGCCTTAAATGGCCAGGTGCCTCCTGGAATTCGGCATCTCGCAGGATGCCTAGCAGACGCAAAGTGGCACCAGGGTCAACCTGGTCTGGTTTGAGAGTGCCAAGTGGGTCCTGAAAACTGACACCCAGAACAATGGCTTGTGAGTTTTGTTTCCCAGGGAAAAAGCCTGTACAGTGGTTCAGGGTCCTGAGGCCTAAAATGCCGGGTTGCCTAGTGGAATTCGGCCACTCGCAGGATGCCTGTCAGACGCAAGGTGGCACCAGTGCCAACTTGGCCTGGTTTGAAAGTGCCAAGTGGGTCCTGCAAACTTATTCATAGAACAGTGGCTTGTGAGTTTTGTTTCCCAGGGAAAAAGCCTGTAGAGTGGTTCAGGGTCCTGAGGCCTTAAATGGCCAGGTGCCTCCTGGAATCCCACCACTCGCAGGATGCCTCCCAGACGCAAAGTGGCACCAGTGCCAACTTTGTCTGGTTTGAGAGTGCCAAGTGGGTCCTGCAAACTGACACCCAGAACAGTGGCTTCTGAGTTTTGTTTCCCAGGGAAAAAGCCTGTAGAGTGGTTCAGGGTCCTGAGGCTTAAAATGGCCGGTTGCCTACTGGAATCCCACTACTCGCAGGATGTCTCCCAGACGCAAGGTGGCACCAGTGCCAACTTGGTCTGGTTTGAGAGTGCCAAGTGGGTCCTGCAAACTGACACCCAGAACAGTGGCCTCTGAGTTATGTTTCCGAGGGAAAAAGCCTGTAGAGTGATTCAGGGTCCTGATGCCTAAAATTGCCAAATGCCTCATGGAATTCGGCCTCTCGCAGGATGTCTCCCAGACGCAAGGTGGCACCAGTTCCAACTTGGCCTGGTTTGAGAGTGCCAAGTGGGTCCTGCAAACTGACACCCAGAACAGTGGCTTCTGAGTTTTGTTTCCCAGGGAAAAAGCCTGTAAAATGGTTCAGGGTCCTGCGGCCTTAAATTGCCGGGTGCCTCCTGGAATTCCGCATCACGCCAGATGTTTCCCAGACGCTAAGCAACACCAGTGCCAACTTGGTCTGGTTTAAGAGTGCCAAGTGGGTCCTGAAAACTGACACCCAGAACAGTGGCTTGTGAGTTTTGTTGCCCAGGGAAAAAGCCTGTACAATGGTTCAGAGGCCTGAGGCCTTAAATTGCCAGGTGCCTCCTGGAAATCCGCCTCTCACAGGATGCCTCCCAGGCGCAACATGACACCAGTGCCAACTTGGTCTGGTTTGAGAGTGCCAAGTGGGTCCTGAAAACTGACACCCAGAACAGTGGCTTGTGAGTTTTTTTTCCCAGGGAAAAAGCCTGTACAATGGTTCAGGGTCCTGCGGCCTTAAATTGCCGGGTGCCTCCTGGAATTCGGCCTCTCGCAGGATGCCTCCCAGACGCTAAGCAACACCAGCGCCAACTTTGTCTGGTTTAAGAGTGCCAAGTGGGTCCTGGAAACTGACACCCAGAACAGTGGCTTGTGAGTTTTGTTTCCCTGGGAAAAAGCCTGTACCATGGTTCAGGGGCCTGGGCCTTAAATTGCCGGGTGACACCTGGAATTCGGCGTCTTGCAAGATGCCTCCCGGACGCAAGGTGGCACCAGTGCCAACTTGGTCTGGTTTAAGAGTGCCAAGTGGGTCCTGAAAACTGACACCCAGAACAGTGGCTTGTGAGTTTTGTTTCCCAGGGAAAAACCCTGTAGAGTGGTTCAGGGTCCTGAGGCCTTAAATGGCCAGGTGCCTCCTGGAATCCTACCACTCGCAGGATGTCTCCCAGACGCAAGGTGGCACCAGTGCCAACTTGGCCTGGTTTGAGAGTGCCAAGTGGGTCCTGCAAACTGACACCCAGAACAGTGGCTTCTGAGTTTTGTTTCCCAGGGAAAAAGCCTGTACAGTAGTTCAGGGTCCTGAGGATTAAAATGGCCGGTTGACTACTGGAAAACGGCTTCTCGCAGGATGTCTCTCAGACGCAAGATGGTACCAGTGCCAACTTGGTCTGGTTTGAGAGTGCCAAGTGGGTCCTGCAAACTTATACATAGAACAGTGGCTTCTGACTTTTGTTTCCCAGGGAAAAAGCCTGTCGAGTGGTTCAGGGTGCTGAGGCCTTAAATGGCCAGGTGCCTCCTGGAATTCGGCATCTCGCAGGATGCCTAGCAGACGCAAAGTGGCACCAGGGTCAACCTGGTCTGGTTTGAGAGTGCCAAGTGGGTCCTGAAAACTGACACCCAGAACAATGGCTTGTGAGTTTTGTTTCCCAGGGAAAAAGCCTGTACAGTGGTTCAGGGTCCTGAGGCCTAAAATGCCGGGTTGCTTAGTGGAATTCGGCCACTCGCAGGATGCCTGTCAGACGCAAGGTGGCACCAGTGCCAACTTGGCCTGGTTTGAAAGTGCCAAGTGGGTCCTGCAAACTTATTCATAGAACAGTGGCTTGTGAGTTTTGTTTCCCAGGGAAAAAGCCTGTAGAGTGGTTCAGGGTCCTGAGGCCTAAAATGGCCGGTTGCCTACTGGAAAACGGCTTCTCGCAGGATATGTCTCAGACGCAAGGTGGCACCAGTGCTAACTTGGTCTGGTTTGAGAGTGCCAAGTGGGTCCTGCGAACTGATACCCAGAAGAGTGGCTTCTGAGTTTTGTTTCCCAGGGAAAAAGCCTGTAGAGTGGTTCAGGGTCCTGATGCCTAAAATTGCCCGTTGACTTCTGGAATCCCACTACTCGCAGGATGTCTCCCAGACGCAAGGTGGCACCAGTGCCAACTTGGTCTGGTTTGAGAGTGCCAAGTGGGTCCTGCAAACTGACACCCAGAACAGTGGCCTCTGAGTTATGTTTCCGAGGGAAAAAGCCTGTAGAGTGATTCAGGGTCCTGATGCCTAAAATTGCCAAATGCCTCATGGAATTCGGCCTCTCGCAGGATGTCTCCCAGACGCAAGGTGGCACCAGTTCCAACTTGGCCTGGTTTGAGAGTGCCAAGTGGGTCCTGCAAACTGACACCCAGAACAGTGGCTTCTGAGTTTTGTTTCCCAGGGAAAAAGCCTGTAGAGTGGTTCAGGGTCCTGAGGCCTTAAATTGGTGGGTGCCTACTGAAAACGGCTTCTCACAGGATGTCTCCCAGACGCAAGATGGTACCAGAGCCAACCTGGTCTGGTTTGAGAGTGCCAATTGGGTCCTGCAAACTGACACCCAGAACAGTGACTTGTGAGTTTTGTTTCCCAGGGAAAAAGCCTGTACAGTAGTTCAGGGTCCTGAGGACTAAAATGGCCGGTTGCCTCCTGGAAAACGGCTTCTCGCAGGATGTCTCTCAGACGCAATGTGGCACCAGTTCCAACTTGGCCTGGTTTGAGAGTCCCAAGTGGGTCCTGCAAACTGACACCCAGAACAGTGTCTTCTGAGTTTTGTTTCCCAGGGAAAAAGCCTGTAGAGTGGTACAGAATCCTGAGGCCTTAAATTCCTGGGTGCCTACTGAAAACGGTTTCGCAAATGATGTCTCCCAGACGCAAAGTGGCACCAGGGCGAACTTGGTCTGGTTTGAGAGTGCCAAGTGGGTCCTGCAAACTGACACCCAGAAGAGTGGCTTCTGAATTTTGTTTCCAGGGAAAAGGCCTGTACAGTGGTTCAGGGTCCTGAGGCCTTAAATGGCCAGGTGCCTCCTGGAATCCAACCACTCGCAGGATGTCTCCCAGACGCAAGGTGGCACCAGTGTCAACTTTTCCTGGTTTGAGAGTGCCAAGTGGGTCCTGCAAACTGACAGCCAGAACAGTGGCTTCTGAGTTTTGTTTCCCAGGAAAAAAGCCTGTAGAGTTGTTCAGGGTCCTGAGGCCTTAAATTGCCGGGTGCCTCCTGAAAACGGTTTCGCACAGGATGTCTCTCAGACGGAAGATGGTACCAGTGCCAGCTTGGTCTTGTTTGAGAGTGCCAAGTGGGTCCCTCAAACTGACACCCAGAACAGTGGCTTGTGAGTATTGTTTCCCAGGGAAAAGGCCTGTAGAGTGGTTCAGGGTCCTGAGGCCTAAAATGCCGGGTTGCCTAGTGGAATTCGGCCACTCGCAGGATGCCTGCCAGACGCAAGGTGGCACCAGTGCCAACTTGGACTGGTTTGAAAGTGCCAAGTGGGTCCTGCAAACTTATACATAGAACAGTGGCTTCTGACTTTTGTTTCCCAGGGTAAAGGCATGTGCATTGGTTCAGGGTCCTGAGGCCTTAAATGGCCAGGTGCCTCCTGGAATTTGGCCTCTCGCAGGATGCCTCCCAGACGCAAAGTGGCACCAGTGCCAACTTGTTCTGGTTTGAGAGTGCCAATTGGGTCCTGCAAACTGACACCCAGAACAGTGGCTTCTGAGTTTTGTTTCCCAGGGAAAAAGCCTGTACAGTAGTTCAGGATCCTGAGGCCTAAAATGGCCGGGAGCCTCCCTGAGATCAGCCTCTCGCAGGATGCCTGAAAGACACAAGGTGGCACCAGTGCCAAGTTGGTCTGGTTTGTGAGTGCCAAGTGGGTCCTGCAAACTGACACCCAGAACAGTGGCTTGTGAGTTTTGTTTCCCAGGGAAAAACCCTGTAGAGTGGTTCAGGGTCCTGAGGCCTTAAATTGCTGGGTGCCTACTGAAAACGGTTTCGCACAGGATGTCTCCCAGACGCAAAGTGGCACCAGGGTCAACCTGGACTGGTTTGAGAGTGCCAATTGGGTCCTGCAAACTGACACCCAGAACAGTGGCTTGTGAGTTTTGTTTCCCAAGGAAAAGGCCTGTAGAGTGGTTCAGGGTCCTGATTCCTAAAATTGCCAATTGCCTTCTGGAATCCCACCACTCGCAGGATGTCTCCCAGACGCAAGGTGGCACCAGATCCAACTTGGCCTGGTTTGAGAGTACTCACTGGGTCCTGCAAACTAACACCCTGAACAGTGGCTTCTGAGTTTTGTTTCCCAGGGAAAAGGCCTGTAGAGTGGTTAAGGGTCCTGAGGCCTTAAATGGCCAGGTGCCTCCTGGAATTCGGCCTCTCGCAGGATGCCTCGCAGACGCAAAGTGGCACCAGTGCCAACTTGGTCTGGTTTGAGAGTGCCAAGTGGGTCCTGCAAACTGACACCCAGAACAGTGGCTTCTGAGTTTTGTTTCCCAGGGAAAAAGCCTGTAGAGTGTTTCAGGGTCCTGAGGCCTTAAATGGCCAGGTGCCTCCTGGAATTCGGCATCTCGCAGGATGCCTCGCAGACGCAAAGTGGCACCAGGGCCTCTGGTTTGAGAGTGCCAAGTGTGTCCTGCAAACTGACACCCAGAACAGTGGCTTCTGAGTTTTGTTTCCCAGGGAAAAAGCCTGCAGAGTGGTTCAGGGTCCTGAGGCCTTAAATTGCTGGGTGCCTACTGAAAACGGCTTCGCACAGGATGTCTCCCAGACGCAAGATGGTACCAGTGCCAACTTGGTCTGGTTTGAGAGTGCGAAGTGGGTCCTGCAAACTGACACCCAGAACAGTGGCTTCTGAGTTTTGTTTCCCAGGGAAAAGGCCTGTAGAGTGGTTCAGCGTCCTGATTCCTAAAATTGCCAATTGCCTTCTGGAATCCCACCACTCGCAGGATGTCTCCCAGACGCAAGGTGGCACCAGTTCCAATTTGGCCTGGTTTGAGAGTACCAACTAGGTCCTGCAAACTAACACCCAGAACAGTGGTTTCTGTGTTTTGTTTCCCAGGGAAAAGACCTGTACAGTGGTTCAGGGTGCTGAGGCCTTAAATTGCCAGGTGCCTCCTGGAATTCGGCATCTCGCAGGATGCCTCGCAGACGCAAAGTGGCACCAGTGCCAAGTTGGTCTGGTTTGAGAGTGCCAAGTGGGTCCTGCAAACTGACACCCAGAACAGTGGCTTGTGAGTTTTGTTTCCCAGGGAAAAAGCCTGTAGAGTGGTTCAGGGTCCTGAGGCCTTAAATTGCCGGGTGCCTACTGAAAACGGTTTCGCACAGGATGTCTCCCAGACGCAAGATGGTACCAGTGCCAACTTGGTCTGGTTTGAGAGTGCCAAGTGGGTCGTTTAAACAGACACGCAGAACAGTGGCTTGTGAGTTTTGTTTCCCAGGGAAAAGGCCTGTAGAGTGGTTCAGGGTCCTGATTCCTAAAATTGCCAATTGCCTTCTGGAATCCCACCACTCACAGGATGTCTCCCAGACGCAAGGTGGCACCAGTTCCAACTTGGCCTGGTTTGAGAGTTCCAACTAGGTCCTGCAAACTAACACCCAGAACAGTGGCTTATGAGTTTTGTTTCCCAGGGAAAAGGCCTGTAGAGTGGTTCAGGGTCCTGAGGCCTGAAATGCCGGGTTTCCTAGTGGAATTCGGCCACTCGCAGGATGCCTGCCACATGCAAGGTGGCACCAGTGCCAACTTGGACTGGTTTGAAAGTGCCAAGTGGGTCCTGCAAACTTATACATAGAACAGTGGCTTCTGACTTTTGTTTCCCAGGGTAAAGGCATGTGCATTGGTTCAGGGTCCTTAGGCCTTAAATGGCCAGGTGCCTCCTGGAATTCGGCCTCTCGCAGGATGTCTCCCAGACGCAAGGTGGCACCAGTGCCAACTTTTCCTAGTTTGAGAGTACCAACTGGGTCCTGCAAACTGACACCCAGAACAGTGGCTTCTGAGTTTTGTTTCCCAGGGAAAAAGCCTGTAGAGTGGTTCAGGGTCCTGAGGACTAAAATGGCCAGGTGCCTCCCTGAGATCAGCCTCTCGCAGGATGCCTGAAAGACACAAGGTGGCACCAGTGCCAAGTTGGTCTGGTTTGTGAGTGCCAAGTGGGTCCAGCAAACTGACACCCAGAACAGTGGCTTGTGAGTTTTGTTTCCCAGGGAAAAAGCCTGTAGAGTGGTTCTGGGCCCGGAGGCCTTAAATAA
Organism: Fringilla coelebs; assembly: GCF_963513975.1. Lineage (NCBI taxonomy): Eukaryota > Metazoa > Chordata > Aves > Passeriformes > Fringillidae > Fringilla > Fringilla coelebs. The sequence goes on from NW_028167527.1 coordinate 117,712, forward strand.
TCAGGTGCTTACTAGAATTCGGCCTCTCGCAGGATGCCTCTCAGACGCAAAGTGGCACCAGGGCCAACTTGGTCTGGTTTGAGAGTGCCAAGTGGGTCCTGCAAACTGACACCCAGAACAGTGGCTTGTGAGTTTTGTTTCCCAGGGAAAAGGCCTGTACAGTGAATCAGGGTCCTGATTCCTAAAATTGCCAATTGCCTTCTGGAATCCCACCACTCGCAGGATGTCTCCCAGACGCAAGGTGGCACCAGTGCCAACTTTTCCTAGTTTGAGAGTGCCAAGTGGGTCCTGCAAACTGACACCCAGAACAGTGGCTTCTGAGTTTTGTTTCCCAGGGAAAAACCCTGTAGAGTTGTTCTGGGTCCGGAGGCCTTAAATAACCAGGTGCTTACTAGAATTCGGCCTCTCGCAGGATGCCTCTCAGACGCAAGATGGTACCAGTGCCAACTTGGTCTGGTTTGAGAGTGCCAAGTGGGTCCTGCAAACTGACACCCAGAACAGTGGCTTCTGAGTTTTGTTTCCCAGGGAAAAAGCCTGTACATTAGTTCAGGGTCCTGAGGTCTAAAATGGACGGTTGCGTACTGGAAAACGGCTTCTCGCAGGATGTCTCCCAGACGCAAGGTGGCACCAGTGCCAACTTGGTCTGGTTTGAGAGTGCCAAGTGGGTCCTGCAAACTAACACCCAGAACAGTGGCTTCTGAGTTTTGTTTCCCAGGGAAAAAGCCTGTACAGTGAATCAGGGTCCTGATTCCTAAAATTGCCAATAGCCTTCTGGAATCCCACCACTCGCAGGATGTCTCCCAGATGCAAGGTGGCACCAGTTCCAATTTGGCCTGGTTTGAGAGTACCAACTGGGTCCTGCAAACTAACACCCAGAACAGTGGCTTGTGAGTTTTGTTTCCCAGGGAAAAAGCCTGTAGAGTGGTTCAGGGTCCTGAGGCCTTAAATGGCCAGGTGCCTCCTGGAATTCGGCATCTCGCAGGATGCCTCGCAGACGCAAAGTGGCACCAGGGCCAACCTGGTCTGGTTTGAGAGTGCCAAGTGGGTCCTGCAAACTGACACCCAGAACAGTGTCTTCTGAGTTTTGTTTCCCAGGGAAAAAGCCTGTAGATTGCCTCAGGGTCCTGAGGCCTTAAATTGCCGGGTGCCTACTGAAAACGGTTTCGCACAGGATATCTCCCAGACGCAAGATGGTACCAGTGCCAACTTGGTCTGGTTTGAGAGTGCCAAGTGGGTCCTGCAAACTGACACCCAGAACAGTGGCTTCTGAGTTTTGTTTCCCAGGGAAAAGGCCTGTATACTGGTTCAGGATCCTGATTCCTAAAATTGCAAATTGCCTTCTGGAATCCCACCACTCGCAGGATGTCTCCCAGATGCAAGGTGGCACCAGTGCCAACTTGGTCTGGTTTCAGAGTGCCAAGTGGGTCTTTTAAACTGACACCCAGAACAGTGGCTTCTGAGTTTTGTTTCCCAGGGAAAAAGCCTGTACAGTGGTTCAGGGTCCGGATGCCTTAAATGGCCAGCTGCTTACTAGAATTCGGCCTCTCGCAGGATGCCTCTCAGGCGCAAAGTGGCAGCAGGGCCAACTTGGTCTCGTTTGAGAGTGCCAAGTGGGTCCTGCAAACTGACACCCAGAACAGTGGCTTCTGAGTTTTGTTTCCCAGGGAAAAAGCCTGTACAGTAGTTCAGGGTCCTGAGGACTAAAATGGCCGGTTGCTTACTGTAAAAGGGCTTCTCGCAGGATGTCTCTCAGACGCAAGGTGGCACCAGTGCCAACTTGGTCTGGTTTGAGAGTGCCAAGTGGGTCCTGTAAACTGACACCCAGAACAGTGGCTTGTGAGTTTTGTTTCCCAGAGAAAAGGCCTGTCGAGTGGTTCAGGGTCCTGAGGCCTTAAATGGCCAGGTGCCTCCTGGAATTCGGCATCTCGCAGGATGCCTCTCAGACGCAAAGTGGCACCCGGGCCAACCTGGTCTGGTTTGAGAGTGCCAAGTGGGTCCTGCAAACTGACACCCAGAACAGTGTCTTCTGAGTTTTGTTTCCCAGGGAAAAAGCCTGTAGAGTGGTTCAGGGTCCTGAGGCCTTAAATTGCTGGGTGCCTACTGAAAACTGTTTCGCACAGGATGTCTCCCAGACGCAAGATGGTACCAGTGCCAACTTGGTCTGGTTTGAGAGTGCCAAGTGGGTCCTGCAAACTGACACCCAGAACAGTGGCTTGTGAGTTTTGTTTCCCAGGGAAAAGGCCTGTCGAGTGGTTCAGGGTCCTGAGGCCTAAAATGCCGGGTTGCCTAGTGGAATTCGGCCACTCGCAGGATGCCTGCCAGACGCAAGGTGGCACCCGGGCCAACCTGGTCTGGTTTGAGAGTGCCAAGTGGGTCCTGCAAACTGACACCCAGAACAGTGTCTTCTGAGTTTTGTTTCCCAGGGAAAAAGCCTGTAGAGTGGTTCAGGGTCCTGAGGCCTTAAATTGCTGGGTGCCTACTGAAAACGGTTTCGCACAGGATGTCTCCCAGACGCAAGATGGTACCAGTGCCAACTTGGTCTGGTTTGAGAGTGCCAAGTGGGTCCTGCAAACTGACACCCAGAACAGTGGCTTGTGAGTTTTGTTTCCCAGGGAAAAGGCCTGTCGAGTGGTTCAGGGTCCTGAGGCCTAAAATGCCGGGTTGCCTAGTGGAATTCGGCCACTCGCAGGATGCCTGCCAGACGCAAGGTGGCACCAGTGCCAACTTGGCGTGGTTTGAATGTGCCAAGTGGGTCCTGCAAACTTATACATAGAACAGTGGCTTCGGACTTTTGTTTCCCAGGGTAAAGGCATGTGCATTGGTTCAGGGTGCTGAGGCCTTAAATGGCCAGGTGCCTCCTGGAATTCGGCATCTCGCAGGATGCCTCGCAGACGCAAAGTCGCAGTAGGGCCAACTTGGTCTCGTTTGAGAGTGCCAAGTGGGTCCTGCAAACTGACACCCAGAACAGTGGCTTCTGAGTTTTGTTTCCCAGGGAAAAAGCCTGTACAATGGTTCAGGGGCCTGAGGCCTTAAATTGCCGGGTGCCTCCTGGAATTCGGCCTCTCGCAGGATGCCTCCCATACGCAAGGTGGCACCAGTTCCCACTTGGTCTGCTTTGAGAGTGCCAGGTGGCTCCTGCAAACTGACACCCAGAACAGTGGCTTGTGAGTTTTCTTTCCCAGGGAAAAAGCCTGTAAAATGATTTAGGTTTAAGCCGCCTTTAATAGCCGGGTGCCACCTGGAGAGTCGCCTCTCGCAGGATGCCTCCCAGACGCAAAGTGGCACCAGTGCCAACTTGGTCTGGTTTGAGAGTGTCAAGTGGGTCCTGAAAACTGACACCCAGAACAGTGGCTTGTGAGTTTTGTTTCCCAGGGAAAAAGCCTGTACAATGGTTCAGGGTCCTGCGGACTTAAATTGCCGGGTGCCTCCTGGAGATCCGCCTCTCGCAGGATGCCTCCCAGACGCATGGTGGCACCAGTGCCAACTTGGTCTGGTTTGAGAGTGCCAAATGGGTCCTGCAAACTGACACCCAGAACAGTGGCTTGTGAGTTTTGTTTCCCAGGGAAAAAGCCTGTAAAATGGTTCAGGGTCCTGCGGCCTTAAATTGCCGGGTGCCTCCTGGAATTCCGCATCACGCCAGATGTTTCCCAGACGCTAAGCAACACCAGTGCCAACTTGGTCTGGATTAAGAGTGCCAAGTGGGTCCTGCAAACTGACACCCAGAAGAGTGGCTTCTGAATTTTGTTTCCAGGGAAAAGGCCTGTACAGTGGTTCAGGGTCCTGAGGCCTTAAATGGCCAGGTGCCTCCTGGAATCCAACCACTCGCAGGATGTCTCCCAGACGCAAGGTGGCACCAGTGTCAACTTTTCCTGGTTTGAGAGTGCCAAGTGGGTCCTGCAAACTGACAGCCAGAACAGTGGCTTCTGAGTTTTGTTTCCCAGGAAAAAAGCCTGTAGAGTTGTTCAGGGTCCTGAGGCCTTAAATTGCCGGGTGCCTCCTGAAAACGGTTTCGCACAGGATGTCTCTCAGACGGAAGATGGTACCAGTGCCAGCTTGGTCTTGTTTGAGAGTGCCAAGTGGGTCCCTCAAACTGACACCCAGAACAGTGGCTTGTGAGTATTGTTTCCCAGGGAAAAGGCCTGTAGAGTGGTTCAGGGTCCTGAGGCCTAAAATGCCGGGTTGCCTAGTGGAATTCGGCCACTCGCAGGATGCCTGCCAGACGCAAGGTGGCACCAGTGCCAACTTGGACTGGTTTGAAAGTGCCAAGTGGGTCCTGCAAACTTATACATAGAACAGTGGCTTCTGACTTTTGTTTCCCAGGGTAAAGGCATGTGCATTGGTTCAGGGTCCTGAGGCCTTAAATGGCCAGGTGCCTCCTGGAATTCGGCCTCTCGCAGGATGCCTCCCAGACGCAAAGTGGCACCAGTGCCAACTTGTTCTGGTTTGAGAGTGCCAATTGGGTCCTGCAAACTGACACCCAGAACAGTGGCTTCTGAGTTTTGTTTCCCAGGGAAAAAGCCTGTACAGTAGTTCAGGATCCTGAGGCCTAAAATGGCCGGGAGCCTCCCTGAGATCAGCCTCTCGCAGGATGCCTGAAAGACACAAGGTGGCACCAGTGCCAAGTTGGTCTGGTTTGTGAGTGCCAAGTGGGTCCTGCAAACTGACACCCAGAACAGTGGCTTGTGAGTTTTGTTTCCCAGGGAAAAACCCTGTAGAGTGGTTCAGGGTCCTGAGGCCTTAAATTGCTGGGTGCCTACTGAAAACGGTTTCGCACACGATGTCTCCCAGACGCAAAGTGGCACCAGGGTCAACCTGGACTGGTTTGAGAGTGCCAAGTGGGTCCTGCAAACTGAGACGCAGAACAGTGGCTTGTGAGTTTTGTTTCCCAAGGAAAAGGCCTGTAGAGTGGTTCAGGGTCCTGATTCCTAAAATTGCCAATTGCCTTCTGGAATCCCACCACTCGCAGGATGTCTCCCAGACGCAAGGTGGCACCAGATCCAACTTGGCCTGGTTTGAGAGTACTCACTGGGTCCTGCAAACTAACACCCTGAACAGTGGCTTCTGAGTTTTGTTTCCCAGGGAAAAGGCCTGTAGAGTGGTTAAGGGTCCTGAGGCCTTAAATGGCCAGGTGCCTCCTGGAATTCGGCCTCTCGCAGGATGCCTCGCAGACGCAAAGTGGCACCAGTGCCAACTTGGTCTGGTTTGAGAGTGCCAAGTGGGTCCTGCAAACTGACACCCAGAACAGTGGCTTCTGAGTTTTGTTTCCCAGGGAAAAAGCCTGTAGAGTGTTTCAGGGTCCTGAGGCCTTAAATGGCCAGGTGCCTCCTGGAATTCGGCATCTCGCAGGATGCCTCGCAGACGCAAAGTGGCACCAGGGCCTCTGGTTTGAGAGTGCCAAGTGTGTCCTGCAAACTGACACCCAGAACAGTGGCTTCTGAGTTTTGTTTCCCAGGGAAAAAGCCTGCAGAGTGGTTCAGGGTCCTGAGGCCTTAAATTGCTGGGTGCCTACTGAAAACGGCTTCGCACAGGATGTCTCCCAGACGCAAGATGGTACCAGTGCCAACTTGGTCTGGTTTGAGAGTGCGAAGTGGGTCCTGCAAACTGACACCCAGAACAGTGGCTTCTGAGTTTTGTTTCCCAGGGAAAAGGCCTGTAGAGTGGTTCAGCGTCCTGATTCCTAAAATTGCCAATTGCCTTCTGGAATCCCACCACTCGCAGGATGTCTCCCAGACGCAAGGTGGCACCAGTTCCAATTTGGCCTGGTTTGAGAGTACCAACTAGGTCCTGCAAACTAACACCCAGAACAGTGGTTTCTGTGTTTTGTTTCCCAGGGAAAAGACCTGTACAGTGGTTCAGGGTGCTGAGGCCTTAAATGGCCAGGTGCCTCCTGGAATTCGGCATCTCGCAGGATGCCTCGCAGACGCAAAGTGGCACCAGTGCCAAGTTGGTCTGGTTTGAGAGTGCCAAGTGGGTCCTGCAAACTGACACCCAGAACAGTGGCTTGTGAGTTTTGTTTCCCAGGGAAAAAGCCTGTAGAGTGGTTCAGGGTCCTGAGGCCTTAAATTGCCGGGTGCCTACTGAAAACGGTTTCGCACAGGATGTCTCCCAGACGCAAGATGGTACCAGTGCCAACTTGGTCTGGTTTGAGAGTGCCAAGTGGGTCGTTTAAACAGACACGCAGAACAGTGGCTTGTGAGTTTTGTTTCCCAGGGAAAAGGCCTGTAGAGTGGTTCAGGGTCCTGATTCCTAAAATTGCCAATTGCCTTCTGGAATCCCACCACTCACAGGATGTCTCCCAGACGCAAGGTGGCACCAGTTCCAACTTGGCCTGGTTTGAGAGTTCCAACTAGGTCCTGCAAACTAACACCCAGAACAGTGGCTTATGAGTTTTGTTTCCCAGGGAAAAGGCCTGTAGAGTGGTTCAGGGTCCTGAGGCCTGAAATGCCGGGTTTCCTAGTGGAATTCGGCCACTCGCAGGATGCCTGCCACATGCAAGGTGGCACCAGTGCCAACTTGGACTGGTTTGAAAGTGCCAAGTGGGTCCTGCAAACTTATACATAGAACAGTGGCTTCTGACTTTTGTTTCCCAGGGTAAAGGCATGTGCATTGGTTCAGGGTCCTTAGGCCTTAAATGGCCAGGTGCCTCCTGGAATTCGGCCTCTCGCAGGATGTCTCCCAGACGCAAGGTGGCACCAGTGCCAACTTTTCCTAGTTTGAGAGTACCAACTGGGTCCTGCAAACTGACACCCAGAACAGTGGCTTCTGAGTTTTGTTTCCCAGGGAAAAAGCCTGTAGAGTGGTTCAGGGTCCTGAGGACTAAAATGGCCAGGTGCCTCCCTGAGATCAGCCTCTCGCAGGATGCCTGAAAGACACAAGGTGGCACCAGTGCCAAGTTGGTCTGGTTTGTGAGTGCCAAGTGGGTCCAGCAAACTGACACCCAGAACAGTGGCTTGTGAGTTTTGTTTCCCAGGGAAAAAGCCTGTAGAGTGGTTCTGGGCCCGGAGGCCTTAAATAATCAGGTGCTTACTAGAATTCGGCCTCTCGCAGGATGCCTCTCAGACGCAAAGTGGCACCAGGGCCAACTTGGTCTGGTTTGAGAGTGCCAAGTGGGTCCTGCAAACTGACACCCAGAACAGTGGCTTCTGAGTTTTGTTTCCCAGGGAAAAGGCCTGTACAGTGAATCAGGGTCCTGATTCCTAAAATTGCCAATTGCCTTCTGGAATCCCACCACTCGCAGGATGTCTCCCAGACGCAAGGTGGCACCAGTGCCAACTTTTCCTAGTTTGAGAGTGCCAAGTGGGTCCTGCAAACTGACACCCAGAACAGTGGCTTCTGAGTTTTGTTTCCCAGGGAAAAACCCTGTAGAGTTGTTCTGGGTCCGGAGGCCTTAAATAACCAGGTGCTTACTAGAATTCGGCCTCTCGCAGGATGCCTCTCAGACGCAAGATGGTACCAGTGCCAACTTGGTCTGGTTTGAGAGTGCCAAGTGGGTCCTGCAAACTGACACCCAGAACAGTGGCTTCTGAGTTTTGTTTCCCAGGGAAAAAGCCTGTACATTAGTTCAGGGTCCTGAGGTCTAAAATGGACGGTTGCGTACTGGAAAACGGCTTCTCGCAGGATGTCTCCCAGACGCAAGGTGGCACCAGTGCCAACTTGGTCTGGTTTGAGAGTGCCAAGTGGGTCCTGCAAACTAACACCCAGAACAGTGGCTTCTGAGTTTTGTTTCCCAGGGAAAAAGCCTGTACAGTGAATCAGGGTCCTGATTCCTAAAATTGCCAATAGCCTTCTGGAATCCCACCACTCGCAGGATGTCTCCCAGATGCAAGGTGGCACCAGTTCCAATTTGGCCTGGTTTGAGAGTACCAACTGGGTCCTGCAAACTAACACCCAGAACAGTGGCTTGTGAGTTTTGTTTCCCAGGGAAAAAGCCTGTAGAGTGGTTCAGGGTCCTGAGGCCTTAAATGGCCAGGTGCCTCCTGGAATTCGGCATCTCGCAGGATGCCTCGCAGACGCAAAGTGGCACCAGGGCCAACCTGGTCTGGTTTGAGAGTGCCAAGTGGGTCCTGCAAACTGACACCCAGAACAGTGTCTTCTGAGTTTTGTTTCCCAGGGAAAAAGCCTGTAGATTGCCTCAGGGTCCTGAGGCCTTAAATTGCCGGGTGCCTACTGAAAACGGTTTCGCACAGGATATCTCCCAGACGCAAGATGGTACCAGTGCCAACTTGGTCTGGTTTGAGAGTGCCAAGTGGGTCCTGCAAACTGACACCCAGAACAGTGGCTTCTGAGTTTTGTTTCCCAGGGAAAAGGCCTGTATACTGGTTCAGGATCCTGATTCCTAAAATTGCAAATTGCCTTCTGGAATCCCACCACTCGCAGGATGTCTCCCAGATGCAAGGTGGCACCAGTGCCAACTTGGTCTGGTTTCAGAGTGCCAAGTGGGTCTTTTAAACTGACACCCAGAACAGTGGCTTCTGAGTTTTGTTTCCCAGGGAAAAAGCCTGTACAGTGGTTCAGGGTCCGGATGCCTTAAATGGCCAGCTGCTTACTAGAATTCGGCCTCTCGCAGGATGCCTCTCAGGCGCAAAGTGGCAGCAGGGCCAACTTGGTCTCGTTTGAGAGTGCCAAGTGGGTCCTGCAAACTGACACCCAGAACAGTGGCTTCTGAGTTTTGTTTCCCAGGGAAAAAGCCTGTACAGTAGTTCAGGGTCCTGAGGACTAAAATGGCCGGTTGCTTACTGTAAAAGGGCTTCTCGCAGGATGTCTCTCAGACGCAAGGTGGCACCAGTGCCAACTTGGTCTGGTTTGAGAGTGCCAAGTGGGTCCTGTAAACTGACACCCAGAACAGTGGCTTGTGAGTTTTGTTTCCCAGAGAAAAGGCCTGTCGAGTGGTTCAGGGTCCTGAGGCCTTAAATGGCCAGGTGCCTCCTGGAATTCGGCATCTCGCAGGATGCCTCTCAGACGCAAAGTGGCACCCGGGCCAACCTGGTCTGGTTTGAGAGTGCCAAGTGGGTCCTGCAAACTGACACCCAGAACAGTGTCTTCTGAGTTTTGTTTCCCAGGGAAAAAGCCTGTAGAGTGGTTCAGGGTCCTGAGGCCTTAAATTGCTGGGTGCCTACTGAAAACTGTTTCGCACAGGATGTCTCCCAGACGCAAGATGGTACCAGTGCCAACTTGGTCTGGTTTGAGAGTGCCAAGTGGGTCCTGCAAACTGACACCCAGAACAGTGGCTTGTGAGTTTTGTTTCCCAGGGAAAAGGCCTGTCGAGTGGTTCAGGGTCCTGAGGCCTAAAATGCCGGGTTGCCTAGTGGAATTCGGCCACTCGCAGGATGCCTGCCAGACGCAAGGTGGCACCCGGGCCAACCTGGTCTGGTTTGAGAGTGCCAAGTGGGTCCTGCAAACTGACACCCAGAACAGTGTCTTCTGAGTTTTGTTTCCCAGGGAAAAAGCCTGTAGAGTGGTTCAGGGTCCTGAGGCCTTAAATTGCTGGGTGCCTACTGAAAACGGTTTCGCACAGGATGTCTCCCAGACGCAAGATGGTACCAGTGCCAACTTGGTCTGGTTTGAGAGTGCCAAGTGGGTCCTGCAAACTGACACCCAGAACAGTGGCTTGTGAGTTTTGTTTCCCAGGGAAAAGGCCTGTCGAGTGGTTCAGGGTCCTGAGGCCTAAAATGCCGGGTTGCCTAGTGGAATTCGGCCACTCGCAGGATGCCTGCCAGACGCAAGGTGGCACCAGTGCCAACTTGGCGTGGTTTGAATGTGCCAAGTGGGTCCTGCAAACTTATACATAGAACAGTGGCTTCGGACTTTTGTTTCCCAGGGTAAAGGCATGTGCATTGGTTCAGGGTGCTGAGGCCTTAAATGGCCAGGTGCCTCCTGGAATTCGGCATCTCGCAGGATGCCTCGCAGACGCAAAGTCGCAGTAGGGCCAACTTGGTCTCGTTTGAGAGTGCCAAGTGGGTCCTGCAAACTGACACCCAGAACAGTGGCTTCTGAGTTTTGTTTCCCAGGGAAAAAGCCTGTACAATGGTTCAGGGGCCTGAGGCCTTAAATTGCCGGGTGCCTCCTGGAATTCGGCCTCTCGCAGGATGCCTGAAAGACACAAGGTGGCACCAGTTCCCACTTGGTCTGCTTTGAGAGTGCCAGGTGGCTCCTGCAAACTGACACCCAGAACAGTGGCTTGTGAGTTTTCTTTCCCAGGGAAAAAGCCTGTAAAATGATTTAGGTTTAAGCCGCCTTTAATAGCCGGGTGCCACCTGGAGAGTCGCCTCTCGCAGGATGCCTCCCAGACGCAAAGTGGCACCAGTGCCAACTTGGTCTGGTTTGAGAGTGTCAAGTGGGTCCTGAAAACTGACACCCAGAACAGTGGCTTGTGAGTTTTGTTTCCCAGGGAAAAAGCCTGTACAATGGTTCAGGGTCCTGCGGACTTAAATTGCCGGGTGCCTCCTGGAGATCCGCCTCTCGCAGGATGCCTCCCAGACGCATGGTGGCACCAGTGCCAACTTGGTCTGGTTTGAGAGTGCCAAATGGGTCCTGCAAACTGACACCCAGAACAGTGGCTTGTGAGTTTTGTTTCCCAGGGAAAAAGCCTGTAAAATGGTTCAGGGTCCTGCGGCCTTAAATTGCCGGGTGCCTCCTGGAATTCCGCATCACGCCAGATGTTTCCCAGACGCTAAGCAACACCAGTGCCAACTTGGTCTGGATTAAGAGTGCCAAGTGGGTCCTGAAAACTGACACCCAGAACAGTGGCTTGTGAGTTTTGTTGCCCAGGGAAAAAGCCTGTACAATGGTTCAGAGGCCTGAGGCCTTAAATTGCCGGGCGCCTCCTGGAAATCCGCCTCTCACAGGATGCCTCCCAGGCGCAACATGACACCAGTGCCAACTTGGTCTGGTTTGAGAGTGCCAAGTGGGTCCTGAAAACTGACACCCAGAACAGTGGCTTGTGAGTTTTTTTTCCCAGGGAAAAAGCCTGTACAATGGTTCAGGGTCCTGCGGCCTTAAATTGCCGGGTGCCTCCTGGAATTCGGCCTCTCGCAGGATGCCTCCCAGACGCTAAGCAACACCAGCGCCAACTTTGTCTGGTTTAAGAGTGCCAAGTGGGTCCTGGAAACTGACACCCAGAACAGTGGCTTCTGAGTTTTGTTTCCCAGGGAAAAAGCCTGTACCATGGTTCAGGGGCCTGGGCCTTAAATTGCCGGGTGCCTCCTGTAATTCGGCGTCTTGCAAGATGCCTCCCGGACGCAAGGTGGCACCAGTGCCAACTTGGTCTGGTTTAAGAGTGCCAAGTGGGTCCTGAAAACTGACACCCAGAACAGTGGCTTGTGAGTTTTGTTTCCCAGGGAAAAGGCCTGTAGAGTGGTTCAGGGTCCTGAGGCCTTAAATGGCCAGGTGCCTCCTGGAATCCTACCACTCGCAGGATGTCTCCCAGACGCAAGGTGGCACCAGTGCCAACTTGGCCTGGTTTGAGAGTGCCAAGTGGGTCCTGCAAACTGACACCCAGAACAGTGGCTTCTGAGTTTTGTTTCCCAGGGAAAAAGCCTGTACAGTAGTTCAGGGTCCTGAGGATTAAAATGGCCGGTTGACTACTGGAAAACGGCTTCTCGCAGGATGTCTCTCAGACGCAAGATGGTACCAGTGCCAACTTGGTCTGGTTTGAGAGTGCCAAGTGGGTCCTGCAAACTTATACATAGAACAGTGGCTTCTGACTTTTGTTTCCCAGGGAAAAAGCCTGTCGAGTGGTTCAGGGTCCTGAGGCCTTAAATGGCCAGGTGCCTCCTGGAATTCGGCATCTCGCAGGATGCCTAGCAGACGCAAAGTGGCACCAGGGTCAACCTGGTCTGGTTTGAGAGTGCCAAGTGGGTCCTGAAAACTGACACCCAGAACAATGGCTTGTGAGTTTTGTTTCCCAGGGAAAAAGCCTGTACAGTGGTTCAGGGTCCTGAGGCCTAAAATGCCGGGTTGCCTAGTGGAATTCGGCCACTCGCAGGATGCCTGTCAGACGCAAGGTGGCACCAGTGCCAACTTGGCCTGGTTTGAAAGTGCCAAGTGGGTCCTGCAAACTTATTCATAGAACAGTGGCTTGTGAGTTTTGTTTCCCAGGGAAAAAGCCTGTAGAGTGGTTCAGGGTCCTGAGGCCTTAAATGGCCAGGTGCCTCCTGGAATCCCACCACTCGCAGGATGCCTCCCAGACGCAAAGTGGCACCAGTGCCAACTTTCTCTGGTTTGAGAGTGCCAAGTGGGTCCTGCAAACTGACACCCAGAACAGTGGCTTCTGAGTTTTGTTTCCCAGGGAAAAAGCCTGTAGAGTGGTTCAGGGTCCTGAGGCCTAAAATGGCCGGTTGCCTACTGGAAAACGGCTTCTCGCAGGATGTGTCTCAGACGCAAGGTGGCACCAGTGCTAACTTGGTCTGGTTTGAGAGTGCCAAGTGGGTCCTGCGAACTGATACCCAGAAGAGTGGCTTCTGAGTTTTGTTTCCCAGGGAAAAAGCCTGTAGAGTGGTTCAGGGTCCTGATGCCTAAAATTGCCCGTTGACTTCTGGAATCCCACTACTCGCAGGATGTCTCCCAGACGCAAGGTGGCACCAGTGCCAACTTGGTCTGGTTTGAGAGTGCCAAGTGGGTCCTGCAAACTGACACCCAGAACAGTGGCCTCTGAGTTATGTTTCCGAGGGAAAAAGCCTGTAGAGTGATTCAGGGTCCTGATGCTTAAAATTGCCAAATGCCTCATGGAATTCGGCCTCTCGCAGGATGTCTCCCAGACGCAAGGTGGCACCAGTTCCAACTTGGCCTGGTTTGAGAGTGCCAAGTGGGTCCTGCAAACTGACACCCAGAACAGTGGCTTCTGAGTTTTGTTTCCCAGGGAAAAAGCCTGTAAAATGGTTCAGGGTCCTGCGGCCTTAAATTGCCGGGTGCCTCCTGGAATTCCGCATCACGCCAGATGTTTCCCAGACGCTAAGCAACACCAGTGCCAACTTGGTCTGGTTTAAGAGTGCCAAGTGGGTCCTGAAAACTGACACCCAGAACAGTGGCTTGTGAGTTTTGTTGCCCAGGGAAAAAGCCTGTACAATGGTTCAGAGGCCTGAGGCCTTAAATTGCCAGGTGCCTCCTGGAAATCCGCCTCTCACAGGATGCCTCCCAGGCGCAACATGACACCAGTGCCAACTTGGTCTGGTTTGAGAGTGCCAAGTGGGTCCTGAAAACTGACACCCAGAACAGTGGCTTGTGAGTTTTTTTTCCCAGGGAAAAAGCCTGTACAATGGTTCAGGGTCCTGCGGCCTTAAATTGCCGGGTGCCTCCTGGAATTCGGCCTCTCGCAGGATGCCTCCCAGACGCTAAGCAACACCAGCGCCAACTTTGTCTGGTTTAAGAGTGCCAAGTGGGTCCTGGAAACTGACACCCAGAACAGTGGCTTGTGAGTTTTGTTTCCCTGGGAAAAAGCCTGTACCATGGTTCAGGGGCCTGGGCCTTAAATTGCCGGGTGCCTCCTGGAATTCGGCGTCTTGCAAGATGCCTCCCGGACGCAAGGTGGCACCAGTGCCAACTTGGTCTGGTTTAAGAGTGCCAAGTGGGTCCTGAAAACTGACACCCAGAACAGTGGCTTGTGAGTTTTGTTTCCCAGGGAAAAACCCTGTAGAGTGGTTCAGGGTCCTGAGGCCTTAAATGGCCAGGTGCCTCCTGGAATCCTACCACTCGCAGGATGTCTCCCAGACGCAAGGTGGCACCAGTGCCAACTTGGCCTGGTTTGAGAGTGCCAAGTGGGTCCTGCAAACTGACACCCAGAACAGTGGCTTCTGAGTTTTGTTTCCCAGGGAAAAAGCCTGTACAGTAGTTCAGGGTCCTGAGGATTAAAATGGCCGGTTGACTACTGGAAAACGGCTTCTCGCAGGATGTCTCTCAGACGCAAGATGGTACCAGTGCCAACTTGGTCTGGTTTGAGAGTGCCAAGTGGGTCCTGCAAACTTATACATAGAACAGTGGCTTCTGACTTTTGTTTCCCAGGGAAAAAGCCTGTCGAGTGGTTCAGGGTCCTGAGGCCTTAAATGGCCAGGTGCCTCCTGGAATTCGGCATCTCGCAGGATGCCTAGCAGACGCAAAGTGGCACCAGGGTCAACCTGGTCTGGTTTGAGAGTGCCAAGTGGGTCCTGAAAACTGACACCCAGAACAATGGCTTGTGAGTTTTGTTTCCCAGGGAAAAAGCCTGTACAGTGGTTCAGGGTCCTGAGGCCTAAAATGCCGGGTTGCTTAGTGGAATTCGGCCACTCGCAGGATGCCTGTCAGACGCAAGGTGGCACCAGTGCCAACTTGGCCTGGTTTGAAAGTGCCAAGTGGGTCCTGCAAACTTATTCATAGAACAGTGGCTTGTGAGTTTTGTTTCCCAGGGAAAAAGCCTGTAGAGTGGTTCAGGGTCCTGAGGCCTAAAATGGCCGGTTGCCTACTGGAAAACGGCTTCTCGCAGGATGTGTCTCAGACGCAAGGTGGCACCAGTGCTAACTTGGTCTGGTTTGAGAGTGCCAAGTGGGTCCTGCGAACTGATACCCAGAAGAGTGGCTTCTGAGTTTTGTTTCCCAGGGAAAAAGCCTGTAGAGTGGTTCAGGGTCCTGATGCCTAAAATTGCCCGTTGACTTCTGGAATCCCACTACTCGCAGGATGTCTCCCAGACGCAAGGTGGCACCAGTGCCAACTTGGTCTGGTTTGAGAGTGCCAAGTGGGTCCTGCAAACTGACACCCAGAACAGTGGCCTCTGAGTTATGTTTCCGAGGGAAAAAGCCTGTAGAGTGATTCAGGGTCCTGATGCCTAAAATTGCCAAATGCCTCATGGAATTCGGCCTCTCGCAGGATGTCTCCCAGACGCAAGGTGGCACCAGTTCCAACTTGGCCTGGTTTGAGAGTGCCAAGTGGGTCCTGCAAACTGACACCCAGAACAGTGGCTTCTGAGTTTTGTTTCCCAGGGAAAAAGCCTATAGAGTGGTTCAGGGTCCTGAGGCCTTAAATTGGTGGGTGCCTACTGAAAACGGCTTCTCACAGGATGTCTCCCAGACGCAAGATGGTACCAGAGCCAACCTGGTCTGGTTTGAGAGTGCCAATTGGGTCCTGCAAACTGACACCCAGAACAGTGACTTGTGAGTTTTGTTTCCCAGGGAAAAAGCCTGTACAGTAGTTCAGGGTCCTGAGGACTAAAATGGCCGGTTGCCTCCTGGAAAACGGCTTCTCGCAGGATGTCTCTCAGACGCAATGTGGCACCAGTTCCAACTTGGCCTGGTTTGAGAGTCCCAAGTGGGTCCTGCAAACTGACACCCAGAACAGTGTCTTCTGAGTTTTGTTTCCCAGGGAAAAAGCCTGTAGAGTGGTACAGAATCCTGAGGCCTTAAATTCCTGGGTGCCTACTGAAAACGGTTTCGCAAATGATGTCTCCCAGACGCAAAGTGGCACCAGGGCGAACTTGGTCTAGTTTGAGAGTGCCAAGTGGGTCCTGCAAAGTGACACCCAGAAGAGTGGCTTCTGAATTTTGTTTCCAGGGAAAAGGCCTGTACAGTGGTTCAGGGTCCTGAGGCCTTAAATGGCCAGGTGCCTCCTGGAATCCAACCACTCGCAGGATGTCTCCCAGACGCAAGGTGGCACCAGTGCCAACTTTTCCTGGTTTGAGAGTGCCAAGTGGGTCCTGCAAACTGACAGCCAGAACAGTGGCTTCTGAGTTTTGTTTCCCAGGAAAAAAGCCTGTAGAGTTGTTCAGGGTCCTGAGGCCTTAAATTGCCGGGTGCCTCCTGAAAACGGTTTCGCACAGGATGTCTCTCAGACGGAAGATGGTACCAGTGCCAGCTTGGTCTTGTTTGAGAGTGCCAAGTGGGTCCCTCAAACTGACACCCAGAACAGTGGCTTGTGAGTATTGTTTCCCAGGGAAAAGGCCTGTAGAGTGGTTCAGGGTCCTGAGGCCTAAAATGCCGGGTTGCCTAGTTGAATTCGGCCACTCGCAGGATGCCTGCCAGACGCAAGGTGGCACCAGTGCCAACTTGGACTGGTTTGAAAGTGCCAAGTGGGTCCTGCAAACTTATACATAGAACAGTGGCTTCTGACTTTTGTTTCCCAGGGTAAAGGCATGTGCATTGGTTCAGGGTCCTGAGGCCTTAAATGGCCAGGTGCCTCCTGGAATTCGGCCTCTCGCAGGATGCCTCCCAGACGCAAAGTGGCACCAGTGCCAACTTGTTCTGGTTTGAGAGTGCCAATTGGGTCCTGCAAACTGACACCCAGAACAGTGGCTTCTGAGTTTTGTTTCCCAGGGAAAAAGCCTGTACAGTAGTTCAGGATCCTGAGGCCTAAAATGGCCGGGAGCCTCCCTGAGATCAGCCTCTCGCAGGATGCCTGAAAGACACAAGGTGGCACCAGTGCCAACTTTTCCTGGTTTGAGAGTGCCAAGTGGGTCCTGCAAACTGACACCCAGAACAGTGGCTTCTGAGTTTTGTTTCCCAGGGAAAAACCCTGTAGAGTGGTTCAGGGTCCTGAGGCGTTAAATTGCTGGGTGCCTACTGAAAACGGTTTCGCACAGGATGTCTCCCAGACGCAAAGTGGCACCAGGGTCAACCTGGACTGGTTTGAGAGTGCCAAGTGGGTCCTGCAAACTGACACGCAGAACAGTGGCTTGTGAGTTTTGTTTCCCAAGGAAAAGGCCTGTAGAGTGCTTCAGGGTCCTGATTCCTAAAATTGCCAATTGCCTTCTGGAATCCCACCACTCGCAGGATGTCTCCCAGACGCAAGGTGGCACCAGATCCAACTTGGCCTGGTTTGAGAGTACTCACTGGGTCCTGCAAACTAACACCCTGAACAGTGGCTTCTGAGTTTTGTTTCCCAGGGAAAAGGCCTGTAGAGTGGTTAAGGGTCCTGAGGCCTTAAATGGCCAGGTGCCTCCTGGAATTCGGCCTCTCGCAGGATGCCTCGCAGACGCAAAGTGGCACCAGTGCCAACTTGGTCTGGTTTGAGAGTGCCAAGTGGGTCCTGAAAACTGACACCCAGAACAGTGGCTTCTGAGTTTTGTTTCCCAGGGAAAAAGCCTGTAGAGTGTTTCAGGGTCCTGAGGCCTTAAATGGCCAGGTGCCTCCTGGAATTCGGCATCTCGCAGGATGCCTCGCAGACGCAAAGTGGCACCAGGGCCAACTTGGTCTGGTTTGAGAGTGCCAAGTGTGTCCTGCAAACTGACACCCAGAACAGTGGCTTCTGAGTTTTGTTTCCCAGGGAAAAAGCCTGCAGAGTGGTTCAGGGTCCTGAGGCCTTAAATTGCTGGGTGCCTACTGAAAACGGCTTCGCACAGGATGTCTCCCAGATGCAAGATGGTACCAGTGCCAACTTGGTCTGGTTTGAGAGTGCGAAGTGGGTCCTGCAAACTGACACCCAGAACAGTGGCTTCTGAGTTTTGTTTCCCAGGGAAAAGGCCTGTAGAGTGGTTCAGCGTCCTGATTCCTAAAATTGCCAATTGCCTTCTGGAATCCCACCACTCGCAGGATGTCTCCCAGACGCAAGGTGGCACCAGTTCCAATTTGGCCTGGTTTGAGAGTACCAACTAGGTCCTGCAAACTAACACCCAGAACAGTGGTTTCTGTGTTTTGTTTCCCAGGGAAAAGACCTGTACAGTGGTTCAGGGTGCTGAGGCCTTAAATGGCCAGGTGCCTCCTGGAATTCGGCATCTCGCAGGATGCCTCGCAGACGCAAAGTGGCACCAGTGCCAAGTTGGTCTGGTTTGAGAGTGCCAAGTGGGTCCTGCAAACTGACACCCAGAACAGTGGCTTGTGAGTTTTGTTTCCCAGGGAAAAAGCCTGTAGAGTGGTTCAGGGTCCTGAGGCCTTAAATTGCCGGGTGCCTACTGAAAACGGTTTCGCACAGGATGTCTCCCAGACGCAAGATGGTACCAGTGCCAACTTGGTCTGGTTTGAGAGTGCCAAGTGGGTCGTTTAAACAGACACGCAGAACAGTGGCTTGTGAGTTTTGTTTCCCAGGGAAAAGGCCTGTAGAGTGGTTCAGGGTCCTGATTCCTAAAATTGCCAATTGCCTTCTGGAATCCCACCACTCACAGGATGTCTCCCAGACGCAAGGTGGCACCAGTTCCAACTTGGCCTGGTTTGAGAGTTCCAACTAGGTCCTGCAAACTAACACCCAGAACAGTGGCTTATGAGTTTTGTTTCCCAGGGAAAAAGCCTGTAGAGTGGTTCAGGGTCCTGAGGCCTGAAATGCCGGGTTTCCTAGTGGAATTCGGCCACTCGCAGGATGCCTGCCACATGCAAGGTGGCACCAGTGCCAACTTGGACCTGTTTGAAAGTGCCAAGTGGGTCCTGCAAACTTATACATAGAACAGTGGCTTCTGAGTTTTGTTTCCCAGGGTAAAGGCATGTGCATTGGTTCAGGGTCCTTAGGCCTTAAATGGCCAGGTGCCTCCTGGAATTCGGCCTCTCGCAGGATGTCTCCCAGACGCAAGGTGGCACCAGTGCCAACTTTTCCTAGTTTGAGAGTACCAACTGGGTCCTGCAAACTGACACCCAGAACAGTGGCTTCTGAGTTTTGTTTCCCAGGGAAAAAGCCTGTAGAGTGGTTCAGGGTCCTGAGGACTAAAATGGCCAGGTGCCTCCCTGAGATCAGCCTCTCGCAGGATGCCTGAAAGACACAAGGTGGCACCAGTGCCAAGTTGGTCTGGTTTGTGAGTGCCAAGTGGGTCCAGCAAACTGACACCCAGAACAGTGGCTTGTGAGTTTTGTTTCCCAGGGAAAAAGCCTGTAGAGTGGTTCTGGGCCCGGAGGCCTTAAATAATCAGGTGCTTACTAGAATTCGGCCTCTCGCAGGATGCCTCTCAGACGCAAAGTGGCACCAGGGCCAACTTGGTCTGGTTTGAGAGTGCCAAGTGGGTCCTGCAAACTGACACCCAGAACAGTGGCTTCTGAGTTTTGTTTCCCAGGGAAAAGGCCTGTACAGTGAATCAGGGTCCTGATTCCTAAAATTGCCAATTGCCTTCTGGAATCCCACCACTCGCAGGATGTCTCCCAGACGCAAGGTGGCACCAGTGCCAACTTTTCCTAGTTTGAGAGTGCCAAGTGGGTCCTGCAAACTGACACCCAGAACAGTGGCTTCTGAGTTTTGTTTCCCAGGGAAAAACCCTGTAGAGTTGTTCTGGGTCCGGAGGCCTTAAATAACCAGGTGCTTACTAGAATTCGGCCTCTCGCAGGATGCCTCTCAGACGCAAGATGGTACCAGTGCCAACTTGGTCTGGTTTGAGAGTGCCAAGTGGGTCCTGCAAACTGACACCCAGAACAGTGGCTTCTGAGTTTTGTTTCCCAGGGAAAAAGCCTGTACATTAGTTCAGGGTCCTGAGGTCTAAAATGGACGGTTGCGTACTGGAAAACGGCTTCTCGCAGGATGTCTCCCAGACGCAAGGTGGCACCAGTGCCAACTTGGTCTGGTTTGAGAGTGCCAAGTGGGTCCTGCAAACTAACACCCAGAACAGTGGCTTCTGAGTTTTGTTTCCCAGGGAAAAAGCCTGTACAGTGAATCAGGGTCCTGATTCCTAAAATTGCCAATAGCCTTCTGGAATCCCACCACTCGCAGGATGTCTCCCAGATGCAAGGTGGCACCAGTTCCAATTTGGCCTGGTTTGAGAGTGCCAACTGGGTCCTGCAAACTAACACTCAGAACAGTGGCTTCTGAGTTTTGTTTCCCAGGGAAAAAGCCTGTAGAGTGGTTCAGGGTCCTGAGGCCTTAAATGGCCAGGTGCCTCCTGGAATTCGGCATCTCGCAGGATGCCTCGCAGACGCAAAGTGGCACCAGGGCCAACCTGGTCTGGTTTGAGAGTGCCAAGTGGGTCCTGCAAACTGACACCCAGAACAGTGTCTTCTGAGTTTTGTTTCCCAGGGAAAAAGCCTGTAGATTGCCTCAGGGTCCTGAGGCCTTAAATTGCCGGGTGCCTACTGAAAACGGTTTCGCAGAGGATATCTCCCAGACGCAAGATGGTACCAGTGCCAACTTGGTCTGGTTTGAGAGTGCCAAGTGGGTCCTGCAAACTGACACCCAGAACAGTGGCTTCTGAGTTTTGTTTCCCAGGGAAAAGGCCTGTATACTGGTTCAGGATCCTGATTCCTAAAATTGCAAATTGCCTTCTGGAATCCCACCACTCGCAGGATGTCTCCCAGATGCAAGGTGGCACCAGTGCCAACTTGGTCTGGTTTCAGAGTGCCAAGTGGGTCTTTTAAACTGACACCCAGAACAGTGGCTTCTGAGTTTTGTTTCCCAGGGAAAAAGCCTGTACAGTGGTTCAGGGTCCGGATGCCTTAAATGGCCAGCTGCTTACTAGAATTCGGCCTCTCGCAGGATGCCTCTCAGGCGCAAAGTGGCAGCAGGGCCAACTTGGTCTCGTTTGAGAGTGCCAAGTGGGTCCTGCAAACTGACACCCAGAACAGTGGCTTGTGAGTTTTGTTTCCCAGGGAAAAAGCCTGTACAGTAGTTCAGGGTCCTGAGGACTAAAATGGCCGGTTGCTTACTGTAAAAGGGCTTCTCGCAGGATGTCTCTCAGACGCAAGGTGGCACCAGTGCCAACTTGGTCTGGTTTGAGAGTGCCAAGTGTGTCCTGTAAACTGACACCCAGAACAGTGGCTTGTGAGTTTTGTTTCCCAGAGAAAAGGCCTGTCGAGTGGTTCAGGGTCCTGAGGCCTTAAATGGCCAGGTGCCTCCTGGAATTCGGCATCTCGCAGGATGCCTCTCAGACGCAAAGTGGCACCCGGGCCAACCTGGTCTGGTTTGAGAGTGCCAAGTGGGTCCTGCAAACTGACACCCAGAACAGTGTCTTCTGAGTTTTGTTTCCCAGGGAAAAAGCCTGTAGAGTGGTTCAGGGTCCTGAGGCCTTAAATTGCTGGGTGCCTACTGAAAACTGTTTCGCACAGGATGTCTCCCAGACGCAAGATGGTACCAGTGCCAACTTGGTCTGGTTTGAGAGTGCCAAGTGGGTCCTGCAAACTGACACCCAGAACAGTGGCTTGTGAGTTTTGTTTCCCAGGGAAAAGGCCTGTCGAGTGGTTCAGGGTCCTGAGGCCTAAAATGCCGGGTTGCCTAGTGGAATTCGGCCACTCGCAGGATGCCTGCCAGACGCAAGGTGGCACCAGTGCCAACTTGGCGTGGTTTGAATGTGCCAAGTGGGTCCTGCAAACTTATACATAGAACAGTGGCTTCTGACTTTTGTTTCCCAGGGTAAAGGCATGTGCATTGGTTCAGGGTCCTGAGGCCTTAAATGGCCATGTGCCTCCTGGAATTCGGCATCTCGCAGGATGCCTCGCAGACGCAAAGTGGCAGTAGGGCCAACTTGGTCTCGTTTGAAAGTGCCAAGTGGCTCCTGCAAACTGACACCCAGAACAGTGGCTTCTGAGTTTTGTTTCCCAGGGAAAAAGCCTGTACAATGGTTCAGGGGCCTGAGGTCTTAAATTGCCGGGTGCCTCCTGGAATTCGGCCTCTCGCAGGATGCCTCCCATACGCAAGGTGGCACCAGTTCCCACTTGGTCTGCTTTGAGAGTGCCAGGTGGCTCCTGCAAACTGACACCCAGAACAGTGGCTTGTGAGTTTTCTTTCCCAGGGAAAAAGCCTGTAAAATGATTTAGGTTTAAGCCGCCTTTAATAGCCGGGTGCCACCTGGAGATTCGCCTCTCGCAGGATGCCTCCGAGACGCAAGGTGGCACCAGTGCCATCTTGGTCTGGTTTGAGAGTGTCAAGTGGGTCCTGAAAACTGACACCCAGAACAGTGGCTTGTGAGTTTTGTTTCCCAGGGAAAAAGCCTGTACAATGGTTCAGGGTCCTGCGGACTTAAATTGCCGGGTGCCTCCTGGAGATCCGCCTCTCGCAGGATGCCTCCCAGACGCATGGTGGCACCAGTGCCAACTTGGTCTGGTTTCAGAGTGCCAAGTGGGTCTTTTAAACTGACACCCAGAACAGTGGCTTGTGAGTTTTGTTTCCCAGGGAAAAAGCCTGTATAGTAGTTCAGGGTCCTGAGGATTAAAATGGCCGGTTGACTACTGGAAAACGGCTTCTCGCAGGATGTCTCTCAGACGCAAGATGGTACCAGTGCCAACTTGGTCTGGTTTGAGAGTGCCAAGTGGGTCCTGCAAACTGACACCCAGAACAGTGGCTTCTGAGTTTTGTTTCCCAGGGAAAAGGCCTGTATACTGGTTCAGGATCCTGATTCCTAAAATTGCAAATTGCCTTCTGGAATCCCACCACTCGCAGGATGTCTCCCAGATGCAAGGTGGCACCAGTGCCAACTTGGTCTGGTTTCAGAGTGCCAAGTGGGTCTTTTAAACTGACACCCAGAACAGTGGCTTCTGAGTTTTGTTTCCCAGGGAAAAAGCCTGTACAGTGGTTCAGGGTCCTGAGGCCTTAAATGGCCAGCTGCTTACTAGAATTCGGCCTCTCGCAGGATGCCTCTCAGGCGCAAAGTGGCAGCAGGGCCAACTTGGTCTCGTTTGAGAGTGCCAAGTGGGTCCTGCAAACTGACACCCAGAACAGTGGCTTCTGAGTTTTGTTTCCCAGGGAAAAAGCCTGTACAGTAGTTCAGGGTCCTGAGGACTAAAATGGCCGGTTGCTTACTGTAAAAGGGCTTCTCGCAGGATGTCTCTCAGACGCAAGGTGGCACCAGTGCCAACTTGGTCTGGTTTGAGAGTGCCAAGTGGGTCCTGTAAACTGACACCCAGAACAGTGGCTTGTGAGTTTTGTTTCCCAGAGAAAAGGCCTGTCGAGTGGTTCAGGGTCCTGAGGCCTTAAATGGCCAGGTGCCTCCTGGAATTCGGCATCTCGCAGGATGCCTCTCAGACGCAAAGTGGCACCCGGGCCAACCTGGTCTGGTTTGAGAGTGCCAAGTGGGTCCTGCAAACTGACACCCAGAACAGTGTCTTCTGAGTTTTGTTTCCCAGGGAAAAAGCCTGTAGAGTGGTTCAGGGTCCTGAGGCCTTAAATTGCTGGGTGCCTACTGAAAACTGTTTCGCACAGGATGTCTCCCAGACGCAAGATGGTACCAGTGCCAACTTGGTCTGGTTTGAGAGTGCCAAGTGGGTCCTGCAAACTGACACCCAGAACAGTGGCTTGTGAGTTTTGTTTCCCAGGGAAAAGGCCTGTCGAGTGGTTCAGGGTCCTGAGGCCTAAAATGCCGGGTTGCCTAGTGGAATTCGGCCACTCGCAGGATGCCTGCCAGACGCAAGTTGGCACCAGTGCCAACTTGGCGTGGTTTGAATGTGCCAAGTGGGTCCTGCAAACTTATACATAGAACAGTGGCTTCTGACTTTTGTTTCCCAGGGTAAAGGCATGTGCATTGGTTCAGGGTCCTGAGGCCTTAAATGGCCATGTGCCTCCTGGAATTCGGCATCTCGCAGGATGCCTCGCAGACGCAAAGTGGCAGTAGGGCCAACTTGGTCTCGTTTGAGAGTGCCAAGTGGCTCCTGCAAACTGACACCCAGAACAGTGGCTTCTGAGTTTTGTTTCCCAGAGAAAAAGCCTGTACAATGGTTCAGGGGCCTGAGGTCTTAAATTGCCGGGTGCCTCCTGGAATTCGGCCTCTCGCAGGATGCCTCCCATACGCAAAGTGGCACCAGTTCCCACTTGGTCTGCTTTGAGAGTGCCAGGTGGCTCCTGCAAACTGACACCCAGAACAGTGGCTTGTGAGTTTTCTTTCCCAGGGAAAAAGCCTGTAAAATGATTTAGGTTTAAGCCGCCTTTAATAGCCGGGTGCCACCTGGAGATTCGCCTCTCGCAGGATGCCTCCCAGACGCAAGGTGGCACCAGTGCCATCTTGGTCTGGTTTGAGAGTGTCAAGTGGGTCCTGAAAACTGACACCCAGAACAGTGGCTTGTGAGTTTTGTTTCCCAGGGAAAAAGCCTGTACAATGGTTCAGGGTCCTGCGGACTTAAATTGCCGGGTGCCTCCTGGAGATCCGCCTCTCGCAGGATGCCTCCCAGACGCATGGTGGCACCAGTGCCAACTTGGTCTGGTTTGAGAGTGCCAAATGGGTCCTGCAAACTGACACCCAGAACAGTGGCTTGTGAGTTTTGTTTCCCAGGGAAAAAGCCTGTAAAATGGTTCAGGGTCCTGCGGCCTTAAATTGCCGGGTGCCTCCTGGAATTCCGCATCACGCCAGATGTTTCCCAGACGCTAAGCAACACCAGTGCCAACTTGGTCTGGTTTAAGAGTGCCAAGTGGGTCCTGAAAACTGACACCCAGAACAGTGGCTTGTGAGTTTTGTTGCCCAGGGAAAAAGCCTGTACAATGGTTCAGGGGCCTGAGGCCTTAAATTGCCGGGTGCCTCCTGGAAATCCGCCTCTCACAGGATGCCTCCCAGGCGCAACATGACACCAGTGCCAACTTTGTCTGGTTTGAGAGTGCCAAGTGGGTCCTGAAAACTGACACCCAGAACAGTGGCTTGTGAGTTTTGTTGCCCAGGGAAAAAGCCTCTACAATGGTTCAGGGTCCTGCGGCCTTAAATTGCCGGGTGCCTAGTGGAATTCGGCCTCTCGCAGGATGCCTCCCAGACGCTAAGCAACACCAGCGCCAACTTTGTCTGGTTTAAGAGTGCCAAGTGGGTCCTGGAAACTGACACCCAGAACAGTGGCTTGTGAGTTTTGTTTCCCAGGGAAAAAGCCTTTACCATGGTTCAGGGGCCTGGGCCTTAAATTGCCGGGTGCCTCCTGTAATTCGGCGTCTTGCAAGATGCCTCCCGGACGCAAGGTGGCACCAGTGCCAACTTGGTCTGGTTTAAGAGTGCCAAGTGGGTCCTGAAAACTGACACCCAGAACAGTGTCTTCTGAGTTTTGTTTCCCAGGGAAAAACCCTGTAGAGTGGTTCAGGGTCCTGAGGCCTTAAATGGCCAGGTGCCTCCTGGAATCCCACCACTCGCAGGATGTCTCCCAGACGCAAGGTGGCACCAGTGCCAACTTGGCCTGGTTTGAGAGTGCCAAGTGGGTCCTGCAAACTGACACCCAGAACAGTGGCTTCTGAGTTTTGTTTCCCAGGGAAAAAGCCTGTATAGTAGTTCAGGGTCCTGAGGATTAAAATGGCCGGTTGACTACTGGAAAACGGCTTCTCGCAGGATGTCTCTCAGACGCAAGATGGTACCAGTGCCAACTTGGTCTGGTTTGAGAGTGCCAAGTGGGTCCTGCAAACTTATACATAGAACAGTGGCTTCTGAGTTTTGTTTCCCAGGGAAAAAGCCTGTCGAGTGTTTCAGGGTCCTGAGGCCTTAAATGGCCAGGTGCCTCCTGGAATTCAGCATCTCGCAGGATGCCTAGCAGACGCAAAGTGGCACCAGGGTCAACCTGGTCTGGTTTGAGAGTTCCAAGTGGGTCCTGAAAACTGACACCCAGAACAATGGCTTGTGAGTTTTGTTTCCCAGGGAAAAAGCCTGTACAGTGGTTCAGGGTCCTGAGGCCTAAAATGCCGGGTTGCCTAGTGGAATTCGGCCACTCGCAGGATGCCTGTCAGACGCAAGGTGGCACCAGTGTCAACTTGGCCTGGTTTGAAAGTGCCAAGTGGGTCCTGCAAACTTATTCATAGAACAGTGGCTTGTGAGTTTTGTTTCCCAGGGAAAAAGCCTGTAGAGTGGTTCAGGGTCCTGAGGCCTTAAATGGCCAGGTGCCTCCTGGAATCCCACCACTCGCAGGATGCCTCCCAGACGCAAAGTGGCACCAGTGCCAACTTTGTCTGGTTTGAGAGTGCCAAGTGGGTCCTGCAAACTGACACCCAGAACAGTGGCTTCTGAGTTTTGTTTCCCAGGGAAAAAGCCTGTAGAGTGGTTCAGGGTCCTGAGGCCTTAAATTGCTGGGTGTCTACTGGAAACGGCTTCGCACAGGATGTCTCCCAGACGCAAGATGGTACCAGTGCCAACTTGGTCTGGTTTGAGAGTGCCAAGTGGGTCCTGCAAACTGACACCCAGAACAGTGGCTTCTGAGTTTTGTTTCCCAGGGAAAAGGCCTGTAGAGTGGTTCAGCGTCCTGATTCCTAAAATTGCCAATTGCCTTCTGGAATCCCACCACTCGCAGGATGTCTCCCAGACGCAAAGTGGCACCAGGGCCAACTTGGTCTGGTTTGAGAGTACCAACTAGGTCCTGCAAACTGACACCCAGAACAGTGGCTTCTGAGTTTTGTTTCCCAGGGAAAAAGCCTGTAGAGTGGTTCAGGGTCCTGAGGCCTAAAATGGCCGGTTGCCTACTGGAAAACGGCTTCTCGCAGGATGTGTCTCAGACGCAAGGTGGCACCAGTGCTAACTTGGTCTGGTTTGAGAGTGCCAAGTGGGTCCTGCGAACTGATACCCAGAAGAGTGGCTTCTGAGTTTTGTTTCCCAGGGAAAAAGCCTGTATAGTGGTTCAGGGTCCTGATGCCTAAAATTGCCCGTTGACTTCTGGAATCCCACTACTCGCAGGATGTCTCCCAGACGCAAGGTGGCACCAGTGCCAACTTGGTCTGGTTTGAGAGTGCCAAGTGGGTCCTGCAAACTGACACCCAGAACAGTGGCCTCTGAGTTATGTTTCCCAGGGAAAAAGCCTGTAGAGTGGTTCAGGGTCCTGATGCCTAAAATTGCCGGGTGCCTCATGGAATTCGGCCTCTCGCAGGATGTCTCCCAGACGCAAGGTGGCACCAGTTCCAACTTGGTCTGGTTTGAGAGTGCCAAGTGGGTCCTGCAAACTGACACCCAGAACAGTGGCTTCTGAGTTTTGTTTCCCAGGGAAAAAGCCTGTAGAGTGGTTCAGGGTCCTGAGGCCTTAAATTGGTGGGTGCCTACTGAAAACGGCTTCTCACAGGATGTCTCCCAGACGCAAGATGGTACCAGAGCCAACCTGGTCTGGTTTGAGAGTGCCAATTGGGTCCTGCAAACTGACACCCAGAACAGTGAATTGTGAGTTTTGTTTCCCAGGGAAAAAGCCTGTAGAGTGTTTCAGGGTCCTGAGGACTAAAATGGCCGGTTGCCTCCTGGAAAACGGCTTCTCGCAGGATGTCTCTCAGACGCAATGTGGCACCAGTTCCAACTTGGCCTGGTTTGAGAGTTCCAAGTGGGTCCTGCAAACTGACACCCAGAACAGTGGCTTCTGAGTTTTGTTACGCAGGGAAAAGGCCTGTAGAGTGGTTCAGGGTCCTGAGGCCTTAAATGGCCAGGTGCCTCCTGGAATTCGGCATCTCGCAGGATGCCTCGCAGACGCAAAGTGGCACCAGGGTCAAACTGGACTGGTTTGAGAGTGCCAAGTGGGTCCTGCAAACTGACACCCAGAACAGTGTCTTCTGAGTTTTGTTTCCCAGGGAAAAAGCCTGTAGAGTGGTACAGAATCCTGAGGCCTTAAATTCCTGGGTGCCTACTGAAAACGGTTTCGCAAAGGATGTCTCCCAGACGCAAAGTGGCACCAGGGCGAACTTGGTCTGGTTTGAGAGTGCCAAGTGGGTCCTGCAAACTGACACCCAGAAGAGTGGCTTCTGAATTTTGTTTCCAGGGAAAAGGCCTGTACAGTGGTTCAGGGTCCTGAGGCCTTAAATGGCCAGGTGCCTCCTGGAATCCAACCACTCGCAGGATGTCTCCCAGACGCAAGGTGGCACCAGTGCCAACTTTTCCTGGTTTGAGAGTGCCAAGTGGGTCCTGCAAACTGACAGCCAGAACAGTGGCTTGTGAGTTTTGTTTCCCAGGAAAAAAGCCTGTAGAGTGGTTCAGGGTCCTGAGGCCTTAAATTGCCGGGTGCCTCCTGAAAACGGTTTCGCACAGGATGTCTCTCAGACGCAAGATGGTACCAGTGCCAGCTTGGTCTTGTTTGAGAGTGCCAAGTGGGTCCCTCAAACTGACACGCAGAACAGTGGCTTGTGAGTATTGTTTCCCAGGGAAAAGGCCTGTACAATGGTTCAGGGTCCTGAGGCCTAAAATGCCGGGTTGCCTAGTGGAATTCGGCCACTCGCAGGATGCCTCCCAGACGCAAGGTGGCACCTGTGCCAACTTGGTCTGCTTTGAGAGTGTCAAGTGGGTCCTAAAAACTGACACCCAGAACAGTGGCTTGTGAGTTTTGTTTCCCAGGGAAAAAGCCTGTAGAGTGGTTCAGGGGCCTGCGGCCTTAAATTGCCGGGTGCCTCCTTGAATTCTGCATCTCACCAGATGTTTCCCAGACGCTATGCAACACCAGTGCCAAATTGGTCTGGTTTAAGAGTGCCAAGTGGGTCCTGCAAATTGACACCCAGAACAGTGGCTTGTGAGTTTTTTTTCCCAGGGAAAAAGCCTGTACAATGGTTCAGGGTCCTGCGGCCTTAAATTGCCGGGTGCCTCCTGGAATTCGGCCTCTCGCAGGATGCCTCCCAGACGCTAAGCAACACCAGTGCCAACTTTGTCTGGTTTAAGAGCGCCAAGTGGGTCCTGCAAACTGACACCCAGAACAGTGGCTTGTGAGTTTTGTTTCCCAGGGAAAAAGCCTGTACAATGGTTCAGGGTCCTGCGGACTTAAATTGCCGGGAGCCTCCTGGAATTCGGCCTCTCGCAGGATGCCTCCCAGACGCAAGGTGGCACCAGTGCCAACTTGGTCTGCTTTGAGAGTGCCAAGTGGGTCCTGAAAACTGACACCCAGAACAGTGGCTTGTGAGTTTTGTTTCCCAGGGAAAAAGCCTGTACAATGGTTCAGGGTCCTGCGGCCTTAAATTGCTGGGTGCCTCCAGGAATTCCGCATCACGCCAGATGTTTCCCAGACGCTAAGCAACACCAGTGCCAAATTGGTCTGGTTTAAGATTGCCAAGTGGGTCCTGAAAACTGACACCCAGAACAGTGGCTTGTGAGTTTTGTTTCCCAGGGAAAAAGCCTGTACAATAGTTCAGGGGCCTGAGGCCTTAAATTGCCGGGTGACTCCTGGAATTCGGACTCTCGCAGGGTGCCTCCCAGACGCAAAATGACACCATTTCCAACTTGGTCTGGTTTGAGAGTGCCAAGTGGGTCCTGAAAACTGACACCCAGAACAGTGGCTTGTGAGTTTTGTTTCCCAGGGAAAAAGCCTGTACAATGGTTCAGGGTCCTGCGGCCTAAAATTGTCGGGTGCCTCCTGGAATTCGGACTCTCGCAGGGTGCCTCCCAGACGCAAAATGACACCATTTCCAACTTGGTCTGGTTTGAGAGTGCCAAGTGGGTCCTGAAAACTGACACCCAGAACAGTGGCTTGTGAGTTTTGTTTCCCAGGGAAAAAGCCTGTAAAATGGTTCAGGGTCCTGCGGCCTTAAATTGCCGGGTGCCTCCTGGAATTCCGCATCACGCCAGATGTTTCCCAGACGCTAAGCAACACCAGTGCCAACTTAGTCTGCTTTGAGAGTGTCAAGTGGGTCCTGAAAACTTACACCCAGAACAGTGGCTTGTGAGTTTTGTTTCCCAGGGAAAAAGCCTGTACAATGGTTCAGGGGCCTGCGGCCTTAAATTGCCGGGTGCCTTCTGGAATTCCGCCTCTCGCAGGATGCCTCCCAGATGCAAGGTGGCACCAGTTCCAACTTGGTCTGGTTTAAGAGTGCCAAGTGGGTCCTGAAAACTGACACCCAGAACAGTGGCTTGTGAGTTTTGTTTCCCAGGGAAAAAGCCTGTAGAGTGGTTCAGGGTCCTGCGGCCTTAAATTGCCGGGTGCCTCCTGGACTTGCGCCTCTCGCAGGATGCCTCCCAGACGCAAGGTGGCACCAGTGCCAACTTGGTCTGCTTTGAGAGTGTCAAGTGGGTCCTGAAAACTGACACCCAGAACAGTGGCTTGTGAGTTTTGTTTCCCAGGGAAAAAGCCTGTACAATGGTTAAGGGTCCTGCGGCCTTAAATTGCCGGGTGCCTCCTGGACTTGCGCCTCTCTCAGGATGCCTCCCAGACGCAAGGTGGCACCAGTGCCAACTTGGTCTGCTTTGAGAGTGTCAAGTGGGTCCTGAAAACTGACACCCAGAACAGTGGCTTGTGAGTTTTGTTTCCCAGGGAAAAAGCCTGTACAATGGTTCAGGGGCACCAGTGCCATCTTGGTCTGGTTTGAGAGTGTCAAGTGGGTCCTGAAAACTGACACCCAGAACAGTGGCTTGTGAGTTTTGTTTCCCAGGGAAAAAGCCTGTAAAATGGTTCAGGGTCCTGCGGCCTTAAATTGCCGGGTGCCTCCTGGAGATCCGCCTCTCGCAGGATGACTCCCAGACGCATGGTGGCACCAGTGCCAACTTGGTCTGGTTTGAGAGTGCCAAGTGGGTCCTTAAAACTGACACCCAGAAAAGTGGCTTGTGAGTTTTGTTTCCCAGGGAAAAAGCCTGTAAAATGGTTTAGGTTAATTCCGCCGTTAAAAGCCGGGTGCCACCTGGAATTGCGCCTCTCGCAGGATACCTCCCAGACGCAAGGTGGCACCAGTGCCAACTTGGTCTGGTTTGAGAATGCCAAGTGGGTCCTGAAATCTGACACCCAGAACAGTGGCTTGTGAGTTTTGTTTCCCAGGGAAAAAGCCTGTAAGTTGGTTCAGGGTCCTGCGGCCTTAAACTGCAGGGTGCCTCCTGAAATTGCGCCTCTCGCAGGATGCCTCCCAGACGCAAGGTGGCACCAGTGCCAACTCTGTCTGGTTTGAGAGTGTCAAGTGTGTCCTGCAAACTGAAACCCAGAACAGTGGCTTGTGAGTTTTGTTTCCCAGGGAAAAAGCCTGTACAATGGTTCAGGGGCCTGAGGCCTTTAATTGCCGGGTGCCTCCTGGAATTCCGCATCTCTCCAGATTTTTCCCAGACGCTAAGCAACACCAGTGCCAACTTGGTCTGGTTTAAGAGTGCCAAGTGGGTCCTGGAAACTGACACCCAGAACAGTGACTTGTGAGTATTGTTTCCCAGGGAAAAAGCCTGTATAATGGTTCAGGATCCTGCGGCCTTAAATTGATGGGTGCCTCCTGGAATTCCGCCTCTCGCAGGATGCCTCCCAGACGCAAGGTGGCACCAGTGCCAACTTGCTCTGCTTTGAGAGTGCCAAGTGGGTCCTGAAAACTGACACCCAGAACAGTGGCTTGTGAGTTTTGTTTCCCAGAGAAAAAGCCTGTACAATGGTTCAGGGGCCTGAGGCCTTAAATTGCCGGGTGCCTCCTGGAATTCGGCCTCTCGCAGGATGCCTCCCAGACGCAAGGTGGCACCAGTTCCCACTTGGTCTGATTTGAGAGTGCCAGGTGGCTCCTGCAAACTGACACCCAGAACAGTGGCTTGTGAGTTTTGTTTCCCAGGGAAAAAGCCTGTAAAATGGTTTAGGTTAATGCAGCCTTTAATAGCCGGGTGCCACCTGGAGATGCGCCTCTCGCAGGATGCCTCCCAGACGTAAGGTGGCACCAGTGCCAACTTGGTCTGGTTTGAGAGTGTCAAGTGGGTCCTGAAAACTGACACCCAGAACAGTGGCTTGTGAGTTTTGTTTCCCAGGGAAAAAGCCTGTACAATGGTTCAGGGTCCTGCGGCCTAAAATTGCCGGGTGCCTCCTGGACTTGCGCCTCTCGCAGGATGCCTCCCAGACGCAAGGTGGCACCAGTGCCAACTTGGTCTGCTTTGAGAGTGTCAAGTGTGTCCTGAAAACTGACACCCAGAACAGTGGCTTGTGAGTTTTGTTTCCTAGGGAATAAGCCTGTACAATGGTTCAGGGGCACCAGTGCCATCTTGGTCTGGTTTGAGAGTGTCAAGTGAGTCCTGAAAACTGACACCCAGAACAGTGGCTTGTGAGTTTTGTTTCCCAGGGAAAAAGCCTGTACAATGGTTCAGGGTCCTGCGGCCTTAAATTGCCGGGTGCCTCCTGGCATTCCGCATCACGCCAGATGTTTCCCAGACGCTAAGCAACACCAGTGCCAAATTGGTCTGGTTCAAGAGTGCCAAGTGGGTCCTGAAAACTGAAAGCCAGAACAGTGGCTTCTGAGTTTTGTTTCCCAGGGAAAAAGCCTGTACAATGGTTCAGGGTCCTGCGGCCTTAAATTGCCGGGTGCCTCCTGGAATTCCGCATCTCGCCAGATGTTTCACAGACGCTAAGAACACCAGTGCCAACTTGGTCTGGTTTAAGAGTGCCAAATGTGTCCTGCAAACTGACACCCAGAACAGTGGCTTGTGAGTTTTGTTTCCCAGGGAAAAAGCCTGTACAATGGTTCAGGGGCCTGCGGCCTTAAATTGCCGGGTGCCTCCTGGAATTCGGCGTCTTGCAAGATGCCTCCCAGACGCAAGGTGGCACCAGTGCCAACTTGGTCTGGTTTAAGAGTGCCAAGTGGGTCCTGCAAACTGACACCTAGAACAGTGGCTTCTGAATTTTGTTTTTCCGGGAAAAAGCCTGTAGAATGGTTTTGGGTCCTGCGGCCTTAAATTGCCGGGTGCCTCCTGGAATTCCGCCTCTCGCAGGATGCCTCCCAGATGCAAGGTGGCACCAGTTCCAACTTGGTCTGGTTTAAGAGTGCCAAATGTGTCCTGCAAACTGACACCCAGAACAGTGGCTTGTGAGTTTTGTTTCCCAGGGAAAAAGCCTGTACAATGGTTCAGGGGCCTGAGGCCTTAAATTGCCCGGTTGCCTCCTGGAATTCGGCCTCTCGCAGGATGCCTCCCAGACGCAAGGTGGCACCAGTGCCAACTTGGTCTGCTTTGAGAGTGTCAAGTGGGTCCTGAAAACTGACACCCAGAACAGTGGCTTGTGAGTTTTGTTTCCCAGGGAAAAAGCCTGTACAATGGTTCAGGGTCCTGCGGCCTTAAATTGCCGGGTGACTCCTGGAATTCCGCATCACGCCAGATGTTTCCCAGACGCTAAGCAACACCAGTGCCAAATTGGTCTGGTTTGAGAGTGCCAAGTGGGTCCTGAAAACTGACACCCAGAACAGTGGCTTGTGAGTTTTGTTTCCCAGGGAAAAAGCCTGTAAAATGGTTTAGGTTAATTCCGCCGTTAAAAGCCGGGTGCCACCTGGAATTGCGCCTCTCGCAGGATACCTCCCAGACGCAAGGTGGCACCAGTGCCAACTTGGTCTGCTTTGAGAGTGCCAAGTGTGTCCTGCAAACTGACACCCAGAACAGTGGCTTGTGAGTTTTGTTTCCCAGGGAAAAAGCCTGTACAATGGTTCAGGGGCCTGCGGCCTTAAATTGCCGGGTGCCTCCTGGAATTCCGCATCTCGCCAGATGTTTCACAGACGCTAAGCAACACCAGTGCCAAATTGGTCTGGTTTAAGAGTGCCAAGTTGGTCCTGCAAACTGACACCCAGAACAGTGGCTTGTGAGTTTTGTTTCCCAGGGAAAAAGCCTGTACAATGGTGCAGGGTCCTCCGGCCTTAAATTGCCGGGTGCCTCCTGGAATTCGGCGTCTTGCAAGATGCCTCCCAGACGCAAGGTGGCACCAGTGCCAACTTGGTCTGGTTTGAGAATGCCAAGTGTGTCCTGCAAACTGACACCCAGAACAGTGGCTTCTGAATTTTGTTTCCCAGGAAAAAAGCCTGTAGAGTGGTTCAGGGTCCTGAGGCCTTAAATTGCCGGGTGCCTCCTGAAAACGGTTTCGCACAGGATGTCTCTCAGACGCAAGATGGTACCAGTGCCAGCTTGGTCTTGTTTGAGAGTGCCAAGTGGGTCCCTCAAACTGACACGCAGAACAGTGGCTTGTGAGTATTGTTTCCCAGGGAAAAGGCCTGTAGATTGGTTCAGGGTCCTGAGGCCTAAAATGCCGGGTTGCCTAGTGGAATTCGGCCACTCGCAGGATGCCTGCCAGACGCAAGGTGGCACCAGTGCCAACTTGGACTGGTTTGAAAGTGCCAAGTGGGTCCTGCAAACTTATACATAGAACAGTGGCTTCTGACTTTTGTTTCCCAGGGTAAAGGCATGTGCATTGGTTCAGGGTCCTGAGGCCTTAAATGGCCAGGTGCCTCCTGGAATTCGGCCTCTCGCAGGATGCCTCCCAGACGCAAAGTGGCACCAGTGCCAACTTGGTCTGGTTTAAGAGTGCCAAATGTGTCCTGCAAACTGACACCCAGAACAGTGGCTTGTGAGTTTTGTTTCCCAGGGAAAAAGCCTGTACAATGGTTCAGGGGCCTGCGGCCTTAAATTGCCGGGTGCCTCCTGGAATTCGGCGTCTTGCAAGATGCCTCCCAGACGCAAGGTGGCACCAGTGCCAACTTGGTCTGGTTTAAGAGTGCCAAGTGGGTCCTGCAAACTGACACCTAGAACAGTGGCTTCTGAATTTTGTTTTTCCGGGAAAAAGCCTGTAGAATGGTTTTGGGTCCTGCGGCCTTAAATTGCCGGGTGCCTCCTGGAATTCCGCCTCTCGCAGGATGCCTCCCAGATGCAAGGTGGCACCAGTTCCAACTTGGTCTGGTTTAAGAGTGCCAAATGTGTCCTGCAAACTGACACCCAGAACAGTGGCTTGTGAGTTTTGTTTCCCAGGGAAAAAGCCTGTACAATGGTTCAGGGGCCTGAGGCCTTAAATTGCCCGGTTGCCTCCTGGAATTCGGCCTCTCGCAGGATGCCTCCCAGACGCAAGGTGGCACCAGTGCCAACTTGGTCTGCTTTGAGAGTGTCAAGTGGGTCCTGAAAACTGACACCCAGAACAGTGGCTTGTGAGTTTTGTTTCCCAGGGAAAAAGCCTGTACAATGGTTCAGGGTCCTGCGGCCTTAAATTGCCGGGTGACTCCTGGAATTCCGCATCACGCCAGATGTTTCCCAGACGCTAAGCAACACCAGTGCCAAATTGGTCTGGTTTGAGAGTGCCAAGTGGGTCCTGAAAACTGACACCCAGAACAGTGGCTTGTGAGTTTTGTTTCCCAGGGAAAAAGCCTGTAAAATGGTTTAGGTTAATTCCGCCGTTAAAAGCCGGGTGCCACCTGGAATTGCGCCTCTCGCAGGATACCTCCCAGACGCAAGGTGGCACCAGTGCCAACTTGGTCTGCTTTGAGAGTGCCAAGTGTGTCCTGCAAACTGACACCCAGAACAGTGGCTTGTGAGTTTTGTTTCCCAGGGAAAAAGCCTGTACAATGGTTCAGGGGCCTGCGGCCTTAAATTGCCGGGTGCCTCCTGGAATTCCGCATCTCGCCAGATGTTTCACAGACGCTAAGCAACACCAGTGCCAAATTGGTCTGGTTTAAGAGTGCCAAGTTGGTCCTGCAAACTGACACCCAGAACAGTGGCTTGTGAGTTTTGTTTCCCAGGGAAAAAGCCTGTACAATGGTGCAGGGTCCTCCGGCCTTAAATTGCCGGGTGCCTCCTGGAATTCGGCGTCTTGCAAGATGCCTCCCAGACGCAAGGTGGCACCAGTGCCAACTTGGTCTGGTTTGAGAATGCCAAGTGTGTCCTGCAAAGTGACACCCAGAACAGTGGCTTCTGAATTTTGTTTCCCAGGAAAAAAGCCTGTAGAGTGGTTCAGGGTCCTGAGGCCTTAAATTGCCGGGTGCCTCCTGAAAACGGTTTCGCACAGGATGTCTCTCAGACGCAAGATGGTACCAGTGCCAGCTTGGTCTTGTTTGAGAGTGCCAAGTGGGTCCCTCAAACTGACACGCAGAACAGTGGCTTGTGAGTATTGTTTCCCAGGGAAAAGGCCTGTAGATTGGTTCAGGGTCCTGAGGCCTAAAATGCCGGGTTGCCTAGTGGAATTCGGCCACTCGCAGGATGCCTGCCAGACGCAAGGTGGCACCAGTGCCAACTTGGACTGGTTTGAAAGTGCCAAGTGGGTCCTGCAAACTTATACATAGAACAGTGGCTTCTGACTTTTGTTTCCCAGGGTAAAGGCATGTGCATTGGTTCAGGGTCCTGAGGCCTTAAATGGCCAGGTGCCTCCTGGAATTCGGCCTCTCGCAGGATGCCTCCCAGACGCAAAGTGGCACCAGTGCCAACTTGGTCTGGTTTGAGAGTGCCAAGTGGGTCCTGCAAACTGACACCCAGAACAGTGGCTTCTGAGTTTTGTTTCCCAGGGAAAATGCCTGTACAGTAGTTCAGGATCCTGAGGCCTAAAATGGCCGGGTGCCTCCCTGAGATCAGCCTCTCGCAGGATGCCTGAAAGACACAAGGTGGCACCAGTGCCAAGTTGGTCTGGTTTGTGAGTGCCAAGTGGGTCCTGCAAACTGACACCCAGAACAGTGGCTTGTGAGTTTTGTTTCCCAGGGAAAAAGCCTGTAGAGTGGTTCAGGGTCCTGAGGCCTTAAATTGCTGGGTGCCTACTGAAAACTGTTTCGCACAGGATGTCTCCCAGACGCAAGATGGTACCAGTGCCAACTTGGTCTGGTTTGAGAGTGCCAAGTGGGTCCTGCAAACTGACACCCAGAACAGTGGCTTGTGAGTTTTGTTTCCCAGGGAAAAAGCCTGTACAATGGTTCTGGGGCACCAGTGCCATCTTGGTCTGGTTTGAGAGTGTCAAGTGGGTCCTGAAAACTGACACCCAGAACAGTGGCTTGTGAGTTTTGTTTCCCAGGGAAAAAGCCTGTACAATGGTTCAGGGTCCTGCGGCCTTAAATTGCCGGGTGCCTCCTGGAGATCCGCCTCTCGCAGGATGCCTCCCAGACGCATGGTGGCACCAGTGCCAACTTGGTCTGGTTTGAGAGTGCCAAGTGGGTCCTGCAAACTGACACCCAGAACAGTGGCTTGTGAGTTTTGTTTCCCAGGGAAAAAGCCTGTACAATGGTTCAGGGGCCTGCGGCCTTAAATTGCCGGGTGCCTCCTGGAATTCCGCATCACGCCAGATGTTTCCCAGACGCTAAGCAACACCAGTGCCAAATTGGTCTGGTTTAAGAGTGCCAAGTGGGTCCTGAAAACTGACACCCAGAACAGTGGCTTGTGAGTTTTGTTTCCCAGGGAAAAAGCCTGTACAATGGTTCAGGGTCCTGCGGCCTTAAATTGTGGGGTGCCTACTGGAATTCCGCATCACGCCAGATGTTTCCCAGACGCTAAGCAACACCCGTGCCAACATAGTCTGGTTTGAGTGTGCCAAGTGGGTCCTGAAAACTGACACTCAGAACAGTGGCTTCTGAATTTTGTTTTCCCGGGAAAAACCCTGTAGAATGGTTTTGGGTCCTGCGGCCTTAAATTGCCGGGTGCCACCTGTAATTCCGCCTCTCGCAGGATGCCTCCCAGACGCAAGGTGGCACCAGTTCCAACTTCGTCTGGTTTAAGAGTGCCAAGTGTGTCCTGCAAACTGACACCCAGAACAGTGGCTTGTGAGTTTTGTTTCCCAGGGAAAAAGCCTGTACAATGGTTCAGGGGCCTGAGGCCTTAAATTGCCGGGTGCCTCCTGGAATTCGGATTCTCGCAGGGTGCCTCCCAGACGCAAAATGACACCATTTCCAACTTGGTCTGGTTTGAGAGTGCCAAGTGGGTCCTGAAAACTGACGCCCAGAACAGTGGCTTGTGAGTTTTTTTTCCCAGGGAAAAAGCCTGTACAATGGTTCAGGGTCCTGCGGCCTTTAATTGCGGGGTGCCTCCTGGAATTCCGCATCACGCCAGATGTTTCCCAGACGCTAAGCAACACCAGTGCCAACTTAGTCTGGTTTGAGTGTGCCAAGTGGGTCCTGAAAACTGACACCCAGAACAGTGGCTTGTGAGTTTTGTTTCCCTGGGAAAAAGCCTGTACAATGGTTCAGGGGCCTGAGGCCTTAAATTGCCGGGTGCCTCCTGGAATTCGGACTCTCGCAGGGTGCCTCCCAGATGGAAAATGACACCATTTCCAACTTGGTCTGGTTTGAGAGTGCCAAGTGGGTCCTGAAAACTGACACCCAGAACAGTGGCTTGTGAGTTTTTTTTCCCAGGGAAAAAGCCTGTACAATGATTCAGGGTCCTGCGGCCTTAAATTGCGGGGTGCCTCCTGGAATTCCGCATCACGCCAGATGTTTCCCAGACGCTAAGCAACACCAGTGCCAACTTAGTTTGGTTTGAGTATGCCAAGTGGGTCCTGAAAACTGACACCCAGAACAGTGGCTTCTGAATTTTGTTTTCCCGGGAAAAAGCCTGTAGAATGGTTTTGGGTCCTGCGGCCTTAAATTGCCGGGCGCCTCCTGGAATTCCTCCTCTCGCAGGATGCCTCCCAGACGCAAGGTGGCACCAGTTCCAACTTGGTCTGGTTTAAGAGTGCCAAGTGTGTCCTGCAAACTGACACCCAGAACAGTTGCTTGTGAGTTTTGTTTCCCAGGGAAAAAGCCTGTACAATGGTTCAGGGTCCTGCGGACTTAAATTGCCGGGAGCCTCCTGGAATTCGGCCTCTCGCAGGATGCCTCCCAGACGCAAGGTGGCACCAGTGCCAACTTGGTCTGCTTTGAGAGTGCCAAGTGGGTCCTGAAAACTGACACCCAGAACAGTGGCTTGTGAGTTTTTTTTCCCAGGGAAAAAGCCTGTACAATGGTTCAGGGTCCTGCGGCCTTAAATTGCCGGGTGCCTCCAGGAATTCCGCATCACGCCAGATGTTTCCCAGACGCTAAGCAACACCAGTGCCAAATTGGTCTGGTTTAAGAGTGCCAAGTGGGTCCTGAAAACTGACACCCAGAACAGTGGCTTGTGAGTTTTGTTTCCCAGGGAAAAAGCCTGTACAATGGTTCAGGGGCCTGAGGCCTTAAATTGCCGGGTGACTCCTGGAATTCGGACTATCGCAGGGTGCCTCCCAGACGCAAAATGACACCATTTCCAACTTGGTCTGGTTTGAGAGTGCCAAGTGGGTCCTGAAAACTGACACCCAGAACAGTGGCTTGTGAGTTTTGTTTCCCAGGGAAAAAGCCTGTACAATGGTTCAGGGTCCTGCGGCCTAAAATTGCCGGGTGCCTCCTGGAATTCGGACTCTCGCAGGGTGCCTCCCAGACGCAAAATGACACCATTTCCAACTTGGTCTGGTTTGAGAGTGCCAAGTGGGTCCTGAAAACTGACACCCAGAACAGTGGCTTGTGAGTTTTGTTTCCCAGGGAAAAAGCCTGTAAAATGGTTCAGGGTCCTGCGGCCTTAAATTGCCGGGTGCCTCCTAGAATTCCGCATCACGCCAGATGTTTCACAGACGCTAAGCAACACCAGTGCCAACTTAGTCTGCTTTGAGAGTGTCAAGTGGGTCCTGAAAACTGACACCCAGAACAGTGGCTTGTGAGTTTTGTTTCCCAGGGAAAAAGCCTGTACAATGGTTCAGGGGCCTGAGGCCTTAAATTGCCGGGTGCCTTCTGGAATTCCGCCTCTCGCAGGATGCCTCCCAGATGCAAGGTGGCACCAGTTCCAACTTGGTCTGGTTTAAGAGTGCCAAGTGGGTCCTGAAAACTGACACCCAGAACAGTGGCTTGTGAGTTTTGTTTCCCAGGGAAAAAGCCTGTACAATGGTTCAGGGTCCTGCGGCCTTAAATTGCCGGGTGCCTCCTGGACTTGCGCCTCTCGCAGGATGCCTCCCAGACGGAAGGTGGCACCAGTGCCAACTTGGTCTGCTTTGAGAGTGTCAAGTGGGTCCTGAAAACTGACACCCAGAACAGTGGCTTGTGAGTTTTGTTTCCCAGGGAAAAAGCCTGTACAATGGTTCAGGGGCACCAGTGCCATCTTGGTCTGGTTTGAGAGTGTCAAGTGGGTCCTGAAAACTGACACCCAGAACAGTGGCTTGTGAGTTTTGTTTCCCAGGGAAAAAGCCTGTACAATGGTTCAGGGTCCTGCGGCCTAAATTGCCGGGTGCCTCCTGGAGATCCGCCTCTCGCAGGATGCCTCCCAGACGCATGGTGGCACCAGTGCCAACTTGGTCTGGTTTGAGAGTGCCAAGTGGGTCCTGAAAACTGACACCCAGAAAAGTGGCTTGTGAGTTTTGTTTCCCAGGGAAAAAGCCTGTAAAATGGTTTAGGTTAATTCCGCCGTTAAAAGCCGGGTGCCACCTGGAATTGCGCCTCTCGCAGGATACCTCCCAGACGCAAGGTGGCACCAGTGCCAACTTGGTCTGGTTTGAGAATGCCAAGGGGGTCCTGAAATCTGACAGCCAGAACAGTGGCTTGTGAGTTTTGTTTCCCAGGGAAAAAGCCTGTAAGTTGGTTCAGGGTCCTGCGGCCTTAAACTGCAGGGTGCCTCCTGAAATTGCGCCT
Source organism: Fringilla coelebs (assembly GCF_963513975.1). Taxonomy (NCBI): domain Eukaryota; kingdom Metazoa; phylum Chordata; class Aves; order Passeriformes; family Fringillidae; genus Fringilla; species Fringilla coelebs. The sequence goes on from NW_028167527.1 coordinate 157,690, forward strand.
CTCGCAGGATGCCTCCCAGACGCAAGGTGGCACCAGTGCCAACTTTGTCTGCTTTGAGAGTGTCAAGTGTGTCCTGCAAACTGAAACCCAGAACAGTGGCTTGTGAGTTTTGTTTCCCAGGGAAAAAGCCTGTACAATGGTTCAGGGGCCTGAGGCCTTAAATTGCCGGGTGCCTCCTGGAATTCCGCATCTCTCCAGATTTTTTCCAGACGCTAAGCAACACCAGTGCCAACTTGGTCTGGTTTAAGAGTGCCAAGTGGGTCCTGGAAACTGACACCCAGAACAGTGACTTGTGAGTATTGTTTCCCAGGGAAAAAGCCTGTATAATGGTTCAGGATCCTGCGGCCTTAAATTGATGGGTGCCTCCTGGAATTCCGCCTCTCGCAGGATGCCTCCCAGACGCAAGGTGGCACCAGTGCCAACTTGCTCTGCTTTGAGAGTGCCAAGTGGGTCCTGAAAACTGACACCCAGAACAGTGGCTTGTGAGTTTTGTTTCCCAGAGAAAAAGCCTGTACAATGGTTCAGGGGCCTGAGGCCTTAAATTGCCGGGTGCCTCCTGGAATTCGGCCTCTCGCAGGATGCCTCCCAGACGCAAGGTGGCACCAGTTCCCACTTGGTCTGATTTGAGAGTGCCAGGTGGCTCCTGCAAACTGACACCCAGAACAGTGGCTTGTGAGTTTTCTTTCCCAGGGAAAAAGCCTGTAAAATGGTTTAGGTTAATGCAGCCTTTAATAGCCGGGTGCCACCTGGAGATGCGCCTCTCGCAGGATGCCTCTCAGACGTAAGGTGGCACCAGTGCCAACTTGGTCTGGTTTGAGAGTGTCAAGTGGGTCCTGAAAACTGACACCCAGAATAGTGGCTTGTGAGTTTTGTTTCCCAGGGAAAAAGCCTGTACAATGGTTCAGGGTCCTGCGGCCTTAAATTGCCGGGTGCCTCCTGGACTTGCGCCTCTCGCAGGATGCCTCCCAGACGCAAGGTGGCACCAGTGCCAACATGGTCTGCTTTGAGAGTGTCAAGTGGGTCCTGAAAACTGACACCCAGAACAGTGGCTTGTGAGTTTTGTTTCCCAGGGAAAAAGCCTGTACAATGGTTCAGGGGCACCAGTGCCATCTTGGTCTGGTTTGAGAGTGTCAAGTGGGTCCTGAAAACTGACACCCAGAACAGTGGCTTGTGAGTTTTGTTTCCCAGGGAAAAAGCCTGTACAATGGTTCAGGGTCCTGCGGCCTTAAATTGCCGGGTGCCTCCTGGCATTCCGCATCACGCCAGATGTTTCCCAGACGCTAAGCAACACCAGTGCCAAATTGGTCTGGTTTAAGAGTGCCAAGTGGGTCCTGAAAACTGACACCCAGAACAGTGGCTTCTGAGTTTTGTTTCCCAGGGAGAAAGCCTGTACAATGGTTCAGGGTCCTGCGGCCTTAAATTGCCGGGTGCCACCTGGAATTCCGCATCTCGCCAGATGTTTCACAGACGCTAAGAACACCAGTGCCAACTTGGTCTGGTTTAAGAGTGCCAAGTGTGTCCTGCAAACTGACACCCAGAACAGTGGCTTGTGAGTTTTGTTTCCCAGGGAAAAAGCCTGTACAATGGTTCAGGGGCCTGCGGCCTTAAATTGCCGGGTGCCTCCTGGAATTCGGCGTCTTGCAAGATGCCTCCCAGACGCAAGGTGGCACCAGTGCCAACTTGGTCTGTTTTAAGAGTGCCAAGTGGGTCCTGCAAACTGACACCTAGAACAGTGGCTTCTGAATTTTGTTTTTCCGGGAAAAAGCCTGTAGAATGGTTTTGGGTCCTGCGGCCTTAAATTGCCGGGTGCCTCCTGGAATTCCGCCTCTCGCAGGATGCCTCCCAGATGCAAGGTGGCACCAGTTCCAACTTGGTCTGGTTTAAGAGTGCCAAATGTGTCCTGCAAACTGACACCCAGAACAGTGGCTTGTGAGTTTTGTTTCCCAGGGAAAAAGCCTGTACAATGGTTCAGGGGCCTGAGGCCTTAAATTGCCCGGTTGCCTCCTGGAATTCGGCCTCTCGCAGGATGCCTCCCAGACGCAAGGTGGCACCAGTGCCAACTTGGTCTGCTTTGAGAGTGTCAAGTGGGTCCTGAAAACTGACACCCAGAACAGTGGCTTGTGAGTTTTGTTTCCCAGGGAAAAAGCCTGTACAATGGTTCAGGGGCCTGAGGCCTTAAATTGCCGGGTGCCTCCTGGAATTCCGCATCACGCAGGATGCCTCCCAGACGCAAGGTGGCACCAGTGCCAACTTGGTCTGGTTTGAGAGTGCCAAGTGGGTCCTGAAAACTGACACCCAGAAAAGTGGCTTGTGAGTTTTGTTTCCCAGGGAAAAAGCCTGTAAAATGGTTTAGGTTAATTCCGCCGTTAAAAGCCGGGTGCCACCTGGAATTGCGCCTCTCGCAGGATACCTCCCAGACGCAAGGTGGCACCAGTGCCAACTTGGTCTGGTTTCAGAATGCCAAGTGGGTCCTGAAATCTGACAGCCAGAACAGTGGCTTGTGAGTTTTGTTTCCCAGGGAAAAAGCCTGTAAGTTGGTTCAGGGTCCTGCGGCCTTAAACTGCAGGGTGCCTCCTGAAATTGCGCCTCTCGCAGGATGCCTCCCAGACGCAAGGTGGCACCAGTGCCAACTTTGTCTGCTTTGAGAGTGTCAAGTGTGTCCTGCAAACTGAAACCCAGAACAGTGGCTTGTGAGTTTTGTTTCCCAGGGAAAAAGCCTGTACAATGGTTCAGGGGCCTGAGGCCTTAAATTGCCGGGTGCCTCCTGGAATTCCGCATCTCTCCAGATTTTTCCCAGACGCTAAGCAACACCAGTGCCAACTTGGTCTGGCTTAAGAGTGCCAAGTGGGTCCTGGAAACTGACACCCAGAACAGTGGCTTGTGAGTATTGTTTCCCAGGGAAAAAGCCTGTATAATGGTTCAGGATCCTGCGGCCTTAAATTGATGGGTGCCTCCTGGAATTCCGCCTCTCGCAGGATGCCTCCCAGACGCAAGGTGGCACCAGTACCAACTTGCTCTGCTTTGACAGTGTCAAGTGGGTCCTGAAAACTGACACCCAGAACAGTGGCTTGTGAGTTTTGTTTCCCAGAGAAAAAGCCTGTACAATGGTTCAGGGGCCTGAGGCCTTAAATTGCCGGGTGCCTCCTGGAATTCCGCCTCTCGCAGGATGCCTCCCAGACGCAAGGTGGCACCAGTTCCCACTTGGTCTGATTTGAGAGTGCCAGGTGGCTCCTGCAAACTGACACCCAGAACAGTGGCTTGTGAGTTTTCTTTCCCAGGGAAAAAGCCTGTAAAATGGTTTAGGTTAATGCAGCCTTTAATAGCCGGGTGCCATTTGGAGATGCGCCTCTCGCAGGATGCCTCCCAGACGTAAGGTGGCACCAGTGCCAACTTGGTCTGGTTTGAGAGTGTCAAGTGGGTCCTGAAAACTGACACCCAGAACAGTGGCTTGTGAGTTTTGTTTCCCAGGGAAAAAGCCTGTAAAATGGTTCAGGGTCCTGCGGCCTTAAATTGCCGGGTGCCTCCTGGCATTCCGCATCACGCCAGATGTTTCCCAGACGCTAAGCAACACCAGTGCCAAATTGGTCTGGTTTAAGAGTGCCAAGTGGGTCCTGAAAACTGACACCCAGAACAGTGGCTTGTGAGTTTTGTTTCCCAGGGAAAAAGCCTGTACAATGGTTCAGGGGCCTGAGGCCTTAAATTGCCGGGTGCCTTCTGGAAATCCGCCTGTCACAGGATGCCTCCCAGGCGCAACATGACACCAGTGCCAACTTGGTCTGGTTTGAGAGTGTCAAGTGGGTCCTGAAAACTGACACCCAGAACAGTGGCTTGTGAGTTTTTTTTCCCAGGGAAAAAGCCTGTACAATGGTTCAGGGTCCTGCGGCCTTAAATTGTCGGGTGCCTCCTGGAATTCGGCCTCTCGCAGGATGCCTCCCAGACGCAAGGTGGCACCAGTTCCCACTTGGTCTGATTTGAGAGTGCCAGGTGGCTCCTGCAAACTGACACCCAGAACAGTGGCTTGTGAGTTTTCTTTCCCAGGGAAAAAGCCTGTAAAATGGTTTAGGTTAATGCAGCCTTTAATAGCCGGGTGCCACCTGGAGATGCGCCTCTCGCAGGATGCCTCCCAGACGTAAGGTGGCACCAGTGCCAACTTGGTCTGGTTTGAGAGTGTCAAGTGGGTCCTGAAAACTGACACCCAGAACAGTGGCTTGTGAGTTTTGTTTCCCAGGGAAAAAGCCTGTACAATGGTTAAGGGTCCTGCGGCCTTAAATTGCCGGGTGCCTCCTGGACTTGCGCCTCTCGCAGGATGCCTCCCAGACGCAAGGTGGCACCAGTGCCAACTTGGTCTGCTTTGAGAGTGTCAAGTGGGTCCTGAAAACTGACACCCAGAACAGTGGCTTGTGAGTTTTGTTTCCCAGGGAAAAAGCCTGTACAATGGTTCAGGGGCACCAGTGCCATCTTGGTCTGGTTTGAGAGTGTCAAGTGGGTCCTGAAAACTGACACCCAGAACAGTGGCTTGTGAGTTTTCTTTCCCAGGGAAAAAGCCTGTACAATGGTTCAGGGTCCTGCGGCCTTAAATTGCCGGGTGCCTCCTGGCATTTCGCATCACGCCAGATGTTTCCCAGACGCTAAGCAACACCAGTGCCAAATTGGTCTGGTTTAAGAGTGCCAAGTGGGTCCTGAAAACTGACACCCAGAACAGTGGCTTCTGAGTTTTGTTTCCCAGGGAAAAAGCCTGTACAATGGTTCAGGGTCCTGCGGCCTTAAATTGCCGGGTGCCTCCTGGAATTCCGCATCTCGCCAGATGTTTCACAGACGCTAAGAACACCAGTGCCAACTTGGTCTGGTTTAAGAGTGCCAAGTGTGTCCTGCAAACTGACACCCAGAACAGTGGCTTGTGAGTTTTGTTTCCCAGGGAAAAAGCCTGTACAATGGTTCAGGGGCCTGCGGCCTTAAATTGCCGGGTGCCTCCTGGAATTCGGCGTCTTGCAAGATGCCTCCCAGACGCAAGGTGGCACCAGTGCCAACTTGGTCTGGTTTAAGAGTGCCAAGTGGGTCCTGCAAACTGACACCTAGAACAGTGGCTTCTGAATTTTGTTTTTCCGGGAAAAAGCCTGTAGAATGGTTTTGGGTCCTGCGGCCTTAAATTGCCGGGTGCCTCCTGGAATTCCGCCTCTCGCAGGATGCCTCCCAGATGCAAGGTGGCACCAGTTCCAACTTGGTCTGGTTTAAGAGTGCCAAATGTGTCCTGCAAACTGACACCCAGAACAGTGGCTTGTGAGTTTTGTTTCCCAGGGAAAAAGCCTGTACAATGGTTCAGGGGCCTGAGGCCTTAAATTGCCCGGTTGCCTCCTGGAATTCGGCCTCTCGCAGGATGCCTCCCAGACGCAAGGTGGCACCAGTGCCAACTTGGTCTGCTTTGAGAGTGTCAAGTGGGTCCTGAAAACTGACACCCAGAACAGTGGCTTGTGAGTTTTGTTTCCCAGGGAAAAAGCCTGTACAATGGTTCAGGGTCCTGCGGCCTTAAATTGCCGGGTGACTCCTGGAATTCCGCATCACGCCAGATGTTTCCCAGACGCTAAGCAACACCAGTGCCAAATTGGTCTGGTTTGAGAGTGCCAAGTGGGTCCTGAAAACTGACACCCAGAACAGTGGCTTGTGAGTTTTGTTTCCCAGGGAAAAAGCCTGTAAAATGGTTTAGGTTAATTCCGCCGTTAAAAGCCGGGTGCCACCTGGAATTGCGCCTCTCGCAGGATACCTCCCAGACGCAAGGTGGCACCAGTGCCAACTTGGTCTGCTTTGAGAGTGCCAAGTGTGTCCTGCAAACTGACACCCAGAACAGTGGCTTGTGAGTTTTGTTTCCCAGGGAAAAAGCCTGTACAATGGTTCAGGGGCCTGCGGCCTTAAATTGCCGGGTGCCTCCTGGAATTCCGCATCTCGCCAGATGTTTCACAGACGCTAAGCAACACCAGTGCCAAATTGGTCTGGTTTAAGAGTGCCAAGTTGGTCCTGCAAACTGACACCCAGAACAGTGGCTTGTGAGTTTTGTTTCCCAGGGAAAAAGCCTGTACAATGGTGCAGGGTCCTCCGGCCTTAAATTGCCGGGTGCCTCCTGGAATTCGGCGTCTTGCAAGATGCCTCCCAGACGCAAGGTGGCACCAGTGCCAACTTGGTCTGGTTTGAGAATGCCAAGTGTGTCCTGCAAACTGACACCCAGAACAGTGGCTTCTGAATTTTGTTTCCCAGGAAAAAAGCCTGTAGAGTGGTTCAGGGTCCTGAGGCCTTAAATTGCCGGGTGCCTCCTGAAAACGGTTTCGCACAGGATGTCTCTCAGACGCAAGATGGTACCAGTGCCAGCTTGGTCTTGTTTGAGAGTGCCAAGTGGGTCCCTCAAACTGACACGCAGAACAGTGGCTTGTGAGTATTGTTTCCCAGGGAAAAGGCCTGTAGATTGGTTCAGGGTCCTGAGGCCTAAAATGCCGGGTTGCCTAGTGGAATTCGGCCACTCGCAGGATGCCTGCCAGACGCAAGGTGGCACCAGTGCCAACTTGGACTGGTTTGAAAGTGCCAAGTGGGTCCTGCAAACTTATACATAGAACAGTGGCTTCTGACTTTTGTTTCCCAGGGTAAAGGCATGTGCATTGGTTCAGGGTCCTGAGGCCTTAAATGGCCAGGTGCCTCCTGGAATTCGGCCTCTCGCAGGATGCCTCCCAGACGCAAAGTGGCACCAGTGCCAACTTGGTCTGGTTTAAGAGTGCCAAATGTGTCCTGCAAACTGACACCCAGAACAGTGGCTTGTGAGTTTTGTTTCCCAGGGAAAAAGCCTGTACAATGGTTCAGGGGCCTGCGGCCTTAAATTGCCGGGTGCCTCCTGGAATTCGGCGTCTTGCAAGATGCCTCCCAGACGCAAGGTGGCACCAGTGCCAACTTGGTCTGGTTTAAGAGTGCCAAGTGGGTCCTGCAAACTGACACCTAGAACAGTGGCTTCTGAATTTTGTTTTTCCGGGAAAAAGCCTGTAGAATGGTTTTGGGTCCTGCGGCCTTAAATTGCCGGGTGCCTCCTGGAATTCCGCCTCTCGCAGGATGCCTCCCAGATGCAAGGTGGCACCAGTTCCAACTTGGTCTGGTTTAAGAGTGCCAAATGTGTCCTGCAAACTGACACCCAGAACAGTGGCTTGTGAGTTTTGTTTCCCAGGGAAAAAGCCTGTACAATGGTTCAGGGGCCTGAGGCCTTAAATTGCCCGGTTGCCTCCTGGAATTCGGCCTCTCGCAGGATGCCTCCCAGACGCAAGGTGGCACCAGTGCCAACTTGGTCTGCTTTGAGAGTGTCAAGTGGGTCCTGAAAACTGACACCCAGAACAGTGGCTTGTGAGTTTTGTTTCCCAGGGAAAAAGCCTGTACAATGGTTCAGGGTCCTGCGGCCTTAAATTGCCGGGTGACTCCTGGAATTCCGCATCACGCCAGATGTTTCCCAGACGCTAAGCAACACCAGTGCCAAATTGGTCTGGTTTGAGAGTGCCAAGTGGGTCCTGAAAACTGACACCCAGAACAGTGGCTTGTGAGTTTTGTTTCCCAGGGAAAAAGCCTGTAAAATGGTTTAGGTTAATTCCGCCGTTAAAAGCCGGGTGCCACCTGGAATTGCGCCTCTCGCAGGATACCTCCCAGACGCAAGGTGGCACCAGTGCCAACTTGGTCTGCTTTGAGAGTGCCAAGTGTGTCCTGCAAACTGACACCCAGAACAGTGGCTTGTGAGTTTTGTTTCCCAGGGAAAAAGCCTGTACAATGGTTCAGGGGCCTGCGGCCTTAAATTGCCGGGTGCCTCCTGGAATTCCGCATCTCGCCAGATGTTTCACAGACGCTAAGCAACACCAGTGCCAAATTGGTCTGGTTTAAGAGTGCCAAGTTGGTCCTGCAAACTGACACCCAGAACAGTGGCTTGTGAGTTTTGTTTCCCAGGGAAAAAGCCTGTACAATGGTGCAGGGTCCTCCGGCCTTAAATTGCCGGGTGCCTCCTGGAATTCGGCGTCTTGCAAGATGCCTCCCAGACGCAAGGTGGCACCAGTGCCAACTTGGTCTGGTTTGAGAATGCCAAGTGTGTCCTGCAAACTGACACCCAGAACAGTGGCTTCTGAATTTTGTTTCCCAGGAAAAAAGCCTGTAGAGTGGTTCAGGGTCCTGAGGCCTTAAATTGCCGGGTGCCTCCTGAAAACGGTTTCGCACAGGATGTCTCTCAGACGCAAGATGGTACCAGTGCCAGCTTGGTCTTGTTTGAGAGTGCCAAGTGGGTCCCTCAAACTGACACGCAGAACAGTGGCTTGTGAGTATTGTTTCCCAGGGAAAAGGCCTGTAGATTGGTTCAGGGTCCTGAGGCCTAAAATGCCGGGTTGCCTAGTGGAATTCGGCCACTCGCAGGATGCCTGCCAGACGCAAGGTGGCACCAGTGCCAACTTGGACTGGTTTGAAAGTGCCAAGTGGGTCCTGCAAACTTATACATAGAACAGTGGCTTCTGACTTTTGTTTCCCAGGGTAAAGGCATGTGCATTGGTTCAGGGTCCTGAGGCCTTAAATGGCCAGGTGCCTCCTGGAATTCGGCCTCTCGCAGGATGCCTCCCAGACGCAAAGTGGCACCAGTGCCAACTTGGTCTGGTTTGAGAGTGCCAAGTGGGTCCTGCAAACTGACACCCAGAACAGTGGCTTCTGAGTTTTGTTTCCCAGGGAAAATGCCTGTACAGTAGTTCAGGATCCTGAGGCCTAAAATGGCCGGGTGCCTCCCTGAGATCAGCCTCTCGCAGGATGCCTGAAAGACACAAGGTGGCACCAGTGCCAAGTTGGTCTGGTTTGTGAGTGCCAAGTGGGTCCTGCAAACTGACACCCAGAACAGTGGCTTGTGAGTTTTGTTTCCCAGGGAAAAAGCCTGTAGAGTGGTTCAGGGTCCTGAGGCCTTAAATTGCTGGGTGCCTACTGAAAACTGTTTCGCACAGGATGTCTCCCAGACGCAAGATGGTACCAGTGCCAACTTGGTCTGGTTTGAGAGTGCCAAGTGGGTCCTGCAAACTGACACCCAGAACAGTGGCTTGTGAGTTTTGTTTCCCAGGGAAAAAGCCTGTACAATGGTTCTGGGGCACCAGTGCCATCTTGGTCTGGTTTGAGAGTGTCAAGTGGGTCCTGAAAACTGACACCCAGAACAGTGGCTTGTGAGTTTTGTTTCCCAGGGAAAAAGCCTGTACAATGGTTCAGGGTCCTGCGGCCTTAAATTGCCGGGTGCCTCCTGGAGATCCGCCTCTCGCAGGATGCCTCCCAGACGCATGGTGGCACCAGTGCCAACTTGGTCTGGTTTGAGAGTGCCAAGTGGGTCCTGCAAACTGACACCCAGAACAGTGGCTTGTGAGTTTTGTTTCCCAGGGAAAAAGCCTGTACAATGGTTCAGGGGCCTGCGGCCTTAAATTGCCGGGTGCCTCCTGGAATTCCGCATCACGCCAGATGTTTCCCAGACGCTAAGCAACACCAGTGCCAAATTGGTCTGGTTTAAGAGTGCCAAGTGGGTCCTGAAAACTGACACCCAGAACAGTGGCTTGTGAGTTTTGTTTCCCAGGGAAAAAGCCTGTACAATGGTTCAGGGTCCTGCGGCCTTAAATTGTGGGGTGCCTACTGGAATTCCGCATCACGCCAGATGTTTCCCAGACGCTAAGCAACACCCGTGCCAACATAGTCTGGTTTGAGTGTGCCAAGTGGGTCCTGAAAACTGACACTCAGAACAGTGGCTTCTGAATTTTGTTTTCCCGGGAAAAACCCTGTAGAATGGTTTTGGGTCCTGCGGCCTTAAATTGCCGGGTGCCACCTGTAATTCCGCCTCTCGCAGGATGCCTCCCAGACGCAAGGTGGCACCAGTTCCAACTTCGTCTGGTTTAAGAGTGCCAAGTGTGTCCTGCAAACTGACACCCAGAACAGTGGCTTGTGAGTTTTGTTTCCCAGGGAAAAAGCCTGTACAATGGTTCAGGGGCCTGAGGCCTTAAATTGCCGGGTGCCTCCTGGAATTCGGATTCTCGCAGGGTGCCTCCCAGACGCAAAATGACACCATTTCCAACTTGGTCTGGTTTGAGAGTGCCAAGTGGGTCCTGAAAACTGACGCCCAGAACAGTGGCTTGTGAGTTTTTTTTCCCAGGGAAAAAGCCTGTACAATGGTTCAGGGTCCTGCGGCCTTTAATTGCGGGGTGCCTCCTGGAATTCCGCATCACGCCAGATGTTTCCCAGACGCTAAGCAACACCAGTGCCAACTTAGTCTGGTTTGAGTGTGCCAAGTGGGTCCTGAAAACTGACACCCAGAACAGTGGCTTGTGAGTTTTGTTTCCCTGGGAAAAAGCCTGTACAATGGTTCAGGGGCCTGAGGCCTTAAATTGCCGGGTGCCTCCTGGAATTCGGACTCTCGCAGGGTGCCTCCCAGATGGAAAATGACACCATTTCCAACTTGGTCTGGTTTGAGAGTGCCAAGTGGGTCCTGAAAACTGACACCCAGAACAGTGGCTTGTGAGTTTTTTTTCCCAGGGAAAAAGCCTGTACAATGATTCAGGGTCCTGCGGCCTTAAATTGCGGGGTGCCTCCTGGAATTCCGCATCACGCCAGATGTTTCCCAGACGCTAAGCAACACCAGTGCCAACTTAGTTTGGTTTGAGTATGCCAAGTGGGTCCTGAAAACTGACACCCAGAACAGTGGCTTCTGAATTTTGTTTTCCCGGGAAAAAGCCTGTAGAATGGTTTTGGGTCCTGCGGCCTTAAATTGCCGGGCGCCTCCTGGAATTCCTCCTCTCGCAGGATGCCTCCCAGACGCAAGGTGGCACCAGTTCCAACTTGGTCTGGTTTAAGAGTGCCAAGTGTGTCCTGCAAACTGACACCCAGAACAGTTGCTTGTGAGTTTTGTTTCCCAGGGAAAAAGCCTGTACAATGGTTCAGGGTCCTGCGGACTTAAATTGCCGGGAGCCTCCTGGAATTCGGCCTCTCGCAGGATGCCTCCCAGACGCAAGGTGGCACCAGTGCCAACTTGGTCTGCTTTGAGAGTGCCAAGTGGGTCCTGAAAACTGACACCCAGAACAGTGGCTTGTGAGTTTTTTTTCCCAGGGAAAAAGCCTGTACAATGGTTCAGGGTCCTGCGGCCTTAAATTGCCGGGTGCCTCCAGGAATTCCGCATCACGCCAGATGTTTCCCAGACGCTAAGCAACACCAGTGCCAAATTGGTCTGGTTTAAGAGTGCCAAGTGGGTCCTGAAAACTGACACCCAGAACAGTGGCTTGTGAGTTTTGTTTCCCAGGGAAAAAGCCTGTACAATGGTTCAGGGGCCTGAGGCCTTAAATTGCCGGGTGACTCCTGGAATTCGGACTATCGCAGGGTGCCTCCCAGACGCAAAATGACACCATTTCCAACTTGGTCTGGTTTGAGAGTGCCAAGTGGGTCCTGAAAACTGACACCCAGAACAGTGGCTTGTGAGTTTTGTTTCCCAGGGAAAAAGCCTGTACAATGGTTCAGGGTCCTGCGGCCTAAAATTGCCGGGTGCCTCCTGGAATTCGGACTCTCGCAGGGTGCCTCCCAGACGCAAAATGACACCATTTCCAACTTGGTCTGGTTTGAGAGTGCCAAGTGGGTCCTGAAAACTGACACCCAGAACAGTGGCTTGTGAGTTTTGTTTCCCAGGGAAAAAGCCTGTAAAATGGTTCAGGGTCCTGCGGCCTTAAATTGCCGGGTGCCTCCTAGAATTCCGCATCACGCCAGATGTTTCACAGACGCTAAGCAACACCAGTGCCAACTTAGTCTGCTTTGAGAGTGTCAAGTGGGTCCTGAAAACTGACACCCAGAACAGTGGCTTGTGAGTTTTGTTTCCCAGGGAAAAAGCCTGTACAATGGTTCAGGGGCCTGAGGCCTTAAATTGCCGGGTGCCTTCTGGAATTCCGCCTCTCGCAGGATGCCTCCCAGATGCAAGGTGGCACCAGTTCCAACTTGGTCTGGTTTAAGAGTGCCAAGTGGGTCCTGAAAACTGACACCCAGAACAGTGGCTTGTGAGTTTTGTTTCCCAGGGAAAAAGCCTGTACAATGGTTCAGGGTCCTGCGGCCTTAAATTGCCGGGTGCCTCCTGGACTTGCGCCTCTCGCAGGATGCCTCCCAGACGGAAGGTGGCACCAGTGCCAACTTGGTCTGCTTTGAGAGTGTCAAGTGGGTCCTGAAAACTGACACCCAGAACAGTGGCTTGTGAGTTTTGTTTCCCAGGGAAAAAGCCTGTACAATGGTTCAGGGGCACCAGTGCCATCTTGGTCTGGTTTGAGAGTGTCAAGTGGGTCCTGAAAACTGACACCCAGAACAGTGGCTTGTGAGTTTTGTTTCCCAGGGAAAAAGCCTGTACAATGGTTCAGGGTCCTGCGGCCTAAATTGCCGGGTGCCTCCTGGAGATCCGCCTCTCGCAGGATGCCTCCCAGACGCATGGTGGCACCAGTGCCAACTTGGTCTGGTTTGAGAGTGCCAAGTGGGTCCTGAAAACTGACACCCAGAAAAGTGGCTTGTGAGTTTTGTTTCCCAGGGAAAAAGCCTGTAAAATGGTTTAGGTTAATTCCGCCGTTAAAAGCCGGGTGCCACCTGGAATTGCGCCTCTCGCAGGATACCTCCCAGACGCAAGGTGGCACCAGTGCCAACTTGGTCTGGTTTGAGAATGCCAAGGGGGTCCTGAAATCTGACAGCCAGAACAGTGGCTTGTGAGTTTTGTTTCCCAGGGAAAAAGCCTGTAAGTTGGTTCAGGGTCCTGCGGCCTTAAACTGCAGGGTGCCTCCTGAAATTGCGCCTCTCGCAGGATGCCTCCCAGACGCAAGGTGGCACCAGTGCCAACTTTGTCTGCTTTGAGAGTGTCAAGTGTGTCCTGCAAACTGAAACCCAGAACAGTGGCTTGTGAGTTTTGTTTCCCAGGGAAAAAGCCTGTACAATGGTTCAGGGGCCTGAGGCCTTAAATTGCCGGGTGCCTCCTGGAATTCCGCATCTCTCCAGATTTTTTCCAGACGCTAAGCAACACCAGTGCCAACTTGGTCTGGTTTAAGAGTGCCAAGTGGGTCCTGGAAACTGACACCCAGAACAGTGACTTGTGAGTATTGTTTCCCAGGGAAAAAGCCTGTATAATGGTTCAGGATCCTGCGGCCTTAAATTGATGGGTGCCTCCTGGAATTCCGCCTCTCGCAGGATGCCTCCCAGACGCAAGGTGGCACCAGTGCCAACTTGCTCTGCTTTGAGAGTGCCAAGTGGGTCCTGAAAACTGACACCCAGAACAGTGGCTTGTGAGTTTTGTTTCCCAGAGAAAAAGCCTGTACAATGGTTCAGGGGCCTGAGGCCTTAAATTGCCGGGTGCCTCCTGGAATTCGGCCTCTCGCAGGATGCCTCCCAGACGCAAGGTGGCACCAGTTCCCACTTGGTCTGATTTGAGAGTGCCAGGTGGCTCCTGCAAACTGACACCCAGAACAGTGGCTTGTGAGTTTTCTTTCCCAGGGAAAAAGCCTGTAAAATGGTTTAGGTTAATGCAGCCTTTAATAGCCGGGTGCCACCTGGAGATGCGCCTCTCGCAGGATGCCTCTCAGACGTAAGGTGGCACCAGTGCCAACTTGGTCTGGTTTGAGAGTGTCAAGTGGGTCCTGAAAACTGACACCCAGAATAGTGGCTTGTGAGTTTTGTTTCCCAGGGAAAAAGCCTGTACAATGGTTCAGGGTCCTGCGGCCTTAAATTGCCGGGTGCCTCCTGGACTTGCGCCTCTCGCAGGATGCCTCCCAGACGCAAGGTGGCACCAGTGCCAACATGGTCTGCTTTGAGAGTGTCAAGTGGGTCCTGAAAACTGACACCCAGAACAGTGGCTTGTGAGTTTTGTTTCCCAGGGAAAAAGCCTGTACAATGGTTCAGGGGCACCAGTGCCATCTTGGTCTGGTTTGAGAGTGTCAAGTGGGTCCTGAAAACTGACACCCAGAACAGTGGCTTGTGAGTTTTGTTTCCCAGGGAAAAAGCCTGTACAATGGTTCAGGGTCCTGCGGCCTTAAATTGCCGGGTGCCTCCTGGCATTCCGCATCACGCCAGATGTTTCCCAGACGCTAAGCAACACCAGTGCCAAATTGGTCTGGTTTAAGAGTGCCAAGTGGGTCCTGAAAACTGACACCCAGAACAGTGGCTTCTGAGTTTTGTTTCCCAGGGAGAAAGCCTGTACAATGGTTCAGGGTCCTGCGGCCTTAAATTGCCGGGTGCCACCTGGAATTCCGCATCTCGCCAGATGTTTCACAGACGCTAAGAACACCAGTGCCAACTTGGTCTGGTTTAAGAGTGCCAAGTGTGTCCTGCAAACTGACACCCAGAACAGTGGCTTGTGAGTTTTGTTTCCCAGGGAAAAAGCCTGTACAATGGTTCAGGGGCCTGCGGCCTTAAATTGCCGGGTGCCTCCTGGAATTCGGCGTCTTGCAAGATGCCTCCCAGACGCAAGGTGGCACCAGTGCCAACTTGGTCTGTTTTAAGAGTGCCAAGTGGGTCCTGCAAACTGACACCTAGAACAGTGGCTTCTGAATTTTGTTTTTCCGGGAAAAAGCCTGTAGAATGGTTTTGGGTCCTGCGGCCTTAAATTGCCGGGTGCCTCCTGGAATTCCGCCTCTCGCAGGATGCCTCCCAGATGCAAGGTGGCACCAGTTCCAACTTGGTCTGGTTTAAGAGTGCCAAATGTGTCCTGCAAACTGACACCCAGAACAGTTGCTTGTGAGTTTTGTTTCCCAGGGAAAAAGCCTGTACAATGGTTCAGGGGCCTGAGGCCTTAAATTGCCCGGTTGCCTCCTGGAATTCGGCCTCTCGCAGGATGCCTCCCAGACGCAAGGTGGCACCAGTGCCAACTTGGTCTGCTTTGAGAGTGTCAAGTGGGTCCTGAAAACTGACACCCAGAACAGTGGCTTGTGAGTTTTGTTTCCCAGGGAAAAAGCCTGTACAATGGTTCAGGGGCCTGAGGCCTTAAATTGCCGGGTGCCTCCTGGAATTCCGCATCACGCAGGATGCCTCCCAGACGCAAGGTGGCACCAGTGCCAACTTGGTCTGGTTTGAGAGTGCCAAGTGGGTCCTGAAAACTGACACCCAGAAAAGTGGCTTGTGAGTTTTGTTTCCCAGGGAAAAAGCCTGTAAAATGGTTTAGGTTAATTCCGCCGTTAAAAGCCGGGTGCCACCTGGAATTGCGCCTCTCGCAGGATACCTCCCAGACGCAAGGTGGCACCAGTGCCAACTTGGTCTGGTTTCAGAATGCCAAGTGGGTCCTGAAATCTGACAGCCAGAACAGTGGCTTGTGAGTTTTGTTTCCCAGGGAAAAAGCCTGTAAGTTGGTTCAGGGTCCTGCGGCCTTAAACTGCAGGGTGCCTCCTGAAATTGCGCCTCTCGCAGGATGCCTCCCAGACGCAAGGTGGCACCAGTGCCAACTTTGTCTGCTTTGAGAGTGTCAAGTGTGTCCTGCAAACTGAAACCCAGAACAGTGGCTTGTGAGTTTTGTTTCCCAGGGAAAAAGCCTGTACAATGGTTCAGGGGCCTGAGGCCTTAAATTGCCGGGTGCCTCCTGGAATTCCGCATCTCTCCAGATTTTTCCCAGACGCTAAGCAACACCAGTGCCAACTTGGTCTGGCTTAAGAGTGCCAAGTGGGTCCTGGAAACTGACACCCAGAACAGTGGCTTGTGAGTATTGTTTCCCAGGGAAAAAGCCTGTATAATGGTTCAGGATCCTGCGGCCTTAAATTGATGGGTGCCTCCTGGAATTCCGCCTCTCGCAGGATGCCTCCCAGACGCAAGGTGGCACCAGTGCCAACTTGCTCTGCTTTGAGAGTGTCAAGTGGGTCCTGAAAACTGACACCCAGAACAGTGGCTTGTGAGTTTTGTTTCCCAGAGAAAAAGCCTGTACAATGGTTCAGGGGCCTGAGGCCTTAAATTGCCGGGTGCCTCCTGGAATTCCGCCTCTCGCAGGATGCCTCCCAGACGCAAGGTGGCACCAGTTCCCACTTGGTCTGATTTGAGAGTGCCAGGTGGCTCCTGCAAACTGACACCCAGAACAGTGGCTTGTGAGTTTTCTTTCCCAGGGAAAAAGCCTGTAAAATGGTTTAGGTTAATGCAGCCTTTAATAGCCGGGTGCCATTTGGAGATGCGCCTCTCGCAGGATGCCTCCCAGACGTAAGGTGGCACCAGTGCCAACTTGGTCTGGTTTGAGAGTGTCAAGTGGGTCCTGAAAACTGACACCCAGAACAGTGGCTTGTGAGTTTTGTTTCCCAGGGAAAAAGCCTGTAAAATGGTTCAGGGTCCTGCGGCCTTAAATTGCCGGGTGCCTCCTGGCATTCCGCATCACGCCAGATGTTTCCCAGACGCTAAGCAACACCAGTGCCAAATTGGTCTGGTTTAAGAGTGCCAAGTGGGTCCTGAAAACTGACACCCAGAACAGTGGCTTGTGAGTTTTGTTTCCCAGGGAAAAAGCCTGTACAATGGTTCAGGGGCCTGAGGCCTTAAATTGCCGGGTGCCTTCTGGAAATCCGCCTGTCACAGGATGCCTCCCAGGCGCAACATGACACCAGTGCCAACTTGGTCTGGTTTGAGAGTGTCAAGTGGGTCCTGAAAACTGACACCCAGAACAGTGGCTTGTGAGTTTTTTTTCCCAGGGAAAAAGCCTGTACAATGGTTCAGGGTCCTGCGGCCTTAAATTGTCGGGTGCCTCCTGGAATTCGGCCTCTCGCAGGATGCCTCCCAGACGCAAGGTGGCACCAGTTCCCACTTGGTCTGATTTGAGAGTGCCAGGTGGCTCCTGCAAACTGACACCCAGAACAGTGGCTTGTGAGTTTTCTTTCCCAGGGAAAAAGCCTGTAAAATGGTTTAGGTTAATGCAGCCTTTAATAGCCGGGTGCCACCTGGAGATGCGCCTCTCGCAGGATGCCTCCCAGACGTAAGGTGGCACCAGTGCCAACTTGGTCTGGTTTGAGAGTGTCAAGTGGGTCCTGAAAACTGACACCCAGAACAGTGGCTTGTGAGTTTTGTTTCCCAGGGAAAAAGCCTGTACAATGGTTAAGGGTCCTGCGGCCTTAAATTGCCGGGTGCCTCCTGGACTTGCGCCTCTCGCAGGATGCCTCCCAGACGCAAGGTGGCACCAGTGCCAACTTGGTCTGCTTTGAGAGTGTCAAGTGGGTCCTGAAAACTGACACCCAGAACAGTGGCTTGTGAGTTTTGTTTCCCAGGGAAAAAGCCTGTACAATGGTTCAGGGGCACCAGTGCCATCTTGGTCTGGTTTGAGAGTGTCAAGTGGGTCCTGAAAACTGACACCCAGAACAGTGGCTTGTGAGTTTTCTTTCCCAGGGAAAAAGCCTGTACAATGGTTCAGGGTCCTGCGGCCTTAAATTGCCGGGTGCCTCCTGGCATTTCGCATCACGCCAGATGTTTCCCAGACGCTAAGCAACACCAGTGCCAAATTGGTCTGGTTTAAGAGTGCCAAGTGGGTCCTGAAAACTGACACCCAGAACAGTGGCTTCTGAGTTTTGTTTCCCAGGGAAAAAGCCTGTACAATGGTTCAGGGTCCTGCGGCCTTAAATTGCCGGGTGCCTCCTGGAATTCCGCATCTCGCCAGATGTTTCACAGACGCTAAGAACACCAGTGCCAACTTGGTCTGGTTTAAGAGTGCCAAGTGTGTCCTGCAAACTGACACCCAGAACAGTGGCTTGTGAGTTTTGTTTCCCAGGGAAAAAGCCTGTAGAATGGTTTTGGGTCCTGCGGCCTTAAATTGCCGGGTGCCTCCTGGAATTCCGCCTCTCGCAGGATGCCTCCCAGATGCAAGGTGGCACCAGTTCCAACTTGGTCTGGTTTAAGAGTGCCAAATGTGTCCTGCAAACTGACCCCCAGAACAGTGGCTTGTGAGTTTTGTTTCCCAGGGAAAAAGCCTGTACAATGGTTCAGGGGCCTGAGGCCTTAAATTGCCCGGTTGCCTCCTGGAATTCGGCCTCTCGCAGGATGCCTCCCAGACGCAAGGTGGCACCAGTGCCAACTTGGTCTGCTTTGAGAGTGTCAAGTGGGTCCTGAAAACTGACACCCAGAACAGTGGCTTGTGAGTTTTGTTTCCCAGGGAAAAAGGCTGTACAATGGTTCAGGGGCCTGAGGCCTTAAATTGCCGGGTGCCTCCTGGAATTCCGCATCACGCAGGATGCCTCCCAGACGCAAGGTGGCACCTGTGCCAACTTGGTCTGGTTTGAGAGTGCCAAGTGGGTCCTGAAAACTGACACCCAGAAAAGTGGCTTGTGAGTTTTGTTTCCCAGGGAAAAAGCCTGTAAAATGGTTTAGGTTAATTCCGCTGTTAAAAGCCGGGTGCCACCTGGAATTGCGCCTCTCGCAGGATACCTCCCAGACGCAAGGTGGCACCAGTGCCAACTTGGTCTGCTTTGAGAGTGCCAAGTGTGTCCTGCAAACTGACACCCAGAACAGTGGCTTGTGAGTTTTGTTTCCCAGGGAAAAAGCCTGTACAATGGTTCAGGGGCCTGCGGCCTTAAATTGCTGGGTGCCTCCTGGAATTCCGCATCTCGCCAGATGTTTCACAGACGCTAAGCAACACCAGTGCCAAATTGGTCTGGTTTAAGAGTGCCAAGTTGGTCCTGCAAACTGACACCCAGAACAGTGGCTTGTGAGTTTTGTTTCCCAGGGAAAAAGCCTGTACAATGGTGCAGGGTCCTCCGGCCTTAAATTGCCGGGTGCCTCCTGGAATTCGGCGTCTTGCAAGATGCCTCCCAGACGCAAGGTGGCACCAGTGCCAACTTGGTCTGGTTTGAGAATGCCAAGTGGGTCCTGAAATCTGACAGCCAGAACAGTGGCTTGTGAGTTTTGTTTCCCAGGGAAAAAGCCTGTAAGTTGGTTCAGGGTCCTGTGGCCTTAAACTGCAGGGTGCCTCCTGAAATTGCGCCTCTCGCAGGATGCCTCCCAGACGCAAGGTGGCACCAGTGCCAACTTTGTCTGCTTTGAGAGTGTCAAGTGTGTCCTGCAAACTGAAACCCAGAACAGTGGCTTGTGAGTTTTGTTTCCCAGGGAAAAAGCCTGTACAATGGTTCAGGGGCCTGAGGCCTTAAATTGCCGGGTGCCTCCTGGAATTCCGCATCTCTCCAGATTTTTCCCAGACGCTAAGCAACACCAGTGCCAACTTGGTCTGGCTTAAGAGTGCCAAGTGGGTCCTGGAAACTGACACCCAGAACAGTGGCTTGTGAGTATTGTTTCCCAGGGAAAAAGCCTGTATAATGGTTCAGGATCCTGCGGCCTTAAATTGATGGGTGCCTCCTGGAATTCCGCCTCTCGCAGGATGCCTCCCAGACGCAAGGTGGCACCAGTGCCAACTTGCTCTGCTTTGAGAGTGTCAAGTGGGTCCTGAAAACTGACACCCAGAACAGTGGCTTGTGAGTTTTGTTTCCCAGAGAAAAAGCCTGTACAATGGTTCAGGGGCCTGAGGCCTTAAATTGCCGGGTGCCTCCTGGAATTCCGCCTCTCGCAGGATGCCTCCCAGACGCAAGGTGGCACCAGTTCCCACTTGGTCTGATTTGAGAGTGCCAGGTGGCTCCTGCAAACTGACACCCAGAACAGTGGCTTGTGAGTTTTCTTTCCCAGGGAAAAAGCCTGTAAAATGGTTTAGGTTAATGCAGCCTTTAATAGCCGGGTGCCATTTGGAGATGCGCCTCTCGCAGGATGCCTCCCAGACGTAAGGTGGCACCAGTGCCAACTTGGTCTGGTTTGAGAGTGTCAAGTGGGTCCTGAAAACTGACACCCAGAACAGTGGCTTGTGAGTTTTGTTGCCCAGGGAAAAAGCCTGTACAATGGTTCAGGGTCCTGCGGCCTTAAATTGCCGGGTGCCTCCTGGCATTCCGCATCACGCCAGATGTTTCCCAGACGCTAAGCAACACCAGTGCCAAATTGGTCTGGTTTAAGAGTGCCAAGTGGGTCCTGAAAACTGACACCCAGAACAGTGGCTTGTGAGTTTTGTTTCCCAGGGAAAAAGCCTGTACAATGGTTCAGGGGCCTGAGGCCTTAAATTGCCGGGTGCCTTCTGGAAATCCGCCTGTCACAGGATGCCTCCCAGGCGCAACATGACACCAGTGCCAACTTGGTCTGGTTTGAGAGTGTCAAGTGGGTCCTGAAAACTGACACCCAGAACAGTGGCTTGTGAGTTTTTTTTCCCAGGGAAAAAGCCTGTACAATGGTTCAGGGTCCTGCGGCCTTAAATTGCCGGGTGCCTCCTGGAATTCGGCCTCTCGCAGGATGCCTCCCAGACGCTAAGCAACACCAGTGCCAACTTTGTCTGCTTTAAGAGCGCCAAGTGGGTCCTGGAAACTGACACCCAGAACAGTGGCTTGTGAGTTTTGTTTCCCAGGGAAAAAGCCTGTACAATGGTTCAGGGTCCTGCGGCCTTAAATTGCCGGGTGCCTCCTGGAATTCCGCATCACTCCAGATGTTTCCCATACGCATGGTGGCACCAGTGCCAATTTGGTCTGGTTTGAGAGTGCCAAGTGGGTCCTGAAAACTGACACCCAGAACAGTGGCTTGTGAGTTTTGTTTCCCAGGGAAAAAGCCTGTATAATGGTTCAGGGTCCTGAGGCCTTAAATTGCCGGGTTCCTCCTGGAATTCCGCCTGTCGCAGGATGCCTCCCAGACACAAGGTGGCACCAGTGCCAACTTGGTCTGGTTTGAGAGTGCCAAGTGTGTCCTGCCAACTGACACCTAGGACAGTGGCTTGTGAGTTTTGTTTCCCAGGGAAAAAGCCTGTACAATGGTTCAGGGTCCTGCGGCCTTAAATTGCCGGGTGCCTCCTGGACTTGCGCCTCTCGCAGGATGCCTCCCAGACGCAAGGTGGCACCAGTGCCAACTTGGTCTGCTTTGAGAGTGTCAAGTGTGTCCTGAAAACTGACACCCAGAACAGTGGCTTGTGAGTTTTGTTTCCCAGGGAAAAAGCCTGTACAATGGTTCAGGGGCACCAGTGCCAACTTGCTCTGCTTTGAGAGTGTCAAGTGGGTCCTGAAAACTGACACCCAGAACAGTGGCTTGTGAGTTTTGTTTCCCAGGGAAAAAGCCTGTACAATGGTTCAGGGTCCTGCGGCCTTAAATTGCCGGGTGCCTCCTGGAGATCCGCCTCTCGCAGGATGCCTCCCAGACGCATGGTGGCACCAGTGCCAACTTGGTCTGGTTTGAGAGTGCCAAGTTGGTCCTGCAAACTGACACCCAGAACAGTGGCTTGTGAGTTTTGTTTCCCAGGGAAAAAGCCTGTACAATGGTTCAGGGTCCTGCGGCCTTAAATTGCCGGGTGCCTCCTGGAATTCCGCATCTCTCCAGATTTTTCCCAGACGCTAAGCAACACCAGTGCCAACTTGGTCTGGTTTAAGAGTGCCAAGTGGGTCCTGAAAACTGACACCCAGAACAGTGGCTTCTGAATTTTGTTTTCCCGGGAAAAAGCCTGTAGAATTGTTTTCGGTCCTGCGGCCTTAAACTGCCGAGTGCCTCCTGGAATTCCGCCCCTCGCAGGATGCCTCCCAGACGCAAGGTGGCACCAGTTCCAACTTGGTCTGGTTTAAGAGTGCCAAGTGTGTCCTGCAAACTGACACCCAGAACAGTGGCTTCTGAATTTTGTTTTCCCGGGAAAAAGCCTGTAGAATGGTTTTGGGTCCTGCGGCCTTAAACTGCAGGGTGCCTCCTGGAATTCCGCCTCTCGCAGGATGCCTCCCAGACGCTAAGCAACACCAGTGCCAACTTTTTCTGGTTTAAGAGCGCCAAGTGGGTCCTGGAAACTGACACCCAGAACAGTGGCTTGTGAGTTTTGTTTCTCAGGGAAAAAGCCTGTACAATGGTTCAGGGTCCTGCGGCCTTAAATTGCCGGGTGCCTCCTGGAATTCCGCATCACGCCAGATGTTTCCCATACACATGTTGGCACTAGTGCCAATTTGGTCTGGTTTGAGAGTGCCAAGTGGGTCCTGCAAACTGACACCCAGAACAGTGGCTTGTGAGTTTTGTTTCCCAGGGAAAAAGCCTGTACAATGGTTCAGGGTCCTGAGGCCTTAAATTGCCGGGTGACTCCTGGAATTGCGCCTCTCGCAGGATGCCTCCCAGATGCAAGGTAGCATTAGGGCCAACTTGGTCTGCTTTGAGAGTGCCAAGTGGGTCCTGAAAACTGACACCCAGAACAGTGGCTTGTGAGTTTTGTTTCCCAGGGAAAAAGCCTGTACAATGGTTCAGGGGCCTGAGGCCTTAAATTGCCGGGTGCCTCCTGGAATTCCGCCTCTCGCAGGATGCCTCCCAGACGCAAGGTGGCACCAGTTCCCACTTGGTCTGATTTGAGAGTGCCAGGTGGCTCCTGCAAACTGACACCCAGAACAGTGGCTTGTGAGTTTTCTTTCCCAGGGAAAAAGCCTGTAAAATGGTTTAGGTTAATGCAGCCTTTAATAGCCGGGTGCCATTTGGAGATGCGCCTCTCGCAGGATGCCTCCCAGACGTAAGGTGGCACCAGTGCCAACTTGGTCTGGTTTGAGAGTGTCAAGTGGGTCCTGAAAACTGACACCCAGAACAGTGGCTTGTGAGTTTTGTTTCCCAGGGAAAAAGCCTGTAAAATGGTTCAGGGTCCTGCGGCCTTAAATTGCCGGGTGCCTCCTGGCATTCCGCATCACGCCAGATGTTTCCCAGACGCTAAGCAACACCAGTGCCAAATTGGTCTGGTTTAAGAGTGCCAAGTGGGTCCTGAAAACTGACACCCAGAACAGTGGCTTGTGAGTTTTGTTTCCCAGGGAAAAAGCCTGTACAATGGTTCAGGGGCCTGAGGCCTTAAATTGCCGGGTGCCTTCTGGAAATCCGCCTGTCACAGGATGCCTCCCAGGCGCAACATGACACCAGTGCCAACTTGGTCTGGTTTGAGAGTGTCAAGTGGGTCCTGAAAACTGACACCCAGAACAGTGGCTTGTGAGTTTTTTTTCCCAGGGAAAAAGCCTGTACAATGGTTCAGGGTCCTGCGGCCTTAAATTGTCGGGTGCCTCCTGGAATTCGGCCTCTCGCAGGATGCCTCCCAGACGCAAGGTGGCACCAGTTCCCACTTGGTCTGATTTGAGAGTGCCAGGTGGCTCCTGCAAACTGACACCCAGAACAGTGGCTTGTGAGTTTTCTTTCCCAGGGAAAAAGCCTGTAAAATGGTTTAGGTTAATGCAGCCTTTAATAGCCGGGTGCCACCTGGAGATGCGCCTCTCGCAGGATGCCTCCCAGACGTAAGGTGGCACCAGTGCCAACTTGGTCTGGTTTGAGAGTGTCAAGTGGGTCCTGAAAACTGACACCCAGAACAGTGGCTTGTGAGTTTTGTTTCCCAGGGAAAAAGCCTGTACAATGGTTAAGGGTCCTGCGGCCTTAAATTGCCGGGTGCCTCCTGGACTTGCGCCTCTCGCAGGATGCCTCCCAGACGCAAGGTGGCACCAGTGCCAACTTGGTCTGCTTTGAGAGTGTCAAGTGGGTCCTGAAAACTGACACCCAGAACAGTGGCTTGTGAGTTTTGTTTCCCAGGGAAAAAGCCTGTACAATGGTTCAGGGGCACCAGTGCCATCTTGGTCTGGTTTGAGAGTGTCAAGTGGGTCCTGAAAACTGACACCCAGAACAGTGGCTTGTGAGTTTTCTTTCCCAGGGAAAAAGCCTGTACAATGGTTCAGGGTCCTGCGGCCTTAAATTGCCGGGTGCCTCCTGGCATTTCGCATCACGCCAGATGTTTCCCAGACGCTAAGCAACACCAGTGCCAAATTGGTCTGGTTTAAGAGTGCCAAGTGGGTCCTGAAAACTGACACCCAGAACAGTGGCTTCTGAGTTTTGTTTCCCAGGGAAAAAGCCTGTACAATGGTTCAGGGTCCTGCGGCCTTAAATTGCCGGGTGCCTCCTGGAATTCCGCATCTCGCCAGATGTTTCACAGACGCTAAGAACACCAGTGCCAACTTGGTCTGGTTTAAGAGTGCCAAGTGTGTCCTGCAAACTGACACCCAGAACAGTGGCTTGTGAGTTTTGTTTCCCAGGGAAAAAGCCTGTAGAATGGTTTTGGGTCCTGCGGCCTTAAATTGCCGGGTGCCTCCTGGAATTCCGCCTCTCGCAGGATGCCTCCCAGATGCAAGGTGGCACCAGTTCCAACTTGGTCTGGTTTAAGAGTGCCAAATGTGTCCTGCAAACTGACACCCAGAACAGTGGCTTGTGAGTTTTGTTTCCCAGGGAAAAAGCCTGTACAATGGTTCAGGGGCCTGAGGCCTTAAATTGCCCGGTTGCCTCCTGGAATTCGGCCTCTCGCAGGATGCCTCCCAGACGCAAGGTGGCACCAGTGCCAACTTGGTCTGCTTTGAGAGTGTCAAGTGGGTCCTGAAAACTGACACCCAGAACAGTGGCTTGTGAGTTTTGTTTCCCAGGGAAAAAGGCTGTACAATGGTTCAGGGGCCTGAGGCCTTAAATTGCCGGGTGCCTCCTGGAATTCCGCATCACGCAGGATGCCTCCCAGACGCAAGGTGGCACCTGTGCCAACTTGGTCTGGTTTGAGAGTGCCAAGTGGGTCCTGAAAACTGACACCCAGAAAAGTGGCTTGTGAGTTTTGTTTCCCAGGGAAAAAGCCTGTAAAATGGTTTAGGTTAATTCCGCTGTTAAAAGCCGGGTGCCACCTGGAATTGCGCCTCTCGCAGGATACCTCCCAGACGCAAGGTGGCACCAGTGCCAACTTGGTCTGCTTTGAGAGTGCCAAGTGTGTCCTGCAAACTGACACCCAGAACAGTGGCTTGTGAGTTTTGTTTCCCAGGGAAAAAGCCTGTACAATGGTTCAGGGGCCTGCGGCCTTAAATTGCTGGGTGCCTCCTGGAATTCCGCATCTCGCCAGATGTTTCACAGACGCTAAGCAACACCAGTGCCAAATTGGTCTGGTTTAAGAGTGCCAAGTTGGTCCTGCAAACTGACACCCAGAACAGTGGCTTGTGAGTTTTGTTTCCCAGGGAAAAAGCCTGTACAATGGTGCAGGGTCCTCCGGCCTTAAATTGCCGGGTGCCTCCTGGAATTCGGCGTCTTGCAAGATGCCTCCCAGACGCAAGGTGGCACCAGTGCCAACTTGGTCTGGTTTGAGAATGCCAAGTGGGTCCTGAAATCTGACAGCCAGAACAGTGGCTTGTGAGTTTTGTTTCCCAGGGAAAAAGCCTGTAAGTTGGTTCAGGGTCCTGTGGCCTTAAACTGCAGGGTGCCTCCTGAAATTGCGCCTCTCGCAGGATGCCTCCCAGACGCAAGGTGGCACCAGTGCCAACTTTGTCTGCTTTGAGAGTGTCAAGTGTGTCCTGCAAACTGAAACCCAGAACAGTGGCTTGTGAGTTTTGTTTCCCAGGGAAAAAGCCTGTACAATGGTTCAGGGGCCTGAGGCCTTAAATTGCCGGGTGCCTCCTGGAATTCCGCATCTCTCCAGATTTTTCCCAGACGCTAAGCAACACCAGTGCCAACTTGGTCTGGCTTAAGAGTGCCAAGTGGGTCCTGGAAACTGACACCCAGAACAGTGGCTTGTGAGTATTGTTTCCCAGGGAAAAAGCCTGTATAATGGTTCAGGATCCTGCGGCCTTAAATTGATGGGTGCCTCCTGGAATTCCGCCTCTCGCAGGATGCCTCCCAGACGCAAGGTGGCACCAGTGCCAACTTGCTCTGCTTTGAGAGTGTCAAGTGGGTCCTGAAAACTGACACCCAGAACAGTGGCTTGTGAGTTTTGTTTCCCAGAGAAAAAGCCTGTACAATGGTTCAGGGGCCTGAGGCCTTAAATTGCCGGGTGCCTCCTGGAATTCCGCCTCTCGCAGGATGCCTCCCAGACGCAAGGTGGCACCAGTTCCCACTTGGTCTGATTTGAGAGTGCCAGGTGGCTCCTGCAAACTGACACCCAGAACAGTGGCTTGTGAGTTTTCTTTCCCAGGGAAAAAGCCTGTAAAATGGTTTAGGTTAATGCAGCCTTTAATAGCCGGGTGCCATTTGGAGATGCGCCTCTCGCAGGATGCCTCCCAGACGTAAGGTGGCACCAGTGCCAACTTGGTCTGGTTTGAGAGTGTCAAGTGGGTCCTGAAAACTGACACCCAGAACAGTGGCTTGTGAGTTTTGTTGCCCAGGGAAAAAGCCTGTACAATGGTTCAGGGTCCTGCGGCCTTAAATTGCCGGGTGCCTCCTGGCATTCCGCATCACGCCAGATGTTTCCCAGACGCTAAGCAACACCAGTGCCAAATTGGTCTGGTTTAAGAGTGCCAAGTGGGTCCTGAAAACTGACACCCAGAACAGTGGCTTGTGAGTTTTGTTTCCCAGGGAAAAAGCCTGTACAATGGTTCAGGGGCCTGAGGCCTTAAATTGCCGGGTGCCTTCTGGAAATCCGCCTGTCACAGGATGCCTCCCAGGCGCAACATGACACCAGTGCCAACTTGGTCTGGTTTGAGAGTGTCAAGTGGGTCCTGAAAACTGACACCCAGAACAGTGGCTTGTGAGTTTTTTTTCCCAGGGAAAAAGCCTGTACAATGGTTCAGGGTCCTGCGGCCTTAAATTGCCGGGTGCCTCCTGGAATTCGGCCTCTCGCAGGATGCCTCCCAGACGCTAAGCAACACCAGTGCCAACTTTGTCTGCTTTAAGAGCGCCAAGTGGGTCCTGGAAACTGACACCCAGAACAGTGGCTTGTGAGTTTTGTTTCCCAGGGAAAAAGCCTGTACAATGGTTCAGGGTCCTGCGGCCTTAAATTGCCGGGTGCCTCCTGGAATTCCGCATCACTCCAGATGTTTCCCATACGCATGGTGGCACCAGTGCCAATTTGGTCTGGTTTGAGAGTGCCAAGTGGGTCCTGAAAACTGACACCCAGAACAGTGGCTTGTGAGTTTTGTTTCCCAGGGAAAAAGCCTGTATAATGGTTCAGGGTCCTGAGGCCTTAAATTGCCGGGTTCCTCCTGGAATTCCGCCTGTCGCAGGATGCCTCCCAGACACAAGGTGGCACCAGTGCCAACTTGGTCTGGTTTGAGAGTGCCAAGTGTGTCCTGCCAACTGACACCTAGGACAGTGGCTTGTGAGTTTTGTTTCCCAGGGAAAAAGCCTGTACAATGGTTCAGGGTCCTGCGGCCTTAAATTGCCGGGTGCCTCCTGGACTTGCGCCTCTCGCAGGATGCCTCCCAGACGCAAGGTGGCACCAGTGCCAACTTGGTCTGCTTTGAGAGTGTCAAGTGTGTCCTGAAAACTGACACCCAGAACAGTGGCTTGTGAGTTTTGTTTCCCAGGGAAAAAGCCTGTACAATGGTTCAGGGGCACCAGTGCCAACTTGCTCTGCTTTGAGAGTGTCAAGTGGGTCCTGAAAACTGACACCCAGAACAGTGGCTTGTGAGTTTTGTTTCCCAGGGAAAAAGCCTGTACAATGGTTCAGGGTCCTGCGGCCTTAAATTGCCGGGTGCCTCCTGGAGATCCGCCTCTCGCAGGATGCCTCCCAGACGCATGGTGGCACCAGTGCCAACTTGGTCTGGTTTGAGAGTGCCAAGTTGGTCCTGCAAACTGACACCCAGAACAGTGGCTTGTGAGTTTTGTTTCCCAGGGAAAAAGCCTGTACAATGGTTCAGGGTCCTGCGGCCTTAAATTGCCGGGTGCCTCCTGGAATTCCGCATCTCTCCAGATTTTTCCCAGACGCTAAGCAACACCAGTGCCAACTTGGTCTGGTTTAAGAGTGCCAAGTGGGTCCTGAAAACTGACACCCAGAACAGTGGCTTCTGAATTTTGTTTTCCCGGGAAAAAGCCTGTAGAATTGTTTTCGGTCCTGCGGCCTTAAACTGCCGAGTGCCTCCTGGAATTCCGCCCCTCGCAGGATGCCTCCCAGCCGCAAGGTGGCACCAGTTCCAACTTGGTCTGGTTTAAGAGTGCCAAGTGTGTCCTGCAAACTGACACCCAGAACAGTGGCTTCTGAATTTTGTTTTCCCGGGAAAAAGCCTGTAGAATGGTTTTGGGTCCTGCGGCCTTAAACTGCAGGGTGCCTCCTGGAATTCCGCCTCTCGCAGGATGCCTCCCAGACGCTAAGCAACACCAGTGCCAACTTTTTCTGGTTTAAGAGCGCCAAGTGGGTCCTGGAAACTGACACCCAGAACAGTGGCTTGTGAGTTTTGTTTCTCAGGGAAAAAGCCTGTACAATGGTTCAGGGTCCTGCGGCCTTAAATTGCCGGGTGCCTCCTGGAATTCCGCATCACGCCAGATGTTTCCCATACACATGTTGGCACTAGTGCCAATTTGGTCTGGTTTGAGAGTGCCAAGTGGGTCCTGCAAACTGACACCCAGAACAGTGGCTTGTGAGTTTTGTTTCCCAGGGAAAAAGCCTGTACAATGGTTCAGGGTCCTGAGGCCTTAAATTGCCGGGTGACTCCTGGAATTGCGCCTCTCGCAGGATGCCTCCCAGATGCAAGGTAGCATTAGGGCCAACTTGGTCTGCTTTGAGAGTGCCAAGTGGGTCCTGAAAACTGACACCCAGAACAGTGGCTTGTGAGTTTTGTTTCCCAGGGAAAAAGCCTGTACAATGGTTCAGGGGACTGAGGCCTTAAATTGCCGGGTGACTCCTGGAATTGCGCCTCTCGCAGGATGCCTCCCAGATGCAAGGTGGCACCTGTGCCAACTTGGTCAGGTATAAGAGTGCCAAGTGGGTCCTGCAAACTGACACCCAGAACAGTGGCTTGTGAGTTTTGTTTCCCAGGGAAAAAGCCTGTACAATGGTTCAGGGTCCTGCGGCCTTAAATTGCCGGGTGCCTCCTGGACTTGCGCCTCTCGCAGGATGCCTCCCAGACGCAAGGTGGCACCAGTGCCAACTTGGTCTGCTTTGAGAGTGTCAAGTGGGTCCTGAAAACTGACACCCAGAACAGTGGCTTGTGAGTTTTGTTTCCCAGGGAAAAAGCCTGTATAATGGTTCAGGGTCCTGCGGCCTTAAATTGCCGGGTTCCTCCTGGAATTCCGCCTGTCGCAGGATGCCTCCCAGACACAAGGTGGCACCAGTGCCAACTTGGTGTCGTTTGAGAGTGCCAAGTGTGTCCTGCCAACTGACACCCAGGACAGTGGCTTGTGAGTTTTGTTTCCCAGGGAAAAAGCCTGTACAATGGTTCAGGGTCCTGCGGCCTTAAATTGCCGGGTGCCTCCTGGACTTGCGCCTCTCGCAGGATGCCTCCCAGATGCAAGGTGGCACCAGTGCCAACTTGGTCTGCTTTGAGAGTGTCAAGTGGGTCCTGAAAACTGACACCCAGAACAGTGGCTTGTGAGTTTTGTTTCCCAGGGAAAAAGCCTGTGCAATGGTTCAGGGGCACCAGTGCCATCTTGGTCTGGTTTGAGAGTGTCAAGTGGGTCCTGAAAACTGACACCCAGAACAGTGGCTTGTGAGTTTTGTTTCCCAGGGAAAAAGCCTGTACAATGGTTCAGGGTCCTGCGGACTTAAATTGCCGGGTGCCTCCTAGAGATCCGCCTCTCGCAGGATGCCTCCCAGACGCATGGTGGCACCAGTGCCAACTTGGTCTGGTTTGAGAGTGCCAAGTGGGTCCTGCAAACTGACACCCAGAACAGTGGCTTGTGAGTTTTGTTTCCCAGGGAAAAAGCCTGTACAATGGTTCAGGGTCCTGCGGACTTAAATTGCCGGGTGCCTCCTAGAATTCCGCATCACGCCAGATGTTTCCCAGACGCTGAGCAACACCAGTGCCAAATTGGTCTGGTTTAAGAGTGCCAAGTGGGTCCTGAAAACTGACACCCAGAGCAGTGGCTTGTGAGTTTTGTTTCCCAAGGAAAAAGCCTGTACAATGGTTCAGGGGCCCGAGGCCCTAAAGTGCCGGGTGCCTCCTGGAATTCGGACTCTCGCAGGGTGCCTCCCAGACGCAAAATGACACCATTTCCAACTTGGTCTGGTTTGAGAGTGCCAAGTGGGTCCTGAAAACTGACACCCAGAACAGTGGCTTGTGAGTTTTGTTTCCCAGGGAAAAAGCCTGTACAATGGTTCAGGGGCCTGAGGCCTTAAATTGCCCGGATGCCTCCTGGAATTGCGCCTCTCGCAGGATGCCTCCCAGACGCTAAGCAACACCAGTGCCAACTTAGTCTGGTTTGAGTGTGCCAAGTGGGTCCTGAAAACTGACACCCAGAACAGTGGCTTGTGAGTTTTGTTTTCCCGGGAAAAAGCCTGTAGAATGGTTTTGGGTCCTGCGGCCTTAAACTGCCGGGTGCCTCCTGGAATTCCGCCTCTCGCAGGATGCCTCCCAGACGCAAGGTGGCACCAGTTCCAACTTGGTCTGGTTTAAGAGTGCCAAGTGTGTCCTGCAAACTGACACCCAGAACAGTGGCTTCTGAATTTTGTTTTCCCGGGAAAAAGCCTGTAGAATGGTTTTGGGTCCTGCGGCCTTAAACTGCAGGGTGCCTCCTGGAATTCCGCCTCTCGCAGGATGCCTCCCAGACGCTAAGCAACACCAGTGCCAACTTTGTCTGGTTTAAGAGCGCCAAGTGGGTCCTGGAAACTGACACCCAGAACAGTGGCTTGTGAGTTTTGTTTCTCAGGGAAAAAGCCTGTACAATGGTTCAGGGTCCTGCGGCCTTAAATTGCCGGGTGCCTCCTGGAATTCCGCATCACGCCAGATGTTTCCCATACGCATGGTGGCACCAGTGCCAATTTGGTCTGGTTTGAGAGTGCCAAGTGGGTCCTGCAAACTGACACCCAGAACAGTGGCTTGTGAGTTTTGTTTCCCAGGGAAAAAGCCTGTACAATGGTTCAGGGGCCTGAGGCCTTAAATTGCCGGGTGACTCCTGGAATTGCGCCTCTCGCAGGATGCCTCCCAGATGCAAGGTGGCACCAGTGCCAACTTGGTCTGGTTTAAGAGTGCCAAGTGGGTCCTAAAAACTGACACCCAGAACAGTGGCTTGTGAGTTTTGTTTCCCAGGGAAAAAGCCTGTACAATGGTTCAGGGTCCTGCGGCCTTAAATTGCCGGGTGCCTCCTGGACTTGCGCCTCTCGCAGGATGCCTCCCAGACGCAAGGTGGCACCAGTGCCAACTTGGTCTGCTTTGAGACTGTCAAGTGGGTCCTGAAAACTGACACCCAGAACAGTGGCTTGTGAGTTTTGTTTCCCAGGGAAAAAGCCTGTATAATGGTTCAGGGTCCTGCGGCCTTAAATTGCCGGGTTCCTCCTGGAATTGCGCCTCTTGCAGGATGCCTCCCAGACACAAGGTGGCACCAGTGCCAACTTGGTCTGGTTTGAGAGTGCCAAGTGTGTCCTGCCAACTGACACCCAGGACAGTGGCTTGTGAGTTTTGTTTCCCAGGGAAAAAGCCTGTACAATGGTTCAGGGTCCTGCGGCCTTAAATTGCCGGGTGCCTCCTGGACTTGCGCCTCTCGCAGGATGCCTCGCAGATGCAAGGTGGCACCAGTGCCAACTTGGTCTGCTTTGAGAGTGTCAAGTGTGTCCTGAAAACTGACACCCAGAACAGTGGCTTGTGAGTTTTGTTTCCCAGGGAAAAAGCCTGTACAATGGTTCAGGGGCACCAGTGCCATCTTGGTCTGGTTTGAGAGTGTCAAGTGGGTCCTGAAAACTGACACGCAGAACAGTGGCTTGTAAGTTTTGTTTCCCAGGGAAAAAGCCTGTACAATGGTTCAGGGTCCTGCGGCCTTAAATTGCCGGGTGCCTCCTGGAGATCCGCCTCTCGCAGGATGCCTCCCAGACGCATGGTGGCACCAGTGCCAACTTGGTCTGGTTTGAGAGTGCCAAGTGGGTCCTGCAAACTGACACCCAGAACAGTGGCTTGTGAGTTTTGTTTCCCAGGGAAAAAGCCTGTACAATGGTTCAGGGGCCTGAGGCCTTAAATTGCCGGGTGCCTCCTGGAATTCGGAGTCTCGCAGGGTGCCTCCCAGACGCAAAATGACACCATTTCCAACTTGGTCTGGTTTGAGAGTGCCAAGTGGGTCCTGAAAACTGACACCCAGAACAGTGGCTTGTGAGTTTTGTTTCCCAGGGAAAAAGCCTGTACAATGGTTCAGGGTCCTGCGGCCTTAAATTGCGGGGTGCCTCCTGGAATTCCGCATCACGCCAGATGTTTCCCAGACCCTAAGCAACACCAGTGCCAATTTAGTCTGGTTTGAGTGTGCCAAGTGGGTCCTGAAAACTGACACCCAGAACAGTGGCTTCTGAATTTTGTTTTCCCGGGAAAAAGCCTGTAGAATGGTTTTGGGTCCTGCGGCCTTAAATTGCCGGGTGCCTCCTGGAATTCGGCCTCTCGCAGGATGCCTCCCAGACGCAAGGTGGCACCAGTGCCAACTTGGTCTGGTTTAAGAGTGCCAAGTGTGTCCTGCAAACTGACACCCAGAACAGTGGCTTGTGAGTTTTGTTTCCCAGGGAAAAAGCCTGTACAATGGTTCAGGGGCCTGAGGCCTTAAATTGCCCGGTTGCCTCCTGGAATTGCGCCTCTCGCAGGATGCCTCCCAGACGCAAGGTGGCACCAGTGCCAACTTGGTCTGCTTTGAGAGTGCCAAGTGGGTCCTGAAAACTGACACCCAGAACAGTGGCTTGTGAGTTTTGTTTCCCAGGGAAAAAGCCTGTACAATGGTTCAGGGTCCTGCGGACTTAAATTGCCGGGTGCCTCCTGGAATTCCGCCTGTCGCAGGATGCCTCCCAGACGCAAGGTGGCACCAGTGCCAACTTGGTCTGCTTTGAGAGTGTCAAGTGGGTCCTGAAAACTGACACCCAGAACAGTGGCTTGTGAGTTTTGTTTCCCAGGGAAAAAGCCTGTACAATGGTTCAGGGTCCTGCGGCCTTAAATTGCCGGGTGCCTCCTTGAATTCCGCCTCTCACAAGATGTTTCCCAGACGCTAAGCAACACCAGTGCCAACTTGGTCTGGTTTAAGAGTGCCAAGTGGGTCCTGGAAACTGACACCCAGAACAGTGGCTTCTGAGTTTTGTTTCCCAGGGAAAAAGCCTGTACAATGGTTCAGGGGCCTGAGGCCTTAAATTGCCGGGTGCCTCCTGGAATTCCGCATCTCGCCAGATGTTTCACAGACGCTAAGAAACACCAGTGCCAAATTGGTCTGGTTTAAGATTGCCAAGTTGGTCCTGCAAACTGACACCCAGAACAGTGGCTTGTGAGTTTTGTTTCCCAGGGAAAAAGCCTGTACAATGGTTCAGGGTCCTGCGGCCTTAAATTGCCGGGTGCCTCCTGGAATTCGGCGTCTTGCAAGATGCCTCCCAGACGCAAGGTGGCACCAGTGCCAACTTGGTCTGGTTTGAGAGTGCCAAGTGGGTCCTGCAAACTGACACCCAGAACAGTGGCTTCTGAATTTTGTTTTTCCGGGAAAAAGCCTGTAGAATGGTTTTGGGTCCTGCGGCCTTAAATTGCCGGGTGCCTCCTGGAATTCCGCCTCTCGCAGGATGCCTCCCAGACGCAAGGTGGCACCAGTGCCAAATTGGTCTGCTTTGAGAGTGTCAAGTGGGTCCTGAAAACTGACACCCAGAACAGTGGCTTGTGAGATTTCTTTCCCAGGGAAAAAGCCTGTACAATGGTTCAGGGGCCTGCGGCCTTAGATTGCCGGGTGCCTCCTGGAATTCGGCCTCTCGCAGGATGCCTCCCAGACGCAAGGTGGCACCAGTGCCAACTTGGTCTGGTTTGAGAGTGCCAAGTGGGTCCTGAAAACTGACACCCAGAAAAGTGGCTTGTGAGTTTTGTTTCCCAGTGAAAAAGCCTGTAAAATGGTTTAGGTTAATTCCGCCTTAAATAGCCGGAGCCACCTGGAATTGCGCCTCTCGCAGGATGCCTCCCAGACGCAAGGTGGCACCAGTGCCAACTTGGTCTGCTTTGAGAGTGCCAAGTGTGTCCTGCAAACTGACACCCAGAACTGTGGCTTGTGAGTTTTGTTTCCCAGGGAAAAAGCCTGTACAATGGTTCAGGAGCCTGCGGCCTTAAATTGCCGGGTGCCTCCTGGAATTCCGCATCTCGCCAGATGTTTCACAGACGCTAAGCAACACCAGTGCCAAATTGGTCTGGTTAAAGAGTGCCAAGTTGGTCCTGCAAACTGACACCCAGAACAGTGGCTTGTGAGTTTTGTTTCCCAGGGAAAAAGCCTGTACAATGGTTCAGGGTCCTCCGGCCTTAAATTGCCGGGTGCCTCCTGGAATTCGGCGTCTTGCAAGATGCCTCCCAGACGCAAGGTGGCACCAGTGTCAACTTGGTCTGGTTTGAGAGTGCCAAGTGTGTCCTGAAATCTGACACCCAGAACAGTGGCTTGTGAGTTATGTTTCCCAGGGAAAAAGCCTGTACAATGGTTCAGGGGCCTGAGGCCTTAAATTGCCGGGTGCCTCCTGGAATTCGGCCTCTCGCAGGATGCCTCCCAGACGCAAGGTGGCACCAGTTCCCACTTGGTCTGCTTTGAGAGTGCCAGGTGGCTCCTGCAAACTGACACCCAGAACAGTGGCTTGTGAGTTTTGTTTCCCAGGGAAAAAGCCTGTACAATGGTTCAGGGTCCTGCGGCCTTAAATTGCCGGGTGCCTCCTGGACTTGCGCCTCTCGCAGGATGCCTCCCAGACGCAAGGTGGCACCAGTGCCAACTTGGTCTGCTTTGAGACTGTCAAGTGGGTCCTGAAAACTGACACCCAGAACAGTGGCTTGTGAGTTTTGTTTCCCAGGGAAAAAGCCTGTACAATGTTTCAGGGTCCTGCGGCCTAAAATTGCCGGGTGCCTCCTGGAGATCCGCCTCTCGCAGGATGCCTCCCAGACGCATGGTGGCACCAGTGCCAACTTGGTCTGGTTTGAGAGTGCCAAGTGGGTCCTGCAAACTGACACCCAGAACAGTGGCTTGTGAGTTTTGTTTCCCAGGGAAAAAGCCTGTACAATGGTTCAGGGGCCTGAGGCCTTAAATTGCCGGGTGCCTCCTGGAATTCGGAGTCTCGCAACGTGCCTCCCAGACGCAAAATGACACCATTTCCAACTTGGTCTGGTTTGAGAGTGCCAAGTGGGTCCTGAAAACTGACACCCAGAACAGTGGCTTGTGAGTTTTGTTTCCCAGGGAAAAAGCCTGTACAATGGTTCAGGGTCCTGCGGCCTTAAATTGCGGGGTGCCTCCTGGAATTCCGCATCACGCCAGATGTTTCCCAGACCCTAAGCAACACCAGTGCCAATTTAGTCTGGTTTGAGTGTGCCAAGTGGGTCCTGAAAACTGACACCCAGAACAGTGGCTTCTGAATTTTGTTTTCCCGGGAAAAAGCCTGTAGAATGGTTCAGGGTCCTGCGGCCTTAAATTGCCGGGTGCCTCCTGGAATTCCGCATCACGCCAGATGTTTCCCAGACGCTAAGCAACACCTGTGCCAAATTGGTCTGGTTTGAGAGTGCCAAGTGGGTCCTGCAAACTGACACCCAGAACAGTGACTTGTGAGTTTTGTTTCCCAGGGAAAAAGCCTGTACAATGGTTCAGGGGCCTGAGGCCTTAAATTGCCGGGTGCCTCCTGGAATTCGGACTC
This sequence comes from Fringilla coelebs, assembly GCF_963513975.1. Taxonomy (NCBI): domain Eukaryota; kingdom Metazoa; phylum Chordata; class Aves; order Passeriformes; family Fringillidae; genus Fringilla; species Fringilla coelebs. The sequence continues at coordinate 193,187 of NW_028167527.1, forward strand.
TCGCAGGGTGCCTCCCAGACGCTAAATGACACCAATTCCAACTTGGTCTGGTTTGAGATCCAAGTGGGTCCTGAAAACTGACACCCAGAACAGTGGCTTGTGAGTTTTGTTTCCCAGGGAAAAAGCCTGTACAATGGTTCTGTGTCCTGCAGCCTTAAATTGCATGGTGCCTCCTGGAATTCCGCATCACGCCAGATGTTTCCCAGACGCTAAGCAACACCAGTGCCAACTTAGTCTGGTTTGAGTGTGCCAAGTGGGTCCTGAAAACTGACACCCAGAACAGTGGCTTGTGAGTTTTCTTTCCCAGGGAAAAAGCCTGTACAATGGTTCAGGGGCCTGAGGCCTTAAATTGCCGGGTGCCTCCTGTAATTGCGCCTCTCGCAGGATGCCTCCCAGATGCAAGGTGGCACCAGTGCCATCTTGGTCTGCTTTGAGACTGTGAAGTGTGTCCTGAAAACTGACACCCAGAACAGTGGCTTGTGAGTTTTGTTTCCCAGGGAAAAAGCCTGTACAATGGTTCAGGGGCCTGAGGCCTTAAATTGCCGGGTGCCTCCTGGAATTCGGCCTCTCGCAGGATGCCTCCCAGACGCAAGGTGGCACCAGTTCCCAGTTGGTCTGCTTTGAGAGTGCCAGGTGGCTCCTGCAAACTGACACCCAGAACAGTGGCTTGTGAGTTTTGTTTCCCAGGGAAAAAGCCTGTACAATGGTTCAGGGTCCTGCGGCCTTAAATTGCCGGGTGCCTCCTGGACTTGCGCCTCTCGCAGGATGCCTCCCAGACGCAAGGTGGCACCAGTGCCAACTTGGTCTGCTTTGAGACTGTCAAGTGGGTCCTGAAAACTGACACCCAGAACAGTGGCTTGTGAGTTTTGTTTCCCAGGGAAAAAGCCTGTACAATGTTTCAGGGTCCTGCGGCCTTAAATTGCCGGGTGCCTCCTGGAGATCCGCCTCTCGCAGGATGCCTCCCAGACGCATGGTGGCACCAGTGCCAACTTGGTCTGGTTTGAGAGTGCCAAGTGGGTCCTGCAAACTGACACCCAGAACAGTGGCTTGTGAGTTTTGTTTCCCAGGGAAAAGACCTGTACAATGGTTCAGGGTCCTGCGGCCTTAAATTGCCGGGTGCCTCCTGGAATTCCGCATCACGCCAGATGTTTCCCAGACGCTAAGCAACACCTGTGCCAAATTGGTCTGGTTTGAGAGTGCCAAGTGGGTCCTGCAAACTGACACCCAGAACAGTGACTTGTGAGTTTTGTTTCCCAGGGAAAAAGCCTGTACAATGGTTCAGGGGCCTGAGGCCTTAAATTGCCGGGTGCCTCCTGGAATTCGGACTCTCGCAGGGTGCCTCCCAGACGCTAAATGACACCATTTCCAACTTGGTCTGGTTTGAGATCCAAGTGGGTCCTGAAAACTGACACCCAGAACAGTGGCTTGTGAGTTTTGTTTCCCAGGGAAAAAGCCTGTACAATGGTTCTGTGTCCTGCAGCCTTAAATTGCATGGTGCCTCCTGGAATTCCGCATCACGCCAGATGTTTCCCAGACGCTAAGCAACACCAGTGCCAACTTAGTCTGGTTTGAGTGTGCCAAGTGGGTCCTGAAAACTGACACCCAGAACAGTGGCTTGTGAGTTTTCTTTCCCAGGGAAAAAGCCTGTACAATGGTTCAGGGGCCTGAGGCCTTAAATTGCCGGGTGCCTCCTGTAATTGCGCCTCTCGCAGGATGCCTCCCAGATGCAAGGTGGCACCAGTGCCATCTTGGTCTGGTTTAAGAGTGCCAAGTGGGTCCTGAAAACTGACACCCAGAACAGTGGCTTGTGAGTTTTGTTTCCCAGGGAAAAAGCCTGTACAATGGTTCAGGGTCCTGCGGCCTTAAATTGCCGGGTGCCTCCTGGAATTCCGCATCTCTCCAGATTTTTCCCAGACGCTAAGCAACACCAGTGCCAACTTGGTCTGGTTTAAGAGTGCCAAGTGGGTCCTGGAAACTGACACCCAGAACAGTGGCTTGTGAGTTTTGTTTCCCAGGGAAAAAGCCTGTATAATGGTTCAGGATCCTGCGGCCTTAAATTGATGGGTGCCTCCTGGAATTCCGCCTCTCGCAGGATGCCTCCCAGACGCCAGGTGGCACCAGTGCCAACTTGGTCTGCTTTGAGAGTGTCAAGTGGGTCCTGAAAACTGACACCCAGAACAGTGGCTTGTGAGTTTTGTTTCCCAGAGAAAAAGCCTGTACAATGGTTCAGGGGCCCGAGGCCTTAAATTGCCGGGTGCCTCCTGGAATTCGGCCTCTCGCAGGATGCCTCCCAGACGCAAGGTGGCACCAGTTCCCACTTGGTCTGATTTGAGAGTGCCAGGTGGCTCCTGCAAACTGACTCCCAGAACAGTGGCTTGTGAGTTTTGTTTCCCAGGGAAAAAGCCTGTAAAATGGTTTAGGTTAATGCCGCCTTTAATAGCCGGGTGCCACCTGGAGATGCGCCTCTTGCAGGATGCCTCCCAGACGCAAGGTGGCACCAGTGCCAACTTGGTCTGGTTTGAGAGTGTCAAGTGGGTCCTGAAAACTGACACCCAGAACAGTGGCTTGTGAGTTTTGTTTCCCAGGGAAAAAGCTTGTACAATGGTTCAGGGTCCAGCGGCCTTAAATTGCCGGGTGCCTCCTGGAATTCCGCATCACGCCAGATGTTTCGCAGACGCTAAGCAACACCAGTTCCAAATTGGTCTGGTTTAAGAATGCCAAGTGGGTCCTGAAAACTGACACCCAGAACAGTGGCTTGTGAGTTTTGTTTCCCAGGGAAAAAGCCTGTACAATGGTTCAGGGGCATGAGGCCTTAAATTGCCGTGTGCCTCCTGGAAATCCGCCTTTCACAGGATGCCTCCCAGGCGCAACATGACACCAGTGCCAACTTGGTCTGGTTTGAGAGTGTCAAGTGGGTCCTGAAAACTGACACCCAGAACAGTGGCTTGTGAGTTGTTTTTCCCAGGGAAAAAGCCTGTACAATGGTTCAGGGTCCTGCGGCCTTAAATTGCCGGGTGCCTCCTGGAATTCGGCCTCTCGCAAGATGCCGCCCAGACGCTAAGCAACACCAGTGCCAACTTTGTCTGGTTTGAGAGTGCCAAGTGGGTCCTGCAAACTGACACCCAGAACAGTGGCTTGTGAGTTTTGTTTCCCAGGGAAAAAGCCTGTACAATGGTTCAGGGGCCTGAGGCCTTAAATTGCCGGGTGCCTCCTGGAATTCGGAGTCTCGCAGGGTGCCTCCCAGACGCAAAATGACACCATTTCCAACTTGGTCTGGTTTGAGAGTGCCAAGTGGGTCCTGAAAACTGACACCCAGAACAGTGGCTTGTGAGTTTTGTTTCCCAGGGAAAAAGCCTGTACAATGGTTCAGGGTCCTGCGGCCTTAAATTGCGGGGTGCCTCCTGGAATTCCGCATCACGCCAGATGTTTCCCAGACCCTAAGCAACACCAGTGCCAATTTAGTCTGGTTTGAGTGTGCCAAGTGGGTCCTGAAAACTGACACCCAGAACAGTGGCTTCTGAATTTTGTTTTCCCGGGAAAAAGCCTGTAGAATGGTTCAGGGTCCTGCGGCCTTAAATTGCCGGGTGCCTCCTGGAATTCCGCATCACGCCAGATGTTTCCCAGACGCTAAGCAACACCTGTGCCAAATTGGTCTGGTTTGAGAGTGCCAAGTGGGTCCTGCAAACTGACACCCAGAACAGTGACTTGTGAGTTTTGTTTCCCAGGGAAAAAGCCTGTACAATGGTTCAGGGGCCTGAGGCCTTAAATTGCCGGGTGCCTCCTGGAATTCGGACTCTCGCAGGGTGCCTCCCAGACGCTAAATGACACCATTTCCAACTTGGTCTGGTTTGAGATCCAAGTGGGTCCTGAAAACTGACACCCAGAACAGTGGCTTGTGAGTTTTGTTTCCCAGGGAAAAAGCCTGTACAATGGTTCTGTGTCCTGCAGCCTTAAATTGCATGGTGCCTCCTGGAATTCCGCATCACGCCAGATGTTTCCCAGACGCTAAGCAACACCAGTGCCAACTTAGTCTGGTTTGAGTGTGCCAAGTGGGTCCTGAAAACTGACACCCAGAACAGTGGCTTGTGAGTTTTCTTTCCCAGGGAAAAAGCCTGTACAATGGTTCAGGGGCCTGAGGCCTTAAATTGCCGGGTGCCTCCTGTAATTGCGCCTCTCGCAGGATGCCTCCCAGATGCAAGGTGGCACCAGTGCCATCTTGGTCTGCTTTGAGACTGTGAAGTGTGTCCTGAAAACTGACACCCAGAACAGTGGCTTGTGAGTTTTGTTTCCCAGGGAAAAAGCCTGTACAATGGTTCAGGGGCCTGAGGCCTTAAATTGCCGGGTGCCTCCTGGAATTCGGCCTCTCGCAGGATGCCTCCCAGACGCAAGGTGGCACCAGTTCCCAGTTGGTCTGCTTTGAGAGTGCCAGGTGGCTCCTGCAAACTGACACCCAGAACAGTGGCTTGTGAGTTTTGTTTCCCAGGGAAAAAGCCTGTACAATGGTTCAGGGTCCTGCGGCCTTAAATTGCCGGGTGCCTCCTGGACTTGCGCCTCTCGCAGGATGCCTCCCAGACGCAAGGTGGCACCAGTGCCAACTTGGTCTGCTTTGAGACTGTCAAGTGGGTCCTGAAAACTGACACCCAGAACAGTGGCTTGTGAGTTTTGTTTCCCAGGGAAAAAGCCTGTACAATGTTTCAGGGTCCTGCGGCCTTAAATTGCCGGGTGCCTCCTGGAGATCCGCCTCTCGCAGGATGCCTCCCAGACGCATGGTGGCACCAGTGCCAACTTGGTCTGGTTTGAGAGTGCCAAGTGGGTCCTGCAAACTGACACCCAGAACAGTGGCTTGTGAGTTTTGTTTCCCAGGGAAAAGACCTGTACAATGGTTCAGGGTCCTGCGGCCTTAAATTGCCGGGTGCCTCCTGGAATTCCGCATCACGCCAGATGTTTCCCAGACGCTAAGCAACACCTGTGCCAAATTGGTCTGGTTTGAGAGTGCCAAGTGGGTCCTGCAAACTGACACCCAGAACAGTGACTTGTGAGTTTTGTTTCCCAGGGAAAAAGCCTGTACAATGGTTCAGGGGCCTGAGGCCTTAAATTGCCGGGTGCCTCCTGGAATTCGGACTCTCGCAGGGTGCCTCCCAGACGCTAAATGACACCATTTCCAACTTGGTCTGGTTTGAGATCCAAGTGGGTCCTGAAAACTGACACCCAGAACAGTGGCTTGTGAGTTTTGTTTCCCAGGGAAAAAGCCTGTACAATGGTTCTGTGTCCTGCAGCCTTAAATTGCATGGTGCCTCCTGGAATTCCGCATCACGCCAGATGTTTCCCAGACGCTAAGCAACACCAGTGCCAACTTAGTCTGGTTTGAGTGTGCCAAGTGGGTCCTGAAAACTGACACCCAGAACAGTGGCTTGTGAGTTTTCTTTCCCAGGGAAAAAGCCTGTACAATGGTTCAGGGGCCTGAGGCCTTAAATTGCCGGGTGCCTCCTGTAATTGCGCCTCTCGCAGGATGCCTCCCAGATGCAAGGTGGCACCAGTGCCATCTTGGTCTGGTTTAAGAGTGCCAAGTGGGTCCTGAAAACTGACACCCAGAACAGTGGCTTGTGAGTTTTGTTTCCCAGGGAAAAAGCCTGTACAATGGTTCAGGGTCCTGCGGCCTTAAATTGCCGGGTGCCTCCTGGAATTCCGCATCTCTCCAGATTTTTCCCAGACGCTAAGCAACACCAGTGCCAACTTGGTCTGGTTTAAGAGTGCCAAGTGGGTCCTGGAAACTGACACCCAGAACAGTGGCTTGTGAGTTTTGTTTCCCAGGGAAAAAGCCTGTATAATGGTTCAGGATCCTGCGGCCTTAAATTGATGGGTGCCTCCTGGAATTCCGCCTCTCGCAGGATGCCTCCCAGACGCCAGGTGGCACCAGTGCCAACTTGGTCTGCTTTGAGAGTGTCAAGTGGGTCCTGAAAACTGACACCCAGAACAGTGGCTTGTGAGTTTTGTTTCCCAGAGAAAAAGCCTGTACAATGGTTCAGGGGCCCGAGGCCTTAAATTGCCGGGTGCCTCCTGGAATTCGGCCTCTCGCAGGATGCCTCCCAGACGCAAGGTGGCACCAGTTCCCACTTGGTCTGATTTGAGAGTGCCAGGTGGCTCCTGCAAACTGACTCCCAGAACAGTGGCTTGTGAGTTTTGTTTCCCAGGGAAAAAGCCTGTAAAATGGTTTAGGTTAATGCCGCCTTTAATAGCCGGGTGCCACCTGGAGATGCGCCTCTTGCAGGATGCCTCCCAGACGCAAGGTGGCACCAGTGCCAACTTGGTCTGGTTTGAGAGTGTCAAGTGGGTCCTGAAAACTGACACCCAGAACAGTGGCTTGTGAGTTTTGTTTCCCAGGGAAAAAGCTTGTACAATGGTTCAGGGTCCAGCGGCCTTAAATTGCCGGGTGCCTCCTGGAATTCCGCATCACGCCAGATGTTTCGCAGACGCTAAGCAACACCAGTTCCAAATTGGTCTGGTTTAAGAATGCCAAGTGGGTCCTGAAAACTGACACCCAGAACAGTGGCTTGTGAGTTTTGTTTCCCAGGGAAAAAGCCTGTACAATGGTTCAGGGGCATGAGGCCTTAAATTGCCGTGTGCCTCCTGGAAATCCGCCTTTCACAGGATGCCTCCCAGGCGCAACATGACACCAGTGCCAACTTGGTCTGGTTTGAGAGTGTCAAGTGGGTCCTGAAAACTGACACCCAGAACAGTGGCTTGTGAGTTGTTTTTCCCAGGGAAAAAGCCTGTACAATGGTTCAGGGTCCTGCGGCCTTAAATTGCCGGGTGCCTCCTGGAATTCGGCCTCTCGCAAGATGCCGCCCAGACGCTAAGCAACACCAGTGCCAACTTTGTCTGGTTTAAGAGCGCCAAGTGGGTCCTGGAAACTGACACCCAGAACAGTGGCTTGTGAGTTTTGTTTCCCAGGGAAAAAGCCTGTACAATGGTTCAGGGGCCTGAGGACTTAAATTGCCGGGTGCCTCCTGGAGATCCGCCTCTCGCAGGATGCCTCTAAGACGCATGGTGGCACCAGTGCCAACTTGGTCTGGTTTGAGAGTGCCAAGTGGGTCCTGCAAACTGACACCCAGAACAGTGGCTTGTGAGTTTTGTTTCCCAGGGAAAAAGCCTGTACAATGGTTCAGGGTCCTGCGGCCTTAAATTGCCAGGTGCATCCTGGAATTCGGCCTCTCGCAGGATGCCTCCCAGACGCAAGGTGGCACCAGTGACAACTTGGTCTGCTTTGAGAGTGCCAGGTGGCTCCTGCAAACTGACACCCAGAACAGTGGCTTGTGAGTTTTCTTTCCCAGGGAAAAAGCCTGTAAAATGGTTTAGGTCAATGCCGCCTTTAATAGCCGGGTGCCACCTGGAGATTCGCCTCTCGCAGGATGCCTCCCAGACACAAGGTGGCACCAGTGCCAACTTGGTCTGGTTTGAGAGTGCCAAGTGTGTCCTGCCAACTGACACCCAGGACAGTGGCTTGTGAGTTTTGTTTCCCAGGGAAAAAGCCTGTACAATGGTTCAGGGTCCTGCGGCCTTAAATTGCCGGGTGCCTCCTGGACTTGCGCCTCTCGCAGGATGCCTCCCAGACGCAAGGTGGCACCAGTGCCAACTTGGTCTGCTTTGAGAGTTTCAAGTGTGTCCTAAAAACTGACACCCAGAACAGTGGCTTGTGAGTTTTCTTTCCCAGGGTAAAAGCCTGTACAATGGTTCAGGGGCACCAGTGCCATCTTGGTCTGGTTTGAGAGTGTCAAGTGGGTCCTGAAAACTGACACCCAGAACAGTGGCTTGTGAGTTTTGTTTCCCAGGGAAAAAGCCTGTACAATGGTTCAGGGTCCTCCGGCCTTAAATTGCCGGGTGCCTCCTGGAGATCCGCCTCTCGCAGGATGACTCCCAGACGCATGGTGGCACCAGTGCCAACTTGGTCTGGTTTGAGAGTGCCAAGTGGGTCCTGCAAACTGACACCCAGAACAGTGGCTTGTGAGTTTTGTTTCCCAGGGAAAAAGCCTGTACAATGGTTCAGGGTCCTGCGGCCTTAAATTTCCGGGTGCCTCCTGGAATTCCGCATCATGCCAGATGTTTCCCAGACGCTAAGGAACACCAGTGCCAAATTGGTCTGGTTTAAGAGTGCCAAGTGGGTCCTGAAAACTGACACCCAGAACAGTGGCTTCTGAATTTTGTTTTTCCGGGAAAAAGCCTGTAGAATGGTTCAGGGGCCTGAGGCCTTAAATTGCCCGGTTGCCTCCTGGAATTGCGCCTCTCGCAGGATGCCTCCCAGACGCAAGGTGGCACCAGTTCCAACTTGGTCTGCTTTGAGAGTGCCAAGTGTGTCCTGAAAACTGACACCCAGAACAGTGGCTTGTGAGTTTTGTTTCCCAGGGAAAAAGCCTGTACAATGGTTCAGGGTCCTGCGGCCTTAAATTGCCGGGTGCCTCCTGGAATTCGGCCTCTCGCAGGATGCCTCCCAGGCGCAAGGTGGCACCAGTGCCAACTTGGTCTGGTTTGAGAGTGTCAAGTGGGTCCTGAAAACTGACACCCAGAAAAGTGGCTTGTGAGTTTTGTTTCCCAGGGAAAAAGCCTGTAAAATGGTTTAGGTTAATTCCGCCTTTAATAGCCGGGTGCCACCTGGAATTGCGCCTCTCGCAGGATGCCTCCCAGACGCAAGGTGGCACCAGTGCCAACTTGGTCTGCTTTGAGAGTGCCAAGTGTGTCCTGCAAACTGACACCCAGAACAGTGGCTTGTGAGTTTTGTTTCCCAGGGAAAAAGCCTGTACAATGGTTCAGGGGCACCAGTGCCATCTTGGTCTGGTTTGAGAGTGTCAAGTGGGTCCTGAAAACTGACACCCAGAACAGTGGCTTGTGAGTTTTGTTTCCCAGGGAAAAAGCCTGTACAATGGTTCAGGGTCCTGCGGCCCTAAATTGCCGGGTGCCTCCTGGAGATCCGCCTCTCGCAGGATGACTCCCAGACGCATGGTGGCACCAGTGCCAACTTGGTCTGGTTTGAGAGTGCCAAGTGGGTCCTGCAAACTGACACCCAGAACAGTGGCTTGTGAGTTTTGTTTCCCAGGGAAAAAGCCTGTACAATGGTTCAGGGGCCTGAGGCCTTAAATTGCCCGGTTGCCTCCTGGAATTGCGCCTCTCGCAGGATGCCTCCCAGACGCAAGGTGGCACCAGTGCCAACTTGGTCTGCTTTGAGAGTGCCAAGTGGGTCCTGAAAACTGACACCCAGAACAGTGGCTTGTGAGTTTTGTTTCCCAGGGAAAAAGCCTGTACAATGGTTCAGGGTCCTGCGGACTTAAATTGCCGGGTGCCTCCTGGAATTCCGCCTGTCGCAGGATGCCTCCCAGACGCAAGGTGGCACCAGTGCCAACTTGGTCTGCTTTGAGAGTGTCAAGTGGGTCCTGAAAACTGACACCCAGAACAGTGGCTTGTGAGTTTTGTTTCCCAGGGAAAAAGCCTGTACAATGGTTCAGGGTCCTGCGGCCTTAAATTGCCGGGTGCCTCCTTGAATTCCGCCTCTCACAAGATGTTTCCCAGACGCTAAGCAACACCAGTGCCAACTTGGTCTGGTTTAAGAGTGCCAAGTGGGTCCTGGAAACTGACACCCAGAACAGTGGCTTGTGAGTTTTGTTTCCCAGGGAAAAAGCCTGTACAATGGTTCAGGGGCCTGAGGCCTTAAATATCCGGGCGCCTCCTGGAATTCCGCATTTCGCCAGATGTTTCACAGACGCTAAGAAACACCAGTGCCAAATTGGTCTGGTTTAAGATTGCCAAGTTGGTCCTGCAAACTGACACCCAGAACAGTGGCTTGTGAGTTTTGTTTCCCAGGGAAAAAGCCTGTACAATGGTTCAGGGTCCTGCGGCCTTAAATTGCCGGGTGCCTCCTGGAATTCGGCGTCTTGCAAGATGCCTCCCAGACGCAAGGTGGCACCAGAGCCAACTTGGTCTGGTTTGAGAGTGCCAAGTGGGTCCTGCAAACTGACACCCAGAACAGTGGCTTCTGAATTTTGTTTTTCCGGGAAAAAGCCTGTAGAATGGTTTTGGGTCCTGCGGCCTTAAATTGCCGGGTGCCTCCTGGAATTCCGCCTCTCGCAGGATGCCTCCCAGACGCAAGGTGGCACCAGTTCCAACTTGGTCTGGTTTAAGAGTGCCAAGTGTGTCCTGCAAACTGACACCCAGAACAGTGGCTTGTGAGTTTTGTTTCCCAGGGAAAAAGCCTGTACAATGGTTCAGGGGCCTGAGGCCTTAAATTGCCCGGTTGCCTCCTGGAATTGCGCCTCTCGCAGGATGCCTCCCAGACGCAAGGTGGCACCAGTGCCAAATTGGTCTGCTTTGAGAGTGTCAAGTGGGTCCTGAAAACTGACACCCAGAACAGTGGCTTGTGAGTTTTCTTTCCCAGGGAAAAAGCCTGTACAATGGTTCAGGGGCCTGCGGCCTTAAATTGCCGGGTGCCTCCTGGAATTCGGCCTCTCGCAGGATGCCTCCCAGACGCAAGGTGGCACCAGTGCCAACTTGGTCTGGTTTGAGAGTGCCAAGTGGGTCCTGAAAACTGACACCCAGAAAAGTGGCTTGTGAGTTTTGTTTCCCAGGGGAAAAGCCTGTAAAATGGTTTAGGTTAATTCCGCCTTAAATAGCCGGAGCCACCTGGAATTGCGCCTCTCGCAGGATGCCTCCCAGACGCAAGGTGGCACCAGTGCCAAATTGGTCTGGTTTGAGAGTGCCAAGTGTGTCCTGCAAACTGACACCCAGAACTGTGGCTTGTGAGTTTTGTTTCCCAGGGAAAAAGCCTGTACAATGGTTCAGGGGCCTGCGGCCTTAAATTGCCGGGTGCCTCCTGGAATTCCGCATCTCGCCAGATGTTTCACAGACGCTAAGCAACACCAGTGCCAAATTGGTCTGGTTAAAGAGTGCCAAGTTGGTCCTGCAAACTGACACCCAGAACAGTGGCTTGTGAGTTTTGTTTCCCAGGGAAAAAGCCTGTACAATGGTTCAGTGTCCTCCGGCCTTAAATTGCCGGGTGCCTCCTGGAATTCCGCGTCTTGCAAGATGCCTCCCAGACGCAAGGTGGCACCAGTGTCAACTTGGTCTGGTTTGAGAGTGCCAAGTGTGTCCTGAAATCTGACAGCCAGAACAGTGGCTTGTGTGTTTTGTTTCCCAGGGAAAAAGCCTGTATAATGGTTCAGGGTCCTGCGGCCTTAAATTGCCGGGTGCCTCCTGGAATTGCGCCTCTCGCAGGATGCCTCCCAGACGCAAGGTGGCACCAGTGCCAACTTGGTCTGCTTTGAGACTGTGAAGTGTGTCCTGAAAACTGACACCCAGAACAGTGGCTTGTGAGTTATGTTTCCCAGGGAAAAAGCCTGTACAATGGTTCAGGGGCCTGAGGCCTTAAATTGCCGGGTGCCTCCTGGAATTCGGCCTCTCGCAGGATGCCTCCCAGACGCAAGGTGGCACCAGTTCCCACTTGGTCTGCTTTGAGAGTGCCAGGTGGCTCCTGCAAACTGACACCCAGAACAGTGGCTTGTGAGTTTTATTTCCCAGGGAAAAAGCCTGTAAAATTGTTTAGGTTAATGCTGCCTTTAATAGCCCGGTGCCACCTGGAGATGCGCCTCTCGCAGGATGCCTCCCAGACGCAAGGTGGCACCAGTGCCAACTTGGTCTGGTTTGAGAGTGCCAAGTGGGTCCTGCAAACTGACACCCAGAACAGTGGCTTGTGAGTTTTGTTTCCCAGGGAAAAAGCCTGTACAATGTTTCAGGGTCCTGCGGCCTAAAATTGCCGGGTGCCTCCTGGAGATCCGCCTCTCGCAGGATGCCTCCCAGACGCATGGTGGCACCAGTGCCAACTTGGTCTGGTTTGAGAGTGCCAAGTGGGTCCTGCAAACTGACACCCAGAACAGTGGCTTGTGAGTTTTGTTTCCCAGGGAAAAGACCTGTACAATGGTTCAGGGTCCTGCGGCGTTAAATTGCCGGGTGCCTCCTGGAATTCCGCATCACGCCAGATGTTTCCCAGACGCTAATCAACACCTGTGCCAAATTGGTCTGGTTTGAGAGTGCCAAGTGGGTCCTGAAAACTGACACCCAGAACAGTGACTTGTGAGTTTTGTTTCCCAGGGAAAAAGCCTGTACAATGGTTCAGGGGCCTGAGGCCTTAAATTGCCGGGTGCCTCCTGGAATTCGGACTCTCGCAGGGTGCCTCCCAGACGCTAAATGACACCATTTCCAACTTGGTCTGGTTTGAGATCCAAGTGGGTCCTGAAAACTGACACCCAGAACAGTGGCTTGTGAGTTTTGTTTCCCAGGGAAAAAGCCTGTACAATGGTTCTGTGTCCTGCAGCCTTAAATTGCATGGTGCCTCCTGGAATTCCGCATCACGCCAGATGTTTCCCAGACGCTAAGCAACACCAGTGCCAACTTAGTCTGGTTTGAGTGTGCCAAGTGGGTCCTGAAAACTGACACCCAGAACAGTGGCTTGTGAGTTTTCTTTCCCAGGGAAAAAGCCTGTACAATGGTTCAGGGGCCTGAGGCCTTAAATTGCCGGGTGCCTCCTGGAATTGCGCCTCTCGCAGGATGCCTCCCAGATGCAAGGTGGCACCAGTGCCATCTTGGTCTGGTTTAAGAGTGCCAAGTGGGTCCTGAAAACTGACACCCAGAACAGTGGCTTGTGAGTTTTGTTTCCCAGGGAAAAAGCCTGTATAATGGTTCAGGATCCTGCGGCCTTAAATTGATGGGTGCCTCCTGGAATTCCGCCTCTCGCAGGATGCCTCCCAGATGCAAGGTGGCACCAGTGCCATCTTGGTCTGGTTTAAGAGTGCCAAGTGGGTCCTGAAAACTGACACCCAGAACAGTGGCTTGTGAGTTTTGTTTCCCAGGGAAAAAGCCTGTATAATGGTTCAGGGTCCTGCGGCCTTAAATTGCCGGGTGCCTCCTGGAATTCCGCATCTCTCCAGATTTTTCCCAGTTGCTAAGCAACACCAGTGCCAACTTTGTCTGGTTTAAGAGTGCCAAGTGGGTCCTGGAAACTGACACCCAGAACAGTGGCTTGTGAGTATTGTTTCCCAGGGAAAAAGCCTGTATAATGGTTCAGGATCCTGCGGCCTTAAATTGATGGGTGCCTCCTGGAATTCCGCCTCTCGCAGGATGCCTCCCAGACGCAAGGTGGCACCAGTGCCAACTTGGTCTGCTTTGAGAGTTTCAAGTGGGTCCTGAAAACTGACACCCAGAACAGTGGCTTGTGAGTTTTGTTTCCCAGAGAAAAAGCCTGTACAATGGTTCAGGGGCCCGAGGCCTTAAATTGCCGGGTGCCTCCTGGAATTCGGCCTCTCGCAGGATGCCTCCCAGACGCAAGGTGGCACCAGTTCCCACTTGGTCTGATTTGAGAGTGCCAGGTGGCTCCAGCAAACTGACTCCCAGAACAGTGGCTTGTGAGTTTTGTTTCCCAGGGAAAAAGCCTGTAAAATGGTTTAGGTTAATGCCGCCTTTAATAGCCGGGTGCCACCTGGAGATGCGCCTCTCGCAGGATGCCTCCCAGACGCAAGGTGGCACCAGTGCCAACTTGGTCTGGTTTGAGAGTGTCAAGTGGGTCCTGAAAACTGACACCCAGAACAGTGGCTTGTGAGTTTTGTTTCCCAGGGAAAAAGCCTGTACAATGGTTCAGGGTCCAGCGGCCTTAAATTGCCGGGTGCCTCCTGGAATTCCGCATCACGCCAGATGTTTCGCAGACGCTAAGCAACACCAGTTCCAAATTGGTCTGGTTTAAGAATGCCAAGTGGGTCCTGAAAACTGACACCCAGAACAGTGGCTTGTGAGTTTTGTTTCCCAGGGAAAAAGCCTGTACAATGGTTCAGGGGCATGAGGCCTTAAATTGCCGTGTGCCTCCTGGAAATCCGCCTGTCACAGGATGCCTCCCAGGCGCAACATGACACCAGTGCCAACTTGGTCTGGTTTGAGAGTGTCAAGTGGGTCCTGAAAACTGACACCCAGAACAGTGGCTTGTGAGTTGTTTTTCCCAGGGAAAAAGCCTGTACAATGGTTCAGGGTCCTGCGGCCTTAAATTGCCGGGTGCCTCCTGGAATTCGGCCTCTCGCAAGATGCCGCCCAGACGCTAAGCAACAGCAGTGCTAACTTTGTCTGGTTTAAGAGCGCCAAGTGGGTCCTGGAAACTGACACCCAGAACAGTGGCTTGTGAGTTTTGTTTCCCAGGGAAAAAGCCTGTAGAATGGTTCAGGGTCCTGCGGACTTTAATTGCCGGGTGCCTCCTGGAGATCCGCCTCTCGCAGGATGCCTCTCAGACGCATGGTGGCAACAGTGCCAATTTGGTCTGGTTTGAGAGTGCCAAGTGGGTCCTGCAAACTGACACCCAGAACAGTGGCTTGTGAGTTTTGTTTCCCAGGGAAAAAGCCTGTACAATGGTTCAGGGTCCTGCGGCCTTAAATTGCCGGGTGCCTCCTGGAATTCGGCCTCTCGCAGGATGCCTCCCAGACGCAAGGTGGCACCAGTGACAACTTGGTCTGCTTTGAGAGTGCCAGGTGGCTCCTGCAAACTGACACCCAGAACAGTGGCTTGTGAGTTTTCTTTCCCAGGGAAAAAGCCTGTAAAATGGTTTAGGTCAATGCCGCCTTTAATAGCCGGGTGCCACCTGGAGATTCGCCTCTCGCAGGATGCCTCCCAGACACAAGGTGGCACCAGTGCCAACTTGGTCTGGTTTGAGAGTGCCAAGTGTGTCCTGCCAGCTGACACCCAGGACAGTGGCTTGTGAGTTTTGTTTCCCAGGGAAAAAGCCTGTACAATGGTTCAGGGTCCTGCGGCCTTAAATTGCCGGGTGCCTCCTGGACTTGCGCCTCTCGCAGGATGCCTCCCAGACGCAAGGTGGCACCAGTGCCAACTTGGTCTGCTTTGAGAGTTTCAAGTGTGTCCTAAAAACTGACACCCAGAACAGTGGCTTGTGAGTTTTGTTTCCCAGGGAAAAAGCCTGTTCAATGGTTCAGGGGCACCAGTGCCATCTTGGTCTGGTTTGAGAGTGTCAAGTGGGTCCTGAAAACTGACACCCAGAACAGTGGCTTGTGAGTTTTGTTTCCCAGGGAAAAAGCCTGTACAATGGTTCAGGGTCCTGCGGCCTTAAATTGCCGCGTGCCTCCTGGAGATCCGCCTCTCGCAGGATGACTCCCAGACGCATGGTGGCACCAGTGCCAACTTGGTCTGGTTTGAGAGTGCCAAGTGGGTCCTGCAAACTGACACCCAGAACAGTGGCTTGTGAGTTATGTTTCCCAGGGAAAAAGCCTGTACAATGGTTCAGGGTCCTGCGGCCTTAAATTTCCGGGTGCCTCCTGGAATTCCGCATCATGCCAGATGTTTCCCAGACGCTAAGCAACACCAGTGCCAAATTGGTCTGGTTTAAGAGTGCCAAGTGGGTCCTGAAAACTGACACCCAGAACAGTGGCTTCTGAATTTTGTTTTTCCGGGAAAAAGCCTGTAGAATGGTTCAGGGGCCTGAGGCCTTAAATTGCCCGGTTGCCTCCTGGAGTTGCGCCTTTCGCAGGATGCCTCCCAGACGCAAGGTGGCACCAGTGCCAACTTGGTCTGGTTTGAGAGTGTCAAGTGGGTCCTGAAAACTGACACCCAGAACAGTGGCTTGTGAGTTTTGTTTCCCAGGGAAAAAGCCTGTACAATGGTTCAGGGTCCTGCGGCCTTAAATTGCCGGGTGCCTCCTGGAATTCGGCCTCTCGCAGGATGCCTCCCAGACGCAAGGTGGCACCAGTGCCAACTTGGTCTGGTTTGAGAGTGTCAAGTGGGTCCTGAAAACTGACACCCAGAAAAGTGGCTTGTGAGTTTTGTTTCCCAGGGAAAAAGCCTGTAAAATGGTTTAGGTTAATTCCGCCTTTAATAGCCGGGTGCCACCTGGAATTGCGCCTCTCGCAGGATGCCTCCCAGACGCAAGGTGGCACCAGTGCCAACTTGGTCTGCTTTGAGAGTGCCAAGTGTGTCCTGCAAACTGACACCCAGAACAGTGGCTTGTGAGTTTTGTTTCCCAGGGTAAAAGCCTGTACAATGGTTCAGGGGCACCAGTGCCATCTTGGTCTGGTTTGAGAGTGTCAAGTGGGTCCTGCAAACTGACACCCAGAACAGTGGCTTGTGAGTTTTGTTTCCCAGGGAAAAAGCCTGTACAATGGTTCAGGGTCCTGCGGCCTTAAATTGCCGGGTGCCTCCTGGACTTGCGCCTCTCGCAGGATGCCTCCCAGACGCAAGGTGGCACCAGTGCCAACTTGGTCTGCTTTGAGAGTTTCAAGTGTGTCCTAAAAACTGACACCCACAACAGTGGCTTGTGAGTTTTGTTTCCCAGGGAAAAAGCCTGTTCAATGGTTCAGGGGCACCAGTGCCATCTTGGTCTGGTTTGAGAGTGTCAAGTGGGTCCTGAAAACTGACACCCAGAACAGTGGCTTGTGAGTTTTGTTTCCCAGGGAAAAAGCCTGTACAATGGTTCAGGGTCCTGCGGCCTTAAATTGCCGCGTGCCTCCTGGAGATCCGCCTCTCGCAGGATGACTCCCAGACGCATGGTGGCACCAGTGCCAACTTGGTCTGGTTTGAGAGTGCCAAGTGGGTCCTGCAAACTGACACCCAGAACAGTGGCTTGTGAGTTTTGTTTCCCAGGGAAAAAGCCTGTACAATGGTTCAGGGTCCTGCGGCCTTAAATTTCCGGGTGCCTCCTGGAATTCCGCATCATGCCAGATGTTTCCCAGACGCTAAGCAACACCAGTGCCAAATTGGTCTGGTTTAAGAGTGCCAAGTGGGTCCTGAAAACTGACACCCAGAACAGTGGCTTCTGAATTTTGTTTTTCCGGGAAAAAGCCTGTAGAATGGTTCAGGGGCCTGAGGCCTTAAATTGCCCGGTTGCCTCCTGGAATTGCGCCTCTCGCAGGATGCCTCCCAGACGCAAGGTGGCACCAGTGCCAACTTGGTCTGGTTTGAGAGTGTCAAGTGGGTCCTGAAAACTGACACCCAGAACAGTGGCTTGTGAGTTTTGTTTCCCAGGGAAAAAGCCTGTACAATGGTTCAGGGTCCTGCGGCCTTAAATTGCCGGGTGCCTCCTGGAATTCGGCCTCTCGCAGGATGCCTCCCAGACGCAAGGTGGCACCAGTGCCAACTTGGTCTGGTTTGAGAGTGTCAAGTGGGTCCTGAAAACTGACACCCAGAAAAGTGGCTTGTGAGTTTTGTTTCCCAGGGAAAAAGCCTGTAAAATGGTTTAGGTTAATTCCGCCTTTAATAGCCGGGTGCCACCTGGAATTGCGCCTCTCGCAGGATGCCTCCCAGACGCAAGGTGGCACCAGTGCCAACTTGGTCTGCTTTGAGAGTGCCAAGTGTGTCCTGCAAACTGACACCCAGAACAGTGGCTTGTGAGTTTTGTTTCCCAGGGTAAAAGCCTGTACAATGGTTCAGGGGCACCAGTGCCATCTTGGTCTGGTTTGAGAGTGTCAAGTGGGTCCTGAAAACTGACACCCAGAACAGTGGCTTGTGAGTTTTGTTTCCCAGGGAAAAAGCCTGTACAATGGTTCAGGGTCCTGCGGCCTTAAATTGCCGGGTGCCTCCTGGA
The DNA here is from genome assembly GCF_963513975.1 of Fringilla coelebs. Lineage (NCBI taxonomy): Eukaryota > Metazoa > Chordata > Aves > Passeriformes > Fringillidae > Fringilla > Fringilla coelebs. Next base: position 210,789 of record NW_028167527.1, read on the forward strand.
GATCCGCCTCTCGCAGGATGACTCCCAGACGCATGGTGGCACCAGTGCCAACTTGGTCTGGTTTGAGAGTGCCAAGTGGGTCCTGCAAACTGACACCCAGAACAGTGGCTTGTGAGTTTTGTTTCCCAGGGAAAAAGCCTGTACAATGGTTCAGGGGCCTGAGGCCTTAAATTGCCGGGTGCCTCCTGGAATTCGGCGTCTTGCAAGATGCCTCCCAGACGCAAGGTGGCACCAGTGCCAACTTGGTCTGCTTTGAGAGTGCCAAGTGGGTCCTGCAAACTGACACCCAGAACAGTGGCTTTTGAGTTTTCTTTCCCAGGGAAAAAGCCTGTACAATGGTTCAGGGTCCTGCGGCCTTAAATTGCCGGGTGCCTCCTGGAATTCTGCCTCTCGCAGGATGCCTCCCAGACGCAAGGTGGCACCAGTTCCAACTTGGACTGGTTTAAGAGTGCCAAGTGTGTCCTGCAAACTGACACGCAGAACAGTGGCTTGTGAGTTTTGTTTCCCAGGGTAAAAGCCTGTACAATGGTTCAGGGGCCTGAGGCCTTAAATTGCCCGGTTGCCTCCTGGAATTGCGCCTCTCGCAGGATGCCTCCCAGACGCAAGGTGGCACCAGTGCCAACTTGGTCTGCTTTGAGAGTGTCAAGTGGGTCCTGAAAACTGACACCCAGAACAGTGGCTTGTGAGTTTTGTTTCCCAGGGAAAAAGCCTGTACAATGGTTCAGGGTCCTGCGGCCTTAAATTGCCGGGTGCCTCCTGGAATTCGGCCTCTCGCAGGATGCCTCCCAGACGCAAGGTGGCACCAGTGCCAACTTGGTCTGGTTTGAGAGTGCCAAGTGGGTCCTGAAAAATGACACCCAGAAAAGTGGCTTGTGAGTTTTGTTTCCCAGGGAAAAAGCCTGTAAAATGGTTTAGGTAAATTCCGCCTTTAATAGCCGGGTGCCACCTGGAATTGCGCCTCTCGCAGGATGCCTCCCAGACGCAAGGTGGCACCAGTGCCAACTTGGTCTGGTTTGAGAGTGCCAAGTGTGTCCTGCAAACTGACACCCAGAACAGTGGCTTGTGAGTTTTGTTTCCCAGGGAAAAAGCCTGTACAATGGTTCAGGGTCCTGCGGACTTAAATTGCCGGGTGCCTCCTGGAATTCCGCCTGTCGCAGGATGCCTCCCAGACGCAAGGTGGCACCAGTGCCAACTTGGTCTGCTTTGAGAGTGTCAAGTGGGTCCTGAAAACTGACACCCAGAACAGTGGCTTGTGAGTTTTGTTTCCCAGGGAAAAAGCCTGTACAATGGTTCAGGGTCCTGCGGCCTTAAATTGCCGGGTGCCTCCTTGAATTCCGCCTCTCACAAGATGTTTCCCAGACGCTAAGCAACACCAGTGCCAACTTGGTCTGGTTTAAGAGTGCCAAGTGGGTCCTGCAAACTGACACCCAGAACAGTGGCTTGTGAGTTTTGTTTCCCAGGGAAAAAGCCTGTACAATGGTTCAGGGGCCTGAGGCCTTAAATATCCGGGTGCCTCCTGGAATTCCGCATTTCGCCAGATGTTTCACAGACGCTAAGAAACACCAGTGCCAAATTGGTCTGGTTTAAGATTGCCAAGTTGGTCCTGCAAACTGACACCCAGAACAGTGGCTTGTGAGTTTTGTTTCCCAGGGAAAAAGCCTGTACAATGGTTCATGGTCCTGCGGCCTTAAATTGCCGGGTGCCTCCTGGAATTCGGCGTCTTGCAAGATGCCTCCCAGACGCAAGGTGGCACCAGAGCCAACTTGGTCTGGTTTGAGAGTGCCAAGTGGGTCCTGCAAACTGACACCCAGAACAGTGGCTTCTGAATTTTGTTTTTCCGGGAAAAAGCCTGTAGAATGGTTTTGGGTCCTGCGGCCTTAAATTGCCGGGTGCCTCCTGGAATTCCGCCTCTCGCAGGATGCCTCCCAGACGCAAGGTGGCACCAGTTCCAACTTGGTCTGGTTTAAGAGTGCCAAGTGTGTCCTGCAAACTGACACCCAGAACAGTGGCTTGTGAGTTTTGTTTCCCAGGGAAAAAGCCTGTACAATGGTTCAGGGGCCTGAGGCCTTAAATTGCCCGGTTGCCTCCTGGAATTGCGCCTCTCGCAGGATGCCTCCCAGACGCAAGGTGGCACCAGTGCCAAATTGGTCTGCTTTGAGAGTGTCAAGTGGGTCCTGAAAACTGACACCCAGAACAGTGGCTTGTGAGTTTTCTTTCCCAGGGAAAAAGCCTGTACAATGGTTCAGGGGCCTGCGGCCTTAAATTGCCGGGTGCCTCCTGGAATTCGGCCTCTCGCAGGATGCCTCCCAGACGCAAGGTGGCACCAGTGCCAACTTGGTCTGGTTTGAGAGTGCCAAGTGGGTCCTGAAAACTGACACCCAGAAAAGTGGCTTGTGAGTTTTGTTTCCCAGGGAAAAAGCCTGTAAAATGGTTTAGGTTAATTCCGCCTTAAATAGCCGGAGCCACCTGGAATTGCGCCTCTCGCAGGATGCCTCCCAGACGCAAGGTGGCACCAGTGCCAAATTGGTCTGGTTTGAGAGTGCCAAGTGTGTCCTGCAAACTGACACCCAGAACTGTGGCTTGTGAGTTTTGTTTCCCAGGGAAAAAGCCTGTACAATGGTTCAGGGGCCTGCGGCCTTAAATTGCCGGGTGCCTCCTGGAATTCCGCATCTCGCCAGATGTTTCACAGACGCTAAGCAACACCAGTGCCAAATTGGTCTGGTTAAAGAGTGCCAAGTTGGTCCTGCAAACTGACACCCAGAACAGTGGCTTGTGAGTTTTGTTTCCCAGGGAAAAAGCCTGTACAATGGTTCAGTGTCCTCCGGCCTTAAATTGCCGGGTGCCTCCTGGAATTCCGCGTCTTGCAAGATGCCTCCCAGACGCAAGGTGGCACCAGTGTCAACTTGGTCTGGTTTGAGAGTGCCAAGTGTGTCCTGAAATCTGACAGCCAGAACAGTGGCTTGTGTGTTTTGTTTCCCAGGGAAAAAGCCTGTATAATGGTTCAGGGTCCTGCGGCCTTAAATTGCCGGGTGCCTCCTGGAATTGCGCCTCTCGCAGGATGCCTCCCAGACGCAAGGTGGCACCAGTGCCAACTTGGTCTGCTTTGAGACTGTGAAGTGTGTCCTGAAAACTGACACCCAGAACAGTGGCTTGTGAGTTATGTTTCCCAGGGAAAAAGCCTGTACAATGGTTCAGGGGCCTGAGGCCTTAAATTGCCGGGTGCCTCCTGGAATTCGGCCTCTCGCAGGATGCCTCCCAGACGCAAGGTGGCACCAGTTCCCACTTGGTCTGCTTTGAGAGTGCCAGGTGGCTCCTGCAAACTGACACCCAGAACAGTGGCTTGTGAGTTTTATTTCCCAGGGAAAAAGCCTGTAAAATTGTTTAGGTTAATGCTGCCTTTAATAGCCCGGTGCCACCTGGAGATGCGCCTCTCGCAGGATGCCTCCCAGACGCAAGGTGGCACCAGTGCCAACTTGGTCTGGTTTGAGAGTGCCAAGTGGGTCCTGCAAACTGACACCCAGAACAGTGGCTTGTGAGTTTTGTTTCCCAGGGAAAAAGCCTGTACAATGTTTCAGGGTCCTGCGGCCTAAAATTGCCGGGTGCCTCCTGGAGATCCGCCTCTCGCAGGATGCCTCCCAGACGCATGGTGGCACCAGTGCCAACTTGGTCTGGTTTGAGAGTGCCAAGTGGGTCCTGCAAACTGACACCCAGAACAGTGGCTTGTGAGTTTTGTTTCCCAGGGAAAAGACCTGTACAATGGTTCAGGGTCCTGCGGCGTTAAATTGCCGGGTGCCTCCTGGAATTCCGCATCACGCCAGATGTTTCCCAGACGCTAATCAACACCTGTGCCAAATTGGTCTGGTTTGAGAGTGCCAAGTGGGTCCTGAAAACTGACACCCAGAACAGTGACTTGTGAGTTTTGTTTCCCAGGGAAAAAGCCTGTACAATGGTTCAGGGGCCTGAGGCCTTAAATTGCCGGGTGCCTCCTGGAATTCGGACTCTCGCAGGGTGCCTCCCAGACGCTAAATGACACCATTTCCAACTTGGTCTGGTTTGAGATCCAAGTGGGTCCTGAAAACTGACACCCAGAACAGTGGCTTGTGAGTTTTGTTTCCCAGGGAAAAAGCCTGTACAATGGTTCTGTGTCCTGCAGCCTTAAATTGCATGGTGCCTCCTGGAATTCCGCATCACGCCAGATGTTTCCCAGACGCTAAGCAACACCAGTGCCAACTTAGTCTGGTTTGAGTGTGCCAAGTGGGTCCTGAAAACTGACACCCAGAACAGTGGCTTGTGAGTTTTCTTTCCCAGGGAAAAAGCCTGTACAATGGTTCAGGGGCCTGAGGCCTTAAATTGCCGGGTGCCTCCTGGAATTGCGCCTCTCGCAGGATGCCTCCCAGATGCAAGGTGGCACCAGTGCCATCTTGGTCTGGTTTAAGAGTGCCAAGTGGGTCCTGAAAACTGACACCCAGAACAGTGGCTTGTGAGTTTTGTTTCCCAGGGAAAAAGCCTGTACAATGGTTCAGGGTCCTGCGGCCTTAAATTGCCGGGTGCCTCCTGGAATTCCGCATCTCTCCAGATTTTTCCCAGTTGCTAAGCAACACCAGTGCCAACTTTGTCTGGTTTAAGAGTGCCAAGTGGGTCCTGAACACTGACACCCAGAACAGTGGCTTGTGAGTTTTGTTTCCCAGAGAAAAAGCCTGTACAATGGTTCAGGGGCCCGAGGCCTTTAATTGCCGGGTGCCTCCTGGAATTCGGCCTCTCGCAGGATGCCTCCCAGACGCAAGGTGGCACCAGTTCCCACTTGGTCTGATTTGAGAGTGCCAGGTGGCTCCAGCAAACTGACTCCCAGAACAGTGGCTTGTGAGTTTTGTTTCCCAGGGAAAAAGCCTGTAAAATGGTTTAGGTTAATGCCGCCTTTAATAGCCGGGTGCCACCTGGAGATGCGCCTCTCGCAGGATGCCTCCCAGACGCAAGGTGGCACCAGTGCCAACTTGGTCTGGTTTGAGAGTGTCAAGTGGGTCCTGAAAACTGACACCCAGAACAGTGGCTTGTGAGTTTTGTTTCCCAGGGAAAAAGCCTGTACAATGGTTCAGGGTCCTGCGGCCTTAAATTGCCGGGTGCCTCCTGGAATTCCGCATCACGCCAGATGTTTCGCAGACGCTAAGCAACACCAGTTCCAAATTGGTCTGGTTTAAGAATGCCAAGTGGGTCCTGAAAACTGACACCCAGAACAGTGGCTTGTGAGTTTTGTTTCCCAGGGAAAAAGCCTGTACAATGGTTCAGGGGCATGAGGCCTTAAATTGCCGTGTGCCTCCTGGAAATCCGCCTGTCACAGGATGCCTCCCAGGCGCAACATGACACCAGTGCCAACTTGGTCTGGTTTGAGAGTGTCAAGTGGGTCCTGAAAACTGACACCCAGAACAGTGGCTTGTGAGTTGTTTTTCCCAGGGAAAAAGCCTGTACAATGGTTCAGGGTCCTGCGGCCTTAAATTGCCGGGTGCCTCCTGGAATTCGGCCTCTCGCAAGATGCCGCCCAGACGCTAAGCAACACCAGTGCCAACTTTGTCTGGTTTAAGAGCGCCAAGTGGGTCCTGGAAACTGACACCCAGAACAGTGGCTTGTGAGTTTTGTTTCCCAGGGAAAAAGCCTGTAGAATGGTTCAGGGTCCTGCGGACTTTAATTGCCGGGTGCCTCCTGGAGATCCGCCTCTCGCAGGATGCCTCTCAGACGCATGGTGGCAACAGTGCCAATTTGGTCTGGTTTGAGAGTGCCAAGTGGGTCCTGCAAACTGACACCCAGAACAGTGGCTTGTGAGTTTTGTTTCCCAGGGAAAAAGCCTGTACAATGGTTCAGGGTCCTGCGGCCTTAAATTGCCGGGTGCCTCCTGGAATTCGGCCTCTCGCAGGATGCCTCCCAGACGCAAGGTGGCACCAGTGACAACTTGGTCTGCTTTGAGAGTGCCAGGTGGCTCCTGCAAACTGACACCCAGAACAGTGGCTTGTGAGTTTTCTTTCCCAGGGAAAAAGCCTGTAAAATGGTTTAGGTCAATGCCGCCTTTAATAGCCGGGTGCCACCTGGAGATTCGCCTCTCGCAGGATGCCTCCCAGACACAAGGTGGCACCAGTGCCAACTTGGTCTGGTTTGAGAGTGCCAAGTGTGTCCTGCCAACTGACACCCAGGACAGTGGCTTGTGAGTTTTGTTTCCCAGGGAAAAAGCCTGTACAATGGTTCAGGGTCCTGCGGCCTTAAATTGCCGGGTGCCTCCTGGACTTGCGCCTCTCGCAGGATGCCTCCCAGACGCAAGGTGGCACCAGTGCCAACTTGGTCTGCTTTGAGAGTTTCAAGTGTGTCCTAAAAACTGACACCCAGAACAGTGGCTTGTGAGTTTTGTTTCCCAGGGAAAAAGCCTGTACAATGGTTCAGGGGCACCACTGCCATCTTGGTCTGGTTTGAGAGTGTCAAGTGGGTCCTGAAAACTGACACCCAGAACAGTGGCTTGTGAGTTTTGTTTCCCAGGGAAAAAGCCTGTACAATGGTTCAGGGTCCTGCGGCCTTAAATTGCCGCGTGCCTCCTGGAGATCCGCCTCTCGCAGGATGACTCCCAGACGCATGGTGGCACCAGTGCCAACTTGGTCTGGTTTGAGAGTGCCAAGTGGGTCCTGCAAACTGACACCCAGAACAGTGGCTTGTGAGTTTTGTTTCCCAGGGAAAAAGCCTGTACAATGGTTCAGGGTCCTGCGGCCTTAAATTTCCGGGTGCCTCCTGGAATTCCGCATCATGCCAGATGTTTCCCAGACGCTAAGCAACACCAGTGCCAAATTGGTCTGGTTTAAGAGTGCCAAGTGGGTCCTGAAAACTGACACCCAGAACAGTGGCTTCTGAATTTTGTTTTTCCGGGAAAAAGCCTGTAGAATGGTTCAGGGGCCTGAGGCCTTAAATTGCCCGGTTGCCTCCTGGAATTGCGCCTCTCGCAGGATGCCTCCCAGACGCAAGGTGGCACCAGTGCCAACTTGGTCTGGTTTGAGAGTGTCAAGTGGGTCCTGAAAACTGACACCCAGAACAGTGGCTTGTGAGTTTTGTTTCCCAGGGAAAAAGCCTGTACAATGGTTCAGGGTCCTGCGGCCTTAAATTGCCGGGTGCCTCCTGGAATTCGGCCTCTCGCAGGATGCCTCCCAGACGCAAGGTGGCACCAGTGCCAACTTGGTCTGGTTTGAGAGTGTCAAGTGGGTCCTGAAAACTGACACCCAGAAAAGTGGCTTGTGAGTTTTGTTTCCCAGGGAAAAAGCCTGTAAAATGGTTTAGGTTAATTCCGCCTTTAATAGCCGGGTGCCACCTGGAATTGCGCCTCTCGCAGGATGCCTCCCAGACGCAAGGTGGCACCAGTGCCAACTTGGTCTGCTTTGAGAGTGCCAAGTGTGTCCTGCAAACTGACACCCAGAACAGTGGCTTGTGAGTTTTGTTTCCCAGGGTAAAAGCCTGTACAATGGTTCAGGGGCACCAGTGCCATCTTGGTCTGGTTTGAGAGTGTCAAGTGGGTCCTGAAAACTGACACCCAGAACAGTGGCTTGTGAGTTTTGTTTCCCAGGGAAAAAGCCTGTACAATGGTTCAGGGTCCTGCGGCCTTAAATTGCCGGGTGCCTCCTGGAGATCCGCCTCTCGCAGGATGACTCCCAGACGCATGGTGGCACCAGTGCCAACTTGGTCTGGTTTGAGAGTGCCAAGTGGGTCCTGCAAACTGACACCCAGAACAGTGGCTTGTGAGTTTTGTTTCCCAGGGAAAAAGCCTGTACAATGGTTCAGGGGCCTGAGGCCTTAAATTGCCGGGTGCCTCCTGGAATTCGGCGTCTTGCAAGATGCCTCCCAGACGCAAGGTGGCACCAGTGCCAACTTGGTCTGCTTTGAGAGTGCCAAGTGGGTCCTGCAAACTGACACCCAGAACAGTGGCTTTTGAGTTTTCTTTCCCAGGGAAAAAGCCTGTACAATGGTTCAGGGTCCTGCGGCCTTAAATTGCCGGGTGCCTCCTGGAATTCGGCCTCTCGCAGGATGCCTCCCAGACGCAAGGTGGCACCAGTTCCAACTTGGACTGGTTTAAGAGTGCCAAGTGTGTCCTGCAAACTGACACGCAGAACAGTGGCTTGTGAGTTTTGTTTCCCAGGGTAAAAGCCTGTACAATGGTTCAGGGGCCTGAGGCCTTAAATTGCCCGGTTGCCTCCTGGAATTGCGCCTCTCGCAGGATGCCTCCCAGACGCAAGGTGGCACCAGTGCCAACTTGGTCTGCTTTGAGAGTGTCAAGTGGGTCCTGAAAACTGACACCCAGAACAGTGGCTTGTGAGTTTTGTTTCCCAGGGAAAAAGCCTGTACAATGGTTCAGGGTCCTGCGGCCTTAAATTGCCGGGTGCCTCCTGGAATTCGGCCTCTCGCAGGATGCCTCCCAGACGCAAGGTGGCACCAGTGCCAACTTGGTCTGGTTTGAGAGTGCCAAGTGGGTCCTGAAAAATGACACCCAGAAAAGTGGCTTGTGAGTTTTGTTTCCCAGGGAAAAAGCCTGTAAAATGGTTTAGGTAAATTCCGCCTTTAATAGCCGGGTGCCACCTGGAATTGCGCCTCTCGCAGGATGCCTCCCAGACGCAAGGTGGCACCAGTGCCAACTTGGTCTGGTTTGAGAGTGCCAAGTGTGTCCTGCAAACTGACACCCAGAACTGTGGCTTGTGAGTTTTGTTTCCCAGGGAAAAAGCCTGTACAATGGTTCAGGGTCCTGCGGCCTTAAATTGCCGGGTGCCTCCTGAAATTCCGCATCTCGCCAGATGTTTCACAGACGCTAAGCAACACCAGTGCCAAATTGGTCTGGTTTAAGAGTGCCAAGTTGGTCCTGCAAACTGACACCCAGAACAGTGGCTTGTGTGTTTTGTTTACCAGGGAAAAAGCCTGTACAATGGTTCAGGGTCCTGCGGCCTTAAATTGCCGGGTGCCTCCTGGAATTCCGCGTTTTACAAGATGCCTCCCAGACGCAAGGTGGCACCAGTGCCAACTTGGTCTGGTTAGAGAGTGCCAAGTGGGTCCTGAAAACTGACACCCAGGACAGTGGCTTCTGAATTTTGTTTTCCCGGGAAAAAGCCTGTAGAATGGTTTTGGGTCCTGCGGCCTTAAATTGCCGGGTGCCTCCTGGAATTCCGCCTCTCGCAGGATGTCTCCCAGACGCAAGGTGGCACCAGTGCCAACTTGGTCTGGTTTGAGAGTGCCAAGTGTGTCCTGCAAACTGACACCCAGAACTGTGGCTTGTGAGTTTTGTTTCCCAGGGAAAAAGCCTGTACAATGGTTCAGGGGCCTGAGGCCTTAAATTGCCTGGATGCCTCCTGGAATTGCGCCTCTCGCAGGATGCCTCCCAGACGCAAGGTGGCACCAGTGCCAACTTGGTCTGCTTTGAGAGTGTCAAGTGGGTCCTGCAAACTGACACCCAGAACAGTGGCTTGTGAGTTTTGTTTCCCAGGGAAAAAGCCTGTACAATGGTTCAGGGTCCTGCGGCCTTAAATTGCCGGGTGCCTCCTGGAATTCCGCCTGTCGCAGGATGCCTCCCAGACGCAAGGTGGCACCAGTGCCAACTTGGTCTGGTTTGAGAGTGCCAAGTGGGTCCTGCAAACTGACACCCAGAACAGTGGCTTGTGAGTTTTGTTTCCCAGGGAAAAAGCCTGTACAATGGTTCAGGGTCCTGCGGCCTTAAATTGCCGGGTGCCTCCTTGAATTCCGCATCTCACCAGATGTTTCCCAGACGCTAAGCAACACCAGTGCCAACTTGGTCTGGTTTGAGAGTGCCAAGTGGGTCCTGGAAACTGACACCCAGAACAGTGGCTTGTGAGTTTTGTTTCCCAGGGAGAAACCCTGTACAATGGTGCAGGGTCCTGAGGCCTTAAATTGCCGGATGCCTCCGGGAATTCGCCGTCTTGCAGGATGCCTCCCAGACGCAAGGTGGCACCAGTGCCAACTTGGTCTGGTTTGAGAGTGCCAAGTGGGTCCTGCAAACTGAAACCCAGAACAGTGGCTTGTGAGTTTTGTTTCCCAGGGAAAAAGCCTGTACAATGGTTCAGGGTCCTGCAGCCTTAAATTGCCGGGTGCCTCCTGGAGATCCGCCTCTCGCAGGATGCCTCCCAGACGCATGGTGGCAACAGTGCCAACTTGGTCTGGTTTGAGAGTGCCAAGTGGGTCCTGCAAACTGACACCCAGAACAGTGGCTTGTGAGTTTTGTTTCCCAGGGAAAAAGCCTGTACAATGGTTCAGGGGCCTGCGGCCTTAAATTGCCGGGTGCCTCCTGGAATTCCGCATCACGCCAGATGTTTCCCAGACGCTAAGCAACACCAGTGCCAACTTGGTCTGGTTTGAGAGTGCCAAGTGGGTCCTGCAAACTGACACCCAGAACAGTGGCTTGTGAGTTTTGTTTCCCAGGGAAAAAGCCTGTACAATGGTTCAGGGGCCTGAGGCCTTAAATTGCCAGGTGCCTCCTGGAATTCGGCGTCTTGCAAGATGCCTCCCAGACGCAAGGTGGCACCAGTGCCAACTTGGTCTGCTTTGAGAGTGCCAAGTGGGTCCTGCAAACTGACACCCAGAACAGTGGCTTTTGAGTTTTCTTTCCCAGGGAAAAAGCCTGTACAATGGTTCAGGGTCCTGCGGCCTTAAATTGCCGGGTGCCTCCTGGAATTCGGCCTCTCGCAGGATGCCTCCCAGACGCAAGGTGGCACCAGTTCCAACTTGGACTGGTTTAAGAGTGCCAAGTGTGTCCTGCAAACTGACACGCAGAACAGTGGCTTGTGAGTTTTGTTTCCCATGGTAAAAGCCTGTACAATGGTTCAGGGGCCTGAGGCCTTAAATTGCCCGGTTGCCTCCTGGAATTGCGCCTCTCGCAGGATGCCTCCCAGACGCAAGGTGGCACCAGTGCCAACTTGGTCTGCTTTGAGAGTGTCAAGTGGGTCCTGAAAACTGACACCCAGAACAGTGGCTTGTGAGTTTTGTTTCCCAGGGAAAAAGCCTGTACAATGGTTCAGGGTCCTGCGGCCTTAAATTGCCGGGTGCCTCCTGGAATTCGGCCTCTCGCAGGATGCCTCCCAGACGCAAGGTGGCACCAGTGCCAACTTGGTCTGGTTTGAGAGTGCCAAGTGGGTCCTGAAAAATGACACCCAGAAAAGTGGCTTGTGAGTTTTGTTTCCCAGGGAAAAAGCCTGTAAAATGGTTTAGGTAAATTCCGCCTTTAATAGCCGGGTGCCACCTGGAATTGCGCCTCTCGCAGGATGCCTCCCAGACGCAAGGTGGCACCAGTGCCAAATTGGTCTGGTTTGAGAGTGCCAAGTGTGTCCTGCAAACTGACACCCAGAACAGTGGCTTGTGAGTTTTGTTTCCCAGGGAAAAAGCCTGTACAATGGTTCAGGGTCCTGCGGCCTTAAATTGCCGGGTGCCTCCTGAAATTCCGCATCTCGCTAGATGTTTCACAGACGCTAAGCAACACCAGTGCCAAATTGGTCTGGTTTAAGAGTGCCAAGTTGGTCCTGCAAACTGACACCCAGAACAGTGGCTTGTGTGTTTTGTTTACCAGGGAAAAAGCCTGTACAATGGTTCAGGGTCCTGCGGCCTTAAATTGCCGGGTGCCTCCTGGAATTCCGCGTTTTACAAGATGCCTCCCAGACGCAAGGTGGCACCAGTGCCAACTTGGTCTGGTTAGAGAGTGCCAAGTGGGTCCTGAAAACTGACACCCAGAACAGTGGCTTCTGAATTTTGTTTTCCCGGGAAAAAGCCTGTAGAATGGTTTTGGGTCCTGCGGCCTTAAATTGCCGGGTGCCTCCTGGAATTCCGCCTCTCGCAGGATGTCTCCCAGACGCAAGGTGGCACCAGTGCCAACTTGGTCTGGTTTGAGAGTGCCAAGTGTGTCCTGCAAACTGACACCCAGAACTGTGACTTGTGAGTTTTGTTTCCCAGGGAAAAAGCCTGTACAATGGTTCAGGGGCCTGAGGCCTTAAATTGCCTGGATGCCTCCTGGAATTGCGCCTCTCGCAGGATGCCTCCCAGACGCAAGGTGGCACCAGTGCCAACTTGGTCTGCTTTGAGAGTGTCAAGTGGGTCCTGAAAACTGACACCCAGAACAGTGGCTTGTGAGTTTTGTTTCCCAGGGAAAAAGCCTGTACAATGGTTCAGGGTCCTGCGGCCTTAAATTGCCGGGTGCCTCCTGGAATTCCGCCTGTCGCAGGATGCCTCCCAGACGCAAGGTGGCACCAGTGCCAACTTGGTCTGGTTTGAGAGTGCCAAGTGGGTCCTGCAAACTGACACCCAGAACAGTGGCTTGTGAGTTTTGTTTCCCAGGGAAAAAGCCTGTACAATGGTTCAGGGTCCTGCGGCCTTAAATTGCCGGGTGCCTCCTTGAATTCCGCATCTCACCAGATGTTTCCCAGACGCTAAGCAACACCAGTGCCAACTTGGTCTGGTTTAAGAGTGCCAAGTTGGTCCTGGAAACTGACACCCAGAACAGTGGCTTGTGAGTTTTGTTTCCCAGGGAGAAACCCTGTACAATGGTGCAGGGTCCTGAGGCCTTAAATTGCCGGATGCCTCCGGGAATTCGCCGTCTTGCAGGATGCCTCCCAGACGCAAGGTGGCACCAGTGCCAACTTGGTCTGGTTTGAGAGTGCCAAGTGGGTCCTGCAAACTGAAACCCAGAACAGTGGCTTGTGAGTTTTGTTTCCCAGGGAAAAAGCCTGTACAATGGTTCAGGGTCCTGCAGCCTTAAATTGCCGGGTGCCTCCTGGAGATCCGCCTCTCGCAGGATGCCTCCCAGACGCATGGTGGCACCAGTGCCAACTTGGTCTGGTTTGAGAGTGCCAAGTGGGTCCTGCAAACTGACACCCAGAACAGTGGCTTGTGAGTTTTGTTTCCCAGGGAAAAAGCCTGTACAATGGTTCAGGGGCCTGCGGCCTTAAATTGCCGGGTGCCTCCTGGAATTCCGCATCACGCCAGATGTTTCCCAGACGCTAAGCAACACCAGTGCCAAATTGGTCTGGTTTAAGAGTGCCAAGTGGGTCCTGAAAACTGACACCCAGAACAGTGGCTTCTGAATTTTGTTTTTCCGAGAAAAAGCCTGTAGAATGGTTTTGGGTCCTGCGGCCTTAAATTGCCGGGTGCCTCCTGGAATTCCGCCTCTCGCAGGATGCCTCCCAGACGCAAGGTGGCACCAGTGCCAACTTGGTCTGGTTTAAGAGTGCCAAGTGTGTCCTGCAAACTGACACCCAGAACAGTGGCTTGTGAGTTTTGTTTCCCAGGGAAAAAGCCTGTACAATGGTTCAGGGGCCTGAGGCCTTAAATTGCCCGGTTGCCTCCTGGAATTGCGCCTCTCGCAGGATGCCTCCCAGACGCAAGGTGGCACCAGTGCCAACTTGCTCTGCTTTGAGAGTGTCAAGTGGGTCCTGAAAACTGACACCCAGAAAAGTGGCTTGTGAGTTTTGTTTCCCAGGGAAAAAGCCTGTACAATGGTTCAGGGTCCTGCGGCCTTAAATTGCCGGGTGCCTCCTGGAATTCGGCCTCTCGCAGGATGCCTCCCAGACGCAAGGTGGCACCAGTGCCAACTTGGTCTGGTTTGAGAGTGTCAAGTGGGTCCTGAAAACTGACACCCAGAAAAGTGGCTTGTGAGTTTTGTTTCCCAGGGAAAAAGCCTGTAAAATCGTTTAGGTTAATTCCGCCTTTAATAGCCGGGTGCCACCTGGAATTGCGCCTCTCGCAGGATGCCTCCCAGACGCAAGGTGGCACCAGTGCCAACTTGGTCTGCTTTGAGAGTGCCAAGTGTGTCCTGCAAACTGACACCCAGAACTGTGGCTTGTGAGTTTTGTTTCCCAGGGAACAAGCCTGTACAATAGTTCAGGGGCCTGCGGCCTTAAATTGCCGGGTGCCTCCTGGAATTCCGCATCTCGCCAGGTGTTTCACAGACGCTAAGCAACACCAGTGCCAAATTGGTCTGGTTTAAGAGTGCCAAGTTGGTCCTGCAAACTGACACCCAGAACAGTGGCTTGTGAGTTTTGTTTCCCAGGGAAAAAGCCTTTACAATGGTTCAGGGTCCTCCGGCCTTAAATTGCCGGGTGCCTCCTGGACTTGCGCCTCTCGCAGGATGCCTCCCAGACGCAACGTGGCAACAGTGCCAACTTGGTCTGCTTTGAGAGTGTCAAGTGTGTCCTGAAAACTGACACCCAGAACAGTGGCTTGTGAGTTTTGTTTCCCAGGGAAAAAGCCTGTACAATGGTTCAGGGGCACCAGTGCCATCTGGGTCTGGTTTGAGAGTGTCAAGTGGGTCCTGAAAACTGACACCCAGAACAGTGGCTTGTGAGTTTTGTTTCCCAGGGAGAAACCCTGTACAATGGTGCAGGGTCCTGAGGCCTTAAATTGCCGGATGCCTCCGGGAATTCGCCGTCTTGCAGGATGCCTCCCAGACGCAAGGTGGCACCAGTGCCAACTTGGTCTGGTTTGAGAGTGCCAAGTGGGTCCTGCAAACTGAAACCCAGAACAGTGGCTTGTGAGTTTTGTTTCCCAGGGAAAAAGCCTGTACAATGGTTCAGGGTCCTGCAGCCTTAAATTGCCGGGTGCCTCCTGGAGATCCGCCTCTAGCAGGATGCCTCCCAGACGCATGGTGGCACCAGTGCCAACTTGGTCTGGTTTGAGAGTGCCAAGTGGGTCCTGCAAACTGACACCCAGAACAGTGGCTTGTGAGTTTTGTTTCCCAGGGAAAAAGCCTGTACAATGGTTCAGGGGCCTGCAGCCTTAAATTGCCGGGTGCCTCCTGGAGATCCGCCTCTCGCAGGATGCCTCCCAGACGCATGGTGGCACCAGTGCCAACTTGGTCTGGTTTGAGAGTGCCAAGTGGGTCCTGCAAACTGACACCCAGAACAGTGGCTTGTGAGTTTTGTTTCCCAGGGAAAAAGCCTGTACAATGGTTCAGGGGCCTGCGGCCTTAAATTGCCGGGTGCCTCCTGGAATTCCGCATCACGCCAGATGTTTCCCAGACGCTAAGCAACACCAGTGCCAAATTGGTCTGGTTTAAGAGTGCCAAGTGGGTCCTGAAAACTGACACCCAGAACAGTGGCTTCTGAATTTTGTTTTTCCGAGAAAAAGCCTGTAGAATGGTTTTGGGTCCTGCGGCCTTAAATTGCCGGGTGCCTCCTGGAATTCCGCCTCTCGCAGGATGCCTCCCAGACGCAAGGTGGCACCAGTGCCAACTTGGTCTGGTTTAAGAGTGCCAAGTGTGTCCTGCAAACTGACACCCAGAACAGTGGCTTGTGAGTTTTGTTTCCCAGGGAAAAAGCCTGTACAATGGTTCAGGGGCCTGAGGCCTTAAATTGCCCGGTTGCCTCCTGGAATTGCGCCTCTCGCAGGATGCCTCCCAGACGCAAGGTGGCACCAGTGCCAACTTGCTCTGCTTTGAGAGTGTCAAGTGGGTCCTGAAAACTGACACCCAGAAAAGTGGCTTGTGAGTTTTGTTTCCCAGGGAAAAAGCCTGTACAATGGTTCAGGGTCCTGCGGCCTTAAATTGCCGGGTGCCTCCTGGAATTCGGCCTCTCGCAGGATGCCTCCCAGACGCAAGGTGGCACCAGTGCCAACTTGGTCTGGTTTGAGAGTGTCAAGTGGGTCCTGAAAACTGACACCCAGAAAAGTGGCTTGTGAGTTTTGTTTCCCAGGGAAAAAGCCTGTAAAATGGTTTAGGTTAATTCCGCCTTTAATAGCCGGGTGCCACCTGGAATTGCGCCTCTCGCAGGATGCCTCCCAGACGCAAGGTGGCACCAGTGCCAACTTGGTCTGCTTTGAGAGTGCCAAGTGTGTCCTGCAAACTGACACCCAGAACTGTGGCTTGTGAGTTTTGTTTCCCAGGGAACAAGCCTGTACAATAGTTCAGGGGCCTGCGGCCTTAAATTGCCGGGTGCCTCCTGGAATTCCGCATCTCGCCAGGTGTTTCACAGACGCTAAGAAACACCAGTGCCAACTTGGTCTGGTTTAAGAGTGCCAAGTTGGTCCTGCAAACTGACACCCAGAACAGTGGCTTGTGAGTTTTGTTTCCCAGGGAAAAAGCCTGTACAATGGTTCAGGGTCCTGCGGCCTTAAATTGCCGGGTGCCTCCTGGAATTCCGCCTGTCGCAGGATGCCTCCCAGACGCAAGGTGGCACCAGTGCCAACTTGGTCTGGTTTGAGAGTGCCAAGTGGGTCCTGCAAACTGACACCCAGAACAGTGGCTTGTGAGTTTTGTTTCCCAGGGAAAAAGCCTGTACAATGGTTCAGGGTCCTGCGGCCTTAAATTGCCGGGTGCCTCCTTGAATTCCGCATCTCACCAGATGTTTCCCAGACGCTAAGCAACACCAGTGCCAACTTGGTCTGGTTTAAGAGTGCCAAGTGGGTCCTGGAAACTGACACCCAGAACAGTGGCTTGTGAGTTTTGTTTCCCAGGGAGAAACCCTGTACAATGGTGCAGGGTCCTGAGGCCTTAAATTGCCGGATGCCTCCGGGAATTCGCCGTCTTGCAGGATGCCTCCCAGACGCAAGGTGGCACCAGTGCCAACTTGGTCTGGTTTGAGAGTGCCAAGTGGGTCCTGCAAACTGAAACCCAGAACAGTGGCTTGTGAGTTTTGTTTCCCAGGGAAAAAGCCTGTACAATGGTTCAGGGTCCTGCAGCCTTAAATTGCCGGGTGCCTCCTGGAGATCCGCCTCTCGCAGGATGCCTCCCAGACGCATGGTGGCAACAGTGCCAACTTGGTCTGGTTTGAGAGTGCCAAGTGGGTCCTGCAAACTGACACCCAGAACAGTGGCTTGTGAGTTTTGTTTCCCAGGGAAAAAGCCTGTACAATGGTTCAGGGGCCTGCGGCCTTAAATTGCCGGGTGCCTCCTGGAATTCCGCATCACGCCAGATGTTTCCCAGACGCTAAGCAACACCAGTGCCAACTTGGTCTGGTTTGAGAGTGCCAAGTGGGTCCTGCAAACTGACACCCAGAACAGTGGCTTGTGAGTTTTGTTTCCCAGGGAAAAAGCCTGTACAATGGTTCAGGGGCCTGAGGCCTTAAATTGCCAGGTGCCTCCTGGAATTCGGCGTCTTGCAAGATGCCTCCCAGACGCAAGGTGGCACCAGTGCCAACTTGGTCTGCTTTGAGAGTGCCAAGTGGGTCCTGCAAACTGACACCCAGAACAGTGGCTTTTGAGTTTTCTTTCCCAGGGAAAAAGCCTGTACAATGGTTCAGGGTCCTGCGGCCTTAAATTGCCGGGTGCCTCCTGGAATTCGGCCTCTCGCAGGATGCCTCCCAGACGCAAGGTGGCACCAGTTCCAACTTGGACTGGTTTAAGAGTGCCAAGTGTGTCCTGCAAACTGACACGCAGAACAGTGGCTTGTGAGTTTTGTTTCCCATGGTAAAAGCCTGTACAATGGTTCAGGGGCCTGAGGCCTTAAATTGCCCGGTTGCCTCCTGGAATTGCGCCTCTCGCAGGATGCCTCCCAGACGCAAGGTGGCACCAGTGCCAACTTGGTCTGCTTTGAGAGTGTCAAGTGGGTCCTGAAAACTGACACCCAGAACAGTGGCTTGTGAGTTTTGTTTCCCAGGGAAAAAGCCTGTACAATGGTTCAGGGTCCTGCGGCCTTAAATTGCCGGGTGCCTCCTGGAATTCGGCCTCTCGCAGGATGCCTCCCAGACGCAAGGTGGCACCAGTGCCAACTTGGTCTGGTTTGAGAGTGCCAAGTGGGTCCTGAAAAATGACACCCAGAAAAGTGGCTTGTGAGTTTTGTTTCCCAGGGAAAAAGCCTGTAAAATGGTTTAGGTAAATTCCGCCTTTAATAGCCGGGTGCCACCTGGAATTGCGCCTCTCGCAGGATGCCTCCCAGACGCAAGGTGGCACCAGTGCCAAATTGGTCTGGTTTGAGAGTGCCAAGTGTGTCCTGCAAACTGACACCCAGAACAGTGGCTTGTGAGTTTTGTTTCCCAGGGAAAAAGCCTGTAAAATGGTTCAGGGTCCTGCGGCCTTAAATTGCCGGGTGCCTCCTGAAATTCCGCATCTCGCTAGATGTTTCACAGACGCTAAGCAACACCAGTGCCAAATTGGTCTGGTTTAAGAGTGCCAAGTTGGTCCTGCAAACTGACACCCAGAACAGTGGCTTGTGTGTTTTGTTTACCAGGGAAAAAGCCTGTACAATGGTTCAGGGTCCTGCGGCCTTAAATTGCCGGGTGCCTCCTGGAATTCCGCGTTTTACAAGATGCCTCCCAGACGCAAGGTGGCACCAGTGCCAACTTGGTCTGGTTAGAGAGTGCCAAGTGGGTCCTGAAAACTGACACCCAGAACAGTGGCTTCTGAATTTTGTTTTCCCGGGAAAAAGCCTGTAGAATGGTTTTGGGTCCTGCGGCCTTAAATTGCCGGGTGCCTCCTGGAATTCCGCCTCTCGCAGGATGTCTCCCAGACGCAAGGTGGCACCAGTGCCAACTTGGTCTGGTTTGAGAGTGCCAAGTGTGTCCTGCAAACTGACACCCAGAACTGTGGCTTGTGAGTTTTGTTTCCCAGGGAAAAAGCCTGTACAATGGTTCAGGGGCCTGAGGCCTTAAATTGCCTGGATGCCTCCTGGAATTGCGCCTCTCGCAGGATGCCTCCCAGACGCAAGGTGGCACCAGTGCCAACTTGGTCTGCTTTGAGAGTGTCAAGTGGGTCCTGAAAACTGACACCCAGAACAGTGGCTTGTGAGTTTTGTTTCCCAGGGAAAAAGCCTGTACAATGGTTCAGGGTCCTGCGGCCTTAAATTGCCGGGTGCCTCCTGGAATTCCGCCTGTCGCAGGATGCCTCCCAGACGCAAGGTGGCACCAGTGCCAACTTGGTCTGGTTTGAGAGTGCCAAGTGGGTCCTGCAAACTGACACCCAGAACAGTGGCTTGTGAGTTTTGTTTCCCAGGGAAAAAGCCTGTACAATGGTTCAGGGTCCTGCGGCCTTAAATTGCCGGGTGCCTCCTTGAATTCCGCATCTCACCAGATGTTTCCCAGACGCTAAGCAACACCAGTGCCAACTTGGTCTGGTTTAAGAGTGCCAAGTGGGTCCTGGAAACTGACACCCAGAACAGTGGCTTGTGAGTTTTGTTTCCCAGGGAGAAACCCTGTACAATGGTGCAGGGTCCTGAGGCCTTAAATTGCCGGATGCCTCCGGGAATTCGCCGTCTTGCAGGATGCCTCCCAGACGCAAGGTGGCACCAGTGCCAACTTGGTCTGGTTTGAGAGTGCCAAGTGGGTCCTGCAAACTGAAACCCAGAACAGTGGCTTGTGAGTTTTGTTTCCCAGGGAAAAAGCCTGTACAATGGTTCAGGGTCCTGCAGCCTTAAATTGCCGGGTGCCTCCTGGAGATCCGCCTCTCGCAGGATGCCTCCCAGACGCATGGTGGCAACAGTGCCAACTTGGTCTGGTTTGAGAGTGCCAAGTGGGTCCTGCAAACTGACACCCAGAACAGTGGCTTGTGAGTTTTGTTTCCCAGGGAAAAAGCCTGTACAATGGTTCAGGGGCCTGCGGCCTTAAATTGCCGGGTGCCTCCTGGAATTCCGCATCACGCCAGATGTTTCCCAGACGCTAAGCAACACCAGTGCCAAATTGGTCTGGTTTAAGAGTGCCAAGTGGGTCCTGAAAACTGACACCCAGAACAGTGGCTTCTGAATTTTGTTTTTCCGAGAAAAAGCCTGTAGAATGGTTTTGGGTCCTGCGGCCTTAAATTGCCGGGTGCCTCCTGGAATTCCGCCTCTCGCAGGATGCCTCCCAGACGCAAGGTGGCACCAGTGCCAACTTGGTCTGGTTTAAGAGTGCCAAGTGTGTCCTGCAAACTGACACCCAGAACAGTGGCTTGTGAGTTTTGTTTCCCAGGGAAAAAGCCTGTACAATGGTTCAGGGGCCTGAGGCCTTAAATTGCCCGGTTGCCTCCTGGAATTGCGCCTCTCGCAGGATGCCTCCCAGACGCAAGGTGGCACCAGTGCCAACTTGCTCTGCTTTGAGAGTGTCAAGTGGGTCCTGAAAACTGACACCCAGAAAAGTGGCTTGTGAGTTTTGTTTCCCAGGGAAAAAGCCTGTACAATGGTTCAGGGTCCTGCGGCCTTAAATTGCCGGGTGCCTCCTGGAATTCGGCCTCTCGCAGGATGCCTCCCAGACGCAAGGTGGCACCAGTGCCAACTTGGTCTGGTTTGAGAGTGTCAAGTGGGTCCTGAAAACTGACACCCAGAAAAGTGGCTTGTGAGTTTTGTTTCCCAGGGAAAAAGCCTGTAAAATGGTTTAGGTTAATTCCGCCTTTAATAGCCGGGTGCCACCTGGAATTGCGCCTCTCGCAGGATGCCTCCCAGACGCAAGGTGGCACCAGTGCCAACTTGGTCTGCTTTGAGAGTGCCAAGTGTGTCCTGCAAACTGACACCCAGAACTGTGGCTTGTGAGTTTTGTTTCCCAGGGAACAAGCCTGTACAATAGTTCAGGGGCCTGCGGCCTTAAATTGCCGGGTGCCTCCTGGAATTCCGCATCTCGCCAGGTGTTTCACAGACGCTAAGCAACACCAGTGCCAAATTGGTCTGGTTTAAGAGTGCCAAGTTGGTCCTGCAAACTGACACCCAGAACAGTGGCTTGTGAGTTTTGTTTCCCAGGGAAAAAGCCTTTACAATGGTTCAGGGTCCTCCGGCCTTAAATTGCCGGGTGCCTCCTGGACTTGCGCCTCTCGCAGGATGCCTCCCAGACGCAACGTGGCAACAGTGCCAACTTGGTCTGCTTTGAGAGTGTCAAGTGTGTCCTGAAAACTGACACCCAGAACAGTGGCTTGTGAGTTTTGTTTCCCAGGGAAAAAGCCTGTACAATGGTTCAGGGGCACCAGTGCCATCTGGGTCTGGTTTGAGAGTGTCAAGTGGGTCCTGAAAACTGACACCCAGAACAGTGGCTTGTGAGTTTTGTTTCCCAGGGAGAAACCCTGTACAATGGTGCAGGGTCCTGAGGCCTTAAATTGCCGGATGCCTCCGGGAATTCGCCGTCTTGCAGGATGCCTCCCAGACGCAAGGTGGCACCAGTGCCAACTTGGTCTGGTTTGAGAGTGCCAAGTGGGTCCTGCAAACTGAAACCCAGAACAGTGGCTTGTGAGTTTTGTTTCCCAGGGAAAAAGCCTGTACAATGGTTCAGGGTCCTGCAGCCTTAAATTGCCGGGTGCCTCCTGGAGATCCGCCTCTAGCAGGATGCCTCCCAGACGCATGGTGGCACCAGTGCCAACTTGGTCTGGTTTGAGAGTGCCAAGTGGGTCCTGCAAACTGACACCCAGAACAGTGGCTTGTGAGTTTTGTTTCCCAGGGAAAAAGCCTGTACAATGGTTCAGGGGCCTGCAGCCTTAAATTGCCGGGTGCCTCCTGGAGATCCGCCTCTCGCAGGATGCCTCCCAGACGCATGGTGGCACCAGTGCCAACTTGGTCTGGTTTGAGAGTGCCAAGTGGGTCCTGCAAACTGACACCCAGAACAGTGGCTTGTGAGTTTTGTTTCCCAGGGAAAAAGCCTGTACAATGGTTCAGGGGCCTGCGGCCTTAAATTGCCGGGTGCCTCCTGGAATTCCGCATCACGCCAGATGTTTCCCAGACGCTAAGCAACACCAGTGCCAAATTGGTCTGGTTTAAGAGTGCCAAGTGGGTCCTGAAAACTGACACCCAGAACAGTGGCTTCTGAATTTTGTTTTTCCGAGAAAAAGCCTGTAGAATGGTTTTGGGTCCTGCGGCCTTAAATTGCCGGGTGCCTCCTGGAATTCCGCCTCTCGCAGGATGCCTCCCAGACGCAAGGTGGCACCAGTGCCAACTTGGTCTGGTTTAAGAGTGCCAAGTGTGTCCTGCAAACTGACACCCAGAACAGTGGCTTGTGAGTTTTGTTTCCCAGGGAAAAAGCCTGTACAATGGTTCAGGGGCCTGAGGCCTTAAATTGCCCGGTTGCCTCCTGGAATTGCGCCTCTCGCAGGATGCCTCCCAGACGCAAGGTGGCACCAGTGCCAACTTGCTCTGCTTTGAGAGTGTCAAGTGGGTCCTGAAAACTGACACCCAGAAAAGTGGCTTGTGAGTTTTGTTTCCCAGGGAAAAAGCCTGTACAATGGTTCAGGGTCCTGCGGCCTTAAATTGCCGGGTGCCTCCTGGAATTCGGCCTCTCGCAGGATGCCTCCCAGACGCAAGGTGGCACCAGTGCCAACTTGGTCTGGTTTGAGAGTGTCAAGTGGGTCCTGAAAACTGACACCCAGAAAAGTGGCTTGTGAGTTTTGTTTCCCAGGGAAAAAGCCTGTAAAATGGTTTAGGTTAATTCCGCCTTTAATAGCCGGGTGCCACCTGGAATTGCGCCTCTCGCAGGATGCCTCCCAGACGCAAGGTGGCACCAGTGCCAACTTGGTCTGCTTTGAGAGTGCCAAGTGTGTCCTGCAAACTGACACCCAGAACTGTGGCTTGTGAGTTTTGTTTCCCAGGGAACAAGCCTGTACAATAGTTCAGGGGCCTGCGGCCTTAAATTGCCGGGTGCCTCCTGGAATTCCGCATCTCGCCAGGTGTTTCACAGACGCTAAGAAACACCAGTGCCAACTTGGTCTGGTTTAAGAGTGCCAAGTTGGTCCTGCAAACTGACACCCAGAACAGTGGCTTGTGAGTTTTGTTTCCCAGGGAAAAAGCCTGTACAATGGTTCAGGGTCCTGCGGCCTTAAATTGCCGGGTGCCTCCTGGAATTCCGCCTGTCGCAGGATGCCTCCCAGACGCAAGGTGGCACCAGTGCCAACTTGGTCTGGTTTGAGAGTGCCAAGTGGGTCCTGCAAACTGACACCCAGAACAGTGGCTTGTGAGTTTTGTTTCCCAGGGAAAAAGCCTGTACAATGGTTCAGGGTCCTGCGGCCTTAAATTGCCGGGTGCCTCCTTGAATTCCGCATCTCACCAGATGTTTCCCAGACGCTAAGCAACACCAGTGCCAACTTGGTCTGGTTTAAGAGTGCCAAGTGGGTCCTGGAAACTGACACCCAGAACAGTGGCTTGTGAGTTTTGTTTCCCAGGGAGAAACCCTGTACAATGGTGCAGGGTCCTGAGGCCTTAAATTGCCGGATGCCTCCGGGAATTCGCCGTCTTGCAGGATGCCTCCCAGACGCAAGGTGGCACCAGTGCCAACTTGGTCTGGTTTGAGAGTGCCAAGTGGGTCCTGCAAACTGAAACCCAGAACAGTGGCTTGTGAGTTTTGTTTCCCAGGGAAAAAGCCTGTACAATGGTTCAGGGTCCTGCAGCCTTAAATTGCCGGGTGCCTCCTGGAGATCCGCCTCTCGCAGGATGCCTCCCAGACGCATGGTGGCAACAGTGCCAACTTGGTCTGGTTTGAGAGTGCCAAGTGGGTCCTGCAAACTGACACCCAGAACAGTGGCTTGTGAGTTTTGTTTCCCAGGGAAAAAGCCTGTACAATGGTTCAGGGGCCTGCGGCCTTAAATTGCCGGGTGCCTCCTGGAATTCCGCATCACGCCAGATGTTTCCCAGACGCTAAGCAACACCAGTGCCAACTTGGTCTGGTTTGAGAGTGCCAAGTGGGTCCTGCAAACTGACACCCAGAACAGTGGCTTGTGAGTTTTGTTTCCCAGGGAAAAAGCCTGTACAATGGTTCAGGGGCCTGAGGCCTTAAATTGCCAGGTGCCTCCTGGAATTCGGCGTCTTGCAAGATGCCTCCCAGACGCAAGGTGGCACCAGTGCCAACTTGGTCTGCTTTGAGAGTGCCAAGTGGGTCCTGCAAACTGACACCCAGAACAGTGGCTTTTGAGTTTTCTTTCCCAGGGAAAAAGCCTGTACAATGGTTCAGGGTCCTGCGGCCTTAAATTGCCGGGTGCCTCCTGGAATTCGGCCTCTCGCAGGATGCCTCCCAGACGCAAGGTGGCACCAGTTCCAACTTGGACTGGTTTAAGAGTGCCAAGTGTGTCCTGCAAACTGACACGCAGAACAGTGGCTTGTGAGTTTTGTTTCCCATGGTAAAAGCCTGTACAATGGTTCAGGGGCCTGAGGCCTTAAATTGCCCGGTTGCCTCCTGGAATTGCGCCTCTCGCAGGATGCCTCCCAGACGCAAGGTGGCACCAGTGCCAACTTGGTCTGCTTTGAGAGTGTCAAGTGGGTCCTGAAAACTGACACCCAGAACAGTGGCTTGTGAGTTTTGTTTCCCAGGGAAAAAGCCTGTACAATGGTTCAGGGTCCTGCGGCCTTAAATTGCCGGGTGCCTCCTGGAATTCGGCCTCTCGCAGGATGCCTCCCAGACGCAAGGTGGCACCAGTGCCAACTTGGTCTGGTTTGAGAGTGCCAAGTGGGTCCTGAAAAATGACACCCAGAAAAGTGGCTTGTGAGTTTTGTTTCCCAGGGAAAAAGCCTGTAAAATGGTTTAGGTAAATTCCGCCTTTAATAGCCGGGTGCCACCTGGAATTGCGCCTCTCGCAGGATGCCTCCCAGACGCAAGGTGGCACCAGTGCCAAATTGGTCTGGTTTGAGAGTGCCAAGTGTGTCCTGCAAACTGACACCCAGAACAGTGGCTTGTGAGTTTTGTTTCCCAGGGAAAAAGCCTGTACAATGGTTCAGGGTCCTGCGGCCTTAAATTGCCGGGTGCCTCCTGAAATTCCGCATCTCGCTAGATGTTTCACAGACGCTAAGCAACACCAGTGCCAAATTGGTCTGGTTTAAGAGTGCCAAGTTGGTCCTGCAAACTGACACCCAGAACAGTGGCTTGTGTGTTTTGTTTACCAGGGAAAAAGCCTGTACAATGGTTCAGGGTCCTGCGGCCTTAAATTGCCGGGTGCCTCCTGGAATTCCGCGTTTTACAAGATGCCTCCCAGACGCAAGGTGGCACCAGTGCCAACTTGGTCTGGTTAGAGAGTGCCAAGTGGGTCCTGAAAACTGACACCCAGAACAGTGGCTTCTGAATTTTGTTTTCCCGGGAAAAAGCCTGTAGAATGGTTTTGGGTCCTGCGGCCTTAAATTGCCGGGTGCCTCCTGGAATTCCGCCTCTCGCAGGATGTCTCCCAGACGCAAGGTGGCACCAGTGCCAACTTGGTCTGGTTTGAGAGTGCCAAGTGTGTCCTGCAAACTGACACCCAGAACTGTGGCTTGTGAGTTTTGTTTCCCAGGGAAAAAGCCTGTACAATGGTTCAGGGGCCTGAGGCCTTAAATTGCCTGGATGCCTCCTGGAATTGCGCCTCTCGCAGGATGCCTCCCAGACGCAAGGTGGCACCAGTGCCAACATGGTCTGCTTTGAGAGTGTCAAGTGGGTCCTGAAAACTGACACCCAGAACAGTGGCTTGTGAGTTTTGTTTCCCAGGGAAAAAGCCTGTACAATGGTTCAGGGTCCTGCGGCCTTAAATTGCCGGGTGCCTCCTGGAATTCCGCCTGTCGCAGGATGCCTCCCAGACGCAAGGTGGCACCAGTGCCAACTTGGTCTGGTTTGAGAGTGCCAAGTGGGTCCTGCAAACTGACACCCAGAACAGTGGCTTGTGAGTTTTGTTTCCCAGGGAAAAAGCCTGTACAATGGTTCAGGGTCCTGCGGCCTTAAATTGCCGGGTGCCTCCTTGAATTCCGCATCTCACCAGATGTTTCCCAGACGCTAAGCAACACCAGTGCCAACTTGGTCTGGTTTAAGAGTGCCAAGTGGGTCCTGGAAACTGACACCCAGAACAGTGGCTTGTGAGTTTTGTTTCCCAGGGAGAAACCCTGTACAATGGTGCAGGGTCCTGAGGCCTTAAATTGCCGGATGCCTCCGGGAATTCGCCGTCTTGCAGGATGCCTCCCAGACGCAAGGTGGCACCAGTGCCAACTTGGTCTGGTTTGAGAGTGCCAAGTGGGTCCTGCAAACTGAAACCCAGAACAGTGGCTTGTGAGTTTTGTTTCCCAGGGAAAAAGCCTGTACAATGGTTCAGGGTCCTGCAGCCTTAAATTGCCGGGTGCCTCCTGGAGATCCGCCTCTCGCAGGATGCCTCCCAGACGCATGGTGGCAACAGTGCCAACTTGGTCTGGTTTGAGAGTGCCAAGTGGGTCCTGCAAACTGACACCCAGAACAGTGGCTTGTGAGTTTTGTTTCCCAGGGAAAAAGCCTGTACAATGGTTCAGGGGCCTGCGGCCTTAAATTGCCGGGTGCCTCCTGGAATTCCGCATCACGCCAGATGTTTCCCAGACGCTAAGCAACACCAGTGCCAAATTGGTCTGGTTTAAGAGTGCCAAGTGGGTCCTGAAAACTGACACCCAGAACAGTGGCTTCTGAATTTTGTTTTTCCGAGAAAAAGCCTGTAGAATGGTTTTGGGTCCTGCGGCCTTAAATTGCCGGGTGCCTCCTGGAATTCCGCCTCTCGCAGGATGCCTCCCAGACGCAAGGTGGCACCAGTGCCAACTTGGTCTGGTTTAAGAGTGCCAAGTGTGTCCTGCAAACTGACACCCAGAACAGTGGCTTGTGAGTTTTGTTTCCCAGGGAAAAAGCCTGTACAATGGTTCAGGGGCCTGAGGCCTTAAATTGCCCGGTTGCCTCCTGGAATTGCGCCTCTCGCAGGATGCCTCCCAGACGCAAGGTGGCACCAGTGCCAACTTGCTCTGCTTTGAGAGTGTCAAGTGGGTCCTGAAAACTGACACCCAGAAAAGTGGCTTGTGAGTTTTGTTTCCCAGGGAAAAAGCCTGTACAATGGTTCAGGGTCCTGCGGCCTTAAATTGCCGGGTGCCTCCTGGAATTCGGCCTCTCGCAGGATGCCTCCCAGACGCAAGGTGGCACCAGTGCCAACTTGGTCTGGTTTGAGAGTGTCAAGTGGGTCCTGAAAAGTGACACCCAGAAAAGTGGCTTGTGAGTTTTGTTTCCCAGGGAAAAAGCCTGTAAAATTGTTTAGGTTAATTCCGCCTTTAATAGCCGGGTGCCACCTGGAATTGCGCCTCTCGCAGGATGCCTCCCAGACGCAAGGTGGCACCAGTGCCAACTTGGTCTGCTTTGAGAGTGCCAAGTGTGTCCTGCAAACTGACACCCAGAACTGTGGCTTGTGAGTTTTGTTTCCCAGGGAACAAGCCTGTACAATAGTTCAGGGGCCTGCGGCCTTAAATTGCCCGGTGCCTCCTGGAATTCCGCATCTCGCCAGGTGTTTCACAGACGCTAAGCAACACCAGTGCCAAATTGGTCTGGTTTAAGAGTGCCAAGTTGGTCCTGCAAACTGACACCCAGAACAGTGGCTTGTGAGTTTTGTTTCCCAGGGAAAAAGCCTTTACAATGGTTCAGGGTCCTCCGGCCTTAAATTGCCGGGTGCCTCCTGGACTTGCGCCTCTCGCAGGATGCCTCCCAGACGCAACGTGGCAACAGTGCCAACTTGGTCTGCTTTGAGAGTGTCAAGTGTGTCCTGAAAACTGACACCCAGAACAGTGGCTTGTGAGTTTTGTTTCCCAGGGAAAAAGCCTGTACAATGGTTCAGGGGCACCAGTGCCATCTGGGTCTGGTTTGAGAGTGTCAAGTGGGTCCTGAAAACTGACACCCAGAACAGTGGCTTGTGAGTTTTGTTTCCCAGGGAGAAACCCTGTACAATGGTGCAGGGTCCTGAGGCCTTAAATTGCCGGATGCCTCCGGGAATTCGCCGTCTTGCAGGATGCCTCCCAGACGCAAGGTGGCACCAGTGCCAACTTGGTCTGGTTTGAGAGTGCCAAGTGGGTCCTGCAAACTGAAACCCAGAACAGTGGCTTGTGAGTTTTTTTTCCCAGGGAAAAAGCCTGTACAATGGTTCAGGGTCCTGCAGCCTTAAATTGCCGGGTGCCTCCTGGAGATCCGCCTCTAGCAGGATGCCTCCCAGACGCATGGTGGCACCAGTGCCAACTTGGTCTGGTTTGAGAGTGCCAAGTGGGTCCTGCAAACTGACACCCAGAACAGTGGCTTGTGAGTTTTGTTTCCCAGGGAAAAAGCCTGTACAATGGTTCAGGGGCCTGCAGCCTTAAATTGCCGGGTGCCTCCTGGAGATCCGCCTCTCGCAGGATGCCTCCCAGACGCATGGTGGCACCAGTGCCAACTTGGTCTGGTTTGAGAGTGCCAAGTGGGTCCTGCAAACTGACACCCAGAACAGTGGCTTGTGAGTTTTGTTTCCCAGGGAAAAAGCCTGTACAATGGTTCAGGGGCCTGCGGCCTTAAATTGCCGGGTGCCTCCTGGAATTCCGCATCACGCCAGATGTTTCCCAGACGCTAAGCAACACCAGTGCCAAATTGGTCTGGTTTAAGAGTGCCAAGTGGGTCCTGAAAACTGACACCCAGAACAGTGGCTTCTGAATTTTGTTTTTCCGAGAAAAAGCCTGTAGAATGGTTTTGGGTCCTGCGGCCTTAAATTGCCGGGTGCCTCCTGGAATTCCGCCTCTCGCAGGATGCCTCCCAGACGCAAGGTGGCACCAGTGCCAACTTGGTCTGGTTTAAGAGTGCCAAGTGTGTCCTGCAAACTGACACCCAGAACAGTGGCTTGTGAGTTTTGTTTCCCAGGGAAAAAGCCTGTACAATGGTTCAGGGGCCTGAGGCCTTAAATTGCCCGGTTGCCTCCTGGAATTGCGCCTCTCGCAGGATGCCTCCCAGACGCAAGGTGGCACCAGTGCCAACTTGCTCTGCTTTGAGAGTGTCAAGTGGGTCCTGAAAACTGACACCCAGAAAAGTGGCTTGTGAGTTTTGTTTCCCAGGGAAAAAGCCTGTACAATGGTTCAGGGTCCTGCGGCCTTAAATTGCCGGGTGCCTCCTGGAATTCGGCCTCTCGCAGGATGCCTCCCAGACGCAAGGTGGCACCAGTGCCAACTTGGTCTGGTTTGAGAGTGTCAAGTGGGTCCTGAAAACTGACACCCAGAAAAGTGGCTTGTGAGTTTTGTTTCCCAGGGAAAAAGCCTGTAAAATGGTTTAGGTTAATTCCGCCTTTAATAGCCGGGTGCCACCTGGAATTGCGCCTCTCGCAGGATGCCTCCCAGACGCAAGGTGGCACCAGTGCCAACTTGGTCTGCTTTGAGAGTGCCAAGTGGGTCCTGCAAACTGACACCCAGAACTGTGGCTTGTGAGTTTTGTTTCCCAGGGAACAAGCCTGTACAATAGTTCAGGGGCCTGCGGCCTTAAATTGCCGGGTGCCTCCTGGAATTCCGCATCTCGCCAGGTGTTTCACAGACGCTAAGCAACACCAGTGCCAACTTGGTCTGGTTTAAGAGTGCCAAGTTGGTCCTGCAAACTGACACCCAGAACAGTGGCTTGTGAGTTTTGTTTCCCAGGGAAAAAGCCTGTACAATGGTTCAGGGTCCTCCGGCCTTAAATTGCCGGGTGCCTCCTGGACTTGCGCCTCTCGCAGGATGCCTCCCAGACGCAACGTGGCAACAGTGCCAACTTGGTCTGCTTTGAGAGTGTCAAGTGTGTCCTGAAAACTGACACCCAGAACAGTGGCTTGTGAGTTTTGTTTCCCAGGGAAAAAGCCTGTACAATGGTTCAGGGGCACCAGTGCCATCTGGGTCTGGTTTGAGAGTGTCAAGTGGGTCCTGAAAACTGACACCCAGAACAGTGGCTTGTGAGTTTTGTTTCCCAGGGAGAAACCCTGTACAATGGTGCAGGGTCCTGAGGCCTTAAATTGCCGGATGCCTCCGGGAATTCGCCGTCTTGCAGGATGCCTCCCAGACGCAAGGTGGCACCAGTGCCAACTTGGTCTGGTTTGAGAGTGCCAAGTGGGTCCTGCAAACTGAAACCCAGAACAGTGGCTTGTGAGTTTTGTTTCCCAGGGAAAAAGCCTGTACAATGGTTCAGGGTCCTGCAGCCTTAAATTGCCGGGTGCCTCCTGGAGATCCGCCTCTCGCAGGATGCCTCCCAGACGCATGGTGGCACCAGTGCCAACTTGGTCTGGTTTGAGAGTGCCAAGTGGGTCCTGCAAACTGACACCCAGAACAGTGGCTTGTGAGTTTTGTTTCCCAGGGAAAAAGCCTGTACAATGGTTCAGGGGCCTGCGGCCTTAAATTGCCGGGTGCCTCCTGGAATTCCGCATCACGCCAGATGTTTCCCAGACGCTAAGCAACACCAGTGCCAAATTGGTCTGGTTTAAGAGTGCCAAGTGGGTCCTGAAAACTGACACCCAGAACAGTGGCTTCTGAATTTTGTTTTTCCGAGAAAAAGCCTGTAGAATGGTTTTGGGTCCTGCGGCCTTAAATTGCCGGGTGCCTCCTGGAATTCCGCCTCTCGCAGGATGCCTCCCAGACGCAAGGTGGCACCAGTGCCAACTTGGTCTGGTTTAAGAGTGCCAAGTGTGTCCTGCAAACTGACACCCAGAACAGTGGCTTGTGAGTTTTGTTTCCCAGGGAAAAAGCCTGTACAATGGTTCAGGGGCCTGAGGCCTTAAATTGCCCGGTTGCCTCCTGGAATTGCGCCTCTCGCAGGATGCCTCCCAGACGCAAGGTGGCACCAGTGCCAACTTGCTCTGCTTTGAGAGTGTCAAGTGGGTCCTGAAAACTGACACCCAGAAAAGTGGCTTGTGAGTTTTGTTTCCCAGGGAAAAAGCCTGTACAATGGTTCAGGGTCCTGCGGCCTTAAATTGCCGGGTGCCTCCTGGAATTCGGCCTCTCGCAGGATGCCTCCCAGACGCAAGGTGGCGCCAGTGCCAACTTGGTCTGGTTTGAGAGTGTCAAGTGGGTCCTGAAAACTGACACCCAGAAAAGTGGCTTGTGAGTTTTGTTTCCCAGGGAAAAAGCCTGTAAAATGGTTTAGGTTAATTCCGCCTTTAATAGCCGGGTGCCACCTGGAATTGCGCCTCTCGCAGGATGCCTCCCAGACGCAAGGTGGCACCAGTGCCAACTTGGTCTGGTTTGAGAGTGCCAAGTGGGTCCTGAAAAATGACACCCAGAAAAGTGGCTTGTGAGTTTTGTTTCCCAGGGAAAAAGCCTGTAAAATGGTTTAGGTAAATTCCGCCTTTAATAGCCGGGTGCCACCTGGAATTGCGCCTCTCGCAGGATGCCTCCCAGACGCAAGGTGGCACCAGTGCCAAATTGGTCTGGTTTGAGAGTGCCAAGTGTGTCCTGCAAACTGACACCCAGAACAGTGGCTTGTGAGTTTTGTTTCCCAGGGAAAAAGCCTGTACAATGGTTCAGGGTCCTGCGGCCTTAAATTGCCGGGTGCCTCCTGAAATTCCGCATCTCGCTAGATGTTTCACAGACGCTAAGCAACACCAGTGCCAAATTGGTCTGGTTTAAGAGTGCCAAGTTGGTCCTGCAAACTGACACCCAGAACAGTGGCTTGTGTGTTTTGTTTACCAGGGAAAAAGCCTGTACAATGGTTCAGGGTCCTGCGGCCTTAAATTGCCGGGTGCCTCCTGGAATTCCGCGTTTTACAAGATGCCTCCCAGACGCAAGGTGGCACCAGTGCCAACTTGGTCTGGTTAGAGAGTGCCAAGTGGGTCCTGAAAACTGACACCCAGAACAGTGGCTTGTGAGTTTTGTTTCCCAGGGAAAAAGCCTGTACAATGGTTCAGGGTCCTGCGGCCTTAAATTGCCGGGTGCCTCCTGGAATTCCGCCTCTCGCAGGATGTCTCCCAGACGCAAGGTGGCACCAGTGCCAACTTGGTCTGGTTTGAGAGTGCCAAGTGTGTCCTGCAAACTGACACCCAGAACTGTGGCTTGTGAGTTTTGTTTCCCAGGGAAAAAGCCTGTACAATGGTTCAGGGGCCTGAGGCCTTAAATTGCCTGGATGCCTCCTGGAATTGCGCCTCTCGCAGGATGCCTCCCAGACGCAAGGTGGCACCAGTGCCAACTTGGTCTGCTTTGAGAGTGTCAAGTGGGTCCTGAAAACTGACACCCAGAACAGTGGCTTGTGAGTTTTGTTTCCCAGGGAAAAAGCCTGTACAATGGTTCAGGGTCCTGCGGCCTTAAATTGCCGGGTGCCTCCTGGAATTCCGCCTGTCGCAGGATGCCTCCCAGACGCAAGGTGGCACCAGTGCCAACTTGGTCTGGTTTGAGAGTGCCAAGTGGGTCCTGCAAACTGACACCCAGAACAGTGGCTTGTGAGTTTTGTTTCCCAGGGAAAAAGCCTGTACAATGGTTCAGGGTCCTGCGGCCTTAAATTGCCGGGTGCCTCCTTGAATTCCGCATCTCACCAGATGTTTCCCAGACGCTAAGCAACACCAGTGCTAACTTGGTCTGGTTTAAGAGTGCCAAGTGGGTCCTGGAAACTGACACCCAGAACAGTGGCTTGTGAGTTTTGTTTCCCAGGGAGAAACCCTGTACAATGGTGCAGGGTCCTGAGGCCTTAAATTGCCGGATGCCTCCGGGAATTCGCCGTCTTGCAGGATGCCTCCCAGACGCAAGGTGGCACCAGTGCCAACTTGGTCTGGTTTGAGAGTGCCAAGTGGGTCCTGCAAACTGAAACCCAGAACAGTGGCTTGTGAGTTTTGTTTCCCAGGGAAAAAGCCTGTACAATGGTTCAGGGTCCTGCAGCCTTAAATTGCCGGGTGCCTCCTGGAGATCCGCCTCTCGCAGGATGCCTCCCAGACGCATGGTGGCAACAGTGCCAACTTGGTCTGGTTTGAGAGTGCCAAGTGGGTCCTGCAAACTGACACCCAGAACAGTGGCTTGTGAGTTTTGTTTCCCAGGGAAAAAGCCTGTACAATGGTTCAGGGGCCTGCGGCCTTAAATTGCCGGGTGCCTCCTGGAATTCCGCATCACGCCAGATGTTTCCCAGACGCTAAGCAACACCAGTGCCAAATTGGTCTGGTTTAAGAGTGCCAAGTGGGTCCTGAAAACTGACACCCAGAACAGTGGCTTCTGAATTTTGTTTTTCCGAGAAAAAGCCTGTAGAATGGTTTTGGGTCCTGCGGCCTTAAATTGCCGGGTGCCTCCTGGAATTCCGCCTCTCGCAGGATGCCTCCCAGACGCAAGGTGGCACCAGTGCCAACTTGGTCTGGTTTAAGAGTGCCAAGTGTGTCCTGCAAACTGACACCCAGAACAGTGGCTTGTGAGTTTTGTTTCCCAGGGAAAAAGCCTGTACAATGGTTCAGGGGCCTGAGGCCTTAAATTGCCCGGTTGCCTCCTGGAATTGCGCCTCTCGCAGGATGCCTCCCAGACGCAAGGTGGCACCAGTGCCAACTTGCTCTGCTTTGAGAGTGTCAAGTGGGTCCTGAAAACTGACACCCAGAAAAGTGGCTTGTGAGTTTTGTTTCCCAGGGAAAAAGCCTGTACAATGGTTCAGGGTCCTGCGGCCTTAAATTGCCGGGTGCCTCCTGGAATTCGGCCTCTCGCAGGATGCCTCCCAGACGCAAGGTGGCACCAGTGCCAACTTGGTCTGGTTTGAGAGTGTCAAGTGGGTCCTGAAAAGTGACACCCAGAAAAGTGGCTTGTGAGTTTTGTTTCCCAGGGAAAAAGCCTGTAAAATTGTTTAGGTTAATTCCGCCTTTAATAGCCGGGTGCCACCTGGAATTGCGCCTCTCGCAGGATGCCTCCCAGACGCAAGGTGGCACCAGTGCCAACTTGGTCTGCTTTGAGAGTGCCAAGTGTGTCCTGCAAACTGACACCCAGAACTGTGGCTTGTGAGTTTTGTTTCCCAGGGAACAAGCCTGTACAATAGTTCAGGGGCCTGCGGCCTTAAATTGCCCGGTGCCTCCTGGAATTCCGCATCTCGCCAGGTGTTTCACAGACGCTAAGCAACACCAGTGCCAAATTGGTCTGGTTTAAGAGTGCCAAGTTGGTCCTGCAAACTGACACCCAGAACAGTGGCTTGTGAGTTTTGTTTCCCAGGGAAAAAGCCTTTACAATGGTTCAGGGTCCTCCGGCCTTAAATTGCCGGGTGCCTCCTGGACTTGCGCCTCTCGCAGGATGCCTCCCAGACGCAACGTGGCAACAGTGCCAACTTGGTCTGCTTTGAGAGTGTCAAGTGTGTCCTGAAAACTGACACCCAGAACAGTGGCTTGTGAGTTTTGTTTCCCAGGGAAAAAGCCTGTACAATGGTTCAGGGGCACCAGTGCCATCTGGGTCTGGTTTGAGAGTGTCAAGTGGGTCCTGGAAACTGACACCCAGAACAGTGGCTTGTGAGTTTTGTTTCCCAGGGAGAAACCCTGTACAATGGTGCAGGGTCCTGAGGCCTTAAATTGCCGGATGCCTCCGGGAATTCGCCGTCTTGCAGGATGCCTCCCAGACGCAAGGTGGCACCAGTGCCAACTTGGTCTGGTTTGAGAGTGCCAAGTGGGTCCTGCAAACTGAAACCCAGAACAGTGGCTTGTGAGTTTTGTTTCCCAGGGAAAAAGCCTGTACAATGGTTCAGGGTCCTGCAGCCTTAAATTGCCGGGTGCCTCCTGGAGATCCGCCTCTCGCAGGATGCCTCCCAGACGCATGGTGGCAACAGTGCCAACTTGGTCTGGTTTGAGAGTGCCAAGTGGGTCCTGCAAACTGACACCCAGAACAGTGGCTTGTGAGTTTTGTTTCCCAGGGAAAAAGCCTGTACAATGGTTCAGGGGCCTGCGGCCTTAAATTGCCGGGTGCCTCCTGGAATTCCGCATCACGCCAGATGTTTCCCAGACGCTAAGCAACACCAGTGCCAAATTGGTCTGGTTTAAGAGTGCCAAGTGGGTCCTGAAAACTGACACCCAGAACAGTGGCTTCTGAATTTTGTTTTTCCGAGAAAAAGCCTGTAGAATGGTTTTGGGTCCTGCGGCCTTAAATTGCCGGGTGCCTCCTGGAATTCCGCCTCTCGCAGGATGCCTCCCAGACGCAAGGTGGCACCAGTGCCAACTTGGTCTGGTTTAAGAGTGCCAAGTGTGTCCTGCAAACTGACACCCAGAACAGTGGCTTGTGAGTTTTGTTTCCCAGGGAAAAAGCCTGTACAATGGTTCAGGGGCCTGAGGCCTTAAATTGCCCGGTTGCCTCCTGGAATTGCGCCTCTCGCAGGATGCCTCCCAGACGCAAGGTGGCACCAGTGCCAACTTGCTCTGCTTTGAGAGTGTCAAGTGGGTCCTGAAAACTGACACCCAGAAAAGTGGCTTGTGAGTTTTGTTTCCCAGGGAAAAAGCCTGTACAATGGTTCAGGGTCCTGC
This sequence comes from Fringilla coelebs, assembly GCF_963513975.1. NCBI lineage: Eukaryota > Metazoa > Chordata > Aves > Passeriformes > Fringillidae > Fringilla > Fringilla coelebs. The sequence goes on from NW_028167527.1 coordinate 245,805, forward strand.
GGCCTTAAATTGCCGGGTGCCTCCTGGAATTCGGCCTCTCGCAGGATGCCTCCCAGACGCAAGGTGGCACCAGTGCCAACTTGGTCTGGTTTGAGAGTGTCAAGTGGGTCCTGAAAAGTGACACCCAGAAAAGTGGCTTGTGAGTTTTGTTTCCCAGGGAAAAAGCCTGTAAAATTGTTTAGGTTAATTCCGCCTTTAATAGCCGGGTGCCACCTGGAATTGCGCCTCTCGCAGGATGCCTCCCAGACGCAAGGTGGCACCAGTGCCAACTTGGTCTGCTTTGAGAGTGCCAAGTGTGTCCTGCAAACTGACACCCAGAACTGTGGCTTGTGAGTTTTGTTTCCCAGGGAACAAGCCTGTACAATAGTTCAGGGGCCTGCGGCCTTAAATTGCCCGGTGCCTCCTGGAATTCCGCATCTCGCCAGGTGTTTCACAGACGCTAAGCAACACCAGTGCCAAATTGGTCTGGTTTAAGAGTGCCAAGTTGGTCCTGCAAACTGACACCCAGAACAGTGGCTTGTGAGTTTTGTTTCCCAGGGAAAAAGCCTTTACAATGGTTCAGGGTCCTCCGGCCTTAAATTGCCGGGTGCCTCCTGGACTTGCGCCTCTCGCAGGATGCCTCCCAGACGCAACGTGGCAACAGTGCCAACTTGGTCTGCTTTGAGAGTGTCAAGTGTGTCCTGAAAACTGACACCCAGAACAGTGGCTTGTGAGTTTTGTTTCCCAGGGAAAAAGCCTGTACAATGGTTCAGGGGCACCAGTGCCATCTGGGTCTGGTTTGAGAGTGTCAAGTGGGTCCTGAAAACTGACACCCAGAACAGTGGCTTGTGAGTTTTGTTTCCCAGGGAGAAACCCTGTACAATGGTGCAGGGTCCTGAGGCCTTAAATTGCCGGATGCCTCCGGGAATTCGCCGTCTTGCAGGATGCCTCCCAGACGCAAGGTGGCACCAGTGCCAACTTGGTCTGGTTTGAGAGTGCCAAGTGGGTCCTGCAAACTGAAACCCAGAACAGTGGCTTGTGAGTTTTGTTTCCCAGGGAAAAAGCCTGTACAATGGTTCAGGGTCCTGCAGCCTTAAATTGCCGGGTGCCTCCTGGAGATCCGCCTCTAGCAGGATGCCTCCCAGACGCATGGTGGCACCAGTGCCAACTTGGTCTGGTTTGAGAGTGCCAAGTGGGTCCTGCAAACTGACACCCAGAACAGTGGCTTGTGAGTTTTGTTTCCCAGGGAAAAAGCCTGTACAATGGTTCAGGGGCCTGCAGCCTTAAATTGCCGGGTGCCTCCTGGAGATCCGCCTCTCGCAGGATGCCTCCCAGACGCATGGTGGCACCAGTGCCAACTTGGTCTGGTTTGAGAGTGCCAAGTGGGTCCTGCAAACTGACACCCAGAACAGTGGCTTGTGAGTTTTGTTTCCCAGGGAAAAAGCCTGTACAATGGTTCAGGGGCCTGCGGCCTTAAATTGCCGGGTGCCTCCTGGAATTCCGCATCACGCCAGATGTTTCCCAGACGCTAAGCAACACCAGTGCAAAATTGGTCTGGTTTAAGAGTGCCAAGTGGGTCCTGAAAACTGACACCCAGAACAGTGGCTTCTGAATTTTGTTTTTCCGAGAAAAAGCCTGTAGAATGGTTTTGGGTCCTGCGGCCTTAAATTGCCGGGTGCCTCCTGGAATTCCGCCTCTCGCAGGATGCCTCCCAGACGCAAGGTGGCACCAGTGCCAACTTGGTCTGGTTTAAGAGTGCCAAGTGTGTCCTGCAAACTGACACCCAGAACAGTGGCTTGTGAGTTTTGTTTCCCAGGGAAAAAGCCTGTACAATGGTTCAGGGGCCTGAGGCCTTAAATTGCCCGGTTGCCTCCTGGAATTGCGCCTCTCGCAGGATGCCTCCCAGACGCAAGGTGGCACCAGTGCCAACTTGCTCTGCTTTGAGAGTGTCAAGTGGGTCCTGAAAACTGACACCCAGAAAAGTGGCTTGTGAGTTTTGTTTCCCAGGGAAAAAGCCTGTACAATGGTTCAGGGTCCTGCGGCCTTAAATTGCCGGGTGCCTCCTGGAATTCGGCCTCTCGCAGGATGCCTCCCAGACGCAAGGTGGCACCAGTGCCAACTTGGTCTGGTTTGAGAGTGTCAAGTGGGTCCTGAAAACTGACACCCAGAAAAGTGGCTTGTGAGTTTTGTTTCCCAGGGAAAAAGCCTGTAAAATGGTTTAGGTTAATTCCGCCTTTAATAGCCGGGTGCCACCTGGAATTGCGCCTCTCGCAGGATGCCTCCCAGACGCAAGGTGGCACCAGTGCCAACTTGGTCTGCTTTGAGAGTGCCAAGTGGGTCCTGCAAACTGACACCCAGAACTGTGGCTTGTGAGTTTTGTTTCCCAGGGAACAAGCCTGTACAATAGTTCAGGGGCCTGCGGCCTTAAATTGCCGGGTGCCTCCTGGAATTCCGCATCTCGCCAGGTGTTTCACAGACGCTAAGCAACACCAGTGCCAACTTGGTCTGGTTTAAGAGTGCCAAGTTGGTCCTGCAAACTGACACCCAGAACAGTGGCTTGTGAGTTTTGTTTCCCAGGGAAAAAGCCTGTACAATGGTTCAGGGTCCTCCGGCCTTAAATTGCCGGGTGCCTCCTGGACTTGCGCCTCTCGCAGGATGCCTCCCAGACGCAACGTGGCAACAGTGCCAACTTGGTCTGCTTTGAGAGTGTCAAGTGTGTCCTGAAAACTGACACCCAGAACAGTGGCTTGTGAGTTTTGTTTCCCAGGGAAAAAGCCTGTACAATGGTTCAGGGGCACCAGTGCCATCTGGGTCTGGTTTGAGAGTGTCAAGTGGGTCCTGAAAACTGACACCCAGAACAGTGGCTTGTGAGTTTTGTTTCCCAGGGAGAAACCCTGTACAATGGTGCAGGGTCCTGAGGCCTTAAATTGCCGGATGCCTCCGGGAATTCGCCGTCTTGCAGGATGCCTCCCAGACGCAAGGTGGCACCAGTGCCAACTTGGTCTGGTTTGAGAGTGCCAAGTGGGTCCTGCAAACTGAAACCCAGAACAGTGGCTTGTGAGTTTTGTTTCCCAGGGAAAAAGCCTGTACAATGGTTCAGGGTCCTGCAGCCTTAAATTGCCGGGTGCCTCCTGGAGATCCGCCTCTCGCAGGATGCCTCCCAGACGCATGGTGGCACCAGTGCCAACTTGGTCTGGTTTGAGAGTGCCAAGTGGGTCCTGCAAACTGACACCCAGAACAGTGGCTTGTGAGTTTTGTTTCCCAGGGAAAAAGCCTGTACAATGGTTCAGGGGCCTGCGGCCTTAAATTGCCGGGTGCCTCCTGGAATTCTGCATCACGCCAGATGTTTCCCAGACGCTAAGCAACACCAGTGCCAAATTGGTCTGGTTTAAGAGTGCCAAGTGGGTCCTGAAAACTGACACCCAGAACAGTGGCTTCTGAATTTTGTTTTTCCGAGAAAAAGCCTGTAGAATGGTTTTGGGTCCTGCGGCCTTAAATTGCCGGGTGCCTCCTGGAATTCCGCCTCTCGCAGGATGCCTCCCAGACGCAAGGTGGCACCAGTGCCAACTTGGTCTGGTTTAAGAGTGCCAAGTGTGTCCTGCAAACTGACACCCAGAACAGTGGCTTGTGAGTTTTGTTTCCCAGGGAAAAAGCCTGTACAATGGTTCAGGGGCCTGAGGCCTTAAATTGCCCGGTTGCCTCCTGGAATTGCGCCTCTCGCAGGATGCCTCCCAGACGCAAGGTGGCACCAGTGCCAACTTGCTCTGCTTTGAGAGTGTCAAGTGGGTCCTGAAAACTGACACCCAGAAAAGTGGCTTGTGAGTTTTGTTTCCCAGGGAAAAAGCCTGTACAATGGTTCAGGGTCCTGCGGCCTTAAATTGCCGGGTGCCTCCTGGAATTCGGCCTCTCGCAGGATGCCTCCCAGACGCAAGGTGGCACCAGTGCCAACTTGGTCTGGTTTGAGAGTGTCAAGTGGGTCCTGAAAAGTGACACCCAGAAAAGTGGCTTGTGAGTTTTGTTTCCCAGGGAAAAAGCCTGTAAAATTGTTTAGGTTAATTCCGCCTTTAATAGCCGGGTGCCACCTGGAATTGCGCCTCTCGCAGGATGCCTCCCAGACGCAAGGTGGCACCAGTGCCAACTTGGTCTGCTTTGAGAGTGCCAAGTGTGTCCTGCAAACTGACACCCAGAACTGTGGCTTGTGAGTTTTGTTTCCCAGGGAACAAGCCTGTACAATAGTTCAGGGGCCTGCGGCCTTAAATTGCCCGGTGCCTCCTGGAATTCCGCATCTCGCCAGGTGTTTCACAGACGCTAAGCAACACCAGTGCCAAATTGGTCTGGTTTAAGAGTGCCAAGTTGGTCCTGCAAACTGACACCCAGAACAGTGGCTTGTGAGTTTTGTTTCCCAGGGAAAAAGCCTTTACAATGGTTCAGGGTCCTCCGGCCTTAAATTGCCGGGTGCCTCCTGGACTTGCGCCTCTCGCAGGATGCCTCCCAGACGCAACGTGGCAACAGTGCCAACTTGGTCTGCTTTGAGAGTGTCAAGTGTGTCCTGAAAACTGACACCCAGAACAGTGGCTTGTGAGTTTTGTTTCCCAGGGAAAAAGCCTGTACAATGGTTCAGGGGCACCAGTGCCATCTGGGTCTGGTTTGAGAGTGTCAAGTGGGTCCTGAAAACTGACACCCAGAACAGTGGCTTGTGAGTTTTGTTTCCCAGGGAGAAACCCTGTACAATGGTGCAGGGTCCTGAGGCCTTAAATTGCCGGATGCCTCCGGGAATTCGCCGTCTTGCAGGATGCCTCCCAGACGCAAGGTGGCACCAGTGCCAACTTGGTCTGGTTTGAGAGTGCCAAGTGGGTCCTGCAAACTGAAACCCAGAACAGTGGCTTGTGAGTTTTGTTTCCCAGGGAAAAAGCCTGTACAATGGTTCAGGGTCCTGCAGCCTTAAATTGCCGGGTGCCTCCTGGAGATCCGCCTCTAGCAGGATGCCTCCCAGACGCATGGTGGCACCAGTGCCAACTTGGTCTGGTTTGAGAGTGCCAAGTGGGTCCTGCAAACTGACACCCAGAACAGTGGCTTGTGAGTTTTGTTTCCCAGGGAAAAAGCCTGTACAATGGTTCAGGGGCCTGCAGCCTTAAATTGCCGGGTGCCTCCTGGAGATCCGCCTCTCGCAGGATGCCTCCCAGACGCATGGTGGCACCAGTGCCAACTTGGTCTGGTTTGAGAGTGCCAAGTGGGTCCTGCAAACTGACACCCAGAACAGTGGCTTGTGAGTTTTGTTTCCCAGGGAAAAAGCCTGTACAATGGTTCAGGGGCCTGCGGCCTTAAATTGCCGGGTGCCTCCTGGAATTCCGCATCACGCCAGATGTTTCCCAGACGCTAAGCAACACCAGTGCAAAATTGGTCTGGTTTAAGAGTGCCAAGTGGGTCCTGAAAACTGACACCCAGAACAGTGGCTTCTGAATTTTGTTTTTCCGAGAAAAAGCCTGTAGAATGGTTTTGGGTCCTGCGGCCTTAAATTGCCGGGTGCCTCCTGGAATTCCGCCTCTCGCAGGATGCCTCCCAGACGCAAGGTGGCACCAGTGCCAACTTGGTCTGGTTTAAGAGTGCCAAGTGTGTCCTGCAAACTGACACCCAGAACAGTGGCTTGTGAGTTTTGTTTCCCAGGGAAAAAGCCTGTACAATGGTTCAGGGGCCTGAGGCCTTAAATTGCCCGGTTGCCTCCTGGAATTGCGCCTCTCGCAGGATGCCTCCCAGACGCAAGGTGGCACCAGTGCCAACTTGCTCTGCTTTGAGAGTGTCAAGTGGGTCCTGAAAACTGACACCCAGAAAAGTGGCTTGTGAGTTTTGTTTCCCAGGGAAAAAGCCTGTACAATGGTTCAGGGTCCTGCGGCCTTAAATTGCCGGGTGCCTCCTGGAATTCGGCCTCTCGCAGGATGCCTCCCAGACGCAAGGTGGCACCAGTGCCAACTTGGTCTGGTTTGAGAGTGTCAAGTGGGTCCTGAAAACTGACACCCAGAAAAGTGGCTTGTGAGTTTTGTTTCCCAGGGAAAAAGCCTGTAAAATGGTTTAGGTTAATTCCGCCTTTAATAGCCGGGTGCCACCTGGAATTGCGCCTCTCGCAGGATGCCTCCCAGACGCAAGGTGGCACCAGTGCCAACTTGGTCTGCTTTGAGAGTGCCAAGTGGGTCCTGCAAACTGACACCCAGAACTGTGGCTTGTGAGTTTTGTTTCCCAGGGAACAAGCCTGTACAATAGTTCAGGGGCCTGCGGCCTTAAATTGCCGGGTGCCTCCTGGAATTCCGCATCTCGCCAGGTGTTTCACAGACGCTAAGCAACACCAGTGCCAACTTGGTCTGGTTTAAGAGTGCCAAGTTGGTCCTGCAAACTGACACCCAGAACAGTGGCTTGTGAGTTTTGTTTCCCAGGGAAAAAGCCTGTACAATGGTTCAGGGTCCTCCGGCCTTAAATTGCCGGGTGCCTCCTGGACTTGCGCCTCTCGCAGGATGCCTCCCAGACGCAACGTGGCAACAGTGCCAACTTGGTCTGCTTTGAGAGTGTCAAGTGTGTCCTGAAAACTGACACCCAGAACAGTGGCTTGTGAGTTTTGTTTCCCAGGGAAAAAGCCTGTACAATGGTTCAGGGGCACCAGTGCCATCTGGGTCTGGTTTGAGAGTGTCAAGTGGGTCCTGAAAACTGACACCCAGAACAGTGGCTTGTGAGTTTTGTTTCCCAGGGAGAAACCCTGTACAATGGTGCAGGGTCCTGAGGCCTTAAATTGCCGGATGCCTCCGGGAATTCGCCGTCTTGCAGGATGCCTCCCAGACGCAAGGTGGCACCAGTGCCAACTTGGTCTGGTTTGCGAGTGCCAAGTGGGTCCTGCAAACTGAAACCCAGAACAGTGGCTTGTGAGTTTTGTTTCCCAGGGAAAAAGCCTGTACAATGGTTCAGGGTCCTGCAGCCTTAAATTGCCGGGTGCCTCCTGGAGATCCGCCTCTCGCAGGATGCCTCCCAGACGCATGGTGGCACCAGTGCCAACTTGGTCTGGTTTGAGAGTGCCAAGTGGGTCCTGCAAACTGACACCCAGAACAGTGGCTTGTGAGTTTTGTTTCCCAGGGAAAAAGCCTGTACAATGGTTCAGGGGCCTGCGGCCTTAAATTGCCGGGTGCCTCCTGGAATTCCGCATCACGCCAGATGTTTCCCAGACGCTAAGCAACACCAGTGCCAAATTGGTCTGGTTTAAGAGTGCCAAGTGGGTCCTGAAAACTGACACCCAGAACAGTGGCTTCTGAATTTTGTTTTTCCGAGAAAAAGCCTGTAGAATGGTTTTGGGTCCTGCGGCCTTAAATTGCCGGGTGCCTCCTGGAATTCCGCCTCTCGCAGGATGCCTCCCAGACGCAAGGTGGCACCAGTGCCAACTTGGTCTGGTTTAAGAGTGCCAAGTGTGTCCTGCAAACTGACACCCAGAACAGTGGCTTGTGAGTTTTGTTTCCCAGGGAAAAAGCCTGTACAATGGTTCAGGGGCCTGAGGCCTTAAATTGCCCGGTTGCCTCCTGGAATTGCGCCTCTCGCAGGATGCCTCCCAGACGCAAGGTGGCACCAGTGCCAACTTGCTCTGCTTTGAGAGTGTCAAGTGGGTCCTGAAAACTGACACCCAGAAAAGTGGCTTGTGAGTTTTGTTTCCCAGGGAAAAAGCCTGTACAATGGTTCAGGGTCCTGCGGCCTTAAATTGCCGGGTGCCTCCTGGAATTCGGCCTCTCGCAGGATGCCTCCCAGACGCAAGGTGGCGCCAGTGCCAACTTGGTCTGGTTTGAGAGTGTCAAGTGGGTCCTGAAAACTGACACCCAGAAAAGTGGCTTGTGAGTTTTGTTTCCCAGGGAAAAAGCCTGTAAAATGGTTTAGGTTAATTCCGCCTTTAATAGCCGGGTGCCACCTGGAATTGCGCCTCTCGCTGGATGCCTCCCAGACGCAAGGTGGCACCAGTGCCAACTTGGTCTGCTTTGAGAGTGCCAAGTGTGTCCTGCAAACTGACACCCAGAACTGTGGCTTGTGAGTTTTGTTTCCCAGGGAACAAGCCTGTACAATAGTTCAGGGGCCTGAGGCCTTAAATTGCCCGGTTGCCTCCTGGAATTGCGCCTCTCGCAGGATGCCTCCCAGACGCAAGGTGGCACCAGTGCCAACTTGCTCTGCTTTGAGAGTGTCAAGTGGGTCCTGAAAACTGACACCCAGAAAAGTGGCTTGTGAGTTTTGTTTCCCAGGGAAAAAGCCTGTACAATGGTTCAGGGTCCTGCGGCCTTAAATTGCCGGGTGCCTCCTGGAATTCGGCCTCTCGCAGGATGCCTCCCAGACGCAAGGTGGCGCCAGTGCCAACTTGGTCTGGTTTGAGAGTGTCAAGTGGGTCCTGAAAACTGACACCCAGAAAAGTGGCTTGTGAGTTTTGTTTCCCAGGGAAAAAGCCTGTAAAATGGTTTAGGTTAATTCCGCCTTTAATAGCCGGGTGCCACCTGGAATTGCGCCTCTCGCAGGATGCCTCCCAGACGCAAGGTGGCACCAGTGCCAACTTGGTCTGCTTTGAGAGTGCCAAGTGTGTCCTGCAAACTGACACCCAGAACTGTGGCTTGTGAGTTTTGTTTCCCAGGGAACAAGCCTGTACAATAGTTCAGGGGCCTGCGGCCTTAAATTGCCGGGTGCCTCCTGGAATTCCGCATCTCGCCAGGTGTTTCACAGACGCTAAGCAACACCAGTGCCAAATTGGTCTGGTTTAAGAGTGCCAAGTTGGGCCTGAACACTGACACCCAGAACAGTGGCTTGTGAGTTTTGTTTCCCAGGGAAAAAGCCTGTACAATGGTTCAGGGTCCTCCGGCCTTAAATTGCCGGGTGCCTCCTGGACTTGCGCCTCTCGCAGGATGCCTCCCAGACGCAACGTGGCAACAGTGCCAACTTGGTCTGCTTTGAGAGTGTCAAGTGTGTCCTGAAAACTGACACCCAGAACAGTGGCTTGTGAGTTTTGTTTCCCAGGGAAAAAGCCTGTACAATGGTTCAGGGGCACCAGTGCCATCTGGGTCTGGTTTGAGAGTGTCAAGTGGGTCCTGAAAACTGACACCCAGAACAGTGGCTTGTGAGTTTTGTTTCCCAGGGAAAAAGCCTGTACAATGGTTCAGGGTCCTGCGGCCTTAAATTGCCGGGTGCCTCCTGGAATTCCGCATCACGCCAGATGTTTCCCAGACGCTAAGCAACACCAGTGCCAAATTGGTCTGGTTTAAGAGTGCCAAGTGGGTCCTGAAAACTGACACCCAGAACAGTGGCTTGTGAGTTTTGTTTCCCAGGGAAAAAGCCTGTACAATGGTTCAGGGGCCTGAGGCCTTAAATTGCCGGGTGCCCCCTGGAATTCGGCGTCTTGCAAGATGCCTCCCAGACGCAAGGTGGCACCAGTGCCAACTTGGTCTGCTTTGAGAGTGCCAAGTGGGTCCTGCAAACTGACTCCAAGAACAGTGGCTTTTGAGTTTTCTTTCCCAGGGAAAAAGCTGTAGAATGGTTTTGGGTCCTGCGGCCTTAAATTGCCGGGTGCCTCCTGGAATTCGGCCTCTCGCAGGATGCCTCCCAGACGCAAGGTGGCACCAGTTCCAACTTGGTCTGGTTTAAGAGTGCCAAGTGTGTCCTGCAAACTGACACCCAGAACAGTGGCTTGTGAGTTTTGTTTCCCAGGGAAAAAGCCTGTACAATGGTTCAGGGGCCTGAGGCCTTAAATTGCCCGGTTGCCTCCTGGAATTGCGCCTCTCGCAGGATGCCTCCCAGACGCAAGGTGGCACCAGTGCCAACTTGGTCTGCTTTGAGAGTGTCAAGTGGGTCCTGAAAACTGACACCCAGAACAGTGGCTTGTGAGTTTTGTTTCCCAGGGAAAAAGCCTGTACAATGGTTCAGGGTCCTGCGGCCTTAAATTGCCGGGTGCCTCCTGGAATTCGGCCTCTCGCAGGATGCCTCCCAGACGCAAGGTGGCACCAGTGCCAACTTGGTCTGGTTTGAGAGTGCCAAGTGTGTCCTGCAAACTGACACCCAGAACTGTGGCTTGTGAGTTTTGTTTCCCAGGGAAAAAGCCTGTACAATGGTTCAGGGTCCTGCGGCCTTAAATTGCCGGGTGCCTCCTGAAATTCCGCATCTCGCCAGATGTTTCACAGACGCTAAGCAACACCAGTGCCAAATTGGTCTGGTTTAAGAGTGCCAAGTTTGTCCTGCAAACTGACACCCAGAACAGTGGCTTGTGTGTTTTGTTTCCCAGGGAAAAAGCCTGTACAATGGTTCAGGGTCCTCCGGCCTTAAATTGCCGGGTGCCTCCTGGAATTCCGCGTTTTACAAGATGCCTCCCAGACGCAAGGTGGCACCAGTGCCAACTTGGTCTGGTTAGAGAGTGTCAAGTGGGTCCTGAAAACTGACACCCAGAACAGTGGCTTGTGAGTTTTGTTTCCAGGGGAAAAAGCCTGTACAATGGTTCAGGGTCCTGCGGCCTTAAATTGCCGGGTGCCTCCTGGAGATCCGCCTGTCGCAGGATGCCTCCCAGACGCAAGGTGGCACCAGTGCCAACTTGGTCTGGTTTGAGAGTGCCAAGTGGGTCCTGAAAACTGACACCCAGAACAGTGGCTTGTGAGTTTTGTTTCCCAGGGAAAAAGCCTGTACAATGGTTCAGGGTCCTCCGGCCTTAAATTGCCGGGTGCCTCCTTGAATTCCGCATCTCACCAGATGTTTCCCAGACGCTAAGCAACACCAGTGCCAACTTGGTCTGGTTTAAGAGTGCCAAGTGGGTCCTGGAAACTGACACCCAGAACAGTGGCTTGTGAGTTTTGTTTCCCAGGGAGAAAGCCTGTACAATGGTGCAGGGTCCTGAGGCCTTAAATTGCCGGATGCCTCCGGGAATTCGCCGTCTTGCAGGATGCCTCCCAGACGCAAGGTTGCACCAGTGCCAACTTGGTCTGGTTTGAGAGTGCCAAGTGGGTCCTGCAAACTGAAACCCAGAACAGTGGCTTGTGAGTTTTGTTTCCCAGGGAAAAAGCCTGTACAATGGTTCAGGGTCCTGCAGCCTTAAATTGCCGGGTGCCTCCTGGAGATCCGCCTCTCGCAGGATGCCTCCCAGACGCATGGTGGCACCAGTGCCAACTTGGTCTGGTTTGAGAGTGCCAAGTGGGTCCTGCAAACTGACACCCAGAACAGTGGCTTGTGAGTTTTGTTTCCCAGGGAAAAAGCCTGTACAATGGTTCAGGGGCCTGCGGCCTTAAATTGCCGGGTGCCTCCTGGAATTCCGCATCACGCCAGATGTTTCCCAGACGCTAAGCAACACCAGTGCCAAATTGGTCTGGTTTAAGAGTGCCAAGTGGGTCCTGAAAACTTACACCCAGAACAGTGGCTTCTGAATTTTGTTTTTCCGAGAAAAAGCCTGTAGAATGGTTTTGGGTCCTGCGGCCTTAAATTGCCGGGTGCCTCCTGGAATTCCGCCTCTCGCAGGATGCCTCCCAGACGCAAGGTGGCACCAGTGCCAACTTGGTCTGGTTTAAGAGTGCCAAGTGTGTCCTGCAAACTGACACCCAGAACAGTGGCTTGTGAGTTTTGTTTCCCAGGGAAAAAGCCTGTACAATGGTTCAGGGGCCTGAGGCCTTAAATTGCCCGGTTGCCTCCTGGAATTGCGCCTCTCGCAGGATGCCTCCCAGACGCAAGGTGGCACCAGTGCCAACTTGCTCTGCTTTGAGAGTGTCAAGTGGGTCCTGAAAACTGACACCCAGAAAAGTGGCTTGTGAGTTTTGTTTCCCAGGGAAAAAGCCTGTAAAATGGTTTAGGTTAATTCCGCCTTTAATAGCCGGGTGCCACCTGGAATTGCGCCTCTCGCAGGATGCCTCCCAGACGCAAGGTGGCACCAGTGCGAACTTGGTCTGCTTTGAGAGTGCCAAGTGTGTCCTGAAAACTGACACCCAGAACTGTGGCTTGTGAGTTTTGTTTCCCAGGGAACAAGCCTGTACAATAGTTCAGGCGCCTGCGGCCTTAAATTGCCGGGTGCCTCCTGGAATTCCGCATCTCGCCAGATGTTTCACAGACGCTAAGCAACACCAGTGCCAAATTGGTCTGGTTTAAGAGTGCCAAGTTGGTCCTGCAAACTGACACCCAGAACAGTGGCTTGTGAGTTTTGTTTCCCAGGGAAAAAGCCTGTACAAGGGTTCAGGGTCCTCCGGCCTTAAATTGCCGGGTGCCTCCTGGACTTGCGCCTCTCGCAGGATGCCTCCCAGACGCAACGTGGCAACAGTGCCAACTTGGTCTGCTTTGAGAGTGTCAAGTGTGTCCCGAAAACTGACACCCAGAACAGTGGCTTGTGAGTTTTGTTTCCCAGGGAAAAAGCCTGTACAATGGTTCAGGGGCACCAGTGCCATCTGGGTCTGGTTTGAGAGTGTCAAGTGGGTCCTGAAAACTGACACCCAGAACAGTGGCTTGTGAGTTTTGTTTCCCAGGGAAAAAGCCTGTACAATGGTTCAGGGTCCTGCGGCCTTAAATTGCCGGGTGCCTCCTGGAGATCCGCCTCTCGCAGGATGACTCCCAGACGCATGGTGGCACCAGTGCCAACTTGGTCTGGTTTGAGAGTGCCAAGTGGGTCCTGCAAACTGACACCCAGAACAGTGGCTTGTGAGTTTTCTTTCCCAGGGAAAAAGCCTGTACAATGGTTCAGGGTCCTGCGGCCTTAAATTGCCGGGTGCCTCCTGGAATTCCGCATGACGCCAGATGTTTCCCAGACGCTAAGCAACACCAGTGCCAAATTGGTCTGGTTTAAGAGTGCCAAGTTGGTCCTGAACACTGACACCCAGAACAGTGGCTTGTGAGTTTTGTTTCCCAGGGAAAAAGCCTGTACAATGGTTCAGGGTCCTCCGGCCTTAAATTGCCGGGTGCCTCCTGGACTTGCGCCTCTCGCAGGATGCCTCCCAGACGCAACGTGGCAACAGTGCCAACTTGGTCTGCTTTGAGAGTGTCAAGTGTGTCCTGAAAACTGACACCCAGAACAGTGGCTTGTGAGTTTTGTTTCCCAGGGAAAAAGCCTGTACAATGGTTCAGGGGCACCAGTGCCATCTTGGTCTGGTTTGAGAGTGTCAAGTGGGTCCTGAAAACTGACACCCAGAACAGTGGCTTGTGAGTTTTGTTTCCAGGGGAAAAAGCCTGTACAATGGTTCAGGGTCCTGCGGCCTTAAATTGCCGGGTGCCTCCTGGAGATCCGCCTCTCGCAGGATGACTCCCAGACGCATGGTGGCACCAGTGCCAACTTGGTCTGCTTTGAGAGTGCCAAGTGGGTCCTGCAAACTGACACCCAGAACAGTGGCTTGTGAGTTTTGTTTCCCAGGGAAAAAGCCTGTACAATGGTTCAGGGTCCTGCGGCCTTAAATATCCCGGTGCCTCCTGGAATTCCGCATCACGCCAGATGTTTCCCAGACGCTAAGCAACACCAGTGCCAAATTGGTCTGGTTTAAGAGTGCCAAGTAGGTCCTGCAAACTGACACCCAGAACAGTGGCTTGTGAGTTTTGTTTCCCAGGGAAAAAGCCTGTACAATGGTTCAGGGGCCTGAGGCCTTAAATTGCCGGGTGCCTCCTGGAATTCGGCGTCTTGCAAGATGCCTCCCGGACGCAAGGTGGCACCAGTGCCAACTTGGTCTGCTTTGAGAGTGCCAAGTGGGTCCTGCAAACTGACACCCAGAACAGTGGCTTTTGAGTTTTCTTTCCCAGGGAAAAAGCTGTAGAATGGTTTTGGGTCCTGCGGCCTTAAATTGCCGGGTGCCTCCTGGAATTCGGCCTCTCGCAGGATGCCTCCCAGACGCAAGGTGGCACCAGTTCCAACTTGGTCTGGTTTAAGAGTGCCAAGTGTGTCCTGCAAACTGACACCCAGAACAGTGGCTTGTGAGTTTTGTTTCCCAGGGAAAAAGCCTGTACAATGGTTCAGGGGCCTGAGGCCTTAAATTGCCCGGTTGCCTCCTGGAATTGCGCCTCTCGCAGGATGCCTCCCAGACGCAAGGTGGCACCAGTGCCAACTTGGTCTGCTTTGAGAGTGTCAAGTGGGTCCTGAAAACTGACACCCAGAACAGTGGCTTGTGAGTTTTGTTTCCCAGGGAAAAAGCCTGTACAATGGTTCAGGGTCCTGCGGCCTTAAATTGCCGGGTGCCTCCTGGAATTCGGCCTCTCGCAGGATGCCTCCCAGACGCAAGGTGGCACCAGTTCCAACTTGGTCTGGTTTAAGAGTGCCAAGTGTGTCCTGCAAACTGACACCCAGAACAGTGGCTTGTGAGTTTTGTTTCCCAGGGAAAAAGCCTGTACAATGGTTCAGGGGCCTGAGGCCTTAAATTGCCCGGTTGCCTCCTGGAATTGCGCCTCTCGCAGGATGCCTCCCAGACGCAAGGTGGCACCAGTGCCAACTTGGTCTGCTTTGAGAGTGTCAAGTGGGTCCTGAAAACTGACACCCAGAACAGTGGCTTGTGAGTTTTGTTTCCCAGGGAAAAAGCCTGTACAATGGTTCAGGGTCCTGCGGCCTTAAATTGCCGGGTGCCTCCTGGAATTCGGCCTCTCGCAGGATGCCTCCCAGACGCAAGGTGGCACCAGTGCACTCTTGGTCTGGTTTGAGAGTGCCAAGTGGGTCCTGAAAAATGACACCCAGAAAAGTGGCTTGTGAGTTTTGTTTCCCAGGGAAAAAGCCTGTAAAATGGTTTAGGTAAATTCCGCCTTTAATAGCCGGGTGCCACCTGGAATTGCGCCTCTCGCAGGATGCCTCCCAGACGCAAGGTGGCACCAGTGCCAACTTGGTCTGGTTTGAGAGTGCCAAGTGTGTCCTGCAAACTGACACCCAGAACTGTGGCTTGTGAGTTTTGTTTCCCAGGGAAAAAGCCTGTACAATGGTTCAGGGTCCTGCGGCCTTAAATTGCCGGGTGCCTCCTGAAATTCCGCATCTCGCCAGATGTTTCACAGACGCTAAGCAACACCAGTGCCAAATTGGTCTGGTTTAAGAGTGCCAAGTTGGTCCTGAAAACTGAAACCCAGAACAGTGGCTTGTGTGTTTTGTTTCCCAGGGAAAAAGCCTGTACAATGGTTCAGGGTCCTCCGGCCTTAAATTGCCGCGTACCTCCTGGAATTCCGCGTTTTACAAGATGCCTCCCAGACGCAAGGTGGCACCAGTGCCAACTTGGTCTGGTTAGAGAGTGCCAAGTGGGTCCTGAAAACTGACACCCAGAACAGTGGCTTCTGAATTTTGTTTTCCCGGGAAAAAGCCTGTAGAATGGTTTTGGGTCCTGCGGCCTTAAATTGCCGGGTACCTCCTGGAATTCCGCCCCTCGCAGGATGCCTCCCAGACGCAAGGTGGCACCAGTGCCAACTTTGTCTGCTTTGAGAGTGTCAAGTGGGTCCTGAAAACTGACACCCAGAACAGTGGCTTGTGAGTTGTGTTTCCCAGGGAAAAAGCCTGTACAATGGTTCAGGGGCCTGAGGCCTTAAATTGCCCGGATGCCTCCTGGAATTGCGCCTCTCGCAGGATGCCTCCCAGACGCAAGGTGGCACCAGTGCCAACTTGGTCTGCTTTGAGAGTGTCAAGTGGGTCCTGAAAACTGACACCCAGAACAGTGGCTTGTGAGTTTTGTTTCCAGGGGAAAAAGCCTGTACAATGGTTCAGGGTCCTGCGGCCTTAAATTGCCGGGTGCCTCCTGGAATTCCGCCTGTCGCAGGATGCCTCCCAGACGCAAGGTGGCACCAGTGCCAACTTGGTCTGGTTTGAGAGTGCCAAGTGGGTCCTGCAAACTGACACCCAGAACAGTGGCTTGTGAGTTTTGTTTCCCAGGGAAAAAGCCTGTACAATGGTTCAGGGTCCTCCGGCCTTAAATTGCCGGGTGCCTCCTTGAATTCCGCATCTCACCAGATGTTTCCCAGACGCTAAGCAACACCAGTGCCAACTTGGTCTGGTTTAAGAGTGCCAAGTGGGTCCTTGAAACTGACACCCAGAACAGTGGCTTGTGAGTTTTGTTTCCCAGGGAGAAAGCCTGTACTATGGTGCAGGGTCCTGAGGCCTTAAATTGCCAGATGCCTCCGGGAATTCGGCGTCTTGCAGGATGCCTCCCAGACGCAAGGTGGCACCAGTGCCAACTTGGTCTGGTTTGAGAGTGCCAAGTGGGTCCTGCAAACTGAAACCCAGAACAGTGGCTTGTGAGTTTTGTTTCCCAGGGAAAAAGCCTGTACAATGGTTCAGGGTCCTGCAGCCTTAAATTGCCGGGTGCCTCCTGGAGATCCGCCTCTCGCAGGATGCCTCCCAGACGCATGGTGGCACCAGTGCCAACTTGGTCTGGTTTGAGAGTGCCAAGTGGGTCCTGCAAACTGACACCCAGAACAGTGGCTTGTGAGTTTTGTTTCCCAGGGAAAAAGCCTGTACAATGGTTCAGGGGCCTGCGGCCTTAAATTGCCGGGTGCCTCCTGGAATTCCGCATCACGCCAGATGTTTCCCAGACGCTAAGCAACACCAGTGCCAAATTGGTCTGGTTTAAGAGTGCCAAGTGGGTCCTGAAAACTGACACCCAGAACAGTGGCTTCTGAATTTTGTTTTTCCGAGAAAAAGCCTGTAGAATGGTTTTGGGTCCTGCGGCCTTAAATTGCCGGGTGCCTCCTGGAATTCCGCCTCTCGCAGGATGCCTCCCAGACGCAAGGTGGCACCAGTGCCAACTTGGTCTGGTTTAAGAGTGCCAAGTGTGTCCTGCAAACTGACACCCAGAACAGTGGCTTGTGAGTTTTGTTTCCCAGGGAAAAAGCCTGTACAATGGTTCAGGGGCCTGAGGCCTTAAATTGCCCGGTTGCCTCCTGGAATTGCGCCTCTCGCAGGATGCCTCCCAGACGCTAAGCAACACCAGTGCCAACTTGCTCTGCTTTGAGAGTGTTGTGTGGGTCCTGAAAACTGACACCCAGAACAGTGGCTTGTGAGTTTTGTTTCCCAGGGAAAAAGCCTGTACAATGGTTCAGGGTCCTGCGGCCTTAAATTGCCGGGTGCCTCCTGGAATTCGGCCTCTCGCAGGATGCCTCCCAGACGCAAGGTGGCACCAGTGCCAACTTGGTCTGCTTTGAGAGTGCCAAGTGGGTCCTGAAAACTGACACCCAGAAAAGTGGCTTGTGAGTTTTGTTTCCCAGGGAAAAAGCCTGTAAAATGGTTTAGGTAAATTCCGCATTTAATAGCCGGGTGCCAACTGGAATTGCGTCTCTCGCAGGATGCCTCCCAGACGCAAGGTGGCACCAGTGCCAACTTGGTCTGCTTTGAGAGTGCCAACTGTGTCCTGCAAACTGACACCCAGAACAGTGGCTTGTGAGTTTTGTTTCCCAGGGAAAAAGCCTGTACAATGGTTCAGGGGCACCAGTGCCATCTTGGTCTGGTTTGAGAGTGTCAAGTGGGTCCTGAAAACTGACACCCAGAACAGTGGCTTGTAAGTTTTGTTTCCCAGGGAAAAAGCCTGTACAATGGTTCAGGGTCCTGCGGCCTTAAATTGCCGGGTGCCTCCTGGAATTCCGCATCACGCCAGATGTTTCCCAGACGCTAAGCAACACCAGTGCCAAATCGGTGTGGTTTAAGAGTGCCAAGTGGGTCCTGAAAACTGACACCCAGAACAGTGGCTTGTGAGTTTTGTTTCCCAGGGAAAAAGCCTGTACAATGGTTCAGGGGCCTGAGGCCTTAAATTGCCGGGTGCCTCCTGGAATTCGGCGTCTTGCAAGATGCCTCCCAGACGCAAGGTGGCACCAGTGCCAACTTGGTCTGCTTTGAGAGTGCCAAGTGGGTCCTGCAAACTGACACCCAGAACAGTGGCTTGTGAGTTTTGTTTCCCAGGGAAAAAGCCTGTAGAATGGTTTTGGGTCCTGCAGCCTTAAAATGCCGGGTGCCTCCTGGAATTGCGCCTCTCGCAGGATGCCTCCCAGACGCAAGGTGGCACCAGTTCCAACTTGGTCTGGTTTAAGAGTGCCAAGTGTGTCCTGCAAACTGACACCCAGAACAGTGGCTTGTGAGTTTTGTTTCCCAGGGAAAAAGCCTGTACAATGGTTCAGGGTCCTGCGGCCTTAAATTGCCGGGTGCCTCCTGGAATTCGGCCTCTCGCAGGATGCCTCCCAGACGCAAGGTGGCACCAGTGCCAACTTGGTCTGGTTTGAGAGTGCCAAGTGGGTCCTGAAAACTGACACCCAGAAAAGTGGCTTGTGAGTTTTCTTTCCCAGGGAAAAAGCCTGTACAATGGTTTAGGTAAATTCCGCCTTTAATAGCTGGGTGCCACCTGGAATTGCGCCTCTCGCAGGATGCCTCCCAGACGCAAGGTGGCACCAGTGCCAACTTGGTCTGCTTTGAGAGTGCCAAGTAAGTCCGGCAAACTGACACCCAGAACTGTGGCTTGTGAGTTTTGTTTCCCAGGGAAAAAGCCTGTACAATGGTTCAGGGTCCTGCGGCCTTAAATTGCCGGGTGCCTCCTGGAATTCGGCCTGTTGCAGGATGCCTCCCAGACGCAAGGTGGCACCAGTGCCAACTTGGTCTGGTTTGAGAGTGCCAAGTGGGTCCTGCAAACTGACACCCAGAACAGTGGCTTGTGAGTTTTGTTTCCCAGGGAAAAAGCCTGTACAATGGTTCAGGGTCCTGCGGCCTTAAATTGCCGGGTGCCTCCTTGAATTCCGCATCTCACCAGATGTTTCCCAGACGCTAAGCAACACCAGTGCCAAATTGGTCTGGTTTAAGAGTGCCAAGTGGGTCCTGGAAACTGACACCCAGAACAGTGGCTTGTGAGTTTTGTTTCCCAGGGAGAAATCCTGTACAATGGTGCAGGGTCCTGAGGCCTTAAATTGCCGGATGCCTCCGGGAATTCGCCGTCTTGCAAGATGGCTCCCAGACGCAAGGTGGCACCAGTGCCAACTTGGTCTGGTTTGAGAGTGCCAAGTGGGTCCTGCAAACTGACACCCAGAACAGTGGCTTGTGAGTTTTGTTTCCCAGGGAAAAAGCCTGTACAATGGTTCAGGGGCACCAGTGCCATCTTGGTCTGGTTTGAGAGTGTCAAGTGGGTCCTGAAAACTGACACCCAGAACAGTGGCTTGTGAGTTTTGTTTCCCAGGGAAAAAGCCTGTACAATGGTTCAGGGGCCAGAGGCCTTAAATTGCCGGGTGCCTCCTGGAGATCCGCCTCTCGCAGGATGACTCCCAGACGCATGGTGGCACCAGTGCCAACTTGGTCTGGTTTGAGAGTGCCAAGTGGGTCCTGCAAACTGACACCCAGAACAGTGGCTTGTGAGTTTTCTTTCCCAGGGAAAAAGCCGGTACAATGGTTCAGGGTCCTGCTGCCTTAAATTGCCGGGTGCCTCCTGGAATTCCGCATCACGCCAGATGTTTCCCAGACGCTAAGCAACACCAGTGCCAAATTGGTGTGGTTTAAGAGTGCCAAGTGGGTCCTGAAAATTGACACCCAGAACAGTGGCTTGTGAGTTTTGTTTCCCAGGGAAAAAGCCTGTACAATGGTTCAGGGGCCTGAGGCCTTAAATTGCCGGGTGCCTCCTGGAATTCGGCGTCTTGCAAGATGCCTCCCAGACGCAAGGTGGCACCAGTGCCAACTTGGTCTGCTTTGAGAGTGCCAAGTGGGTCCTGCAAACTGACACCCAGAACAGTGGCTTGTGAGTTTTGTTTCCCAGGGAAAAAGCCTGTAGAATGGTTTTGGGTCCTGCAGCCTTAAATTGCCGGGTGCCTCCTGGAATTGCGCCTCTCGCAGGATGCCTCCCAGACGCAAGGTGGCACCAGTGCCAATTTGGTCTGCTTTGAGAGTGTCAAGTGGGTTTTGAAAACTGACACCCAGAACAGTGGCTTGTGAGTTTTGTTTCCCAGGGAAAAAGCCTGTACAATGGTTCAGGGTCCTGCGGCCTTAAATTGCCGGGTGCCTCCTGGAATTCGGCCTCTCGCAGGATGCCTCCCAGACGCAAGGTGGCACCAGTGCCAACTTGGTCTGGTTTGAGAGTGCCAAGTGGGTCCTGAAAACTGACACCCAGAACAGTGGCTTGTGAGTTTTGTTTCCCAGGGAAAAAGCCTGTAGAATGGTTTTGGGTCCTGCAGCCTTAAATTGCCGGGTGCCTCCTGGAATTCCGCCTCTCGCAGGATGCCTCCCAGACGCAAGGTGGCACCAGTTCCAACTTGGTCTGGTTTAAGAGTGCCAAGTGTGTCCTGCAAACTGACACCCAGAACAGTGGCTTGTGAGTTTTGTTTCCCAGGGAAAAAGCCTGTACAATGGTTCAGGGGCCTGAGGCCTTAAATTGCCCGGTTTCCTCCTGGAATTGCGCCTCTCGCAGGATGCCTCCCAGACGCAAGGTGGCACCAGTGCCAACTTTGTCTGCTTTGAGAGTGTCAAGTGGGTCCTGAAAACTGACACCCAGAACAGTGGCTTGTGAGTTTTGTTTCCCAGGGAAAAAGCCTGTACAATGGTTCAGGGGCACCAGTGCCATCTTGGTCTGGTTTGAGAGTGTCAAGTGGGTCCTGAAAACTGACACCCAGAACAGTGGCTTGTGAGTTTTGTTTCCCAGGGAAAAAGTTTGTACAATGGTTCAGGGTCCTGCGGCCTTAAATTGCCGGGTGCCTCCTGGAGATCCGCCTCTCGCAGGATGACTCCCAGACGCATGGTGGCACCAGTGCCAACTTGGTCTGGTTTGAGAGTGCCAAGTGGGTCCTGCAAACTGACACCCAGAACAGTGGCTTGTGAGTTTTGTTTCCCAGGGAAAAAGCCTGTACAATGGTTCAGGGTCCTGCGGCCTTAAATTGCCGGGTGCCTCCTGGAATTCCGCATCACGCCAGATGTTTCCCACACGCTAAGCAACACCAGTGCCAAATTGGTCTGGTTTAAGAGTGCCAAGTGGGTCCTGAAAACTGACACCCAGAACAGTGGCTTGTGAGTTTTGTTTCCCAGGGAAAAAGCCTGTACAATGGTTCAGGGGCCTGAGGCCTTAAATTGCCTAGTGCCTCCTGGAATTCGGACTCTCGCAGGGTGCCTCCCAGACGCAAAATGACACCATTTCCAACTTGGTCTGGTTTGAGAGTGCCAAGTGGGTCCTGAAAACTGACACCCAGAACAGTGGCTTGTGAGTTTTGTTTCCCAGGGAAAAAGCCTGTACAATGGTTCAGGGTCCTGCGGCCTTAAATTGCGAGGTGCCTCCTGGAATTCCGCATCACGCCAGATTTTTCCCAGACGCTAAGCAACACCAGTGCCAACTTAGTCTGGTTTGAGAGTGCCAAGTGGGTCCTGAAAACTGACACCCAGAACAGTGGCTTGTGAGTTTTGTTTCCCAGGGAAAAAGCCTGTACAATGGTTCAGGGGCCTGAGGCCTTAAATTGCCGGGTGCCTCCTGGAATTCGGCCTCTCGCAGGATGCCTCCCAGAGGCAAGGTGGCACCAGTGCCAACTTGGTCTGGTTTGAGAGTGCCAAGTGGGTCCTGAAAACTGACACCCAGAAAAGTGGCTTGTGAGTTTTCTTTCCCAGGGAAAAAGCCTGTACAATGGTTTAGGTTAATTCCGCCTTTAATAGCCGGGTGCCACCTGGAATTGCGCCTCTCGCAGGATGCCTCCCAGACGCAAGCTGGCACCAGTGCCAACTTGGTCTGCTTTGAGAGTGCCAAGTAAGTCCTGCAAACTGACACCCAGAACTGTGGCTTGTGAGTTTTGTTTCCCAGGGAAAAAGCCTATACAATGGTTCAGGGGCCTGCGGCCTTAAATTGCCGGGTGCCTCCTTGAATTCAGCGCCTTGCAAGATGCCTCCCAGACGCAAGGTGGCACCAGTGCCAACTTGGTCTGGTTTAAGAGTGCCAAATGGGTCCTGAAATCTGACAGCCAGAACAGTGGCTTGTGAGTTTTCTTTCCCAGGGAAAAAGCCTGTAAGTTGGTTCAGGGTCCTGCGGCCTTAAACTGCCGGGTGCCTCCTGGAATTGCGCCTCTCGCAGGATGCCTCCCAGACGCAAGGTGGCACCAGTGCCAACTTGGTCTGCTTTGAGAGTGTCAAGTGTGTCCTGCAAACTGACACCCAGAACAGTGGCTTGTGAGTTTTCTTTCCCAGGGAAAAAGCCTGTACAATGGTTTAGGTTAATTCCGCCTTTAATAGCCGGGTGCCACCTGGAATTGCGCCTCTCGCAGGATGCCTCCCAGACGCAAGGTGGCACCAGTGCCAACTTGGTCTGCTTTGAGAGTGCCAAGTAAGTCCTGCAAACTGATACCCAGAACTGTGGCTTGTGAGTTTTGTTTCCCAGGGAAAAAGCCTGTACAATGGTTCAGGGGCCTGCGGCCTTAAATTGCCGGGTGCCTCCTGGAATTCGGCCTGTCGCAGGATGCCTCCCAGACGCAAGGTGGCACCAGTGCCAACTTGGTCTGGTTTGAGAGTGCCAAGTGTGTCCTGAAAACTGACACCCAGAACAGTGGCTTGTGAGTTTTGTTTCCCAGGGAAAAAGCCTGTACAATGGTTCAGGGGCACCAGTGCCATCTTGGTCTGGTTTGAGAGTGTCAAGTGGGTCCTGAAAACTGACACCCAGAACAGTGGCTTGTGAGTTTTGTTTCCCAGGGAAAAAGCCTGTACAATGGTTCAGGGTCCTGCGGCCTTAAATTGCCGGGTGCCACCTGGAGATCCGCCTCTCGCAGGATGCCTCCCAGACGCATGGTGGCACCAGTGCCAACTTGGTCTGGTTTGAGAGTGCCAAGTGGGTCCTGCAAACTGACACCCAGAACAGTTGCTTGTGAGTTTTGTTTCCCAGGGTAAAAGCCTGTAAAATGGTTCAGGGTCCTGCGGCCTTAAATTGCCGGGTTCCTCCTGGAATTGCGCCTCTCGCAGGATGCCTCCCAGACACAAGGTGGCACCAGTGCCAACTTGGTCTGGTTTGAGAGTGCCAAGTGTGTCCTGAAAACTGACACCCAGAACAGTGGCTTGTGAGTTTTGTTTCCCAGGGAAAAAGCCTGTACAATGGTTCAGGGTCCTGCTGCCTTAAATTGCCGGGTGCCTCCTGGAATTCCGCATCACGCCAGATGTTTCCCAGACGCTAAGCAACACCAGTGCCAAATTGGTGTGGTTTAAGAGTGCCAAGTGGGTCCTGAAAACTGACACCCAGAACAGTGGCTTGTGAGTTTTGTTTCCCAGGGAAAAAGCCTGTACAATGGTTCAGGGGCCTGAGGCCTTAAATTGCCGGGTGCCTCCTGGAATTCGGCCTCTCGCAGGATGCCTCCCAGAGGCAAGGTGGCACCAGTGCCAACTTGGTCTGGTTTGAGAGTGCCAAGTGGGTCCTGAAAACTGACACCCAGAAAAGTGGCTTGTGAGTTTTCTTTCCCAGGGAAAAAGCCTGTACAATGGTTTAGGTTAATTCCGCCTTTAATAGCCGGGTGCCACCTGGAATTGCGCCTCTCGCAGGATGCCTCCCAGACGCAAGCTGGCACCAGTGCCAACTTGGTCTGCTTTGAGAGTGCCAAGTAAGTCCTGCAAACTGACACCCAGAACTGTGGCTTGTGAGTTTTGTTTCCCAGGGAAAAAGCCTATACAATGGTTCAGGGGCCTGCGGCCTTAAATTGCCGGGTGCCTCCTTGAATTCAGCGCCTTGCAAGATGCCTCCCAGACGCAAGGTGGCACCAGTGCCAACTTGGTCTGGTTTAAGAGTGCCAAATGGGTCCTGAAATCTGACAGCCAGAACAGTGGCTTGTGAGTTTTCTTTCCCAGGGAAAAAGCCTGTAAGTTGGTTCAGGGTCCTGCGGCCTTAAACTGCCGGGTGCCTCCTGGAATTGCGCCTCTCGCAGGATGCCTCCCAGACGCAAGGTGGCACCAGTGCCAACTTGGTCTGCTTTGAGAGTGTCAAGTGTGTCCTGCAAACTGACACCCAGAACAGTGGCTTGTGAGTTTTCTTTCCCAGGGAAAAAGCCTGTACAATGGTTTAGGTTAATTCCGCCTTTAATAGCCGGGTGCCACCTGGAATTGCGCCTCTCGCAGGATGCCTCCCAGACGCAAGGTGGCACCAGTGCCAACTTGGTCTGCTTTGAGAGTGCCAAGTAAGTCCTGCAAACTGACACCCAGAACTGTGGCTTGTGAGTTTTGTTTCCCAGGGAAAAAGCCTGTACAATGGTTCAGGGGCCTGCGGCCTTAAATTGCCGGGTGCCTCCTGGAATTCGGCATCTTGCAGGATGCCTCCCAGACGCAAGGTGGCACCAGTGCCAACTTGGTCTGGTTTGAGAGTGCCAAGTGTGTCCTGAAAACTGACACCCAGAACAGTGGCTTGTGAGTTTTGTTTCCCAGGGAAAAAGCCTGTACAATGGTTCAGGGGCACCAGTGCCATCTTGGTCTGGTTTGAGAGTGTCAAGTGGGTCCTGAAAACTGACACCCAGAACAGTGGCTTGTGAGTTTTGTTTCCCAGGGAAAAAGCCTGTACAATGGTTCAGGGTCCTGCGGCCTTAAATTGCCGGGTGCCTCCTGGAGATCCGCCTCTCGCAGGATGCCTCCCAGACGCATGGTGGCACCAGTGCCAACTTGGTCTGGTTTGAGAGTGCCAAGTGGGTCCTGCAAACTGACACCCAGAACAGTTGCTTGTGAGTTTTGTTTCCCAGGGTAAAAGCCTGTAAAATGGTTCAGGGTCCTGCGGCCTTAAATTGCCGGGTTCCTCCTGGAATTGCGCCTCTCGCAGGATGCCTCCCAGACACAAGGTGGCACCAGTGCCAACTTGGTCTGGTTTGAGAGTGCCAAGTGTGTCCTGAAAACTGACACCCAGAACAGTGGCTTGTGAGTTTTGTTTCCCAGGGAAAAAGCCTGTACAATGGTTCAGGGTCCTGCGGCCTTAAATTGCCGGGTGCCTCCTGGACTTGCGCCTCTCGCAGGATGCCTCCCAGACGCAAGGTGGCACCAGTGCCAACTTGGTCTGCTTTGAGAGTGTCAAGTGGGTCCTGAAAACTGACACCCAGAACTGTGGCTTGTGAGTTTTGTTTCCCAGGGAAAAAGCCTGTACAATGGTTCAGGGGCACCAGTGCCATCTTGGTCTGGTTTGAGAGTGTCAAGTGGGTCCTGAAAACTGACACCCAGAACAGTGGCTTGTGAGTTTTGTTTCCCAGGGAAAAAGTTTGTACAATGGTTCAGGGTCCTGCGGCCTTAAATTGCCGGGTGCCTCCTGGAGATCCGCCTCTCGCAGGATGACTCCCAGACGCATGGTGGCACCAGTGCCAACTTGGTCTGGTTTGAGAGTGCCAAGTGGGTCCTGCAAACTGACACCCAGAACTGTGGCTTGTGAGTTTTGTTTCCCAGGGAACAAGCCTGTACAATAGTTCAGGGGCCTGCGGCCTTAAATTGCCGGGTGCCTCCTGGAATTCCGCATCACGCCAGATGTTTCCCACACGCTAAGCAACACCAGTGCCAAATTGGTCTGGTTTAAGAGTGCCAAGTGGGTCCTGAAAACTGACACCCAGAACAGTGGCTTGTGAGTTTTGTTTCCCAGGGAAAAAGCCTGTACAATGGTTCAGGGGCCTGAGGCCTTAAATTGCCTAGTGCCTCCTGGAATTCGGACTCTCGCAGGGTGCCTCCCAGACGCAAAATGACACCATTTCCAACTTGGTCTGGTTTGAGAGTGCCAAGTGGGTCCTGAAAACTGACACCCAGAACAGTGGCTTGTGAGTTTTGTTTCCCAGGGAAAAAGCCTGTACAATGGTTCAGGGTCCTGCGGCCTTAAATTGCGAGGTGCCTCCTGGAATTCCGCATCACGCCAGATTTTTCCCAGACGCTAAGCAACACCAGTGCCAACTTAGTCTGGTTTGAGAGTGCCAAGTGGGTCCTGAAAACTGACACCCAGAACAGTGGCTTGTGAGTTTTGTTTCCCAGGGAAAAAGCCTGTACAATGGTTCAGGGGCCTGAGGCCTTAAATTGCCGGGTGCCTCCTGGAATTCGGCCTCTCGCAGGATGCCTCCCAGAGGCAAGGTGGCACCAGTGCCAACTTGGTCTGGTTTGAGAGTGCCAAGTGGGTCCTGAAAACTGACACCCAGAAAAGTGGCTTGTGAGTTTTCTTTCCCAGGGAAAAAGCCTGTACAATGGTTTAGGTTAATTCCGCCTTTAATAGCCGGGTGCCACCTGGAATTGCGCCTCTCGCAGGATGCCTCCCAGACGCAAGCTGGCACCAGTGCCAACTTGGTCTGCTTTGAGAGTGCCAAGTAAGTCCTGCAAACTGACACCCAGAACTGTGGCTTGTGAGTTTTGTTTCCCAGGGAAAAAGCCTATACAATGGTTCAGGGGCCTGCGGCCTTAAATTGCCGGGTGCCTCCTTGAATTCAGCGCCTTGCAAGATGCCTCCCAGACGCAAGGTGGCACCAGTGCCAACTTGGTCTGGTTTAAGAGTGCCAAATGGGTCCTGAAATCTGACAGCCAGAACAGTGGCTTGTGAGTTTTCTTTCCCAGGGAAAAAGCCTGTAAGTTGGTTCAGGGTCCTGCGGCCTTAAACTGCCGGGTGCCTCCTGGAATTGCGCCTCTCGCAGGATGCCTCCCAGACGCAAGGTGGCACCAGTGCCAACTTGGTCTGCTTTGAGAGTGTCAAGTGTGTCCTGCAAACTGACACCCAGAACAGTGGCTTGTGAGTTTTCTTTCCCAGGGAAAAAGCCTGTACAATGGTTTAGGTTAATTCCGCCTTTAATAGCCGGGTGCCACCTGGAATTGCGCCTCTCGCAGGATGCCTCCCAGACGCAAGGTGGCACCAGTGCCAACTTGGTCTGCTTTGAGAGTGCCAAGTAAGTCCTGCAAACTGATACCCAGAACTGTGGCTTGTGAGTTTTGTTTCCCAGGGAAAAAGCCTGTACAATGGTTCAGGGGCCTGCGGCCTTAAATTGCCGGGTGCCTCCTGGAATTCGGCCTGTCGCAGGATGCCTCCCAGACGCAAGGTGGCACCAGTGCCAACTTGGTCTGGTTTGAGAGTGCCAAGTGTGTCCTGAAAACTGACACCCAGAACAGTGGCTTGTGAGTTTTGTTTCCCAGGGAAAAAGCCTGTACAATGGTTCAGGGGCACCAGTGCCATCTTGGTCTGGTTTGAGAGTGTCAAGTGGGTCCTGAAAACTGACACCCAGAACAGTGGCTTGTGAGTTTTGTTTCCCAGGGAAAAAGCCTGTACAATGGTTCAGGGTCCTGCGGCCTTAAATTGCCGGGTGCCACCTGGAGATCCGCCTCTCGCAGGATGCCTCCCAGACGCATGGTGGCACCAGTGCCAACTTGGTCTGGTTTGAGAGTGCCAAGTGGGTCCTGCAAACTGACACCCAGAACAGTTGCTTGTGAGTTTTGTTTCCCAGGGTAAAAGCCTGTAAAATGGTTCAGGGTCCTGCGGCCTTAAATTGCCGGGTTCCTCCTGGAATTGCGCCTCTCGCAGGATGCCTCCCAGACACAAGGTGGCACCAGTGCCAACTTGGTCTGGTTTGAGAGTGCCAAGTGTGTCCTGAAAACTGACACCCAGAACAGTGGCTTGTGAGTTTTGTTTCCCAGGGAAAAAGCCTGTACAATGGTTCAGGGTCCTGCTGCCTTAAATTGCCGGGTGCCTCCTGGAATTCCGCATCACGCCAGATGTTTCCCAGACGCTAAGCAACACCAGTGCCAAATTGGTGTGGTTTAAGAGTGCCAAGTGGGTCCTGAAAACTGACACCCAGAACAGTGGCTTGTGAGTTTTGTTTCCCAGGGAAAAAGCCTGTACAATGGTTCAGGGGCCTGAGGCCTTAAATTGCCGGGTGCCTCCTGGAATTCGGCCTCTCGCAGGATGCCTCCCAGAGGCAAGGTGGCACCAGTGCCAACTTGGTCTGGTTTGAGAGTGCCAAGTGGGTCCTGAAAACTGACACCCAGAAAAGTGGCTTGTGAGTTTTCTTTCCCAGGGAAAAAGCCTGTACAATGGTTTAGGTTAATTCCGCCTTTAATAGCCGGGTGCCACCTGGAATTGCGCCTCTCGCAGGATGCCTCCCAGACGCAAGCTGGCACCAGTGCCAACTTGGTCTGCTTTGAGAGTGCCAAGTGTGTCCTGCAAACTGACACCCAGAACTGTGGCTTGTGAGTTTTGTTTCCCAGGGAAAAAGCCTATACAATGGTTCAGGGTCCTGCGGCCTTAAATTGCCGGGTGCCTCCTTGAATTCAGCGCCTTGCAAGATGCCTCCCAGACGCAAGGTGGCACCAGTGCCAACTTGGTCTGGTTTAAGAGTGCCAAATGGGTCCTGAAATCTGACAGCCAGAACAGTGGCTTGTGAGTTTTCTTTCCCAGGGAAAAAGCCTGTAAGTTGGTTCAGGGTCCTGCGGCCTTAAACTGCCGGGTGCCTCCTGGAATTGCGCCTCTCGCAGGATGCCTCCCAGACGCAAGGTGGCACCAGTGCCAACTTGGTCTGCTTTGAGAGTGTCAAGTGTGTCCTGCAAACTGACACCCAGAACAGTGGCTTGTGAGTTTTCTTTCCCAGGGAAAAAGCCTGTACAATGGTTTAGGTTAATTCCGCCTTTAATAGCCGGGTGCCACCTGGAATTGCGCCTCTCGCAGGATGCCTCCCAGACGCAAGGTGGCACCAGTGCCAACTTGGTCTGCTTTGAGAGTGCCAAGTAAGTCCTGCAAACTGACACCCAGAACTGTGGCTTGTGAGTTTTGTTTCCCAGGGAAAAAGCCTGTACAATGGTTCAGGGGCCTGCGGCCTTAAATTGCCGGGTGCCTCCTGGAATTCGGCATCTTGCAGGATGCCTCCCAGACGCAAGGTGGCACCAGTGCCAACTTGGTCTGGTTTGAGAGTGCCAAGTGTGTCCTGAAAACTGACACCCAGAACAGTGGCTTGTGAGTTTTGTTTCCCAGGGAAAAAGCCTGTACAATGCTTCAGGGGCACCAGTGCCATCTTGGTCTGGTTTGAGAGTGTCAAGTGGGTCCTGAAAACTGACACCCAGAACAGTGGCTTGTGAGTTTTGTTTCCCAGGGAAAAAGCCTGTACAATGGTTCAGGGTCCTGCGGCCTTAAATTGCCGGGTGCCTCCTGGAGATCCGCCTCTCGCAGGATGCCTCCCAGACGCATGGTGGCACCAGTGCCAACTTGGTCTGGTTTGAGAGTGCCAAGTGGGTCCTGCAAACTGACACCCAGAACAGTTGCTTGTGAGTTTTGTTTCCCAGGGTAAAAGCCTGTAAAATGGTTCAGGGTCCTGCGGCCTTAAATTGCCGGGTTCCTCCTGGAATTGCGCCTCTCGCAGGATGCCTCCCAGACACAAGGTGGCACCAGTGCCAACTTGGTCTGGTTTGAGAGTGCCAAGTGTGTCCTGAAAACTGACACCCAGAACAGTGGCTTGTGAGTTTTGTTTCCCAGGGAAAAAGCCTGTACAATGGTTCAGGGTCCTGCGGCCTTAAATTGCCGGGTGCCTCCTGGACTTGCGCCTCTCGCAGGATGCCTCCCAGACGCAAGGTGGCACCAGTGCCAACTTGGTCTGCTTTGAGAGTGTCAAGTGGGTCCTGAAAACTGACACCCAGAACTGTGGCTTGTGAGTTTTGTTTCCCAGGGAAAAAGCCTGTACAATGGTTCAGGGGCACCAGTGCCATCTTGGTCTGGTTTGAGAGTGTCAAGTGGGTCCTGAAAACTGACACCCAGAACAGTGGCTTGTGAGTTTTGTTTCCCAGGGAAAAAGTTTGTACAATGGTTCAGGGTCCTGCGGCCTTAAATTGCCGGGTGCCTCCTGGAGATCCGCCTCTCGCAGGATGACTCCCAGACGCATGGTGGCACCAGTGCCAACTTGGTCTGGTTTGAGAGTGCCAAGTGGGTCCTGCAAACTGACACCCAGAACAGTGGCTTGTGAGTTTTGTTTCCCAGGGAAAAAGCCTGTACAATGGTTCAGGGTCCTGCGGCCTTAAATTGCCGGGTGCCTCCTGGAATTCCGCATCACGCCAGATGTTTCCCACACGCTAAGCAACACCAGTGCCAAATTGGTCTGGTTTAAGAGTGCCAAGTGGGTCCTGAAAACTGACACCCAGAACAGTGGCTTGTGAGTTTTGTTTCCCAGGGAAAAAGCCTGTACAATGGTTCAGGGGCCTGAGGCCTTAAATTGCCTAGTGCCTCCTGGAATTCGGACTCTCGCAGGGTGCCTCCCAGACGCAAAATGACACCATTTCCAACTTGGTCTGGTTTGAGAGTGCCAAGTGGGTCCTGAAAACTGACACCCAGAACAGTGGCTTGTGAGTTTTGTTTCCCAGGGAAAAAGCCTGTACAATGGTTCAGGGTCCTGCGGCCTTAAATTGCGAGGTGCCTCCTGGAATTCCGCATCACGCCAGATTTTTCCCAGACGCTAAGCAACACCAGTGCCAACTTAGTCTGGTTTGAGTGTGCCAAGTGGGTGCTGAAAACTGACACCCAGAACAGTGGCTTCTGAATTTTGTTTTCCCGGGAAAAAGCCTGTAGAATGGTTTTGGGTCCTGCGGCCTTAAATTGCCGGGTGCCTCCTGGAATTCCGCCTCTCGCAGGATGCCTCCCAGACGCAAGGTGGCACCAGTTCCAACTTGGTCTGGTTTAAGAGTGCCAAGTGTGTCCTGCAAACTGACACCCAGAACAGTGGCTTGTGAGTTTTTTTTCCCAGGGAAAAAACCTGTAAAATGGTTCAGGGGCCTGAGGCCTTAAATTGCCCGGTTGACTCCTGGAATTGCGCCTCTCGCAGGATGCCTCCCAGACGCAAGGTGGCACCAGTGCCAACTTGGTCTGCTTTGAGAGTGTCAAGTGGGTCCTGAAAACTGACACCCAGAACAGTGGCTTGTGAGTTTTGTTTCCCAGGGAAAAAGCCTGTACAATGGTTCAGGGTCCTGCGGCCTTAAATTGCCGGGTGCCTCCTGGAATTCCGCATCTCGCCAGATGTTTCACAGACGCTAAGCAACACCAGTGCCAAATTGGTCTGGTTTAAGAGTGCCAAGTTGGTCCTGCAAACTGACACCCAGGACAGTGGCTTGTGAGTTTTGTTTCCCAGGGAAAAAGCCTGTACAATGGTTCAGGGTCCTGCGGCCTTAAATTGCCGGGTGCCTCCCGGAATTCCGCATCACGCCAGATGCCTCCCAGACGCAAGGTGGCACCAGAGCCAACTTGGTCTGCTTTGAGAGTGCCAAGTGGGTCCTGCAAACTATCACCCAGAACAGTGGCTTGTGAGTTTTGTTTCCCAGGGAAAAAGCCTGTACAATGGTTCAGGCGCCTGAGGCCTTAAATTGCCGGGTGCCTCCTGGAAATCCGCCTGTCACAGGATGCCTCCCAGACGCTAAGCAACACCAGTGCCAACTTGCTCTGCTTTGAGAGTGTTGTGTGGGTCCTGAAAACTGACACCCAGAACAGTGGCTTGTGAGTTTTGTTTCCCAGGGAAAAAGCCTGTACAATGGTTCAGGGTCCTGCGGCCTTAAATTGCCGGGTGCCTCCTGGAATTCGGCCTCTCGCAGGATGCCTCCCAGACGCAAGGTGGCACCAGTGCCAACTTGGTCTGCTTTGAGAGTGCCAAGTGGGTCCTGAAAACTGACACCCAGAAAAGTGGCTTGTGAGTTTTGTTTCCCAGGGAAAAAGCCTGTAAAATGGTTTAGGTAAATTCCGCATTTAATAGCCGGGTGCCAACTGGAATTGCGTCTCTCGCAGGATGCCTCCCAGACGCAAGGTGGCACCAGTGCCAACTTGGTCTGCTTTGAGAGTGCCAACTGTGTCCTGCAAACTGACACCCAGAACAGTGGCTTGTGAGTTTTGTTTCCCAGGGAAAAAGCCTGTACAATGGTTCAGGGGCACCAGTGCCATCTTGGTCTGGTTTGAGAGTGTCAAGTGGGTCCTGAAAACTGACACCCAGAACAGTGGCTTGTAAGTTTTGTTTCCCAGGGAAAAAGCCTGTACAATGGTTCAGGGTCCTGCGGCCTTAAATTGCCGGGTGCCTCCTGGAGATCCGCCTCTCGCAGGATGACTCCCAGACGCATGGTGGCACCAGTGCCAACTTGGTCTGGTTTGAGAGTGCCAAGTGGGTCCTGCAAACTGACACCCAGAACAGTGGCTTGTGAGTTTTCTTTCCCAGGGAAAAAGCCGGTACAATGGTTCAGGGTCCTGCTGCCTTAAATTGCCGGGTGCCTCCTGGAATTCCGCATCACGCCAGATGTTTCCCAGACGCTAAGCAACACCAGTGCCAAATTGGTGTGGTTTAAGAGTGCCAAGTGGGTCCTGAAAACTGACACCCAGAACAGTGGCTTGTGAGTTTTGTTTCCCAGGGAAAAAGCCTGTACAATGGTTCAGGGGCCTGAGGCCTTAAATTGCCGGGTGCCTCCTGGAATTCGGCGTCTTGCAAGATGCCTCCCAGACGCAAGGTGGCACCAGTGCCAACTTGGTCTGCTTTGAGAGTGCCAAGTGGGTCCTGCAAACTGACACCCAGAACAGTGGCTTGTGAGTTTTGTTTCCCAGGGAAAAAGCCTGTAGAATGGTTTTGGGTCCTGCAGCCTTAAATTGCCGGGTGCCTCCTGGAATTGCGCCTCTCGCAGGATGCCTCCCAGACGCAAGGTGGCACCAGTTCCAACTTGGTCTGGTTTAAGAGTGCCAAGTGTGTCCTGCAAACTGACACCCAGAACAGTGGCTTGTGAGTTTTGTTTCCCAGGGAAAAAGCCTGTACAATGGTTCAGGGGCCTGAGGCCTTAAATTGCCCGGTTGCCTCCTGGAATTGCGCCTCTCGCAGGATGCCTCCCAGACGCAAGGTGGCACCAGTGCCAATTTGGTCTGCTTTGAGAGTGTCAAGTGGGTCCTGAAAACTGACACCCAGAACAGTGGCTTGTGAGTTTTGTTTCCCAGGGAAAAAGCCTGTACAATGGTTCAGGGTCCTGCGGCCTTAAATTGCCGGGTGCCTCCTGGAATTCGGCCTCTCGCAGGATGCCTCCCAGACGCAAGGTGGCACCAGTGCCAACTTGGTCTGGTTTGAGAGTGCCAAGTGGGTCCTGAAAACTGACACCCAGAAAAGTGGCTTGTGAGTTTTCTTTCCCAGGGAAAAAGCCTGTACAATGGTTTAGGTTAATTCCGCCTTTAATAGCCGGGTGCCACCTGGAATTGCGCCTCTCGCAGGATGCCTCCCAGACGCAAGGTGGCACCAGTGCCAACTTGGTCTGCTTTGAGAGTGCCAAGTAAGTCCGGCAAACTGACACCCAGAACAGTGGCTTGTGAGTTTTGTTTCCCAGGGTAAAAGCCTGTACAATGGTTCAGGGTCCTGCGGCCTTAAATTGCCGGGTGCCTCCTGGAATTCGGCCTGTTGCAGGATGCCTCCCAGACGCAAGGTGGCACCAGTGCCAACTTGGTCTGGTTTGAGAGTGCCAAGTGGGTCCTGGAAACTGACACCCAGAACAGTGGCTTGTGAGTTTTGTTTCCCAGGGAAAAAGCCTGTACAATGGTTCAGGGTCCTGCGGCCTTAAATTGCCGGGTGCCTCCTTGAATTCCGCATCTCACCAGATGTTTCCCAGACGCTAAGCAACACCAGTGCCAAATTGGTCTGGTTTAAGAGTGCCAAGTGGGTCCTGGAAACTGACACCCAGAACAGTGGCTTGTGAGTTTTGTTTCCCAGGGAGAAATCCTGTACAATGGTGCAGGGTCCTGAGGCCTTAAATTGCCGGATGCCTCCGGGAATTCGCCGTCTTGCAAGATGGCTCCCAGACGCAAGGTGGCACCAGTGCCAACTTGGTCTGGTTTGAGAGTGCCAAGTGGGTCCTGCAAACTGACACCCAGAACAGTGGCTTGTGAGTTTTGTTTCCCAGGGAAAAAGCCTGTACAATGGTTCAGGGGCACCAGTGCCATCTTGGTCTGGTTTGAGAGTGTCAAGTGGGTCCTGAAAACTGACACCCAGAACAGTGGCTTGTGAGTTTTGTTTCCCAGGGAAAAAGCCTGTACAATGGTTCAGGGTCCTGCGGCCTTAAATTGCCGGGTGCCTCCTGGAGATCCGCCTCTCGCAGGATGACTCCCAGACGCATGGTGGCACCAGTGCCAACTTGGTCTGGTTTGAGAGTGCCAAGTGGGTCCTGCAAACTGACACCCAGAACAGTGGCTTGTGAGTTTTCTTTCCCAGGGAAAAAGCCGGTACATTGGTTCAGGGTCCTGCTGCCTTAAATTGCCGGGTGCCTCCTGGAATTCCGCATCACGCCAGATGTTTCCCAGACGCTAAGCAACACCAGTGCCAAATTGGTGTGGTTTAAGAGTGCCAAGTGGGTCCTGAAAATTGACACCCAGAACAGTGGCTTGTGAGTTTTGTTTCCCAGGGAAAAAGCCTGTACAATGGTTCAGGGGCCTGAGGCCTTAAATTGCCGGGTGCCTCCTGGAATTCGGCGTCTTGCAAGATGCCTCCCAGACGCAAGGTGGCACCAGTGCCAACTTGGTCTGCTTTGAGAGTGCCAAGTGGGTCCTGCAAACTGACACCCAGAACAGTGGCTTGTGAGTTTTGTTTCCCAGGGAAAAAGCCTGTAGAATGGTTTTGGGTCCTGCAGCCTTAAATTGCCGGGTGCCTCCTGGAATTGCGCCTCTCGCAGGATGCCTCCCAGACGCAAGGTGGCACCAGTGCCAATTTGGTCTGCTTTGAGAGTGTCAAGTGGGTCCTGAAAACTGACACCCAGAACAGTGGCTTGTGAGTTTTGTTTCCCAGGGAAAAAGCCTGTACAATGGTTCAGGGTCCTGCGGCCTTTAATTGCCGGGTGCCTCCTGGAATTCGGCCTCTCGCAGGATGCCTCCCAGACGCATGGTGGCACCAGTGCCAACTTGGTCTGGTTTGAGAGTGCCAAGTGGGTCCTGCAAACTGACACCCAGAACAGTGGCTTGTGAGTTTTGTTTCCCAGGGAAAAAGCCTGTAGAATGGTTTTGGGTCCTGCAGCCTTAAATTGCCGGGTGCCTCCTGGAATTCCGCCTCTCGCAGGATGCCTCCCAGACGCAAGGTGGCACCAGTTCCAACTTGGTCTGGTTTAAGAGTGCCAAGTGTGTCCTGCAAACTGACACCCAGAACAGTGGCTTGTGAGTTTTGTTTCCCAGGGAAAAAGCCTGTACAATGGTTCAGGGGCCTGAGGCCTTAAATTGCCCGGTTTCCTCCTGGAATTGCGCCTCTCGCAGGATGCCTCCCAGACGCAAGGTGGCACCAGTGCCAACTTTGTCTGCTTTGAGAGTGTCAAGTGGGTCCTGAAAACTGACACGCAGAACAGTGGCTTGTGAGTTTTGTTTCCCAGGGAAAAAGCCTGTACAATGGTTCAGGGTCCTGCTGCCTTAAATTGCCGGGTGCCTCCTGGAATTCCGCATCACGCCAGATGTTTCCCAGACGCTAAGCAACACCAGTGCCAAATTGGTGTGGTTTAAGAGTGCCAAGTGGGTCCTGAAAACTGACACCCAGAACAGTGGCTTGTGAGTTTTGTTTCCCAGGGAAAAAGCCTGTACAATGGTTCAGGGGCCTGAGGCCTTAAATTGCCGGGTGCCTCCTGGAATTCGGCCTCTCGCAGGATGCCTCCCAGAGGCAAGGTGGCACCAGTGCCAACTTGGTCTGGTTTGAGAGTGCCAAGTGGGTCCTGAAAACTGACACCCAGAAAAGTGGCTTGTGAGTTTTCTTTCCCAGGGAAAAAGCCTGTACAATGGTTTAGGTTAATTCCGCCTTTAATAGCCGGGTGCCACCTGGAATTGCGCCTCTCGCAGGATGCCTCCCAGACGCAAGCTGGCACCAGTGCCAACTTGGTCTGCTTTGAGAGTGCCAAGTAAGTCCTGCAAACTGACACCCAGAACTGTGGCTTGTGAGTTTTGTTTCCCAGGGAAAAAGCCTATACAATGGTTCAGGGGCCTGCGGCCTTAAATTGCCGGGTGCCTCCTTGAATTCAGCGCCTTGCAAGATGCCTCCCAGACGCAAGGTGGCACCAGTGCCAACTTGGTCTGGTTTAAGAGTGCCAAATGGGTCCTGAAATCTGACAGCCAGAACAGTGGCTTGTGAGTTTTCTTTCCCAGGGAAAAAGCCTGTAAGTTGGTTCAGGGTCCTGCGGCCTTAAACTGCCGGGTGCCTCCTGGAATTGCGCATCTCGCAGGATGCCTCCCAGACGCAAGGTGGCACCAGTGCCAACTTGGTCTGCTTTGAGAGTGTCAAGTGTGTCCTGCAAACTGACACCCAGAACAGTGGCTTGTGAGTTTTCTTTCCCAGGGAAAAAGCCTGTACAATGGTTTAGGTTAATTCCGCCTTTAATAGCCGGGTGCCACCTGGAATTGCGCCTCTCGCAGGATGCCTCCCAGACGCAAGGTGGCACCAGTGCCAACTTGGTCTGCTTTGAGAGTGCCAAGTAAGTCCTGCAAACTCACACCCAGAACTGTGGCTTGTGAGTTTTGTTTCCCAGGGAAAAAGCCTGTACAATGGTTCAGGGGCCTGCGGCCTTAAATTGCCGGGTGCCTCCTGGAATTCGGCCTGTCGCAGGATGCCTCCCATACGCAAGGTGGCACCAGTGCCAACTTGGTCTGGTTTGAGAGTGCCAAGTGTGTCCTGAAAACTGACACCCAGAACAGTGGCTTGTGAGTTTTGTTTCCCAGGGAAAAAGCCTGTACAATGGTTCAGGGGCACCAGTGCCATCTTGGTCTGGTTTGAGAGTGTCAAGTGGGTCCTGAAAACTGACACCCAGAACAGTGGCTTGTGAGTTTTGTTTCCCAGGGAAAAAGCCTGTACAATGGTTCAGGGTCCTGCGGCCTTAAATTGCCGGGTGCCTCCTGGAGATCCGCCTCTCGCAGGATGCCTCCCAGACGCATGGTGGCACCAGTGCCAACTTGGTCTGGTTTGAGAGTGCCAAGTGGGTCCTGCAAACTGACACCCAGAACAGTTGCTTGTGAGTTTTGTTTCCCAGGGTAAAAGCCTGTAAAATGGTTCAGGGTCCTGCGGCCTTAAATTGCCGGGTTCCTCCTGGAATTGCGCCTCTCGCAGGATGCCTCCCAGACACAAGGTGGCACCAGTGCCAACTTGGTCTGGTTTGAGAGTGCCAAGTGTGTCCTGAAAACTGACACCCAGAACAGTGGCTTGTGAGTTTTGTTTCCCAGGGAAAAAGCCTGTACAATGGTTCAGGGTCCTGCTGCCTTAAATTGCCGGGTGCCTCCTGGAATTCCGCATCACGCCAGATGTTTCCCAGACGCTATGCAACACCAGTGCCAAATTGGTGTGGTTTAAGAGTGCCAAGTGGGTCCTGAAAACTGACACCCAGAACAGTGGCTTCTGAGTTTTGTTTCCCAGGGAAAAAGCCTGTACAATGGTTCAGGGGCCTGAGGCCTTAAATTGCCGGGTGCCTCCTGGAATTCGGCCTCTCGCAGGATGCCTCCCAGAGGCAAGGTGGCACCAGTGCCAACTTGGTCTGGTTTGAGAGTGCCAAGTGGGTCCTGAAAACTGACACCCAGAAAAGTGGCTTGTGAGTTTTCTTTCCCAGGGAAAAAGCCTGTACAATGGTTTAGGTTAATTCCGCCTTTAATAGCCGGGTGCCACCTGGAATTGCGCCTCTCGCAGGATGCCTCCCAGACGCAAGCTGGCACCAGTGCCAACTTGGTCTGCTTTGAGAGTGCCAAGTAAGTCCTGCAAACTGACACCCAGAACAGTGGCTTGTGAGTTTTGTTTCCCAGGGAAAAAGCCTATACAATGGTTCAGGGGCCTGCGGCCTTAAATTGCCGGGTGCCTCCTTGAATTCAGCGCCTTGCAAGATGCCTCCCAGACGCAAGGTGGCACCAGTGCCAACTTGGTCTGGTTTAAGAGTGCCAAATGGGTCCTGAAATCTGACAGCCAGAACAGTGGCTTGTGAGTTTTCTTTCCCAGGGAAAAAGCCTGTAAGTTGGTTCAGGGTCCTGCGGCCTTAAACTGCCGGGTGCCTCCTGGAATTGCGCCTCTCGCAGGATGCCTCCCAGACGCAAGGTGGCACCAGTGCCAACTTGGTCTGCTTTGAGAGTGTCAAGTGTGTCCTGCAAACTGACACCCAGAACAGTGGCTTGTGAGTTTTCTTTCCCAGGGAAAAAGCCTGTACAATGGTTTAGGTTAATTCCGCCTTTAATAGCCGGGTGCCACCTGGAATTGCGCCTCTCGCAGGATGCCTCCCAGACGCAAGGTGGCACCAGTGCCAACTTGGTCTGCTTTGAGAGTGCCAAGTAAGTCCTGCAAACTGACACCCAGAACTGTGGCTTGTGAGTTTTGTTTCCCAGGGAAAAAGCCTGTACAATGGTTCAGGGGCCTGCGGCCTTAAATTGCCGGGTGCCTCCTGGAATTCGGCCTGTCGCAGGATGCCTCCCAGACGCAAGGTGGCACCAGTGCCAACTTGGTCTGGTTTGAGAGTGCCAAGTGTGTCCTGAAAACTGACACCCAGAACAGTGGCTTGTGAGTTTTGTTTCCCAGGGAAAAAGCCTGTACAATGGTTCAGGGGCACCAGTGCCATCTTGGTCTGGTTTGAGAGTGTCAAGTGGGTCCTGAAAACTGACACCCAGAACAGTGGCTTGTGAGTTTTGTTTCCCAGGGAAAAAGCCTGTACAATGGTTCAGGGTCCTGCGGCCTTAAATTGCCGGGTGCCTCCTGGAGATCCGCCTCTCGCAGGATGCCTCCCAGACGCATGGTGGCACCAGTGCCAACTTGGTCTGGTTTGAGAGTGCCAAGTGGGTCCTGCAAACTGACACCCAGAACAGTTGCTTGTGAGTTTTGTTTCCCAGGGTAAAAGCCTGTAAAATGGTTCAGGGTCCTGCGGCCTTAAATTGCCGGGTTCCTCCTGGAATTGCGCCTCTCGCAGGATGCCTCCCAGACACAAGGTGGCACCAGTGCCAACTTGGTCTGGTTTGAGAGTGCCAAGTGTGTCCTGAAAACTGACACCCAGAACAGTGGCTTGTGAGTTTTGTTTCCCAGGGAAAAAGCCTGTACAATGGTTCAGGGTCCTGCGGCCTTAAATTGCCGGGTGCCTCCTGGACTTGCGCCTCTCGCAGGATGCCTCCCAGACGCAAGGTGGCACCAGTGCCAACTTGGTCTGCTTTGAGAGTGTCAAGTGGGTCCTGAAAACTGACACCCAGAACTGTGGCTTGTGAGTTTTGTTTCCCAGGGAAAAAGCCTGTACAATGGTTCAGGGGCACCAGTGCCATCTTGGTCTGGTTTGAGAGTGTCAAGTGGGTCCTGAAAACTGACACCCAGAACAGTGGCTTGTGAGTTTTGTTTCCCAGGGAAAAAGTTTGTACAATGGTTCAGGGTCCTGCGGCCTTAAATTGCCGGGTGCCTCCTGGAGATCCGCCTCTCGCAGGATGACTCCCAGACGCATGGTGGCACCAGTGCCAACTTGGTCTGGTTTGAGAGTGCCAAGTGGGTCCTGCAAACTGACACCCAGAACAGTGGCTTGTGAGTTTTGTTTCCCAGGGAAAAAGCCTGTACAATGGTTCAGGGTCCTGCGGCCTTAAATTGCCGGGTGCCTCCTGGAATTCCGCATCACGCCAGATGTTTCCCAGACGCTAAGCAACACCAGTGCCAAATTGGTCTGGTTTAAGAGTGCCAAGTGGGTCCTGAAAACTGACACCCAGAACAGTGGCTTGTGAGTTTTGTTTCCCAGGGAAAAAGCCTGTACAATGGTTCAGGGGCCTGAGGCCTTAAATTGCCTAGTGCCTCCTGGAATTCGGACCCTCGCAGGGTGCCTCCCAGACGCAAAATGACACCATTTCCAACTTGGTCTGGTTTGAGAGTGCCAAGTGGGTCCTGAAAACTGACGCCCAGAACAGTGGCTTGTGAGTTTTGTTTCCCAGGGAAAAAGCCTGTACAATGGTTCAGGGTCCTGCGGCCTTAAATTGCGAGGTGCCTCCTGGAATTCCGCATCACGCCAGATGTTTCCCAGACGCTAAGCAACACCAGTGCCAACTTAGTCTGGTTTGAGTGTGCCAAGTGGGTGCTGAAAACTGACACCCAGAACAGTGGCTTCTGAATTTTGTTTTCCCGGGAAAAAGCCTGTAGAATGGTTTTGGGTCCTGCGGCCTTAAATTGCCGGGTGCCTCCTGGAATTCCGCCTCTCGCAGGATGCCTCCCAGACGCAAGGTGGCACCAGTTCCAACTTGGTCTGGTTTAAGAGTGCCAAGTGTGTCCTGCAAACTGACACCCAGAACAGTGGCTTGTGAGTTTTTTTTCCCAGGGAAAAAACCTGTAAAATGGTTCAGGGGCCTGAGGCCTTAAATTGCCCGGTTGACTCCTGGAATTGCGCCTCTCGCAGGATGCCTCCCAGACGCAAGGTGGCACCAGTGCCAACTTGGTCTGCTTTGAGAGTGTCAAGTGGGTCCTGAAAACTGACACCCAGAACAGTGGCTTGTGAGTTTTGTTTCCCAGGGAAAAAGCCTGTACAATGGTTCAGGGTCCTGCGGCCTTAAATTGCCGGGTGCCTCCTGGAATTCCGCATCTCGCCAGATGTTTCACAGACGCTAAGCAACACCAGTGCCAAATTGGTCTGGTTTAAGAGTGCCAAGTTGGTCCTGCAAACTGACACCCAGGACAGTGGCTTGTGAGTTTTGTTTCCCAGGGAAAAAGCCTGTACAATGGTTCAGGGTCCTGCGGCCTTAAATTGCCGGGTGCCTCCCGGAATTCCGCATCACGCCAGATGCCTCCCAGACGCAAGGTGGCACCAGTGCCAACTTGGTCTGCTTTGAGAGTGCCAAGTGGGTCCTGCAAACTATCACCCAGAACAGTGGCTTGTGAGTTTTGTTTCCCAGGGAAAAAGCCTGTACAATGGTTCAGGCGCCTGAGGCCTTAAATTGCCGGGTGCCTCCTGGAAATCCGCCTGTCACAGGATGCCTCTTAGGCGCAACATGACACCAGTGCCAACTTGGTCTGGTTTGAGAGTGCCAAGTGGGTCCTGAAAACTGACACCCAGAACAGTGGCTTGTGAGTTTTTTTTCCCAGGGAAAAAGCCTGTACAATGGTTCAGGGTCCTGCGGCCTTAAATTGCCGGGTGCCTCCTGGAATTCGGCCTCTCGCAGGATGTCTCCCAGACGCTAAGCAACACCAGTGCCAACTTTGACTGGTTTAAGAGCGCCAAGTGGGTCCTGGAAACTGACACCCAGAACAGTGGCTTGTGAGTTTTGTTTCCCAGGGAAAAAGCCTGTACAATGGTTCAGGGGCCTGCGGCCTTAAATTTCCGGGTGCCTCCTGGAATTCGGCGTCTTGCAAGATGCCTCCCAGACGCAAGGTGGCACCAGTTCCAACTTGGTCTGGTTTAAGAGTGCCAAATGGGTCCTTAAATCTGACAGCCAGAACAGTGGCTTGTGAGTTTTGTTTCCCAGGGAAAAAGCCTGTAAGTTGGTTCAGGGTCCTGCGGCCTTAAACTGCCGGGTGCCTCCTGGAATTGCGCCTCTCGCAGGATGCCTCCCAGACGCAAGGTGGCACCAGTGCCAACTTGGTGTGCTTTGAGAGGGTCAAGTGTGTCCTGAAAACTGACACCCAGAACAGTGGCTTGTGAGTTTTGTTTCCCAGGGAAAAAGCCTGTACAATGGTTCAGGGGCACCAGTGCCATCTTGGTCTGGTTTGAGAGTGTCAAGTGGGTCCTGAAAACTGACACCCAGAACAGTGGCTTGTGAGTTTTGTTTCCCAGGGAAAAAGCCTGTACAATGGTTCAAGGTCCTGCGGCCTTAAATTGCCGGGTGCCTCCTGGAGATCCGCCTCTCGCAGGATGCCTCCCAGACGCATGGTGGCACCAGTGCCAACTTGGTCTGGTTTGAGAGTGCCAAGTGGGTCCTGCAAACTGACACCCAGAACAGTTGCTTGTGAGTTTTGTTTCCCAGGGTAAAAGCCTGTAAAATGGTTCAGGGTCCTGCGGCCTTAAATTGCCGGGTTCCTCCTGGAATTGCGCCTCTCGCAGGATGCCTCCCAGACACAAGGTGGCACCAGTGCCAACTTGGTCTGGTTTGAGAGTGCCAAGTGTGTCCTGCCAACTGACACCCAGGACAGTGGCTTGTGAGTTTTGTTTCCCAGGGAAAAAGCCTGTACAATGGTTCAGGGTCCTGCGGCCTTAAATTGCCGGGTGCCTCCTGGACTTGCGCCTCTCGCAGGATGCCTCCCAGACGCAAGGTGGCACCAGTGCCAACTTGGTCTGCTTTGAGAGTGTCAAGTGTGTCCTGAAAACTGACACCCAGAACAGTGGCTTGTGAGTTTTGTTTCCCAGGGAAAAAGCCTGGACAATGATTCAGGGGCACCAGTGCCATCTTGGTCTGGTTTGAGAGTGTCAAGTGGGTCCTGAAAACTGACACCCAGAACAGTGGCTTGTGAGTTTTGTTTCCCAGGGAAAAAGTTTGTACAATGGTTCAGGGTCCTGCGGCCCTAAATTTCCGGGTGCCTCCTGGAGATCCGCCTCTCGCAGGATGACTTCCAGACGCATGGTGGCACCAGTGCCAACTTGGTCTGGTTTGAGAGTGCCAAGTGGGTCCTGCAAACTGACACCCAGAACAGTGGCTTGTGAGTTTTGTTTCCCAGGGAAAAAGCCTGTACAATGGTTCAGGGTCCTGCGGCCTTAAATTGCCGGGTGCCTCCTGGAATTCCGCATCACGCCAGATGTTTCCCAGACGCTAAGCAACACCAGTGCCAAATTGGTCTGGTTTAAGAGTGCCAAGTGGGTCCTGAAAACTGACACCCAGAACAGTGGCTTGTGAGTTTTGTTTCCCAGGGAAAAAGCCTGTACAATGGTTCAGGGGCCTGAGGCCTTAAATTGCCGGGTGCCTCCTGGAATTCGGACTCTCGCAGGGTGCCTCCCAGACGCAAAATGACACCATTTCCAACTTGGTCTGGTTTGAGAGTGCCAAGTGGGTCCTGGAAACTGACACCCAGAACAGTGGCTTGTGAGTTTTTTTTCCCAGGGAAAAAGCCTGTACAATGGTTCAGGGTCCTGCGGCCTTAAATTGCGAGGTGCCTCATGGAATTCCGCATCACGCCAGATTTTTCCCAGACGCTAAGCAACACCAGTGCCAACTTAGTCTGGTTTGAGTGTGCCAAGTGGGTCCTGAAAACTGACACCCAGAACAGTGGCTTCTGAATTTTGTTTTCCCGGGAAAAAGCCTGTAGAATGGTTTTGGGTCCTGCGGCCTTAAATTGCCGGGTGCCTCTTGGAATTCCGCCTCTCGCAGGATGCCTCCCAGACGCAAGGTGGCACCAGTTCCAACTTGGTCTGGTTTAAGAGTGCCAAGTGTGTCCTGCAAACTGACACCCAGAACAGTGGCTTGTGAGTTTTTTTTCCCAGGGAAAAAGCCTGTACAATGGTTCAGGGGCCTGAAGCCTTAAATTGCCCGGTTTCCTCCTGGAATTGCGCCTCTCGCAGGATGCCTCCCAGACGCAAGGTGGCACCAGTGCCAACTTGGTCTGCTTTGAGAGTGTCAAGTGGGTCCTGAAAACTGACACCCAGAACAGTGGCTTGTGAGTTTTGTTTCCCAGGGAAAAAGCCTGTACAATGGTTCAGGGTCCTGCGGCCTTAAATTGCCGGGTGCCTCCTGGAATTCCGCATCTCGCCAGATGTTTCACAGACGCTAAGCAACACCAGTGCCAAATTGGTCTGGTTTAAGAGTGCCAAGTTGGTCCTGCAAATTGACACCCAGAACAGTGGCTTGTGAGTTTTGTTTCCCAGGGAAAAAGCCTGTACAATGGTTCAGGGTCCTGCGGCCTTAAATTGCCGGGTGCCTCCTGGAATTCGGCGTCTTGCAAGATGCCTCCCAGACGCAAGGTGGCACCAGTGCCAACTTGGTCTGGTTTGAGAGTGCCAAGTGGGTCCTGAAAACTGACACCCAGAACAGTGGCTTCTGAATTTTGTTTTTCCGGGAAAAAGCCTGTAGAATGGTTTTGGGTCTTGCGGCCTTAAATTGCCGGGTGCCTCCTGGAATTCCGCCTCTCGCAGGATGCCTCCCAGACGCAAGGTGGCACCAGTTCCAACTTGGTCTGGTTTAAGAGTGCCAAGTGTGTCCTGCAAACTGACACCCAGAACAGTGGCTTGTGAGTTTTTTTTCCCAGGGAAAAAACCTGTAAAATGGTTCAGGGGCCTGAGGCCTTAAATTGCCCGGTTGACTCCTGGAATTGCGCCTCTCGCAGGATGCCTCCCAGACGCAAGGTGGCACCAGTGCCAACTTGGTCTGCTTTGAGAGTGTCAAGTGGGTCCTGAAAACTGACACCCAGAACAGTGGCTTGTGAGTTTTGTTTCCCAGGGAAAAAGCCTGTACAATGGTTCAGGGTCCTGCGGCCTTAAATTGCCGGGTGCCTCCTGGAATTCCGCATCTCGCCAGATGTTTCACAGACGCTAAGCAACACCAGTGCCAAATTGGTCTGGTTTAAGAGTGCCAAGTTGGTCCTGCAAACTGACACCCAGGACAGTGGCTTGTGAGTTTTGTTTCCCAGGGAAAAAGCCTGTACAATGGTTCAGGGTCCTGCGGCCTTAAATTGCCGGGTGCCTCCCGGAATTCCGCATCACGCCAGATGCCTCCCAGACGCAAGGTGGCACCAGTGCCAACTTGGTCTGCTTTGAGAGTGCCAAGTGGGTCCTGCAAACTATCACCCAGAAGAGTGGCTTGTGAGTTTTGTTTCCCAGGGAAAAAGCCTGTACAATGGTTCAGGCGCCTGAGGCCTTAAATTGCCGGGTGCCTCCTGGAAATCCGCCTGTCACAGGATGCCTCCCAGACGCTAAGCAACACCAGTGCCAACTTGCTCTGCTTTGAGAGTGTTGTGTGGGTCCTGAAAACTGACACCCAGAACAGTGGCTT
The DNA here is from genome assembly GCF_963513975.1 of Fringilla coelebs. NCBI lineage: Eukaryota > Metazoa > Chordata > Aves > Passeriformes > Fringillidae > Fringilla > Fringilla coelebs. Next base: position 290,474 of record NW_028167527.1, read on the forward strand.
GTGAGTTTTGTTTCCCAGGGAAAAAGCCTGTACAATGGTTCAGGGTCCTGCGGCCTTAAATTGCCGGGTGCCTCCTGGAATTCGGCCTCTCGCAGGATGCCTCCCAGACGCAAGGTGGCACCAGTGCCAACTTGGTCTGCTTTGAGAGTGCCAAGTGGGTCCTGAAAACTGACACCCAGAAAAGTGGCTTGTGAGTTTTGTTTCCCAGGGAAAAAGCCTGTAAAATGGTTTAGGTAAATTCCGCATTTAATAGCCGGGTGCCAACTGGAATTGCGTCTCTCGCAGGATGCCTCCCAGACGCAAGGTGGCACCAGTGCCAACTTGGTCTGCTTTGAGAGTGCCAACTGTGTCCTGCAAACTGACACCCAGAACAGTGGCTTGTGAGTTTTGTTTCCCAGGGAAAAAGCCTGTACAATGGTTCAGGGGCACCAGTGCCATCTTGGTCTGGTTTGAGAGTGTCAAGTGGGTCCTGAAAACTGACACCCAGAACAGTGGCTTGTAAGTTTTGTTTCCCAGGGAAAAAGCCTGTACAATGGTTCAGGGTCCTGCGGCCTTAAATTGCCGGGTGCCTCCTGGAGATCCGCCTCTCGCAGGATGACTCCCAGACGCAAGGTGGCACCAGTGCCAACTTGGTCTGGTTTGAGAGTGCCAAGTGGGTCCTGCAAACTGACACCCAGAACAGTGGCTTGTGAGTTTTCTTTCCCAGGGAAAAAGCCGGTACAATGGTTCAGGGTCCTGCTGCCTTAAATTGCCGGGTGCCTCCTGGAATTCCGCATCACGCCAGATGTTTCCCAGACGCTAAGCAACACCAGTGCCAAATTGGTGTGGTTTAAGAGTGCCAAGTGGGTCCTGAAAACTGACACCCAGAACAGTGGCTTGTGAGTTTTGTTTCCCAGGGAAAAAGCCTGTACAATGGTTCAGGGGCCTGAGGCCTTAAATTGCCGGGTGCCTCCTGGAATTCGGCGTCTTGCAAGATGCCTCCCAGACGCAAGGTGGCACCAGTGCCAACTTGGTCTGCTTTGAGAGTGCCAAGTGGGTCCTGCAAACTGACACCCAGAACAGTGGCTTGTGAGTTTTGTTTCCCAGGGAAAAAGCCTGTAGAATGGTTTTGGGTCCTGCAGCCTTAAATTGCCGGGTGCCTCCTGGAATTGCGCCTCTCGCAGGATGCCTCCCAGACGCAAGGTGGCACCAGTTCCAACTTGGTCTGGTTTAAGAGTGCCAAGTGTGTCCTGCAAACTGACACCCAGAACAGTGGCTTGTGAGTTTTGTTTCCCAGGGAAAAAGCCTGTACAATGGTTCAGGGGCCTGAGGCCTTAAATTGCCCGGTTGCCTCCTGGAATTGCGCCTCTCGCAGGATGCCTCCCAGACGCAAGGTGGCACCAGTGCCAATTTGGTCTGCTTTGAGAGTGTCAAGTGGGTCCTGAAAACTGACACCCAGAACAGTGGCTTGTGAGTTTTGTTTCCCTGGGAAAAAGCCTGTACAATGGTTCAGGGTCCTGCGGCCTTAAATTGCCGGGTGACTCCTGGAATTCGGCCTCTCGCAGGATGCCTCCCAGACGCAAGGTGGCACCAGTGCCAACTTGGTCTGGTTTGAGAGTGCCAAGTGGGTCCTGAAAACTGACACCCAGAAAAGTGGCTTGTGAGTTTTCTTTCCCAGGGAAAAAGCCTGTACAATGGTTTAGGTTAATTCCGCCTTTAATAGCCGGGTGCCACCTGGAATTGCGCCTCTCGCAGGATGCCTCCCAGACGCAAGGTGGCACCAGTGCCAACTTGGTCTGCTTTGAGAGTGCCAAGTAAGTCCGGCAAACTGACACCCAGAACTGTGGCTTGTGAGTTTTGTTTCCCAGGGAAAAAGCCTGTACAATGGTTCAGGGTCCTGCGGCCTTAAATTGCCGGGTGCCTCCTGGAATTCGGCCTGTTGCAGGATGCCTCCCAGACGCAAGGTGGCACCAGTGCCAACTTGGTCTGGTTTGAGAGTGCCAAGTGGGTCCTGCAAACTGACACCCAGAACAGTGGCTTGTGAGTTTTGTTTCCCAGGGAAAAAGCCTGTACAATGGTTCAGGGTCCTGCGGCCTTAAATTGCCGGGTGCCTCCTTGAATTCCGCATCTCACCAGATGTTTCCCAGACGCTAAGCAACACCAGTGCCAAATTGGTCTGGTTTAAGAGTGCCAAGTGGGTCCTGGAAACTGACACCCAGAACAGTGGCTTGTGAGTTTTGTTTCCCAGGGAGAAAGCCTGTACAATGGTTCAGGGGCACCAGTGCCATCTTGGTCTGGTTTGAGAGTGTCAAGTGGGTCCTGAAAACTGACACCCAGAACAGTGGCTTGTGAGTTTTGTTTCCCAGGGAAAAAGCCTGTACAATGGTTCAGGGTCCTGCGGCCTTAAATTGCCGGGTGCCTCCTGGAGATCCGCCTCTCGCAGGATGACTCCCAGTCGCATGGTGGCACCAGTGCCAACTTGGTCTGGTTTGAGAGTGCCAAGTGGGTCCTGCAAACTGACACCCAGAACAGTGGCTTGTGAGTTTTGTTTCCCAGGGAAAAAGCCGGTACAATGGTTCAGGGTCCTGCTGCCTTAAATTGCCGGGTGCCTCCTGGAATTCCGCATCACGCCAGATGTTTCCCAGACGCTAAGCAACACCAGTGCCAAATTGGTGTGGTTTAAGAGTGCCAAGTGGGTCCTGAAAATTGACACCCAGAACAGTGGCTTGTGAGTTTTGTTTCCCAGGGAAAAAGCCTGTACAATGGTTCAGGGGCCTGAGGCCTTAAATTGCCGGGTGCCTCCTGGAATTCGGCGTCTTGCAAGATGCCTCCCAGACGCAAGGTGGCACCAGTGCCAACTTGGTCTGCTTTGAGAGTGCCAAGTGGGTCCTGCAAACTGACACCCAGAACAGTGGCTTGTGAGTTTTGTTTCCCAGGGAAAAAGCCTGTAGAATGGTTTTGGGTCCTGCAGCCTTAAATTGCCGGGTGCCTCCTGGAATTGCGCCTCTCGCAGGATGCCTCCCAGACGCAAGGTGGCACCAGTGCCAATTTGGTCTGCTTTGAGAGTGTCAAGTGGGTCCTGAAAACTGACACCCAGAACAGTGGCTTGTGAGTTTTGTTTCCCAGGGAAAAAGCCTGTACAATGGTTCAGGGTCCTGCGGCCTTAAATTGCCGGGTGCCTCCTGGAATTCGGCCTCTCGCAGGATGCCTCCCAGACGCATGGTGGCACCAGTGCCAACTTGGTCTGGTTTGAGAGTGCCAAGTGGGTCCTGCAAACTGACACCCAGAACAGTGGCTTGTGAGTTTTGTTTCCCAGGGAAAAAGCCTGTAGAATGGTTTTGGGTCCTGCAGCCTTAAATTGCCGGGTGCCTCCTGGAATTCCGCCTCTCGCAGGATGCCTCCCAGACGCAAGGTGGCACCAGTTCCAACTTGGTCTGGTTTAAGAGTGCCAAGTGTGTCCTGCAAACTGACACCCAGAACAGTGGCTTGTGAGTTTTGTTTCCCAGGGAAAAAGCCTGTACAATGGTTCAGGGGCCTGAGGCCTTAAATTGCCCGGTTTCCTCCTGGAATTGCGCCTCTCGCAGGATGCTTCCCAGACGCAAGGTGGCACCAGTGCCAACTTTGTCTGCTTTGAGAGTGTCAAGTGGGTCCTGAAAACTGACACGCAGAACAGTGGCTTGTGAGTTTTGTTTCCCAGGGAAAAAGCCTGTACAATGGTTCAGGGTCCTGCTGCCTTAAATTGCCGGGTGCCTCCTGGAATTCCGCATCACGCCAGATGTTTCCCAGACGCTAAGCAACACCAGTGCCAAATTGGTGTGGTTTAAGAGTGCCAAGTGGGTCCTGAAAACTGACACCCAGAACAGTGGCTTGTGAGTTTTGTTTCCCAGGGAAAAAGCCTGTACAATGGTTCAGGGGCCTGAGGCCTTAAATTGCCGGGTGCCTCCTGGAATTCGGCCTCTCGCAGGATGCCTCCCAGAGGCAAGGTGGCACCAGTGCCAACTTGGTCTGGTTTGAGAGTGCCAAGTGGGTCCTGAAAACTGACACCCAGAAAAGTGGCTTGTGAGTTTTCTTTCCCAGGGAAAAAGCCTGTACAATGGTTTAGGTTAATTCCGCCTTTAATAGCCGGGTGCCACCTGGAATTGCGCCTCTCGCAGGATGCCTCCCAGACGCAAGCTGGCACCAGTGCCAACTTGGTCTGCTTTGAGAGTGCCAAGTAAGTCCTGCAAACTGACACCCAGAACTGTGGCTTGTGAGTTTTGTTTCCCAGGGAAAAAGCCTATACAATGGTTCAGGGGCCTGCGGCCTTAAATTGCCGGGTGCCTCCTTGAATTCAGCGCCTTGCAAGATGCCTCCCAGACGCAAGGTGGCACCAGTGCCAACTTGGTCTGGTTTAAGAGTGCCAAATGGGTCCTGAAATCTGACAGCCAGAACAGTGGCTTGTGAGTTTTCTTTCCCAGGGAAAAAGCCTGTAAGTTGGTTCAGGGTCCTGCGGCCTTAAACTGCCGGGTGCCTCCTGGAATTGCGCCTCTCGCAGGATGCCTCCCAGACGCAAGGTGGCACCAGTGCCAACTTGGTCTGCTTTGAGAGTGTCAAGTGTGTCCTGCAAACTGACACCCAGAACAGTGGCTTGTGAGTTTTGTTTCCCAGGGAAAAAGCCTGTACAATGGTTTAGGTTAATTCCGCCTTTAATAGCCGGGTGCCACCTGGAATTGCGCCTCTCGCAGGATGCCTCCCAGACGCAAGGTGGCACCAGTGCCAACTTGGTCTGCTTTGAGAGTGCCAAGTAAGTCCTGAAAACTGACACCCAGAACTGTGGCTTGTGAGTTTTGTTTCCCAGGGAAAAAGCCTGTACAATGGTTCAGGGGCCTGCGGCCTTAAATTGCCGGGTGCCTCCTGGAATTCGGCCTGTCACAGGATGCCTCCCAGACGCAAGGTGGCACCAGTGCCAACTTGGTCTGGTTTGAGAGTGCCAAGTGTGTCCTGAAAACTGACACCCAGAACAGTGGCTTGTGAGTTTTGTTTCCCAGGGAAAAAGCCTGTACAATGGTTCAGGGGCACCAGTGCCATCTTGGTCTGGTTTGAGAGTGTCAAGTGGGTCCTGAAAACTGACACCCAGAACAGTGGCTTGTGAGTTTTGTTTCCCAGGGAAAAAGCCTGTACAATGGTTCAGGGTCCTGCGGCCTTAAATTGCCGGGTGCCTCCTGGAGATCCGCCTCTCGCAGGATGCCTCCCAGACGCATGGTGGCACCAGTGCCAACTTGGTCTGGTTTGAGAGTGCCAAGTGGGTCCTGCAAACTGACACCCAGAACAGTTGCTTGTGAGTTTTGTTTCCCAGGGTAAAAGCCTGTAAAATGGTTCAGGGTCCTGCGGCCTTAAATTGCCGGGTTCCTCCTGGAATTGCGCCTCTCGCAGGATGCCTCCCAGACACAAGGTGGCACCAGTGCCAACTTGGTCTGGTTTGAGAGTGCCAAGTGTGTCCTGAAAACTGACACCCAGAACAGTGGCTTGTGAGTTTTGTTTCCCAGGGAAAAAGCCTGTACAATGGTTCAGGGTCCTGCGGCCTTAAATTGCCGGGTGCCTCCTGGACTTGCGCCTCTCGCAGGATGCCTCCCAGACGCAAGGTGGCACCAGTGCCAACTTGGTCTGCTTTGAGAGTGTCAAGTGGGTCCTGAAAACTGACACCCAGAACTGTGGCTTGTGAGTTTTGTTTCCCAGGGAAAAAGCCTGTACAATGGTTCAGGGGCACCAGTGCCATCTTGGTCTGGTTTGAGAGTGTCAAGTGGGTCCTGAAAACTGACACCCAGAACAGTGGCTTGTGAGTTTTGTTTCCCAGGGAAAAAGTTTGTACAATGGTTCAGGGTCCTGCGGCCTTAAATTGCCGGGTGCCTCCTGGAGATCCGCCTCTCGCAGGATGACTCCCAGACGCATGGTGGCACCAGTGCCAACTTGGTCTGGTTTGAGAGTGCCAAGTGGGTCCTGCAAACTGACACCCAGAACAGTGGCTTGTGAGTTTTGTTTCCCAGGGAAAAAGCCTGTACAATGGTTCAGGGTCCTGCGGCCTTAAATTGCCGGGTGCCTCCTGGAATTCCGCATCACGCCAGATGTTTCCCAGACGCTAAGCAACACCAGTGCCAAATTGGTCTGGTTTAAGAGTGCCAAGTGGGTCCTGAAAACTGACACCCAGAACAGTGGCGTGTGAGTTTTGTTTCCCAGGGAAAAAGCCTGTACAATGGTTCAGGGGCCTGAGGCCTTAAATTGCCTAGTGCCTCCTGGAATTCGGACCCTCGCAGGGTGCCTCCCAGACGCAAAATGACACCATTTCCAACTTGGTCTGGTTTGAGAGTGCCAAGTGGGTCCTGAAAACTGACACCCAGAACAGTGGCTTGTGAGTTTTGTTTCCCAGGGAAAAAGCCTGTACAATGGTTCAGGGTCCTGCGGCCTTAAATTGCGAGGTGCCTCCTGGAATTCCGCATCACGCCAGATTTTTCCCAGACGCTAAGCAACACCAGTGCCAACTTAGTCTGGTTTGAGTGTGCCAAGTGGGTGCTGAAAACTGACACCCAGAACAGTGGCTTCTGAATTTTGTTTTCCCGGGAAAAAGCCTGTAGAATGGTTTTGGGTCCTGCGGCCTTAAATTGCCGGGTGCCTCCTGGAATTCCGCCTCTCGCAGGATGCCTCCCAGACGCAAGGTGGCACCAGTTCCAACTTGGTCTGGTTTAAGAGTGCCAAGTGTGTCCTGCAAACTGACACCCAGAACAGTGGCTTGTGAGTTTTTTTTCCCAGGGAAAAAACCTGTAAAATGGTTCAGGGGCCTGAGGCCTTAAATTGCCCGGTTGACTCCTGGAATTGCGCCTCTCGCAGGATGCCTCCCAGACGCAAGGTGGCACCAGTGCCAACTTGGTCTGCTTTGAGAGTGTCAAGTGGGTCCTGAAAACTGACACCCAGAACAGTGGCTTGTGAGTTTTGTTTCCCAGGGAAAAAGCCTGTACAATGGTTCAGGGTCCTGCGGCCTTAAATTGCCGGGTGCCTCCTGGAATTCCGCATCTCGCCAGATGTTTCACAGACGCTAAGCAACACCAGTGCCAAATTGGTCTGGTTTAAGAGTGCCAAGTTGGTCCTGCAAACTGACACCCAGGACAGTGGCTTGTGAGTTTTGTTTCCCAGGGAAAAAGCCTGTACAATGGTTCAGGGTCCTGCGGCCTTAAATTGCCGGGTGCCTCCCGGAATTCCGCATCACGCCAGATGCCTCCCAGACGCAAGGTGGCACCAGTGCCAACTTGGTCTGCTTTGAGAGTGCCAAGTGGGTCCTGCAAACTATCACCCAGAACAGTGGCTTGTGAGTTTTGTTTCCCAGGGAAAAAGCCTGTACAATGGTTCAGGCGCCTGAGGCCTTAAATTGCCGGGTGCCTCCTGGAAATCCGCCTGTCACAGGATGCCTCCCAGGCGCAACATGACACCAGTGCCAACTTGGTCTGGTTTGAGAGTGCCAAGTGGGTCCTGAAAACTGACACCCAGAACAGTGGCTTGTGAGTTTTTTTTCCCAGGGAAAAAGCCTGTACAATGGTTCAGGGTCCTGCGGCCTTAAATTGCCGGGTGCCTCCTGGAATTCGGCCTCTCGCTGGATGTCTCCCAGACGCTAAGCAACACCAGTGCCAACTTTGACTGGTTTAAGAGCGCCAAGTGGGTCCTGGAAACTGACACCCAGAACAGTGGCTTGTGAGTTTTGTTTCCCAGGGAAAAAGCCTGTACAATGGTTCAGGGGCCTGCGGCCTTAAATTTCCGGGTGCCTCCTGGAATTCGGCGTCTTGCAAGATGCCTCCCAGACGCAAGGTGGCACCAGTTCCAACTTGGTCTGGTTTAAGAGTGCCAAATGGGTCCTTAAATCTGACAGCCAGAACAGTGGCTTGTGAGTTTTGTTTCCCAGGGAAAAAGCCTGTAAGTTGGTTCAGGGTCCTGCGGCCTTAAACTGCCGGGTGCCTCCTGGAATTGCGCCTCTCGCAGGATGCCTCCCAGACGCAAGGTGGCACCAGTGCCAACTTGGTGTGCTTTGAGAGGGTCAAGTGTGTCCTGAAAACTGACACCCAGAACAGTGGCTTGTGAGTTTTGTTTCCCAGGGAAAAAGCCTGTACAATGGTTCAGGGTCCTGCGGCCTTAAATTGCGAGGTGCCTCATGGAATTCCGCATCACGCCAGATTTTTCCCAGACGCTAAGCAACACCAGTGCCAACTTAGTCTGGTTTGAGTGTGCCAAGTGGGTCCTGCAAACTGACACCCAGAACAGTGGCTTCTGAATTTTGTTTTCCCGGGAAAAAGCCTGTAGAATGGTTTTGGGTCCTGCGGCCTTAAATTGCCGGGTGCCTCTTGGAATTCCGCCTCTCGCAGGATGCCTCCCAGACGCAAGGTGGCACCAGTTCCAACTTGGTCTGGTTTAAGAGTGCCAAGTGTGTCCTGCAAACTGACACCCAGAACAGTGGCTTGTGAGTTTTTTTTCCCAGGGAAAAAGCCTGTACAATGGTTCAGGGGCCTGAAGCCTTAAATTGCCCGGTTTCCTCCTGGAATTGCGCCTCTCGCAGGATGCCTCCCAGACGCAAGGTGGCACCAGTGCCAACTTGGTCTGCTTTGAGAGTGTCAAGTGGGTCCTGAAAACTGACACCCAGAACAGTGGCTTGTGAGTTTTGTTTCCCAGGGAAAAAGCCTGTACAATGGTTCAGGGTCCTGCGGCCTTAAATTGCCGGGTGCCTCCTGGAATTCCGCATCTCGCCAGATGTTTCACAGACGCTAAGCAACACCAGTGCCAAATTGGTCTGGTTTAAGAGTGCCAAGTTGGTCCTGCAAACTGACACCCAGAACAGTGGCTTGTGAGTTTTGTTTCCCAGGGAAAAAGCCTGTACAATGGTTCAGGGTCCTGCGGCCTTAAATTGCCGGGTGCCTCCTGGAATTCGGCGTCTTGCAAGATGCCTCCCAGACGCAAGGTGGCACCAGTGCCAACTTGGTCTGGTTTGAGAGTGCCAAGTGGGTCCTGAAAACTGACACCCAGAACAGTGGCTTCTGAATTTTGTTTTTCCGGGAAAAAGCCTGTAGAATGGTTTTGGGTCTTGCGGCCTTAAATTGCCGGGTGCCTCCTGGAATTCCGCCTCTCGCAGGATGCCTCCCAGACGCAAGGTGGCACCATTTCCAACTTGGTCTGGTTTAAGAGTGCCAAGTGTGTCCTGCAAACTGACACCCAGAACAGTGGCTTGTGAGTTTTGTTTCCCAGGGAAAAAGCCTGTAGAATGGTTCAGGGGCCTGAGGCCTTAAATTGCGGGGTGCCTCATGGAATTCAGCCTCTCGCAGGATGCCTCCCAGACGCAAGGTGGCACCAGTGCCAACTTGGTCTGGTTTGAGAGTGCCAAGTGGGTCCTGAAAACTGACACCCAGAACAGTGGCTTGTGAGTTTTGTTTCCCAGGGAAAAAGCCTGTACAATGGTTCAGGTTTTTCCGGCCTTAAATTGCCGGGTGCCTCCTGGAATTCGGCGTCTTGAAGGATGCCTCCCAGACGCAAGGTGGCACCAGTGCGAACTTGGTCTGGTTTGAGACTGCCAAGTGGGTCCTGAAAACTGACACCCAGAACAGTGGCTTCTGAATTTTGTTTTCCCGGGAAAAAGCCTGTAGAATGGTTTTGGGTCCAGCGGCCTTAAATTGCCGGGTGCCTCCTGGAATTCGGCCTCTCGCAGGATGCCTCCCAGACGCAAGGTGGCACCAGTTCCAACTTGGTCTGGTTTAAGAGTGCCAAGTGTGTTTTGCAAACTGACACACAGTACAGTGGCTTGTGAGTTTTGTTTCCCAGGGAAAAAGCCTGTACAATGGTTCAGGGGCCTGAAGCCTTAAATTGCCCGGTTGACTCCTGGAATTGCGCCTCTCGCAGGATGCCTCCCAGACGCAAGGTGGCACCAGTGACAACTTGGTCTGGTTTGAGAGTGTCAAGTGGGTCCTGAAAACTGACACCCAGAACAGTGGCTTGTGAGTTTTGTTTCCCAGGGAAAAAGCCGGTACACTGGTTCAGGTTCCTGCGGCCTTAAATTGCCGGGTGCCTCCTGGAGATCCGCCTCTCGCAGGATGCCTCCCAGACGCAAGGTGGCACCAGTGCCAACTTGGTCTGGTTTGAGAGTGCCAAGTGGGTCCTGGAAACTGACACCCAGAACAGTGGCTTGTGAGTTTTGTTTCCCAGGGAAAAAGCCTGTAAAATGGTTCAGGGTCCTGCGGCCTTAAACTGCCGGGTGCCTCCCGGAATTCCGCATCACGCCAGATGTTTCCCAGACGCTAAGCAACACCAGTGCCAACTTGGTCTGGTTTAAGAGTGCCAAGTGGGTCCTGCAAACTGACACCCAGAACAGTGGCTTGTGAGTTTTGTTTTCCAGGGAAAAAGCCTGTACAATGGCTCAGGCGCCTGAGGCCTTAAATTGCCGGGTGCCTCCTGGAAATCCGCCTGTCACAGGATGCCTCCCAGGCGCAACATGACACCAGTGCAAACTTGGTCTGGTTTGAGAGTGCCAAGTGGGTCCTGAAAACTGACACCCAGAACAGTGGCTTGTGAGTTTTTTTTCCCAGGGAAAAAGCCTGTACAATGGTTCAGGGTCCTGCGGCCTTAAATTGCCGGGTGCCTCCTGGAATTCGGCCTCTCGCAGGATGCCTCTCAGACGCTAAGCAACACCAGTGCCAACTTTGTCTGGTTTAAGAGCGCCAAGTGGGTCCTGGAAACTGACACTCAGAACAGTAGCTTGTGAGTTTTGTTTCCCAGGGAAAAAGCCTGTAGAATGGTTCAGGGGCCTGCGGACTTAAATTGCCGGGTGCCTCCTGGAATTCCGCCTGTCGCAGGATGCCTCCCAGACGCAAGGTGGCACCAGTGCCAACTTGGTCTGGTTTAAGAGTGCGAAATGGGTCCTTAAATCTGACAGCCAGAACAGTGGCTTGTGAGTTTTGTTTCCCAGGGGAAAAGCCTGTAAGTTGGTTCAGGGTCCTGCGGCCTTAAACTGCCGGGTGCCTCCTGGAATTGCGCCTCTCGCAGGATGCCTTCCAGACGCAAGGTGGCACCAGTGCCAACTTGGTCTGCTTTGAGAGTGTCAAGTGTGTCCTGAAAACTGACACCCAGAACAGTGGCTTGTGAGTTTTGTTTCCCAGGGAAAAAGCCTGTAAAATGGTTCAGGGGCACCAGTGCCATCTTGGTCTGGTTTGAGAGTGTCAAGTGGGTCCTGAAAACTGACACCCAGAACAGTGGCTTGTGAGTTTTGTTTCCCAGGGAAAAAGCCTGTACAATGGTTCAGGGTCCTGCGGCCTTAAATTGCCGGGTACCTCCTGGAGATCCGCCTCTCGCAGGATGCCTCCCAGACGCATGGTGGCACCAGTGCCAACTTGGTCTGGTTTGAGAGTGCCAAGTGGGTCCTGCAAACTGACATCCAGAACAGTGGCTTGTGAGTTTTGTTTCCCAGGGAAAAAGCCTGTAAAATGGTTCAGGGTCCTGCGGCCTTAAATTGCCGGGTGCCTCCTGGACTTGCGCCTCTCGCAGGATGCCTCCCAGACGCAAGGTGGCACCAGTGCCAACTTGGTCTGCTTTGAGAGTGTCAAGTGGGTCCTGAAAACTGACACCCAGAACAGTGGCTTGTGAGTTTTGTTTCCCAGGGAAAAAGCCTGTATAATGGTTCAGGGTCCTGCGGCCTTAAATTGCGGGGTTCCTCCTGGAATTGCGCCTCTCGCAGGATGCCTCCCAGACACAAGGTGGCACCAGTGCCAACTTGGTCTGGTTTGAGAGTGCCAAGTGTGTCCTGCCAACTGACACCCAGGACAGTGGCTTGTGAGTTTTGTTTCCCAGGGAAAAAGCCTGTACAATGGTTCAGCGTCCTGCGGCCTTAAATTGCCGGGTGCCTCCTGGAATTCCGCCTCTCGCAGGATGCCTCCCAGACGCAAGGTGGCAACAGTGCCAACTTGGTCTGCTTTGAGAGTGTCAAGTGTCTCCTGAAAACTGACACCCAGAACAGTGGCTTGTGAGTTTTGTTTCCCAGGGAAAAAGCCTGTACAATGGTTGAGGGGCGCCAGTGCCATCTTGGTCTGGTTTCAGAGTTTCAAGTGGGTCCTGAAAACTGACACCCAGAACAGTGGCTTGTGAGTTTTGTTTCCCAGGGAAAAAGCCTGTACAATGGTTCAGGGTCTTGCGGCCTTAAATTGCGGGGTGCCTCATGGAATTCCGCATCACGCCAGATTTTTCCGAGACGCTAAGCAACACCTGTGCCAACTTAGTCTGGTTTGAGTGTGCCAAGTGGGTCCTGAAAACTGACACCCAGAACAGTGGCTTCTGAATTTTGTTTTCCCGGGAAAAAGCCTGTAGAATGGTTTTGGGTCCTGCGGCCTTAAATTGCCGGGTGCCTCCTGGAATTCCGCCTCTCGCAGGATGCCTCCCAGACGCAAGGTGGCACCAGTGCCATCTTGGTCTGGTTTGAGAGTGTCAAGTGTGTCCTGCAAACTGACACCCAGAACAGTGGCTTGTGAGTTTTGTTTCCCAGGGAAAAAGCCTGTACAATGGTTCAGGGGCCTGAGGCCTTAAATTGCCCGGTTGCCTCCTGGAATTGCGCCTCTCGCAGGATGCCTCCCAGACGCAAGGTGGCACCAGTGCCAACTTGGTCTGCTTTGAGAGTGTCAAGTGTGTCCTGAAAACTGACACCCAGAACAGTGGCTTGTGAGTTTTGTTTCCCAGGGAAAAAGCCTGTACAATGGTTCAGGGTCCTGCGGACTTAAATTGCCGGGTGCCTCCTGGAATTCCGCCTGTCGCAGGATGCCTCCCAGACGCAAGGTGGCACCAGTGCCAACTTGGTCTGCTTTGAGAGTGTCAAGTGGGTCCTGAAAACTGACACCCAGAACAGTTGCTTGTGAGTTTTGTTTCCCAGGGAAAAAGCCTGTACAATGGTTCAGGGTCCTGCGGCCTTAAATTGCCGGGTGCCTCCTGGAATTCGGCGTCTTGCAAGATGCCTCCCAGACGCAAGGTGGCACCAGTGCCAACTTGGTCTGGTTTGAGAGTGCCAAGTGTGTCCTGAAAACTGACACCCAGAAAAGTGGCTTGTGAGTTTTGTTTCCCAGGGAAAAAGCCTGTAAAATGGTTTAGGTAAATTCCGCCTTTAATAGCCGGGTGCCACCTGGAATTGCGCCTCTCGCAGGATGCCTCCCAGACGCAAGGTGGCACCAGTGCCAACTTGGTCTGCTTTGAGAGTGCCAAGTGTGTCCTGCAAACTGACACCCAGAACTGTGGCTTGTGAGTTTTGTTTCCCAGGGAAAAAGCCTGTACAATGGTTCAGGGGCCTGCGGCCTTAAATTGCCGGGTGCCTCCTGGAATTCCGCATCTCGCCAGATGTTTCACAGACGCTAAGCAACACCAGTGCCAAATTGGTCTGGTTTAAGAGTGCCAAGTTGGTCCTGCAAACTGACACCCAGAACAGTGGCTTGTGAGTTTTGTTTCCCAGGGAAAAAGCCTGTACAATGGTTCAGGGTCCTCCGGCCTTAAATTGCCGGGTGCCTCCTGGAATTCCGCGTTTTACAAGATGCCTCCCAGACGCAAGGTGGCACCAGTGCCAACTTGGTCTGGTTTGAGAGTGCCAAGTGGGTCCTGAAAACTGACACCCAGAACAGTGGCTTCTGAATTTTGTTTTCCAGGGAAAAAGACTGTAGAATGGTTTTGGGTCCTGCGGCCTTAAATTGCCGGGTGCCTCCTGGAATTCCGCCTCTCGCAGGATGCCTCCCAGACGCAAGGTGGCACCAGTTCCAACTTGGTCTGGTTTAAGAGTGCCAAGTGTGTCCTGCAAACTGACACCCAGTACAGTGGCTTGTGAGTTTTGTTTCCCAGGGAAAAAGCCTGTACAATGGTTCAGGGGTTTGAGGCCTTAAATTGCCCGGTTGCCTCCTGGAATTGCCCCTCTCGCAGGATGCCTCCCAGACGCAAGGTGGCACCAGTGCCAACTTGGTCTGCTTTGAGAGTGTCAAGTGGGTCCTGAAAACTGACACCCAGAACAGTGGCTTGTGAGTTTTGTTTCCCAGGGAAAAAGCCTGTACAATGGTTCAGGGTCCTGCGGACTTAAATTGCCGGGTGCCTCCTGGAATTCGGCCTCTCGCAGGATGCCTCCCAGACGCAAGGTGGCACCAGTGCCAACTTGGTCTGGTTTGAGAGTGTCAAGTGGGTCCTGAAAACTGACACCCAGAGCACTGGCTTGTGAGTTTTGTTTCCCAGGGAAAAAGCCTGTACAATGGTTCAGGGTCCTGCGGCCTTAAATTGCAGGGTGCCTCATGGAATCCCGCATCACGCCAGATTTTTCCCAGACGCTAAGCAACACCAGTGCCAACTTAGTCTGGTTTGAGTGTGCCAAGTGGGTCCTGAAAACTGACACCCAGAACAGTGGCTTCTGAATTTTGTTTTCCCGGGAAAAAGCCTGTAGAAGGGTTTTGGGTCCTGCGGCCTTAAATTGCCGGGTGCCTCCTGGAATTCCGCCTCTCGCAGGATGCCTCCCAGACGCAAGGTGGCACCAGTTCCAACTTGGTCTGGTTTGAGAGTGCCAAGTGGGTCCTGAAAACTGACACCCAGAGCAGTGGCTTGTGAGTTTTGTTTCCCAGGGAAAAAGCCTGTACAATGGTTCAGGGTCCTGCGGCCTTAAATTGCCGGGTGCCTCCTTGAATTCCGCATCTCACCAGATGTTTCCCAGACGCTAAGCAACACCAGTGCCAACTTGGTCTGGTTTAAGAGTGCCAAGTGGGTCCTGGAAACTGACACCCAGAACAGTGGCTTGTGAGTTTTGTTTCCCAGGGAAAAAGCCTGTACAATGGTTCAGGGGCCTGAGGCCTTAAATTGCCGGGTGCCTCCTGGAAATCCGCCTGTCACAGGATGCCTCCCAGGCGCAACATGACACCAGTGCCAACTTGGTCTGGTTTGAGAGTGCCAAGTGGGTCCTGAAAACTGACACCCAGAACAGTGGCTTGTGAGTTTTTTTTCCCAGGGAAAAAGCCTGTACAATGGTTCAGGGTCCTGCGGCCTTAAATTGCCGGGTGCCTCGTGGAATTCGGCCTCTCGCAGGATGCCTCCCAGACGCTAAGCAACACCAGTGCCAACTTTGTCTGGTTTAAGAGCGCCAAGTGGGTCCTGGAAACTGACACCCAGAACAGTGGCTTGTGAGTTTTGTTTCCCAGGGAAAAAGCCTGTACAATGGTTCAGGGGCCAGCGGCCTTAAATTGCCGGGTGCCTCCTGGAATTCGGCGTCTTGTAAGATGCCTCCCAGACGCAAGGTGGCACCAGTGCCAACTTGGTCTGGTTTAAGAGTGCCAAATGGGTCCTTAAATCTGACAGCCAGAACAGTGGCTTGTGAGTTTTGTTTCCCAGGGAAAAAGCCTGTACAATGGTTCAGGGTCCTGCGGCCTTAAATTGCCGGGTGCCTCCTGGAATTCGGCCTCTCGCAGGATGCCTCCCAGACGCAAGGTGGCACCAGTGCCAACTTGGTCTGCTTTGAGAGTGTCAAGTGTGTCCTGAAAACTGACACCCAGAACAGTGGCTTGTGAGTTTTGTTTCCCAGGGAAAAAGCCTGTACAATGGTTCAGGGGCACCAGTGCCATCTTGGTCTGGTTTGAGAGTGTCAAGTGGGTCCTGAAAACTGACACCCAGAACAGTGGCTTGTTAGTTTTGTTTCCCAGGGAAAAAGCCTGTACAATGGTTCAGGGTCCTGCGGCCTTAAATTGCCGGGTGCCTCCTGGAATTCGGCCTCTCGCAGGATGCCTCCCAGACGCAAGGTGGCACCAGTGCCAACTTGGTCTGGTTTGAGAGTGCCAAGTGGGTCCTGAATACTGACACCCAGAAAAGTGGCTTGTGAGTTTTGTTTCCCAGGGAAAAATCCTGTAAAATGGTTTAGGTTAATTCCGCCGTTAATAGCCGGGTGCCACCTGGAATTGCGCCTCTCGCAGGATGCCTCCCAGACGCAAGGTGGCACCAGTGCCAACTTGGTCTGCTTTGAGAGTGCCAAGTGTGTCCTTCAAACTGACACCCAGAACAGTGGCTTGTGAGTTTTCTTTCCCAGGGAAAAAGCCTGTAAAATTGTTCAGGGGCCTGCGGCCTTAAATTGCCGGGTGCCTCCTGGAATTCCGCATCTCGCCAGATGTTTCACAGACGCTAAGCAACACCAGTGCCAAATTGGTCTGGTTTGAGAGTTCCAAGTGGGTCCTGAAAACTGACACCCAGAACAGTGGCTTCTGAATTTTGTTTTCCAGGGAAAAAGCCTGTAGAATGATTTTGGGTCCTGTGGCCTTAAATTGCCGGGTGCCTCCTGGAATTGCGCCTCTCGCAGGATGCCTCCCAGACGCAAGGTGGCACCAGTTCCAACTTGGTCTGGTTTAAGAGTGCCAAGTGTGTTTTGCAAACTGACACCCAGTACAGTGGCTTGTGAGTTTTGTTTCCCAGGGAAAAAGCCTGTACAATGGTTCAGGGGCCTGAGGCCTTAAATTGCCCGGTTGCCTCCTGGAATTGCGCCTCTCGCAGGATGCCTCCCAGACGCAAGGTGGCACCAGTGCCAACTTGGTCTGCTTTGAGAGTGTCAAGTGTGTCCTGAAAACTGACACCCAGAACAGTGGCTTGTGAGTTTTGTTTCCCAGGGAAAAAGCCTGTACAATGGTTCAGGGTCCTGCGGACTTAAATTGCCGGGTGCCTCCTGGAATTCCGCCTGTCGCAGGATGCCTCCCAGACGCAAGGTGGCACCAGTGCCAACTTGGTCTGCTTTGAGAGTGCCAAGTGGGTCCTGAAAACTGACACCCAGAACAGTGGCTTGTGAGTTTTGTTTCCCAGGGAAAAAGCCTGTACAATGGTTCAGGGTCCTGCGGCCTTAAATTGCCGGGTGCCTCCTGGAATTCGGCGTCTTGCAAGATGCCTCCCAGACGCAAGGTGGCACCAGTGCCAACTTGGTCTGGTTTGAGAGTGCCAAGTGTGTCCTGAAAACTGACACCCAGAAAAGTGGCTTGTGAGTTTTGTTTCCCAGGGAAAAAGCCTGTAAAATGGTTTAGGTAAATTCCGCCTTTAATAGCCGGGTGCCACCTGGAATTGCGCCTCTCGCAGGATGCCTCCCAGACGCAAGGTGGCACCAGTGCCAACTTGGTCTGCTTTGAGAGTGCCAAGTGTGTCCTGCAAACTGACACCCAGAACTGTGGCTTGTGAGTTTTGTTTCCCAGGGAAAAAGCCTGTACAATGGTTCAGGGGCCTGCGGCCTTAAATTGCCGGGTGCCTCCTGGAATTCCGCATCTCGCCAGATGTTTCACAGACGCTAAGCAACACCAGTGCCAAATTGGTCTGGTTTAAGAGTGCCAAGTTGGTCCTGCAAACTGACACCCAGAACAGTGGCTTGTGAGTTTTGTTTCCCAGGGAAAAAGCCTGTACAATGGTTCAGGGTCCTCCGGCCTTAAATTGCCGGGTGCCTCCTGGAATTCCGCGTTTTACAAGATGCCTCCCAGACGCAAGGTGGCACCAGTGCCAACTTGGTCTGGTTTGAGAGTGCCAAGTGGGTCCTGAAAACTGACACCCAGAACAGTGGCTTCTGAATTTTGTTTTCCAGGGAAAAAGACTGTAGAATGGTTTTGGGTCCTGCGGCCTTAAATTGCCGGGTGCCTCCTGGAATTCCGCCTCTCGCAGGATGCCTCCCAGACGCAAGGTGGCACCAGTTCCAACTTGGTCTGGTTTAAGAGTGCCAAGTGTGTCCTGCAAACTGACACCCAGTACAGTGGCTTGTGAGTTTTGTTTCCCAGGGAAAAAGCCTGTACAATGGTTCAGGGGTTTGAGGCCTTAAATTGCCCGGTTGCCTCCTGGAATTGCCCCTCTCGCAGGATGCCTCCCAGACGCAAGGTGGCACCAGTGCCAACTTGGTCTGCTTTGAGAGTGTCAAGTGGGTCCTGAAAACTGACACCCAGAACAGTGGCTTGTGAGTTTTGTTTCCCAGGGAAAAAGCCTGTACAATGGTTCAGGGTCCTGCGGACTTAAATTGCCGGGTGCCTCCTGGAATTCGGCCTCTCGCAGGATGCCTCCCAGACGCAAGGTGGCACCAGTGCCAACTTGGTCTGGTTTGAGAGTGTCAAGTGGGTCCTGAAAACTGACACCCAGAGCACTGGCTTGTGAGTTTTGTTTCCCAGGGAAAAAGCCTGTACAATGGTTCAGGGTCCGGCGGCCTTAAATTGCCGGGTGCCTCCTGGAAATCCGCCTGTCACAGGATGCCTCCCAGGCGCAACATGACACCAGTTCCAACTTGGTCTGGTTTGAGAGTGCCAAGTGGGTCCTGAAAACTGACACCCAGAACAGTGGCTTGTGAGTTTTTTTTCCCAGGGAAAAAGCCTGTACAATGGTTCAGGGTCCTGCGGCCTTAAATTGCCGGGTGCCTCGTGGAATTCGGCCTCTCGCAGGATGCCTCCCAGACGCTAAGCAACACCAGTGCCAACTTTGTCTGGTTTAAGAGCGCCAAGTGGGTCCTGGAAACTGACACCCAGAACAGTGGCTTGTGAGTTTTGTTTCCCAGGGAAAAAGCCTGTACAATGGTTCAGGGGCCTGCGGCCTTAAATTGCCGGGTGCCTCCTGGAATTCGGCGTCTTGTAAGATGCCTCCCAGACGCAAGGTGGCACCAGTGCCAACTTGGTCTGGTTTAAGAGTGCCAAATGGGTCCTTAAATCTGACAGCCAGAACAGTGGCTTGTGAGTTTTGTTTTCCAGGGAAAAAGCCTGTACAATGGTTCAGGGTCCTGCGGCCTTAAATTGCCGGGTGCCTCCTGGAATTCGGCCTCTCGCAGGATGCCTCCCAGACGCAAGGTGGCACCAGTGCCAACTTGGTCTGCTTTGAGAGTGTCAAGTGTGTCCTGAAAACTGACACCCAGAACAGTGGCTTGTGAGTTTTGTTTCCCAGGGAAAAAGCCTGTACAATGGTTCAGGGGCACCAGTGCCATCTTGGTCTGGTTTGAGAGTGTCAAGTGGGTCCTGAAAACTGACACCCAGAACAGTGGCTTGTTAGTTTTGTTTCCCAGGGAAAAAGCCTGTACAATGGTTCAGGGTCCTGCGGCCTTAAATTGCCGGGTGCCTCCTGGAATTCGGCCTCTCGCAGGATGCCTCCCAGACGCAAGGTGGCACCAGTGCCAACTTGGTCTGGTTTGAGAGTGCCAAGTGGGTCCTGAATACTGACACCCAGAAAAGTGGCTTGTGAGTTTTGTTTCCCAGGGAAAAATCCTGTAAAATGGTTTAGGTTAATTCCGCCGTTAATAGCCGGGTGCCACCTGGAATTGCGCCTCTCGCAGGATGCCTCCCAGACGCAAGGTGGCACCAGTGCCAACTTGGTCTGCTTTGAGAGTGCCAAGTGTGTCCTTCAAACTGACACCCAGAACAGTGGCTTGTGAGTTTTCTTTCCCAGGGAAAAAGCCTGTAAAATTGTTCAGGGGCCTGCGGCCTTAAATTGCCGGGTGCCTCCTGGAATTCCGCATCTCGCCAGATGTTTCACAGACGCTAAGCAACACCAGTGCCAAATTGGTCTGGTTTGAGAGTTCCAAGTGGGTCCTGAAAACTGACACCCAGAACAGTGGCTTCTGAATTTTGTTTTCCAGGGAAAAAGCCTGTAGAATGATTTTGGGTCCTGTGGCCTTAAATTGCCGGGTGCCTCCTGGAATTGCGCCTCTCGCAGGATGCCTCCCAGACGCAAGGTGGCACCAGTTCCAACTTGGTCTGGTTTAAGAGTGCCAAGTGTGTTTTGCAAACTGACACCCAGTACAGTGGCTTGTGAGTTTTGTTTCCCAGGGAAAAAGCCTGTACAATGGTTCAGGGGCCTGAGGCCTTAAATTGCCCGGTTGCCTCCTGGAATTGCGCCTCTCGCAGGATGCCTCCCAGACGCAAGGTGGCACCAGTGCCAACTTGGTCTGCTTTGAGAGTGTCAAGTGGGTCCTGAAAACTGACACCCAGAACAGTGGCTTGTGAGTTTTGTTTCCCAGGGAAAAAGCCTGTACAATGGTTCAGGGTCCTGCGGACTTAAATTGCCGGGTGCCTCCTGGAATTCCGCCTCTCGCAGGATGCCGCCCAGACGCAAGGTGGCACCAGTGCCAACTTGGTCTGGTTTGAGAGTGCCAAGTGGGTCCTGAAAACTGACACCCAGAGCACTGGCTTGTGAGTTTTGTTTCCCAGGGAAAAAGCCTGTACAATGGTTCAGGGTCCTGCGGCCTTAAATTGCGGGGTGCCTCATGGAATCCCGCATCACGCCAGATTTTTCCCAGACGCTAAGCAACACCAGTGCCAACTTAGTCTGGTTTGAGTGTGCCAAGTGGGTCCTGAAAACTGACACCCAGAACAGTGGCTTCTGAATTTTGTTTTCCCGGGAAAAAGCCTGTAGAAGGGTTTTGGGTCCTGCGGCCTTAAATTGCCGGGTGCCTCCTGGAATTCCGCCTCTCGCAGGATGCCTCCCAGACGCAAGGTGGCACCAGTTCCAACTTGGTCTGGTTTGAGAGTGCCAAGTGGGTCCTGAAAACTGACACCCAGAGCAGTGGCTTGTGAGTTTTGTTTCCCAGGGAAAAAGCCTGTACAATGGTTCAGGGTCCTGCGGCCTTAAATTGCCGGGTGCCTCCTTGAATTCCGCATCTCACCAGATGTTTCCCAGACGCTAAGCAACACCAGTGCCAACTTGGTCTGGTTTAAGAGTGCCAAGTGGGTCCTGGAAACTGACACCCAGAACAGTGGCTTGTGAGTTTTGTTTCCCAGGGAAAAAGCCTGTACAATGGTTCAGGGTCCTGATCCCTTAAATTGCCGAATGCCTCCGGGAATTCGCCGTCTTGCAAGATGCCTCCCAGACGCAAGGTGGCACCAGTGCCAACTTGGTCTGGTTTGAGAGTGCCAAGTGGGTCCTGCAAACTGACACCCAGAACAATGGCTTGTGAGTTTTGTTACCCAGGGAAAAAGCCTGTACAATGGTTCAGGGTCCTGCGGCCTTAAATTGCCGGGTGCCTCCTGGAGATCCGCCTCTCACAGGATGCCTCACAGACGCATGGTGGCACCAGTGCCAACTTGGTCTGGTTTGAGAGTGCCAAGTGGGTCCTGCAAACTGACATCCAGAACAGTGGCTTGTGAGTTTTGTTTCCCAGGGAAAAAGCCGGTACAATGGTTCAGGGTCCTGCGGCCTTAAATTGCCGGGTGCCTCTCGGAATTCCGCATCACGCCAGATGTTTCCCAGACGCTAAGCAACACCAGTGCCAAATTGGTCTGGTTTAAGAGTGCCAAGTGTGTCCTGCAAACTGTCACCCAGAACAGTGGCTTGTGAGTTTTGTTTCCCAGGGAAAAAGCCTGTACAATGGTTCAGGGGCCTGAGGCCTTAAATTGCCGGGTGCCTCCTGGAAATCCGCCTGTCACAGGATGCCTCCCAGGCGCAACATGACACCAGTGCCAACTTGGTCTGGTTTGAGAGTGCCAAGTGGGTCCTGAAAACTGACACCCAGAACAGTGGCTTGTGAGTTTTTTTTCCCAGGGAAAAAGCCTGTACAATGGTTCAGGGTCCTGCGGCCTTAAATTGCCGGGTGCCTCGTGGAATTCGGCCTCTCGCAGGATGTCTCCCAGACGCTAAGCAACACCAGTGCCAACTTTGTCTGGTTTCAGAGCGCCAAGTGGGTCCTGGAAACTGACACCCAGAACAGTGGCTTGTGAGTTTTGTTTCCCAGGGAAAAAGCCTGTACAATGGTTCAGGGGCCTGCGGCCTTAAATTGCCGGGTGCCTCCTGGAATTCGGCGTCTTGTAAGATGCCTCCCAGACGCAAGGTGGCACCAGTGCCAACTTGGTCTGGTTTAAGAGTGCCAAATGGGTCCTTAAATCTGACAGCCACAACAGTGGCTTGTGAGTTTTGTTTCCCAGGGAAAAAGCCTGTACAATGGTTCAGGGTCCTGCGGCCTTAAATTGCCGGGTGCCTCCTGGAATTCGGCCTCTCGCAGGATGCCTCCCAGACGCAAGGTGGCACCAGTGCCAACTTGGTCTGCTTTGAGAGTGTCAAGTGTGTCCTGAAAACTGACACCCAGAACAGTGGCTTGTGAGTTTTGTTTCCCAGGGAAAAAGCCTGTACAATGGTTCAGGGGCACCAGTGCCATCTTGGTCTGGTTTGAGAGTGTCAAGTGGGTCCTGAAAACTGACACCCAGAACAGTGGCTTGTTAGTTTTGTTTCCCAGGGAAAAAGCCTGTACAATGGTTCAGGGTCCTGCGGCCTTAAATTGCCGGGTGCCTCCTGGAATTCGGTTTCTCGCAGGATGCCTCCCAGACGCAAGGTGGCACCAGTGCCAACTTGGTCTGGTTTGAGAGTGCCAAGTGGGTCCTGAATACTGACACCCAGAAAAGTGGCTTGTGAGTTTTGTTTCCCAGGGAAAAATCCTGTAAAATGGTTTAGGTTAATTCCGCCTTTAATAGCCGGGTGCCACCTGGAATTGCGCCTCTCGCAGGATGCCTCCCAGACGCAAGGTGGCACCAGTGCCAACTTGGTCTGCTTTGAGAGTACCAAGTGTGTCCTGCAAACTGACACCCAGAACAGTGGCTTGTGAGTTTTCTTTCCCAGGGAAAAAGCCTGTAAAATGGTTCAGGGGCCTGCGGCCTTAAATTGCCGGGTGCCTCCTGGAATTCCGCATCTCGCCAGATGTTTCACAGACGCTAAGCAACACCAGTGCCAAATTGGTCTGGTTTGAGAGTGCCAAGTGGGTCCTGAAAACTGACACCCAGAACAGTGGCTTCTGAATTTTGTTTTCCAGGGAAAAAGCCTGTAGAATGATTTTGGGTCCTGTGGCCTTAAATTGCCGAGTGCCTCCTGGAATTGCGCCTCTCGCAGGATGCCTCCCAGACGCAAGGTGGCACCAGTTCCAACTTGGTCTGGTTTAAGAGTGCCAAGTGTGTTTTGCAAACTGACACCCAGTACAGTGGCTTGTGAGTTTTGTTTCCCAGGGAAAAAGCCTGTACAATGGTTCAGGGGCCTGAGGCCTTAAATTGCCCGGTTGCCTCCTGGAATTGCGCCTCTCGCAGGATGCCTCCCAGACGCAAGGTGGCACCAGTGCCAACTTGGTCTGCTTTGAGAGTGTCAAGTGGGTCCTGAAAACTGACACCCAGAACAGTGGCTTGTGAGTTTTGTTTCCCAGGGAAAAAGCCTGTACAATGGTTCAGGGTCCTGCGGACTTAAATTGCCGGGTGCCTCCTGGAATTCCGCCTCTCGCAGGATGCCGCCCAGACGCAAGGTGGCACCAGTTCCAACTTGGTCTGGTTTGAGAGTGCCAAGTGGGTCCTGAAAACTGACACCCAGAGCACTGGCTTGTGAGTTTTGTTTCCCAGGGAAAAAGCCTGTACAATGGTTCAGGGTCCTGCGGCCTTAAATTGCGGGGTGCCTCATGGAATTCCGCATCACGCCAGATGTTTCCCAGCCGCTAAGCAACACCAGTGCCAACTTAGTCTGGTTTGAGTGTGCCAAGTGGGTCCTGCAAACTGACACCCAGAACAGTGGCTTCTGAAATTTGTTTTCCCGGGAAAAATCCTGTAGAATGGTTTTGGGTCCTGCGGCCTTAAATTGCCGGGTGCCTCCTGGAATTCCGCCTCTCGCAGGATGCCTCCCAGACGCAAGGTGGCACCATTTCCAACATGGTCTGGTTTGAGAGTGCCAAGTGGGTCCTGAAAACTGACACCCAGAACAGTGGCTTCTGAATTTTGTTTTCCCGGGAAAAAGCCTGTAGAATGGTTTTGGGTCCTGCGGTTTTAAATTGCCGGGTGCCTCCTGGAATTCCGCCTCTCGCAGGATGCCTCCCAGGCGCAACATGACACCAGTGCCAACTTGGTCTGGTTTGAGAGTGCCAAGTGGGTCCTGAAACCTGACACCCAGAACAGTAGCTTGTGAGTTTTGTTTCCCAGGGAAAAAGCCTGTACAATGGTTCAGGGGCCTGCGGCCTTAAATTGCCGGGTGCCTCCTGGAATTCCGCCTGTCGCAGGTGCCTCCCAGACGCTAGGTGGCACCAGTGCCAACTTGGTCTGGTTTAAGAGTGACAAATGGGTCCTTAAATCTGACAGCCAGAACGGTGGCTTGTGAGTTTTGTTTCCCAGGGAAAAAGCCTGTAAGTTGGTTCAGGGGCCTGCGGCCTTAAACTGCCGGGTGCCTCCTGGAATTGCGCCTCTCGCAGGATGCCTCCCAGACGCAAGGTGGCACCAGTGCCAACTTGGTCTGCTTTGAGAGTGCCAAGTGGGTCCTGAAAACTGACACCCAGAGCAGTAGCTTGTGAGTTTTGTTTCCCAGGGAAAAAGCCTGTACAATGGTTCAGGGTCCTGCGGCCTTAAATTGCCGGGTGCCTCCTTGAATTCCGCATCTCACCAGATGTTTCCCAGACGCTAAGTAACACAAGTGTCAACTTGGTCTGGTTTGAGAGTGCCAAGTGGGTCCTGCAAACTGACACCCAGAACAGTGGCTTGTGAGTTTTGTTTCCCAGGGAAAAAGCCTGTACAATGGTTCAGGGTCCTGAGGCCTTAAATTGCCGGATGCCTCCGGGAATTCGCCGTCTTGCAAGATGCCTCCCAGACGCAAGGTGGCACCAGTGCCAACTTGGTCTGGTTTGAGAGTGCCAAGTGGGTCCTGCAAACTGACACCCAGAACAGTGGCTTCTGAGTTTTGTTTCCCAGGGAAAAAGCCTGTAAAATGGTTCAGGGTCCTGCGGCCTTAAATTGCCGCGTGCCTCCCGGAATTCCGCATCACGCCAGATGTTTCCCAGATGCTAAGCAACACCAGTGCCAAATTGGTCTGGTTTAAGAGTGCCAAGTGGGTCCTGCAAACTGACACCCAGAACAGTGGCTTGTGAGTTTTGTTTCCCAGGGAAAAAGCCTGTACAATGGTTCAGGCCCCTGAGGCCTTAAATTGCCGGGTGCCTCCTGGGAATCCGCCTGTCACAGGATGCCTCCCAGGCGCAACATGACACCAGTGCCAACTTGGTCTGGTTTGAGAGTGCCAAGTGGGTCCTGCAAACTGACACCCAGAACAGTTGCTTGTGAGTTTTGTTTCCCAGGGAAAAAGCCTGTACAATGGTTCAGGGTCCTGCGGCCTTAAATTGCCGGGTGCCTCCTGGAGATCCGCCTCTCGCAGGATGCCTCCCAGACGCATGGTGGCACCAGTGCCAACTTGGTCTGGTTTGAGAGTGCCAAGTGGGTCCTGCAAACTGACACCCAGAACAGTGGCTTGTGAGTTTTGTTTCCCAGGGAAAAAGCCTGTAAAATGGTTCAGGGTCCTGCGGCCTTAAATTGCCGGGTGCCTCCCGGAATTCCGCATCACGCCAGATGTTTCCCAGACGCTAAGCAACACCAGTGCCAAATTGGTCTGCTTTAAGAGTGGCAAGTGGGTCCTGCAAACTGTCACCCAGAACAGTGGCTTGTGAGTTTTGTTTCCCAGGGAAAAAGCCTGTACAATGGTTCAGGCGCCTGAGGCCTTAAATTGCCGGGTGCCTCCTGGAAATCCGCCTGTCACAGGATGCCTCCCAGACGCAAGGTGGCACCAGTGCCAACTTGGTCTGGTTTGAGAGTGCCAAGTGGGTCCTGAAAACTGACACCCAGAACAGTGGCTTGTGAGTTTTGTTTCCCAGGGAAAAAGCCTGTACAATGGTTCAGGCGCCTGAGGCCTTAAATTGCCGGGTGCCTCCTGGAATTCTGCCTCTCGCAGGATGCCTCCAAGACGCTAAGCAACACCAGTGCCAACTTTGTCTGGTTTAAGAGCGCCAAGTGGGTCCTGGAAACTGACACCCAGAACAGTGGCTTGTGAGTTTTGTTTCCCAGGGAAAAAGCCTGTACAATGGTTCAGGGGCCTGCGGCCTTAAATTGCCGGGTGCCTCCTGGAATTCGGCGTCTTGTAAGATGCCTCCCAGACGCAAGGTGGCACCAGTGCCAACTTGGTCTGGTTTAAGAGTGCCAAATGGGTCCTTAAATCTGACAGCCAGAACAGTGGCTTGTGAGTTTTGTTTCCCAGGGAAAAAGCCTGTAAGTTGGTTCAGGGTCCGGCGGCCTTAAACTGCCGGGCGCCTCCTGGAATTGAGCCTCTCGCAGGATGCCTCCCAGACGCAAGGTGGCACCAGTGCAAACTTGGTCTGCTTTGAGAGTGTCAAGTGTGTCCTGAAAACTGACACCCAGAACAGTGGCTTGTGAGTTTTGTTTCCCAGGGAAAAAGCCTGTACAATGGTTCAGGGGCACCAGTGCCATCTTGGTCTGGTTTGAGAGTGTCAAGTGGGTCCTGAAAACTGACACCCAGAACAGTGGCTTGTGAGTTTTGTTTCCCAGGGAAAAAGCCTGTACAATGGTTCAGGGTCCTGCGGCCTTAAATTGCCGGGTGCCTCCTGGAGATCCGCCTCTCGCAGGATGACTCCCAGACGCATGGTGGCACCAGTGCCAACTTGGTCTGGTTTAAGAGTGCCAAGTGGGTCCTGCAAACTGACACCCAGAACAGTTGCTTGTGAGTTTTGTATCCCAGGGTAAAAGCCTGTACAATGGTTCGGGGTCCTGCGGCCTTGAATTGCCGGGTGCCTCCTGGAATTCCGCATCACGCCATATGTTTCCCAGATGCTAAGCAACACCAGTGCCAAATTGGTCTGGTTTAAGAGTGCCAAGTGGGTCCTGAAAACTGACACCCAGAACAGTGGCTTGTGAGTTTTGTTTCCCAGGGAAAAAGCCTGTACAATGGTTCAGGGTCCTCCGGCCTTAAATTGCCGGGTGCCTCCTGGAATTCCGCGTCTTGCAAGATGCCTCCCAGACGCAAGGTGGCACCAGTGCCAACTTGGTCTGGTTTGAGAGTGCCAAGTGGGTCCTGAAAACTGACACCCAGAACAGTGGCTTCTGAATTTTGTTTTCCAGGGAAAAAGCCTGTAGAATGGTTTTGGGTCCTGTGGCCTTAAATTGCCGGGTGCCTCCTGGAATTCCGCCTCTCGCAGGATGCCTCCCAGACGCAAGGTGGCACCAGTTCCAACTTGGTCTGGTTTAAGAGTGCCAAGTGTGTTTTGCAAACTGACACCCAGAACAGTGGCTTGTGAGTTTTGTTTCCCAGGGAAAAAGCCTGTACAATGGTTCAGGGGCCTGAGGCCTTAAATTGCCCGGTTGCCTCCTGGAATTGCGCCTCTCGCAGGATGCCTCCCAGACGCAAGGTGGCACCAGTGCCAACTTGGTCTGCTTTGAGAGTGTCAAGTGGGTCCTGAAAACTGACACCCAGAACAGTGGCTTGTGAGTTTTGTTTCCCAGGGAAAAAGCCTGTACAATGGTTCAGGGTCCTGCGGACTTAAATTGCCGGGTGCCTCCTAAAATTCCGCCTGTCGCAGGATGCCTCCCAGACGCAAGGTGGAACCAGTGCCAACTTGGTCTGGTTTGAGAGTGCCAAGTGGGTCCTGAAAACTGACACCCAGAGCACTGGCTTGTGAGTTTTGTTTCCCAGGGAAAAAGCCTGTACAATGGTTCAGGGTCCTGCGGCCTTAAATTGCGGGGTGCCTCATGGAGTTCCGCATCACGCCAGATGTTTCCCAGACGCTAAGAAACACCAGTGCCAACTTAGTCTGGTTTGAGTGTGCCAAGTGGGTCCTGAAAACTGACACCCAGAACAGTGGCTTCTGAATTTTGTTTTCCCGGGAAAAAGCCTGTAGAATGGTTTTGGGTCGTGCGGCCTTAAATTGCCGGGTGCCTCCTGGAATTCCGCCTCTCGCAGGATGCCTCCCAGACGCAAGGTGGCACCTGTTCCAACTTGGTCTGGTTTGAGAGTGTCAAGTGGGTCCTGCAAACTGACACCCAGAACAGTGGCTTGTGAGTTTTGTTTCCCAGGGAAAAAGCCTGTACAATGGTTCAGGGTCCTGCGGACTTAAAGTGCCGGGTGCCTCCTGGAATTCCGCCTGTCGCAGGATGCCTCCCAGACGCAAGGTGGCACCAGTGCCAACTTGGTCTGGTTTGAGAGTGCCAAGTGGGTCCTGCAAACTGACACCCAGAGCAGTGGCTTGTGAGTTTTGTTTCCCAGGGAAAAAGCCTGTACAATGGTTCAGGGTCCTGCGGCCTTAAATTGCCGGGTGCCTCCTTGAATTCCGCATCTCACCAGATGTTTCCCAGACGCTAAGCAACACCAGTGCCAACTTGGTCTGGTTTAAGAGTGCCAAGTGGGTCCTGGAAACTGACACCCAGAACAGTGGCTTGTGAGTTTTGTTTCCCAGGGAAAAAGCCTGTACAATGGTTCAGGGTCCTGAGGCCTTAAACTGCCGGATGCCTCCGGGAATTCGCCGTCTTGCAAGATGCCTCCCAGACGCAAGGTGGCACCAGTGCCAACTTGGTCTGGTTTGAGAGTGCCAAGTGGGTCCTGCAAACTGACACCCAGAACAGTGGCTTGTGAGTTTTGTTTCCCAGGGAAAAAGCCTGTACAATGGTTCAGGGTCCTGCGGCCTTAAATTGCCGGGTGCCTCCTGGAGATCCGCCTCTCGCAGGATGCCTCCCAGACGCATGGTGGCACCAGTGCCAACTTGGTCTGGTTTGAGAGTGCCAAGTGGGTCCTGCAAACTGACACCCAGAACAGTGGCTTGTGAGTTTTGTTTCCCAGGGAAAAAGCCTGTACAATGGTTCAGGGTTTTGCGGCCTTAAATTGCCGGGTGCCTCCCGGAATTCCGCATCACGCCAGATGTTTCCCAGACGCTAAGCAACACCAGTGCAAAATTGGTCTGGTTTAAGAGTGCCAAGTTGGTCCTGCAAACTGTCACCCAGAACAGTGGCTTGTGAGTTTTGTTTCCCAGGGAAAAAGCCTGTACAATGGTTCAGGGGCCTGAGGCCTTAAATTGCCGGGTGCCTCCTGGAAATACGCCTGTCACAGGATGCCTCCCAGGCGCAACATGACACCAGTGCCAACTTGGTCTAGTTTGAGAGTGCCAAGTGGGTGCTGAAAACTGACACCCAGAACAGTGGCTTGTGAGCTTTTTTTTCCCAGGGAAAAAGCCTGTACAATGGTTCAGGGTCCTGCGGCCTTAAATTGCCGGGTGCCTCCTGGAATTGCGCCTCTCGCAGGATGCCTCCCAGACGGAAGGGGGCACCAGTGCCAACTTGGTCTGGTTTGAGAGTGCCAAGTGGGTCCTGCAAACTGACACCCAGAACAGTGGCTTCTGAGTTTTGTTTCCCAGGGAAAAAGCCTGTACAATGGTTCAGGGTCCTGCGGCCTTAAATTGCCGCGTGCCTCCCGGAATTCTGCATCACGCCAGATGTTTCCCAGACGCTAAGCAACACCAGTGCCAAATTGGTCTGGTTTAAGAGTGCCAAGTGGGTCCTGCAAACTGTCACCCAGAACAGTGGCTTGTGAGTTTTGTTTCCCAGGGAAAAAGCCTGTACAATGGTTCAGGGTCCTGCGGACTTAAATTGCCGGGTTCCTCCTGAAATTCCGCCTGTCGCAGGATGCCTCCCAGACGCAAGGTGGCACCAGTGCCAACTTGGTCTGGTTTGAGAGTGCCAAGTGGGTCCTGCAAACTGACACCCAGTACAGTGGCTTGTGAGTTTTGTTTCCCAGGGAAAAAGCCTGTAAAATGGTTCAGGGTCCTGCGGCCTTAAATTGCCGGGTGCCTCCTGGAATTCGGCGTCTTGTAAGATGCCTCCCAGACGCAAGGTGGCACCAGTGCCAACTTGGTCTGGTTTAAGAGTGCCAAATGGGTCCTTAAATCTGACAGCCAGAACAGTGGCTTGTGAGTTTTGTTTCCCAGGGAAAAAGCCTGTACAATGGTTCAGGGTCCTGCGGCCTTAAACTGCCGGGTGCCTCCTGGAATTGAGCCTCTCGCAGGATGCCTCCCAGACGCAAGGTGGCACCAGTGCAAACTTGGTCTGCTTTGAGAGTGTCAAGTGTGTCCTGAAAACTGACACCCAGAACAGTGGCTTGTGAGTTTTGTTTCCCAGGGAAAAAGCCTGTACAATGGTTCAGGGGCACCAGTGCCATCTTGGTCTGGTTTGAGAGTGTCAAGTGGGTCCTGAAAACTGACACCAAGAACAGTGGCTTGTGAGTTTTGTTTCCCAGGGAAAAAGCCTGTACAATGGTTCAGGGTCCTGCGGCCTTAAATTGCCGGGTGCCTCCTGGAGATCCGCCTCTTGCAGGATGACTCCCAGACGCATGGTGGCACCAGTGCCAACTTGGTCTGGTTTAAGAGTGCCAAGTGGGTCCTGCAAACTGACACCCAGAACAGTTGCTTGTGAGTTTTGTATCCCAGGGAAAAAGCCTGTACAATGGTTCGGGATCCTGCGGCCTTAAATTGCCGGGTGCCTCCTGGAATTCCGCATCACGCCAGATGTTTCCCAGACGCTAAGCAACACCAGTGCCAAATTGGTCTGGTTTAAGAGTGCCAAGTTGGTCCTGAAAACTGACACCCAGAACAGTGGCTTGTGAGTTTTGTTTCCCAGGGAAAAAGCCTGTACAATGGTTCAGGGTCCTCCGGCCTTAAATTGCCGGGTGCCTCCTGGAATTCCGCGTCTTGCAAGATGCCTCCCAGACGCAAGGTGGCACCAGTGCCAACTTGGTCTGGTTTGAGAGTGCCAAGTGGGTCCTGAAAACTGACACCCAGAACAGTGGCTTCTGAATTTTGTTTTCCAGGGAAAAAGCCTGTAGAATGGTTTTGGGTCCTGTGGCCTTAAATTGCTGGGTGCCTCCCGGAATTCCGCATCACGCCAGATGTTTCCCAGACGCAAGGTGGCACCAGTTCCAATTTGGTCTGGTTTAAGAGTGCCAAGTGTGTTTTGCAAACTGACACCCAGTACAGTGGCTTGTGAGTTTTGTTTCCCAGGGAAAAAGCCTGTACAATGGTTCAGGGGCCTGAGGCCTTAAATTGCCCGGTTGCCTCCTGGAATTGCGCCTCTCGCAGGATGCCTCCCAGACGCAAGGTGGCACCAGTGCCAACTTGGTCTGGTTTGAGAGTGTCAAGTGGGTCCTGAAAACTGACACCCAGAACAGTGGCTTGTGAGTTTTGTTTCCCAGGGAAAAAGCCTGTACAATGGTTCAGGGTCCTGCGGCCTTAAATTGCGGGGTGCCTCATGGAATTCCGCATCAGGCCAGATGTTTCCCAGACGCTAAGCAACACCAGTGCCAACTTAGTCTGGTTTGAGTGTGCCAAGTGGGTCCTGAAAACTGACACCCAGAACAGTGGCTTCTGAATTTTGTTTTCCCGGGAAAAAGCCTGTAGAATGGTTTTGGGTCCTGCGGCCTTAAATTGCCGGGTGCCTCCTGGAATTCCGCCTCTCGCAGGATGCCTACCAGACGCAAGGTGGCACCAGTTCCAACTTGGTCTGGTTTGAGAGTGCCAAGTGGGTCCTGAAAACTGACACCCAGAACAGTGGCTTCTGAATTTTGTTTTCCCAGGAAAAAGCCTGTACAATGGTTTTGGGTACTGCGGCCTTAAATTGCCGGGTGCCTCCTGGAATTCCGCCTCTCGCAGGATGCCTCCCAGACGCAAGGTGGCACCTGTTCCAACTTGGTCTGGTTTAAGAGTGCCAAGTGTGTCCTGCAAACTGACACCCAGAACAGTGGCTTGTGAGTTTTGTTTCCCAGGGAAAAAGCCTGTACAATGGTTCAGGGGCCTGAGGCCTTAAATTGCCTGGTTACCCCCTGGAATTGCGCCTCTCGCAGGATGCCTCCCAGACGCAAGGTGGCACCAGTGCCAACTTGGTCTGCTTTGAGAGTGTCAAGTGGGTCCTGAAAACTGACACCCAGAACAGTGGCTTGTGAGTTTTGTTTCCCAGGGAAAAAGCCTGTACAATGGTTCAGGGTCCTGCGGACTTAAATTGCCGGGTGCCTCCTGGAATTCCGCCTGTCGCAGGATGCCTCCCAGACGCAAGGTGGCACCAGTGCCAACTTGGTCTGCTTTGAGAGTGCCAAGTGGGTCCTGAAAACTGACACCCAGAGCAGTGGCTTGTGAGTTTTGTTTCCCAGGGAAAAAGCCTGTACAATGGTTCAGGGTCCTGCGGCCTTAAATTGCCGGGTGCCTCCTTGAATTCTGCATCTCACCAGATGTTTCC
The DNA here is from genome assembly GCF_963513975.1 of Fringilla coelebs. Lineage (NCBI taxonomy): Eukaryota > Metazoa > Chordata > Aves > Passeriformes > Fringillidae > Fringilla > Fringilla coelebs. Next base: position 322,480 of record NW_028167527.1, read on the forward strand.
CAGACGCTAAGCAACACCAGTGCCAATTTGGTCTGGTTTAAGAGTGCCAAGTGGGTCCTGGAAACTGACACCCAGAACAGTGGCTTGTGAGTTTTGTTTCCCAGGGAAAAAGCCTGTACAATTGTTCAGGGTCCTGAGGCCTTAATTTGCCGGATGCCTCCGGGAATTCGCCGTCTTGCAAGATGCCTCCCAGACGCAAGGTGGCACCAGTGCCAACTTGGTCTGGTTTGAGAGTGCCAAGTGGGTCCTGCAAACTGACACCCAGAACAGTGGCTTGTGAGTTTTGTTTCCCAGGGAAAAAGCCTGTACAATGGTTCAGGGTTTTGCGGCCTTAAATTGCCGGGTGACTCCTGTAATTCGGGGTCTTGCAAGATGCCTCCCAGACGGAAGGTGGCACCAGTGCCAACTTGGTCTGGTTTAAGTGTGCCAAATGGGTCCTTAAATCTGACAGCCAGAACAGTGGCTTGTGAGTTTTGTTTCCCAGGGAAAAAGCCTGTAAGTTGGTTCAGGGTCCTGCGGCCTTAAACTGCCGGGTGCCTCCTGGAATTGCGCCTCTCGCAGGATGCCTCCCAGACGCAAGGTGGCACCAGTGCCAACTTGGTCTGCTTTGAGAGTGTCAAGTGTGTCCTGAAAACTGACACCCAGAACAGTGGCTTGTGAGTTTTGTTTCCCAGGGAAAAAGCCTGTACAATGGTTCAGGGGCACCAGTGCCATCTTGGTCTGGTTTGAGCGTGTCAAGTGGGTCCTGAAAACTGACACCCAGAACAGTGGCTTGTGAGTTTTGTTTCCCGGGGAAAAAGCCTGTACAATGGTTCAGGGTCCTGAGGCCTTCAATTGCCCGGTTGCCTCCTGGAATTGCGCCTCTCGCAGGATGCCTCCCAGACGCAAGGTGGCACCAGTGCCAACTTGGTCTGCTTTGAGAGTGTCAAGTGGGTCCTGAAAACTGACACCCAGAACAGTGGCTTGTGAGTTTTTTTCCCCAGGGAAAAAGCCTGTACAATGGTTCAGGGTCCTGCGGACTTAAATTGCCGGGTGCCTCCTGGAATTCAGGCTCTCGCAGGATGCCTCCCAGACGCAAGGTGGCACCAGTGCCAACTTGGTCTGGTTTGAGAGTGCCAAGTGGGTCCTGAAAACTGACACCCAGAAAAGTGGCTTGTGAATTTTGTTTCCCAGGGAAAAAGCCTGTAAAATGGTTTAGGTTAATTCCGCCGTTAATAGCCGGGTGCCACCTAGAATTGCGCCTCTCGCAGGATGCCTCCCAGACGCAAGGTGGCACCAGTGCCAATTTGGTCTGGTTTGAGAGTGCCAAGTGGGTCCTGCAAGTTGACACCCAGAACAGTTGCTTGTGAGTTTTGTTTCCCAGGGTAAAAGCCTGTACAATGGTTCAGGGTCCTGCGGCCTTAAATTGCCGGGTGCCTCCTGGAATTCCGAATCCCGCCAGATGTTTCCCAGACGCTAAGCAACACCAGTGCCAAATTGGTCTGGTTTAAGAGTGTCAAGTGGGTCCTGAAAACTGACACCCAGAACAGTGGCTTGTGAGTTTTGTTTCCCAGGGAAAAAGCCTGTACAATGGTTCAGGGGCGTGAGGCCTTAAATTGCTGGGTGCCTCCTGGAATTCGGACTCTGGCAGGGTGCCTCCCAGACGCAAAATGACACCATTTCCAACTTGGTCTGGTTTGAGAGTGCCAAGTGGGTCCTGAAAACTGACACCCAGAACAGTGGCTTGTGAGTTTTGTTTCCCAGGGAAAAAGCCTGTACAATGGTTCAGGGGCCTGAGGCCTTAAGTTGCGGGGTGCCTCCTGGAATTCCGCATCACGCCAGATGTTTCCCAGACGCTAAGCAACACCAGTGCCAACTTAGTCTGGTTTGAGTGTGCCAAGTGGGTCCTGAAAACTGACACCCAGAACAGTGGCTTCTGAATTTGGTTTTCCCGGGAAAAGGCCTGTAGAATGGTTTTGGGTCCTGCGGCCTTAAATTGCCGGGTGCCTCCTGGAATTCCGCCTCTCGCAGGATGCCTCCCAGACGCAAGGTGGCACCAGTGCCAACTTGGTCTGGTTTAAGAGTGTCAAGTGGGTCCTGAAAACTGACACCCAGAGCAGTGGCTTCTGAGTTTTGTTTCCCAGGGAAAAAGCCTGTACAATGGTTCAGGATCCTGCGGCCTTAAATTGCCGGGTGCCTCCTGGAATTCCGCATCTCGCCAGATGTTTCCCAGACGCTAAGCAACACCAGTGCCAAATTGGTCTGGTTTAAGAGTGCCAAGTGTGTCCTGCAAACTGACACCCAGAACAGTGGCTTGTGAGTTTTGTTTCCCAGGGAAAAAGCCTGTACAATGGTTCAGGGTCCTCCGGCCTTAAATTGCCGGGTGCCTCCTGGAATTCGTAGTCTTGCAAGATGCCTCCCAGACGCAAGGTGGCACCAGTGCCAACTTGGTCTGGTTTAAGAGTGCCAAGTGGGTCCTGAAAACTGACACCCAGAACAGTGGCTTGTGAGTTTTGTTTCCCAGGGAAAAAGCCTGTACAATGGTTCAGGGGCCTGAGGCCTTAAATTGCCCGGTTGCCTCCGGGAATTGCGCCTCTCGCAGGATGCCTCCCAGACACAAGGTGGCACCAGTCCCAACTTGGTCTGGTTTAAGAGTGCCAAGTGTGTCCTGCAAACTGACACCCAGAACACCCAGAACAGTGGCTTGTGAGTTTTGTTTCCCAGGGAAAAAGCCTGTACAATGGTTCAGGGGCCTGAGGCCTTAAATTGCCCGGTTGCCTCCTGGAATTGCGCCTCTCGCAGGATGCCTCCCAGACGCAAGGTGGCACCAGTGCCAACTTGGTCTGCTTTGAGCGTGTCAAGTGGGTCCTGAAAACTGACACCCAGAACAGTGGCTTGTGAGTTTTGTTTCCCAGGGAAAAAGCCTGTAAAATGGTTCAGGGTCCTGCGGACTTAAATTGCCGGGTGCCTCCTGGAATTCCGCCTGTCGCAGGATGCCTCCCAGACGCAAGGTGGCACCAGTGCCAACTTGGTCTGCTTTGAGAGTGTCAAGTGGGTCCTGAAAACTGACACCCAGAACAGTGGCTTCTGAGTTTTGTTTCCCAGGGAAAAAGCCTGTACAATGGTTCAGGGTCCTGCGGCCTTAAATTGCCGGGTGCCTCCTTGAATTCCGCATCTCACCAGATGTTTCCCAGACGCTAAGCAACACCAGTGCCAACTTGGTCTGGTTTAAGAGTGCCAAGTGGGTCCTGGAAACTGACACCCAGAACAGTGGCTTCTGAGTTTTGTTTCCCAGGGAAAAAGCCTGTACAATGGTTCAGGGTCCTGCGGCCTTAAATTGCCGGGTGCCTCCTGGAATTCCGCATCTCGCCAGATGTTTCACAGACGCTAAGCAACACCAGTGCCAAATTGGTCTGGTTTGAGAGTGCCAAGTTGGTCCTGCAAACTGACACCCAGAACAGTGGCTTGTGAGTTTTGTTTCCCAGGGAAAAAGCCTGTACAATGGTTCAGGGGCCTGCGGCCTTAAATTGCCGGGTGCCTCCTGGAATTCGGCGTCTTGCAAGATGCCTCCCAGACGCAAGGTGGCACCAGTGCCAACTTGGTCTGGTTTGAGAGTGCCAAGTGGGTCCTGCAAACTGACACCCAGAACAGTGGGTTCTGAATTTTGTTTTTCCGGGAAAAAGCCTGTAGAATGGTTTTGGGTCCTGCGGCCTTAAATTGCCAGGTGCCTCCTGGAATTCCGCATCTCGCAGGATGCCTCCCAGACGCAAGGTGGCACCAGTTCCAACTTGGTCTGGTTTAAGAGTGCCAAGTGTGTCCTGCAAACTGACACCCAGAACAGTGGCTTGTGAGTTTTGTTTCCCAGGGAAAAAGCCTGTACAATGGTTCAGGGGCGGGAGGCCTTAAATTGCCCGGTTGCCTCCTGGAATTGCGCCTCTCGCAGGATGCCTCCCAGACGCAAGGTGGCACCAGTGCCAACTTGGTCTGCTTTGAGAGTGTCAAGTGGGTCCTGAAAACTGACACCCAGAACAGTGGCTTGTGAGTTTTGTTTCCCAGGGAAAAAGCCTGTACAATGGTTCAGGGTCCTGCGGCCTTAAATTGCCGGGTGCCTCCTGGAATTCAGGCTCTCGCAGGATGCCTCCCAGACGCAAGGTGGCACCAGTGCCAACTTGGTCTGGTTTGAGAGTGCCAAGTGGGTCCTGAAAACTGACACCCAGAAAAGTGGCTTGTGAATTATGTTTCCCAGGGAAAAAGCCTGTAAAACGGTTTAGGTTAATACCGCCTTTAATAGCCGGGTGCCACCTAGAATTGCGCCTCTCGCAGGATGCCTCCCAGACGCAAGGTGGCACCAGTGCCAACTTGGTCTGCTTTGAGAGTGCCAAGTGTGTCCTGCAAACTGACACCCAGAACTGTGGCTTGTGAGTTTTGTTTCCCAGGGAAAAAGCCTGTACAATGGTTCAGGGTCCTGCGGCCTTAAATTGCCGGGTGCCTCCTGGAATTCCGCATCTCGCCAGATGTTTCACAGACGCTATGCAACACCAGTGCCAAATTGGTCTGGTTTAAGAGTGCCAAGTCGGTCCTGCAAACTGACACCCAGAACAGTGGCTTGTGAGTTTTGTTTCCCAGGGAAAAAGCCTGTACAATGGTTCAGGGTCCTCCGGCCTTAAATTGCCGAGTGCCTCCTGGAATTCGGCGTCTTGCAAGATGCCTCCCAGACGCAAGGTGGCACCAGTGCCAACTTGGTCTGGTTTGAGAGTGCCAAGTGGGTCCTGAAAACTGACACCCAGAGCAGTGGCTTGTGAGTTTTGTTTCCCAGGGAAAAAGCCTGTAGAATAGTTTTGGGTCCTGCGGCCTTAAATTGCCGGGTGCCTCCTGGAATTCCGCCTCTCGCAGGATGCCTCCCAGACGCAAGGTGGCACCAGTTCCAACTTGGTCTGGTTTAAGAATGCCAAGTGTGTTTTGCAAACTGACACCCAGTACAGTGGCTTGTGAGTTTTGTTTCCCAGGGAAAAAGCCTGTACAATGGTTCAGGGGCCTGAGGCCTTAAATTGCCCGGTTGCCTCCTGGAATTCCGCCTCTCGCAGGATGCCTCCCAGACGCAAGGTGGCACCAGTTCCAACTTGGTCTGGTTTAAGAATGCCAAGTGTGTTTTGCAAACTGACACCCAGTACAGTGGCTTGTGAATTTTGTTTCCCAGGGAAAAAGCCTGTACAATGGTTCAGGGTCCTGCGGCCTTAAATTGCCGGGTGCCTCCTTGAATTCCGCATCTCACCAGATGTTTCCCAGACGCTAAGCAACACCAGTGCCAACTTGGTCTGGTTTAAGAGTACCAAGTGGGTCCTGGAAACTGACACCCAGAGCAGTGGCTTGTGAGTTTTGTTTCCCAGGGAAAAAGCCTGTACAATGGTTCAGGGTCCTGAGGCCTTAAATTGGCGTATGCCTCCGGGAATTTGCCGTCTTGCAAGATGCCTCCCAGACGCAAGGTGGCACCAGTTCCAACTTGGTCTGGTTTGAGAGTTCCAAGTGGGTCCTGCAAACTGACACCCAGAACAGTGGCTTGTGAGTTTTGTTTCCCAGGGAAAAAGCCAGTAAAATGGTTCAGGGTCCTGCGGCCTTAAATTGCCGGGTGCCTCCTGGAGATCCGCCTCTCGCAGGATGCCTCCCAGACGCAAGGTGGCACCAGTGCCAACTTGGTCTGCTTTGAGCGTGTCAAGTGGGTCCTGAAAACTGACACCCAGAACAGTGGCTTGTGAGTTTTGTTTCCCAGGGAAAAAGCCTGTACAATGGTTCAGGGTCCTGCGGACTTAAATTGCCGGTTGCCTCCTGGAATTCTGCCTGTCGCAGGATGCCTCCCAGACGCAAGGTGGCACCAGTGCCAACTTGGTCTGCTTTGAGAGTGTCAAGTGCGTCCTGAAAACTGACACCCAGAACAGTGGCTTGTGAGTTTTGTTTCCCAGGGAAAAAGCCTGTACAATGGTTCAGGGTCCTGCGGCCTTAAATTGCCGGGTGCCTCCTTGAATTCCGCATCTCACCAGATGTTTCCCAGACGCTAAGCAACACCAGTGCCAACTTGGTCTGGTTTAAGAGTGCCAAGTGGGTCCTGGAAACTGACACCCAGAACAGTGGCTTCTGAGTTTTGTTTCCCAGGGAAAAAGCCTGTACAATGGTTCAGGGTCCTGCGGCCTTAAATTGCCGGGTGCCTCCTGGAATTCGGCGTCTTGCAAGATGCCTCCCAGACGCAAGGTGGCACCAGTGCCAACTTGGTCTGGTTTGAGAGTGCCAAGTGGGTCCTGCCAACTGACACCCAGAACAGTGGCTTCTGAATTTTGTTTTTCCGGGAAAAAGCCTGTAGAATGGTTTTGGGTCCTGCGGCCTTAAATTGCCGGGTGCCTCCTGGAATTCCGCCTCTCGCAGGATGCCTCCCAGACGCAAGGTGGCACCAGTGCCAACTTGGTCTGCTTTGAGAGTGTCAAGTGGGTCCTGAAAACTGACACCCAGAACAGTGGCTTGTGAGTTTTGTTTCCCAGGGAAAAAGCCTGTACAATGGTTCAGGGTCCTGCGGCCTTAAATTGCCGGGTGCCTCCTGGAATTCCGCCTCTCGCAGGATGCCTCCCAGACGCAAGGTGGCACCAGTGCCAACTTGGTCTGGTTTGAGAGTGTCAAGTGGGTCCTGAAAACTGACACCCAGAACAGTGGCTTGTGAGTTTTGTTTCCCAGGGAAAAAGCCTGTACAATGGTTCAGGGTCCTGCGGACTTAAATTGCCGGGTGCCTCCTGGAATTCCGCCTGTCGCCGGATGCCTCCCAGACGCAAGGTGGCACCAGTGCCAACTTGGTCTGGTTTGAGAGTGCCAAGTGGGTCCTGAAAACTGACACCCAGAGCAGTGGCTTGTGAGTTTTGTTTCCCAGGGAAAAAGCCTGTACAATGGTTCAGGGTCCTGCGGCCTTAAATTGCCGGGTGCCTCCTTGAATTCCGCATCTCACCAGATGTTTCCCAGACGCTAAGCAACACCAGTGCCAATTTGGTCTGGTTTAAGAGTGCCAAGTGGGTCCTGGAAACTGACACCCAGAACAGTGGCTTGTGAGTTTTGTTTCCCAGGGAAAAAGCCTGTACAATGGTTCAGGGTCCTGAGGCCTTAAATTGGCGGATGCCTCCGGGAATTCGCCGTCTTGCAAGATGCCTCCCAGACGCAAGGTGGCACCAGTTCCAACTTGGTCTGGTTTGAGAGTGCCAAGTGGGTCCTGCAAACTGACACCCAGAACAGTGGCTTCTGAATTTTGTTTTTCCGGGAAAAAGCCTGTAGAATGGTTTTGGGTCCTGCGGCCTTAAATTGCCGGGTGCCTCCTGGAATTCCGCCTCTCGCAGGATGCCTCCCAGACGCAAGGTGGCACCAGTGCCAACTTGGTCTGCTTTGAGAGTGTCAAGTGGGTCCTGAAAACTGACACCCAGAACAGTGGCTTGTGAGTTTTGTTTCCCAGGGAAAAAGCCTGTACAATGGTTCAGGGTCCTGCGGCCTTAAATTGCCGGGTGCCTCCTGGAATTCCGCCTCTCGCAGGATGCCTCTCAGACGCAAGGTGGCACCAGTGCCAACTTGGTCTGGTTTGAGAGTGTCAAGTGGGTCCTGAAAACTGACACTTAGAACAGTGGCTTGTGAGTTTTGTTTCCCAGGGAAAAAGCCTGTACAATGGTTCAGGGTCCTGCGGACTTAAATTGCCGGGTGCCTCCTGGAATTCCGCCTGTCGCCGGATGCCTCCCAGACGCAAGGTGGCACCAGTGCCAACTTGGTCTGGTTTGAGAGTGCCAAGTGGGTCCTGAAAACTGACACCCAGAGCAGTGGCTTGTGAGTTTTGTTTCCCAGGGAAAAAGCCTGTACAATGGTTCAGGGTCCTGCGGCCTTAAATTGCCGGGTGCCTCCTTGAATTCCGCATCTCACCAGATGTTTCCCAGACGCTAAGCAACACCAGTGCCAATTTGGTCTGGTTTAAGAGTGCCAAGTGGGTCCTGGAAACTGACACCCAGAACAGTGGCTTGTGAGTTTTGTTTCCCAGGGAAAAAGCCTGTACAATGGTTCAGGGTCCTGAGGTCTTAAATTGGCGGATGCCTCCGGGAATTCGCCGTCTTGCAAGATGCCTCCCAGACGCAAGGTGGCACCATTTCCAACTTGGTCTGGTTTGAGAGTGCCAAGTGGGTCCTGCAAACTGACACCCAGAACAGTGGCTTGTGAGTTTTGTTTCCCAGGGAAAAAGCCGGTACAATGGTTCAGGGTCCTGCGGCCTTAAATTGCCGGGTGCCTCCTCGAGATCCGCCTCTCGCAGGATGCCTCCCAGACGCAAGGTGGCACCAGTGCCAACTTGGTCTGCTTTGAGCGTGTCAAGTGGGTCCTGAAAACTGACACCCAGAACAGTGGCTTGTGAGTTTTGTTTCCCAGGGAAAAAGCCTGTACAATGGTTCAGGGTCCTGCGGACTTAAATTGCCGGGTGCCTCATGGAATTCCGCCTGTCGCAGGATGCCTCCCAGACGCAAGGTGGCACCAGTGCCAACTTGGTCTGCTTTGAGAGTGTCAAGTGGGTCCTGAAAACTGACACCCAGAACAGTGGCTTGTGAGTTTTGTTTCCGAGGGAAAAAGCCTGTACAATGGTTCAGGGTCCTGCAGCCTTAAATTGCCGGGTGCCTCCTTGAATTCCGCATCTCACCAGATGTTTCCCAGACGCTAAGCAACACCAGTGCCAACTTGGTCTGGTTTAAGAGTGCCAAGTGGGTCCTGGAAACTGACACCCAGAACAGTGGCTTGTGAGTTTTTTTTCCCAGGGAAAAAGCCTGTACAATGGTTCAGGGTCCTGAGGCCTTAAATTGCCGGGTGCCTCCTGGAATTCCGCATCTCGCCAGATGTTTCACAGACGCTAAGCAGTACCAGTGCCAATTTGGTCTGGTTTAAGACTGCCAAGTGGTTCCTGGAAACTGACACCCAGAACAGTGGCTTGTGAGTTTTGTTTCCCAGGGAAAAAGCCTGTACAATGGTCCAGGGTCCTGCGGCCTTAAATTGCCGGGTGCCTCCTGGAGATCCGCCTCTCGCAGGATGCCTCCCAGACGCAAGGTGGCACCAGTGCCATCTTGGTCTGGTTTGAGAGTGCCAAGTGGGTCCTGCAAACTGACACCAAGAACAGTGGCTTGTGAGTTTTGTTTCCCAGGGAAAAAGCCTGTACAATGGTTCAGGGTCCTGCGGCTTTAAATTGCCGGGTACCTCCCGGAATTCCGCATCACGTCAGATGTTTCCCAGACGCTAAGCAACACCAGTGCCAACTTGGTCTGGTGTAAGAGTGCCAAGTGGGTCCTGAAAACTGACACCCAGAACAGTGGCTTGTGAGTTTTGTTTCCCAGGGAAAAAGCCTGTACAATGGTTCAGGCGCCTGAGGCCTTAAATTGCCGGTTGCCTCCTGGAATTCCGCCTGTCACAGGATGCCTCCCAGGCGCAACATGACACCAGTGCCAACTTGGTCTGGTTTGAGAGTGCCAAGTGGGTCCTGAAAACTGACACCCAGAACAGTGGCTTGTGAGTTTTTTTTCCCAGGGAAAAAGCCTGTACAATGGTTCAGGGTCCTGCGGCCTTAAATTGCCGGGTGCCTCCCGGAATTCGGCCTCTCGCAGGATGCCTACCAGACGCTAAGCAACACCAGTGCCAACTTTGTCTGGTTTAAGAGCGCCAAGTGGGTCCTGGAAACTGACACCCAGAACAGTAGCTTGTGAGTTTTGTTTCCCAGGGAAAAAGCCTGTACAATGGTTCAGGGGCCTGCGGACTTAAATTGCCGGGTGCCTCCTGGAATTCTGTCTCTCGCAGGATGCCTCCCAGACGCAAGGTGGCACCAGTGCCAACTTGGTCTGGTTTAAGAGTGCCAAATGGGTCCTTAAATCTGACAGCCAGAACGGTGGCTTGTGAGTTTTGTTTCCCAGGGAAAAAGCCTGTAAGTTGGTTAAGGGTCCTGCGGCCTTAAACTGCCGGGTGCCTCCTGGAATTGCACCTCTCGCAGGATGCCTCCCAGACGCAAGGTGGCACCAGTGCCAACTTGGTCTGCTTTGAGAGTGCCAAGTGTGTCCTGCAAACTGACACCCAGAACAGTGGCTTGTGAGTTTTGTTTCCCAGGGAAAAAGCCTGTACAATGGTTTAGGGGCACCAGTGCCATCTTGGTCTGGTTTTAGAGTGTCAAGTGGTTCCTAAAAACTGACACCCAGAACAGTGGCTTGTGAGTTTTGTTTCCCAGGGAAAAAGCCTGTACACAGGTTTAGGGGCACCAGTGCCATCTTGGTCTGGTTTGAGAGTGTCAAGTGGGTCCTAAAAACTGACACCCAGAACAGTGGCTTGTGAGTTTTGTTTCCCAGGGAAAAAGCCTGTACAATGGTTCAGGGTCCTGCGGCCTTAAATTGCCGGGTGCCTCCTGGAGATCCGCCTCTCGCAGGATGACTCCCAGACGCAAGGTGGCACCAGTGCCAACTTGGTCTGGTTTGAGAGTGCCAAGTGGGTCCTGAAAACTGACACCCAGAACAGTGGCTTGTGAGTTTTGTTTCCCAGGGAAAAGCCTGTACAATGGTTCAGGGTCCTCCGGCCTTAAATTGCCGGGTGCCTCATGGAATTCCGCACCACGCCAGATGTTTCCCAGACGCTAAGCAACACCAGTGCCAACTTGGTCTCGTTTGAGTGTGCCAAGTGGGTCCTGAAAACTGACACCCAGAACAGTGGCTTCTGAATTTTGTTTTCCCGGGAAAAACCTGTAGAATGGTTTTGGGTCCTGCGGCCTTAAATTGCCGGGTGCCTCCTGGAATTCCGCCTCTCGCAGGATGCCTCCCAGACGCAAGGTGGCACCAGTTCCAACTTGGTCTGGTTTAAGAGTGCCAAGTGTGTCCTACAAACTGACACCCAGAACAGTGGCTTGTGAGTTTTGTTTCCCAGGGAAAAAGCCTGTACAATGGTCCAGGGGCCTGAGGCCTTAAATTGCCTGGTTGCCTCCTGGAATTGCGCCTCTCGCAGGATGCCTCCCAGACGCAAGTTGGCACCAGTGCCAACTTGGTCTGCTTTGAGAGTGTCAAGTGGGTCCTGAAAACTGACACCCAGAACAGTGGCTTGTGAGTTTTGTTTCCCAGGGAAAAAGCCTGTACAATGGTTCAGGGTCCTGCGGCCTTAAATTGCCGGGTGCCTCCTGGAATTCCGCCTGTCGCAGGATGCCTCCCAGACGCAAGGTGGCACCAGTGCCAACTTGGTCTGGTTTGAGAGTGTCAAGTGGGTCCTGAAAACTGACACCCAGAACAGTGGCTTGTGAGTTTTGTTTCCCAGGGAAAAAGCCTGTACAATGGTTCAGGGTCCTGCGGCCTTAAATTGCCGGGTGCCTCCTTGAATTCCGCATCTCACCAGATGTTTCCCAGACACTAAGCAACACCAGTGCCAACTTGGTCTGGTTTAAGAGTGCCAAGTGGGTCCTGAAAACTGACACCCAGAACAGTGGCTTCTGAGTTTTGTTTCCCAGGGAAAAAGCCTGTACAATGGTTCAGGGTCCTGCGGCCTTAAATTGCCGGGTGCCTCCTGGAATTCTGCATCTCGGCAGATGTTTCACAGACGCTAAGCAACACCAGTGCCAAATTGGTCTGGTTTAAGAGTGCCAAGTTGGTCCTGCAAACTGACACCCAGAACAGTGGCTTGTGAGTTTTGTTTCCCAGGGAAAAAGCCTGGACAATGGTTCAGGGGCCTGCGGCCTTAAATTGCCGGGTGCCTCCTGGAATTCGGCGTCTTGCAAGATGCCTCCCAGACGCAAGGTGGCACCAGTGCCAACTTGGTCTGCTTTGAGATTGTCAAGTTGGTCCTGAAAACTGACACCCAGAACAGTGGCTTGTGAGTTTTGTTTCCCAGGGAAAAAGCCTGTACAATGGTTCAGGGGCCTGCGACCTTAAATTGCCGGGTGCCTCCTGTAATTCCGCCTGTTGCAGGAAGCCTCCCAGACGCAAGGTGGCACCAGTGCCAACTTGGTCTACTTTGAGAGTGTCAAGTGGGTCCTGAAAACTGACACCCAGAACAGTGGCTTGTGAGTTTTGTTTCCCAGGGAAAAAGCCTGTAAAATGGTTTAGGTTAATTCCGCCTTTAATAGCCGGGTGCCACCTGGAATTGCGCCTGTCGCAGGATGCCTCCCGGACGCAAGGTGGCACCAGTGCCAACTTGGTCTGCTTTGAGAGTGCCAAGTGTGTCCTGCAAACTGACACCCAGAACTGTGGCTTGTGAGTTTTGTTTCCCAGGGAAAAAGCCTGTACAATGGTTCAGGGTCCTGCGGCCTTAAATTGCCGGGTGCCTCCTGGAATTCCGCCTCTCGCAGGATGCCTCCCAGACGCAAGGTGGCACCAGTTCCAACTTGGTCTGGTTTAAGAGTGCCAAGTGTGTCCTGCAAAGTGACCCCCAGTACAGTGGCTTGTGAGTTTTGTTTCCCAGGGAAAAAGCCTGTACAATGGTTCAGGGGCCTGAGGCCTTAAATTGCCCGGTTGCCTCCTGGAATTGCGCCTCTCGCAGGATGCCTCCCAGACGCAAGGTGGCACCAGTGCCAACTTGGTCTGCTTTGAGAGTGTCAAGTGGGTCCTGCAAACTGACACCCAGAACAGTGGCTTGTGAGTTTTGTTTCCCAGGGAAAAAGCCTGTACAATGGTTCAGGGTCCTGCGGACTTCAATTGCCGGGTGCCTCCTGGAATTCCGCCTGTCGCAGGATGCCTCCCAGACGCAAGGTGGCACCAGTGCCAACTTGGTCTGGTTTGAGAGTGCCAAGTGGGTCCTGAAAACTGACACCCAGAACAGTGGCTTCTGAATTTTGTTTTTCCGGGAAAAAGCCTGTAGAATGGTTTTGGGTCCTGCGGCCTTAAATTGCCAGGTGCCTCCTGGAATTCCGCCTCTCGCAGGATGCCTCCCAGACGCAAGGTGGCACCAGTGCCAACTTGGTCTGGTTTGAGAGTGCCAAGTGGGTCCTGCAAACTGACACCCAGAACAGTGGCTTCTGAATTTTGTTTTTCCGGGAAAAAGCCTGTAGAATGGTTTTGGGTCCTGCGGCCTTAAATTTCCAGGCGCCTCCTGGAATTCCGCCTCTCGCAGGATGCCTCCCAGACGCAAGGTGGCACCAGTTCCAACTTGGTCTGGTTTAAGAGTGCCAAGTGTGTCCTGCAAACTGACACCCAGAACAGTGGCTTGTGAGTTTTGTTTCCCAGGGAAAAAGCCTGTACAATGGTTCAGGGGCCTGAGGCCTTAAATTGCCCGGTTGCCTCCTGGAATTGCGCCTCTCGCAGGATGCCTCCCAGACGCAAGGTGGCACCAGTGCCAACTTGGTCTGCTTTGAGAGTGTCAAGTGTGTCCTGAAAACTGACACCCAGAACAGTGGCTTGTGAGTTTTGTTTCCCAGGGAAAAAGCCTGTACAATGGTTCAGGGTCCTGCGGCCTTAAATTGCCGGGTGCCTCCTGGAATTCCGCCTGTCGCAGGATGCCTCCCAGACGCAAGGTGGCACCAGTGCCAACTTGGTCTGCTTTGAGAGTGTCAAGTGTGTTTTGCAAACTGACACCCAGTACAGTGGCTTGTGAGTTTTGTTTCCCAGGGAAAAAGCCTGTACAATGGTTCAGGGTCCTGCGGCCTTAAATTGCCGGGTGCCTCCTTGAATTCCGCATCTCACCAGATGTTTCCCAGACGCTAAGCAACACCAGTGCCAACTTGGTCTGGTTTAAGAGTGCCAAGTGGGTCCTGGAAACTGACACCCAGAACAGTGGCTTCTGAGTTTTGTTTCCCAGGGAAAAAGCCTGTACAATGGTTCAGGGTCCTGCGGCCTTAAATATCCGGGTGCCTCCTGGAATTCCGCATCTCGCCAGATGTTTCACAGAGGCTAAGCAACACTAGTGCCAAATTGGTCTGGTTTAAGAGTGCCAAGTTGGTCTGGTTTAAGAGTGCCAAGTGGGTCCTGAAAACTGACACCCAGAACAGTGGCTTGTGAGTTTTGTTTCCCAGGGAAAAAGCCTGTACAATGGTTCAGGGGCCTGCGGCCTTAAATTGCCGGGTGCCTCCTGGAATTCGGCGTCTTGCAAGACACCTCCCAGACGCAAGGTGGCACCAGAGCCAACTTGGTCTGGTTTGAGAGTGCCAAGTGGGTTCTGCAAACTGACACCCAGAACAGTGGCTTCTGAATTTTGTTTTTCCGGGAAAAAGCCTGTAGAATGGTTTTGGGTCCTGCGGCCTTAAATTGCCGGGTGCCTCCTGGAATTCCGCCTCTCGCAGGATGCCTCCCAGACGCAAGGTGGCACCAGTGCCAACTTGGTCTGGTTTGAGAGTGCCAAGTGGGTCCTGCAAACTGACACCCAGAACAGTTGCTTCTGAATTTTGTTTTTCCGGGAAAAAGCCTGTAGAATGGTTTTGGGTCCTGCGGCCTTAAATTGCCGGGTGCCTCCTGGAATTCCGCCTGTCGCAGGATGCCTCCCAGACGCAAGGTGGCACCAGTTCCAACTTGGTCTGGTTTAAGAGTGCCAAGTGTGTCCTGCAAACTGACACCCAGAACAGTGGCTTGTGAGTTTTGTTTCCCAGGGAAAAAGCCTGTACAATGGTTCAGGGGCCTGAGGCCTTAAATTGCCCGGTTGCCTCCTGGAATTGCGCCTCTCGCAGGTTGCCTCCCAGACGCAAGGTGGCACCAGTGCCAACTTGGTCTGCTTTGAGAGTGTCAAGTGGGTCCTGAAAACTGACACCCAGAACAGTGGCTTGTGAGTTTTGTTTCCCAGGGAAAAAGCCTGTACAATGGTTCAGGGTCCTGCGGACTTAAATTGCCGGGTGCCTCCTGGAATTCCGCCTGTCGCAGGATGCCTCCCAGACGCAAGGTGGCACCAGTGCCAACTTGGTCTGCTTTGAGAGTGTCAAGTGTGTCCTGAAAACTGACACCCAGAACAGTGGCTTGTGAGTTTTGTTTCCCAGGGAAAAAGCCTGTAAAATGGTTTAGGTTAATTCCGCCTTTAATAGCCGGGTGCCACCTGGAATTGCGCCTCTCGCAGGATGCCTCCCAGACGCAAGGTGGCACCAGTGCCAACTTGGTCTGCTTTGAGAGTGCCAAGTGTGTCCTGCAAACTGACACCCAGAACAGTGGCTTGTGAGTTTTGTTTCCCAGGGAAAAAGCCTGTACAATGGTTCAGGGGCCTGCGGCCTTAAATTGCCGGGTGCCTCCTGGAATTCCGCATCTCGCCAGATGTTTCACAGACGCTATGCAACACCAGTGCCAACTTGGTCTGGTTTGAGAGTGCCAAGTGGGTCCTGGAAACTGACACCCAGAACAGTGGCTTGTGAGTTTTGTTTCCCAGGGAAAAAGCCTGTACAATGGTTCAGGGTCCTGCGGCCTTAAATTGCCGGGTGCCTCCTGGAATTGCGCCTCTCGCAGGATGCCTCCCCGACGCAAGGTGGCACCAGTGCCAACTTGGTCTGCTTTGAGCGTGTCAAGTGGGTCCTGAAAACTGACACCCAGAACAGTGGCTTGTGAGTTTTGTTTCCCAGGGAAAAAGCCTGTACAATGGTTCAGGGTCCTGCGGACTTAAATTGCCGGGTGCCTCCTGGAATTCCGCCTGTCGCAGGATGCCTCCCAGACGCAAGGTGGCACCAGTGCCAACTTGGTCTGCTTTGAGAGTGCCAAGTGGGTCCTGAAAACTGACACCCAGAGTACTGGCTTGTGAGTTTTGTTTCCCAGGGAAAAAGCCTGTACAATGGTTCAGGGTCCTGCAGCCTTTAATTGCCGGGTGCCTCCTGGAATTCGGCGTCTTGTAGGATGCCTCCCAGACGCAAGGTGGCACCATTTCCAACTTGGTCTGGTTTGAGAGTGCCAAGTGGGTCCTGCAAACTGACACCCAGAACAGTGGCTTGTGAGTTTTGTTTCCCAGGGGAAAAGCCTGTACAATGGTTTTGGGTCCTGCGGCCTTAAATTGCCGGGTGCCTCCTGGAATTCGGCCTCTCGCAGGATGCCTCCCAGATGCAAGGTGGCACCAGTTCCAACTTGGTCTGGTTTGAGAGTGCCAAGTGGGTCCTGAAAACTGACACCCAGAACAGTGGCTTGTGAGTTTTGTTTCCCAGGGGAAAAGCCTGTACAATGGTTCAGGGTCCTGAGGCCTTAAATTGCCGGGTGCCTCCTGGAATTCGGACTCTCGCAGGGTGCCTCCCAGACGCAAAATGACACCATTTCCAACTTGGTCTGGTTTGAGAGTGCCAAGTGGGTCCTGAAAACTGACACCCAGAACAGTGGCTTGTGAGTTTTGTTTCCCAGGGAAAAAGCCTGTACAATGGTTCAGGGTCCTGCGGCCTTAAATTGCCGGGTGACTCCTGGAATTCGGCTCTCGCAGGATGCCTCCCAGATGCAAGGTGGCACCAGTTCCAACTTGGTCTGGTTTAAGAGTGCCAAGTGGGTCCTGAAAACTGACACCCAGAACAGTGACTTGGGAGTTTTGTTTCCCAGGGAAAAAGCCTGTACAATGGTTCAGGGTCCTGAGGCCTTAAATTGCCGGGTGCCTCCTGGAATTCGGCCACTCGCGGGATGCCTCCCAGACGCAAGGTGGCACCAGTTCCAACTTGGTCTGGTTTAAGAGTGCCAAGTGGGTCCTGAAAACTGACACCCAGAACAGTGGCTTGTGAGTTTTGCTTCCCAGGGAAAAAGCCTGTAAAATGGTTTAGGTAATGCTGCCTTTAATAGCGGGGTGCCACCTGGAGATCCGCCTCTCGCAGGATGCCTCCCAGACGCAAGGTGGCACCAGTGCCAACTTGGTCTGCTTTGAGAGTGTCAAGTGGGTCCTGAAAACTGACACCCAGAACAGTGGCTTGTGAGTTTTGTTTCCCAGGGAAAAAGCCTGTACAATGGTTCAGGGTCCTGCGGACTTAAATTGCCGGTTGCCTCCTGGAATTCTGCCTGTCGCAGGATGCCTCCCAGACGCAAGGTGGCACCAGTGCCAACTTGGTCTGCTTTGAGAGTGTCAAGTGCGTCCTGAAAACTGACACCCAGAACAGTGGCTTGTGAGTTTTGTTTCCCAGGGAAAAAGCCTGTACAATGGTTCAGGGTCCTGCGGCCTTAAATTGCCGGGTGCCTCCTTGAATTCCGCATCTCACCAGATGTTTCCCAGACGCTAAGCAACACCAGTGCCAACTTGGTCTGGTTTAAGAGTGCCAAGTGGGTCCTGGAAACTGACACCCAGAACAGTGGCTTCTGAGTTTTGTTTCCCAGGGAAAAAGCCTGTACAATGGTTCAGGGTCCTGCGGCCTTAAATTGCCGGGTGCCTCCTGGAATTCGGCGTCTTGCAAGATGCCTCCCAGACGCAAGGTGGCACCAGTGCCAACTTGGTCTGGTTTGAGAGTGCCAAGTGGGTCCTGCCAACTGACACCCAGAACAGTGGCTTCTGAATTTTGTTTTTCCGGGAAAAAGCCTGTAGAATGGTTTTGGGTCCTGCGGCCTTAAATTGCCGGGTGCCTCCTGGAATTCCGCCTCTCGCAGGATGCCTCCCAGACGCAAGGTGGCACCAGTGCCAACTTGGTCTGCTTTGAGAGTGTCAAGTGGGTCCTGAAAACTGACACCCAGAACAGTGGCTTGTGAGTTTTGTTTCCCAGGGAAAAAGCCTGTACAATGGTTCAGGGTCCTGCGGCCTTAAATTGCCGGGTGCCTCCTGGAATTCCGCCTCTCGCAGGATGCCTCCCAGACGCAAGGTGGCACCAGTGCCAACTTGGTCTGGTTTGAGAGTGTCAAGTGGGTCCTGAAAACTGACACCCAGAACAGTGGCTTGTGAGTTTTGTTTCCCAGGGAAAAAGCCTGTACAATGGTTCAGGGTCCTGCGGACTTAAATTGCCGGGTGCCTCCTGGAATTCCGCCTGTCGCCGGATGCCTCCCAGACGCAAGGTGGCACCAGTGCCAACTTGGTCTGGTTTGAGAGTGCCAAGTGGGTCCTGAAAACTGACACCCAGAGCAGTGGCTTGTGAGTTTTGTTTCCCAGGGAAAAAGCCTGTACAATGGTTCAGGGTCCTGCGGCCTTAAATTGCCGGGTGCCTCCTTGAATTCCGCATCTCACCAGATGTTTCCCAGACGCTAAGCAACACCAGTGCCAATTTGGTCTGGTTTAAGAGTGCCAAGTGGGTCCTGGAAACTGACACCCAGAACAGTGGCTTGTGAGTTTTGTTTCCCAGGGAAAAAGCCTGTACAATGGTTCAGGGTCCTGAGGCCTTAAATTGGCGGATGCCTCCGGGAATTCGCCGTCTTGCAAGATGCCTCCCAGACGCAAGGTGGCACCAGTTCCAACTTGGTCTGGTTTGAGAGTGCCAAGTGGGTCCTGCAAACTGACACCCAGAACAGTGGCTTCTGAATTTTGTTTTTCCGGGAAAAAGCCTGTAGAATGGTTTTGGGTCCTGCGGCCTTAAATTGCCGGGTGCCTCCTGGAATTCCGCCTCTCGCAGGATGCCTCCCAGACGCAAGGTGGCACCAGTGCCAACTTGGTCTGCTTTGAGAGTGTCAAGTGGGTCCTGAAAACTGACACCCAGAACAGTGGCTTGTGAGTTTTGTTTCCCAGGGAAAAAGCCTGTACAATGGTTCAGGGTCCTGCGGCCTTAAATTGCCGGGTGCCTCCTGGAATTCCGCCTCTCGCAGGATGCCTCTCAGACGCAAGGTGGCACCAGTGCCAACTTGGTCTGGTTTGAGAGTGTCAAGTGGGTCCTGAAAACTGACACTTAGAACAGTGGCTTGTGAGTTTTGTTTCCCAGGGAAAAAGCCTGTACAATGGTTCAGGGTCCTGCGGACTTAAATTGCCGGGTGCCTCCTGGAATTCCGCCTGTCGCCGGATGCCTCCCAGACGCAAGGTGGCACCAGTGCCAACTTGGTCTGGTTTGAGAGTGCCAAGTGGGTCCTGAAAACTGACACCCAGAGCAGTGGCTTGTGAGTTTTGTTTCCCAGGGAAAAAGCCTGTACAATGGTTCAGGGTCCTGCGGCCTTAAATTGCCGGGTGCCTCCTTGAATTCCGCATCTCACCAGATGTTTCCCAGACGCTAAGCAACACCAGTGCCAATTTGGTCTGGTTTAAGAGTGCCAAGTGGGTCCTGGAAACTGACACCCAGAACAGTGGCTTGTGAGTTTTGTTTCCCAGGGAAAAAGCCTGTACAATGGTTCAGGGTCCTGAGGTCTTAAATTGGCGGATGCCTCCGGGAATTCGCCGTCTTGCAAGATGCCTCCCAGACGCAAGGTGGCACCATTTCCAACTTGGTCTGGTTTGAGAGTGCCAAGTGGGTCCTGCAAACTGACACCCAGAACAGTGGCTTGTGAGTTTTGTTTCCCAGGGAAAAAGCCGGTACAATGGTTCAGGGTCCTGCGGCCTTAAATTGCCGGGTGCCTCCTCGAGATCCGCCTCTCGCAGGATGCCTCCCAGACGCAAGGTGGCACCAGTGCCAACTTGGTCTGCTTTGAGCGTGTCAAGTGGGTCCTGAAAACTGACACCCAGAACAGTGGCTTGTGAGTTTTGTTTCCCAGGGAAAAAGCCTGTACAATGGTTCAGGGTCCTGCGGACTTAAATTGCCGGGTGCCTCATGGAATTCCGCCTGTCGCAGGATGCCTCCCAGACGCAAGGTGGCACCAGTGCCAACTTGGTCTGCTTTGAGAGTGTCAAGTGGGTCCTGAAAACTGACACCCAGAACAGTGGCTTGTGAGTTTTGTTTCCGAGGGAAAAAGCCTGTACAATGGTTCAGGGTCCTGCAGCCTTAAATTGCCGGGTGCCTCCTTGAATTCCGCATCTCACCAGATGTTTCCCAGACGCTAAGCAACACCAGTGCCAACTTGGTCTGGTTTAAGAGTGCCAAGTGGGTCCTGGAAACTGACACCCAGAACAGTGGCTTGTGAGTTTTTTTTCCCAGGGAAAAAGCCTGTACAATGGTTCAGGGTCCTGAGGCCTTAAATTGCCGGGTGCCTCCTGGAATTCCGCATCTCGCCAGATGTTTCACAGACGCTAAGCAGTACCAGTGCCAATTTGGTCTGGTTTAAGACTGCCAAGTGGTTCCTGGAAACTGACACCCAGAACAGTGGCTTGTGAGTTTTGTTTCCCAGGGAAAAAGCCTGTACAATGGTCCAGGGTCCTGCGGCCTTAAATTGCCGGGTGCCTCCTGGAGATCCGCCTCTCGCAGGATGCCTCCCAGACGCAAGGTGGCACCAGTGCCATCTTGGTCTGGTTTGAGAGTGCCAAGTGGGTCCTGCAAACTGACACCAAGAACAGTGGCTTGTGAGTTTTGTTTCCCAGGGAAAAAGCCTGTACAATGGTTCAGGGTCCTGCGGCTTTAAATTGCCGGGTACCTCCCGGAATTCCGCATCACGTCAGATGTTTCCCAGACGCTAAGCAACACCAGTGCCAACTTGGTCTGGTGTAAGAGTGCCAAGTGGGTCCTGAAAACTGACACCCAGAACAGTGGCTTGTGAGTTTTGTTTCCCAGGGAAAAAGCCTGTACAATGGTTCAGGCGCCTGAGGCCTTAAATTGCCGGTTGCCTCCTGGAATTCCGCCTGTCACAGGATGCCTCCCAGGCGCAACATGACACCAGTGCCAACTTGGTCTGGTTTGAGAGTGCCAAGTGGGTCCTGAAAACTGACACCCAGAACAGTGGCTTGTGAGTTTTTTTTCCCAGGGAAAAAGCCTGTACAATGGTTCAGGGTCCTGCGGCCTTAAATTGCCGGGTGCCTCCCGGAATTCGGCCTCTCGCAGGATGCCTACCAGACGCTAAGCAACACCAGTGCCAACTTTGTCTGGTTTAAGAGCGCCAAGTGGGTCCTGGAAACTGACACCCAGAACAGTAGCTTGTGAGTTTTGTTTCCCAGGGAAAAAGCCTGTACAATGGTTCAGGGGCCTGCGGACTTAAATTGCCGGGTGCCTCCTGGAATTCTGTCTCTCGCAGGATGCCTCCCAGACGCAAGGTGGCACCAGTGCCAACTTGGTCTGGTTTAAGAGTGCCAAATGGGTCCTTAAATCTGACAGCCAGAACGGTGGCTTGTGAGTTTTGTTTCCCAGGGAAAAAGCCTGTAAGTTGGTTAAGGGTCCTGCGGCCTTAAACTGCCGGGTGCCTCCTGGAATTGCACCTCTCGCAGGATGCCTCCCAGACGCAAGGTGGCACCAGTGCCAACTTGGTCTGCTTTGAGAGTGCCAAGTGTGTCCTGCAAACTGACACCCAGAACAGTGGCTTGTGAGTTTTGTTTCCCAGGGAAAAAGCCTGTACAATGGTTTAGGGGCACCAGTGCCATCTTGGTCTGGTTTTAGAGTGTCAAGTGGTTCCTAAAAACTGACACCCAGAACAGTGGCTTGTGAGTTTTGTTTCCCAGGGAAAAAGCCTGTACACAGGTTTAGGGGCACCAGTGCCATCTTGGTCTGGTTTGAGAGTGTCAAGTGGGTCCTAAAAACTGACACCCAGAACAGTGGCTTGTGAGTTTTGTTTCCCAGGGAAAAAGCCTGTACAATGGTTCAGGGTCCTGCGGCCTTAAATTGCCGGGTGCCTCCTGGAGATCCGCCTCTCGCAGGATGACTCCCAGACGCAAGGTGGCACCAGTGCCAACTTGGTCTGGTTTGAGAGTGCCAAGTGGGTCCTGAAAACTGACACCCAGAACAGTGGCTTGTGAGTTTTGTTTCCCAGGGAAAAGCCTGTACAATGGTTCAGGGTCCTCCGGCCTTAAATTGCCGGGTGCCTCATGGAATTCCGCACCACGCCAGATGTTTCCCAGACGCTAAGCAACACCAGTGCCAACTTGGTCTCGTTTGAGTGTGCCAAGTGGGTCCTGAAAACTGACACCCAGAACAGTGGCTTCTGAATTTTGTTTTCCCGGGAAAAACCTGTAGAATGGTTTTGGGTCCTGCGGCCTTAAATTGCCGGGTGCCTCCTGGAATTCCGCCTCTCGCAGGATGCCTCCCAGACGCAAGGTGGCACCAGTTCCAACTTGGTCTGGTTTAAGAGTGCCAAGTGTGTCCTACAAACTGACACCCAGAACAGTGGCTTGTGAGTTTTGTTTCTCAGGGAAAAAGCCTGTACAATGGTCCAGGGGCCTGAGGCCTTAAATTGCCTGGTTGCCTCCTGGAATTGCGCCTCTCGCAGGATGCCTCCCAGACGCAAGTTGGCACCAGTGCCAACTTGGTCTGCTTTGAGAGTGTCAAGTGGGTCCTGAAAACTGACACCCAGAACAGTGGCTTGTGAGTTTTGTTTCCCAGGGAAAAAGCCTGTACAATGGTTCAGGGTCCTGCGGCCTTAAATTGCCGGGTGCCTCCTGGAATTCCGCCTGTCGCAGGATGCCTCCCAGACGCAAGGTGGCACCAGTGCCAACTTGGTCTGGTTTGAGAGTGTCAAGTGGGTCCTGAAAACTGACACCCAGAACAGTGGCTTGTGAGTTTTGTTTCCCAGGGAAAAAGCCTGTACAATGGTTCAGGGTCCTGCGGCCTTAAATTGCCGGGTGCCTCCTTGAATTCCGCATCTCACCAGATGTTTCCCAGACACTAAGCAACACCAGTGCCAACTTGGTCTGGTTTAAGAGTGCCAAGTGGGTCCTGAAAACTGACACCCAGAACAGTGGCTTCTGAGTTTTGTTTCCCAGGGAAAAAGCCTGTACAATGGTTCAGGGTCCTGCGGCCTTAAATTGCCGGGTGCCTCCTGGAATTCTGCATCTCGGCAGATGTTTCACAGACGCTAAGCAACACCAGTGCCAAATTGGTCTGGTTTAAGAGTGCCAAGTTGGTCCTGCAAACTGACACCCAGAACAGTGGCTTGTGAGTTTTGTTTCCCAGGGAAAAAGCCTGGACAATGGTTCAGGGGCCTGCGGCCTTAAATTGCCGGGTGCCTCCTGGAATTCGGCGTCTTGCAAGATGCCTCCCAGACGCAAGGTGGCACCAGTGCCAACTTGGTCTGCTTTGAGATTGTCAAGTTGGTCCTGAAAACTGACACCCAGAACAGTGGCTTGTGAGTTTTGTTTCCCAGGGAAAAAGCCTGTACAATGGTTCAGGGGCCTGCGACCTTAAATTGCCGGGTGCCTCCTGTAATTCCGCCTGTTGCAGGAAGCCTCCCAGACGCAAGGTGGCACCAGTGCCAACTTGGTCTACTTTGAGAGTGTCAAGTGGGTCCTGAAAACTGACACCCAGAACAGTGGCTTGTGAGTTTTGTTTCCCAGGGAAAAAGCCTGTAAAATGGTTTAGGTTAATTCCGCCTTTAATAGCCGGGTGCCACCTGGAATTGCGCCTGTCGCAGGATGCCTCCCAGACGCAAGGTGGCACCAGTGCCAACTTGGTCTGCTTTGAGAGTGCCAAGTGTGTCCTGCAAACTGACACCCAGAACTGTGGCTTGTGAGTTTTGTTTCCCAGGGAAAAAGCCTGTACAATGGTTCAGGGTCCTGCGGCCTTAAATTGCCGGGTGCCTCCTGGAATTCCGCCTCTCGCAGGATGCCTCCCAGACGCAAGGTGGCACCAGTTCCAACTTGGTCTGGTTTAAGAGTGCCAAGTGTGTCCTGCAAAGTGACCCCCAGTACAGTGGCTTGTGAGTTTTGTTTCCCAGGGAAAAAGCCTGTACAATGGTTCAGGGGCCTGAGGCCTTAAATTGCCCGGTTGCCTCCTGGAATTGCGCCTCTCGCAGGATGCCTCCCAGACGCAAGGTGGCACCAGTGCCAACTTGGTCTGCTTTGAGAGTGTCAAGTGGGTCCTGCAAACTGACACCCAGAACAGTGGCTTGTGAGTTTTGTTTCCCAGGGAAAAAGCCTGTACAATGGTTCAGGGTCCTGCGGACTTCAATTGCCGGGTGCCTCCTGGAATTCCGCCTGTCGCAGGATGCCTCCCAGACGCAAGGTGGCACCAGTGCCAACTTGGTCTGGTTTGAGAGTGCCAAGTGGGTCCTGAAAACTGACACCCAGAACAGTGGCTTCTGAATTTTGTTTTTCCGGGAAAAAGCCTGTAGAATGGTTTTGGGTCCTGCGGCCTTAAATTGCCAGGTGCCTCCTGGAATTCCGCCTCTCGCAGGATGCCTCCCAGACGCAAGGTGGCACCAGTGCCAACTTGGTCTGGTTTGAGAGTGCCAAGTGGGTCCTGCAAACTGACACCCAGAACAGTGGCTTCTGAATTTTGTTTTTCCGGGAAAAAGCCTGTAGAATGGTTTTGGGTCCTGCGGCCTTAAATTTCCAGGCGCCTCCTGGAATTCCGCCTCTCGCAGGATGCCTCCCAGACGCAAGGTGGCACCAGTTCCAACTTGGTCTGGTTTAAGAGTGCCAAGTGTGTCCTGCAAACTGACACCCAGAACAGTGGCTTGTGAGTTTTGTTTCCCAGGGAAAAAGCCTGTACAATGGTTCAGGGGCCTGAGGCCTTAAATTGCCCGGTTGCCTCCTGGAATTGCGCCTCTCGCAGGATGCCTCCCAGACGCAAGGTGGCACCAGTGCCAACTTGGTCTGCTTTGAGAGTGTCAAGTGTGTCCTGAAAACTGACACCCAGAACAGTGGCTTGTGAGTTTTGTTTCCCAGGGAAAAAGCCTGTACAATGGTTCAGGGTCCTGCGGCCTTAAATTGCCGGGTGCCTCCTGGAATTCCGCCTGTCGCAGGATGCCTCCCAGACGCAAGGTGGCACCAGTGCCAACTTGGTCTGCTTTGAGAGTGTCAAGTGTGTTTTGCAAACTGACACCCAGTACAGTGGCTTGTGAGTTTTGTTTCCCAGGGAAAAAGCCTGTACAATGGTTCAGGGTCCTGCGGCCTTAAATTGCCGGGTGCCTCCTTGAATTCCGCATCTCACCAGATGTTTCCCAGACGCTAAGCAACACCAGTGCCAACTTGGTCTGGTTTAAGAGTGCCAAGTGGGTCCTGGAAACTGACACCCAGAACAGTGGCTTCTGAGTTTTGTTTCCCAGGGAAAAAGCCTGTACAATGGTTCAGGGTCCTGCGGCCTTAAATATCCGGGTGCCTCCTGGAATTCCGCATCTCGCCAGATGTTTCACAGAGGCTAAGCAACACTAGTGCCAAATTGGTCTGGTTTAAGAGTGCCAAGTTGGTCTGGTTTAAGAGTGCCAAGTGGGTCCTGAAAACTGACACCCAGAACAGTGGCTTGTGAGTTTTGTTTCCCAGGGAAAAAGCCTGTACAATGGTTCAGGGGCCTGCGGCCTTAAATTGCCGGGTGCCTCCTGGAATTCGGCGTCTTGCAAGACACCTCCCAGACGCAAGGTGGCACCAGAGCCAACTTGGTCTGGTTTGAGAGTGCCAAGTGGGTTCTGCAAACTGACACCCAGAACAGTGGCTTCTGAATTTTGTTTTTCCGGGAAAAAGCCTGTAGAATGGTTTTGGGTCCTGCGGCCTTAAATTGCCGGGTGCCTCCTGGAATTCCGCCTCTCGCAGGATGCCTCCCAGACGCAAGGTGGCACCAGTGCCAACTTGGTCTGGTTTGAGAGTGCCAAGTGGGTCCTGCAAACTGACACCCAGAACAGTTGCTTCTGAATTTTGTTTTTCCGGGAAAAAGCCTGTAGAATGGTTTTGGGTCCTGCGGCCTTAAATTGCCGGGTGCCTCCTGGAATTCCGCCTGTCGCAGGATGCCTCCCAGACGCAAGGTGGCACCAGTTCCAACTTGGTCTGGTTTAAGAGTGCCAAGTGTGTCCTGCAAACTGACACCCAGAACAGTGGCTTGTGAGTTTTGTTTCCCAGGGAAAAAGCCTGTACAATGGTTCAGGGGCCTGAGGCCTTAAATTGCCCGGTTGCCTCCTGGAATTGCGCCTCTCGCAGGTTGCCTCCCAGACGCAAGGTGGCACCAGTGCCAACTTGGTCTGCTTTGAGAGTGTCAAGTGGGTCCTGAAAACTGACACCCAGAACAGTGGCTTGTGAGTTTTGTTTCCCAGGGAAAAAGCCTGTACAATGGTTCAGGGTCCTGCGGACTTAAATTGCCGGGTGCCTCCTGGAATTCCGCCTGTCGCAGGATGCCTCCCAGACGCAAGGTGGCACCAGTGCCAACTTGGTCTGCTTTGAGAGTGTCAAGTGTGTCCTGAAAACTGACACCCAGAACAGTGGCTTGTGAGTTTTGTTTCCCAGGGAAAAAGCCTGTAAAATGGTTTAGGTTAATTCCGCCTTTAATAGCCGGGTGCCACCTGGAATTGCGCCTCTCGCAGGATGCCTCCCAGACGCAAGGTGGCACCAGTGCCAACTTGGTCTGCTTTGAGAGTGCCAAGTGTGTCCTGCAAACTGACACCCAGAACAGTGGCTTGTGAGTTTTGTTTCCCAGGGAAAAAGCCTGTACAATGGTTCAGGGGCCTGCGGCCTTAAATTGCCGGGTGCCTCCTGGAATTCCGCATCTCGCCAGATATTTCACAGACGCTATGCAACACCAGTGCCAACTTGGTCTGGTTTGAGAGTGCCAAGTGGGTCCTGGAAACTGACACCCAGAACAGTGGCTTGTGAGTTTTGTTTCCCAGGGAAAAAGCCTGTACAATGGTTCAGGGTCCTGCGGCCTTAAATTGCCGGGTGCCTCCTGGAATTGCGCCTCTCGCAGGATGCCTCCCCGACGCAAGGTGGCACCAGTGCCAACTTGGTCTGCTTTGAGCGTGTCAAGTGGGTCCTGAAAACTGACACCCAGAACAGTGGCTTGTGAGTTTTGTTTCCCAGGGAAAAAGCCTGTACAATGGTTCAGGGTCCTGCGGACTTAAATTGCCGGGTGCCTCCTGGAATTCCGCCTGTCGCAGGATGCCTCCCAGACGCAAGGTGGCACCAGTGCCAACTTGGTCTGCTTTGAGAGTGCCAAGTGGGTCCTGAAAACTGACACCCAGAGTACTGGCTTGTGAGTTTTGTTTCCCAGGGAAAAAGCCTGTACAATGGTTCAGGGTCCTGCAGCCTTTAATTGCCGGGTGCCTCCTGGAATTCGGCGTCTTGTAGGATGCCTCCCAGACGCAAGGTGGCACCATTTCCAACTTGGTCTGGTTTGAGAGTGCCAAGTGGGTCCTGCAAACTGACACCCAGAACAGTGGCTTGTGAGTTTTGTTTCCCAGGGGAAAAGCCTGTACAATGGTTTTGGGTCCTGCGGCCTTAAATTGCCGGGTGCCTCCTGGAATTCGGCCTCTCGCAGGATGCCTCCCAGATGCAAGGTGGCACCAGTTCCAACTTGGTCTGGTTTGAGAGTGCCAAGTGGGTCCTGAAAACTGACACCCAGAACAGTGGCTTGTGAGTTTTGTTTCCCAGGGGAAAAGCCTGTACAATGGTTCAGGGTCCTGAGGCCTTAAATTGCCGGGTGCCTCCTGGAATTCGGACTCTCGCAGGGTGCCTCCCAGACGCAAAATGACACCATTTCCAACTTGGTCTGGTTTGAGAGTGCCAAGTGGGTCCTGAAAACTGACACCCAGAACAGTGGCTTGTGAGTTTTGTTTCCCAGGGAAAAAGCCTGTACAATGGTTCAGGGTCCTGCGGCCTTAAATTGCCGGGTGACTCCTGGAATTCGGCTCTCGCAGGATGCCTCCCAGATGCAAGGTGGCACCAGTTCCAACTTGGTCTGGTTTAAGAGTGCCAAGTGGGTCCTGAAAACTGACACCCAGAACAGTGACTTGGGAGTTTTGTTTCCCAGGGAAAAAGCCTGTACAATGGTTCAGGGTCCTGAGGCCTTAAATTGCCGGGTGCCTCCTGGAATTCGGCCACTCGCGGGATGCCTCCCAGACGCAAGGTGGCACCAGTTCCAACTTGGTCTGGTTTAAGAGTGCCAAGTGGGTCCTGAAAACTGACACCCAGAACAGTGGCTTGTGAGTTTTGCTTCCCAGGGAAAAAGCCTGTAAAATGGTTTAGGTAATGCTGCCTTTAATAGCGGGGTGCCACCTGGAGATCCGCCTCTCGCAGGATGCCTCCCAGACGCAAGGTGGCACCAGTGCCAACTTGGTCTGCTTTGAGAGTGTCAAGTGGGTCCTGAAAACTGACACCCAGAACAGTGGCTTGTGAGTTTTGTTTCCCAGGGAAAAAGCCTGTACAATGGTTCAGGGTCCTGCGGCCTTAAATTGCCAGGTGCCTCCTGGAATTCCGCATCTCGCCAGATATTTCCCAGACGCTAAGCAACACCAGTGCCAACTTGGTCTGGTTTAAGAGTTCCAAGTGGGTCCTGGAAACTGACAACCAGAACAGTGGCTTGTGAGTTTTGTTTCCCAGGGGAAAAGCCTGTACAATGGTTCAGGGGCCTGAGGCCTTAAATTGCCGGGTGCCTCCTGGAATTCGGCATCTTGCAGGATGCCTCCCAGACGCAAGGTGGCACCAGTGCCAACTTGGTCTGGTTTGAGAGTGCCAAGTGGGTCCTGTAAACTGACACACAGAACAGTGGCTTCTGAATTTTGTTTTTCCGGGAAAAAGCCTGTAGAATGGTTTTGGGTCCTGCGGCCTTAAATTGCCGGGTGCCTCCTGGAATTCCGCCTCTCGCAGGATGCCTCCCAGACGCAAGGTGGCACCAGTGCCAACTTGGTCTGGTTTGAGAGTGCCAAGTGGGTCCTGAAAACTGACACCCAGAACAGTGGCTTGTGAGTTTTGTTTCCCAGGGGAAAAGCCTGTACAATGGTTCAGGGGCCTGAGGCCTTAAATTGCCGGGTGCCTCCTGGAATTCGGACTCTCGCAGGGTGCCTCCCAGACGCAAAATGACACCATTTCCAACTTGGTCTGGTTTGAGAGTGCCAAGTGGGTCCTGAAAACTGACACCCAGAACAGTGGCTTGTGAGTTTTGTTTCCCAGGGAAAAAGCCTGTACAATGGTTCAGGGTCCTGCGGCCTTAAATTGCCGGGTGACTCCTGGAATTCCGCCTCTCGCAGGATGCCTCCCAGATGCAAGGTGGCACCAGTGCAAACTTGGTCTGGTTTGAGAGTGCCAAGTGTGTCCTGCAAACTGACACCCAGAACAGTGGCTTCTGAATTTTTTTTTTCCAGGGAAAAAGCCTGTAGAATGGTTTTGGGTCCTGCGGCCTTAAATTGCCGGGTGCCTCCTGGAATTCCGCCTCTCGCAGGATGCCTCCCAGACACAAGGTGGCACCAGTGCCAACTTGGTCTGGTTTGAGAGTGCCAAGTGGGTCCTGAAAACTGACACCCAGAACAGTGACTTGTGAGTTTTGTTTCCCAGGGAAAAAGGCTGTACATTGGTTCAGGGGCCTGAGGCCTTAAATTGCCGGGTGCCTCCTGGAATTCGGCCACTCGCAGGATGCCTCCCAGACGCAAGGTGGCACCAGTTCCAACTTGGTCTGGTTTAAGAGTGCCAAGTGGGTCCTGAAAACTGACACCCAGAACAGTGGCTTGTGAGTTTTGTTTCCCAGGGAAAAAGCCTGTACAATGGTTCAGGGGCCTGAGGCCTTAAATTGCCGGGTGCCTCCTGGAATTCGGCATCTTGCAGGATGCCTCCCAGACGCAAGGTGGCACCAGTGCCAACTTGGTCTGCTTTGAGAGTGCCAAGTGGGTCCTGTAAACTGACACACAGAACAGTGGCTTCTGAATTTTTTTTTCCAGGGAAAAAGCCTGTAGAATGGTTTTGGGTCCTGCGGCCTTAAATTGCCGGGTGCCTCCTGGAATTCCGCCTCTCGCAGGATGCCTCCCAGACGCAAGGTGGCACCAGTGCCAACTTGGTCTGGTTTGAGAGTGCCAAGTGGGTCCTGAAAACTGACACCCAGAACAGTGGCTTGTGAGTTTTGTTTCCCAGGGGAAAAGCCTGTACAATGGTTCAGGGGCCTGAGGCCTTAAATTGCCGGGTGCCTCCTGGAATTCGGACTCTCGCAGGGTGCCTCCCAGACGCAAAATGACACCATTTCCAACTTGGTCTGGTTTGAGAGTGCCAAGTGGGTCCTGAAAACTGACACCCAGAACAGTGGCTTGTGAGTTTTGTTTCCCAGGGAAAAAGCCTGTACAATGGTTCAGGGTCCTGCGGCCTTAAATTGCCGGGTGACTCCTGGAATTCCGCCTCTCGCAGGATGCCTCCCAGATGCAAGGTGGCACCAGTGCAAACTTGGTCTGGTTTGAGAGTGCCAAGTGTGTCCTGCAAACTGACACCCAGAACAGTGGCTTCTGAATTTTTTTTTTCCAGGGAAAAAGCCTGTAGAATGGTTTTGGGTCCTGCGGCCTTAAATTGCCGGGTGCCTCCTGGAATTCCGCCTCTCGCAGGATGCCTCCCACACACAAGGTGGCACCAGTGCCAACTTGGTCTGGTTTGAGAGTGCCAAGTGGGTCCTGAAAACTGACACCCAGAACAGTGACTTGTGAGTTTTGTTTCCCAGGGAAAAAGGCTGTACATTGGTTCAGGGGCCTGAGGCCTTAAATTGCCGGGTGCCTCCTGGAATTCGGCCACTCGCAGGATGCCTCCCAGACGCAAGGTGGCACCAGTTCCAACTTGGTCTGGTTTGAGAGTGCCAAGTGGGTCCTGAAAACTGACACCCAGAACAGTGGCTTGTGAGTTTTGTTTCCCAGGGAAAAAGCCTGTACAATGGTTCAGGGGCCTGAGGCCTTAAATTGCCGGGTGCCTCCTGGAATTCGGCATCTTGCAGGATGCCTCCCAGACGCAAGGTGGCACCAGTGCCAACTTGGTCTGGTTTGAGAGTGCCAAGTGGGTCCTGTAAACTGACACACAGAACAGTGGCTTCTGAATTTTTTTTTCCAGGGAAAAAGCCTGTAGAATGGTTTTGGGTCCTGCGGCCTTAAATTGCCGGGTGCCTCCTGGAATTCCGCCTCTCGCAGGATGCCTCCCAGACGCAAGGTGGCACCAGTGCCAACTTGGTCTGGTTTGAGAGTGCCAAGTGGGTCCTGAAAACTGACACCCAGAACAGTGGCTTGTGAGTTTTGTTTCCCAGGGGAAAAGCCTGTACAATGGTTCAGGGGCCTGAGGCCTTAAATTGTCGGGTGCCTCCTGGAATTCGGACTCTCGCAGGGTGCCTCCCAGACGCAAAATGACACCATTTCCAACTTGGTCTGGTTTGAGAGTGCCAAGTGGGTCCTGAAAACTGACACCCAGAACAGTGGCTTGTGAGTTTTGTTTCCCAGGGAAAAAGCCTGTACAATGGTTCAGGGTCCTGCGGCCTTAAATTGCCGGGTGACTCCTGGAATTCCGCCTCTCGCAGGATGCCTCCCAGATGCAAGGTGGCACCAGTGCAAACTTGGTCTGGTTTGAGAGTGCCAAGTGTGTCCTGCAAACTGACACCCAGAACAGTGGCTTCTGAATTTTTTTTTTCCAGGGAAAAAGCCTGTAGAATGGTTTTGGGTCCTGCGGCCTTAAATTGCCGGGTGCCTCCTGGAATTCCGCCTCTCGCAGGATGCCTCCCAGACACAAGGTGGCACCAGTGCCAACTTGGTCTGGTTTGAGAGTGCCAAGTGGGTCCTGAAAACTGACACCCAGAACAGTGACTTGTGAGTTTTGTTTCCCAGGGAAAAAGGCTGTACATTGGTTCAGGGGCCTGAGGCCTTAAATTGCCGGGTGCCTCCTGGAATTCGGCCACTCGCAGGATGCCTCCCAGACGCAAGGTGGCACCAGTTCCAACTTGGTCTGGTTTAAGAGTGCCAAGTGGGTCCTGAAAACTGACACCCAGAACAGTGGCTTGTGAGTTTTGTTTCCCAGGGAAAAAGCCTGTACAATGGTTCAGGGGCCTGAGGCCTTAAATTGCCGGGTGCCTCCTGGAATTCGGCATCTTGCAGGATGCCTCCCAGACGCAAGGTGGCACCAGTGCCAACTTGGTCTGGTTTGAGAGTGCCAAGTGGGTCCTGTAAACTGACACACAGAACAGTGGCTTCTGAATTTTTTTTTCCAGGGAAAAAGCCTGTAGAATGGTTTTGGGTCCTGCGGCCTTAAATTGCCGGGTGCCTCCTGGAATTCCGCCTCTCGCAGGATGCCTCCCAGACGCAAGGTGGCACCAGTGCCAACTTGGTCTGGTTTGAGAGTGCCAAGTGGGTCCTGAAAACTGACACCCAGAACAGTGGCTTGTGAGTTTTGTTTCCCAGGGGAAAAGCCTGTACAATGGTTCAGGGGCCTGAGGCCTTAAATTGCCGGGTGCCTCCTGGAATTCGGACTCTCGCAGGGTGCCTCCCAGACGCAAAATGACACCATTTCCAACTTTGTCTGGTTTGAGAGTGCCAAGTGGGTCCTGAAAACTGACACCCAGAACAGTGGCTTGTGAGTTTTGTTTCCCAGGGAAAAAGCCTGTACAATGGTTCAGGGTCCTGCGGCCTTAAATTGCCGGGTGACTCCTGGAATTCCGCCTCTCGCAGGATGCCTCCCAGATGCAAGGTGGCACCAGTGCAAACTTGGTCTGGTTTGAGAGTGCCAAGTGTGTCCTGCAAACTGACACCCAGAACAGTGGCTTCTGAATTTTTTTTTTCCAGGGAAAAAGCCTGTAGAATGGTTTTGGGTCCTGCGGCCTTAAATTGCCGGGTGCCTCCTGGAATTCCGCCTCTCGCAGGATGCCTCCCAGACACAAGGTGGCACCAGTGCCAACTTGGTCTGGTTTGAGAGTGCCAAGTGGGTCCTGAAAACTGACACCCAGAACAGTGACTTGTGAGTTTTGTTTCCCAGGGAAAAAGGCTGTACATTGGTTCAGGGGCCTGAGGCCTTAAATTGCCGGGTGCCTCCTGGAATTCGGCCACTCGCAGGATGCCTCCCAGACGCAAGGTGGCACCAGTTCCAACTTGGTCTGGTTTAAGAGTGCCAAGTGGGTCCTGAAAACTGACACCCAGAACAGTGGCTTGTGAGTTTTGTTTCCCAGGGAAAAAGCCTGTACAATGGTTCAGGGGCCTGCGGCCTTAAATTGCCGGGTGACTCCTGGAATTCGGCTCTCGCAGGATGCCTCCCAGATGCAAGGTGGCACCAGTTCCAACTTGGTCTGGTTTAAGAGTGCCAAGTGGGTCCTGAAAACTGACACCCAGAACAGTGACTTGGGAGTTTTGTTTCCCAGGGAAAAAGCCTGTACAATGGTTCAGGGTCCTGCGGCCTTAAATTGCCGGGTGCCTCCTGGAATTGCGCCTGTCGCAGGAAGGATGCCTCCCAGACGCAAGGTGGCACCAGTGCCAACTTGGTCTGCTTTGAGAGTGTCAAGTGGGTCCTGCAAACTGACACCCAGAACAGTGGCTTGTGAGTTTTGTTTCCCAGAGAAAAAGCCTGTACAATGGTTCAGGGTCCTGCAGCCTTTAATTGCCGGGTGCCTCCTGGAATTCCGCATCTCGCCAGAGGTTTCCCAGACGCTAAGCAACACCAGTGCCAACTTGGTCTGGTTTGAGAGTGCCAAGTGTGTCCTGGAAACTGACACCCAGAACAGTGGCTTCTGAGTTTTGTTTCCCAGGGGAAAAGCCTGTACAATGGTTCAGCAGCCTGAGGCCTTAAATTGCCGGGTGCCTCCTGGAATTCGGCGTCTTGCAGGATCCCTCCCAGACACAAGGTGGCACCAGTGCAAACTTGGTCTGGTTTGAGAGTGCCAAGTGGGTCCCGTAAACTGACACCCAGAACAGTGGCTTCTGAATTTTTTTTTCCAGGGAAAAAGCCTGTAGAATGGTTTTGGGTCCTGCGGCCTTAAATTGCCGGGTGCCTCCTGGAATTCGGCCTCTCGCAGGATGCCTCCCAGACGCAAAATGACACCATTTCCAACTTGGTCTGGTTTGAGAGTGCCAAGTGGGTCCTGCAAACTGACACCCAGAACAGTGTCTTCTGAGTTTTGTTTCCCAGGGAAAAAGCCTGTACAATGGTTCAGGGTCCTGCGGCCTTAAATTGCCGGGTGACTCCTGGAATTCGGCTCTCGCAGGATGCCTCCCAGATGCAAGGTGGCACCAGTTCCAACTTGGTCTGGATTAAGAGTGCCAAGTGGGTCCTGAAAACTGACACCCAGAACAGTGACTTGGGAGTTTTGTTTCCCAGGGAAAAAGCCTGTACAATGGTTCAGGGTCCTGCGGCCTTAAATTGCCGGGTGCCTCCTGGAATTGCGCCTCTCGCAGGAAGGATGCCTCCCAGACGCAAGGTGGCACCAGAGCCAACTTGGTCTGCTTTGAGAGTGTCAAGTGGGTCCTGCAAACTGACACCCAGAACAGTGGCTTGTGAGTTTTGTTTCCCAGGGAAAAAGCCTGTACAATGGTTCAGGGTCCTGCGGCCTTAAATTGCCGGGTGCCTCCTGGAGATCCGCCTCTCGATAGATGCCTCCCAGACGCAAGGTGGCACCAGTGCCAACTTGGTCTGGTTTGAGAGTGCCAAGTGGGTCCTGCAAACTGACACCCAGAACAGTGGCTTGTGAGTTTTGTTTCCCAGGGAAGAAGCCTGTACAATGGTTCAGGGTCCTGCGGCCTTAAATTGCCAGGTGCCTCCTGGAATTGCACCTCTCGCAGGATATCTCCCAGACGCAAGGTGGCACCAGTGCCAACTTGGTCTGCTTTGAGAGTGTCAAGTGGGTCCTGCAAACTGACACCCAGAACAGTGGCTTGTGAGTTTTGTTTCCCAGGGGAAAAGCCTGTACAATGGTTCAGGGGCCAGAGGCCTTAAATTGCCGGGTGCCTCCTGGAATTCGGCATCTTGCAGGATGCCTCCCAGACGCAAGGTGGCACCAGTGCCAACTTGGTCTGGTTTGAGAGTGCCAAGTGGGTCCTGTAAACTGACACCCAGAACAGTGGCTTCTGAATTTTTTTTCCAGGGAAAAAGCCTGTAGAATGGTTTTGGGTCCTGCGGCCTTAAATTGCCGGGTGCCTCCTGGAATTCCGCCTCTCGCAGGATGCCTCCCAGACGCAAGGTGGCACCAGTGCCAACTTGGTCTGGTTTGAGAGTGCCAAGTGTGTCCTGAAAACTGACACCCAGAACAGTGGCTTGTGAGTTTTGTTTCCCAGAGGAAAAGCCTGTACAATGGTTCAGGGGCCTGAGGCCTTAAATTGCCGGGTGCCTCCTGGAATTCGGACTCTCGCAGGGTGCCTCCCAGACGCAAAATGACACCATTTCCAACTTGGTCTGGTTTGAGAGTGCCAAGTGGGTCCTGAAAACTGACACCCAGAACAGTGGCTTGTGAGTTTTGTTTCCCAGGGAAAAAGCCTGTACAATGGTTCAGGGTCCTGCGGCCTTAAATTGCCGGGTGCCTCCTGGAATTGCGCCTCTCGCAGGATGCCTCCCAGACGCAAGGTGGCACCAGTTCCAACTTAGTCTGGTTTAAGAGTGCCAAGTGGGTCCTGAAAACTGACACCCAGAACAGTGGCTTGTGAGTTTTGTTTCCCAGGGAAAAAGCCTGTATAATGGTTCAGGGTCCTGCGGCCTTAAATTGCCGGGTGACTCCTGGAATTCGGCCTCTCGCAGGATGCCTCCCAGATGCAAGGTGGCACCAGTGCCAACTTGGTCTGCTTTGAGAGTGTCAAGTGGGTCCTGCAAACTGACACCCAGAACAGTGGCTTGTGAGTTTTGTTTCCCAGGGAAAAAGCCTGTACAATGGTTCAGGGTCCTGCGGACTTAAATTGCCGGGTGCCTCCTGGAATTCCGCCTGTCGCAGGATGCCTCCCAGACGCAAGGTGGCACCAGTGCCAACTTGGTCTGCTTTGAGAGTGTCAAGTGTGTCCTGAAAACTGACACCCAGAACAGTGGCTTGTGAGTTTTGTTTCCCAGGGAAAAAGCCTGTAAAATGGTTTAGGTTAATTCCGCCTTTAGTAGCCAAGTGCCACCTGGAATTGCGCCTCTCGCAGGATGCCTCCCAGACGCAAGGTGGCACCAGTGCCAACTTGGTCTGCTTTGAGAGTGCCAAGTGTGTCCTGCAAACTGACACCCAGAACTGTGGCTTGTGAGTTTTGTTTCCCAGGGAAAAAGCCTGTACAATGGTTCAGGGGCCTGCGGCCTTAAATTGCCGGGTGCCTCCTGGAATTCCGCATCTCGCCAGATGTTTCACAGACGCTAAGCAACACCAGTGCCAACTTGGTCTGGTTTGAGAGTGCCAAGTGGGTCATGGAAACTGACACCCAGAACAGTGGCTTGTGAGTTTTTTTTCCCAGGGAAAA
Organism: Fringilla coelebs; assembly: GCF_963513975.1. NCBI lineage: Eukaryota > Metazoa > Chordata > Aves > Passeriformes > Fringillidae > Fringilla > Fringilla coelebs. The sequence goes on from NW_028167527.1 coordinate 358,401, forward strand.
AGCCTGTACAATGGTTCAGGGTCCTGCGGCCTTAAATTGCCGGGTGCCTCCTGGAATTGCGCCTCTCGCAGGATGCCTCCCCGACGCAAGGTGGCACCAGTGCCAACTTGGTCTGCTTTGAGCGTGTCAAGTGGGTCCTGAAAACTGACACCCAGAACAGTGGCTTGTGAGTTTTGTTTCCCAGGGAAAAAAGCCTGTACAATGGTTCAGGGTCCTGCGGACTTAAATTGCCGGGTGCCTCCTGGAATTCCGCCTGTCGCAGGATGCCTCCCAGACGCAAGGTGGCACCAGTGCCAACTTGGTCTGGTTTGAGAGTGCCAAGTGGGTCCTGAAAACTGACACCCAGAGCACTGGCTTGTGAGTTTTGTTTCCCAGGGAAAAAGCCTGTACAATGGTTCAGGGTCCTGCAGCCTTTAATTGCCGGGTGCCTCCTGGAATTCCGCATCTCGCCAGAGGTTTCCCAGACGCTAAGCAACACCAGTGCCAACTTGGTCTGGTTTAAGAGTGCCAAGTGGGTCCTGGAAACTGACACCCAGAACAGTGGCTTGTGAGTTTTGTTTCCCAGGGGAAAAGCCTGTACAATGGTTCAGCAGCCTGAGGCCTTAAATTGCCGGGTGCCTCCTGGAATTCGGCCTCTCGCAGGATGCCTCCCAGATGCAAGGTGGCACCAGTGCAAACTTGGTCTGGTTTGAGAGTGCCAAGTGTGTCCTGCAAACTGACACCCAGAACAGTGGCTTCTGAATTTTTTCTTTCCAGGGAAAAAGCCTGTAGAATGGTTTTGGGTCCTGCGGCCTTAAATTGCCGGGTGACTCCTGGAATTCCGCCTCTCGCAGGATGCCTCCCAGACACAAGGTGGCACCAGTGCCAACTTGGTCTGGTTTGAGAGTGCCAAGTGGGTCCTGAAAACTGACACCCAGAACAGTGGCTTGTGAGTTTTGTTTCCCAGGGAAAAAGCCTGTACAATGGTTCAGGGGCCTGCGGCCTTAAATTGCCGGGTGCCTCCTGGAATTCCGCATCTCGCCAGATGTTTCACAGAGGCTAAGCAACACTAGTGCCAAATTGGTCTGGTTTAAGAGTGCCAAGTTGGTCCTGCAAACTGACACCCAGAACAGTGGCTTGTGAGTTTTGTTTCCCAGGGAAAAAGCCTGTACAATGGTTCAGGGGCCTGCGGCCTTAAATTTCCGGGTGCCTCCTGGAATTCGGCGTCTTGCAAGACACCTCCCAGACGCAAGGTGGCACCAGAGCCAACTTGGTCTGGTTTGAGAGTGCCAAGTGGGTCCTGCAAACTGACACCCAGAACAGTGGCTACTGAATTTTGTTTTTCCGGGAAAAAGCCTGTAGAATGGTTTTGGGTCCTGCGGCCTTAAATTGCCGGGTGCCTCCTGGAATTCCGCCTCTCGCAGGATGCCTCCCAGACGCAAGGTGGCACCAGTGCCAACTTGGTCTGGTTTGAGAGTGCCAAGTGTGTCCTGCAAACTGACACCCAGAACAGTGGCTTGTGAGTTTTGTTTCCCAGGGAAAAAGCCTGTAAAATGGTTTAGGTTAATTCCGCCTTTAATAGCCGGGTGCCACCTGGAATTGCGCCTCTCGCAGGATGCCTCCCAGACGCAAGGTGGCACCAGTGCCAACTTGGTCTGCTTTGAGAGTGCCAAGTGTGTCCTGCAAACTGACACCCAGAACAGTGGCTTGTGAGTTTTGTTTCCCAGGGAAAAAGCCTGTACAATGGTTCAGGGGCCTGCGGCCTTAAATTGCCGGGTGCCTCCTGGAATTCCGCATCTCGCCAGATGTTTCACAGACGCTATGCAACACCAGTGCCAACTTGGTCTGGTTTGAGAGTGCCAAGTGGGTCCTGGAAACTGACACCCAGAACAGTGGCTTGTGAGTTTTGTTTCCCAGGGAAAAAGCCTGTACAATGGTTCAGGGTCCTGCGGCCTTAAATTGCCGGGTGCCTCCTGGAATTGCGCCTCTCGCAGGATGCCTCCCCGACGCAAGGTGGCACCAGTGCCAACTTGGTCTGCTTTGAGCGTGTCAAGTGGGTCCTGAAAACTGACACCCAGAACAGTGGCTTGTGAGTTTTCTTTCCCAGGGAAAAAGCCTGTACAATGGTTCAGGGTCCTGCGGACTTAAATTGCCGGGTGCCTCCTGGAATTCCGCCTGTCGCAGGATGCCTCCCAGACGCAAGGTGGCACCAGTGCCAACTTGGTCTGGTTTGAGAGTGCCAAGTGGGTCCTGAAAACTGACACCCAGAGCACTGGCTTGTGAGTTTTGTTTCCCAGGGAAAAAGCCTGTACAATGGTTCAGGGTCCTGCAGCCTTTAATTGCCGGGTGCCTCCTGGAATTCGGCGTCTTGTAGGATGCCTCCCAGACGCAAGGTGGCACCATTTCCAACTTGGTCTGGTTTGAGAGTGCCAAGTGGGTCCTGCAAACTGACACCCAGAACAGTGGCTTGTGAGTTTTGTTTCCCAGGGGAAAAGCCTGTACAATGGTTTTGGGTCCTGCGGCCTTAAATTGCCGGGTGCCTCCTGGAATTCGGCCTCTCGCTGGATGCCTCCCAGATGCAAGGTGGCACCAGTTCCAACTTGGTCTGGTTTGAGAGTGCCAAGTGGGTCCTGAAAACTGACACCCAGAACAGTGGCTTGTGAGTTTTGTTTCACAGGGGAAAAGCCTGTACAATGGTTCAGGGTCCTGAGGCCTTAAATTGCCGGGTGCCTCCTGGAATTCGGACTCTCGCAGGGTGCCTCCCAGACGCAAAATGACACCATTTCCAACTTGGTCTGGTTTGAGAGTGCCAAGTGGGTCCTGAAAACTGACACCCAGAACAGTGGCTTGTGAGTTTTGTTTCCCAGGGAAAAAGCCTGTACAATGGTTCAGGGTCCTGCGGCCTTAAATTGCCGGGTGACTCCTGGAATTCGGCTCTCGCAGGATGCCTCCCAGATACAAGGTGGCACCAGTTCCAACTTGGTCTGGTTTAAGAGTGCCAAGTGGGTCCTGAAAACTGACACCCAGAACAGTGACTTGGGAGTTTTGTTTCCCAGGGAAAAAGCCTGTACAATGGTTCAGGGTCCTGAGGCCTTAAATTGCCGGGTGCCTCCTGGAATTCGGCCACTCGCGGGATGCCTCCCAGACGCAAGGTGGCACCAGTTCCAACTTGGTCTGGTTTAAGAGTGCCAAGTGGGTCCTGAAAACTGACACCCAGAACAGTGGCTTGTGAGTTTTGTTTCCCAGGGAAAAAGCCTGTAAAATGGTTTAGGTAATGCTGCCTTTAATAGCGGGGTGCCACCTGGAGATCCGCCTCTCGCAGGATGCCTCCCAGACGCAAGGTGGCACCAGTGCCAACTTGGTCTGCTTTGAGAGTGTCAAGTGGGTCCTGCAAACTGACACCCAGAACAGTGGCTTGTGAGTTTTGTTTCCCAGGGAAAAAGCCTGTACAATGGTTCAGGTTCCTGCGGCCTTAAATTGCCAGGTGCCTCCTGGAATTCCGCATCTCGCCAGATGTTTCCCAGACGCTAAGCAACACCAGTGCCAACTTGGTCTGGTTTAAGAGTGCCAAGTGGGTCCTGGAAACTGACACCCAGAACAGTGACTTGTGAGTTTTGTTTCCCAGGGAAAAAGGCTGTACATTGGTTCAGGGGCCTGAGGTCTTAAATTGTCGGGTGCCTCCTGGAATTCGGCCACTCGCAGGATGCCTCCCAGACGCAAGGTGGCACCAGTTCCAACTTGGTCTGGTTTAAGAGTGCCAAGTGGGTCCTGAAAACTGACACCCAGAACAGTGGCTTGTGAGTTTTGTTTCCCAGGGAAAAAGCCTGTACAATGGTTCAGGGTCCTGCGGCCTTAAATTGCCGGGTGACTCCTGGAATTCGGCTCTCGCAGGATGCCTCCCAGATGCAAGGTGGCACCAGTTCCAACTTGGTCTGGTTTAAGAGTGCCAAGTGGGTCCTGAAAACTCACACCCAGAACAGTGACTTGGGAGTTTTGTTTCCCAGGGAAAAAGCCTGTACAATGGTTCAGGGTCCTGCGGCCTTAAATTGCCGGGTGCCTCCTGGAATTGCGCCTCTCGCAGGAAGGATGCCTCCCAGACGCAAGGTGGCACCAGTGCCAACTTGGTCTGCTTTGAGAGTGTCAAGTGGGTCCTGCAAACTGACACCCAGAACAGTGGCTTGTGAGTTTTGTTTCCCAGGGAAAAAGCCTGTACAATGGTTCAGGGTCCTGCAGCCTTTAATTGCCGGGTGCCTCCTGGAATTCCGCATCTCGCCAGAGGTTTCCCAGACGCTAAGGAACACCAGTGCCAACTTGGTCTGGTTTGAGAGTGCCAAGTGTGTCCTGGAAACTGACACCCAGAACAGTGGCTTCTGAGTTTTGTTTCCCAGGGGAAAAGCCTGTACAATGGTTCAGCAGCCTGAGGCCTTAAATTGCCGGGTGCCTCCTGGAATTCGGCGTCTTGCAGGATGCCTCCCAGACGCAAGGTGGCACCAGTGCAAACTTGGTCTGGTTTGAGAGTGCCAAGTGGGTCCCGTAAACTGACACCCAGAACAGTGGCTTCTGAATTTTTTTTTCCAGGGAAAAAGCCTGTAGAATGGTTTTGGGTCCTGCGGCCTTAAATTGCCGGGTGCCTCCTGGAATTCGGCCTCTCGCAGGATGCCTCTCAGACGCAAAATGACACCATTTCCAACTTGGTCTGGTTTGAGAGTGCCAAGTGGGTCCTGAAAACTGACACCCAGAACAGTGGCTTGTGAGTTTTGTTTCCCAGGGAAAAAGCCTGTACAATGGTTCAGGGTCCTGCGGCCTTAAATTGCCGGGTGACTCCTGGAATTCGGCTCTCGCAGGATGCCTCCCAGATGCAAGGTGGCACCAGTTCCAACTTGGTCTGGTTTAAGAGTGCCAAGTGGGTCCTGAAAACTGACACCCAGAACAGTGACTTGGGAGTTTTGTTTCCCAGGGAAAAAGCCTGTACAATGGTTCAGGGTCCTGCGGCCTTAAATTGCCGGGTGCCTCCTGGAATTGCGCCTCTCGCAGGAAGGATGCCTCCCAGACGCAAGGTGGCACCAGTGCCAACTTGGTCTGCTTTGAGAGTGTCAAGTGGGTCCTGCAAACTGACACCCAGAACAGTGGCTTGTGAGTTTTGTTTCCCAGGGAAGAAGCCTGTACAATGGTTCAGGGTCCTGCGGCCTTAAATTGCCAGGTGCCTCCTGGAATTGCACCTCTCGCAGGATATCTCCCAGACGCAAGGTGGCACCAGTGCCAACTTGGTCTGGTTTAAGAGTGCCAGGTGGCGCCTGCAAACTGACACCCAGAACAGTGGCTTGTGAGTTTTGTTTCCCAGGGAAAAAGCCTGTAAAATGGTTTAGGTAATGCTGCCTTTAATAGCCGGGTGCCACCTGGAGATCCGCCTCTCGCAGGATGCCTCCCAGACGCAAGGTGGCACCAGTGCCAACTTGGTCTGCTTTGAGAGTGTCAAGTGGGTCCTGCAAACTGACACCCAGAACAGTGGCTTGTGAGTTTTGTTTCCCAGGGAAAAAGCCTGTACAATGGTTCAGGGTCCTGCGGCCTTAAATTGCCGGGTGCCTCCTGGAATTCGGCATCTTGCAGGATGCCTCCCAGACGCAAGGTGGCACCAGTGCCAACTTGGTCTGGTTTGAGAGTGCCAAGTGGGTCCTGTAAACTGACACCCAGAACAGTGGCTTCTGAATTTTTTTTCCAGGGAAAAAGCCTGTAGAATGGTTTTGGGTCCTGCGGCCTTAAATTGCCGGGTGCCTCCTGGAATTCCGCCTCTCGCAGGATGCCTCCCAGACGCAAGGTGGCACCAGTGCCAACTTGGTCTGGTTTGAGAGTGCCAAGTGGGTCCTGAAAACTGACACCCAGAACAGTGGCTTGTGAGTTTTGTTTCCCAGAGGAAAAGCCTGTACAATGGTTCAGGGGCCTGAGGCCTTAAATTGCCGGGTGCCTCCTGGAATTCGGACTCTCGCAGGGTGCCTCCCAGACGCAAAATGACACCATTTCCAACCTTGTCTGGTTTGAGAGTGCCAAGTGGGTCCTGAAAACTGACACCCAGAACAGTGGCTTGTGAGTTTTGTTTCCCAGGGAAAAAGCCTGTACAATGGTTCAGGGTCCTGCGGCCTTAAATTGCCGGGTGCCTCCTGGAATTGCGCCTCTCGCAGGATGCCTCCCAGACGCAAGGTGGCACCAGTTCCAACTTAGTCTGGTTTAAGAGTGCCAAGTGGGTCCTGAAAACTGACACCCAGAACAGTGGCTTGTGAGTTTTGTTTCCCAGGGAAAAAGCCTGTATAATGGTTCAGGGTCCTGCGGCCTTAAATTGCCGGGTGACTCCTGGAATTCGGCCTCTCGCAGGATGCCTCCCAGATGCAAGGTGGCACCAGTGCCAACTTGGTCTGGTTTAAGAGTGCCAAGTGGGTCCTGAAAACTGACACCCAGAACAGTGGCTTGTGAGTTTTGTTTCCCAGGGAAAAAGCCTGTACAATGGTTCAGGGTCCTGCGGCCTTAAATTGCCGGGTGACTCCTGGAATTCGGCTCTCGCAGGATGCCTCCCAGATGCAAGGTGGCACCAGTTCCAACTTGGTCTGGTTTAAGAGTGCCAAGTGGGTCCTGAAAACTCACACCCAGAACAGTGACTTGGGAGTTTTGTTTCCCAGGGAAAAAGCCTGTACAATGGTTCAGGGTCCTGCGGCCTTAAATTGCCGGGTGCCTCCTGGAATTGCGCCTCTCGCAGGAAGGATGCCTCCCAGACGCAAGGTGGCACCAGTGCCAACTTGGTCTGCTTTGAGAGTGTCAAGTGGGTCCTGCAAACTGACACCCAGAACAGTGGCTTGTGAGTTTTGTTTCCCAGGGAAAAAGCCTGTACAATGGTTCAGGGTCCTGCAGCCTTTAATTGCCGGGTGCCTCCTGGAATTCCGCATCTCGCCAGAGGTTTCCCAGACGCTAAGGAACACCAGTGCCAACTTGGTCTGGTTTGAGAGTGCCAAGTGTGTCCTGGAAACTGACACCCAGAACAGTGGCTTCTGAGTTTTGTTTCCCAGGGGAAAAGCCTGTACAATGGTTCAGCAGCCTGAGGCCTTAAATTGCCGGGTGCCTCCTGGAATTCGGCGTCTTGCAGGATGCCTCCCAGACGCAAGGTGGCACCAGTGCAAACTTGGTCTGGTTTGAGAGTGCCAAGTGGGTCCCGTAAACTGACACCCAGAACAGTGGCTTCTGAATTTTTTTTTCCAGGGAAAAAGCCTGTAGAATGGTTTTGGGTCCTGCGGCCTTAAATTGCCGGGTGCCTCCTGGAATTCGGCCTCTCGCAGGATGCCTCTCAGACGCAAAATGACACCATTTCCAACTTGGTCTGGTTTGAGAGTGCCAAGTGGGTCCTGAAAACTGACACCCAGAACAGTGGCTTGTGAGTTTTGTTTCCCAGGGAAAAAGCCTGTACAATGGTTCAGGGTCCTGCGGCCTTAAATTGCCGGGTGACTCCTGGAATTCGGCTCTCGCAGGATGCCTCCCAGATGCAAGGTGGCACCAGTTCCAACTTGGTCTGGTTTAAGAGTGCCAAGTGGGTCCTGAAAACTGACACCCAGAACAGTGACTTGGGAGTTTTGTTTCCCAGGGAAAAAGCCTGTACAATGGTTCAGGGTCCTGCGGCCTTAAATTGCCGGGTGCCTCCTGGAATTGCGCCTCTCGCAGGAAGGATGCCTCCCAGACGCAAGGTGGCACCAGTGCCAACTTGGTCTGCTTTGAGAGTGTCAAGTGGGTCCTGCAAACTGACACCCAGAACAGTGGCTTGTGAGTTTTGTTTCCCAGGGAAGAAGCCTGTACAATGGTTCAGGGTCCTGCGGCCTTAAATTGCCAGGTGCCTCCTGGAATTGCACCTCTCGCAGGATATCTCCCAGACGCAAGGTGGCACCAGTGCCAACTTGGTCTGGTTTAAGAGTGCCAGGTGGCGCCTGCAAACTGACACCCAGAACAGTGGCTTGTGAGTTTTGTTTCCCAGGGAAAAAGCCTGTAAAATGGTTTAGGTAATGCTGCCTTTAATAGCCGGGTGCCACCTGGAGATCCGCCTCTCGCAGGATGCCTCCCAGACGCAAGGTGGCACCAGTGCCAACTTGGTCTGCTTTGAGAGTGTCAAGTGGGTCCTGCAAACTGACACCCAGAACAGTGGCTTGTGAGTTTTGTTTCCCAGGGAAAAAGCCTGTACAATGGTTCAGGGTCCTGCGGCCTTAAATTGCCGGGTGCCTCCTGGAATTCGGCATCTTGCAGGATGCCTCCCAGACGCAAGGTGGCACCAGTGCCAACTTGGTCTGGTTTGAGAGTGCCAAGTGGGTCCTGTAAACTGACACCCAGAACAGTGGCTTCTGAATTTTTTTTCCAGGGAAAAAGCCTGTAGAATGGTTTTGGGTCCTGCGGCCTTAAATTGCCGGGTGCCTCCTGGAATTCCGCCTCTCGCAGGATGCCTCCCAGACGCAAGGTGGCACCAGTGCCAACTTGGTCTGGTTTGAGAGTGCCAAGTGGGTCCTGAAAACTGACACCCAGAACAGTGGCTTGTGAGTTTTGTTTCCCAGAGGAAAAGCCTGTACAATGGTTCAGGGGCCTGAGGCCTTAAATTGCCGGGTGCCTCCTGGAATTCGGACTCTCGCAGGGTGCCTCCCAGACGCAAAATGACACCATTTCCAACCTTGTCTGGTTTGAGAGTGCCAAGTGGGTCCTGAAAACTGACACCCAGAACAGTGGCTTGTGAGTTTTGTTTCCCAGGGAAAAAGCCTGTACAATGGTTCAGGGTCCTGCGGCCTTAAATTGCCGGGTGCCTCCTGGAATTGCGCCTCTCGCAGGATGCCTCCCAGACGCAAGGTGGCACCAGTTCCAACTTAGTCTGGTTTAAGAGTGCCAAGTGGGTCCTGAAAACTGACACCCAGAACAGTGGCTTGTGAGTTTTGTTTCCCAGGGAAAAAGCCTGTATAATGGTTCAGGGTCCTGCGGCCTTAAATTGCCGGGTGACTCCTGGAATTCGGCCTCTCGCAGGATGCCTCCCAGATGCAAGGTGGCACCAGTGCCAACTTGGTCTGCTTTGAGAGTGTCAAGTGGGTCCTGCAAACTGACACCCAGAACAGTGGCTTGTGAGTTTTGTTTCCCAGGGAAAAAGCCTGTACAATGGTTCAGGGTCCTGCGGACTTAAATTGCCGGGTGCCTCCTGGAATTCCGCCTGTCGCAGGATGCCTCCCAGACGCAAGGTGGCACCAGTGCCAACTTGGTCTGCTTTGAGAGTGTCAAGTGTGTCCTGCAAACTGACACCCAGAACAGTGGCTTGTGAGTTTTGTTTCCCAGGGAAAAAGCCTGTAAAATGGTTTAGGTTAATTCCGCCTTTAGTAGCCAAGTGCCACCTGGAATTGCGCCTCTCGCAGGATGCCTCCCAGACGCAAGGTGGCACCAGTGCCAACTTGGTCTGCTTTGAGAGTGCCAAGTGTGTCCTGCAAACTGACACCCAGAACTGTGGCTTGTGAGTTTTGTTTCCCAGGGAAAAAGCCTGTACAATGGTTCAGGGGCCTGCGGCCTTAAATTGCCGGGTGCCTCCTGGAATTCCGCATCTCGCCAGATGTTTCACAGACGCTAAGCAACAACAGTGCCAACTTGGTCTGGTTTGAGAGTGCCAAGTGGGTCCTGAAAACTGACACCCAGAGCACTGGCTTGTGAGTTTTGTTTCCCAGGGAAAAAGCCTGTACAATGGTTCAGGGTCCTGCAGCCTTTAATTGCCGGGTGCCTCCTGGAATTCTGCATCTCGCCAGAGGTTTCCCAGACGCTAAGCAACACCAGTGCCAACTTGGTCTGGTTTGAGAGTGCCAAGTGTGTCCTGGAAACTGACACCCAGAACAGTGGCTTGTGAGTTTTGTTTCCCAGGGGAAAAGCCTGTACAATGGTTCAGCAGCCTGAGGCCTTAAATTGCCGGGTGACTCCTGGAATTCGGCTCTCGCAGGATGCCTCCCAGATGCAAGGTGGCACCAGTTCCAACTTGGTCTGGTTTAAGAGTGCCAAGTGGGTCCTGAAAACTGACACCCAGAACAGTGACTTGGGAGTTTTGTTTCCCAGGGAAAAAGCCTGTACAATGGTTCAGGGTCCTGAGGCCTTAAATTGCCGGGTGCCTCCTGGAATTCGGCCACTCGCGGGATGCCTCCCAGACGCAAGGTGGCACCAGTTCCAACTTGGTCTGGTTTAAGAGTGCCAAGTGGGTCCTGAAAACTGACACCCAGAACAGTGGCTTGTGAGTTTTGTTTCCCAGGGAAAAAGCCTGTAAAATGGTTTAGGTAATGCTGCCTTTAATAGCGGGGTGCCACCTGGAGATCCGCCTCTCGCAGGATGCCTCCCAGACGCAAGGTGGCACCAGTGCCAACTTGGTCTGCTTTGAGAGTGTCAAGTGGGTCCTGCAAACTGACACCCAGAACAGTGGCTTGTGAGTTTTGTTTCCCAGGGAAAAAGCCTGTACAATGGTTCAGGGTCCTGCGGCCTTAAATTGTCAGGTGCCGCCTGGAATTCCGCATCTCGCCAGATGTTTCCCAGACGCTAAGCAACACCAGTGCCAACTTGGTCTGGTTTAAGAGTGCCAAGTGGGTCCTGGAAACTGACACCCAGAACAGTGGCTTGTGAGTTTTGTTTCCCAGGGGAAAAGCCTGTACATTGGTTCAGGGGCCTGCGGCCTTAAATTGCCGGGTGCCTCCTGGAATTCGGCATCTTGCAGGATGCCTCCCAGACGCAAGGTGGCACCAGTGCCAACTTGGTCTGGTTTGAGAGTGCCAAGTGCGTCCTGAAAACTGACACCCAGAACAGTGGCTTGTGAGTTTTGTTTCCCAGGGGAAAAGCCTGTACAATGGTTCAGGGGCCTGAGGCCTTAAATTGCCGGGTGCCTCCTGGAATTCGGACTCTCGCAGGTTGCCTCCCAGACGCAAAATGACACCATTTCCAACTTGGTCTGGTTTGAGAGTGCCAAGTGGGTCCTGAAAACTGACACCCAGAACAGTGGCTTGTGAGTTTTGTTTCCCAGGGAAAAAGCCTGTATAATTGTTCAGGGTCCTGCGGCCTTAAATTGCCGGGTGACTCCTGGAATTCGGCCTCTCGCAGGATGCCTCCCAGATGCAAGGTGGCACCAGTGCTAACTTGGTCTGGTTTGAGAGTGCCAAGTGTGTCCTGCAAACTGACACCCAGAACAGTGGCTTCTGAGTTTTGTTTCCCAGGGGAAAAGCCTGTACAATGGTTCAGCAGCCTGAGGCCTTAAATTGCCGGGTGCCTCCTGGAATTCGGCGTCTTGCAGGATGCCTCCCAGACGCAAGGTGGCACCAGTGCCAACTTGGTCTGGTTTGAGAGTGCCAAGTGTGTCCTGAAAACTGACACCCAGAACAGTGACTTGTGAGTTTTGTTTCCCAGGGAAAAAGCCTGTACATTGGTTCAGGGGCCTGAGGCCTTAAATTGCCGGGTGCCTCCTGGAATTCGGCCACTCGCAGGATGCCTCCCAGACGCAAGGTGGCACCAGTTCCAACTTTGTCTGGTTTAAGAGTGCCAAGTGGGTCCTGAAAACTGACACCCAGAACAGTGGCTTGTGAGTTTTGTTTCCCAGGGAAAAAGCCTGTACAATGGTTCAGGGTCCTGCGGCCTTAAATTGCCGGGTGACTCCTGGAATTCGGCTCTCGCAGGATGCCTCCCAGATCCAAGGTGGCACCAGTTCCAACTTGGTCTGGTTTAAGAGTGCCAAGTGGGTCCTGAAAACTGACACCCAGAACAGTGACTTGGGAGTTTTGTTTCCCAGGGAAAAAGCCTGTACAATGGTTCAGGGTCTTGCGGCCTTAAATTGCCGGGTGCCTCCTGGAATTGCGCCTCTCGCAGGAAGGATGGCTCCCAGACGCAAGGTGGCACCAGTGCCAACTTGGTCTGCTTTGAGAGTGTCAAGTGGGTCCTGCAAACTGACACCCAGAACAGTGGCTTGTGAGTTTTGTTTCCCAGGGAAAAAACCTGTACAATGGTTCAGGGTCCTGCAGCCTTTAATTGCCGGGTGCCTCCTGGAATTCCGCATCTCGCCAGAGGTTTCCCAGACGCTAAGCAACACCAGTGCCAACTTGGTCTGGTTTGAGAGTGCCAAGTGTGTCCTGGAAACTGACACCCAGAACAGTGGCTTCTGAGTTTTGTTTCCCAGGGGAAAAGCCTGTACAATGGTTCAGCAGCCTGAGGCCTTAAATTGCCGGGTGCCTCCTGGAATTCGGCGTCTTGCAGGATGCCTCCCAGACGCAAGGTGGCACCAGTGCAAACTTGGTCTGGTTTGAGAGTGCCAAGTGGGTCCCGTAAACTGACACCCAGAACAGTGGCTTCTGAGTTTTGTTTCCCAGGGGAAAAGCCTGTACAATGGTTCAGCAGCCTGAGGCCTTAAATTGCCGGGTGCCTCCTGGAATTCGGCGTCTTGCAGGATGCCTCCCAGACGCAAGGTGGCACCAGTTCCAACTTGGTCTGGTTTGAGAGTGCCAAGTGGGTCCTGAAAACTGACACCCAGAACAGTGGCTTGTGAGTTTTGTTTCCCAGGGGAAAAGCCTGTACAATGGTTCAGGGTCCTGAGGCCTTAAATTGCCGGGTGCCTCCTGGAATTCGGACTCTCGCAGGGTGCCTCCCAGACGCAAAATGACACCATGTCCAACTTGGTCTGGTTTGAGAGTGCCAAGTGGGTCCTGAAAACTGACACCCAGAACAGTGGCTTGTGAGTTTTGTTTCCCAGGGAAAAAGCCTGTACAATGGTTCAGGGTCCTGCGGCCTTAAATTGCCGGGTGACTCCTGGAATTCGGCTCTCGCAGGATGCCTCCCAGATGCAAGGTGGCACCAGTTCCAACTTGGTCTGGTTTAAGAGTGCCAAGTGGGTCCTGAAAACTGACATCCAGAACAGTGACTTGGGAGTTTTGTTTCCCAGGGAAAAAGCCTGTACAATGGTTCAGGGTCCTGCGGCCTTAAATTGCCGGGTGCCTCCTGGAATTGCGCCTCTCGCAGGAAGGATGCCTCCCAGACGCAAGGTGGCACCAGTGCCAACTTGGTCTGCTTTGAGAGTGTCAAGTGGGTCCTGCAAACTGACACCCAGAACAGTGGCTTGTGAGTTTTGTTTCCCAGGGAAAAAGCCTGTACAATGGTTCAGGGTCCTGCGGCCTTAAATTGCCGGGTGCCTCCTGGAGATCCGCCTCTCGAAGGATGCCTCCCAGACGCAAGGTGGCACCAGTGCCAACTTGGTCTGGTTTGAGAGTGCCAAGTGGGTCCTGCAAACTGACACCCAGAACAGTGGCTTGTGAGTTTTGTTTCCCAGGGAAAAAGCCTGTACAATGGTTCAGGGTCCTGCGGCCTTAAATTGCCAGGTGCCTCCTGGAATTGCACCTCTCACAGGATATCTCCCAGACGCAAGGTGGCACCAGTGCCAACTTGGTCTGGTTTGAGAGTGCCAGGTGGCGCCTGCAAACTGACACCCAGAACAGTGGCTTGTGAGTTTTGTTTCCCAGGGAAAAAGCCTGTAAAATGGTTTAGGTAATGCTGCCTTTAATAGCCGGGTGCCACCTGGAGATCCGCCTCTCGCAGGATGCCTCCCAGACGCAAGGTGGCACCAGTGCCAACTTGGTCTGCTTTGAGAGTGTCAAGTGGGTGCTGCAAACTGACACCCAGAACAGTGGCTTGTGAGTTTTGTTTCCCAGGGGAAAAGCCTGTACAATGGTTCAGGGGCCAGAGGCCTTAAATTGCCGGGTGCCTCCTGGAATTCGGCATCTTGCAGGATGCCTCCCAGACGCAAGGTGGCACCAGTGCCAACTTGGTCTGGTTTGAGAGTGCCAAGTGGGTCCTGTAAACTGACACCCAGAACAGTGGCTTCTGAATTTTTTTTCCAGGGAAAAAGCCTGTAGAATGGTTTTGGGTCCTGCGGCCTTAAATTGCTGGGTGCCTCCTGGAATTCCGCCTCTCGCAGGATGCCTCCCAGACGCAAGGTGGCACCAGTGCCAACTTGGTCTGGTTTGAGAGTGCCAAGTGGGTCCTGAAAACTGACACCCAGAACAGTGGCTTGTGAGTTTTGTTTCCCAGAGGAAAAGCCTGTACAATGGTTCAGGGGCCTGAGGCCTTAAATTGCCGGGTGCCTCCTGGAATTCGGACTCTCGCAGGGTGCCTCCCAGACGCAAAATGACACCATTTCCAACTTGGTCTGGTTTGAGAGTGCCAAGTGGGTCCTGAAAACTGACACCCAGAACAGTGGCTTGTGAGTTTTGTTTCCCAGGGAAAAAGCCTGTACAATGGTTCAGGGTCCTGCGGCCTTAAATTGCCGGGTGCCTCCTGGAATTGCGCCTCTCGCAGGATGCCTCCCAGACGCAAGGTGGCACCAGTTCCAACTTAGTCTGGTTTAAGAGTGCCAAGTGGGTCCTGAAAACTGACACCCAGAACAGTGGCTTGTGAGTTTTGTTTCCCAGGGAAAAAGCCTGTATAATGGTTTTGGGTCCTGCGGCCTTAAATTGCCGGGTGACTCCTGGAATTCGGCCTCTTGCAGGATGCCTCCCAGAAGCAAGGTGGCACCAGTGCAAACTTGGTCTGGTTTGAGAGTGCCAAGTGGGTCCTGTAAACTGACACCCAGAACAGTGGCTTCTGAATTTTTTTTTTCCCAGGGAAAAAGCCTGTACAATGGTTTTGGGTCCTGCGGCCTTAAATTGCCGGGTGCCTCCTGGAATTCGGCCTCTCGCAGGATGCCTCCCAGACGCAAGGTGGCACCAGTGCCAACTTGGTCTGGTTTGAGAGTGCCAAGTGGGTCCTGAAAACTGACACCCAGAACAGTGACTTGTGAGTTTTGTTTCCCAGGGAAAAAGCCTGTACATTGGTTCAGGGGCCTGAGGCCTTAAATTGCCGGGTGCCTCCTGGAATTCGGCCACTCGCAGGATGCCTCCCAGACGCAAGGTGGCACCAGTTCCAACTTGGTCTGGTTTAAGAGTGCCAAGTGGGTCCTGAAAACTGACACCCAGAACAGTGGCTTGTGAGTTTTGTTTCCCAGGGAAAAAGCCTGTACAATGGTTCAGGGTCCTGCGGCCTTAAATTGCCGGGTGCCTCCTGGAATTGCATTTCTCGCAGGATGCCTCCCAGACGCTAGGTGGCACCAGTGCCAACTTGGTCTGCTTTGAGAATGTCAAGTGGGTCCTGCAAACTGACACCCAGAAAAGTAGCTTGTGAGTTTTGTTTCCCAGGGAAAAAGCCTGTACAATGGTTCAGGGTCCTGCAGCCTTTAATTGCCGGGTGCCTCCTGGAATTCCGCATCTCGCCAGAGGTTTCCCAGACGCTAAGCAACACCAGTGCCAACTTGGTCTGGTTTGAGAGTGCCAAGTGTGTCCTGCAAACTGACACCCAGAACAGTGGCTTCTGAGTTTTGTTTCCCAGGGGAAAAGCCTGTACAATGGTTCAGCAGCCTGAGGCCTTAAATTGCCGGGTGCCTCCTGGAATTCGGCGTCTTGCAGGATGCCTCCCAGACGCAAGGTGGCACCAGTGCAAACTTGGTCTGGTTTGAGAGTGCCAAGTGGGTCCCGTAAACTGACACCCAGAACAGTGGCTTCTGAATTTTTTTTTCCAGGGAAAAAGCCTGTAGAATGGTTTTGGGTCCTGCGGCCTTAAATTGCCGGGTGCCTCCTGGAATTCGGCCTCTCGCAGGATGCCTCCCAGATGCAAGGTGGCACCAGTTCCAACTTGGTCTGGTTTGAGAGTGCCAAGTGGGTCCTGAAAACTGACACCCAGAACAGTGGCTTGTGAGTTTTGTTTCCCAGGGGAAAAGCCTGTACAATGGTTCAGGGTCCTGAGGCCTTAAATTGCCGGGTGCCTCCTGGAATTCGGACTCTCGCAGGGTGCCTCCCAGACGCAAAATGACACCATTTCCAACTTGGTCTGGTTTGAGAGTGCCAAGTGGGTCCTGAAAACTGACACCCAGAACAGTGGCTTGTGAGTTTTGTTTCCCAGGGAAAAAGCCTGTACAATGGTTCAGGGTCCTGCGGCCTTAAATTGCCGGGTGACTCCTGGAATTCGGCTCTCGCAGGATGCCTCCCAGATGCAAGGTGGCACCAGTTCCAACTTGGTCTGGTTTAAGAGTGCCAAGTGGGTCCTGAAAACTGACACCCAGAACAGTGACTTGGGAGTTTTGTTTCCCAGGGAAAAAGCCTGTACAATGGTTCAGGGTCCTGCGGCCTTAAATTGCCGGGTGCCTCCTGGAATTGCGCCTCTCGCAGGAAGGATGCCTCCCAGACGCAAGGTGGCACCAGTGCCAACTTGGTCTGCTTTGAGAGTGTCAAGTGGGTCCTGCAAACTGACACCCAGAACAGTGGCTTGTGAGTTTTGTTTCCCAGGGAAAAAGCCTGTACAATGGTTCAGGGTCCTGCGGACTTCAATTGCCGGGTGCCTCCTGGAGATCCGCCTCTCGAAGGATGCCTCCCAGACGCAAGGTGGCACCAGTGCCAACTTGGTCTGGTTTGAGAGTGCCAAGTGGGTCCTGCAAACTGACACCCAGAACAGTGGCTTGTGAGTTTTGTTTCCCAGGGAAAAAGCCTGTACAATGGTTCAGGGTCCTGCGGCCTTAAATTGCCAGGTGCCTCCTTGAATTTCACCTCTCACAGGATATCTCCCAGACGCAAGGTGGCACCAGTGCCAACTTGGTCTGCTTTGAGAGTGCCAGGTGGCGCCTGCAAACTGACACCCAGAACAGTGGCTTGTGAGTTTTGTTTCCCAGGGAAAAAGCCTGTAAAATGGTTTAGGTAATGCTGCCTTTAATAGCCGGGTGCCACCTGGAGATCCGCCTCTCGCAGGATGCCTCCCAGACGCAAGGTGGCACCAGTGCCAACTTGGTCTGCTTTGAGAGTGTCAAGTGGGTCCTGCAAACTGACACCCAGAACAGTGGCTTGTGAGTTTTGTTTCCCAGGGAAAAAGCCTGTACAATGGTTCAGGGGCCAGAGGCCTTAAATTGCCGGGTGCCTCCTGGAATTCGGCATCTTGCAGGATGCCTCCCAGACGCAAGGTGGCACCAGTGCCAACTTGGTCTGGTTTGAGAGTGCCAAGTGGGTCCTGCAAACTGACACCCAGAACAGTGGCTTCTGAATTTTTTTCCAGGGAAAAAGCCTGTAGAATGGTTTTGGGTCCTGCGGCCTTAAATTGCCGGGTGCCTCCTGGAATTCCGCCTCTCGCAGGATGCCTCCCAGACGCAAGGTGGCACCAGTGCCAACTTGGTCTGGTTTGAGAGTGCCAAGTGGGTCCTGAAAACTGACACCCAGAACAGTGGCTTGTGAGTTTTGTTTCCCAGGGAAAAAGCCTGTACAATGGTTCAGGGTCCTGCGGCCTTAAATTGCCGGGTGCCTCCTGGAATTGCGCCTCTCGCAGGATGCCTCCCAGACGCAAGTTGGCACCAGTTCCAACTTGGTCTGGTTTAAGAGTGCCAAGTGGGTCCTGAAAACTGACACCCAGAACAGTGGCTTGTGAGTTTTGTTTCCCAGGGAAAAAGCCTGTACAATGGTTCAGGGTCCTGCAGCCTTTAATTGCCGGGTGCCTCCTGGAATTCCGCATCTCGCCAGAGGTTTCCCAGACGCTAAGCAACACCAGTGCCAACTTGGTCTGGTTTGAGAGTGCCAAGTGTGTCCTGGAAACTGACACCCAGAACAGTGGCTTCTGAGTTTTGTTTCCCAGGGGAAAAGCCTGTACAATGGTTCAGCAGCCTGAGGCCTTAAATTGCCGGGTGCCTCCTGGAATTCGGCGTCTTGCAGGATGCCTCCCAGACGCAAGGTGGCACCAGTGCAAACTTGGTCTGGTTTGAGAGTGCCAAGTGGGTCCCGTAAACTGACACCCAGAACAGTGGCTTCTGAATTTTTTTTTCCAGGGAAAAAGCCTGTAGAATGGTTTTGGGTCCTGCGGCCTTAAATTGCCGGGTGCCTCCTGGAATTCGGCCTCTCGCAGGATGCCTCCCAGATGCAAGGTGGCACCAGTTCCAACTTGGTCTGGTTTGAGAGTGCCAAGTGGGTCCTGAAAACTGACACCCAGAACAGTGGCTTGTGAGTTTAGTTTCCCAGGGGAAAAGCCTGTACAATGGTTCAGGGGCCTGAGGCCTTAAATTGCCGGGTGCCTCCTGGAATTCGGACTCTCGCAGGGTGCCTCCCAGACGCAAAATGACACAATTTCCAACTTGGTCTGCTTTGAGAGTGCCAAGTGGGTCCTGAAAACTGACACCCAGAACAGTGGCTTGTGAGTTTTGTTTCCCAGGGAAAAAGCCTGTACAATGGTTCAGGGTCCTGCGGCCTTAAATTGCCGGGTGACTCCTGGAATTCGGCTCTCGCAGGATGCCTCCCAGATGCAAGGTGGCACCAGTTCCAACTTGGTCTGGTTTAAGAGTGCCAAGTGGGTCCTGAAAACTGACACCCAGAACAGTGACTTGGGAGTTTTGTTTCCCAGGGAAAAAGCCTGTACAATGGTTCAGGGTCCTGCGGCCTTAAATTGCCGGGTGCCTCCTGGAATTGCGCCTCTCGCAGGAAGGATGCCTCCCAGACGCAAGGTGGCACCAGTGCCAACTTGGTCTGCTTTGAGAGTGTCAAGTGGGTCCTGCAAACTGACACCCAGAACAGTGGCTTGTGAGTTTTGTTTCCCAGGGAAAAAGCCTGTACAATGGTTCAGGGTCCTGCGGCCTTAAATTGCCGGGTGCCTCCTGGAGATCCGCCTCTCGAAGGATGCCTCCCAGACGCAAGGTGGCACCAGTGCCAACTTGGTCTGGTTTGAGAGTGCCAAGTGGGTCCTGCAAACTGACACCCAGAACAGTGGCTTGTGAGTTTTGTTTCCCAGGGAAAAAGCCTGTACAATGGTTCAGGGTCCTGCGGCCTTAAATTGCCAGGTGCCTCCTGGAATTGCACCTCTCACAGGATATCTCCCAGACGCAAGGTGGCACCAGTGCCAACTTGGTCTGGTTTGAGAGTGCCAGGTGGCGCCTGCAAACTGACACCCAGAACAGTGGCTTCTGAGTTTTGTTTCCCAGGGAAAAAGCCTGTAAAATGGTTTAGGTAATGCTGCCTTTAATAGCCGGGTGCCACCTGGAGATCCGCCTCTCGCAGGATGCCTCCCAGACGCAAGGTGGCACCAGTGCCAACTTGGTCTGCTTTGAGAGTGTCAAGTGGGTGCTGCAAACTGACACCCAGAACAGTGGCTTGTGAGTTTTGTTTCCCAGGGGAAAAGCCTGTACAATGGTTCAGGGGCCAGAGGCCTTAAATTGCCGGGTGCCTCCTGGAATTCGGCATCTTGCAGGATGCCTCCCAGACGCAAGGTGGCACCAGTGCCAACTTGGTCTGGTTTGAGAGTGCCAAGTGGGTCCTGTAAACTGACACCCAGAACAGTGGCTTCTGAATTTTTTTTCCAGGGAAAAAGCCTGTAGAATGGTTTTGGGTCCTGCGGCCTTAAATTGCTGGGTGCCTCCTGGAATTCCGCCTCTCGCAGGATGCCTCCCAGACGCAAGGTGGCACCAGTGCCAACTTGGTCTGGTTTGAGAGTGCCAAGTGGGTCCTGTAAACTGACACCCAGAACAGTGGCTTGTGAGTTTTGTTTCCCAGAGGAAAAGCCTGTACAATGGTTCAGGGGCCTGAGGCCTTAAATTGCCGGGTGCCTCCTGGAATTCGGACTCTCGCAGGGAGCCTCCCAGACGCAAAATGACACCATTTCCAACTTGGTCTGGTTTGAGAGTGCCAAGTGGGTCCTGAAAACTGACACCCAGAACTGTGGCTTGTGAGTTTTGTTTCCCAGGGAAAAAGCCTGTACAATGGTTCAGGGTCCTGCGGCCTTAAATTGCCGGGTGCCTCCTGGAATTGCGCCTCTCGCAGGATGCCTCCCAGACGCAAGGTGGCACCAGTTCCAACTTAGTTTGGTTTAAGAGTGCCAAGTGGGTCCTGAAAACTGACAGCCAGAACAGTGGCTTGTGAGTTTTGTTTCCCAGGGAAAAAGCCTGTATAATGGTTCAGGGTCCTGCGGCCTTAAATTGCCGGGTGACTCCTGGAATTCGGCCTCTCGCAGGATGCCTCCCAGAAGCAAGGTGGCACCAGTGCAAACTTGGTCTGGTTTGAGAGTGCCAAGTGGGTCCTGAAAACTGGCACCCAGAACAGTGGCTTGTGAGTTTTGTTTCCCAGGGAAAAAGCCTGTACAATGGTTCAGGGTCCTGCGGCCTTAAATTGCCGGGTGCCTCCTGGAATTCCGCCTCTCGCAGGATGCCTTCCATACGCAAGGTGGCACCAGTGCCAACTTGGTCTGGTTTGAGAGTGTCAAGTGGGTCCTGCAAACTGACACCCAGAAAAGTAGCTTGTGAGTTTTGTTTCCCAGGGAAAAAGCCTGTACAATGGTTCAGGGTCCTGCAGCCTTTAATTGCCGGGTGCCTCCTGGAATTCCGCATCTCGCCAGAGGTTTCCCAGACGCTAAGCAACACCAGTGCCAACTTGGTCTGGTTTGAGAGTGCCAAGTGTGTCCTGGAAACTGACACCCAGAACAGTGGCTTCTGAGTTTTGTTTCCCAGGGGAAAAGCCTGTACAATGGTTCAGCAGCCTGAGGCCTTAAATTGCCGGGTGCCTCCTGGAATTCGGCGTCTTGCAGGATGCCTCCCAGACGCAAGGTGGCACCAGTGCAAACTTGGTCTGGTTTGAGAGTGCCAAGTGGGTCCCGTAAACTGACACCCAGAACAGTGGCTTCTGAATTTTTTTTTCCAGGGAAAAAGCCTGTAGAATGGTTTTGGGTCCTGCGGCCTTAAATTGCCGGGTGCCTCCTGGAATTCGGCCTCTCGCAGGATGCCTCCCAGATGCAAGGTGGCACCAGTTCCAACTTGGTCTGGTTTGAGAGTGCCAAGTGGGTCCTGAAAACTGACACCCAGAACAGTGGCTTGTGAGTTTTGTTTCCCAGGGGAAAAGCCTGTACAATGGTTCAGGGTCCTGAGGCCTTAAATTGCCGGGTGCCTCCTGGAATTCGGACTCTCGCAGGGTGCCTCCCAGACGCAAAATGACACCATTTCCAACTTGGTCTGGTTTGAGAGTGCCAAGTGGGTCCTGAAAACTGACACCCAGAACAGTGGCTTGTGAGTTTTGTTTCACAGGGAAAAAGCCTGTACAATGGTTCAGGGTCCTGCGGCCTTAAATTGCCGGGTGACTCCTGGAATTCGGCTCTCGCAGGATGCCTCCCAGATGCAAGGTGGCACCAGTTCCAACTTGGTCTGGTTTAAGAGTGCCAAGTGGGTCCTGAAAACTGACACCCAGAACAGTGACTTGGGAGTTTTGTTTCCCAGGGAAAAAGCCTGTACAATGGTTCAGGGTCCTGCGGCCTTAAATTGCCGGGTGCCTCCTGGAATTGCGCCTCTCGCAGGAAGGATGCCTCCCAGACGCAAGGTGGCACCAGTGCCAACTTGGTCTGCTTTGAGAGTGTCAAGTGGGTCCTGCAAACTGACACCCAGAACAGTGGCTTGTGAGTTTTGTTTCCCAGGGAAAAAGCCTGTACAATGGTTCAGGGTCCTGCGGACTTCAATTGCCGGGTGCCTCCTGGAGATCCGCCTCTCGAAGGATGCCTCCCAGACGCAAGGTGGCACCAGTGCCAACTTGGTCTGGTTTGAGAGTGCCAAGTGGGTCCTGCAAACTGACACCCAGAACAGTGGCTTGTGAGTTTTGTTTCCCAGGGAAAAAGCCTGTACAATGGTTCAGGGTCCTGCGGCCTTAAATTGCCAGGTGCCTCCTTGAATTGCATCTCTCACAGGATATCTCCCAGACGCAAGGTGGCACCAGTGCCAACTTGGTCTGCTTTGAGAGTGCCAGGTGGCGCCTGCAAACTGACACCCAGAACAGTGGCTTGTGAGTTTTGTTTCCCAGGGAAAAAGCCTGTAAAATGGTTTAGGTAATGCTGCCTTTAATAGCCGGGTGCCACCTGGAGATCCGCCTCTCGCAGGATGCCTCCCAGACGCAAGGTGGCACCAGTGCCAACTTGGTCTGCTTTGAGAGTGTCAAGTGGGTCCTGCAAACTGACACCCAGAACAGTGGCTTGTGAGTTTTGTTTCCCAGGGAAAAAGCCTGTACAATGGTTCAGGGGCCAGAGGCCTTAAATTGCCGGGTGCCTCCTGGAATTCGGCATCTTGCAGGATGCCTCCCAGACGCAAGGTGGCACCAGTGCCAACTTGGTCTGGTTTGAGAGTGCCAAGTGGGTCCTGCAAACTGACACCCAGAACAGTGGCTTCTGAATTTTTTTCCAGGGAAAAAGCCTGTAGAATGGTTTTGGGTCCTGCGGCCTTAAATTGCCGGGTGCCTCCTGGAATTCCGCCTCTCGCAGGATGCCTCCCAGACGCAAGGTGGCACCAGTGCCAACTTGGTCTGGTTTGAGAGTGCCAAGTGGGTCCTGAAAACTGACACCCAGAACAGTGGCTTGTGAGTTTTGTTTCCCAGGGAAAAAGCCTGTACAATGGTTCAGGGTCCTGCGGCCTTAAATTGCCGGGTGCCTCCTGGAATTGCGCCTCTCGCAGGATGCCTCCCAGACGCAAGTTGGCACCAGTTCCAACTTGGTCTGGTTTAAGAGTGCCAAGTGGGTCCTGAAAACTGACACCCAGAACAGTGGCTTGTGAGTTTTGTTTCCCAGGGAAAAAGCCTGTACAATGGTTCAGGGTCCTGCAGCCTTTAATTGCCGGGTGCCTCCTGGAATTCCGCATCTCGCCAGAGGTTTCCCAGACGCTAAGCAACACCAGTGCCAACTTGGTCTGGTTTGAGAGTGCCAAGTGTGTCCTGGAAACTGACACCCAGAACAGTGGCTTCTGAGTTTTGTTTCCCAGGGGAAAAGCCTGTACAATGGTTCAGCAGCCTGAGGCCTTAAATTGCCGGGTGCCTCCTGGAATTCGGCGTCTTGCAGGATGCCTCCCAGACGCAAGGTGGCACCAGTGCAAACTTGGTCTGGTTTGAGAGTGCCAAGTGGGTCCCGTAAACTGACACCCAGAACAGTGGCTTCTGAATTTTTTTTTCCAGGGAAAAAGCCTGTAGAATGGTTTTGGGTCCTGCGGCCTTAAATTGCCGGGTGCCTCCTGGAATTCGGCCTCTCGCAGGATGCCTCCCAGATGCAAGGTGGCACCAGTTCCAACTTGGTCTGGTTTGAGAGTGCCAAGTGGGTCCTGAAAACTGACACCCAGAACAGTGGCTTGTGAGTTTTGTTTCCCAGGGGAAAAGCCTGTACAATGGTTCAGGGTCCTGAGGCCTTAAATTGCCGGGTGCCTCCTGGAATTCGGACTCTCGCAGGGTGCCTCCCAGACGCAAAATGACACCATTTCCAACTTGGTCTGGTTTGAGAGTGCCAAGTGGGTCCTGAAAACTGACACCCAGAACAGTGGCTTGTGAGTTTTGTTTCCCAGGGAAAAAGCCTGTACAATGGTTCAGGGTCCTGCGGCCTTAAATTGCCGGGTGACTCCTGGAATTCGGCTCTCGCAGGATGCCTCCCAGATGCAAGGTGGCACCAGTTCCAACTTGGTCTGGTTTAAGAGTGCCAAGTGGGTCCTGAAAACTGACACCCAGAACAGTGACTTGGGAGTTTTGTTTCCCAGGGAAAAAGCCTGTACAATGGTTCAGGGTCCTGCGGCCTTAAATTGCCGGGTGCCTCCTGGAATTGCGCCTCTCGCAGGAAGGATGCCTCCCAGACGCAAGGTGGCACCAGTGCCAACTTGGTCTGCTTTGAGAGTGTCAAGTGGGTCCTGCAAACTGACACCCAGAACAGTGGCTTGTGAGTTTTGTTTCCCAGGGAAAAAGCCTGTACAATGGTTCAGGGTCCTGCGGCCTTAAATGGCCGGGTGCCTCCTGGAGATCCGCCTCTCGAAGGATGCCTCCCAGACGCAAGGTGGCACCAGTGCCAACTTGGTCTGGTTTGAGAGTGCCAAGTGGGTCCTGCAAACTGACACCCAGAACAGTGGCTTGTGAGTTTTGTTTCCCAGGGAAAAATCCTGTACAATGGTTCAGGGTCCTGCGGCCTTAAATTGCCAGGTGCCTCCTGGAATTGCACCTCTCGCAGGATATCTCCCAGACGCAAGGTGGCACCAGTGCCAACTTGGTCTGGTTTGAGAGTGCCAGGTGGCGCCTGCAAACTGACACCCAGAACAGTGGCTTGTGAGTTTTGTTTCCCAGGGAAAAAGCCTGTAAAATGGTTTAGGTAATGCTGCCTTTAATAGCCGGGTGCCACCTGGAGATCCGCCTCTCGCAGGATGCCTCCCAGACGCAAGGTGGCACCAGTGCCAACTTGGTCTGCTTTGAGAGTGTCAAGTGGGTCCTGCAAACTGACACCCAGAACAGTGGCTTGTGAGTTTTGTTTCCCAGGGGAAAAGCCTGTACAATGGTTCAGGGGCCAGAGGCCTTAAATTGCCGGGTGCCTCCTGGAATTCGGCATCTTGCAGGATGCCTCCCAGACGCAAGGTGGCACCAGTGCCAACTTGGTCTGGTTTGAGAGTGCCAAGTGGGTCCTGTAAACTGACACCCAGAACAGTGGCTTCTGAATTTTTTTTCCAGGGAAAAAGCCTGTAGAATGGTTTTGGGTCCTGCGGCCTTAAATTGCCGGGTGCCTCCTGGAATTCCGCCTCTCGCAGGATGCCTCCCAGACGCAAGGTGGCACCAGTGCCAACTTGGTCTGGTTTGAGAGTGCCAAGTGCGTCCTGAAAACTGACACCCAGAACAGTGGCTTGTGAGTTTTGTTTCCCAGGGGAAAAGCCTGTACAATGGTTCAGGGGCCTGAGGCCTTAAATTGCCGGGTGCCTCCTGGAATTCGGACTCTCGCAGGTTGCCTCCCAGACGCAAAATGACACCATTTCCAACTTGGTCTGGTTTGAGAGTGCCAAGTGGGTCCTGAAAACTGACACCCAGAACAGTGGCTTGTGAGTTTTGTTTCCCAGGGAAAAAGCCTGTATAATTGTTCAGGGTCCTGCGGCCTTAAATTGCCGGGTGACTCCTGGAATTCGGCCTCTCGCAGGATGCCTCCCAGATGCAAGGTGGCACCAGTGCAAACTTGGTCTGGTTTGAGAGTGCCAAGTGTGTCCTGCAAACTGACACCCAGAACAGTGGCTTCTGAATTTTTTTTTTCCAGGGAAAAAGCCTGTAGAATGGTTTTGGGTCCTGCGGCCTTAAATTGAGGGTGCCTCCTGGAATTCCGCCTCTCGCAGGATGCCTCCCAGACACAAGGTGGCACCAGTGCCAACTTGGTCTGGTTTGAGAGTGCCAAGTGGGTCCTGAAAACTGACACCCAGAACAGTGACTTGTGAGTTTTGTTTCCCAGGGAAAAAGCCTGTACATTGGTTCAGTGGCCTGAGGCCTTAAATTGCCGGGTGCCTCCTGGAATTCGGCCACTCGCAGGATGCCTCCCAGACGCAAGGTGGCACCAGTTCCAACTTGGTCTGGTTTAAGAGTGCCAAGTGGGTCCTGAAAACTGACACCCAGAACAGTGGCTTGTGAGTTTTGTTTCCCAGGGAAAAAGCCTGTACAATGGTTCAGGGTCCTGCGGCCTTAAATTGCCGGGTGACTCCTGGAATTCG
This sequence comes from Fringilla coelebs, assembly GCF_963513975.1. Classification (NCBI taxonomy): domain Eukaryota; kingdom Metazoa; phylum Chordata; class Aves; order Passeriformes; family Fringillidae; genus Fringilla; species Fringilla coelebs. Next base: position 383,935 of record NW_028167527.1, read on the forward strand.
GCTCTCGCAGGATGCCTCCCAGATCCAAGGTGGCACCAGTTCCAACTTGGTCTGGTTTAAGAGTGCCAAGTGGGTCCTGAAAACTGACACCCAGAACAGTGACTTGGGAGTTTTGTTTCCCAGGGAAAAAGCCTGTACAATGGTTCAGGGTCTTGCGGCCTTAAATTGCCGGGTGCCTCCTGGAATTGCGCCTCTCGCAGGAAGGATGCCTCCCAGACGCAAGGTGGCACCAGTGCCAACTTGGTCTGCTTTGAGAGTGTCAAGTGGGTCCTGCAAACTGACACCCAGAACAGTGGCTTGTGAGTTTTGTTTCCCAGGGAAAAAGCCTGTACAATGGTTCAGGGTCCTGCAGCCTTTAATTGCCGGGTGCCTCCTGGAATTCCGCATCTCGCCAGAGGTTTCCCAGACGCTAAGCAACACCAGTGCCAACTTGGTCTGGTTTGAGAGTGCCAAGTGTGTCCTGGAAACTGACACCCAGAACAGTGGCTTCTGAGTTTTGTTTCCCAGGGGAAAAGCCTGTACAATGGTTCAGCAGCCTGAGGCCTTAAATTGCCGGGTGCCTCCTGGAATTCGGCGTCTTGCAGGATGCCTCCCAGACGCAAGGTGGCACCAGTGCAAACTTGGTCTGGTTTGAGAGTGCCAAGTGGGTCCCGTAAACTGACACCCAGAACAGTGGCTTCTGAATTTTTTTTTCCAGGGAAAAAGCCTGTAGAATGGTTTTGGGTCCTGCGGCCTTAAATTGCCGGGTGCCTCCTGGAATTCGGCCTCTCGCAGGATGCCTCCCAGATGCAAGGTGGCACCAGTTCCAACTTGGTCTGGTTTGAGAGTGCCAAGTGGGTCCTGAAAACTGACACCCAGAACAGTGGCTTGTGAGTTTTGTTTCACAGGGGAAAAGCCTGTACAATGGTTCAGGGTCCTGAGGCCTTAAATTGCCGGGTGCCTCCTGGAATTCGGACTCTCGCAGGGTGCCTCCCAGACGCAAAATGACACCATGTCCAACTTGGTCTGGTTTGAGAGTGCCAAGTGGGTCCTGAAAACTGACACCCAGAACAGTGGCTTGTGAGTTTTGTTTCCCAGGGAAAAAGCCTGTACAATGGTTCAGGGTCCTGCGGCCTTAAATTGCCGGGTGACTCCTGGAATTCGGCTCTCGCAGGATGCCTCCCAGATGCAAGGTGGCACCAGTTCCAACTTGGTCTGGTTTAAGAGTGCCAAGTGGGTCCTGAAAACTGACACCCAGAACAGTGACTTGGGAGTTTTGTTTCCCAGGGAAAAAGCCTGTACAATGGTTCAGGGTCCTGCGGCCTTAAATTGCCGGGTGCCTCCTGGAATTGCGCCTCTCGCAGGAAGGATGCCTCCCAGACGCAAGGTGGCACCAGTGCCAACTTGGTCTGCTTTGAGAGTGTCAAGTGGGTCCTGCAAACTGACACCCAGAACAGTGGCTTGTGAGTTTTGTTTCCCAGGGAAAAAGCCTGTACAATGGTTCAGGGTCCTGCGGCCTTAAATTGCCGGGTGCCTCCTGGAGATCCGCCTCTCGAAGGATGCCTCCCAGACGCAAGGTGGCATCAGTGCCAACTTGGTCTGGTTTGAGAGTGCCAAGTGGGTCCTGCAAACTGACACCCAGAACAGTGGCTTGTGAGTTTTGTTTCCCAGGGAAAAAGCCTGTACAATGGTTCAGGGTCCTGCGGCCGTAAATTACCAGGTCCCTCCTGGAATTGCACCTCTCACAGGATATCTCCCAGACGCAAGGTGGCACCAGTGCCAACTTGGTCTGGTTTGAGAGTGCCAGGTGGCGCCTGCAAACTGACACCCAGAACAGTGGCTTGTGAGTTTTGTTTCCCAGGGAAAAAGCCTGTAAAATGGTTTAGGTAATGCTGCCTTTAATAGCCGGGTGCCACCTGGAGATCCGCCTCTCGCAGGATGCCTCCCAGACGCAAGGTGGCACCAGTGCCAACTTGGTCTGCTTTGAGAGTGTCAAGTGGGTCCTGCAAACTGACACCCAGAACAGTGGCTTGTGAGTTTTGTTTCCCAGGGGAAAAGCCTGTACAATGGTTCAGGGGCCAGAGGCCTTAAATTGCCGGGTGCCTCCTGGAATTCGGCATCTTGCAGGATGCCTCCCAGACGCAAGGTGGCACCAGTGCCAACTTGGTCTGGTCTGAGAGTGCCAAGTGGGTCCTGTAAACTGACACCCAGAACAGTGGATTCTGAATTTTTTTTCCAGGGAAAAAGCCTGTAGAATGGTTTTGGGTCCTGCGGCCTTAAATTGCTGGGTGCCTCCTGGAATTCCGCCTCTCGCAGGATGCCTCCCAGACGCAAGGTGGCACCAGTGCCAACTTGGTCTGGTTTGAGAGTGCCAAGTGGGTCCTGAAAACTGACACCCAGAACAGTGGCTTGTGAGTTTTGTTTCCCAGAGGAAAAGCCTGTACAATGGTTCAGGGGCCTGAGGCCTTAAATTGCCGGGTGCCTCCTGGAATTCGGACTCTCGCAGGGTGCCTCCCAGACGCAAAATGACACCATTTCCAACTTGGTCTGGTTTGAGAGTGCCAAGTGGGTCCTGAAAACTGACACCCAGAACAGTGGCTTGTGAGTTTTGTTTCCCAGGGAAAAAGCCTGTACAATGGTTCAGGGTCCTGCGGCCTTAAATTGCCGGGTGCCTCCTGGAATTGCGCCTCTCGCAGGATGCCTCCCAGACGCAAGGTGGCACCAGTTCCAACTTAGTCTGGTTTAAGAGTGCCAAGTGGGTCCTGAAAACTGACACCCAGAACAGTGGCTTGTGAGTTTTGTTTCCCAGGGAAAAAGCCTGTATAATGGTTCAGGGTCCTGCGGCCTTAAATTGCCGGGTGACTCCTGGAATTCGGCCTCTCGCAGGATGCCTCCCAGATGCAAGGTGGCACCAGTGCAAACTTGGTCTGGTTTGAGAGTGCCAAGTGGGTCCTGTAAACTGACACCCAGAACAGTGGCTTCTGAATTTTTTTTTTCCAGGGAAAAAGCCTGTAGAATGGTTTTGGGTCCTGCGGCCTTAAATTGCCGGGTGCCTCCTGGAACTCGGCCTCTCGCAGGATGCCTCCCAGACGCAAGGTGGCACCAGTGCTAACTTGGTCTGGTTTGAGAGTGCCAAGTGGGTCCTGAAAACTGACACCCAGAACAGTGACTTGTGAGTTTTGTTTCCCAGGGAAAAAGCCTGTACATTGGTTCAGGGGCCTGAGGCCTTAAATTGCCGGGTGCCTCCTGGAATTCGGCCACTCGCAGGATGCCTCCCAGACGCAAGGTGGCACCAGTTCCAACTTGGTCTGGTTTAAGAGTGCCAAGTGGGTCCTGAAAACTGACACCCAGAACAGTGGCTTGTGAGTTTTGTTTCCCAGGGAAAAAGCCTGTACAATGGTTCAGGGTCCTGCGGCCTTAAATTGCCGGGTGCCTCCTGGAATTGCACCTCTCGCAGGATGCCTCCCAGACGCTAGGTGGCACCAGTGCCAACTTGGTCTGGTTTGAGAGTGTCAAGTGGGTCCTGAAAACTGACACCCAGAACAGTGGCTTGTGAGTTTTGTTTCCCAGGGAAAAAGCCTGTACAATGGTTCAGGGTCCTGCGGCCTTAAATTGCCGGGTGCCTCCTGGAATTCCGCCTCTCGCAGGATGCCTTCCATACGCAAGGTGGCACCAGTGCCAACTTGGTCTGGTTTGAGAGTGTCAAGTGGGTCCTGCAAACTGACACCCAGAAAAGTAGCTTGTGAGTTTTGTTTCCCAGGGAAAAAGCCTGTACAATGGTTCAGGGTCCTGCAGCCTTTAATTGCCGGGTGCCTCCTGGAATTCCGCATCTCGCCAGAGGTTTCCCAGACGCTAAGCAACACCAGTGCCAACTTGGTCTGGTTTGAGAGTGCCAAGTGGGTCCTGGAAACTGACACCCAGAACAGTGGCTTGTGAGTTTTGTTTCCCAGGGGAAAAGCCTGTACAATGGTTCAGCAGCCTGAGGCCTTAAATTGCCGGGTGCCTCCTGGAATTCGGCGTCTTGCAGGATGCCTCCCAGACGCAAGGTGGCACCAGTGCAAACTTGGTCTGGTTTGAGAGTGCCAAGTGGGTCCCGTAAACTGACACCCAGAACAGTGGCTTCTGAATTTTTTTTTCCAGGGAAAAAGCCTGTAGAATGGTTTTGGGTCCTGCGGCCTTAAATTGCCGGGTGCCTCCTGGAATTCGGCCTCTCGCAGGATGCCTCCCAGATGCAAGGTGGCACCAGTTCCAACTTGGTCTGGTTTGAGAGTGCCAAGTGGGTCCTGAAAACTGACACCCAGAACAGTGGCTTGTGAGTTTTGTTTCCCAGGGGAAAAGCCTGTACAATGGTTCAGGGTCCTGAGGCCTTAAATTGCCGGGTGCCTCCTGGAATTCGGACTCTCGCAGGGTGCCTCCCAGACGCAAAATGACACCATTTCCAACTTGTTCTGGTTTGAGAGTGCCAAGTGGGTCCTGAAAACTGACACCCAGAACAGTGGCTTGTGAGTTTTGTTTCCCAGGGAAAAAGCCTGTACAATGGTTCAGGGTCCTGCGGCCTTAAATTGCCGGGTGACTCCTGGAATTCGGCTCTCGCAGGATGCCTCCCAGATGCAAGGTGGCACCAGTTCCAACTTGGTCTGGTTTAAGAGTGCCAAGTGGGTCCTGAAAACTGACACCCAGAACAGTGACTTGGGAGTTTTCTTTCCCAGGGAAAAAGCCTGTACAATGGTTCAGGGTCCTGCGGCCTTAAATTGCCGGGTGCCTCCTGGAATTGCGCCTCTCGCAGGAAGGATGCCTCCCAGACGCAAGGTGGCACCAGTGCCAACTTGGTCTGCTTTGAGAGTGTCAAGTGGGTCCTGCAAACTGACACCCAGAACAGTGGCTTGTGAGTTTTGTTTCCCAGGGAAAAAGCCTGTACAATGGTTCAGGGTCCTGCGGACTTCAATTGCCGGGTGCCTCCTGGAGATCCGCCTCTCGAAGGATGCCTCCCAGACGCAAGGTGGCACCAGTGCCAACTTGGTCTGGTTTGAGAGTGCCAAGTGGGTCCTGCAAACTGACACCCAGAACAGTGGCTTGTGAGTTTTGTTTCCCAGGGAAAAAGCCTGTACAATGGTTCAGGGTCCTGCGGCCTTAAATTGCCAGGTGCCTCCTGGAATTGCACCTCTCGCAGGATATCTCCCAGACGCAAGGTGGCACCAGTGCCAACTTGGTCTGCTTTGAGAGTGCCAGGTGGCGCCTGCAAACTGACACCCAGAACAGTGGCTTGTGAGTTTTGTTTCCCAGGGAAAAAGCCTGTAAAATGGTTTAGGTAATGCTGCCTTTAATAGCCGGGTGCCACCTGGAGATCCGCCTCTCGCAGGATGCCTCCCAGACGCAAGGTGGCACCAGTGCCAACTTGGTCTGCTTTGAGAGTGTCAAGTGGGTCCTGCAAACTGACACCCAGAACAGTGGCTTGTGAGTTTTGTTTCCCAGGGAAAAAGCCTGTACAATGGTTCAGGGGCCAGAGGCCTTAAATTGCCGGGTGCCTCCTGGAATTCGGCATCTTGCAGGATGCCTCCCAGACGCAAGGTGGCACCAGTGCCAACTTGGTCTGGTTTGAGAGTGCCAAGTGGGTCCTGCAAACTGACACCCAGAACAGTGGCTTCTGAATTTTTTTCCAGGGAAAAAGCCTGTAGAATGGTTTTGGGTCCTGCGGCCTTAAATTGCCGGGTGCCTCCTGGAATTCCGCCTCTCGCAGGATGCCTCCCAGACGCAAGGTGGCACCAGTGCCAACTTGGTCTGGTTTGAGAGTGCCAAGTTGGTCCTGAAAACTGACACCCAGAACAGTGGCTTGTGAGTTTTGTTTCCCAGGGAAAAAGCCTGTACAATGGTTCAGGGTCCTGCGGCCTTAAATTGCCGGGTGCCTCCTGGAATTGCGCCTCTCGCAGGATGCCTCCCAGACGCAAGTTGGCACCAGTTCCAACTTGGTCTGGTTTAAGAGTGCCAAGTGGGTCCTGAAAACTGACACCCAGAACAGTGGCTTGTGAGTTTTGTTTCCCAGGGAAAAAGCCTGTACAATGGTTCAGGGTCCTGCAGCCTTTAATTGCCGGGTGCCTCCTGGAATTCCGCATCTCGCCAGAGGTTTCCCAGACGCTAAGCAACACCAGTGCCAACTTGGTCTGGTTTGAGAGTGCCAAGTGTGTCCTGGAAACTGACACCCAGAACAGTGGCTTCTGAGTTTTGTTTCCCAGGGGAAAAGCCTGTACAATGGTTCAGCAGCCTGAGGCCTTAAATTGCCGGGTGCCTCCTGGAATTCGGCGTCTTGCAGGATGCCTCCCAGACGCAAGGTGGCACCAGTGCAAACTTGGTCTGGTTTGAGAGTGCCAAGTGGGTCCCGTAAACTGACACCCAGAACAGTGGCTTCTGAATTTTTTTTTCCAGGGAAAAAGCCTGTAGAATGGTTTTGGGTCCTGCGGCCTTAAATTGCCGGGTGCCTCCTGGAATTCGGCCTCTCGCAGGATGCCTCCCAGATGCAAGGTGGCACCAGTTCCAACTTAGTCTGGTTTGAGAGTGCCAAGTGGGTCCTGAAAACTGACACCCAGAACAGTGGCTTGTGAGTTTTGTTTCCCAGGGGAAAAGCCTGTACAATGGTTCAGGGTCCTGAGGCCTTAAATTGCCGGGTGCCTCCTGGAATTCGGACTCTCGCAGGGTGCCTCCCAGACGCAAAATGACACCATTTCCAACTTGGTCTGGTTTGAGAGTGCCAAGTGGGTCCTGAAAACTGACACCCAGAACAGTGGCTTGTGAGTTTTGTTTCCCAGGGAAAAAGCCTGTACAATGGTTCAGGGTCCTGCGGCCTTAAATTGCCGGGTGACTCCTGGAATTCGGCTCTCGCAGGATATCTCCCAGATGCAAGGTGGCACCAGTTCCAACTTGGTCTGGTTTAAGAGTGCCAAGTGGGTCCTGAAAACTGACACCCAGAACAGTGACTTGGGAGTTTTCTTTCCCAGGGAAAAAGCCTGTACAATGGTTCAGGGTCCTGCGGCCTTAAATTGCCGGGTGCCTCCTGGAATTGCGCCTCTCGCAGGAAGGATGCCTCCCAGACGCAAGGTGGCACCAGTGCCAACTTGGTCTGCTTTGAGAGTGTCAAGTGGGTCCTGCATACTGACACCCAGAACAGTGGCTTGTGAGTTTTGTTTCCCAGAGAAAAAGCCTGTACAATGGTTCAGGGTCCTGCGGCCTTAAATGGCCGGGTGCCTCCTGGAGATCCGCCTCTCGAAGGATGCCTCCCAGACGCAAGGTGGCACCAGTGCCAACTTGGTCTGGTTTGAGAGTGCCAAGTGGGTCCTGCAAACTGACACCCAGAACAGTGGCTTGTGAGTTTTGTTTCCCAGGGAAAAAGCCTGTACAATGGTTCAGGGTCCTGCGGCCTTAAATTGCCAGGTGCCTCCTGGAATTGCACCTCTCGCAGGATATCTCCCAGACGCAAGGTGGCACCAGTGCCAACTTGGTTTGGTTTGTGAGTGCCAGGTGGCGCCTGCAAACTGACACCCAGAACAGTGGCTTGTGAGTTTTGTTTCCCAGGGAAAAAGCCTGTAAAATGGTTTAGGTAATGCTGCCTTTAATAGCCGGGTGCCTCCTGGAGATCCGCCTCTCGCAGGATGCCTCCCAGACGCAAGGTGGCACCAGTGCCAACTTGGTCTGCTTTGAGAGTGTCAAGTGGGTCCTGCAAACTGACACCCAGAACAGTGGCTTGTGAGTTTTGTTTCCCAGGGGAAAAGCCTGTACAATGGTTCAGGGGCCAGAGGCCTTAAATTGCCGGGTGCCTCCTGGAATTCGGCATCTTGCAGGATGCCTCCCAGACGCAAGGTGGCACCAGTGCCAACTTGGTCTGGTTTGAGAGTGCCAAGTGGGTCCTGTAAACTGACACCCAGAACAGTGGCTTCTGAATTTTTTTTCCAGGGAAAAAGCCTGTAGAATGGTTTTGGGTCCTGCGGCCTTAAATTGCTGGGTGCCTCCTGGAATTCCGCCTCTCGCAGGATGCCTCCCAGACGCAAGGTGGCACCAGTGCCAACTTGGTCTGGTTTGAGAGTGCCAAGTGGGTCCTGAAAACTGACACCCAGAACAGTGGCTTGTGAGTTTTGTTTCCCAGAGGAAAAGCCTGTACAATGGTTCAGGGGCCTGAGGCCTTAAATTGCCGGGTGCCTCCTGGAATTCGGACTCTCGCAGGGTGCCTCCCAGACGCAAAATGACACCATTTCCAACTTGGTCTGGTTTGAGAGTGCCAAGTGGGTCCTGAAAACTGACACCCAGAACAGTGGCTTGTGAGTTTTGTTTCCCAGGGAAAAAGCCTGTACAATGGTTCAGGGTCCTGCGGCCTTAAATTGCCGGGTGCCTCCTGGAATTGCGCCTCTCGCAGGATGCCTCCCAGACGCAAGGTGGCACCAGTTCCAACTTAGTCTGGTTTAAGAGTGGCAAGTGGGTCCTGAAAACTGACACCCAGAACAGTGGCTTGTGAGTTTTGTTTCCCAGGGAAAAAGCCTGTATAATGGTTCAGGGTCCTGCGGCCTTAAATTGCCGGGTGACTCCTGGAATTCGGCCTCTCGCAGGATGCCTCCCAGATGCAAGGTGGCACCAGTGCAAACTTGGTCTGGTTTGAGAGTGCCAAGTGGGTCCTGTAAACTGACACCCAGAACAGTGGCTTCTGAATTTTTTTTTTCCAGGGAAAAAGCCTGTAGAATGGTTTTGGGTCCTGCGGCCTTAAATTGCCGGGTGCCTCCTGGAATTCGGCCTCTCGCAGGATGCCTCCCAGACGCAAGGTGGCACCAGTGCCAACTTGGTCTGGTTTGAGAGTGCCAAGTGGGTCCTGAAAACTGACACCCAGAACAGTGGCTTGTGAGTTTTGTTTCCCAGGGAAAAAGCCTGTACATTGGTTCAGGGGCCTGAGGCCTTAAATTGCCGGGTGCCTCCTGGAATTCGGCCACTCGCAGGATGCCTCCCAGACGCAAGGTGGCACCAGTTCCAACTTGGTCTGGTTTAAGAGTGCCAAGTGGGTCCTGAAAACTGACACCCAGAACAGTGGCTTGTGAGTTTTGTTTCCCAGGGAAAAAGCCTGTACAATGGTTCAGGGTCCTGCGGCCTTAAATTGACGGGTGACTCCTGGAATTCGGCTCTCGCAGGATGCCTCCCAGATGCAAGGTGGCACCAGTTCCAACTTGGTCTGGTTTAAGAGTGCCAAGTGGGTCCTGAAAACTGACACCCAGAACAGTGACTTGGGAGTTTTGTTTCCCAGGGAAAAAGCCTGTACAATGGTTCAGGGTCTTGCGGCCTTAAATTGCCGGGTGACTCCTGGAATTCGGCCTCTCGCAGGATGCCTCCCAGATGCAAGGTGGCACCAGTGCAAACTTGGTCTGGTTTGAGAGTGCCAAGTGGGTCCTGTAAACTGACACCCAGAACAGTGGCTTCTGAATTTTTTTTTTCCAGGGAAAAAGCCTGTAGAATGGTTTTGGGTCCTGCGGCCTTAAATTGCCGGGTGCCTCCTGGAACTCGGCCTCTCGCAGGATGCCTCCCAGACGCAAGGTGGCACCAGTGCCAACTTGGTCTGGTTTGAGAGTGCCAAGTGGGTCCTGAAAACTGACACCCAGAACAGTGACTTGTGAGTTTTGTTTCCCAGGGAAAAAGCCTGTACATTGGTTCAGGGGCCTGAGGCCTTAAATTGCCGGGTGCCTCCTGGAATTCGGCCACTCGCAGGATGCCTCCCAGACGCAAGGTGGCACCAGTTCCAACTTGGTCTGGTTTAAGAGTGCCAAGTGGGTCCTGAAAACTGACACCCAGAACAGTGGCTTGTGAGTTTTGTTTCCCAGGGAAAAAGCCTGTACAATGGTTCAGGGTCCTGCGGCCTTAAATTGCCGGGTGCCTCCTGGAATTGCACCTCTCGCAGGATGCCTCCCAGACGCTAGGTGGCACCAGTGCCAACTTGGTCTGCTTTGAGAGTGTCAAGTGGGTCCTGAAAACTGACACCCAGAACAGTGGCTTGTGAGTTTTGTTTCCCAGGGAAAAAGCCTGTACAATGGTTCAGGGTCCTGCGGCCTTAAATTGCCGGGTGCCTCCTGGAATTCCGCCTCTCGCAGGATGCCTTCCATACGCAAGGTGGCACCAGTGCCAACTTGGTCTGGTTTGAGAGTGTCAAGTGGGTCCTGCAAACTGACACCCAGAAAAGTAGCTTGTGAGTTTTGTTTCCCAGGGAAAAAGCCTGTACAATGGTTCAGGGTCCTGCAGCCTTTAATTGCCGGGTGCCTCCTGGAATTCCGCATCTCGCCAGAGGTTTCCCAGACGCTAAGCAACACCAGTGCCAACTTGGTCTGGTTTGAGAGTGCCAAGTGTGTCCTGGAAACTGACACCCAGAACAGTGGCTTGTGAGTTTTGTTTCCCAGGGGAAAAGCCTGTACAATGGTTCAGCAGCCTGAGGCCTTAAATTGCCGGGTGCCTCCTGGAATTCGGCGTCTTGCAGGATGCCTCCCAGACGCAAGGTGGCACCAGTGCAAACTTGGTCTGGTTTGAGAGTGCCAAGTGGGTCCCGTAAACTGACACCCAGAACAGTGGCTTCTGAATTTTTTTTTCCAGGGAAAAAGCCTGTAGAATGGTTTTGGGTCCTGCGGCCTTAAATTGCCGGGTGCCTCCTGGAATTCCGCCTCTCGCAGGATGCCTCCCAGATGCAAGGTGGCACCAGTTCCAACTTGGTCTGGTTTGAGAGTGCCAAGTGGGTCCTGAAAACTGACACCCAGAACAGTGGCTTGTGAGTTTTGTTTCCCAGGGGAAAAGCCTGTACAATGGTTCAGGGTCCTGAGGCCTTAAATTGCCGGGTGCCTCCTGGAATTCGGACTCTCGCAGGGTGCCTCCCAGACGCAAAATGACACCATTTCCAACTTGGTCTGGTTTGAGAGTGCCAAGTGGGTCCTGAAAACTGACACCCAGAACAGTGGCTTGTGAGTTTTGTTTCCCAGGGAAAAAGCCTGTACAATGGTTCAGGGTCCTGCGGCCTTAAATTGCCGGGTGACTCCTGGAATTCGGCTCTCGCAGGATGCCTCCCAGATGCAAGGTGGCACCAGTTCCAACTTGGTCTGGTTTAAGAGTGCCAAGTGGGTCCTGAAAACTGACACCCAGAACAGTGACTTGGGAGTTTTGTTTCCCAGGGAAAAAGCCTGTACAATGGTTCAGGGTCCTGCGGCCTTAAATTGCCGGGTGCCTCCTGGAATTGCGCCTCTCGCAGGAAGGATGCCTCCCAGACGCAAGGTGGCACCAGTGCCAACTTGGTCTGCTTTGAGAGTGTCAAGTGGGTCCTGCAAACTGACACCCAGAACAGTGGCTTGTGAGTTTTGTTTCCCAGGGAAAAAGCCTGTACAATGGTTCAGGGTCCTGCGGACTTCAATTGCCGGGTGCCTCCTGGAGATCCGCCTCTCGAAGGATGCCTCCCAGACGCAAGGTGGCACCAGTGCCAACTTGGTCTGGTTTGAGAGTGCCAAGTGGGTCCTGCAAACTGACACCCAGAACAGTGGCTTGTGAGTTTTGTTTCCCAGGGAAAAAGCCTGTACAATGGTTCAGGGTCCTGCGGCCTTAAATTGCCAGGTGCCTCCTGGAATTGCACCTCTCGCAGGATATCTCCCAGACGCAAGGTGGCACCAGTGCCAACTTGGTCTGCTTTGAGAGTGCCAGGTGGCGCCTGCAAACTGACACCCAGAACAGTGGCTTGTGAGTTTTGTTTCCCAGGGAAAAAGCCTGTAAAATGGTTTAGGTAATGCTGCCTTTCATAGCCGGGTGCCACCTGGAGATCCGCCTCTCGCAGGATGCCTCCCAGACGCAAGGTGGCACCAGTGCCAACTTGGTCTGCTTTGAGAGTGTCAAGTGGGTCCTGCAAACTGACACCCAGAACAGTGGCTTGTGAGTTTTGTTTCCCAGGGAAAAAGCCTGTACAATGGTTCAGGGGCCAGAGGCCTTAAATTGCCGGGTGCCTCCTGGAATTCGGCATCTTGCAGGATGCCTCCCAGACGCAAGGTGGCACCAGTGCCAACTTGGTCTGGTTTGAGAGTGCCAAGTGGGTCCTGCAAACTGACACCCAGAACAGTGGCTTCTGAATTTTTTTCCAGGGAAAAAGCCTGTAGAATGGTTTTGGGTCCTGCGGCCTTAAATTGCCGGGTGCCTCCTGGAATTCCGCCTCTCGCAGGATGCCTCCCAGACGCAAGGTGGCACCAGTGCCAACTTGGTCTGGTTTGAGAGTGCCAAGTTGGTCCTGAAAACTGACACCCAGAACAGTGGCTTGTGAGTTTTGTTTCCCAGGGAAAAAGCCTGTACAATGGTTCAGGGTCCTGCGGCCTTAAATTGCCGGGTGCCTCCTGGAATTGCGCCTCTCGCAGGATGCCTCCCAGACGCAAGTTGGCACCAGTTCCAACTTGGTCTGGTTTAAGAGTGCCAAGTGGGTCCTGAAAACTGACACCCAGAACAGTGGCTTGTGAGTTTTGTTTCCCAGGGAAAAAGCCTGTACAATGGTTCAGGGTCCTGCAGCCTTTAATTGCCGGGTGCCTCCTGGAATTCCGCATCTCGCCAGAGGTTTCCCAGACGCTAAGCAACACCAGTGCCAACTTGGTCTGGTTTGAGAGTGCCAAGTGTGTCCTGGAAACTGACACCCAGAACAGTGGCTTCTGAGTTTTGTTTCCCAGGGGAAAAGCCTGTACAATGGTTCAGCAGCCTGAGGCCTTAAATTGCCGGGTGCCTCCTGGAATTCGGCGTCTTGCAGGATGCCTCCCAGACGCAAGGTGGCACCAGTGCAAACTTGGTCTGGTTTGAGAGTGCCAAGTGGGTCCCGTAAACTGACACCCAGAACAGTGGCTTCTGAATTTTTTTTTCCAGGGAAAAAGCCTGTAGAATGGTTTTGGGTCCTGCGGCCTTAAATTGCCGGGTGCCTCCTGGAATTCGGCCTCTCGCAGGATGCCTCCCAGATGCAAGGTGGCACCAGTTCCAACTTAGTCTGGTTTGAGAGTGCCAAGTGGGTCCTGAAAACTGACACCCAGAACAGTGGCTTGTGAGTTTTGTTTCCCAGGGGAAAAGCCTGTACAATGGTTCAGGGTCCTGAGGCCTTAAATTGCCGGGTGCCTCCTGGAATTCGGACTCTCGCAGGGTGCCTCCCAGACGCAAAATGACACCATTTCCAACTTGGTCTGGTTTGAGAGTGCCAAGTGGGTCCTGAAAACTGACACCCAGAACAGTGGCTTGTGAGTTTTGTTTCCCAGGGAAAAAGCCTGTACAATGGTTCAGGGTCCTGCGGCCTTAAATTGCCGGGTGACTCCTGGAATTCGGCTCTCGCAGGATATCTCCCAGATGCAAGGTGGCACCAGTTCCAACTTGGTCTGGTTTAAGAGTGCCAAGTGGGTCCTGAAAACTGACACCCAGAACAGTGACTTGGGAGTTTTCTTTCCCAGGGAAAAAGCCTGTACAATGGTTCAGGGTCCTGCGGCCTTAAATTGCCGGGTGCCTCCTGGAATTCGGCATCTTGCAGGATGCCTCCCAGACGCAAGGTGGCACCAGTGCCAACTTGGTCTGGTTTGAGAGTGCCAAGTGGGTCCTGTAAACTGACACCCAGAACAGTGGCTTCTGAATTTTTTTTCCAGGGAAAAAGCCTGTAGAATGGTTTTGGGTCCTGCGGCCTTAAATTGCTGGGTGCCTCCTGGAATTCCGCCTCTCGCAGGATGCCTCCCAGACGCAAGGTGGCACCAGTGCCAACTTGGTCTGGTTTGAGAGTGCCAAGTGGGTCCTGAAAACTGACACCCAGAACAGTGGCTTGTGAGTTTTGTTTCCCAGAGGAAAAGCCTGTACAATGGTTCAGGGGCCTGAGGCCTTAAATTGCCGGGTGCCTCCTGGAATTCGGACTCTCGCAGGGTGCCTCCCAGACGCAAAATGACACCATTTCCAACTTGGTCTGGTTTGAGAGTGCCAAGTGGGTCCTGAAAACTGACACCCAGAACAGTGGCTTGTGAGTTTTGTTTCCCAGGGAAAAAGCCTGTACAATGGTTCAGGGTCCTGCGGCCTTAAATTGCCGGGTGCCTCCTGGAATTGCGCCTCTCGCAGGATGCCTCCCAGACGCAAGGTGGCACCAGTTCCAACTTAGTCTGGTTTAAGAGTGGCAAGTGGGTCCTGAAAACTGACACCCAGAACAGTGGCTTGTGAGTTTTGTTTCCCAGGGAAAAAGCCTGTATAATGGTTCAGGGTCCTGCGGCCTTAAATTGCCGGGTGACTCCTGGAATTCGGCCTCTCGCAGGATGCCTCCCAGATGCAAGGTGGCACCAGTGCAAACTTGGTCTGGTTTGAGAGTGCCAAGTGGGTCCTGTAAACTGACACCCAGAACAGTGGCTTCTGAATTTTTTTTTTCCAGGGAAAAAGCCTGTAGAATGGTTTTGGGTCCTGCGGCCTTAAATTGCCGGGTGCCTCCTGGAATTCGGCCTCTCGCAGGATGCCTCCCAGACGCAAGGTGGCACCAGTGCCAACTTGGTCTGGTTTGAGAGTGCCAAGTGGGTCCTGAAAACTGACACCCAGAACCGTGGCTTGTGAGTTTTGTTTCCCAGGGAAAAAGCCTGTACATTGGTTCAGGGGCCTGAGGCCTTAAATTGCCGGGTGCCTCCTGGAATTCGGCCACTCGCAGGATGCCTCCCAGACGCAAGGTGGCACCAGTTCCAACTTGGTCTGGTTTAAGAGTGCCAAGTGGGTCCTGAAAACTGACACCCAGAACAGTGGCTTGTGAGTTTTGTTTCCCAGGGAAAAAGCCTGTACAATGGTTCAGGGTCCTGCGGCCTTAAATTGACGGGTGACTCCTGGAATTCGGCTCTCGCAGGATGCCTCCCAGATGCAAGGTGGCACCAGTTCCAACTTGGTCTGGTTTAAGAGTGCCAAGTGGGTCCTGAAAACTGACACCCAGAACAGTGACTTGGGAGTTTTGTTTCCCAGGGAAAAAGCCTGTACAATGGTTCAGGGTCTTGCGGCCTTAAATTGCCGGGTGACTCCTGGAATTCGGCCTCTCGCAGGATGCCTCCCAGATGCAAGGTGGCACCAGTGCAAACTTGGTCTGGTTTGAGAGTGCCAAGTGGGTCCTGTAAACTGACACCCAGAACAGTGGCTTCTGAATTTTTTTTTTCCAGGGAAAAAGCCTGTAGAATGGTTTTGGGTCCTGCGGCCTTAAATTGCCGGGTGCCTCCTGGAACTCGGCCTCTCGCAGGATGCCTCCCAGACGCAAGGTGGCACCAGTGCCAACTTGGTCTGGTTTGAGAGTGCCAAGTGGGTCCTGAAAACTGACACCCAGAACAGTGACTTGTGAGTTTTGTTTCCCAGGGAAAAAGCCTGTACATTGGTTCAGGGGCCTGAGGCCTTAAATTGCCGGGTGCCTCCTGGAATTCGGCCACTCGCAGGATGCCTCCCAGACGCAAGGTGGCACCAGTTCCAACTTGGTCTGGTTTAAGAGTGCCAAGTGGGTCCTGAAAACTGACACCCAGAACAGTGGCTTGTGAGTTTTGTTTCCCAGGGAAAAAGCCTGTACAATGGTTCAGGGTCCTGCGGCCTTAAATTGCCGGGTGCCTCCTGGAATTGCACCTCTCGCAGGATGCCTCCCAGACGCTAGGTGGCACCAGTGCCAACTTGGTCTGCTTTGAGAGTGTCAAGTGGGTCCTGAAAACTGACACCCAGAACAGTGGCTTGTGAGTTTTGTTTCCCAGGGAAAAAGCCTGTACAATGGTTCAGGGTCCTGCGGCCTTAAATTGCCGGGTGCCTCCTGGAATTCCGCCTCTCGCAGGATGCCTTCCATACGCAAGGTGGCACCAGTGCCAACTTGGTCTGGTTTGAGAGTGTCAAGTGGGTCCTGCAAACTGACACCCAGAAAAGTAGCTTGTGAGTTTTGTTTCCCAGGGAAAAAGCCTGTACAATGGTTCAGGGTCCTGCAGCCTTTAATTGCCGGGTGCCTCCTGGAATTCCGCATCTCGCCAGAGGTTTCCCAGACGCTAAGCAACACCAGTGCCAACTTGGTCTGGTTTGAGAGTGCCAAGTGTGTCCTGGAAACTGACACCCAGAACAGTGGCTTCTGAGTTTTGTTTCCCAGGGGAAAAGCCTGTACAATGGTTCAGCAGCCTGAGGCCTTAAATTGCCGGGTGCCTCCTGGAATTCGGCGTCTTGCAGGATGCCTCCCAGACGCAAGGTGGCACCAGTGCAAACTTGGTCTGGTTTGAGAGTGCCAAGTGGGTCCCGTAAACTGACACCCAGAACAGTGGCTTCTGAATTTTTTTTTCCAGGGAAAAAGCCTGTAGAATGGTTTTGGGTCCTGCGGCCTTAAATTGCCGGGTGCCTCCTGGAATTCGGCCTCTCGCAGGATGCCTCCCAGATGCAAGGTGGCACCAGTTCCAACTTGGTCTGGTTTGAGAGTGCCAAGTGTGTCCTGGAAACTGACACCCAGAACAGTGGCTTGTGAGTTTTGTTTCCCAGGGGAAAAGCCTGTACAATGGTTCAGGGTCCTGAGGCCTTAAATTGCCGGGTGCCTCCTGGAATTCGGACTCTCGCAGGGTGCCTCCCAGACGCAAAATGACACCATTTCCAACTTGGTCTGGTTTGAGAGTGCCAAGTGGGTCCTGAAAACTGACACCCAGAACAGTGGCTTGTGAGTTTTGTTTCCCAGGGAAAAAGCCTGTACAATGGTTCAGGGTCCTGCGGCCTTAAATTGCCGGGTGACTCCTGGAATTCGGCTCTCGCAGGATGCCTCCCAGATGCAAGGTGGCACCAGTTCCAACTTGGTCTGGTTTAAGAGTGCCAAGTGGGTCCTGAAAACTGACACCCAGAACAGTGACTTGGGAGTTTTGTTTCCCAGGGAAAAAGCCTGTACAATGGTTCAGGGTCCTGCGGCCTTAAATTGCCGGGTGCCTCCTGGAATTGCGCCTCTCGCAGGAAGGATGCCTCCCAGACGCAAGGTGGCACCAGTGCCAACTTGGTCTGCTTTGAGAGTGTCAAGTGGGTCCTGCAAACTGACACCCAGAACAGTGGCTTGTGAGTTTTGTTTCCCAGGGAAAAAGCCTGTACAATGGTTCAGGGTCCTGCGGACTTCAATTGCCGGGTGCCTCCTGGAGATCCGCCTCTCGAAGGATGCCTCCCAGACGCAAGGTGGCACCAGTGCCAACTTGGTCTGGTTTGAGAGTGCCAAGTGGGTCCTGCAAACTGACACCCAGAACAGTGGCTTGTGAGTTTTGTTTCCCAGGGAAAAAGCCTGTACAATGGTTCAGGGTCCTGCGGCCTTAAATTGCCAGGTGCCTCCTGGAATTGCACCTCTCGCAGGATATCTCCCAGACGCAAGGTGGCACCAGTGCCAACTTGGTCTGCTTTGAGAGTGCCAGGTGGCGCCTGCAAACTGACACCCAGAACAGTGGCTTGTGAGTTTTGTTTCCCAGGGAAAAAGCCTGTAAAATGGTTTAGGTAATGCTGCCTTTAATAGCCGGGTGCCACCTGGAGATCCGCCTCTCGCAGGATGCCTCCCAGACGCAAGGTGGCACCAGTGCCAACTTGGTCTGCTTTGAGAGTGTCAAGTGGGTCCTGCAAACTGACACCCAGAACAGTGGCTTGTGAGTTTTGTTTCCCAGGGAAAAAGCCTGTACAATGGTTCAGGGGCCAGAGGCCTTAAATTGCCGGGTGCCTCCTGGAATTCGGCATCTTGCAGGATGCCTCCCAGACGCAAGGTGGCACCAGTGCCAACTTGGTCTGGTTTGAGAGTGCCAAGTGGGTCCTGCAAACTGACACCCAGAACAGTGGCTTCTGAATTTTTTTCCAGGGAAAAAGCCTGTAGAATGGTTTTGGGTCCTGCGGCCTTAAATTGCCGGGTGCCTCCTGGAATTCCGCCTCTCGCAGGATGCCTCCCAGACGCAAGGTGGCACCAGTGCCAACTTGGTCTGGTTTGAGAGTGCCAAGTTGGTCCTGAAAACTGACACCCAGAACAGTGGCTTGTGAGTTTTGTTTCCCAGGGAAAAAGCCTGTACAATGGTTCAGGGTCCTGCGGCCTTAAATTGCCGGGTGCCTCCTGGAATTGCGCCTCTCGCAGGATGCCTCCCAGACGCAAGTTGGCACCAGTTCCAACTTGGTCTGGTTTAAGAGTGCCAAGTGGGTCCTGAAAACTGACACCCAGAACAGTGGCTTGTGAGTTTTGTTTCCCAGGGAAAAAGCCTGTACAATGGTTCAGGGTCCTGCAGCCTTTAATTGCCGGGTGCCTCCTGGAATTCCGCATCTCGCCAGAGGTTTCCCAGACGCTAAGCAACACCAGTGCCAACTTGGTCTGGTTTGAGAGTGCCAAGTGTGTCCTGGAAACTGACACCCAGAACAGTGGCTTCTGAGTTTTGTTTCCCAGGGGAAAAGCCTGTACAATGGTTCAGCAGCCTGAGGCCTTAAATTGCCGGGTGCCTCCTGGAATTCGGCGTCTTGCAGGATGCCTCCCAGACGCAAGGTGGCACCAGTGCAAACTTGGTCTGGTTTGAGAGTGCCAAGTGGGTCCCGTAAACTGACACCCAGAACAGTGGCTTCTGAATTTTTTTTTCCAGGGAAAAAGCCTGTAGAATGGTTTTGGGTCCTGCGGCCTTAAATTGCCGGGTGCCTCCTGGAATTCGGCCTCTCGCAGGATGCCTCCCAGATGCAAGGTGGCACCAGTTCCAACTTAGTCTGGTTTGAGAGTGCCAAGTGGGTCCTGAAAACTGACACCCAGAACAGTGGCTTGTGAGTTTTGTTTCCCAGGGGAAAAGCCTGTACAATGGTTCAGGGTCCTGAGGCCTTAAATTGCCGGGTGCCTCCTGGAATTCGGACTCTCGCAGGGTGCCTCCCAGACGCAAAATGACACCATTTCCAACTTGGTCTGGTTTGAGAGTGCCAAGTGGGTCCTGAAAACTGACACCCAGAACAGTGGCTTGTGAGTTTTGTTTCCCAGGGAAAAAGCCTGTACAATGGTTCAGGGTCCTGCGGCCTTAAATTGCCGGGTGACTCCTGGAATTCGGCTCTCGCAGGATATCTCCCAGATGCAAGGTGGCACCAGTTCCAACTTGGTCTGGTTTAAGAGTGCCAAGTGGGTCCTGAAAACTGACACCCAGAACAGTGACTTGGGAGTTTTCTTTCCCAGGGAAAAAGCCTGTACAATGGTTCAGGGTCCTGCGGCCTTAAATTGCCGGGTGCCTCCTGGAATTGCGCCTCTCGCAGGAAGGATGCCTCCCAGACGCAAGGTGGCACCAGTGCCAACTTGGTCTGCTTTGAGAGTGTCAAGTGGGTCCTGCATACTGACACCCAGAACAGTGGCTTGTGAGTTTTGTTTCCCAGAGAAAAAGCCTGTACAATGGTTCAGGGTCCTGCGGCCTTAAATGGCCGGGTGCCTCCTGGAGATCCGCCTCTCGAAGGATGCCTCCCAGACGCAAGGTGGCACCAGTGCCAACTTGGTCTGGTTTGAGAGTGCCAAGTGGGTCCTGCAAACTGACACCCAGAACAGTGGCTTGTGAGTTTTGTTTCCCAGGGAAAAAGCCTGTACAATGGTTCAGGGTCCTGCGGACTTAAATTGCCAGGTGCCTCCTGGAATTGCACCTCTCGCAGGATATCTCCCAGACGCAAGGTGGCACCAGTGCCAACTTGGTCTGGTTTGAGAGTGCCAGGTGGCGCCTGCAAACTGACACCCAGAACAGTGGCTTGTGAGTTTTGTTTCCCAGGGAAAAAGCCTGTAAAATGGTTTAGGTAATGCTGCCTTTAATAGCCGGGTGCCTCCTGGAGATCCGCCTCTCGCAGGATGCCTCCCAGACGCAAGGTGGCACCAGTGCCAACTTGGTCTGCTTTGAGAGTGTCAAGTGGGTCCTGCAAACTGACACCCAGAACAGTGGCTTGTGAGTTTTGTTTCCCAGGGGAAAAGCCTGTACAATGGTTCAGGGGCCAGAGGCCTTAAATTGCCGGGTGCCTCCTGGAATTCGGCATCTTGCAGGATGCCTCCCAGACGCAAGGTGGCACCAGTGCCAACTTGGTCTGGTTTGAGAGTGCCAAGTGGGTCCTGTAAACTGACACCCAGAACAGTGGCTTCTGAATTTTTTTTCCAGGGAAAAAGCCTGTAGAATGGTTTTGGGTCCTGCGGCCTTAAATTGCTGGGTGCCTCCTGGAATTCCGCCTCTCGCAGGATGCCTCCCAGACGCAAGGTGGCACCAGTGCCAACTTGGTCTGGTTTGAGAGTGCCAAGTGGGTCCTGAAAACTGACACCCAGAACAGTGGCTTGTGAGTTTTGTTTCCCAGAGGAAAAGCCTGTACAATGGTTCAGGGGCCTGAGGCCTTAAATTGCCGGGTGCCTCCTGGAATTCGGACTCTCGCAGGGTGCCTCCCAGACGCAAAATGACACCATTTCCAACTTGGTCTGGTTTGAGAGTGCCAAGTGGGTCCTGAAAACTGACACCCAGAACAGTGGCTTGTGAGTTTTGTTTCCCAGGGAAAAAGCCTGTACAATGGTTCAGGGTCCTGCGGCCTTAAATTGCCGGGTGCCTCCTGGAATTGCGCCTCTCGCAGGATGCCTCCCAGACGCAAGGTGGCACCAGTTCCAACTTAGTCTGGTTTAAGAGTGGCAAGTGGGTCCTGAAAACTGACACCCAGAACAGTGGCTTGTTAGTTTTGTTTCCCAGGGAAAAAGCCTGTATAATGGTTCAGGGTCCTGCGGCCTTAAATTGCCGGGTGACTCCTGGAATTCGGCCTCTCGCAGGATGCCTCCCAGATGCAAGGTGGCACCAGTGCAAACTTGGTCTGGTTTGAGAGTGCCAAGTGGGTCCTGTAAACTGACACCCAGAACAGTGGCTTCTGAATTTTTTTTTTCCAGGGAAAAAGCCTGTAGAATGGTTTTGGGTCCTGCGGCCTTAAATTGCCGGGTGCCTCCTGGAATTCGGCCTCTCGCAGGATGCCTCCCAGACGCAAGGTGGCACCAGTGCCAACTTGGTCTGGTTTGAGAGTGCCAAGTGGGTCCTGAAAACTGACACCCAGAACAGTGGCTTGTGAGTTTTGTTTCCCAGGGAAAAAGCCTGTACATTGGTTCAGGGGCCTGAGGCCTTAAATTGCCGGGTGCCTCCTGGAATTCGGCCACTCGCAGGATGCCTCCCAGACGCAAGGTGGCACCAGTTCCAACTTGGTCTGGTTTAAGAGTGCCAAGTGGGTCCTGAAAACTGACACCCAGAACAGTGGCTTGTGAGTTTTGTTTCCCAGGGAAAAAGCCTGTACAATGGTTCAGGGTCCTGCGGCCTTAAATTGACGGGTGACTCCTGGAATTCGGCTCTCGCAGGATGCCTCCCAGATGCAAGGTGGCACCAGTTCCAACTTGGTCTGGTTTAAGAGTGCCAAGTGGGTCCTGAAAACTGACACCCAGAACAGTGACTTGGGAGTTTTGTTTCCCAGGGAAAAAGCCTGTACAATGGTTCAGGGTCTTGCGGCCTTAAATTGCCGGGTGCCTCCTGGAATTGCGCCTCTCGCAGGAAGGATGCCTCCCAGACGCAAGGTGGCACCAGTGCCAACTTGGTCTGGTTTGAGAGTGTCAAGTGGGTCCTGCAAACTGACACCCAGAACAGTGGCTTGTGAGTTTTGTTTCCCAGGGAAAAAGCCTGTACAATGGTTCAGGGTCCTGCAGCCTTTAATTGCCGGGTGCCTCCTGGAATTCCGCATCTCGCCAGAGGTTTCCCAGACGCTAAGCAACACCAGTGCCAACTTGGTCTGGTTTGAGAGTGCCAAGTGTGTCCTGGAAACTGACACCCAGAACAGTGGCTTCTGAGTTTTGTTTCCCACGGAAAAAGCCTGTACAATGGTTCAGCAGCCTGAGGCCTTAAATTGCCGGGTGCCTCCTGGAATTCGGCGTCTTGCAGGATGCCTCCCAGACGCAAGGTGGCACCAGTGCAAACTTGGTCTGGTTTGAGAGTGCCAAGTGGGTCCCGTAAACTGACACCCAGAACAGTGGCTTCTGAATTTTTTTTTCCAGGGAAAAAGCCTGTAGAATGGTTTTGGGTCCTGCGGCCTTAAATTGCCGGGTGCCTCCTGGAATTCGGCCTCTCGCAGGATGCCTCCCAGATGCAAGGTGGCACCAGTTCCAACTTGGTCTGGTTTGAGAGTGCCACGTGGGTCCTGAAAACTGACACCCAGAACAGTGGCTTGTGAGTTTTGTTTCCCAGGGGAAAAGCCTGTACAATGGTTCAGGGTCCTGAGGCCTTAAATTGCCGGGTGCCTCCTGGAATTCGGACTCTCGCAGGGTGCCTCCCAGACGCAAAATGACACCATTTCCAACTTGGTCTGGTTTGAGAGTGCCAAGTGGGTCCTGAAAACTGACACCCAGAACAGTGGCTTGTGAGTTTTGTTTCCCAGGGAAAAAGCCTGTACAATGGTTCAGGGTCCTGCGGCCTTAAATTGCCGGGTGACTCCTGGAATTCGGCTCTCGCAGGATGCCTCCCAGATGCAAGGTGGCACCAGTTCCAACTTGGTCTGGTTTAAGAGTGCCAAGTGGGTCCTGAAAACTGACACCCAGAACAGTGACTTGGGAGTTTTGTTTCCCAGGGAAAAAGCCTGTACAATGGTTCAGGGTCCTGCGGCCTTAAATTGCCGGGTGCCTCCTGGAATTGCGCCTCTCGCAGGAAGGATGCCTCCCAGACGCAAGGTGGCACCAGTGCCAACTTGGTCTGCTTTGAGAGTGTCAAGTGGGTCCTGCAAACTGACACCCAGAACAGTGGCTTGTGAGTTTTGTTTCCCAGGGAAAAAGCCTGTACAATGGTTCAGGGTCCTGCGGCCTTAAATTGCCGGGTGCCTCCTGGAGATCCGCCTCTCGAAGGATGCCTCCCAGACGCAAGGTGGCACCAGTGCCAACTTGGTCTGGTTTGAGAGTGCCAAGTGGGTCCTGCAAACTGACACCCAGAACAGTGGCTTGTGAGTTTTGTTTCCCAGGGAAAAAGCCTGTACAATGGTTCAGGGTCCTGCGGCCTTAAATTGCCAGGTGCCTCCTGGAATTGCACCTCTCGCAGGATATCTCCCAGACGCAAGGTGGCACCAGTGCCAACTTGGTCTGGTTTGAGAGTGCCAGGTGGCGCCTGCAAACTGACACCCAGAACAGTGGCTTGTGAGTTTTGTTTCCCAGGGAAAAAGCCTGTAAAATGGTTTAGGTAATGCTGCCTTTAATAGCCGGGTGCCACCTGGAGATCCGCCTCTCGCAGGATGCCTCCCAGACGCAAGGTGGCACCAGTGCCAACTTGGTCTGCTTTGAGAGTGTCAAGTGGGTCCTGCAAACTGACACCCAGAACAGTGGCTTGTGAGTTTTGTTTCCCAGGGGAAAAGCCTGTACAATGGTTCAGGGGCCAGAGGCCTTAAATTGCCGGGTGCCTCCTGGAATTCGGCATCTTGCAGGATGCCTCCCAGACGCAAGGTGGCACCAGTGTCAACTTGGTCTGGTTTGAGAGTGCCAAGTGGGTCCTGTAAACTGACACCCAGAACAGTGGCTTCTGAATTTTTTTTCCAGGGAAAAAGCCTGTAGAATGGTTTTGGGTCCTGCGGCCTTAAATTGCTGGGTGCCTCCTGGAATTCCGCCTCTCGCAGGATGCCTCCCAGACGCAAGGTGGCACCAGTGCCAACTTGGTCTGCTTTGAGAGTGCCAAGTGGGTCCTGAAAACTGACACCCAGAACTGTGGCTTGTGAGTTTTGTTTCCCAGAGGAAAAGCCTGTACAATGGTTCAGGGGCCTGAGGCCTTAAATTGCCGGGTGCCTCCTGGAATTCGGACTCTCGCAGGGTGCCTCCCAGACGCAAAATGACACCATTTCCAACTTGGTCTGGTTTGAGAGTGCCAAGTGGGTCCTGAAAACTGACACCCAGAACAGTGGCTTGTGAGTTTTGTTTCCCAGGGAAAAAGCCTGTACAATGGTTCAGGGTCCTGCGGCCTTAAATTGCCGGGTGCCTCCTGGAATTGCGCCTCTCGCAGGATGCCTCCCAGACGCAAGGTGGCACCAGTTCCAACTTAGTCTGGTTTAAGAGTGCCAAGTGGGTCCTGAAAACTGACACCCAGAACAGTGGCTTGTGAGTTTTGTTTCCCAGGGAAAAAGCCTGAATAATGGTTCAGGGTCCTGCGGCCTTAAATTGCCGGGTGACTCCTGGAATTCGGCCTCTCGCAGGATGCCTCCCAGATGCAAGGTGGCACCAGTGCAAACTTGGTCTGGTTTGAGAGTGCCAAGTGGGTCCTGTAAACTGACACCCAGAACAGTGGCTTCTGAATTTTTTTTTTCCAGGGAAAAAGCCTGTAGAATGGTTTTGGGTCCTGCGGCCTTAAATTGCCGGGTGCCTCCTGGAATTCGGCCTCTCGCAGGATGCCTCCCAGACGCAAGGTGGCACCAGTGCCAACTTGGTCTGGTTTGAGAGTGCCAAGTGGGTCCTGAAAACTGACACCCAGAACAGTGACTTGTGAGTTTTGTTTCCCAGGGAAAAAGCCTGTACATTGGTTCAGGGGCCTGAGGCCTTAAATTGCCGGGTGCCTCCTGGAATTCGGCCACTCGCAGGATGCCTCCCAGACGCAAGGTGGCACCAGTTCCAACTTGGTCTGGTTTAAGAGTGCCAAGTGGGTCCTGAAAACTGACACCCAGAACAGTGGCTTGTGAGTTTTGTTTCCCAGGGAAAAAGCGTGTACAATGGTTCAGGGTCCTGCGGCCTTAAATTGCCGGGTGCCTCCTGGAATTGCACCTCTCGCAGGATGCCTCCCAGACGCTAGGTGGCACCAGTGCCAACTTGGTCTGCTTTGAGAGTGTCAAGTGGGTCCTGCAAACTGACACCCAGAACAGTGGCTTGTGAGTTTTGTTTCCCAGGGAAAAAGCCTGTACAATGGTTCAGGGTCCTGCGGCCTTAAATTGCCGGGTGCCTCCTGGAATTCCGCCTCTCGCAGGATGCCTCCCAGACGCAAGGTGGCACCAGTGCCAACTTGGTCTGCTTTGAGAGTGTCAAGTGGGTCCTGCAAACTGACACCCAGAACAGTGGCTTGTGAGTTTTGTTTCCCAGGGAAAAAGCCTGTACAATGGTTCAGGGTCCTGCAGCCTTTAATTGCCGGGTGCCTCCTGGAATTCCGCATCTCGCCAGAGGTTTCCCAGACGCTAAGCAACACCAGTGCCAACTTGGTCTGGTTTGAGAGTGCCAAGTGTGTCCTGGAAACTGACACCCAGAACAGTGGCTTCTGAGTTTTGTTTCCCAGGGGAAAAGCCTGTACAATGGTTCAGCAGCCTGAGGCCTTAAATTGCCGGGTGCCTCCTGGAATTCGGCGTCTTGCAGGATGCCTCCCAGACGCAAGGTGGCACCAGTGCAAACTTGGTCTGGTTTGAGAGTGCCAAGTGGGTCCCGTAAACTGACACCCAGAACAGTGGCTTCTGAATTTTTTTTTCCAGGGAAAAAGCCTGTAGAATGGTTTTGGGTCCTGCGGCCTTAAATTGCCGGGTGCCTCCTGGAATTCGGCCTCTCGCAGGATGCCTCCCAGATGCAAGGTGGCACCAGTTCCAACTTGGTCTGGTTTGAGAGTGCCAAGTGTGTCCTGGAAACTGACACCCAGAACAGTGGCTTGTGAGTTTTGTTTCCCAGGGGAAAAGCCTGTACAATGGTTCAGGGTCCTGAGGCCTTAAATTGCCGGGTGCCTCCTGGAATTCGGACTCTCGCAGGGTGCCTCCCAGACGCAAAATGACACCATTTCCAACTTGGTCTGGTTTGAGAGTGCCAAGTGGGTCCTGAAAACTGACACCCAGAACAGTGGCTTGTGAGTTTTGTTTCCCAGGGAAAAAGCCTGTACAATGGTTCAGGGTCCTGCGGCCTTAAATTGCCGGGTGACTCCTGGAATTCGGCTCTCGCAGGATGCCTCCCAGATGCAAGGTGGCACCAGTTCCAACTTGGTCTGGTTTAAGAGTGCCAAGTGGGTCCTGAAAACTGACACCCAGAACAGTGACTTGGGAGTTTTGTTTCCCAGGGAAAAAGCCTGTACAATGGTTCAGGGTCCTGCGGCCTTAAATTGCCGGGTGCCTCCTGGAATTGCGCCTCTCGCAGGAAGGATGCCTCCCAGACGCAAGGTGGCACCAGTGCCAACTTGGTCTGCTTTGAGAGTGTCAAGTGGGTCCTGCAAACTGACACCCAGAACAGTGGCTTGTGAGTTTTGTTTCCCAGGGAAAAAGCCTGTACAATGGTTCAGGGTCCTGCGGACTTCAATTGCCGGGTGCCTCCTGGAGATCCGCCTCTCGAAGGATGCCTCCCAGACGCAAGGTGGCACCAGTGCCAACTTGGTCTGGTTTGAGAGTGCCAAGTGGGTCCTGCAAACTGACACCCAGAACAGTGGCTTGTGAGTTTTGTTTCCCAGGGAAAAAGCCTGTACAATGGTTCAGGGTCCTGCGGCCTTAAATTGCCAGGTGCCTCCTGGAATTGCACCTCTCGCAGGATATCTCCCAGACGCAAGGTGGCACCAGTGCCAACTTGGTCTGCTTTGAGAGTGCCAGGTGGCGCCTGCAAACTGACACCCAGAACAGTGGCTTGTGAGTTTTGTTTCCCAGGGAAAAAGCCTGTAAAATGGTTTAGGTAATGCTGCCTTTTTTAGCCGGGTGCCACCTGGAGATCCGCCTCTCGCAGGATGCCTCCCAGACGCAAGGTGGCACCAGTGCCAACTTGGTCTGCTTTGAGAGTGTCAAGTGGGTCCTGAAAACTGACACCCAGAACAGTGGCTTGTGAGTTTTGTTTCCCAGGGAAAAAGCCTGTACAATGGTTCAGGGGCCACAGGCCTTAAATTGCCGGGTGCCTCCTGGAATTCGGCATCTTGCAGGATGCCTCCCAGACGCAAGGTGGCACCAGTGCCAACTTGGTCTGGTTTGAGAGTGCCAAGTGGGTCCTGCAAACTGACACCCAGAACAGTGGCTTCTGAATTTTTTTCCAGGGAAAAAGCCTGTAGAATGGTTTTGGGTCCTGCGGCCTTAAATTGCCGGTTGCCTCCTGGAATTGCGCCTCTCGCAGGATGCCTCCCAGACGCAAGTTGGCACCAGTTCCAACTTGGTCTGGTTTAAGAGTGCCAAGTGGGTCCTGAAAACTGACACCCAGAACAGTGGCTTGTGAGTTTTGTTTCCCAGGGAAAAAGCCTGTACAATGGTTCAGGGTCCTGCAGCCTTTAATTGCCGGGTGCCTCCTGGAATTCCGCATCTCGCCAGAGGTTTCCCAGACGCTAAGCAACACCAGTGCTAACTTGGTCTGGTTTGAGAGTGCCAAGTGTGTCCTGGAAACTGACACCCAGAACAGTGGCTTCTGAGTTTTGTTTCCCAGGGGAAAAGCCTGTACAATGGTTCAGCAGCCTGAGGCCTTAAATTGCCAGGTGCCTCCTGGAATTCGGCGTCTTGCAGGATGCCTCCCAGACGCAAGGTGGCACCAGTGCAAACTTGGTCTGGTTTGAGAGTGCCAAGTGGGTCCCGTAAACTGACACCCAGAACAGTGGCTTCTGAATTTTTTTTTCCAGGGAAAAAGCCTGTAGAATGGTTTTGGGTCTTGCGGCCTTAAATTGCCGGGTGCCTCCTGGAATTCGGCCTCTCGCAGGATGCCTCCCAGATGCAAGGTGGGACCAGTGCAAACTTGGTCTGGTTTGAGAGTGCCAAGTGGGTCCTGAAAACTGACACCCAGAACAGTGGCTTGTGAGTTTTGTTTCCCAGGGGAAAAGCCTGTACAATGGTTCAGGGTCCTGAGGCCTTAAATTGCCGGGTGACTCCTGGAATTCGGCTCTCGCAGGATGCCTCCCAGATGCAAGGTGGCACCAGTTCCAACTTGGTCTGGTTTGAGAGTGCCAAGTGGGTCCTGAAAACTGACACCCAGAACAGTGACTTGGGAGTTTTGTTTCCCAGGGAAAAAGCCTGTACAATGGTTCAGGGTCCTGCGGCCTTAAATTGCCGGGTGCCTCCTGGAATTGCGCCTCTCGCAGGAAGGATGCCTCCCAGACGCAAGGTGGCACCAGTGCCAACTTGGTCTGCTTTGAGAGTGTCAAGTGGGTCCTGCAAACTGACACCCAGAACAGTGGCTTGTGAGTTTTGTTTCCCAGGGGAAAAGCCTGTACAATGGTTCAGGGGCCAGAGGCCTTAAATTGCCGGGTGCCTCCTGGAATTCGGCATCTTGCAGGATGCCTCCCAGACGCAAGGTGGCACCAGTGCCAACTTGGTCTGGTTTGAGAGTGCCAAGTGGGTCCTGTAAACTGACACCCAGAACAGTGGCTTCTGAATTTTTTTTCCAGGGAAAAAGCCTGTAGAATGGTTTTGGGTCCTGCGGCCTTAAATTGCTGGGTGCCTCCTGGAATTCCGCCTCTCGCAGGATGCCTCCCAGACGCAAGGTGGCACCAGTGCCAACTTGGTCTGGTTTGAGAGTGCCAAGTGGGTCCTGAAAACTGACACCCAGAACAGTGGCTTGTGAGTTTTGTTTCCCAGAGGAAAAGCCTGTACAATGGTTCAGGGGCCTGAGGCCTTAAATTGCCGGGTGCCTCCTGGAATTCGGACTCTCGCAGGGTGCCTCCAAGACCCAAAATGACACCATTTCCAACTTGGTCTGGTTTGAGAGTGCCAAGTGGGTCGTGAAAACTGACACCCAGAACAGTGGCTTGTGAGTTTTGTTTCCCAGGGAAAAAGCCTGTACAATGGTTCAGGGTCCTGCGGCCTTAAATTGCCGGGTGCCTCCTGGAATTGCGCCTCTCGCAGGATGCCTCCCAGACGCAAGGTGGCACCAGTTCCAACTTAGTCTGGTTTAAGAGTGCCAAGTGGGTCCTGAAAACTGACACCCAGAACAGTGGCTTGTGAGTTTTGTTTCCCAGGGAAAAAGCCTGTATAATGGTTCAGGGTCCTGCGGCCTTAAATTGCCGGGTGACTCCTGGAATTCGGCCTCTCGCAGGATGCCTCCCAGATGCAAGGTGTTACCAGTGCAAACTTGGTCTGGTTTGAGAGTGCCAAGTGGGTCCTGTAAACTGACACCCAGAACAGTGGCTTCTGAATTTTTTTTTTCCAGGGAAAAAGCCTGTAGAATGGTTTTGGGTCCTGCGGCCTTAAATTGCCGGGTGCCTCCTGGAATTCGGCCTCTCGCAGGATGCCTCCCAGACGCAAGGTGGCACCAGTGCCAACTTGGTCTGGTTTGAGAGTGCCAAGTGGGTCCTGAAAACTGACACCCAGAACAGTGACTTGTGAGTTTTGTTTCCCAGGGAAAAAGCCTGTACATTGGTTCAGGGGCCTGAGGCCTTAAATTGCCGGGTGCCTCCTGGAATTCGGCCACTCGCAGGATGCCTCCCAGATGCAAGGTGGCACCAGTTCCAACTTGGTCTGGTTTAAGAGTGCCAAGTGGGTCCTGAAAACTGACACCCAGAACAGTGGCTTGTGAGTTTTTTTTCCCAGGGAAAAAGCCTGTACAATGGTTCAGGGTCCTGCGGCCTTAAATTGCCGGGTGCCTCCTGGAATTGCACCTCTCGCAGGATGCCTCCCAGACGCTAGGTGGCACCAGTGCCAACTTGGTCTGCTTTGAGAGTGTCAAGTGGGTCGTGAAAACTGACACCCAGAACAGTGGCTTGTGAGTTTTGTTTCCCAGGGAAAAAGCCTGTACAATGGTTCAGGGTCCTGCGGCCTTAAATATCCGGGTGCCTCCTGGAATTCCGCCTCTCGCAGGATGCCTTCCATACGCAAGGTGGCACCAGTGCCAACTTGGTCTGGTTTGAGAGTGTCAAGTGGGTCCTGCAAACTGACACCCAGAAAAGTAGCTTGTGAGTTTTGTTTCCCAGGGAAAAAGCCTGTACAATGGTTCAGGGTCCTGCAGCCTTTAATTGCCGGGTGCCTCCTGGAATTCCGCATCTCGCCAGAGGTTTCCCAGACGCTAAGCAACACCAGTGCCAACTTGGTCTGGTTTGAGAGTGCCAAGTGTGTCCTGGAAACTGACACCCAGAACAGTGGCTTCTGAGTTTTGTTTCCCAGGGGAAAAGCCTGTACAATGGTTCAGCAGCCTGAGGCCTTAAATTGCCGGGTGCCTCCTGGAATTCGGCGTCTTGCAGGATGCCTCCCAGACGCAAGGTGGCACCAGTGCAAACTTGGTCTGGTTTGAGAGTGCCAAGTGGGTCCCGTAAACTGACACCCAGAACAGTGGCTTCTGAATTTTTTTTTCCAGGGAAAAAGCCTGTAGAATGGTTTTGGGTCCTGCGGCCTTAACTACCGGGTGCCTCCTGGAATTCGGCCTCTCGCAGGATGCCTCCCAGATGCAAGGTGGCACCAGTTCCAACTTGGTCTGGTTTGAGAGTGCCAAGTGGGTCCTGAAAACTGACACCCAGAACAGTGGCTTGTGAGTTTTGTTTCCCAGGGGAAAAGCCTGTACAATGGTTCAGGGTCCTGAGGCCTTAAATTGCCGGGTGCCTCCTGGAATTCGGACTCTCGCAGGGTGCCTCCCAGACGCAAAATGACACCATTTCCAACTTGGTCTGGTTTGAGAGTGCCAAGTGGGTCCTGAAAACTGACACCCAGAACAGTGACTTGGGAGTTTTGTTTCCCAGGGAAAAAGCCTGTACAATGGTTCAGGGTCCTGCGGCCTTAAATTGCCGGGTGCCTCCTGGAATTGCGCGTGTCGCAGGAAGGATGCCTCCCAGACGCAAGGTGGCACCAGTGCCAACTTGGTCTGCTTTGAGAGTGTCAAGTGGGTCCTGCAAACTGACACCCAGAACAGTGGCTTGTGAGTTTTGTTTCCCAGGGAAAAAGCCTGTACAATGGTTCAGGGTCCTGCGGCCTTAAATTGCCAGGTGCCTCCTGGAATTGCACCTCTCGCAGGATATCTCCCAGACGCAAGGTGGCACCAGTGCCAACTTGGTCTGCTTTGAGAGTGCCAGGTGGCGCCTGCAAACTGACACCCAGAACAGTGGCTTGTGAGTTTTGTTTCCCAGGGAAAAAGCCTGTAAAATGGTTTAGGTAATGCTGCCTTTAATAGCCGGGTGCCACCTGGAGATCCGCCTCTCGCAGGATGCCTCCCAGACGCAAGGTGGCACCAGTGCCAACTTGGTCTGCTTTGAGAGTGTCAAGTGGGTCCTGCAAACTGACACCCAGAACAGTGGCTTGTGAGTTTTGTTTCCCAGGGAAAAAGCCTGTACAATGGTTCAGGGGCCAGAGGCCTTAAATTGCCGGGTGCCTCCTGGAATTCGGCATCTTGCAGGATGCCTCCCAGACGCAAGGTGGCACCAGTGCCAACTTGGTCTGGTTTGAGAGTGCCAAGTGGGTCCTGCAAACTGACACCCAGAACAGTGGCTTCTGAATTTTTTTCCAGGGAAAAAGCCTGTAGAATGGTTTTGGGTCCTGCGGCCTTAAATTGCCGGGTGCCTCCTGGAATTCCGCCTCTCGCAGGATGCCTCCCAGACGCAAGGTGGCACCAGTGCCAACTTGGTCTGGTTTGAGAGTGCCAAGTGGGTCCTGCAAACTGACACCCAGAACAGTGGCTTGTGAGTTTTGTTTCCCAGAGGAAAAGCCTGTACAATGGTTCAGGGTCCTGCGGCCTTAAATTGCCGGGTGCCTCCTGGAATTCGGCCACTCGCGCAGGGTGCCTCCCAGACGCAAAATGACACCATTTCCAACTTGGTCTGGTTTGAGAGTGCCAAGTGGGTCCTGAAAACTGACACTCAGAACAGTGGCTTGTGAGTTTTGTTTCCCAGGGAAAAAGCCTGTACAATGGTTCAGGGTCCTGCGGCCTTAAATTGCCGGGTGCCTCCTGGAATTGCGCCTCTCGCAGGATGCCTCCCAGACGCAAGTTGGCACCAGTTCCAACTTGGTCTGGTTTAAGAGTGCCAAGTGGGTCCTGAAAACTGACACCCAGAACAGTGGCTTGTGAGTTTTGTTTCCCAGGGAAAAAGCCTGTACAATGGTTCAGGGGCCTGAGGCCTTAAATTGCCGGGTGCCTCCTGGAATTCCGCATCACGCCAGATGTTTCTCAGACGCTAAGCAACACCAGTGCCAACTTAGTCTGGTTTGAGAGTGCCAAGTGGGTCCTGAAAACTGACACCCAGAACAGTGGCTTGTGAGTTTTGTTTCCCAGGGAAAAAGCCTGTACAATGGTTCAGGGGCCTGAGGCCTTAAATTGCCGGGTGCCTCCTGGAATTCGGCCTCTCGCAGGATGCCTCCCAGACGCAAGGTGGCACCAGTGCCAACTTGGTCTGGTTTGAGAGTGTCAAGTGGGTCCTGCAAACTGACACCCAGAAAAGTAGCTTGTGAGTTTTGTTTCCCAGGGAAAAAGCCTGTACAATGGTTCAGGGTCCTGCAGCCTTTAATTGCCGGGTGCCTCTTGGAATTCGGCCTCTCGCAGGATGCCTCCCAGATGCAAGGTGGCACCAGTTCCAACTTGGTCTGGTTTGAGAGTGCCAAGTGGGTCCTGAAAACTGACACCCAGAACAGTGGCTTGTGAGTTTTGTTTCCCAGGGGAAAAGCCTGTACAATGGTTCAGGGTCCTGAGGCCTTAAATTGCCGGGTGCCTCCTGGAATTCGGACTCTCGCAGGGTGCCTCCCAGACGCAAAATGACACCATTTCCAACTTGGTCTGGTTTGAGAGTGCCAAGTGGGTCCTGAAAACTGACACCCAGAACAGTGGCTTGTGAGTTTTGTTTCCCAGGGAAAAAGCCTGTACAATGGTTCAGGGTCCTGCGGCCTTAAATTGCCGGGTGACTCCTGGAATTCAGCTCTCGCAGGATGCCTCCCAGATGCAAGGTGGCACCAGTTCCAACTTGGTCTGGTTTAAGAGTGCCAAGTGGGTCCTGAAAACTGACACCCAGAACAGTGACTTGGGAGTTTTGTTTCCCAGGGAAAAAGCCTGTACAATGGTTCAGGGTCCTGCGGCCTTAAATTGCCGGGTGCCTCCTGGAATTGCGCCTCTCGCAGGAAGGATGCCTCCCAGACGCAAGGTGGCACCAGTGCCAACTTGGTCTGCTTTGAGAGTGTCAAGTGGGTCCTGCAAACTGACACCCAGAACAGTGGCTTGTGAGTTTTGTTTCCCAGGGAAAAAGCCTGTACAATGGTTCAGGGTCCTGCGGACTTTAATTGCCGGGTGCCTCCTGGAGATCCGACTCTCGAAGGATGCCTCCCAGACGCAAGGTGGCACCAGTGCCAACTTGGTCTGGTTTGAGAGTGCCAAGTGGGTCCTGCAAACTGACACCCAGAACAGTGGCTTGTGAGTTTTGTTTCCCAGGGAAAAAGCCTGTACAATGGTTCAGGGTCCTGCGGCCTTAAATTGCCAGGTGCCTCCTGGAATTCCGCCTCTCGCAGGATGCCTCCCAGACGCAAGGTGGCACCAGTGCCAACTTGGTCTGGTTTGAGAGTGCCAAGTGGGTCCTGCAAACTGACACCCAGAACAGTGGCTTGTGAGTTTTGTTTCCCAGAGGAAAAGCCTGTACAATGGTTCAGGGTCCTGCGGCCTTAAATTGCCGGGTGCCTCCTGGAATTCCGCATCACGCCAGATGTTTCCCAGACGCTAAGCAACACCAGTGCCAACTTAGTCTGGTTTGAGAGTGCCAAGTGGGTCCTGAAAACTGACACCCAGAACAGTGGCTTGTGAGTTTTGTTTCCCAGGGTAAAAGCCTGTACAATGGTTCAGGGGCCTGAGGCCTTAAATTGCCGGGTGCCTCCTGGAATTCGGCATCTTGCAGGATGCCTCCCAGACGCAAGGTGGCACCAGTGCCAACTTGGTCTGGTTTGAGAGTGCCAAGTGGGTCCTGCAAACTGACACCCAGAACAGTGGTTTCTGAATTTTTTTCCAGGGAAAAAGCCTGTATAATGGTTCAGGGTCCTGCGGCCTTAAATTGCCGGGTGCCTCCTGGAATTCCGCCTCTCGCAGGATGCCTCCCAGACGCAAGGTGGCACCAGTGCCAACTTGGTCTGGTTTGAGAGTGCCAAGTGGGTCCTGAAAACTGACACCCAGAACAGTGGCTTGTGAGTTTTGTTTCCCAGAGGAAAAGGCTGTACAATGGTTCAGGGGCCTGAGGCCTTAAATTGCCGGGTGCCTCAAGGAATTCGGCCTCTCGCAGGGTGCCTCCCAGACGCAAAATGACACCATTTCCAACTTGGTCTGGTTTGAGAGTGCCAAGTGGGTCCTGAAAACTGACACCCAGAACAGTGGCTTGTGAGTTTTGTTTCCCAGGGAAAAAGCCTGTACAATGGTTCAGGGTCCTGCGGCCTTAAATTGCCGGGTGCCTCCTGGAATTGCGCCTCTCGCAGGATGCCTCCCAGACGCAAGTTGGCACCAGTTCCAACTTGGTCTGGTTTAAGAGTGCCAAGTGGGTCCTGAAAACTGACACCTAGAACAGTGGCTTGTGAGTTTTGTTTCCCAGGGAAAAAGCCTGTACAATGGTTCAGGGGCCTGAGGCCTTAAATTGCCGGGTGCCTCCTGGAATTCCGCATCACGCCAGATGTTTCCCAGACGCTAAGCAACACCAGTGCCAACTTAGTCTGGTTTGAGAGTGCCAAGTGGGTCCTGAAAACTGACACCCAGAACAGTGGCTTGTGAGTTTTGTTTCCCAGGGAAAAAGCCTGTACAATGGTTCAGGGGCCTGAGGCCTTAAATTGCCGGGTGCCTCCTGGAATTCGGCCTCTCGCAGGATGCCTCCCAGACGCAAGGTGGCACCAGTGCCAACTTGGTCTGGTTTGAGAGTGTCAAGTGGGTCCTGCAAACTGACACCCAGAAAAGTAGCTTGTGAGTTTTGTTTCCCAGGGAAAAAGCCTGTACAATGGTTCAGGGTCCTGCAGCCTTTAATTGCCGGGTGCCTCCTGGAATTCCGCATCTCGCCAGAGGTTTCCCAGACGCTAAGCAACACCAGTGCCAACTTGGTCTGGTTTAAGAGTGCCAAGTGTGTCCTGGAAACTGACACCCAGAACAGTGGCTTCTGAGTTTTGTTTCCCAGGGGAAAAGCCTGTACAATGGTTCAGCAGCCTGAGGCCTTAAATTGCCGGGTGCCTCCTGGAATTCGGCGTCTTGCAGGATGCCTCCCAGACGCAAGGTGGCACCAGTGCAAACTTGGTCTGGTTTGAGAGTGCCAAGTGGGTCCCGTAAACTGACACCCAGAACAGTGGCTTCTGAATTTTTTTTTCCAGGGAAAAAGCCTGTAGAATGGTTTTGGGTCCTGCGACCTTAAATCCGGGTGCCTCTTTGAATTCGGCCTCTCGCAGGATGCCTCCCAGATGCAAGGTGGCACCAGTTCCAACTTGGTCTGGTTTGAGAGTGCCAAGTGGGTCCCGAAAACTGACACCCAGAACAGTGGCTTGTGAGTTTTGTTTCCCAGGGGAAAAGCCTGTACAATGGTTCAGGGTCCTGAGGCCTTAAATTGCCGGGTGCCTCCTGGGATTCGGACTCTCGCAGGGTGCCTCCCAGACGCAAAATGACACCATTTCCAACTTGGTCTGGTTTGAGAGTGCCAAGTGGGTCCTGAAAACTGACACCCAGAACAGTGGCTTGTGAGTTTTGTTTCCCAGGGAAAAAGCCTGTACAATGGTTCAGGGTCCTGCGGCCTTAAATTGCCGGGTGACTCCTGGAATTCGGCTCTCGCAGGATGCCTCCCAGATGCAAGGTGGCACCAGTTACAACTTGGTCTGGTTTGAGAGTGCCAAGTGGGTCCTGAAAACTGACACCCAGAACAGTGACTTGGGAGTTTTTTTTCCTAGGGAAAAAGCCTGTACAATGGTTCAGGGTCCTGCGGCCTTAAATTGCCGGGTGCCTCCTGGAATTGCGCCTCTCGCAGGAAGGATGCCTCCCAGACGCAAGGTGGCACCAGTGCCAACTTGGTCTGCTTTGAGAGTGTCAAGTGGGTCCTGCAAACTGACACCCAGAACAGTGGCTTGTGAGTTTTGTTTCCCAGGGAAAAAGCCTGTACAATGGTTCAGGGTCCTGCGGACTTTAATTGCCGGGTGCCTCCTGGAGATCCGCCTCTCGAAGGATGCCTCCCAGACGCAAGGTGGCACCAGTGCCAACTTGGTCTGGTTTGAGAGTGCCAAGTGGGTCCTGCAAACTGACACCCAGAACAGTGGCTTGTGAGTTTTGTTTCCCAGGGAAAAAGCCTGTACAATGGTTCAGGGTCCTGCGGCCTTAAATTGCCGGGTGCCTCCTGGAATTGCACCTCTCGCAGGATATCTCCCAGACGCAAGGTGGCACCAGTGCCAACTTGGTCTGGTTTGAGAGTGCCAGGTGGCGCCTGCAAACGGACACCCAGAACAGTGGCTTGTGAGTTTTGTTTCCCAGGGAAAAAGCCTGTAAAATGGTTTAGGTAATGCTGCCTTTAATAGCCGGGTGCCACCTGGAGATCCGCCTCTCGCAGGATGCCTCCCAGACGCAAGGTGGCACCAGTGCCAACTTGGTCTGCTTTGAGAGTGTCAAGTGGGTCCTGAAAACTGACACCCAGAACAGTGGCTTGTGAGTTTTGTTTCCCAGGGAAAAAGCCTGTACAATGGTTCAGGGGCCAGAGGCCTTAAATTGCCGGGTGCCTCCTGGAATTCGGCATCTTGCAGGATGCCTCCCAGACGCAAGGTGGCACCAGTGCCAACTTGGTCTGGTTTGAGAGTGCCAAGTGGGTCCTGTAAACTGACACCCAGAACAGTGGCTTCTGAATTTTTTTCCAGGGAAAAAGCCTGTAGAATGGTTTTGGGTCCTGCGGCCTTAAATTGCCGGGTGCCTCCTGGAATTCGGCCTCTCGCAGGATGCCTCCCAGACGCAAGGTGGCACCAGTGCCAACTTGGTCTGGTTTGAGAGTGCCAAGTGGGTCCTGAAAACTGACACCCAGAACAGTGGCTTGTGAGTTTTGTTTCCCAGAGGAAAAGCCTGTACAATGGTTCAGGGGCCTGAGGCCTTAAATTGCCGGGTGCCTCCTGGAATTCCGCATCACGCCAGATGTTTCCCAGACGCTAAGCAACACCAGTGCCAACTTAGTCTGGTTTGAGAGTGCCAAGTGGGTCCTGAAAACTGACACCCAGAACAGTGGCTTGTGAGTTTTGTTTCCCAGGGAAAAAGCCTGTACAATGGTTCAGGGGCCTGAGGCCTTAAATTGCCGGGTGCCTCCTGGAATTCGGCCTCTCGCAGGATGCCTCCCAGACGCAAGGTGGCACCAGTGCCAACTTGGTCTGGTTTAAGAGTGCCAAGTGGGTCCTGAAAACTGACACCCAGAACAGTGGCTTGTGAGTTTTTTTTCCCTGGGAAAATGCCTGTAAGTTGGTTCAGGGTCCTGCGGCCTTAAATTGCCGGGTGCCTCCTGGACTTGCACCTCTCGCAGGATGCCTCTCAGACGCAAGGTGGAACCAGTGCCAAGTTGGTCTGGTTTGAGAGTGTCAAGTGGGTCCTGAAAACTGACACCCAGAACAGTGGCTTGTGAGTTTTGTTTCCCAGGGAAAAAGCCTGTACAATGGTTCAGGGTCCTGCGGCCTTAAATTGCCAGGTGCCTCCTGGAATTGCGCCTCTCGCAGGATGCCTCCCAGACGCAAGGTGGCACCAGTGCCAACTTGGTCTGGTTTGAGAGTGCCAAGTGGGTCCTGAAAACTGACACCCAGAGCAGTGGCTTGTGAGTTTTGTTTCCCAGGGAAAAAGCCTGTACAATGGTTCAGGGTCCTGCGGCCTTAAATTGCCAGGTGCCTCCGGGAATTCGCCGTCTTGCAAAATGCCTCCCAGACGCAAGGTGGCACCAGTGCCAACTTGGTCTGGTTTAAGAGTTCCAAGTGGGTCCTGAAAACTGACACCCAGAACAGTGGCTTCTGAATTTTGTTTTCCAGGGAAAAAGCCTGTAGAATGGTTTTGGGTCCTGCGGCCTTAAATTGCCGGGTGCCTCCTGGAATTCGCCTCTCGCAGGATGCCTCCCAGACACAAGGTGGCACCAGTGCAAACTTGGTCTGGTTTGAGAGTGCCAAGTGGGTCCTGAAAACTGACACCCAGAGCAGTGGCTTGTGAGTTTTGTTTCCCAGGGAAAAAGTCTGTAAAATGGTTCAGGGGCCTGAGGCCTTAAATTGCCGGGTGCCTCCTGGAATTCGGACTCTCGCAGGGTGCCTCCCAGACGCAAAATGAAACCATTTCCAACTTGGTCTGGTTTGAGAGTGCCAAGTGGGTCCTGAAAACTGACACCCAGAACAGTGGCTTGTGAGTTTTGTTTCCCAGGGAAAAAGCCTGTACAATGGTTCAGGGTCCTGCGGCCTTAAATTGCCGGGTGACTCCTGGAATTCGGCTCTCGCAGGATGCCTCCCAGATGCAAGGTGGCACCAGTTCCAACTTGGTCTGGTTTGAGAGTGCCAAGTGGGTCCTGAAAACTGACACCCAGAACAGTGACTTGGGAGTTTTTTATCCTAGGGAAAAAGCCTGTACAATGGTTCAGGGTCCTGCGGCCTTAAATTGCCGGGTGCCTCCTGGAATTGCGCCTCTCGCAGGAAGGATGCCTCCCAGACGCAAGGTGGCACCAGTGCCAACTTGGTCTGCTTTGAGAGTGTCAAGTGGGTCCTGCAAACTGACACCCAGAACAGTGGCTTGTGAGTTTTGTTTCCCAGGGAAAAAGCCTGTACAATGGTTCAGGGTCCTGCGGACTTTAATTGCCGGGTGCCTCCTGGACATCCGCCTCTCGAAGGATGTCTCCCAGACGCAAGGTGGCACCAGTGCCAACTTGGTCTGGTTTGAGAGTGCCAAGTGGGTCCTGCAAACTGACACCCAGAACAGTGGCTTGTGAGTTTTGTTTCCCAGGGAAAAAGCCTGTACAATGGTTCAGGGTCCTGCGGCCTTAAATTGCCAGGTGCCTCCTGGAATTGCACCTCTCGCAGGATATCTCCCAGACGCAAGGTGGCACCAGTGCCAACTTGGTCTGGTTTGAGAGTGCAAGGTGGCGCCTGCAAACGGACACCCAGAACAGTGGCTTGTGAGTTTTGTTTCCCAGGGAAAAAGCCTGTAAAATGGTTTAGGTAATGCTGCCTTTAATAGCCGGGGGCCACCTGGAGATCCGCCTCTCGCAGGATGCCTCCCAGACGCAAGGTGGCACCAGTGCCAACTTGGTCTGCTTTGAGAGTGTCAAGTGGGTCCTGCAAACTGACACCCAGAACAGTGGCTTGTGAGTTTTGTTTCCCAGGGAAAAAGCCTGTAGAATGGTTCAGGGTCCTGCGGCCTTAAATTGCCGGGTGCCTCCTGGAATTCGGCATCTTGCAGTATGCCTCCCAGACGCAAGGTGGCACCAGTGCCAACTTGGTCTGGTTTGAGAGTGCCAAGTGGGTCCTGTAAACTGACACCCAGAACAGTGGCTTCTGAATTTTTTTCCAGGGAAAAAGCCTGTAGAATGGTTTTGGGTCCT
This sequence comes from Fringilla coelebs, assembly GCF_963513975.1. Classification (NCBI taxonomy): domain Eukaryota; kingdom Metazoa; phylum Chordata; class Aves; order Passeriformes; family Fringillidae; genus Fringilla; species Fringilla coelebs. The sequence continues at coordinate 423,246 of NW_028167527.1, forward strand.
GCGGCCTTAAATTGCCGGGTGCCTCCTGGAATTCCGCCTCTTGCAGGATGCCTCCCAGACGCAAGGTGGCACCAGTGCCAACTTGGTCTGGTTTGAGAGTGCCAAGTGGGTCCTGAAAACTGACACCCAGAACAGTGGCTTGTGAGTTTTGTTTCCCAGAGGAAAAGCCTGTACAATGGTTCAGGGGCCTGAGGCCTTAAATTGCCGGGTGCCTCCTGGAATTCCGCATCACGCCAGATGTTTCCCAGACGCTAAGCAACACCAGTGCCAACTTAGTCTGGTTTGAGAGTGCCAAGTGGGTCCTGAAAACTGACACCCAGAACAGTGGCTTGTGAGTTTTGTTTCCCAGGGAAAAAGCCTGTACAATGGTTCAGGGTCCTGCGGACTTAAATTGCCGGGTGCCTCCTTGAATTGCGCCTCTCGCAGGATGCCTCCCAGACGCAAGGTGGCACCAGTGCCAACTTGGTCTGGTTTAAGAGTGCCAAGTGGGTCCTGAAAACTGACACCCAGAACAGTGGCTTGTGAGTTTTGTTTCCCAGGGAAAAAGCCTGTAAGTTGTTTCAGGGTCCTGCGGCCTTAAATTGCCGGGTGCCTCCTGGACTTGCGCCTCTCGCAGGATGCCTCCCAGACGCAAGGTGGAACCAGTGCCAACTTGGTCTGGTTTGAGAGTGTCAAGTGGGTCCTGAAAACTGACACCCAGAACAGTGGCTTGTGAGTTTTGTTTCCCAGGGAAAAAGCCTGTACAATGGTTCAGGGTCCTGCGGCCTTAAATTGCCAGGTGCCTCCTGGAATTGCGCCTCTCGCAGGATGCCTCCCAGACGCAAGGTGGCACCAGTGCCAACTTGGTCTGGTTTGAGAGTGCCAAGTGGGTCCTGAAAACTGACACCCAGAGCAGTGGCTTGTGAGTTTTGTTTCCCAGGGAAAAAGCCTGTACAATGGTTCAGGGTCCTGCGGCCTTAAATTGCCAGGTGCCTCCGGGAATTCGCCGTCTTGCAAAATGCCTCCCAGACGCAAGGTGGCACCAGTGCCAACTTGGTCTGGTTTAAGAGTTCCAAGTGGGTCCTGAAAACTGACACCCAGAACAGTGGCTTCTGAATTTTGTTTTCCAGGGAAAAAGCCTGTAGAATGGTTTTGGGTCCTGCGGCCTTAAATTGCCGGGTGCCTCCTGGAATTCGCCTCTCGCAGGATGCCTCCCAGACACAAGGTGGCACCAGTGCAAACTTGGTCTGGTTTGAGAGTGCCAAGTGGGTCCTGAAAACTGACACCCAGAGCAGTGGCTTGTGAGTTTTGTTTCCCAGGGAAAAAGTCTGTAAAATGGTTCAGGGGCCTGAGGCCTTAAATTGCCGGGTGCCTCCTGGAATTCGGCCTCTCGCAGGATGCCTCCCAGACGCAAGGTGGCACCAGTGCCAACTTAGTCTGGTTTGAGAGTGCCAAGTGTGTCCTGCAAACTGACACCCAGAACTGTGGCTTGTGAGTTTTGTTTCCCAGGGAAAAAGCCTGTACAATGGTTCAGGGTCCTGCGGCCTTAAATTGCCGGGTGCCTCCTGGAATTCTGCATCTCGCCAGATGTTTCCCAGGCGCTAAGCAATACCAGTGCCAACTTGGTCTGGTTTGAGAGTGCCAGGTGGCTCCTGCAAACTGACACCCAGAACAGTGGCTTGTGAGTTTTGTTTCCCAGGGAAAAAGCCTGTACAATGGTTCAGGGTCCTGCAGCCTTAAATTGCCAGGTGCCTCCTGGAATTCGGCGTCTTGCAAAATGCCTCCCAGATGCAAGGTGGCACCAGTGCCAACTTGGTCTGGTTTGAGAGTGCCAAGTGGGTCCTGCAAACTGACACCCAGAACAGTGGCTTCTGAATTTTGTTTTCCCGGGAAAAAGCCTGTAGAATGGTTTTGGGTCCTGCGGCCTTAAATTGCCGGGTGCCTCCTGGAATTCCGCCTCTCGCAGGATGCCTCCCAGACGCAAGGTGGCACCAGTTCCAACTTGGTCTGGTTTAAGAGTGCCAAGTGGGTCCTGAAAACTGACACCCAGGACAGTGGCTTGTGAGTTTTGTTTCCCAGGGAAAAAGCCTGTACAATGGTTCAGGGGCCTGAGGCCTTAAATTGCCCGGTTGCCTCCTGGAATTGCGCCTCTCGCAGGATGCCTCCCAGACGCAAGGTGGCACCAGTGCCAACTTGGTCTGGTTTGAGAGTTCCAAGTGGGTCCTGCAAACTGACACCCAGAACAGTGGCTTGTGAGTTTTGTTTCCCAGGGAAAAAGCCTGTACAATGGTTCAGGGTCCTGCGGCCTTAAATTGCCGGGTGCCTCCTGGAATTCCGAATCTCGCCTGATGTTTCCCAGGCGCTAAGCAATACCAGTGCAAACTTGGTCTGCTTTGAGAGTGTCAAGTGGGTCCTGAAAACTGACACCCAGAACAGTGGCTTGTGAGTTTTGTTTCCCAGGGAAAAAGCCTGTACAATGGTTCAGGGTCCTGCGGAATTAAATTGCCGGGTGCCTCCTTGAATTCCGCATCTCACCAGATGTTTCCCAGACGCTAAGCAACACCACTGCCAACTTGGTCTGGTTTAAGAGTGCCAAGTTGGTCCTGCAAACTGACACCCAGAACAGTGGCTTGTGAGTTTTGTTTCCCAGGGAAAAAGCCTGTACAATGGTTCAGGGTCCTGCGGACTTAAATTGCCGGGTGCCTCCTGCAATTGCGCCTCTCGCAGGATGCCTCCCAGACGCAAGGTGGCACCAGTGCCAACTTGGTCTGCTTTGAGAGTGCCAAGTGGGTCCTGCAAACTGACGCCCAGAACAGTGGCTTGTGAGTTTTGTTTCCCAGGGAAAAAGCCTGTACAATGGTTCAGGGTCCTGCGGCCTTAAATTGACATGTGCCTCCAGGAATTCGCCGTCTTGCAAAATGCCTCCCTGACGCAAGGTGGCACCAGTGCCAACTTTGTCTGGTTTGAGAGTTCCAAGTGGGTCCTGAAAACTGACACCCAGAACAGTGGCTTCTGAATTTTGTTTTCCAGGGAAAAAGCCTGTAGAATGGTTTTGGGTCCTGCGGCCTTAAATTGCCGGGGGCCTCCTTGAATTCGGCCTCTCGCAGGATGCCTCCCAGCCACAAGGTGGCACCAGTGCCAACTTGGTCTGGTTTGAGAGTGCCAAGTGGGTCCTGAAAACTGACACCCAGAGCAGTGGCTTGTGAGTTTTGTTTCCAAGGGAAAAAGTCTGTATAATGGTTCAGGGGCCTGAGGCCTTAAATTGCGGGGTGCCGCCTGGAATTCGGCCTCTCGCAGGATGCCTCCCAGACGCAAGGTGGCACCAGTGCCAACTTAGTCTGGTTTGGGAGTGCCAAGTGTGTCCTGCAAACTGACACCCAGAACAGTGGCTTGTGAGTTTTGTTCACAAGGAAAAAACCTGTACAATGGTTCAGGGGCCTGAGGCCTTAAATTGCCGGGTGCCTCCTGGAATTCGGCCTCTCGCAGGATGCCTCCCAGATGCAAGGTGGCACCAGTGCCAACTTGGTCTGGTTTAAGAGTGCCAAGTGGGTCCTGCAAACTGACACCCAGAACAGTGGCTTGTGAGTTTTGTTTCCCAGGGAAAAAGCCTGTACAATGGTTCAGGGTCCTGCGGCCTTAAATTGCCGGGTGCCACCTGGAATTGCGCCTCTCGCAGGATGCCTCCCAGACGCAAGGTGGCACCAGTGCCAACTTGGTCTGCTTTGAGAGTGTCAAGTGGGTCCTGCAAACTGACACCCAGAACAGTGGCTTGTGAGTTTTGTTTCCCAGGGAAAAAGCCTGTACAATGGTTCAGGGTCCTGCGGCCTTAAATTTCCGGATGCCTCCTGGAATTCCGAATCTCGCCAGATGTTTCCCAGGCGCTAAGGAATACCAGTGCCAACTTAGTCTGGTTTAAGAGTGCCAAGTGGGTCCTGCAAACTGACACCCAGAACAGTGGCTTGTGAGTTTTGTTTCCCAGGGAAAAAGCCTATAAGTTGGTTCAGGGTCCTGCGGCCTTAAATTGCCGGGTGCCTCCTGCAATTGCGCCTCTCGCAGGATGCCTCCCAGACGCAAGGTGGCACCAGTGCCAACTTGGTCTGCTTTGAGAGTGCCAAGTGGGTCCTGAAAACTGACACCCAGAACAGTGGCTTGTGAGTTTTGTTTCCCAGGGAAAAAGCCTGTACAATGGTTCAGGGGCCTGCGGCCTTAAATTGCCGGGTGCCTCCGGGAATTCGCCGTCTTGCAAAATGCCTCCCAGACGCAAGGTGGCACCAGGGCCAACTTGGTCTGGTTTAAGAGTTCCAAGTGGGTCCAGAAAACTGACACCCAGAACAGTGGCTTCTGAATTTTGTTTTCCAGGGAAAAAGCCTGTAGAATGGTTTTGGGTCCTGCGGCCTTAAATTGCCGGGTGCCTCCTAGAATTCCGCCTCTCGCAGGATGCCTCCCAGACGCCACAAGGTGGCACCAGTGCCAACTTGGTCTGGTTTGAGAGTGCCAAGTGTGTCCTGCAAACTGACACCCAGAACAGTGGCTTGTGAGTTTTGTTCACAAGGAAAAAACCTGTACAATGGTTCAGGGGCCTGAGGCCTTAAATTGCCGGGTGCCTCCTGGAATTCGGCCTCTCGCAGGATGACTCCCAGATGCAAGGTGGCAACAGATCCAACTTGGTCTGGTTTAAGAGTGCCAAGTGGGTCCTGAAAACTGACACCCAGAACAGCGACTTGTGAGTTTTGTTTCACAAGGAAAAAGCCTGTACAATGGTTCAGGGGCCTGAGGCCTTAAATTGCCGGGTGCCTCCTGGAATTCGGCCGCTCGCAGGATGCCTCCCAGACGCAAAATGGCACCAGTGCCAACTTGGTCTGGTTTGAGAGTGCCAAGTGGGTCCTGAAAACTGACACCCAGAACAGTGTCTTCTGAGTTTTGTTTCCCAGGGAAAAAGCCTGTACAATGGTTCAGGGTCCTGCGGCCTTAAATTGCCAGGTGCCTCCTGCAACTGCGCCTCTCGCAGAATGCCTCCCAGACGCAAGGTGGCACCAGTGCCAACGTGGTCTGCTTTGAGAGCGCCAAGTGGGTCCTGAAAACTGACACCCAGAGCAGTGGCTTGTGAGTTTTGTTTCCCAGGGAAAAAGCCTGTACAATGGTTCAGGGGCCTGCGGCCTTAAATTGCCGGGTGCCTCCGGGAATTCGCCGTCTTGCAAAATGCCTCCCAGACGAAAGGTGGCACCAGTGTCAACTTGGTCTGGTTTAAGAGTTCCAAGTGGGTCCTTAAAACTGACACCCAGAACAGTGGCTTGTGAGTTTTGTTTGCCAGGGAAAAAGCCTGTAGAATGGTTCAGGGTCCTGCGGCCTTAAATTGCCGGGTGCCTCCTGGAATTCCGCCTTTCGCAGGATGCCTCCCAGCCACAAGGTGGCACCAGTGCCAACTTGGTCTGGTTTGAGAGTGCCAAATGGGTCCTGAAAACTGACACCCAGAACAGTGGCTTGTGAGTTTTGTTTCCCAGGGAAAAAGTCTGTATAATGGTTCAGGGGCCTGAGGCCTTAAATTGCGGGGTGCCTCCTGGAATTCGGCCTCTCGCAGGATGCCTCCCATTCGCAAGGTGGAACCAGTGCCAACTTGGTCTGCTTTGAGAGTGCCAAGTGTGTCCTGCAAACTGACACCCAGAACAGTGGCTTGTGAGTTTTGTTTCCCAGGGAAAAAGCCTGTACAATGGTTAAGGGGCCTGAGGCCTTAAATTGCCGGGTGCCTCCTGGAATTCGGACTCTTGCAGGGTGCCTCCCAGACGCAAAATGACACCATTTCCAACTTGGTCTGGTTTGAGAGTGCCAAGTGGGTCCTGAAAACTGACACCCAGAACAGTGGCTTGTGAGTTTTGTTTCCCAGGGTAAAAGCCTGTACAATGGTTCAGGGTCCTGCGGCCTTAAATTGCCGGGTGACTCCTGGACATCGGCCTCTCGCAGGATGACTCCCAGATGCAAGGTGGCAACAGATCCAACTTGGTCTGGTTTAAGAGTGCCAAGTGGGTCCTGAAAACTGACACCCAGAACAGTGACTTGTGAGTTTTGTTTCACAAGGAAAAAGCCTGTAGAATGGTTCAGGGGCCTGAGGCCTTAAATTGCCGGGGGCCTCCTGGAATTCGGCCTCTCGCAGGATGCCTCCCAGACGCAAAATGGCAGCAGTGCCAACTTGGTCTGGTTTAAGTGTGCCAAGTGGGTCCTGAAAAATGACACCCAGAAAAGTGGCTTGTGAGTTTTGTTTCCCAGGGAAAAAGCCTGTACAATGGTTCAGGGGCCTGCGGCCTTAAATTGCCGGGTGCCTCCTGGAATTCGGACTCTTGCAGGGTTCCTCCCAGACGCAAAATAACACCATTTCCACCTTGGTCTGGTTTGAGAGTGCCAAGTGGGTCCTGAAAACTGACACCCAGAACAGTGGCTTGTGAGTTTTGTTTCACAAGGAAAAAGCCTGTACAATGGTTCAGGGGCCTGAGGCCTTAAATTGCCGGGGGCCTCCTGGAATTCGGCCTCTCGCAGGATGCCTCCCAGACGCAAAATGACACCAGTGCCAACTTGGTCTGGTTTAAGTGTGCCAAGTGGGTCCTGAAAACTGACACCCAGAAAAGTGGCTTGTGAGTTTTGTTTCCCAGGGAAAAAGCCTGTACAATGGTTCAGGGGCCTGCGGCCTTAAATTGCCGTTTGCCTCCTGGACATCCGCCTCTCACAGGATGCCTCCCAGGCACAACATGACACCAGTGCCAACTTGGTCTGGTTTGAGAGTGCCTGGTGGCTCCTGCAAACTGACACCCAGAACAGTGGTTTGTGAGTTTTGTTTCCCAGGGAAAAAGCCTTTACAATGTTTCAGGGTCCTGCGGACTTAAATTGCCGGGTGGCTCCTGGAATTCCGCATCTCACCAGATGTTTCCCAGACGCTAAGCAACACCAGTGCCAACTTAGTCTGGTTTAAGAGTGCCAAGTGGGTCCTGGAAACTGACACCCAGAACAGTGGCTTGTGAGTTTTGTTTCCCAGGGAAAAAGCCTGTACAATGGTTCAGGGGCCTGCGGCCTTAAATTGCCGGGTGCCTCCTGGAATTCCGCCTCTCGCAGGATGCCTCCCAGACGCAAGGTGGCACCAGTGCCAACTTGGTCTGGTTTGAGAGTGCCGAGTGGGTCCTGAAAACTGACACCCAGAACAGTGGCTTCTGAATTTTGTTTTCCAGGGAAAAAGCCTGTAGAATAGTTTTGGGTATTGCGGCCTTAAATTGCCGGGTGCCACCTGGAATTCCGACTCTCGCAGGATGCCTCCCAGACGCAAGGTGGCACCAGTGCCAACTTGGTCTGGTTTGAGAGTGCCGAGTGGGTCCTGAAAACTGACACCCAGAACAGTGGCTTGTGAGTTTTGTTTCCCAGGGAAAAAGCCTGTACAATGGTTCAGGGTCCTGAGGCCTTAAATTGCCGGGTGACTCCTGGAGTTCGGCCTCTCGCAGGATGCCTCCCAGACGCAAAATGACACCATTTCCACCTTGGTCTGGTTTGAGAGTGCCAAGTGGGTCTTGCAAACTGACACCCAGAACAGTGGCTTGTGAGTTTTGTTTCCCAGGGAAAAAGCCTGTACAATGGTTTAGGGTCCTGCGGCCTTAAATTGCCGGGTGCCTCCTGGAATTCGGCGTCTTGCAAGATGCCTCCCAGACGCAAGGTGGCACCAGTGCCAACTTGGTCTGCTTTGATAGTGTCAAGTAGGTCCTGCAAACTGACACCCAGAACAGTGGCTTGTGAGTTTTGTTTCCCAGGGAAAAAGCCTGTACAATGGTTCAGGGTCCTGAACAATTGTTCAGGGTCCTGCGGCCTTAAATTGCCGGGTGCCTCCTGGAATTCGGCGTCTTGCAAGATGCCTCCCAGACGCAAGGTGGCACCAGTGCCAACTTGGTCTGGTTTGAGAGTGCCAAGTGGGTCCTGCAAACTGACACCCAGAACAGTGGCTTCTGAATTTTGTTTTCCCGGGAAAAAGCCTGTAGAATGGTTTAGGGTCCTGCGGCCTTAAGTTGCCGGGTGCCTCCTGAAATTCCGCCTCTCGCAGGATGCCTCCCAGACGCAACATGACACCAGTGCCAACTTTGTCTGGTTTAAGAGTGCCAAGTGTGTCCTGCAAACTGACACCCAGAACAGTGGCTTGTGAGTTTTGTTTCCCAGGGAAAAAGCCTGTGCAATGGTTCAGGGGCCTGAGGCCTTAAATTGCCGGGTGCCTCCTGGAATTCGGAATCTCGCAGGGTGCCTCCCAGACGCAAAATGACACCATTTCCAACTTGGTCTGGTTTGAGAGTGCCAAGTGGGTCCTGAAAACTGACGCCCAGAACAGTGGCTTGTGAGTTTTGTTTCCCAGGGTAAAAGCCTTTACAATGGTTCAGGGTCCTGCGGCCTTAAATTGCCGGGTGACTTCTGGAATTCGGCCTCTCGCAGGATGTCTCCCAGATGCAAGGTGGCAGCAGTTCCAACTTGGTCTGGTTTAAGAGTGCCAAGTGGGTCCTGAAAACTTACACCCAGAACAGTGGCTTGTGAGTTTTGTTTCCCAAGGAAAAAGCCTGTACAATGGTTCAGGGGCCTGAGGCCTTAAATTGCCGGGTGCCTCCTGGAATTCGGCCTCTCGCAGGATGCCTCCCAGACGCAAAATGGCACCAGTGCCGACTTCGTGTGGTTTAAGAGTTCCAAGTGGGTCCTGAAAACTGACACCCAGAAAAGTGGCTTGTGAGTTTTGTTTCCCAGGGAAAAAGCCTGTACAATGGTTCAGGGGCCTGCGGCCTTAAATTGCCGGGTGCGTCCTGGAGATCCGCCTCTCACAGGATGCCTCCCAGGCGCAACATGACACCAGTGCCAACTTGGTCTGGTTTGAGAGTGCCAGGTGGCTCCTGAAAACTGACACCCAGAACAGTGGCTTGTGAGTTTTCTTTCCCAGGGAAAAAGCCTGTACAATGGTTCAGGGTCCTGCGGCCTTAAATTGCCGGGTGCCTCCTTGAATTGCGCATCTCACCTGATGTTTCCCAGACGCTAAGCAACACCAGTGCCAACTTGGTTTGGTTTAAGAGTGCCAAGTGGGTCCTGAAAAATGACACCCAGAACAGTGGCTTGTGAGTTTTGTTTCCCAGGGAAAAAGCCTGTACAATGGTTTAGGGTCCTGCGGCCTTAAATTGCCGGGTGCCTCCTGGAATTCGGCGTCTTGCAAGATGCCTCCCAGACGCAAGGTGGCACCAGTGCCAACTTGGTCTGGTTTGAGAGCGCCTGGTGGCTCCTGCAAACTGACACCCAGAACAGTGGTTTGTGAGTTTTGTTTCCCAGGGAAAAAGCCTTTACAATGTTTCAGGGTCCTGCGGACTTAAATCGCCGGGTGCCTCCTTGAATTCCGCATCTCACCAGATGTTTCCCAGACGGTAAGCAACACCCGTGCCAACTTGGTCTGGTTTAAGAGTGCCAAGTGGGTCCTGGAAACTGACACCCAGAACAGTGGCTTGTGAGTTTTTTTTTCCAGGGAAAAAGCCTGTAGAATAGTTTTGGGTCCTGCGGCCTTAAATTGCCGGGTGCCTCCTGGAATTCCGCCTCTCGCAGGATGCCTCCCAGACGCAAGGTGGCACCAGTGCCAACTTGGTCTGGTTTGAGAGTGCCAAGTGGGTCCTGAAAACTGACACCCAGAACAGTGGCTTGTAAGTTTTGTTTCCCAGGGAAAAAGCCTGTACAATGGTTCAGGGTCCTGAGGCCTTAAATTGCCGGGTGACTCCTGGAATTCGGCCTCTCGCAGGATGCCTCCCAGACGCAAAATGACACCATTTCCACCTTGGTCTGGTTTGAGAGTGCCAAGTGGGTCCTGAAAAATGACACCCAGAACAGTGGCTTGTGAGTTTTGTTTCCCAGGGAAAAAGCCTGTACAATGGTTCAGGGTCCTGCGGCCTTAAATTGCCGGGTGCCTCCTGGAATTGCACCTCTCGCAGGATATCTCCCAGACTCAAGGTGGCACCAGTGCCAACTTGGTCTGGTTTGAGAGTGCCAAGTGGGTCCTGAAAACTGACGCCCAGAACAGTGGCTTGTGAGTTTTGTTTCCCAGGGGAAAAGCCTGTACAATGGTTCAGGGGCCTGAGGCCTTAAATTGCCGGGTGCCTCCTGGAATTCGGAATCTCGCAGGGTGCCTCCCAGACGCAAAATGACACCATTTCCAACTTGGTCTGGTTTGAGAGTGCCAAGTGGGTCCTGAAAACTGACGCCCAGAACAGTGGCTTGTGAGTTTTGTTTCCCAGGGTAAAAGCCTTTACAATGGTTCAGGGTCCTGCGGCCTTAAATTGCCGGGTGACTCCTGGAATTCGGCCTCTCGCAGGATGTCTCCCAGATGCAAGGTGGAACAAGTTCCAACTTGGTCTGATTTAAGAGTGCCAAGTGGGTCCTGAATACTTACACCCAGAACAGTGACTTGTGAGTTTTGTTTCCCAAGGAAAAAGCCTGTACAATGGTTCAGGGTCCTGCGGCCTTAAATTGCCGGGTGCCTCCTGGAATTCGGCCTCTCGCAGGATGCCTCCCAGACGCAAAATGGCACCAGTGCCGACTTCGTCTGGTTTAAGAGTTCCAAGTGGGTCCTGAAAACTGACACCCAGAAAAGTGGCTTGTGAGTTTTGTTTCCCAGGGAAAAAGCCTGTACAATGGTTCAGGGGCCTGCGGCCTTAAATTGCCGGGTGCCTCCTTGAATTCCGCATCTCACCAGATGTTTCCCAGACGCTAAGCAACACCAGTGCCAACTTGGTCTGGGTTAAGAGTGCCAAGTGGGTCCTGAAAAATGACACCCAGAACAGTGGCTTGTGAGTTTTGTTTCCCAGGGAAAAAGCCTGTAAAATGGTTTAGGTTAATTTCGCCTTTAATAGCCGGGTGCCACCTGGAGATCCGCCTCTCTCAGGATGCCTCCCAGACGCAAGGTGGCACCAGTGCCAACTTGGTCTGCTTTGAGAGTGTCAAGTGGGTCCTGAAAACTGACACCCAGAACAGTGGCTTGTGAGTTTTGTTTCCCAGGGAAAAAGCCTGTACAATGGTTCAGGGTCCTGCGGCCTTAAATTGCCGGGTGCCTCCTGTAATTCCGCCTGTCGCAGGATGCCTCCCAGACGCAAGGTGGCACCAGTGCCAACTTGGTCTGCTTTGAGAGTGCCAAGTGGGTCCTGAAAACTGACACCCAGGACAGTGGCTTCTGAATTTTGTTTTCCCAGGGAAAAAGCCTGTAGAATGGTTTTGGGTCTTTCGGCCTTAAATTGCCGGGTGCCTCCTGGAATTCCGCCTCTCGCAGGATGCCTCCCAGACGCAAGGTGGCACCAGTTCACACTTGGTCTGGTTTGAGAGTGCCAAGTGGGTCCTGAAAAATGACACCCAGAACAGTGGCTTCTGAGTTTTGTTTCCCAGGGGAAAAGCCTGTACAATGGTTCAGGAGCCTGAGGCCTTAAATTGCCGGGTGCCTCCTGGAATTCGGCGTCTTGCAAGATGCCTCCCAGACGCAAGGTGGCACCAGTGCCAACTTGGTCTGCTTTGAGAGTGTCAAGTGGGTCCTGCAAACTGACACCCAGAACAGTGGCTTGTGAGTTTTGTTTCCCAGGGAAAAAGCCTGTACAATGGTTCAGGGTCCTGCGGCTTTAAATTGCCGGGTGCCTCCTGGAATTCCGCATCTCGCTAGATGTTTCACAGAAGTTAAGCAACACCAGTGCCAAATTGGTCTGGTTTAAGAGTGCCAAGTGGGTCCTGAAAACTGACACCCATAAAAGTGGCTTGTGAGTCCAGGGAAAAAGCCTGTACAATGATTCAGGGTCCTGTGGACTTAAATTGCCGGGTGCCTCCTGGAATTCGGACTCTTGCAGGGTTCCTCCCAGACGCAAAATGACACCATTTCCACCTTGGTCTGGTTTGAGAGTGCCAAGTGGGTCCTGAAAACTGACACCCAGAACAGTGGCTTGTGAGTTTTGTTTCCCAGGGTAAAAGCCTGTACATTGGTTCAGGGTCCTGCGGCCTTAAATTGCCGGGTGACTCCTGGAATTCGGCCTCTCGCAGGATGACTCCCAGATGCAAGGTGGCAACAGATCCAACTTGGTCTGGTTTAAGAGTGCCAAGTGGGTCCTGAAAACTGACACCCAGAACAGTGACTTGTGAGTTTTGTTTCACAAGGAAAAAGCCTGTACAATGGTTCAGGGGCCTGAGGCCTTAAATTGCTGGGGGCCTCCTGGAATTCGGCCTCTCGCAGGATGCCTTCCAGACGCAAAATGGCACCAGTGCCAACTTGGTCTGGTTTAAGTGTGCCAAGTGGGTCCTGAAAACTGACACCCAGAAAAGTGGCTTGTGAGTTTTGTTTCCCAGGGAAAAAGCCTGTACAATGGTTCAGGGGCCTGCGGCCTTAAATTGCCGTGTGCCTCCTGGAATTCGGCGTCTTGCAAGATGCCTCCCAGACGCAAGGTGGCACCAGTGCCAACTTGGTCTGCTTTGAGAGTGCCAAGTGGGTCCTGAAAACTGACACCCAGAACAGTGGCTTGTGAGTTTTGTTTCCCAGGGAAAAAGCCTGTACAATGGTTCAGGGTCCTTAACAATTGTTCAGGGTCCTGCGGCCTTAAATTGCCGGGTGCCTCCTGGAATTCGGCGTCTTGCAAGATGCCTCCCAGACGCAAGGTGGCACCAGTGCCAACTTGGTATGGTTTGAGAGTGCCGAGTGGGTCCTGAAAACTGACACCCAGAACAGTGGCTTCTGAATTTTGTTTTCCAGGGAAAAAGCCTGTAGAATAGTTTTGGGTCCTGCGGCCTTAAATTGCCGGTTGCCTCCTGGAATTCCGCCTCTCGCAGGATGCCTCCCAGACGCAAGGTGGCACCAGTGCCAACTTGGTCTGGTTTGAGAGTGCCAAGTGGGTCCTGAAAACTGACACCCAGAACAGTGGCTTGTAAGTTTTGTTTCCCAGGGAAAAAGCCTGTACAATGGTTCAGGGTCCTGAGGCCTTAAATTGCCGGGTGACTCCTGGAATTCGGCCTCTCGCAGGATGCCTCCCAGACGCAAAATGACACCATTTCCACCTTGGTCTGGTTTGAGAGTGCCAAGTGGGTCCTGAAAAATGACACCCAGAACAGTGGCTTGTGAGTTTTGTTTCCCAGGGAAAAAGCCTGTACAATGGTTCAGGGTCCTGCGGCCTTAAATTGCCGGGTGCCTCCTGGAATTGCACCTCTCGCAGGATGCCTCCCAGACGCAAGGTGGCACCAGTGCCAACTTGGTCTGGTTTGAGAGTGCCAAGTGGGTCCTGAAAACTGACGCCCAGAACAGTGGCTTGTGAGTTTTGTTTCCCAGGGGAAAAGCCTGTACAATGGTTCAGGGGCCCGAGGCCTTAAATTGCCGGGTGCCTCCTGGAATTCGGAATCTCGCAGGGTGCCTCCCAGACGCAAAATGACACCATTTCCAACTTGGTCTGGTTTGAGAGTGCCAAGTGGGTCCTGAAAACTGACGCCCAGAACAGTGGCTTGTGAGTTTTGTTTCCCAGGGTAAAAGCCTTTACAATGGTTCAGGGTCCTGCGGCCTTAAATTGCCGGGTGACTCCTGGAATTCGGCCTCTCGCAGGATGTCTCTCAGATGCAAGGTGGCACCAGTTCCAACTTGGTCTGGTTTAAGAGTGCCAAGTGGGTCCTGAAAACTGACACCCAGAACAGTGACTTGTGAATTTTGTTTCCCAAGGAAAAAGCCTGTACAATGGTTCAGGGGCCTGAGGCCTTAAATTGCCGGGTGCCTCCTGGAATTCGGCCTCTCGCAGGATGCCTCCCAGACGCAAAATGGCACCAGTGCCGACTTCGTCTGGTTTAACAGTTCCAAGTGGGTCCTGAAAACTGACACCCAGAAAAGTGGCTTGTGAGTTTTGTTTCCCAGGGAAAAAGCCTGTACAATGGTTCAGGGGCCTGCGGCCTTAAATTGCCGGGTGTCTCCTGGAGATCCGCCTCTCACAGGATGCCTCCCAGGCGCAACATGACACCAGTGCCAACTTGGTCTGGTTTGAGAGTGCCAGGTGGCTCCTGCAAACTGACACCCAGAACAGTGGCTTGTGAGTTTTCTTTCCCAGGGAAAAAGCCTGTACAATGGTCCAGGGTCCTGCGGACTTAAATTGCCGGGTGCCTCCTTGAATTCCGCATCTCACCAGATGTTTCCCAGACGCTAAGCAACACCAGTGCCAACTTGGTCTGGGTTAAGAGTGCCAAGTGGGTCCTGAAAAATGACACCCAGAACAGTGGCTTGTGAGTTTTGTTTCCCAGGGAAAAAGCCTGTACAATGGTTTAGGGTCCTGCGGCCTTAAATTGCCGGGTGCCTCCTGGAATTTGGCGTCTTGCAAGATGCCTCCCAGATGCAAGGTGGCACCAGTGCCAACTTGGTCTGGTTTGAGAGTGCCAAGTCGGTCCTGCAAACTGACACCCAGAACAGTGGCTTCTGAATTTTGTTTTTCAGGGAAAAAGCCTGTAGAATGATTTTGGGTCCTGCGGCCTTAAATTGCCGGGTGCCTCCTGGAATTCCGCCTCTAGCAGGATGCCTCCCAGACGCAAGGTGGCACCAGTGCCAAGTTGGTCTGGTTTGAGAGTGCCAAGTGGGTCCTGAAAACTGACACCCAGAACAGTGGCTTGTGAGTTTTTTTTCCCAGGGAAAAAGCCTGTACAATGGTTCAGGGTCCTGCGGACTTAAATTGCCGGGTGCCTCCTTGAATTGCGCCTCTCGCAGGATGCCTCCCAGACGCAAGGTGGCACCAGTGCCAACTTGGTCTGGTTTGAGAGTGCCAGGTGGCTCCTGCAAACTGACACCCAGAACAGTGGCTTGTGAGTTTTCTTTCCCAGGGAAAAAGCCTGTAAAATGGTTTAGGTTAATTTCGCCTTTAATAGCCGGGTGCCACCTGGAGATCCGCCTCTCTCAGGATGCCTCCCAGACGCAAGGTGGCACCAGTGCCAACTTGGTCTGCTTTGAGAGTGTCAAGTGGGTCCTGAAAACTGACACCCAGAACAGTGGCTTGTGAGTTTTGTTTCCCAGGGAAAAAGCCTGTACAATGGTTCAGGGTCCTGAGGCCTTAAATTGCCGGGTGCCTCCTGTAATTCCGCCTGTCGCAGGATGCCTCCCAGACGCAAGGTGGCACCAGTGCCAACTTGGTCTGCTTTGAGAGTGCCAAGTGGGTCCTGAAAACTGACACCCAGGACAGTGGCTTCTGAATTTTGTTTTCCCAGGGAAAAAGCCTGTAGAATGGTTTTGGGTCTTTCGGCCTTAAATTGCCGGGTGCCTCCTGGAATTCCGCCTCTCGCAGGATGCCTCCCAGACGCAAGGTGGCACCAGTTCCAACTTGGTCTGGTTTGAGAGTGCCAAGTGGGTCCTGAAAACTGACACCCAGAACAGTGGCTTGTGAGTTTTGTTTCCCAGGGGACAAGCCTGTACAATGGTTCAGGAGCCTGAGGCCTTAAATTGCCGGGTGACTCCTGGAATTCGGCCTCTCGCAGGATGCCTCCCAGACGCAAGGTGACACCATATCCACCTTGGTCTGGTTTAAGAGTGCCAAGTGGGTCCTGAAAAATGACACCCAGAACAGTGGCTTGTGAGTTTTGTTTCCCAGGGAAAAAGCCTGTACAATGGTTTAGGGTCCTGCGGCCTTAAATTGCCAGGTGCCTCCTGGAATTCGGCCTCTCGCAGGATGCCTCCCAGACGCAAGGTGGCACCAGTGCCAACTTGATCTGGTTTGAGAGTGCCAAGTGGGTCCTGAAAACTGACACCCAGAACAGTGGCTTGTGAGTTTTTTTTCCCAGGGAAAAAGCCTGTACAATGGTTCAGGGTCCTGCGGCCTTAAATTGCCGGGTGCCTCCTTGAATTGCGCCTCTCGCAGGATGCCTCCCAGACGCAAGGTGGCACCAGTGCCAACTTGGTCTGGTTTGAGAGTGCCAGGTGGCTCCTGCAAACTGACACCCAGAACAGTGGCTTGTGAGTTTTCTTTCCCAGGGAAAAAGCCTGTAAAATGGTTTAGGTTAATTTCGCCTTTAATAGCCGAGTGCCACCTGGAGATCCGCCTCTCTCAGGATGTCTCCCAGACGCAAGGTGGCACCAGTGCCAACTTGGTGTGCTTTGAGAGTGTCAAGTGGGTCCTGAAAACTGACACCCAGAACAGTGGCTTGTGAGTTTTGTTTCCCAGGGTAAAAGCCTGTACAATGGTTCAGGGTCCTGCGGCCTTAAATTGCCGGGTGACTCCTGGAATTCGGCCTCTCGCAGGATGACTCCCAGATGCAAGGTGGCAAGAGATCCAACTTGGTCTGGTTTAAGAGTGCCAAGTGGGTCCTGAAAACTGACACCCAGAACAGTGACTTGTGAGTTTTGTTTCACAAGGAAAAAGCCTGTACAATGGTTCAGGGGCCTGAGGCCTTAAATTGCCGGGGGCCTCCTGGAATTCGGCCTCTCGCAGGATGCCTCCCAGACGCAAAATGGCACCAGTGCCAACTTGGTCTGGTTTAAGTGTGCCAAGTGGGTCTTGAAAACTGACACCCAGAAAAGTGGCTTGTGAGTTTTGTTTCCCAGGGAAAAAGCCTGTACAATGGTTCAGGGGCCTGCGGCCTTAAATTGCCGTGTGCCTCCTGGAGATCCGCCTCTCACAGGATGCCTCCCAGGCGCAACATGACACCAGTGCCAACTTGGTCTGGTTTGAGAGCGCCTGGTGGCTCCTGCAAACTGACACCCAGAACAGTGGTTTGTGAGTTTTGTTTCCCAGGGAAAAAGCCTTTACAATGTTTCAGGGTCCTGCGGACTTAAATTGCCGGGTGCCTCCTTGAATTCCGCATCTCACCAGATGTTTCCCAGACGGTAAGGAACACCCGTGCCAACTTGGTCTGGTTTAAGAGTGCCAAGTGGGTCCTGGAAACTGACACCCAGAACAGTGGCTTGTGAGTTTTTTTTTCCAGGGAAAAAGCCTGTAGAATAGTTTTGGGTCCTGCGGCCTTAAATTGCCGGGTGCCTCCTGGAATTCCGCCTCTCGCAGGATGCCTCCCAGACGCAAGGTGGCACCAGTGCCAACTTGGTCTGGTTTGAGAGTGCCAAGTGGGTCCTGAAAACTGACACCCAGAACAGTGGCTTGTAAGTTTTGTTTCCCAGGGAAAAAGCCTGTACAATGGTTCAGGGTCCTGAGGCCTTAAATTGCCGGGTGACTCCTGGAATTCGGCCTCTCGCAGGATGCCTCCCAGACGCAAAATGACACCATTTCCACCTTGGTCTGGTTTGAGAGTGCCAAGTGGGTCCTGAAAACTGACGCCCAGAACAGTGGCTTGTGAGTTTTGTTTCCCAGGGGAAAAGCCTGTACAATGGTTCAGGGGCCTGAGGCCTTAAATTGCCGGGTGCCTCCTGGAATTCGGAATCTCGCAGGGTGCCTCCCAGACGCAAAATGACACCATTTCCAACTTGGTCTGGTTTGAGAGTGCCAAGTGGGTCCTGAAAACTGACGCCCAGAACAGTGGCTTGTGAGTTTTGTTTCCCAGGGTAAAAGCCTTTACAATGGTTCAGCGTCCTGCGGCCTTAAATTGCCGGGTGCCTCCTGGAATTCGGCCTCTCGCAGGATGCCTCCCAGACGCAAAATGGCACCAGTGCCGACTTCGTCTGGTTTAAGAGTTCCAAGTGGGTCCTGAAAACTGACACCCAGAAAAGTGGCTTGTGAGATTTTTTTCCCCCGGGAAAAAGCCTGTACAATGGTTAAGGGTCCTGCGGCCTTAAATTGCCGGGTGCCTCCTTGAATTGCGCCTCTCGCAGGATGCCTCCCAGACGCAAGGTGGCACCAGTGCCAACTTGGTCTGGTTTGAGAGTGCCAGGTGGCTCCTGCAAACTGACACCCAGAACAGTGGCTTGTGAGTTTTGTTTCCCAGGGAAAAAGCCTGTAAAATGGTTTAGGTTAATTTCGCCTTTAATAGCCGGGTGCCACCTGGAGATCCGCCTCTCTCAGGATGCCTCCCAGACGCAAGGTGGCACCAGTGCCAACTTGGTCTGCTTTGAGAGTGTCAAGTGGGTCCTGAAAACTGACACCCAGAACAGTGGCTTGTGAGTTTTGTTTCCCAGGGAAAAAGCCTGTACAATGGTTCAGGGTCCTGCGGCCTTAAATTGCCGGGTGCCTCCTGTAATTCCGCCTGTCGCAGGATGCCTCCCAGACGCAAGGTGGCACCAGTGCCAACTTGGTCTGCTTTGAGAGTGCCAAGTGGGTCCTGAAAACTGACACCCAGGACAGTGGCTTCTGAATTTTGTTTTCCCAGGGAAAAAGCCTGTAGAATGGTTTTGGGTCTTTCGGCCTTAAATTGCCGGGTGCCTCCTGGAATTCCGCCTCTCGCAGGATGCCTCCCAGACGCAAGGTGGCACCAGTTCACACTTGGTCTGGTTTGAGAGTGCCAAGTGGGTCCTGAAAAATGACACCCAGAACAGTGGCTTGTGAGTTTTGTTTCCCAGGGAAAAAGCCTGTACAATGGTTCAGGAGCCTGAGGCCTTAAATTGCCGGGTGCCTCCTGGAATTCGGCGTCTTGCAAGATGCCTCCCAGACGCAAGGTGGCACCAGTGCCAACTTGGTCTGCTTTGAGAGTGTCAAGTGGGTCCTGCAAACTGACACCCAGAACAGTGGCTTGTGAGTTTTGTTTCCCAGGGAAAAAGCCTGTACAATGGTTCAGGGTCCTGCGGCTTTAAATTGCCGGGTGCCTCCTGGAATTCCGCATCTCGCTAGATGTTTCACAGAAGTTAAGCAACACCAGTGCCAAATTGGTCTGGTTTAAGAGTGCCAAGTGGGTCCTGAAAACTGACACCCATAAAAGTGGCTTGTGAGTCCAGGGAAAAAGCCTGTACAATGATTCAGGGTCTTGTGGACTTAAATTGCCGGGTGCCTCCTGGAATTCGGACTCTTGCAGGGTTCCTCCCAGACGCAAAATGACACCATTTCCACCTTGGTCTGGTTTGAGAGTGCCAAGTGGGTCCTGAAAACTGACACCCAGAACAGTGGCTTGTGAGTTTTGTTTCCCAGGGTAAAAGCCTGTACATTGGTTCAGGGTCCTGCGGCCTTAAATTGCCGGGTGACTCCTGGAATTCGGCCTCTCGCAGGATGACTCCCAGATGCAAGGTGGCAACAGATCCAACTTGGTCTGGTTTAAGAGTGCCAAGTGGGTCCTGAAAACTGACACCCAGAACAGTGACTTGTGAGTTTTGTTTCACAAGGAAAAAGCCTGTACAATGGTTCAGGGGCCTGAGGCCTTAAATTGCTGGGGGCCTCCTGGAATTCGGCCTCTCGCAGGATGCCTTCCAGACGCAAAATGGCACCAGTGCCAACTTGGTCTGGTTTAAGTGTGCCAAGTGGGTCCTGAAAACTGACACCCAGAAAAGTGGCTTGTGAGTTTTGTTTCCCAGGGAAAAAGCCTGTACAATGGTTCAGGGGCCTGCGGCCTTAAATTGCCGTGTGCCTCCTGGAATTCGGCGTCTTGCAAGATGCCTCCCAGACGCAAGGTGGCACCAGTGCCAACTTGGTCTGCTTTGAGAGTGTCAAGTAGGTCCTGCAAACTGACACCCAGAACAGTGGCTTGTGAGTTTTGTTTCCCAGGGAAAAAGCCTGTACAATGGTTCAGGGTCCTGAACAATTGTTCAGGGTCCTGCGGCCTTAAATTGCCGGGTGCCTCCTGGAATTCGGCGTCTTGCAAGATGCCTCCCAGACGCAAGGTGGCACCAGTGCCAACTTGGTATGGTTTGAGAGTGCCGAGTGGGTCCTGAAAACTGACACCCAGAACAGTGGCTTCTGAATTTTGTTTCCCAGGGAAAAAGCCTGTACAATGGTTCAGGGTCCTGAGGCCTTAAATTGCCGGGTGACTCCTGGAATTCGGCCTCTCGCAGGATGCCTCCCAGACGCAAAATGACACCATTTCCACCTTGGTCTGGTTTGAGAGTGCCAAGTGGGTCCTGAAAAATGACACCCAGAACAGTGGCTTGTGAGTTTTGTTTCCCAGGGAAAAAGCCTGTACAATGGTTCAGGGTCCTGCGGCCTTAAATTGCCGGGTGCCTCCTGGAATTGCACCTCTCGCAGGATGCCTCCCCGACGCAAGGTGGCACCAGTGCCAACTTGGTCTGGTTTGAGAGTGCCAAGTGGGTCCTGAAAACTGACGCCCAGAACAGTGGCTTGTGAGTTTTGTTTCCCAGGGGAAAAGCCTGTACAATGGTTCAGGGGCCCGAGGCCTTAAATTGCCGGGTGCCTCCTGGAATTCGGAATCTCGCAGGGTGCCTCCCAGACGCAAAATGACACCATTTCCAACTTGGTCTGGTTTGAGAGTGCCAAGTGGGTCCTGAAAACTGACGCCCAGAACAGTGGCTTGTGAGTTTTGTTTCCCAGGGTAAAAGCCTTTACAATGGTTCAGGGTCCTGCGGCCTTAAATTGCCGGGTGACTCCTGGAATTCGGCCTCTCGAGGATGTCTCCCAGATGCAAGGTGGCACCAGTTCCAACTTGGTCTGGTTTAAGAGTGCCAAGTGGGTCCTGAAAACTTACACCCAGAACAGTGACTTGTGAGTTTTGTTTCCCAAGGAAAAAGCCTGTACAATGGTTCAGGGGCCTGAGGCCTTAAATTGCCGGGTGCCTCCTGGAATTCGGCCTCTCGCAGGATGCCTCCCAGACGCAAAATGGCACCAGTGCCGACTTCGTCTGGTTTAAGAGTTCCAAGTGGGTCCTGAAAACTGACACCCAGAAAAGTGGCTTGTGAGTTTTGTTTCCCAGGGAAAAAGCCTGTACAATGGTTCAGGGGCCTGCGGCCTTAAATTGCCGGGTGCCTCCTGGAGATCCGCCTCTCACAGGATGCCTCCCAGGCGCAACATGACACCAGTGCCAACTTGGTCTGGTTTGAGAGTGCCAGGTGGCTCCTGCAAACTGACACCCAGAACAGTGGCTTGTGAGTTTTCTTTCCCAGGGAAAAAGCCTGTACAATGGTCCAGGGTCCTGCGGACTTAAATTGCCGGGTGCCTCCTTGAATTCCGCATCTCACCAGATGTTTCCCAGACGCTAAGCAACACCAGTGCCAACTTGGTCTGGGTTAAGAGTGCCAAGTGGGTCCTGAAAAATGACACCCAGAACAGTGGCTTGTGAGTTTTGTTTCCCAGGGAAAAAGCCTGTACAATGGTTTAGGGTCCTGCGGCCTTAAATTGCCGGGTGCCTCCTGGAATTTGGCGTCTTGCAAGATGCCTCCCAGACGCAAGGTGGCACCAGTGCCAACTTGGTCTGGTTTGAGAGTGCCAAGTCGGTCCTGCAAACTGACACCCAGAACAGTGGCTTCTGAATTTTGTTTTTCAGGGAAAAAGCCTGTAGAATGATTTTGGGTCCTGCGGCCTTAAATTGCCGGGTGCCTCCTGGAATTCCGCCTCTCGCAGGATGCCTCCCAGACGCAAGGTGGCACCAGTGCCAAGTTGGTCTGGTTTGAGAGTGCCAAGTGGGTCCTGAAAACTGACACCCAGAACAGTGGCTTGTGAGTTTTTTTTCCCAGGGAAAAAGCCTGTACAATGGTTCAGGGTCCTGCGGACTTAAATTGCCGGGTGCCTCCTTGAATTGCGCCTCTCGCAGGATGCCTCCCAGACGCAAGGTGGCACCAGTGCCAACTTGGTCTGGTTTGAGAGTGCCAGGTGGCTCCTGCAAACTGACACCCAGAACAGTGGCTTGTGAGTTTTCTTTCCCAGGGAAAAAGCCTGTAAAATGGTTTAGGTTAATTTCGCCTTTAATAGCCGGGTGCCACCTGGAGATCCGCCTCTCTCAGGATGCCTCCCAGACGCAAGGTGGCACCAGTGCCAACTTGGTCTGCTTTGAGAGTGTCAAGTGGGTCCTGAAAACTGACACCCAGAACAGTGGCTTGTGAGTTTTGTTTCCCAGGGAAAAAGCCTGTACAATGGTTCAGGGTCCTGCGGACTTAAATTGCCGGGTGCCTCCTGTAATTCCGCCTGTCGCAGGATGCCTCCCAGACGCAAGGTAGCACCAGTGCCAACTTGGTCTGCTTTGAGAGTGCCAAGTGGGTCCTGAAAACTGACACCCAGGACAGTGGCTTCTGAATTTTGTTTTCCCAGGGAAAAAGCCTGTAGAATGGTTTTGGGTCTTTCGGCCTTAAATTGCCGGGTGCCTCCTGGAATTCCGCCTCTCGCAGGATGCCTCCCAGACGCAAGGTGGCACCAGTTCCAACTTGGTCTGGTTTGAGAGTGCCAAGTGGGTCCTGAAAACTGACACCCAGAACAGTGGCTTGTGAGTTTTGTTTCCCAGGGGACAAGCCTGTACAATGTTTCAGGAGCCTGAGGCCTTAAATTGCCGGGTGACTCCTGGAATTCGGCCTCTCGCAGGATGCCTCCCAGACGCAAGGTGACACCATATCCACCTTGGTCTGGTTTAAGAGTGCCAAGTGGGTCCTGAAAAATGACACCCAGAACAGTGGCTTGTGAGTTTTGTTTCCCAGGGAAAAAGCCTGTACAATGGTTTAGGGTCCTGCGGCCTTAAATTGCCGGGTGCCTCCTGGAATTCGGCGTCTTGCAAGATGCCTCCCAGACGCAAGGTGGCACCAGTGCCAACTTGGTCTGCTTTTAGAGTGTCAAGTGGGTCCTGCAAACTGACACCCAGAACAGTGGCTTGTGAGTTTTGTTTCCCAGGGAAAAAGCCTGTACAATGGTTCAGGGTCCTGCGGACTTAAATTGCCGGGTGCCTCCTGGGATTCCGCATCTCGCTAGATGTTTCACAGAAGTTAAGCAACACCAGTGCCAAATTGGTCTGGTTTAAGAGTGCCAAGTGGGTCCTGAAAACTGACACCCAGAAAAGTGGCTTGTGAGTCCAGGGAAAAAGCCTGTACAATGATTCAGGGTCCTGCGGACTAAATTGCCAGGTGCCTCCGGGAATTCGCCGTCTTGCAAAATGCCTCCCAGACGCAAGGTGGCACCAGTGCCAACTTGGTCTGGTTTGAGGGTGCCAAGTGGGTCCTGAAAACTGACACCCAGAGCAGGGGCTTTTGAGTTTTGTTTCCCAGGGAAAAAGCCTGTACAATGGTTTAGGGTCCTGCGGCCTTAAATTGCCGGGTGCCTCCTGGAATTCGGCGTCTTGCAAGATGCCTCCCAGACGCAAGGTGGCACCAGTGCCAACTTGGTCTGCTTTGAGAGTGTCAAGTGGGTCCTGCAAACTGACACCCAGAACAGTGGCTTGTGAGTTTTGTTTCCCAGGGAAAAAGCCTGTACAATGGTTTCAGGGTCCTGCGGCCTTAAATTGCCGGGTGCCTCCTGGAATTCGGCGTCTTGCAAGATGCCTCCCAGACGCAAGGTGGCACCAGTGCCAACTTGGTCTGGTTTAAGAGTGCCAAGTTGGTCCTGCAAACTGACACCCAGAACAGTGGCTTGTGAGTTTTGTTTCCCAGGGAAAAAGCCTGTAAGTTTGTTCAGGGTCCTGCGGCCTTAAATTGCCGGGTGCCTCCTGGACTTGCGCCTCTCGCAGGATGACTCCCAGACGCAAGGTGGAACCAGTGCCAACTTGGTCTGGTTTTAGAGTGCCAAGTCGGTCCTGCAAACTGACACCCAGAACAGTGGCTTGTGAGTTTTGTTTCCCAGGGAAAAAGCCTGTAGAATTGTTCAGGGGCCTGAGGCCTTAAATTGCTGGGTGCCTCCTGGAATTCGGCCACTCGCAGGATGCCTCCCAGACGCAAGGTGGCACCAGTGCCAACTTGGTCTGCTTTGAGAGTGCCAAGTGGGTCCTAAAAACTGACACCCAGAACAGTGGCTTGTGAGTTTTGTTTCCCAGGGAAAAAGCCTGTACAATGCTTCAGGGTCCTGCGGCCTTAAATTGCCAGGTGCCTCCTGCAATTGCGCCTCTCGCAGGATGCCTCCCAGACGCAAGGTGGCACCAGTGCCAACTTGGTCTGCTTTGAGAGTGCCAAGTGGGTCCTGAAAACTGACACCCAGAGCAGTGGCTTGTGAGTTTTGTTTCCCAGGGAAAAAGCCTGTACAATGGTTCAGGGGCCTGCGGCCTTAAATTGCCAGGTGCCTCCGGGAATTCGCCGTCTTGCAAAATGCCTCCCAGACGCAAGGTGGCACCAGTGCCAACTTGGTCTGGTTTAAGAGTTCCAAGTGTGTCCTGCAAACTGACACCCAGAACAGTGGCTTGTGAGTTTTGTTTCCCAGGGAAAAAGCCTGTACAATGGTTCAGGGGCCTGAGGCCTTAAATTGCCGGGTGCCTCCTGGAATTCGGACTCTTGCAGGGTGCCTCCCAGACGTAAAATGACACCATTTCCAACTTGGTCTGGTTTGAGAGTGCCAAGTGGGTCCTGAAAACTGACACCCAGAACAGTGGCTTGTGAGTTTTGTTTCCCAGGGTAAAAGCCTGTACAATGGTTCAGGGTCCTGCGGCCTTAAATTGCCGGGTGACTCCTGGAATTCGGCCTCTCGCAGGATGACTCCCAGACGCAAAATGACACCATTTCCACCTTGGTCTAGTTTGAGAGTGCCAAGTGGGTCCTGAAAAATGACACCCAGAACAGTGGCTTGTGAGTTTTGTTTTCCAGGGAAAAAGCCTGTACAATGGTTTAGGGTCCTACGGCCTTAAATTGCCGGGTGCCTCCTGGAATTCGGCGTCTTGCAAGATGCCTCCCAGACGCAAGGTGGCACCAGTGCCAACATGGTCTGCTTTGAGAGTGTCAAGTGGGTCCTGCAAACTGACACCCAGAACAGTGGCTTGTGAGTTTTGTTTCCCAGGGAAAAAGCCTGTACAATGGTTCAGGGTCCTGTACAATGGTTCAGGGTCCTGCGGCCTTAAATTGCCGGGTGCCTCCTGGAATTGCACCTCTCGCAGGATATCTCCCAGACGCAAGGTGGCACCAGTGCCAACATGGTCTGGTTAGAGAGAGCCAGGTGGCTCCTGCAAACTGACACCCAGAACAGTGGCTTGTGAGTTTTGTTTCCCAGGGAAAAAGCCTGTACAATGGTTCAGGGGCCTGTGGCCTTAAATTGCCGGGTGCCTCCTGGAATTTGGCGTCTTGCAAGATGCCTCCCAGACGCAAGGTGGCACCAGTACCATCTTGGTCTGCTTTGAGAGTGCCAAGTGGGTCCTGTAAACTGACACCCAGGACAGTGGCTTCTGAATTTTGTTTTCCCGGGAGAAAGCCTGTAGAATGGTTTTGGGTCCTGAGGACTTAAATTGCCGGGTGCCTCCTGGAATTCCGCCTCTCGCAGGATGCCTCCCAGACGCAAGGTGGCACCAGTGCCAACTTGGTCTGGTTTGAGAGTGCCAAGTGGGTCCTGAAAACTGACGCCCAGAACAGTGGCTTGTGAGTTTTGTTTCCCAGGGTAAAAGCCTGTACAATGGTTCAGGGTCCTGCGGCCTTAAATTGCCGGGTGACTCCTGGAATTCGGCCTCTCGCAGGATGTCTCTCAGATGCAAGGTGGCACCAGTTCCAACTTGGTCTGGTTTAAGAGTGCCAAGTGGGTCCTGAAAACTTACACCCAGAACAGTGACTTGTGAGTTTTGTTTCCCAAGGAAAAAGCCTGTACAATGGTTCAGGGGCCTGAGGCCTTAAATTGCCGGGTGCCTCCTGGAATTCGGCCTCTCGCAGGATGCCTCCCAGACGCAAAATGGCACCAGTGCCGACTTCGTCTGGTTTAAGAGTTCCAAGTGGGTCCTGAAAACTGACACCCAGAAAAGTGGCTTGTGAGTTTTGTTTCCCAGGGAAAAAGCCTGTACAATGGTTCAGGGGCCTGCGGCCTTAAATTGCCGGGTGCCTCCTGGAGATCCGCCTCTCACAGGATGCCTCCCAGACGCAAGGTGGCACCAGTGCCAACTTGGTCTGGTTTGAGAGTGCCAGGTGGCTCCTGCAAACTGACACCCAGAACAGTGGCTTGTGAGTTTTCTTTCCCAGGGAAAAAGCCTGTAAAATGGTTTAGGTTAATTTCGCCTTTAATAGCCGGGTGCCACCTGGAGATCCGCCTCTCTCAGGATGCCTCCCAGACGCAAGGTGGCACCAGTGCCAACTTGGTCTGGTTTGAGAGTGTCAAGTGGGTCCTGAAAACTGACACCCAGAACAGTGGCTTGTGAGTTTTGTTTCCCAGGGAAAAAGCCTGTACAATGGTTCAGGGTCCTGCGGACTTAAATTGCTGGGTGCCTCCTGGAATTCCGCCTGTCGCAGGATGCCTCCCAGACGCAAGGTGGCACCAGTGCCAACTTGGTCTGCTTTGAGAGTGCCAAGTGGGTCCTGAAAACTGACACCCAGGACAGTGGCTTCTGAATTTTGTTTTGCCAGGGAAAAAGCCTGTAGAATGGTTTTGGGTCCTGCGGCCTTAAATTGCCGGGTGCCTCCTGGAATTCCGCCTCTCGCAGGATGCCTCCCAGACGCAAGGTGGCACCAGTTCCAACTTGGTCTGGTTTGAGAGTGCCAAGTGGGTCCTGAAAACTGACGCCCAAAACAGTGGCTTGTGAGTTTTATTTCCCAGGGGAAAAGCCTGTACAATGGTTCAGGGGCCTGAGGCCTTAAATTGCCGGGTGCCTCCTGGAATTCGGACTCTCGCAGGGTGCCTCCCAGACGCAAAATGACACCATTTCCAACTTGGTCTGGTTTGAGAGTGCCAAGTGGGTCCTGAGAACTGACACCCAGAACAGTGGCTTGTGAGTTTTGTTTCCCAGGGTAAAAGCCTGTACAATGGTTCAGGGTCCTGCGGCCTTAAATTGCCGGGTGACTCCTGGAATTCGGCCTCTCGCGGGATGCCTCCCAGATGCAAGGTGGCAACAGTTCCAACTTGGTCTGGTTTAAGAGTGCCAAGTGGGTCCTGAAAACTGACACCCAGAACAGTGACTTGTGAGTTTTGTTTCCCAAGGAAAAAGCCTGTACAATGGTTCAGGGTCCTGCGGCCTTAAATTGCCGGGTGCCTCCTGGAATTCGGCCTCTCGCAGGATGCCTCCCAGACGCAAAATGGCACCAGTGCCAACTTGGTCTGGTTTAAGAGTGTCAAGTGGGTCCTGCAAACTGACACCCAGAACAGTGGCTTGTGAGTTTTGTTTCCCAGGGAAAAAGCCTGTACAATGGTTTAGGGTCCTGCGGCCTTAAATTGCCGGGTGCCTCCTGGAATTCGGCGTCTTGCAAGATGCCTCCCAGACGCAAGGTGGCACCAGTGCCAACTTGGTCTGCTTTGAGAGTGCCAAGTGGGTCCTGAAAACTGACACCCAGAACAGTGGCTTGTGAGTTTTGTTTCCCAGGGAAAAAGCCTGTACAATGCTTCAGGGTCCTGCGGCCTTAAATTGCCAGGTGCCTCCTGCAATTGCGCCTCTCGCAGGATGCCTCCCAGACGCAAGGTGGCACCAGTGCCAACTTGGTCTTCTTTGAGAGTGCCAAGTGGGTCCTGAAAACTGACACCCAGAGCAGTGACTTGTGAGTTTTGTTTCCCAGGGAAAAAGCCTGTACAATGGTTCAGGGGCCTGCGGCCTTAAATTGCCGGGTGCCTCCGGGAATTCGCCGTCTTGCAAAATGCCTCCCAGACGCAAGGTGGCACCAGTGCCAACTTGGTCTGGTTTAAGAGTTCCAAGTGTGTCCTGCAAACTGACACCCAGAACAGTGGCTTGTGAGTTTTGTTTCCCAGGGAAAAAGCCTGTACAATGGTTCAGGGGCCTGAGGCCTTAAATTGCCGGGTGCCTCCTGGAATTCGGACTCTTGCAGGGTGCCTCCCAGACGTAAAATGACACCATTTCCAACTTGGTCTGGTTTGAGAGTGCCAAGTGGGTCCTAAAAACTGACACCCAGAACAGTGGCTTGTGAGTTTTGTTTCCCAGGGTAAAAGCCTGTACAATGGTTCAGGGTCCTGCGGCCTTAAATTGCCGGGTGACTCCTGGAATTCGGCCTCTCGCAGGATGACTCCCAGACGCAAAATGACACCATTTCCACCTTGGTCTAGTTTGAGAGTACCAAGTG
The DNA here is from genome assembly GCF_963513975.1 of Fringilla coelebs. Taxonomy (NCBI): domain Eukaryota; kingdom Metazoa; phylum Chordata; class Aves; order Passeriformes; family Fringillidae; genus Fringilla; species Fringilla coelebs. Next base: position 451,156 of record NW_028167527.1, read on the forward strand.
GGTCCTGAAAAATGACACCCAGAACAGTGGCTTGTGAGTTTTGTTTTCCAGGGAAAAAGCCTGTACAATGGTTTAGGGTCCTACGGCCTTAAATTGCCGGGTGCCTCCTGGAATTCGGCGTCTTGCAAGATGCCTCCCAGACGCAAGGTGGCACCAGTGCCAACTTGGTCTGCTTTGAGAGTGCCAAGTGGGTCCTGAAAACTGACACCCAGAGCAGTGGCTTGTGAGTTTTGTTTCCCAGGGAAAAAGCCTGTACAATGGTCCAGGGTCCTGTACAATGGTTCAGGGTCCTGCGGACTTAAATTGCCGGGTGCCTCCTGGAATTGCACCTCTCGCAGGATATCTCCCAGACGCAAGGTGGCACCAGTGCCAACTTGGTCTGGTTTGAGAGTGCCAGGTGGCTCCTGCAAACTGACACCCAGAACAGTGGCTTGTGAGTTTTGTTTCCCAGGGAAAAAGCCTTTACAATGGTTCAGGGTCCTGCGGCCTTAAATTGCCGGGTGCCTCCTGGAATTTGGCGTCTTGCAAGATGCCTCCCAGACGCAAGGTGGCACCAGTACCATCTTGGTCTGCTTTGAGAGTGCCAAGTGGGTCCTGTAAACTGACACCCAGGACAGTGGCTTCTGAATTTTGTTTTCCCGGGAGAAAGCCTGTAGAATGGTTTTGGGTCCTGAGGCCTTAAATTGCCGGGTGCCTCCTGGAATTCCGCCTCTCGCTGGATGCCTCCCAGACGCAAGGTGGCACCAGTGCCAACTTGGTCTGGTTTGAGAGTGCCAAGTGGGTCCTGAAAACTGACGCCCAGAACAGTGGCTTGTGAGTTTTGTTTCCCAGGGGAAAAGCCTGTACAATGGTTCAGGGGCCTGAGGCCTTAAATTGCCGGGTGCCTCCTGGAATTCGGACTCTCGCAGGGTGCCTCCCAGACGCAAAATGACACCATTTCCAACTTGGTCTGGTTTGAGAGTGCCAAGTGGGTCCTGAAAACTGACGCCCAGAACAGTGGCTTGTGAGTTTTGTTTCCCAGGGTAAAAGCCTGTACAATGGTTCAGGGTCCTGCGGCCTTAAATTGCCGGGTGACTCCTGGAATTCGGCCTCTCGCAGGATGTCTCCCAGATGCAAGGTGGCACCAGTTCCAACTTGGTCTGGTTTAAGAGTGCCAAGTGGGTCCTGAAAACTTACACCCAGAACAGTGACTTGTGAGTTTTGTTTCCCAAGGAAAAAGCCTGTACAATGGTTCAGGGGCCTGAGGCCTTAAATTGCCGGGTGCCTCCTGGAATTCGGCCTCTCGCAGGATGCCTCCCAGACGCAAAATGGCACCAGTGCCGACTTCGTCTGGTTTAAGAGTTCCAAGTGGGTCCTGAAAACTGACACCCAGAAAAGTGGCTTGTGAGTTTTGTTTCCCAGGGAAAAAGCCTGTACAATGGTTCAGGGGCCTGCGGCCTTAAATTGCCGGGTGCCTCCTGGAGATCCGCCTCTCGCAGGATGCCTCCCAGACGCAAGGTGGCACCAGTGCCAACTTGGTCTGGTTTGAGAGTGCCAGGTGGCTCCTGCAAACTGACACCCAGAACAGTGGCTTGTGAGTTTTCTTTCCCAGGGAAAAAGCCTGTAAAATGGTTTAGGTTAATTTCGCCTTTAATAGCCGGGTGCCACCTGGAGATCCGTCTCTCTCAGGATGCCTCCCAGACGCAAGGTGGCACCAGTGCCAACTTGGTCTGCTTTGAGAGTGTCAAGTGGGTCCTGAAAACTGACACCCAGAACAGTGGCTTGTGAGTTTTGTTTCCCAGGGAAAAAGCCTGTACAATGGTTCAGGGTCCTGCGGACTTAAATTGCCGGGTGCCTCCTGGAATTCCGCCTGTCGCATGATGCCTCCCAGACGCAAGGTGGCACCAGTGCCAACTTGGTCTGCTTTGAGAGTGCCAAGTGGGTCCTGAAAACTGACACCCAGGACAGTGGCTTCTGAATTTTGTTTTCCCAGGGAAAAAGCCTTTAGAATGGTTTTGGGTCCTGCGGCCTTAAATTGCCGGGTGCCTCCTGGAATTCCGCCTCTCGCAGGATGCCTCCCAGACGCAAGGTGGCACCAGTGCCAACTTGGTCTGGTTTGAGAGTGCCAAGTGGGTCCTGAAAACTGACACCCAGAACAGTGGCTTGTGAGTTTTATTTCCCAGGGGAAAAGCCTGTACAATGGTTCAGGGGCCTGAGGCCTTAAATTGCCGGGTGCCTCCCGGAATTCGGACTCTAGCAGGGCGCCTCCCAGACGCAAAATGACACCATTTCCAACTTGGTCTGGTTTAAGAGTGCCAAGTGGGTCCTGAAAACTGACACCCAGAACAGTGGCTTGTGAGTTTTGTTTCCCAGGGTAAAAGCCTGTACAATGGTTCAGGGTCCTGCGGCCTTAAATTGCCGGGTGACTCCTGGAATTCGGCCTCTCGCAGGATGCCTCCCAGATGCAAGGTGGCAACAGTTCCAACTTGGTCTGGTTTAAGAGTGCCAAGTGGGTCCTGAAAACTGACACCCAGAACAGTGACTTGTGAGTTTTGTTTCCCAAGGAAAAAGCCTGTACAATGGTTCAGGGTCTTGCGGCCTTAAATTGCCGGGTGCCTCCTGGAATTCGGCCTCTCGCAGGATGCCTCCCAGACGCAATGTGGCACCAGTGCCAACTTGGTCTGGTTTGAGAGTGCAAAGTGGGTCCTGAAAACTGACACGCAGAACAGTGGCTTGTGAGTTTTGTTTCCAAGGGAAAAATCCTGTAAAATGGTTCAGGGGCCTGAGGCCATAAGTTGCCGGGTGTCTCCTGGACATCCGCCTCTCACAGGATGCCTCCCAGGCACAACATGACACCAGTGCCAACTTGGTCTGGTTTAAGAGTGCCAAGTGGGTCCTGAAAAATGACACCCAGAACAGTGGCTTGTGAGTTTTGTTTCCCAGGGAAAAAGCCTGTACAATGGTTTAGGGTCCTGCGGCCTTAAATTGCCGGGTGCCTCCTGGAATTCGGCGTCTTGCAAGATGCCTCCCAGACGCAAGGTGGCACCAGTGCCAACTTGGTCTGGTTTGAGAGTGCCAAGTCGGTCCTGCAAACTGACACCCAGAACAGTGGCTTCTGAATTTTGTTTTTCAGGGAAAAAGCTTGTAGAATGATTTTGGGTCCTGCGGCCTTAAATTGCCGGGTGCCTCCTGGAATTCCGCATCTCGCAGGATGCCTCCCAGACGCAAGGTGGCACCAGTGCCAACTTGGTCTGCTTTGAGAGTGCCAAGTGGGTCCTGAAAACTGACACCCAGAACAGTGGCTTGTGAGTTTTTTTTCCCAGGGAAAAAGCCTGTACAATGGTTAAGGGTCCTGCGGCCCTAAATTGCCGGGTGCCTCCTTGAATTGCGCCTCTCGCAGGATGCCTCCCAGACGCAAGGTGGCACCAGTGCCAACTTGGTCTGGTTTGAGAGTGCCAGGTGGCTCCTGCAAACTGACAGCCAGAACAGTGGCTTGTGAGTTTTCTTTCCCAGGGAAAAAGCCTGTAAAATGGTTTAGGTTAATTTCGCCTTTAATAGCCGGGTGCCACCTGGTGATCCGCCTCTCTCAGGATGCCTCCCAGACGCAAGGTGGCACCAGTGCCAACTTGGTCTGCTTTGAGAGTGTCAAGTGGGTCCTGAAAACTGACACCCAGAACAGTGGCTTGTGAGTTTTGTTTCCCACGGTAAAAGCCTGTACAATGGTTCAGGGTCCTGCGGCCTTAAATTGCCGGGTGACTCCTGGAATTCGGCCTCTCGCAGGATGACTCCCAGATGCAAGGTGGCAACAGTTCCAACTTGGTCTGGTTTAAGATTGCCAAGTGGGTCCTGAAAACTGACACCCAGAAAAGTGGCTTGTGAGTTTTGTTTCCCAGGGAAAAAGCCTGTACAATGGTTCAGGGGCCTGCGGCCTTAAATTGCCGGGTGCCTCCTGGAATTCGGCCTCTCGCAGGATGCCTCCCAGACGCAAAATGGCACCAGTGCCAACTTGGTCTGGTTTAAGAGTGTCAAGTGGCTCCTGCAAACTGACACCCAGAACAGTGGCTTGTGAGTTTTCTTTCCCAGGGAAAAAGCCTGTAAAATGGTTTAGGTTAATTTCGCCTTTAATAGCCGGGTGCCACCTGGAGATCCGCCTCTCTCAGGATGCCTCCCAGACGCAAGGTGGCACCAGTGCCAACTTGGTCTGCTTTGAGAGTGTCAAGTGGGTCCTGAAAACTGACACCCAGAACAGTGGCTTGTGAGTTTTGTTTCCCAGGGAAAAAGCCTGTACAATGGTTCAGGGTCCTGCGGCCTTAAATTGCCGGGTGCCTCCTGGAATTCCGCCTGTCGCAGGATGCCTCCCAGACGCAAGGTGGCACCAGTGCCAACTTGGTCTGCTTTGAGAGTGCCAAGTGGGTCCTGAAAACTGACACCCAGGACAGTGGCTTCTGAATTTTGTTTTCCCAGGGAAAAAGCCTGTAGAATGGTTTTGGGTCCTGCGGCCTTAAATTGCCGGGTGCCTCCTGGAATTCCGCCTCTCGCAGGATGCCTCCCAGACGCAAGGTGGCACCAGTTCCAACTTGGTCTGGTTTGAGAGTGCCAAGTGGGTCCTGAAAACTGACGCCCAAAACAGTGGCTTGTGAGTTTTATTTCCCAGGGGAAAAGCCTGTACAATGGTTCAGGGGCCTGAGGCCTTAAATTGCCGGGTGCCTCCTGGAATTCGGACTCTCGCAGGGTGCCTCCCAGACGCAAAATGACACCATTTCCAACTTGGTCTGGTTTGAGAGTGCCAAGTGGGTCCTGAGAACTGACACCCAGAACAGTGGCTTGTGAGTTTTGTTTCCCAGGGAAAAAGCCTGTACAATGGTTCAGGGTCCTGCGGCCTTAAATTGCCGGGTGACTCCTGGAATTCGGCCTCTCGCAGGATGCCTCCCAGATGCAAGGTGGCAACAGTTCCAACTTGGTCTGGTTTAAGAGTGCCAAGTGGGTCCTGAAAACTGACACCCAGAACAGTGACTTGTGAGTTTTGTTTCCCAAGGAAAAAGCCTGTACAATGGTTCAGGGTCCTGCGGCCTTAAATTGCCGGGTGCCTCCTGGAATTCGGCCTCTCGCAGGATGCCTCCCAGACGCAAAATGGCACCAGTGCCAACTTGGTCTGGTTTGAGAGTGCCACGTGGGTCCTGCAAACTGACACCCAGAACAGTGGCTTGTGAGTTTTGTTTCCCAGGGAAAAAGCCTGTACAATGGTTTAGGGTCCTGCGGCCTTAAATTGCCGGGTGCCTCCTGGAATTCGGCATCTTGCAAGATGCCTCCCAGACGCAAGGTGGCACCAGCGCCAACTTGGTCTGGTTTAAGAGTGCCAAGTTGGTCCTGAAAACTGACACCCAGAGCAGTGGCTTGTGAGTTTTGTTTCCCAGGGAAAAAGCCTGTACAATGGTCCAGGGTCCTGTACAATGGTTCAGGGTCCTGCGGACTTAAATTGCCGGGTGCCTCCTGGAATTGCACCTCTCGCAGGATATCTCCCAGACGCAAGGTGGCACCAGTGCCAACTTGGTCTGGTTTGAGAGTGCCAGGTGGCTCCTGCAAACTGACACCCAGAACAGTGGCTTGTGAGTTTTGTTTCCCAGGGAAAAAGCCTTTACAATGGTTCAGGGTCCTGCGGCCTTAAATTGCCGGGTGCCTCCTGGAATTTGGCGTCTTGCAAGATGCCTCCCAGACGCAAGGTGGCACCAGTACCATCTTGGTCTGCTTTGAGAGTGCCAAGTGGGTCCTGTAAACTGACACCCAGGACAGTGGCTTCTGAATTTTGTTTTCCCGGGAGAAAGCCTGTAGAATGGTTTTGGGTCCTGAGGCCTTAAATTGCCGGGTGCCTCCTGGAATTCCGCCTCTCGCTGGATGCCTCCCAGACGCAAGGTGGCACCAGTGCCAACTTGGTCTGGTTTGAGAGTGCCAAGTGGGTCCTGAAAACTGACGCCCAGAACAGTGGCTTGTGAGTTTTGTTTCCCAGGGGAAAAGCCTGTACAATGGTTCAGGGGCCTGAGGCCTTAAATTGCCGGGTGCCTCCTGGAATTCGGACTCTCGCAGGGTGCCTCCCAGACGCAAAATGACACCATTTCCAACTTGGTCTGGTTTGAGAGTGCCAAGTGGGTCCTGAAAACTGACGCCCAGAACAGTGGCTTGTGAGTTTTGTTTCCCAGGGTAAAAGCCTGTACAATGGTTCAGGGTCCTGCGGCCTTAAATTGCCGGGTGACTCCTGGAATTCGGCCTCTCGCAGGATGTCTCCCAGATGCAAGGTGGCACCAGTTCCAACTTGGTCTGGTTTAAGAGTGCCAAGTGGGTCCTGAAAACTTACACCCAGAACAGTGACTTGTGAGTTTTGTTTCCCAAGGAAAAAGCCTGTACAATGGTTCAGGGGCCTGAGGCCTTAAATTGCCGGGTGCCTCCTGGAATTCGGCCTCTCGCAGGATGCCTCCCAGACGCAAAATGGCACCAGTGCCGACTTCGTCTGGTTTAAGAGTTCCAAGTGGGTCCTGAAAACTGACACCCAGAAAAGTGGCTTGTGAGTTTTGTTTCCCAGGGAAAAAGCCTGTACAATGGTTCAGGGGCCTGCGGCCTTAAATTGCCGGGTGCCTCCTGGAGATCCGCCTCTCGCAGGATGCCTCCCAGACGCAAGGTGGCACCAGTGCCAACTTGGTCTGGTTTGAGAGTGCCAGGTGGCTCCTGCAAACTGACACCCAGAACAGTGGCTTGTGAGTTTTCTTTCCCAGGGAAAAAGCCTGTAAAATGGTTTAGGTTAATTTCGCCTTTAATAGCCGGGTGCCACCTGGAGATCCGCCTCTCTCAGGATGCCTCCCAGACGCAAGGTGGCACCAGTGCCAACTTGGTCTGCTTTGAGAGTGTCAAGTGGGTCCTGAAAACTGACACCCAGAACAGTGGCTTGTGAGTTTTGTTTCCCAGGGAAAAAGCCTGTACAATGGTTCAGGGTCCTGCGGACTTAAATTGCCGGGTGCCTCCTGGAATTCCGCCTGTCGCATGATGCCTCCCAGACGCAAGGTGGCACCAGTGCCAACTTGGTCTGCTTTGAGAGTGCCAAGTGGGTCCTGAAAACTGACACCCAGGACAGTGGCTTCTGAATTTTGTTTTCCCAGGGAAAAAGCCTTTAGAATGGTTTTGGGTCCTGCGGCCTTAAATTGCCGGGTGCCTCCTGGAATTCCGCCTCTCGCAGGATGCCTCCCAGACGCAAGGTGGCACCAGTGCCAACTTGGTCTGGTTTGAGAGTGCCAAGTGGGTCCTGAAAACTGACACCCAGAACAGTGGCTTGTGAGTTTTATTTCCCAGGGGAAAAGCCTGTACAATGGTTCAGGGGCCTGAGGCCTTAAATTGCCGGGTGCCTCCCGGAATTCGGACTCTAGCAGGGTGCCTCCCAGACGCAAAATGACACCATTTCCAACTTGGTCTGGTTTAAGAGTGCCAAGTGGGTCCTGAAAACTGACACCCAGAACAGTGGCTTGTGAGTTTTGTTTCCCAGGGTAAAAGCCTGTACAATGGTTCAGGGTCCTGCGGCCTTAAATTGCCGGGTGACTCCTGGAATTCGGCCTCTCGCAGGATGCCTCCCAGATGCAAGGTGGCAACAGTTCCAACTTGGTCTGGTTTAAGAGTGCCAAGTGGGTCCTGAAAACTGACACCCAGAACAGTGACTTGTGAGTTTTGTTTCCCAAGGAAAAAGCCTGTACAATGGTTCAGGGTCTTGCGGCCTTAAATTGCCGGGTGCCTCCTGGAATTCGGCCTCTCGCAGGATGCCTCCCAGACGCAATGTGGCACCAGTGCCAACTTGGTCTGGTTTGAGAGTGCAAAGTGGGTCCTGAAAACTGACACGCAGAACAGTGGCTTGTGAGTTTTGTTTCCAAGGGAAAAATCCTGTAAAATGGTTCAGGGGCCTGAGGCCATAAGTTGCCGGGTGTCTCCTGGACATCCGCCTCTCACAGGATGCCTCCCAGGCACAACATGACACCAGTGCCAACTTGGTCTGGTTTAAGAGTGCCAAGTGGGTCCTGAAAAATGACACCCAGAACAGTGGCTTGTGAGTTTTGTTTCCCAGGGAAAAAGCCTGTACAATGGTTTAGGGTCCTGCGGCCTTAAATTGCCGGGTGCCTCCTGGAATTCGGCGTCTTGCAAGATGCCTCCCAGACGCAAGGTGGCACCAGTGCCAACTTGGTCTGGTTTGAGAGTGCCAAGTCGGTCCTGCAAACTGACACCCAGAACAGTGGCTTCTGAATTTTGTTTTTCAGGGAAAAAGCTTGTAGAATGATTTTGGGTCCTGCGGCCTTAAATTGCCGGGTGCCTCCTGGAATTCCGCATCTCGCAGGATGCCTCCCAGACGCAAGGTGGCACCAGTGCCAACTTGGTCTGCTTTGAGAGTGCCAAGTGGGTCCTGAAAACTGACACCCAGAACAGTGGCTTGTGAGTTTTTTTTCCCAGGGAAAAAGCCTGTACAATGGTTAAGGGTCCTGCGGCCCTAAATTGCCGGGTGCCTCCTTGAATTGCGCCTCTCGCAGGATGCCTCCCAGACGCAAGGTGGCACCAGTGCCAACTTGGTCTGGTTTGAGAGTGCCAGGTGGCTCCTGCAAACTGACAGCCAGAACAGTGGCTTGTGAGTTTTCTTTCCCAGGGAAAAAGCCTGTAAAATGGTTTAGGTTAATTTCGCCTTTAATAGCCGGGTGCCACCTGGTGATCCGCCTCTCTCAGGATGCCTCCCAGACGCAAGGTGGCACCAGTGCCAACTTGGTCTGCTTTGAGAGTGTCAAGTGGGTCCTGAAAACTGACACCCAGAACAGTGGCTTGTGAGTTTTGTTTCCCACGGTAAAAGCCTGTACAATGGTTCAGGGTCCTGCGGCCTTAAATTGCCGGGTGACTCCTGGAATTCGGCCTCTCGCAGGATGACTCCCAGATGCAAGGTGGCAACAGTTCCAACTTGGTCTGGTTTAAGATTGCCAAGTGGGTCCTGAAAACTGACACCCAGAAAAGTGGCTTGTGAGTTTTGTTTCCCAGGGAAAAAGCCTGTACAATGGTTCAGGGGCCTGCGGCCTTAAATTGCCGGGTGCCTCCTGGAATTCGGCCTCTCGCAGGATGCCTCCCAGACGCAAAATGGCACCAGTGCCAACTTGGTCTGGTTTAAGAGTGTCAAGTGGCTCCTGCAAACTGACACCCAGAACAGTGGCTTGTGAGTTTTCTTTCCCAGGGAAAAAGCCTGTAAAATGGTTTAGGTTAATTTCGCCTTTAATAGCCGGGTGCCACCTGGAGATCCGCCTCTCTCAGGATGCCTCCCAGACGCAAGGTGGCACCAGTGCCAACTTGGTCTGCTTTGAGAGTGTCAAGTGGGTCCTGAAAACTGACACCCAGAACAGTGGCTTGTGAGTTTTGTTTCCCAGGGAAAAAGCCTGTACAATGGTTCAGGGTCCTGCGGCCTTAAATTGCCGGGTGCCTCCTGGAATTCCGCCTGTCGCAGGATGCCTCCCAGACGCAAGGTGGCACCAGTGCCAACTTGGTCTGCTTTGAGAGTGCCAAGTGGGTCCTGAAAACTGACACCCAGGACAGTGGCTTCTGAATTTTGTTTTCCCAGGGAAAAAGCCTGTAGAATGGTTTTGGGTCCTGCGGCCTTAAATTGCCGGGTGCCTCCTGGAATTCCGCCTCTCGCAGGATGCCTCCCAGACGCAAGGTGGCACCAGTTCCAACTTGGTCTGGTTTGAGAGTGCCAAGTGGGTCCTGAAAACTGACGCCCAAAACAGTGGCTTGTGAGTTTTATTTCCCAGGGGAAAAGCCTGTACAATGGTTCAGGGGCCTGAGGCCTTAAATTGCCGGGTGCCTCCTGGAATTCGGACTCTCGCAGGGTGCCTCCCAGACGCAAAATGACACCATTTCCAACTTGGTCTGGTTTGAGAGTGCCAAGTGGGTCCTGAGAACTGACACCCAGAACAGTGGCTTGTGAGTTTTGTTTCCCAGGGAAAAAGCCTGTACAATGGTTCAGGGTCCTGCGGCCTTAAATTGCCGGGTGACTCCTGGAATTCGGCCTCTCGCAGGATGCCTCCCAGATGCAAGGTGGCAACAGTTCCAACTTGGTCTGGTTTAAGAGTGCCAAGTGGGTCCTGAAAACTGACACCCAGAACAGTGACTTGTGAGTTTTGTTTCCCAAGGAAAAAGCCTGTACAATGGTTCAGGGTCCTGCGGCCTTAAATTGCCGGGTGCCTCCTGGAATTCGGCCTCTCGCAGGATGCCTCCCAGACGCAAAATGGCACCAGTGCCAACTTGGTCTGGTTTGAGAGTGCCACGTGGGTCCTGCAAACTGACACCCAGAACAGTGGCTTGTGAGTTTTGTTTCCCAGGGAAAAAGCCTGTACAATGGTTTAGGGTCCTGCGGCCTTAAATTGCCGGGTGCCTCCTGGAATTCGGCATCTTGCAAGATGCCTCCCAGACGCAAGGTGGCACCAGCGCCAACTTGGTCTGGTTTAAGAGTGCCAAGTTGGTCCTGCAAACTGACACCCAGAACAGTGGCTTGTGAGTTTTGTTTCCCAGGGAAAAAGCCTGTAAGTTGGTTCAGGGTCCTGCGGCCTTAAATTGCCGGGTGCCTCCTGGACTTGCGCCTCTCGCAGGATGACTCCCAGACGCAAGGTGGCACCAGTGCCAACTTGGTCTGGTTTGAGAGTGCCAAGTGGGAACTGCAAACTGACACCCAGAACAGTGGCTTGTGAGTTTTGTTTCCCAGGGAAAAAGCCTGTACAATGGTTCAGGGGCCTGAGGCCTTAAATTGCTGGGCGCCTCCTGGAATTCGGCCACTCGCAGGATGCCTCCCAGACGCAAGGTGGCACCAGTGCCAACTTGGTCTGCTTTGAGAGTGCCAAGTGGGTCCTAAAAACTGACACCCAGAACAGTGGCTTGTGAGTTTTGTTTCCCAGGGAAAAAGCCTGTACAATGCTTCAGGGTCCTGTGGCCTTAAATTGCCAGGTGCCTCCTGCAATTGCGCCTCTCGCAGGATGCCTCCCAGACGCAAGGTGGCACCAGTGCCAACTTGGTCTGCTTTGAGAGTGCCAAGTGGGTCCTGAAAACTGACACCCAGAGCAGTGGCTTGTGAGTTTTGTTTCCCAGGGAAAAAGCCTGTACAATGGTTCAGGGGCCTGCGGCCTTAAATTGCCGGGTGCCTCCGGGAATTCGCCGTCTTGCAAAATGCCTCCCAGACGCAAGGTGGCACCAGTGCCAACTTGGTCTGGTTTACAGTTCCAAGTGTGTCCTGCAAACTGACACCCAGAACAGTGGCTTGTGAGTTTTGTTTCCCAGGGAAAAAGCCTGTACAATGGTTCAGGGGCCTGAGGCCTTAAATTGCCGGGTGCCTCCTGGAATTCGGACTCTTGCAGGGTGCCTCCCAGACGTAAAATGACACCATTTCCAACTTGGTCTGGTTTGAGAGTGCCAAGTGGGTCCTAAAAACTGACACCCAGAACAGTGGCTTGTGAGTTTTGTTTCCCAGGGTAAAAGCCTGTACAAGGGTTCAGGGTCCTGCGGCCTTAAATTGCCGGGTGACTCCTGGAATTCGGCCTCTCGCAGGATGACTCCCAGACGCAAAATGACACCATTTCCACCTTGGTCTGGTTTGAGAGTGCCAAGTGGGTCCTGAAAAATGACACCCAGAACAGTGGCTTGTGAGTTTTGTTTTCCAGGGAAAAAGCCTGTACAATGGTTTAGGGTCCTACGGCCTTAAATTGCCGGGTGCCTCCTGGAATTCGGCGTCTTGCAAGATGCCTCCCAGACGCAAGGTGGCACCAGTGCCAACATGGTCTGCTTTGAGAGTGTCAAGTGGGTCCTGCAAACTGACACCCAGAACAGTGGCTTGTGAGTTTTGTTTCCCAGGGAAAAAGCCTGTACAATGGTTCAGGGTCCTGTACAATGGTTCAGGGTCCTGTGGCCTTAAATTGCCGGGTGCCTCCTGGAATTGCACCTCTCGCAGGATATCTCCCAGACGCAAGGTGGCACCAGTGCCAACTTGGTCTGGTTTGAGAGTGCCAGGTGGCTCCTGCAAACTGACACCCAGAACAGTGGCTTGTGAGTTTTGTTTCCCAGGGAAAAAGCCTTTACAATGGTTCAGGGGCCTGCGGCCTTAAATTGCCGGGTGCCTCCTGGAATTTGGCGTCTTGCAAGATGCCTCCCAGACGCAAGGTGGCACCAGTACCATCTTGGTCTGCTTTGAGAGTGCCAAGTGGGTCCTGTAAACTGACACCCAGGACAGTGGCTTCTGAATTTTGTTTTCCCGGGAGAAAGCCTGTAGAATGGTTTTGGGTCCTGAGGCCTTAAATTGCCGGGTGCCTCCTGGAATTCCGCCTCTCGCAGGATGCCTCCCAGACGCAAGGTGGCACCAGTGCCAACTTGGTCTGGTTTGAGAGTGCCAAGTGGGTCCTGAAAACTGACGCCCAGAACAGTGGCTTGTGAGTTTTGTTTCCCAGGGGAAAAGCCTGTACAATGGTTCAGGGGCCTGAGGCCTTAAATTGCCGGGTGCCTCCTGGAATTCGGACTCTCGCAGGGTGCCTCCCAGACGCAAAATGACACCATTTCCAACTTGGTCTGGTTTGAGAGTGCCAAGTGGGTCCTGAAAACTGACGCCCAGAACAGTGGCTTGTGAGTTTTGTTTCCCAGGGTAAAAGCCTGTACAATGGTTCAGGGTCCTGCGGCCTTAAATTGCCGGGTGACTCCTGGAATTCGGCCTCTCGCAGGATGTCTCCCAGATGCAAGGTGGCACCAGTTCCAACTTGGTCTGGTTTAAGAGTGCCAAGTGGGTCCTGAAAACTTACACCCAGAACAGTGACTTGTGAGTTTTGTTTCCCAAGGAAAAAGCCTGTACAATGGTTCAGGGGCCTGAGGCCTTAAATTGCCGGGTGCCTCCTGGAATTCGGCCTCTCGCAGGATGCCTCCCAGACGCAAAATGGCACCAGTGCCGACTTCGTCTGGTTTAAGAGTTCCAAGTGGGTCCTGAAAACTGACACCCAGAAAAGTGGCTTGTGAGTTTTGTTTCCCAGGGAAAAAGCCTGTACAATGGTTCAGGGGCCTGCGGCCTTAAATTGCAGGGTGCCTCCTGGAGATCCGCCTCTCACAGGATGCCTCCCAGACGCAAGGTGGCACCAGTGCCAACTTGGTCTGGTTTGAGAGTGCCAGGTGGCTCCTGCAAACTGACACCCAGAACAGTGGCTTGTGAGTTTTCTTTCCCAGGGAAAAAGCCTGTAAAATGGTTTAGGTTAATTTCGCCTTTAATAGCCGGGTGCCACCTGGAGATCCGCCTCTCTCAGGATGCCTCCCAGACGCAAGGTGGCACCAGTGCCAACTTGGTCTGCTTTGAGAGTGCCAAGTGGGTCCTGAAAACTGACACCCAGGACAGTGGCTTCTGAATTTCTTTTTCCCAGGGAAAAAGCCTTTAGAATGGTTTTGGGTCCTGCGGCCTTAAATTGCCGGGTGCCTCCTGGAATTCCGCCTCTCGCAGGATGCCTCCCAGACGCAAGGTGGCACCAGTTCCAACTTGGTCTGGTTTGAGAGTGCCAAGTGGGTCCTGAAAACTGACGCCCAAAACAGTGGCTTGTGAGTTTTATTTCCCAGGGGAAAAGCCTGTACAATGGTTCAGGGGCCTGAGGCCTTAAATTGCCGGGTGCCTCCTGGAATTCGGACTCTAGCAGGCTGCCTCTCAGACGCAAAATGACACCATTTCCAACTTGGTCTGGTTTAAGAGTGCCAAGTGGGTCCTGAAAACTGACACCCAGAACAGTGGCTTGTGAGTTTTGTTTCCCAGGGTAAAAGCCTGTACAATGGTTCAGGGTCCTGCGGCCTTAAATTGCCGGGTGACTCCTGGAATTCGGCCTCTCGCAGGATGCCTCCCAGATGCAAGGTGGCAACAGTTCCAACTTGGTCTGGTTTAAGAGTGCCAAGTGGGTCCTGAAAACTGACACCCAGAACAGTGACTTGTGAGTTTTGTTTCCCAAGGAAAAAGCCTGTACAATGGTTCAGGGTCCTGCGGCCTTAAATTGCCGGGTGCCTCCTGGAATTCGGCCTCTCGCAGGATGCCTCCCAGACGCAAGGTGGCACCAGTGCCAACTTGGTCTGGTTTGAGAGTGCAAAGTGGGTCCTGAAAACTGACACGCAGAACAGTGGCTTGTGAGTTTTGTTTCCAAGGGAAAAATCCTGTAAAATGGTTCAGGGGCCTGAGGCCATAAGTTGCCGGGTGTCTCCTGGACATCCGCCTCTCACAGGATGCCTCCCAGGCACAACATGACACCAGTGCCAACTTGGTCTGGTTTAAGAGTGCCAAGTGGGTCCTGAAAAATGACACCCAGAACAGTGGCTTGTGAGTTTTGTTTCCCAGGGAAAAAGCCTGTACAATGGTTTAGGGTCCTGCGGCCTTAAATTGCCGGGTGCCTCCTGGAATTCGGCGTCTTGCAAGATGCCTCCCAGACGCAAGGTGGCACCAGTGCCAACTTGGTCTGGTTTGAGAGTGCCAAGTGTGTCCTGCAAACTGACACCCAGAACAGTGGCTTCTGAATTTTGTTTTTCAGGGAAAAAGCCTGTAGAATGATTTTGGGTCCTGCGGCCTTAAATTGCCGGGTGCCTCCTGGAATTCCGCATCTCGCAGGATGCCTCCCAGACGCAAGGTGGCACCAGTGCCAACTTGGTCTGCTTTGAGAGTGCCAAGTGGGTCCTGAAAACTGACACCCAGAACAGTGGCTTGTGAGTTTTTTTTCCCAGGGAAAAAGCCTGTACAATGGTTAAGGGTCCTGCGGCCCTAAATTGCCGGGTGCCTCCTTGAATTGCGCCTCTCGCAGGATGCCTCCCAGACGCAAGGTGGCACCAGTGCCAACTTGGTCTGGTTTGAGAGTGCCAGGTGGCTCCTGCAAACTGACACCCAGAACAGTGGCTTGTGAGTTTTCTTTCCCAGGGAAAAAGCCTGTAAAATGGTTTAGGTTAATTTCGCCTTTAATAGCCGGGTGCCACCTGGTGATCCACCTCTCTCAGGATGCCTCCCAGACGCAAGGTGGCACCAGTGCCAACTTGGTCTGCTTTGAGAGTGTCAAGTGGGTCCTGAAAACTGACACCCAGAACAGTGGCTTGTGAGTTTTGTTTCCCAGGGTAAAAGCCTGTACAATGGTTCAGGGTCCTGCGGCCTTAAATTGCCGGGTGACTCCTGGAATTCGGCCTCTCGCAGGATGACTCCCAGATGCAAGGTGGCAACAGTTCCAACTTGGTCTGGTTTAAGATTGCCAAGTGGGTCCTGAAAACTGACACCCAGAACAGTGACTTGTGAGTTTTGTTTCCCAAGGAAAAAGCCTGTACAATGGTTCAGGGGCCTGAGGCCTTAAATTGCCGGGTGCCTCCTGGAATTCGGCCTCTCGCAGGATGCCTCCCAGACGCAAAATGGCACCAGTGCCAACTTGGTCTGGTTTAAGAGTGTCAAGTGGGTCCTGAAAACTGACACCCAGAACAGTGGCTTGTGAGTTTTGTTTCCCAGGGAAAAAACCTGTACAATGGTTCAGGGTCCTGCGGCCTTAAATTGCCGGGTGCCTCCTGGAATTCGGCCTCTCGCAGGATGCCTCCCAGACACAAGGTGGCACCAGTGCAAACTTTGTCTGGCTTAAGAGTGCCAGGTGGCTCCTGCAAACTGACACCCAGAACAGTGGCTTGTGAGTTTTGTTTCCCAGGGAAAAAGCCTGTACAATGGTTCAGGGTCCTGCGGCCTTAAATTGCCGGGTGCCTCCTGGAATTGCACCTCTCGCAGGATATCTCCCAGACGCAAGGTGGCACCAGTGCCAACTTGGTCTGGTTTGAGAGTGCCAGGTGGCTCCTGCAAACTGACACCCAGAACAGTGGCTTCTGAATTTTGTTTTCCAGGGAAAAAGACTGTAGAATGGTTTTGGGTCCTGCGGCCTTAAATTGCCGGGTGCCTCCTGGAATTCCGCCTCTCGCAGGATGCCTCCCAGACGCTAAGTGGCACCAGTGCCAACTTGGTCTGGTTTGAGAGTGCAAAGTGGGTCCTGAAAACTGACACCCAGAACAGTGGTTTGTGAGTTTTGTTTCCCAGGGAAAAAGCCTTTACAATGTTTCAGGGTCCTGCGGACTTAAATTGCCGGGTGCCTCCTGGAATTCCGCATCTCACCAGATGTTTCCCAGAAGCTAAGCAACACCAGTGCCAACTTAGTCTGGTTTAAGAGTGCCAAGTGGGTCCTGGAAACTGACACCCAGGACAGTGGCTTGTGAGTTTTGTTTTCCCGGGAAAAAGCCTGTAGAATGGTTCAGGGTCCTGAGGCCTTAAATTGCCGCGTGCCTCCTGGAATTCCGCCTCTCGCAGGATGCCTCCCAGACGCAAGGTGGCACCAGTGCCAACTTGGTCTGGTTTGAGAGTGCCGAGTGGGTCCTGAAAACTGACACCCAGAACAGTGGCTTCTGAATTTTGTTTTCCAGGGAAAAAGCCTGTAGAATAGTTTTGGGTCCTGCGGCCTTAAATTGCCGGGTGACACCTGGAATTCCGACTCTCGCAGGATGCCTCCCAGACGCAAGGTGGCACCAGTGCCAACTTGGTCTGGTTTGAGAGTGCCAAGTGGGTCCTGAAAACTGACACCCAGAACAGTGGCTTGTGAGTTTTGTTTCCCAGGGAAAAAGCCTGTACAATGGTTTAGGGTCCTGCGGCCTTAAATTGCCGGGTGCCTCCTGGAATTCGGCGTCTTGCAAGATGCCTCCCAGACGCAAGGTGGCACCAGTGCCAACTTGGTCTGCTTTGAGAGTGTCAAGTGGGTCCTGCAAACTGACACCCAGAACAGTGGCTTGTGAGTTTTGTTTCCCAGGGAAAAAGCCTGTACAATGGTTCAGGGTCCTGAACAATGGTTCAGGGTCCTGCGGCCTTAAATTGCCGGGTGCCTCCTGGAATTCGGCGTCTTGCAAGATGCCTCCCAGACGCAAGGTGGCACCAGTGCCAACTTGGTCTGGTTTGAGAGTGCCAAGTGGGTCCTGCAAACTGACACCCAGAACAGTGGCTTCTGAATTTTGTTTTCCCGGGAAAAAGCCTGTAGAATGGTTTTGGGTCCTGCGGCCTTAAGTTGCCGGGTGCCTCCTGAAATTCCGCCTCTCGCAGGATGCCTCCCAGACGCAACATGACACCAGTGCCAACTTGGTCTGGTTTAAGAGTGCCAAGTGTGTCCTGCAAACTGACACCCAGAACAGTGGCTTGTGAGTTTTGTTTCCCAGGGAAAAAGCCTGTGCAATGGTTCAGGGGCCTGAGGCCTTAAATTGCTCGGTTGCCTCCTGGAATTGCGCCTCTCGCAGGATGCCCCCCAGACGCAAGGTGGCACCAGTGCCAACTTGGCCTGCTTTGAGAGTGCCAAGTGGGTCCTGAAAACTGACACCCAGAACAGTGGCTTGTGGGTTTAGTTTCCCAGGGAAAAAGCCTGTACAATGGTTCAGGGTCCTGCGGACTTAAATTGCCGGGTACCTCCTGGAATTCCGCATCTCACCAGATGTTTCCCAGACGCTAAGCAACACCAGTGCCAACTTGGTCTGGTTTGAGAGTGCCAAGTGGGTCCTGGAAACTGACACCCAGAACAGTGGCTTGTGAGTTTTGTTTCCCAGGGAAAAAGCCTGTACAATGGTTCAGGGTCCTGCGGCCTTAAATTGCCGGGTGCCTCCTGGAATTTGGCGTCTTGCAAGATGCCTCCCAGACGCAAGGTGGCACCAGTGCCAACTTGGTCTGCTCTGAGAGTGCCAAGTGGGTCCTGTAAACTGACACCCAGGACAGTGGCTTCTTAATTTTGTTTTCCCAGGAAAAAGCCTGTAGAATGGTTTTGGGTCCTGAGGCCTTAAATTGCCGGGTGCCTCCTGGAATTCCGCCTCTCGCAGGATGCCTCCCAGACGCAAGGTGGCACCAGTGCCAACTTGGTCTGCTTTGAGAGTGTCAAGTGGGTCCTGAAAACTGACACCCAGAACAGTGGCTTGTGATTTTTGTTTCCCAGGGTAAAAGCCTGTACAATGGTTCAGGGTCCTGCGGCCTTAAATTGCCGGGTGACTCCTGGAATTCGGCCTCTCGCAGGATGACTCCCAGATGCAAGGTGGCAACAGTTCCAACTTGGTCTGGTTTAAGAGTGCCAAGTGGGTCCTGAAAACTGACACCCAGAACAGTGACTTGTGAGTTTTGTTTCCCAAGGAAAAAGCCTGTACAATGGTTCAGGGTCCTGCGGCCTTAAATTGCCGGGTGCCTCCTGGAATTCGGCCTCTCGCAGGATGCCTCCCAGACGCAAAATGGCACCAGTGCCAACTTGGTCTGGTTTAAGAGTGTCAAGTGGGTCCTGAAAACTGACACCCAGAACAGTGGCTTGTGAGTTTTGTTTCCCAGGGAAAAAACCTGTACAATGGTTCAGGGTCCTGCGGCCTTAAATTGCCGGGTGCCTCCTGGAATTCGGCCTCTCGCAGGATGCCTCCCAGACACAAGGTGGCACCAGTGCAAACTTTGTCTGGTTTAAGAGTGCCAGGGGGCTCCTGCAAACTGACACCCAGAACAGTGGCTTGTGAGTTTTGTTTCCCAGGGAAAAAGCCTGTACAATGGTTCAGGGTCCTGCGGCCTTAAATTGCCGGGTGCCTCCTGGAATTGCACCTCTCGCAGGATATCTCCCAGACGCAAGGTGGCACCAGTGCCAACTTGGTCTGGTTTGAGAGTGCCAGGTGGCTCCTGCAAACTGACACCCTGAACAGTGGCTTGTGAGTTTTGTTTCCCAGGGAAAAAGCCTTTACAATGTTTCAGGGTCCTGCGGCCTTAAATTGCCGGGTGCCTCCTGGAATTCCGCCTCTCGCAGGATGCCTCCCAGACGCAAGGTGGCACCAGTGCCAACTTGGTCTGGTTTGAGAGTGAAAAGGGGGTCCTGAAAACTGACACGCAGAACAGTGGCTTGTGAGTTTTGTTTCCCAGGGAAAAATCCTGTACAATGGTTCAGGGGCCTGAGGCCATAAGTTGCCGGGTGCCTCCTGGACATCTGCCTCTCACAGGATGCCTCCCAGGCACAACATGACACCAGTGCCAACTTGGTCTGGTTTAAGAGTGCCAAGTGGGTCCTGAAAAATGACACCCAGAACAGTGGCTTGTGAGTTTTGTTTCCCAGGGAAAAAGCCTGTACAATGGTTTAGGGTCCTGCGGCCTTAAATTGCTGGGTGCCTCCTGGAATTCGGCGTCTTGCAAGATGCCTCCCAGACGCAAGGTGGCACCAGTGCCAACTTGGTCTGGTTTGAGAGTGCCAAGTCGGTCCTGCAAACTGACACCCAGAACAGTGGCTTCTGAATTTTGTTTTTCAGGGAAAAAGCCTGTAGAATGATTTTGGGTCCTGCGGCCTTAAATTGCCGGGTGCCTCCTGGAATTCCGCCTCTCGCAGGATGCCTCCCAGACGCAAGGTGGCACCAGTGCCAACTTGGTCTGGTTTGAGAGTGCCAGGTGGCTCCTGCAAACTGACACCCAGAACAGTGGCTTGTGAGATTTTTTTCCCCCGGGAAAAAGCCTGTACAATGGTTAAGGGTCCTGCGGCCTTAAATTGCCGGGTGCCTCCTTGAATTGCGCCTCTCGCAGGATGCCTCCCAGACGCAAGGTGGCACCAGTGCCAACTTGGTCTGGTTTGAGAGTGCCAGGTGGCTCCTGCAAACTGACACCCAGAACAGTGGCTTGTGAGTTTTCTTTCCCAGGGAAAAAGCCTGTAAAATGGTTTAGGTTAATTTCGCCTTTAATAGCCGGGTGCCACCTGGTGATCCGCCTCTCTCAGGATGCCTCCCAGACGCAAGGTGGCACCAGTGCCAACTTGGTCTGCTTTGAGAGTGTCAAGTGGGTCCTGAAAACTGACACCCATAACAGTGGCTTGTGAGTTTTGTTTCCCAGGGAAAAAGCCTGTACAATGGTTCAGGGTCCTGCGGCCTTAAATTGCCGGGTGCCTCCTTGAATTGCGCCTCTCGCAGGATGCCTCCCAGACGCAAGGTGGCACCAGTGCCAACTTGGTCTGGTTTGAGAGTGCCAGGTGGCTCCTGCAAACTGACACCCAGAACAGTGGCTTGTGAGTTTTCTTTCCCAGGGAAAAAGCCTGTAAAATGGTTTAGGTTAATTTCGCCTTTAATAGCCGGGTGCCACCTGGTGATCCGCCTCTCTCAGGATGCCTCCCAGACGCAAGGTGGCACCAGTGCCAACTTGGTCTGCTTTGAGAGTGTCAAGTGGGTCCTGAAAACTGACACCCATAACAGTGGCTTGTGAGTTTTGTTTCCCAGGGTAAAAGCCTGTACAATGGTTCAGGGTCCTGCGGCCTTAAATTGCCGGGTGACTCCTGGAATTCGGCCTCTCGCAGGATGACTCCCAGATGCAAGGTGGCAACAGATCCAACTTGGTCTGGTTTAAGAGTGCCAAGTGGGTCCTGAAAACTGACACCCAGAACAGTGACTTGTGAGTTTTGTTTCACAAGGAAAAAGCCTGTACAATGGTTCAGGGGCCTGAGGCCTTAAATTGCCGGGGGCCTCCTGGAATTCGGCCTCTCGCAGGATGCCTCCCAAACGCAAAATGGCACCAGTGCCAACTTGATCTGGTTTAAGTGTGCCAAGTGGGTCCTGAAAACTGACACCCAGAAAAGTGGCTTGTGAGTTTTGTTTCCCAGGGAAAAAGCCTGTACAATGGTTCAGGGGCCTGTCGCCTTAAATTGCCGTGTGCCTCCTGGAGATCCGCCTCTCACAGGATGCCTCCCAGGCGCAACATGACACCAGTGCCAACTTGGTCTGGTTTGAGAGTGCCTGGTGGCTCCTGCAAACTGACACCCAGAACAGTGGTTTGTGAGTTTTGTTTCCCAGGGAAAAAGCCTTTACAATGTTTCAGGGTCCTGCGGACTTAAATTGCCGGGTGCCTCCTGGAATTCCGCATCTCACCAGATGTTTCCCAGACGCTAAGCAACAACAGTGCCAACTTAGTCTGGTTTAAGAGTGCCAAGGGGGTCCTGGAAACTGACACCCAGGACAGTGGCTTGTGAGTTTTGTTTTCCCGGGAAAAAGCCTGTAGAATGGTTCAGGGTCCTGAGGCCTTAAATTGCCGCGTGCCTCCTGGAATTCCGCCTCTCGCAGGATGCCTCCCAGACGCAAGGTGGCACCAGTGCCAACTTGGTCTGGTTTGAGAGTGCCGAGTGGGTCCTGAAAACTGACACCCAGAACAGTGGCTTCTGAATTTTGTTTTCCAGGGAAAAAGCCTGTAGAATAGTTTTGGGTCCTGCGGCCTTAAATTGCCGGGTGACACCTGGAATTCCGACTCTCGCAGGATGCCTCCCAGACGCAAGGTGGCACCAGTGCCAACTTGGTCTGGTTTGAGAGTGCCAAGTGGGTCCTGAAAACTGACACCCAGAACAGTGGCTTGTGAGTTTTGTTTCCCAGGGAAAAAGCCTGTACAATGGTTTAGGGTCCTGCGGCCTTAAATTGCCGGGTGCCTCCTGGAATTCGGCGTCTTGCAAGATGCCTCCCAGACGCAAGGTGGCACCAGTGCCAACTTGGTCTGCTTTGAGAGTGCCAAGTGGGTCCTGCAAACTGACACCCAGAACAGTGGCTTCTGAATTTTGTTTCCCAGGGAAAAAGCCTGTACAATGGTTTTGGGTCCTGCGGCCTTAAGTTGCCGGGTGCCTCCTGAAATTCCGCCTCTCGCAGGATGCCTCCCAGACGCAACATGACACCAGTGCCAACTTGGTCTGGTTTAAGAGTGCAAAGTGTGTCCTGCAAACTGACACCCAGAACAGTGGCTTGTGAGTTTTGTTTCCCAGGGAAAAAGCCTGTGCAATGGTTCAGGGGCCTGCGGACTTAAATTGCCGGGTACCTCCTGGAATTCCGCATCTCACCAGATGTTTCCCAGACGCTAAGCAACACCAGTGCCAACTTGGTCTGGTTTGAGAGTGCCAAGTGGGTCCTGGAAACTGACACCCAGAACAGTGGCTTGTGAGTTTTGTTTCCCAGGGAAAAAGCCTGTACAATGGTTCAGGGTCCTGCGGCCTTAAATTGCCGGCTGCCTCCTGGATTTGGCGTCTTGCAAGATGCCTCCCAGACGCAAGGTGGCACCAGTGCCAACTTGGTCTGCTCTGAGAGTGCCAAGTGGGTCCTGTAAACTGACACCCAGGACAGTGGCTTCTGAATTTTGTTTTCCCAGGAAAAAGCCTGTAGAATGGTTTTGGGTCCTGAGGCCTTAAATTGCCGGGTGCCTCCTGGAATTCCGCCTCTCGCAGGATGCCTCCCAGACGCAAGGTGGCACCAGTGCCAACTTGGTCTGGTTTGAGAGTGCCAAGTGGGTCCTGAAAACTGACGCCCAGAACAGTGGCTTGTGAGTTTTGTTTCCCAGGGGAAAAGCCTGTACAATGGTTCAGGGGCCTGAGGCCTTAAATTGCCGGGTGCCTCCTGGAATTCGGAGTCTCGCAGGGTGCCTCCCAGACGCAAAATGACAACATTTCCAACTTGGTCTGGTTTGAGAGTGCCAAGTGGGTCCTGAAAACTGACGCCCAGAACAGTGGCTTGTGAGTTTTGTTTCCCAGGGTAAAAGCCTGTACAATGGTTCAGGGTCCTGCGGCCTTAAATTGCCGGGTGACTCCTGGAATTCGGCCTCTCGCAGGATGTCTCCCAGATGCAAGGTGGCAGCAGTTCCAACTTGGTCTGGTTTAAGAGTGCCAAGTGGGTCCTGAAAACTTACACCCAGAACAGTGACTTGTGAGTTTTGTTTCCCAAGGAAAAAGCCTGTACAATGGTTCAGGGGCCTGAGGCCTTAAATTGCCGGGTGCCTCCTGGAATTCGGCCTCTCGCAGGATGCCTCCCAGACGCAAAATGGCACCAGTGCCGACTTCGTCTGGTTTTAGAGTTCCAAGTGGGTCCTGAAAACAGACACCCAGAAAAGTGGCTTGTGAGTTTTGTTTCCCAGGGAAAAAGCCTGTACAATGGTTCAGGGGCCTGCGGCCTTAAATTGCCGGGTGCCTCCTGGAGATCCGCCTCTCACAGGATGCCTCCCAGGCGCAACATGACACCAGTGCCAACGTGGTCTGGTTTGAGAGTGCCAGGTGGCTCCTGCAAACTGACACCCAGAACAGTGGCTTGTGAGTTTTCTTTCCCAGGGAAAAAGCCTGTACAATGGTTCAGGGTCCTGCGGACTTAAATTGCCGGGTGCCTCCTTGAATTCCGCATCTCACCTGATGTTTCCCAGACGCTAAGCAACACCAGTGCCAACTTGGTTTGGTTTAAGAGTGCCAAGTGGGTCCTGGAAACTGACACCCAGGACAGTGGCTTGTGAGTTTTGTTTTCCCGGGAAAAAGCCTGTAGAATGGTTCAGGATCCTGCGGCCTTAAATTGCCGCGTGCCTCCTGGAATTCCGCCTCTCGCAGGATGCCTCCCAGACGCAAGGTGGCACCAGTGCCAACTTGGTCTGGTTTTAGAGTGCCGAGTGGGTCCTGAAAACTGACACCCAGAACAGTGGCTTCTGAATTTTGTTTTCCAGGGAAAAAGCCTGTAGAATAGTTTTGGGTCCTGCGGCCTTAAATTGCCGGGTGACACCTGGAATTCCGACTCTCGCAGGATGCCTCCCAGACGCAAGGTGGCACCAGTGCCAACTTGGTCTGGTTTGAGAGTGCCAAGTGGGTCCTGAAAACTGACACCCAGAACAGTGGCTTGTGAGTTTTGTTTCCCAGGGAAAAAGCCTGTACAATGGTTTAGGGTCCTGCGGCCTTAAATTGCTGGGTGCCTCCTGGAATTCGGCGTCTTGCAAGATGCCTCCCAGACGCAAGGTGGCACCAGTGCCAACTTGGTCTGGTTTGAGAGTGCCAAGTCGGTCCTGCAAACTGACACCCAGAACAGTGGCTTCTGAATTTTGTTTTTCAGGGAAAAAGCCTGTAGAATGATTTTGGGTCCTGCGGCCTTAAATTGCCGGGTGCCTCCTGGAATTCCGCCTCTCGCAGGATGCCTCCCAGACGCAAGGTGGCACCAGTGCCAACTTGGTCTGGTTTGAGAGTGCCAGGTGGCTCCTGCAAACTGACACCCAGAACAGTGGCTTGTGAGATTTTTTTCCCCCGGGAAAAAGCCTGTACAATGGTTAAGGGTCCTGCGGCCTTAAATTGCCGGGTGCCTCCTTGAATTGCGCCTCTCGCAGGATGCCTCCCAGACGCAAGGTGGCACCAGTGCCAACTTGGTCTGGTTTGAGAGTGCCAGGTGGCTCCTGCAAACTGACACCCAGAACAGTGGCTTGTGAGTTTTCTTTCCCAGGGAAAAAGCCTGTAAAATGGTTTAGGTTAATTTCGCCTTTAATAGCCGGGTGCCACCTGGTGATCCGCCTCTCTCAGGATGCCTCCCAGACGCAAGGTGGCACCAGTGCCAACTTGGTCTGCTTTGAGAGTGTCAAGTGGGTCCTGAAAACTGACACCCATAACAGTGGCTTGTGAGTTTTGTTTCCCAGGGTAAAAGCCTGTACAATGGTTCAGGGTCCTGCGGCCTTAAATTGCCGGGTGACTCCTGGAATTCGGCCTCTCGCAGGATGACTCCCAGATGCAAGGTGGCAACAGATCCAACTTGGTCTGGTTTAAGAGTGCCAAGTAGGTCCTGAAAACTGACACCCAGAACAGTGACTTGTGAGTTTTGTTTCACAAGGAAAAAGCCTGTACAATGGTTCAGGGGCCTGAGGCCTTAAATTGCCGGGGGCCTCCTGGAATTCGGCCTCTCGCAGGATGCCTCCCAAACGCAAAATGGCACCAGTGCCAACTTGGTCTGGTTTGAGAGTGCCAAGTGGGTCCTGAAAACTGACGCCCAGAACAGTGGCTTGTGAGTTTTGTTTCCCAGGGGAAAAGCCTGTACAATGGTTCAGGGGCCTGAGGCCTTAAATTGCCGGGTGCCTCCTGGAATTCGGAGTCTCGCAGGGTGCCTCCCAGACGCAAAATGACAACATTTCCAACTTGGTCTGGTTTGAGAGTGCCAAGTGGGTCCTGAAAACTGACGCCCAGAACAGTGGCTTGTGAGTTTTGTTTCCCAGCGTAAAAGCCTGTACAATGGTTCAGGGTCCTGCGGCCTTAAATTGCCGGTGACTCCTGGAATTCGGCCTCTCGCAGGATGTCTCCCAGATGCAAGGTGGCAGCAGTTCCAACTTGGTCTGGTTTAAGAGTGCCAAGTGGGTCCTGAAAACTTACACCCAGAACAGTGACTTGTGAGTTTTGTTTCCCAAGGAAAAAGCCTGTACAATGGTTCAGGGGCCTGAGGCCTTAAATTGCCGGGTGCCTCCTGGAATTCGGCCTCTCGCAGGATGCCTCCCAGACGCAAAATGGCACCAGTGCCGACTTCGTCTGGTTTTAGAGTTCCAAGTGGGTCCTGAAAACAGACACCCAGAAAAGTGGCTTGTGAGTTTTGTTTCCCAGGGAAAAAGCCTGTACAATGGTTCAGGGGCCTGCGGCCTTAAATTGCCGGGTGCGTCCTGGAGATCCGCCTCTCACAGGATGCCTCCCAGGCGCAACATGACACCAGTGCCAACGTGGTCTGGTTTGAGAGTGCCAGGTGGCTCCTGCAAACTGACACCCAGAACAGTGGCTTGTGAGTTTTCTTTCCCAGGGAAAAAGCCTGTACAATGGTTCAGGGTCCTGCGGACTTAAATTGCCGGGTGCCTCCTTGAATTCCGCATCTCACCTGATGTTTCCCAGACGCTAAGCAACACCAGTGCCAACTTGGTTTGGTTTAAGAGTGCCAAGTGGGTCCTGGAAACTGACACCCAGGACAGTGGCTTGTGAGTTTTGTTTTCCCGGGAAAAAGCCTGTAGAATGGTTCAGGATCCTGCGGCCTTAAATTGCCGCGTGCCTCCTGGAATTCCGCCTCTCGCAGGATGCCTCCCAGACGCAAGGTGGCACCAGTGCCAACTTGGTCTGGTTTTAGAGTGCCGAGTGGGTCCTGAAAACTGACACCCAGAACAGTGGCTTCTGAATTTTGTTTTCCAGGGAAAAAGCCTGTAGAATAGTTTTGGGTCCTGCGGCCTTAAATTGCCGGGTGACACCTGGAATTCCGACTCTCGCAGGATGCCTCCCAGACGCAAGGTGGCACCAGTGCCAACTTGGTCTGGTTTGAGAGTGCCAAGTGGGTCCTGAAAACTGACACCCAGAACAGTGGCTTGTGAGTTTTGTTTCCCAGGGAAAAAGCCTGTACAATGGTTTAGGGTCCTGCGGCCTTAAATTGCCAGGTGCCTCCTGGAATTCGGCGTCTTGCAAGATGCCTCCCAGACGCAAGGTGGCACCAGTGCCAACTTGGTCTGCTTTGAGAGTGTCAAGTGGGTCCTGCAAACTGACACCCAGAACAGTGGCTTGTGAGTTTTGTTTCCCAGGGAAAAAGCCTGTACAATGGTTCAGGGTCCTGAACAATGGTTCAGGGTCCTGCGGCCTTAAATTGCCGGGTGCCTCCTGGAATTCGGCGTCTTGCAAGATGCCTCCCAGACGCAAGGTGGCACCAGTGCCAACTTGGTCTGGTTTGAGAGTGCCAAGTGGGTCCTGCAAACTGACACCCAGAACAGTGGCTTCTGAATTTTGTTTTCCCGGGAAAAAGCCTGTAGAATGGTTTTGGGTCCTGCGGCCTTAAGTTGCCGGGTGCCTCCTGAAATTCCGCCTCTCGCAGGATGCCTCCCAGACGCAACATGACACCAGTGCCAACTTGGTCTGGTTTAAGAGTGCCAAGTGTGTCCTGCAAACTGACACCCAGAACAGTGGCTTGTGAGTTTTGTTTCCCAGGGAAAAAGCCTGTGCAATGGTTCAGGGGCCTGAGGCCTTAAATTGCTCGGTTGCCTCCTGGAATTGCGCCTCTCGCAGGATGCCTCCCAGACGCAAGGTGGCACCAGTGCCAACTTGGCCTGCATTGAGAGTGCCAAGTGGGTCCTGAAAACTGACACCCAGAACAGTGGCTTGTGGGTTTAGTTTCCCAGGGAAAAAGCCTGTACAATGGTTCAGGGTCCCTCAGACTTAAATTGCCGGGTACCTCCTGGAATTCCGCATCTCACCAGATGTTTCCCAGACGCTAAGCAACACCAGTGCCAACTTGGTCTGGTTTGAGAGTGCCAAGTGGGTCCTGGAAACTGACACCCAGAACAGTGGCTTGTGAGTTTTGTTTCCCAGGGAAAAAGCCTGTACAATGGTTCAGGGTCCTGCGGCCTTAAATTGCCGGCTGCCTCCTGGAATTTGGCGTCTTGCAAGATGCCTCCCAGACGCAAGGTGGCACCAGTGCCAACTTGGTCTGCTCTGAGAGTGCCAAGTGGGTCCTGTAAACTGACACCCAGGACAGTGGCTTCTGAATTTTGTTTTCCCAGGAAAAAGCCTGTAGAATGGTTTTGGGTCCTGAGGCCTTAAATTGCCGGGTGCCTCCTGGAATTCCGCCTCTCGCAGGATGCCTCCCAGACGCAAGGTGGCACCAGTGCCAACTTGGTCTGCTTTGAGAGTGTCAAGTGGGTCCTGAAAACTGACACCCAGAACAGTGGCTTGTGATTTTTGTTTCCCAGGGTAAAAGCCTGTACAATGGTTCAGGGTCCTGCGGCCTTAAATTGCCGGGTGACTCCTGGAATTCGGCCTCTCGCAGGATGACTCCCAGATGCAAGGCGGCAACAGTTCCAACTTGGTCTGGTTTAAGAGTGCCAAGTGGGTCCTGCAAACTGACACCCAGAACAGTGACTTGTGAGTTTTGTTTCCCAAGGAAAAAGCCTGTACAATGTTTCAGGGTCCTGCGGACTTAAATTTCCAGGTGCCTCCTGGAATTCGGCGTCTTGCAAGATGCCTCCCAGACGCAAGGTGGCACCAGTGCCAACTTGGTCTGGTTTGAGAGTGCCAAGTGGGTCCTGAAAACTTAAACCCAGGAAAGTGGCTTCTGAATTTTGTTTTCCAGGGAAAAAGCCTGTAGAATGGTTTTGGGTCCTGCGGCCTTAAATTGCCGGGTGCCTCCTGGAATTCCGCCTCTCGCAGAATGCCTCCCAGACGCTAAGTGGCACCAGTGCCAACTTGGTCTGGTTTGAGAGTGCAAAGTGGGTCCTGAAAACTGACACGCAGAACAGTGGCTTGTGAGTTTTGTTTCCCAGGGAAAAATCCTGTACAATGGTTCAGGGGCCTGAGGCCATAAGTTGCCGGGTGCCTCCTGGACATCTGCCTCTCACAGGATGCCTCCCAGGCACAACATGACACCAGTGCCAACTTGGTCTGGTTTAAGAGTGCCAAGTGGGTCCTGAAAAATGACACCCAGAACAGTGGCTTGTGAGTTTTGTTTCCCAGGGAAAAAGCCTGTACAATGGTTTAGGGTCCTGCGGCCTTAAATTGCCGGGTGCCTCCTGGAATTCGGCGTCTTGCAAGATGCCTCCCAGACGCAAGGTGGCACCAGTGCCAACTTGGTCTGGTTTGAGAGTGCCAAGTCGGTCCTGCAAACTGACACCCAGAACAGTGGCTTCTGAATTTTGTTTTTAAGGGAAAAAGCCTGTAGAATGATTTTGGGTCCTGCGGCCTTAAATTGCCGGGTGCCTCCTGGAATTCCGCCTCTCGCAGGATGCCTCCCAGACGCAAGGTGGCACCAGTGCCAACTTGGTCTGGTTTGAGAGTGCCAAGTGGGTCCTGAAAACTGACACCCAGAACAGTGGCTTGTTAGATTTTTTTCCCCAGGGAAAAAGCCTGTACTATGGTTAAGGGTCCTGCGGCCTTAAATTGCCGGGTGCCTCCTTGAATTGCGCCTCTCGCAGGATGCCTCCCAGACGCAAGGTGGCACCAGTGCCAACTTGGTCTGGTTTGAGAGTGCCAGGTGGCTCCTGCAAACTGACACCCAGAACAGTGGCTTGTGAGTTTTCTTTCCCAGGGAAAAAGCCTGTAAAATGGTTTAGGTTAATTTCGCCTTTAATAGCCGAGTGCCACCTGGAGATCCGCCTCTCTCAGGATGCCTCCCAGACGCAAGGTGGCACCAGTGCCAACTTGGTCTGCTTTGAGAGTGTCAAGTGGGTCCTGAAAACTGACACCCAGAACAGTGGCTTGTGAGTTTTGTTTCCCAGGGAAAAAGCCTGTACAATGGTTCAGGGTCCTGCGGACTTAAATTGCCGGGTGCCTCCTGGAATTCCGCCTGTCGCAGGATGCCTCCCAGACGCAAGGTGGCACCAGTGCCAACTTGGTCTGCTTTGAGAGTGCCAAGTGGGTCCTGAAAACTGACACCCAGGACAGTGGCTTCTGAATTTTGTTTTCCCAGGGAAAAAGCCTGTAGAATGGTTTTGGGTCCTGCGGCCTTAAATTGCCGGGTGCCTCCTGGAATTCCGCCTCTCGCAGGATGCCTCCTAAACGCAAGGTGGCACCAGTTCCAACTTGGTCTGGTTTGAGAGTGCCAAGTGGGTCCTGAAAACTGACGCCCAAAACAGTGGCTTGTGAGTTTTATTTCCCAGGGGAAAAGCCTGTACAATGGTTCAGGATCCTGAGGCCTTAAATTGCCGGGTGCCTCCTGGAATTCGGACTCTCGCAGGGTGCCTCCCAGACGCAAAATGACACCATTTCCAACTTGGTCTGGTTTAAGAGTGCCAAGTGGGTCCTGAAATCTGACGCCCAGAACAGTGGCTTGTGAGTTTTGTTTCCCAGGGAAAAAGCCTGTACAATGGTTCAGGGTCCTGCGGACTTAAATTGCCGGGTGCCTCCTGGAATTCCGCCTGTCGCAGGATGCCTCCCAGACGCAAGGTGGCACCAGTGCCAACTTGGTCTGCTTTGAGAGTGCCAAGTGGGTTTTGAAAACTGACACCCAGGACAGTGGCTTCTGAATTTTGTTTTCCCAGGGAAAAAGCCTGTAGAATGGTTTTGGGTCCTGCGGCCTTAAATTGCCGGGTGCCTCCTGGAATTCCGCCTCTCGCAGGATGCCTCCCAGACGCAAGGTGGCACCAGTTCCAACTTGGTCTGGTTTAAGAGTGCCAAGTGGGTCCTGATAACTGACGCCCAAAACAGTGGCTTGTGAGTTTTATTTCCCAGGGGAAAAGCCTGTACAATGGTTCAGGATCCTGAGGCCTTAAATTGCCGGGTGCCTCCTGGAATTCGGACTCTCGCAGGGTGCCTCCCAGACGCAAAATGACACCATTTCCAACTTGGTCTGGTTTGAGAGTGCCAAGTGGGTCCTGAAAACTGACACCCAGAACAGTGGCTTGTGAGTTTTGTTTCCCAGGGTAAAAGCCTGTACAATGGTTCAGGGTCCTGCGGCCTTAAATTGCCGGGTGACTTCTGGAATTCGGCCTCTCGCAGGATGCCTCCCAGATGCAAGGTGGCAACAGTTCCAACTCTGTCTGGTTTAAGAGTGCCAAGCGGGTCCTGAAAACTGACACCCAGAACAGTGACTTGTGAGTTTTGTTTCCCAAGGAAAAAGCCTGTACAATGGTTCAGGGTCCTGCGGCCTTAAATTGCCGGGTGCCTCCTGGAATTCGGCCTCTCGCAGGATGCCTCCCAGACGCAAAATGGCACCAGTGCCGACTTCGTCTGGTTTAAGAGTTCCAAGTGGGTCCTGAAAACAGACACCCAGAAAAGTGGCTTGTGAGTTTTGTTTCCCAGGGAAAAAGCCTGTACAATGGTTCAGGGGCCTGCGGCCTTAAATTGCCAGGTGCGTCCTGGAGATCCGCCTCTCACAGGATGCCTCCCAGGCACAACATGACACCAGTGCCAACTTGGTCTGGTTTGAGAGTGCCAGGTGGCTCCTGCAAACTGACACCCAGAACAGTGGCTTGTGAGTTTTCTTTCCCAGGGAAAAAGCCTGTACAATGGTTCAGGGTCCTGCGGACTTAAATTGCCGGGTGCCTCCTTGAATTCCGCATCTCACCTGATGTTTCCCAGACGCTAAGCAACACCAGTGCCAACTTGGTTTGGTTTAAGAGTGCCAAGTGTGTCCTGAAAAATGACACCCAGAACAGTGGCTTGTGAGTTTTGTTTCCCAGGGAAAAAGCCTGTACAATGGTTTAGGGTCCTGCGGCCTTAAATTGCCGGGTGCCTCCTGGAATTCGTCGTCTTGCAAGATGCCTCCCAGACGCAAGGTGGCACCAGTGCCAACTTGGTCTGGTTTGAGAGTGCCAAGTCGGTCCTGCAAACTGACACCCAAAACAGTGGCTTCTGAATTTTGTTTTTCAGGGAAAAAGCCTGTAGAATGATTTTGGGTCCTGCGGCCTTAAATTGCCGGGTGCCTCCTGGAATTCCGACTCTCGCAGGATGCCTCCCAGACGCAAGGTGGCACCAGTGCCAACTTGGTCTGGTTTGAGAGTGCCAAGTGGGTCCTGAAAACTGACACCCAGAACAGTGGCTTGTGAGTTTTTTTTCCCAGGGAAAAAGCCTGTACAATGGTTCAGGGTCCTGCGGCCTTAAATTGCCGGGTGCCTCCTTGAATTGCGCCTCTCGCAGGATGCCTCCCAGACGCAAGGTGGCACCAGTGCCAACTTGGTCTGGTTTGAGAGTGCCAGGTGGCTCCTGCAAACTGACACCCAGAACAGTGGCTTGTGAGTTTTCTTTCCCAGGGAAAAAGCCTGTAAAATGGTTTAGGTTAATTTCGCCTTTAATAGCCGGGTGCCACCTGGAGATCCGCCTCTCTCAGGATGCCTCCCATATGCAAGGTGGCACCAGTGCCAACTTGGTCTGCTTTGAGAGTGTCAAGTGGGTCCTGAAAACTGACACCCAGAACAGTGGCTTGTGAGTTTTGTTTCCCAGGGTAAAAGCCTGTACAATGGTTCAGGGTCCTGCGGCCTTAAATTGCCGGGTGACTCCTGGAATTCGGCCTCTCGCAGGATGACTCCCAGATGCAAGGTGGCAACAGATCCAACTTGGTCTGGTTTAAGTGTGCCAAGTGGGTCCTGAAAACTGACACCCAGAAAAGTGGCTTGTGAGTTTTGTTTCCCAGGGAAAAAGCCTGTACAATGGTTCAGGGGCCTGCGGCCTTAAATTGCCGTGTGCCTCCTGGAGATCCGCCTCCCACAGTATGCCTCCCAGGCGCAACATGACACCAGTGCCAACTTGGTCTGGTTTGAGAGTGCCAGGTGGCTCCTGCAAACTGACACCCAGAACAGTGGTTTGTGAGTTTTTCTTTCCCAGGGAAAAAGCCTGTAAAATGGTTTAGGTTAATTTCGCCTTTAATAGCCGAGTGCCACCTGGAGATCCGCCTCTCTCAGGATGCCTCCCAGACGCAAGGTGGCACCAGTGCCAACTTGGTCTGCTTTGAGAGTGTCAAGTGGGTCCTGAAAACTGACACCCAGAACAGTGGCTTGTGAGTTTTGTTTCCCAGGGAAAAAGCCTGTACAATGGTTAAGGGTCCTGCGGACTTAAATTGCCGGGTGCCTCCTGGAATTCCGCCAGTCGCAGGATGCCTCCCAGACGCAAGGTGGCACCAGTGCCAACTTGGTCTGCTTTGAGAGTGCCAAGTGGGTCCTGAAAACTGACACCCAGGACAGTGGCTTCTGAATTTTGTTTTCCCAGGGAAAAAGCCTGTAGAATGGTTTTGGGTCCTGCGGCCTTAAATTGCCGGGTGCCTCCTGGAATTCCGCCTCTCGCAGGATGCCTCCCAGACGCAAGGTGGCACCAGTTCCAACTTGGTCTGGTTTAAGAGTGCCAAGTGGGTCCTGATAACTGACGCCCAAAACAGTGGCTTGTGAGTTTTATTTCCCAGGGGAAAAGCCTGTACAATGGTTCAGGATCCTGAGGCCTTAAATTGCCGGGTGCCTCCTGGAATTCGGACTCTCGCAGGGTGCCTCCCAGACGCAAAATGACACCATTTCCAACTTGGTCTGGTTTGAGAGTGCCAAGTGGGTCCTGAAAACTGACACCCAGAACAGTGGCTTGTGAGTTTTGTTTCCCAGGGTAAAAGCCTGTACAATGGTTCAGGGTCCTGCGGCCTTAAATTGCCGGGTGACTCCTGGAATTCGGCCTCTCGCAGGATGCCTCCCAGATGCAAGGTGGCAACAGTTCCAACTTGGTCTGGTTTAAGAGTGCCAAGTGGGTCCTGAAAACTGACACCCAGAACAGTGACTTGTGAGTTTTGTTTCCCAAGGAAAAAGCCTGTACAATGGTTCAGGGTCCTGCGGCCTTAAATTGCCGGGTGCCTCCTGGAATTCGGCCTCTCGCAGGATGCCTCCCAGACGCAAAATGGCACCAGTGCCAACTTGGTCTGGTTTAAGAGTGTCAAGTGGGTCCTGAAAACTGACACCCAGAAAAGTGGCTTGTGAGTTTTGTTTCCCAGGGAAAAAGCCTGTACAATGGTTCAGGGTCCTGCGGCCTTAAATTGCCGGGTGCCTCCTGGAATTGCACCTCTCGCAGGATATCTCCCAGACGCAAGGTGGCACCAGTGCCAACTTGGTCTGGTTTGAGAGTGCCAGGTGGCTCCTGCAAACTGACACCCAGAACAGTGGCTTGTGAGTTTTGTTTCCCAGGGAAAAAGCCTGTACAATGGTTCAGGGTCCTGAGGCCTTAAATTGCCGGGTGCCTCCTGGAATTCGGCGTCTTGCAAGATGCCTCCCAGACGCAAGGTGGCACCAGTGCCAACTTGGTCTGGTTTGAGAGTGCCAAGTGGGTCCTGAAAACTGACACCCAGGACAGTGGCTTCTGAATTTTGTTTTCCAGGGAAAAAGCCTGTAGAATGGTTTTGGGTCCTGCGGCCTTAAATTGCCGGGTGCCTCCTGGAATTCCGCCTCTCGCAGGATGCCTCCCAGACGCTAAGTGGCACCAGTGCCAACTTGGTCTGGTTTGAGAGTGCAAAGTGGGTCCTGAAAACTGACACGCAGAACAGTGGCTTGTGAGTTTTGTTTCCCAGGGAAAAATCCTGTAAAATGGTTCAGGGGCCTGAGGCCATAAGTTGCCGGGTGCCTCCTGGACATCCGCCTCTCACAGGATGCCTCCCAGGCACAACATGA
This sequence comes from Fringilla coelebs, assembly GCF_963513975.1. Taxonomy (NCBI): domain Eukaryota; kingdom Metazoa; phylum Chordata; class Aves; order Passeriformes; family Fringillidae; genus Fringilla; species Fringilla coelebs. The sequence goes on from NW_028167527.1 coordinate 485,048, forward strand.
CACCAGTGCCAACTTGGTCTGGTTTAAGAGTGCCAAGTGGGTCCTGAAAACTGACACCCAGAACAGTGGCTTGTGAGTTTTGTTTCCCAGGGAAAAAGCCTGTACAATGGTTTAGGGTTCTGCGGCCTTAAATTGCCGGGTGCCTCCTGGAATTTGGCGTCTTGCAAGATGCCTCCCAGACGCAAGGTGGCACCAGTGCCAACTTGGTCTGGTTTGAGAGTGCCAAGTCGGTCCTGCAAACTGACACCCAGAACAGTGGCTTCTGAATTTTGTTTTTCAGGGAAAAAGCCTGTAGAATGATTTTGGTCCTGCGGCCTTAAATTGCCGGGTGCCTCCTGGAATTCCGACTCTCGCAGGATGCCTCCCAGACGCAAGGTGGCACCAGTGCCAACTTGGTCTGGTTTGAGAGTGCCAAGTGGGTCCTGAAAACTGACACCCAGAACAGTGGCTTGTGAGTTTTTTTTCCCAGGGAAAAAGCCTGTACAATGGTTCAGGGTCCTGCGGCCTTAAATTGCCGGGTGCCTCCTTGAATTGCGCCTCTCGCAGGATGCCTCCCAGACGCAAGGTGGCACCAGTGCCAACTTGGTCTGGTTTGAGAGTGCCAGGTGGCTCCTGCAAACTGACACCCAGAACAGTGGCTTGTGAGTTTTGTTTCCCAGGGAAAAAGCCTGTAAAATGGTTTAGGTTAATTTCGCCTTTAATAGCCGGGTGCCACCTGGAGATCCGCCTCTCTCAGGATGCCTCCCATATGCAAGGTGGCACCAGTGCCAACTTGGTCTGCTTTGAGAGTGTCAAGTGGGTCCTGAAAACTGACACCCAGAACAGTGGCTTGTGAGTTTTGTTTCCCAGGGTAAAAGCCTGTACAATGGTTCAGGGTCCTGCGGCCTTAAATTGCCGGGTGACTCCTGGAATTCGGCCTCTCGCAGGATGACTCCCAGATGCAAGGTGGCAACAGATCCAACTTGGTCTGGTTTAAGAGTGCCAAGTGGGTCCTGAAAACTGACACCCAGAACAGTGACTTGTGAGTTTTGTTTCACAAGGAAAAAGCCTGTAAAATGGTTCAGGGGCCTGAGGCCTTAAATTGCCGGGGGCCTCCTGGAATTCGGCGTCTCGCAGGATGCCTCCCAGACGCAAAATGGCACCAGTGCCAACTTGGTCTGGTTTATGTGTGCCAAGTGGGTCCTGAAAACTGACACCCAGCAAAGTGGCTTGTGAGTTTTGTTTCCCAGGGAAAAAGCCTGTACAATGGTTCAGGGGCCTGCGGCCTTAAATTGCCGGGTGCCTCCTGGAGATCCGCCTCTCGCAGGATGCCTCCCAGACGCAAGGTGGCACCAGTGCCAACTTGGTCTGGTTTGAGAGTGCCTGGTGGCTCCTGCAAACTGACACCCAGAACAGTGGTTTGTGAGTTTTGTTTCCCAGGGAAAAAGCCTTTAAAATGTTTCAGGGTCCTGCGGACTTAAATTGCCGGGTGGCTCCTGGAATTCGGCCTCTCGCAGGATGCCTCCCAGACGCAAAATGACACCATTTCCACCTTGGTCTGGTTTGAGAGTGCCAAGTGGGTCCTGAAAAATGACACCCAGAACAGTGGCTTGTGAGTTTTGTTTCCCAGGGAAAAAGCCTGTACAATGGTTCAGGGTCCTGCGGCCTTAAATTGCCGGGTGCCTCCTGGAATTGCACCTCTCGCAGGATATCTCCCAGACGCAAGGTGGCACCAGTGCCAACTTGGTCTGGTTTGAGAGTGCCAAGTGGGTCCTGAAAACTGACGCCCAGAACAGTGGCTTGTGAGTTTTGTTTCCCAGGGGAAAAGCCTGTACAATGGTTCAGGGGCCTGAGGCCTTAAATTGCCGGGTGCCTCCTGGAATTCGGAATCTCGCAGGATGCCTCCCAGACGCAAAATGACACCATTTCCAACTTGGTCTGGTTTGAGAGTGCCAAGTGGGTCCTGAAAACTGACGCCCAGAACAGTGGCTTGTGAGTTTTGTTTCCCAGGGTAAAAGCCTTTACAATGGTTCAGGGTCCTGCGGCCTTAAATTGCCGGGTGACTCCTGGAATTCGGCCTCTCGCAGGATGTCTCCCAGGTGCAAGGTGGCACCAGTTCCAACTTGGTCTGATTTAAGAGTGCCAAGTGGGTCCTGAATACTTACACCCAGAACAGTGACTTGTGAGTTTTGTTTCCCAAGGAAAAAGCCTGTGCAATGGTTCAGGGGCCTGAGGCCTTAAATTGCCGGGTGCCTCCTGGAATTCGGCCTCTCGCAGGATGCCTCCCAGACGCAAAATGGCACCAGTGCCGACTTCGTCTGGTTTAAGAGTTCCAAGTGGGTCCTGAAAACTGACACCCAGAAAAGTGGCTAGTGAGTTTTGTTTCCCAGGGAAAAAGCCTGTACAATGGTTCAGGGGCCTGCGGCCTTAAATTGCCGGGTGTCTCCTGGAGATCCGCCTCTCACAGGATGCCTCCCAGGCGCAACATGACACCAGTGCCAACTTGGTCTGGTTTGAGAGTGCCAGGTGGCTCCTGCAAACTGACACCCAGAACAGTGGCTTGTGAGTTTTCTTTCCCAGGGAAAAAGCCTGTACAATGGTCCAGGGTCCTGCGGACTTAAATTGCCGGGTGCCTCCTGGACATCCGCCTCTCACAGGATGCCTCCCAGGCGCAACATGACACCAGTGCCAACTTGGTCTGGTTTGAGAGTGCCTGGTGGCTCCTGCAAACTGACACCCAGAACAGTGGTTTGTGAGTTTTGTTTCCCAGGGAAAAAGCCTTTACAATGTTTCAGGGTCCTGCGGACTTAAATTGCCGGGTGCCTCCTGGAATTCCGCATCTCACCAGATGTTTCCCAGACGCTAAGCAACACCAGTGCCAACTTAGTCTGGTTTAAGAGTGCCAAGTGGGTCCTGGAAACTGACACCCAGGACAGTGGCTTGTGAGTTTTGTTTCCAAGGGAAAAAGCCTGTACAATGGTTCAGGGGCCTGCGGCCTTAAATTGCCGCGTGCCTCCTGGAATTCCGCCTCTTGCAGGATGCCTCCCAGACGCAAGGTGGCACCAGTGCCAACTTGGTCTGGTTTGAGAGTGCCGAGTGGGTCCTGAAAACTGACACCCAGAACAGTGCCTTCTGAATTTTGTTTTCCAGGGAAAAAGCCTGTAGAATAGTTTTGGGTCCTGCGGCCTTAAATTGCCGGGTGACACCTGGAATTCCGACTCTCGCAGGATGCCTCCCAGACGCAAGGTGGCACCAGTGCCAACTTGGTCTGGTTTGAGAGTGCCAAGTGGGTCCTGAAAACTGACACCCAGAACAGTGGCTTGTGAGTTTTGTTTCCCAGGGAAAAAGCCTTTACAATGGTTTAGGGTCCTGCGGCCTTAAATTTCCGGGTGCCTCCTGGAATTCGGCGTCTTGCAAGATGCCTCCCAGACGCAAGGTGGCACCAGTGCCAACTTGGTCTGCTTTGAGAGTGTCAAGTGGGTCCTGCAAACTGACACCCAGAACAGTGGCTTGTGAGTTTTGTTTCCCAGGGAAAAAGCCTGTACAATGGTTCAGGGTCCTGAACAATGGTTCAGGGTCCTGCGGCCTTAAATTGCCGGGTGCCTCCTGGAATTCGGCGTCTTGCAAGATGCCGCCCAGACGCAAAATGGCACCAGTGCCAACTTGGTCTGGTTTGAGAGTGCCAAGTGGGTCCTGCAAACTGACACCCAGAACAGTGGCTTCTGAATTTTGATTTCCCGGGAAAAAGCCTGTAGAATGGTTTTGGGTCCTGCGGCCTTAAGTTGCCGGGTGCCTCCTGAAATTCCGCCTCTCGCAGGATGCCTCCCAGACGCAACATGACACCAGTGCCAACTTGGTCTGGTTTAAGAGTGCCAAGTGTGTCCTGCAAACTGACACCCAGAACAGTGGCTTGTGAGTTTTGTTTCCCAGGGAAAAAGCCTGTGCAATGGTTCAGGGGCCTGAGGCCTTAAATTGCCGGGTGACTCCTGGAATTGCGCCTCTCGCAGGATGCCTCCCGGACGCAAGGTGGCACCAGTGCCAACTTGGCCTGCTTTGAGAGTGCCAAGTGGGTCCTGAAAACTGACACCCAGAACAGTGGCTTGTGGTCTTAGTTTCCCAGGGAAAAAGCCTGTACAATGGTTCAGGGTCCTGCGGACTTAAATTGCCGGGTACCTCCTGGAATTCCGCATCTCACCAGATGTTTCCCAGACGCTAAGCAACACCAGTGCCAACTTGGTCTGGTTTGAGAGTGCCAAGTGGGTCCTGGAAACTGACACCCAGAACAGTGGCTTGTGAGTTTTGTTTCCCAGGGAAAAAGCCTGTACAATGGTTCAGGGTCCTGCGGCCTTAAATTGCCGGGTGCCTCCTGGAATTTGGCGTCTTGCAAGATGCCTCCCAGACGCAAGGTGGCACCAGTGCCAACTTGGTCTGCTCTGAGAGTGCCAAGTGGGTCCTGTAAACTGACACCCAGGACAGTGGCTTCTGAATTTTGTTTTCCCAGGAAAAAGCCTGTAGAATGGTTTTGGGTCCTGAGGCCTTAAATTGCCGGGTGCCTCCTGGAATTCCGCCTCTCGCAGGATGCCTCCCAGACGCAAGGTGGCACCCGTGCCAACTTGGTCTGGTTTGAGAGTGCCAAGTGGGTCCTGAAAACTGACGCCCAGAACAGTGGCTTGTGAGTTTTGTTTCCCAGGGGAAAAGCCTGTACAATGGTTCAGGGGCCTGAGGCCTTAAATTGCCGGGTGCCTCCTGGAATTCGGAGTCTCGCAGGGTGCCTCCCAGACGCAAAATGACACCATTTCCAACTTGGTCTGGTTTGAGAGTGCCAAGTGGGTCCTGAAAACTGACGCCCAGAACAGTGGCTTGTGAGTTTTGTTTCCCAGGGTAAAAGCCTGTACAATGGTTCAGGGGCCTGCGGCCTTAAATTGCCGGGTGACTCCTGGAATTCGGCCTCTCGCAGGATGTCTCCCAGATGCAAGGTGGCACCAGTGCCAACTTGGTCTGGTTTAAGAGTGCCAAGTGGGTCCTGAAAACTTACACCCAGAACAGTGACTTGTGAGTTTTGTTTCCCAAGGAAAAAGCCTGTAAATGGTTCAGGGGCCTGAGGCCTTAAATTGCCGGGTTCCTCCTGGAATTCGGCCTCTCGCAGGATGCCTCCCAGACGCAAAATGGCACCAGTGCCGACTTCGTCTGGTTTAAGAGTTCCAAGTGGGTCCTGAAAACAGACACCCAGAAAAGTGGCTTGTGAGTTTTGTTTCCCAGGGAAAAAGCCTGTACAATGGTTCAGGGGCCTGCGGCCTTAAATTGCCGGGTGCGTCCTGGAGATCCGCCTCTCACAGGATGCCTCCCAGGCGCAACATGACACCAGTGCCAACTTGGTCTGGTTTGAGAGTGCCAGGTGGCTCCTGCAAACTGACACCCAGAACAGTGGCTTGTGAATTTTCTTTCCCAGGGAAAAAGCCTGTACAATGGTTCAGGGTCCTGCGGACTTAAATTGCCGGGTGCCTCCTTGAATTCCGCATCTCACCTGATGTTTCCCAGACGGTAAGCAACACCAGTGCCAACTTGGTTTGGTTTAAGAGTGCCAAGTGTGTCCTGAAAAATGACACCCAGAACAGTGGCTTGTGAGTTTTGTTTCCCAGGGAAAAAGCCTGTACAATGGTTTAGAGTCCTGCGGCCTTAAATTGCCGGGTGCCTCCTGGAATTCGGCGTCTTGCAAGATGCCTCCCAGACGCAAGGTGGCACCAGTGCCAACTTGGTCTGGTTTGAGAGTGCCAAGTCGGTCCTGCAAACTGACACCCAGAACAGTGGCTTCTGAATTTTGTTTTTCAGGGAAAAAGCCTGTAGAATGATTTTGGGTCCTGCGGCCTTAAATTGCCGGGTGCCTCCTGGAATTCCGCCTCTCGCAGGATGCCTCCCAGACGCAAGGTGGCACCAGTGCCAACTTGGTCTGGTTTGAGAGTGCCAAGTGGGTCCTGAAAACTGACACCCAGAACAGTGGCTTGTGAGTTTTTTTTCCCAGGGAAAAAGCCTGTACAATGGTTCAGGGTCCTGCGGCCTTAAATTGCCGGGTGCCTCCTTGAATTGCGCCTCTCGCAGGATGCCTCCCAGACGCAAGGTGGCACCAGTGCCAACTTGGTCTGGTTTGAGAGTGCCAGGTGGCTCCTGCAAACTGACACCCAGAACAGTGGCTTGTGAGTTTTCTTTCCCAGGGAAAAAGCCTGTAAAATGGTTTAGGTTAATTTCGCCTTTAAAAGCCGAGTGCCACCTGGAGATCCGCCTCTCTCAGGATGCCTCCCAGACGCAAGGTGGCACCAGTGCCAACTTGGTCTGCTTTGAGAGTGTCAAGTGGGTCCTGAAAACTGACACCCAGAACAGTGGCTTGTGAGTTTTGTTTCCCAGGGTAAAAGCCTGTACAATGGTTCAGGGTCCTGCGGCCTTAAATTGCCGGGTGACTCCTGGAATTCGGCCTCTCGCAGGATGACTCCCAGACGCAAGGTGGCAACAGATCCAACTTGGTCTGGTTTAAGAGTGCCAAGTGGGTCCTGAAAACTGACACCCAGGACAGTGACTTGTGAGTTTTGTTTCACAAGGAAAAAGCCTGTACAATGGTTCAGGGGCCTGCGGCCTTAAATTGCCGTGTGCCTCCTGGAGATCCACCTCCCACAGGATGCCTCCCAGGCGCAACATGACACCAGTGCCAACTTGGTCTGGTTTGAGAGTGCCTGGTGGCTCCTGCAAACTGACACCCAGAACAGTGGTTTGTGAGTTTTCTTCCCCAGGGAAAAAGCCTGTAAAATGGTTTAGGTTAATTTCGCCTTTAATAGCCGAGTGCCACCTGGAGATCCGCCTCTCTCAGGATGCCTCCCAGACGCAAGGTGGCACCAGTGCCAACTTGGTCTGCTTTGAGAGTGTCAAGTGGGTCCTGAAAACTGACACCCAGAACAGTGGCTTGTGAGTTTTGTTTCCCAGGGAAAAAGCCTGTACAATGGTTCAGGGTCCTGCGGACTTAAATTGCCGGGTGCCTCCTGGAATTCCGCCTGTCGCAGGATGCCTCCCAGACGCAAGGTGGCACCAGTGCCAACTTGGTCTGCTTTGAGAGTGCCAAGTGGGTCCTGAAAACTGACACCCAGGACAGTGGCTTCTGAATTTTGTTTTCCCAGGGAAAAAGCCTGTAGAATGGTTTTGGGTCCTGCGGCCTTAAATTGCCGGGTGCCTCCTGGAATTCCGCCACTCGCAGGATGCCTCCCAGACGCAAGGTGGCACCAGTTCCAACTTGGTCTGGTTTGAGAGTGCCAAGTGGGTCCTGAAAACTGACGCCCAAAACAGTGGCTTGTGAGTTTTATTTCCCAGGGGAAAAGCCTGTACAATGGTTCAGGATCCTGAGGCCTTAAATTGCCGGGTGCCTCCTGGAATTCGGACTCTCGCAGGGTGCCTCCCAGACGCAAAATGACACCATTTCCAACTTGGTCTGGTTTGAGAGTGCCAAGTGGGTCCTGAAAACTGACGCCCAGAACAGTGGCTTGTGAGTTTTGTTTCCCAGGGTAAAAGCCTGTACAATGGTTCAGGGGCCTGCGGCCTTAAATTGCCGGGTGACTCCTGGAATTCGGCCTCTCGCAGGATGCCTCCCAGATGCAAAATGGCACCAGTGCCGACTTCGTCTGGTTTAAGAGTGCCAAGTGGGTCCTGAAAACTGACACCCAGAACAGTGACTTGTGAGTTTTGTTTCCCAAGGAAAAAGCCTGTACAATGGTTCAGGGTCCTGCGGCCTTAAATTGCCGGGTGCCTCCTGGAATTCGGCCTCTCGCAGGATGCCTCCCAGATGCAAAATGGCACCAGTGCCAACTTGGTCTGGTTTAAGAGTGTCAAGTGGGTCCTGAAAACTGACACCCAGAACAGTGGCTTGTGAGTTTTGTTTCCCAGGGAAAAAACCTGTACAATGGTTCAGGGTCCTGCGGCCTTAAAATGCCGGGTGCCTCCTGGAATTCGGCCTCTCGCAGGATGCCTCCCAGACACAAGGTGGCACCAGTACAAACTTTGTCTGGTTTAAGAGTGCCAGGTGGCTCCTGCAAACTGACACCCAGAACAGTGGCTTGTGAGTTTTGTTTCCCAGGGAAAAAGCCTGTACAATGGTTCAGGGTCCTGCGGCCTTAAATTGCCGGGTGCCTCCTGGAATTGCACCTCTCGCAGGATATCTCCCAGACGCAAGGTGGCACCAGTGCCAACTTGGTCTGGTTTGAGAGTGCCAGGTGGCTCCTGCAAACTGACACCCAGAACAGTGGCTTGTGAGTTTTGTTTCCCAGGGAAAAAGCCTGTACAATGGTTCAGGGTCCTGAGGCCTTAAATTGCCGGGTGCCTCCTGGAATTCGGCGTCTTGCAAGATGCCTCCCAGACGCAAGGTGGCACCAGTGCCAACTTGGTCTGGTTTGAGAGTGCCAAGTGGGTCCTGAAAACTGACACCCAGGACAGTGGCTTCTGAATTTTGTTTTCCAGGGAAAAAGCCTGTAGAATGGTTTTGGGTCCTGCGGCCTTAAATTGCCGGGTGCCTCCTGGAATTCCGCCTCTCGCAGGATGCCTCCCAGACGCTAAGTGGCACCAGTGCCAACTTGGTCTGGTTTGAGAGTGCAAAGTGGGTCCTGAAAACTGACACGCAGAACAGTGGCTTGTGAGTTTTGTTTCCCAGGGAAAAATCCTGTAAAATGGTTCAGGGGCCTGAGGCCATAAGTTGCCGGGTGCCTCCTGGACATCCGCCTCTCACAGGATGCCTCCCAGGCACAACATGACACCAGTGCCAACTTGGTCTGGTTTAAGAGTGCCAAGTGGCTCCTGCAAACTGACACCCAGAACAGTGGCTTGTGAGTTTTGTTTCCCAGGGAAAAAGCCTGTACAATGGTTTAGGGTTCTGCGGCCTTAAATTGCCGGGTGCCTCCTGGAATTCCGACTCTCGCAGGATGCCTCCCAGACGCAAGGTGGCACCAGTGCCAACTTGGTCTGGTTTGAGAGTGCCAAGTGGGTCCTGAAAACTGACACCCAGAACAGTGGCTTGTGAGTTTTTTTTCCCAGGGAAAAAGCCTGTACAATGGTTCAGGGTCCTGCGGCCTTAAATTGCCGGGTGCCTCCTTGAATTCCGCCTCTCGCAGGATGCCTCCCAGACGCAAGGTGGCACCAGTGCCAACTTGGTCTGGTTTGAGAGTGCCAGGTGGCTCCTGCAAACTGACACACAGAACAGTGGCTTGTGAGTTTTGTTTCCCAGGGAAAAAGCCTGTAAAATGGTTTAGGTTAATTTCGCCTTTAATAGCCGGGTGCCACCTGGAGATCCGCCTCTCTCAGGATGCCTCCCATACGCAAGGTGGCACCAGTGCCAACTTGGTCTGCTTTGAGAGTGTCAAGTGGGTCCTGAATACTTACACCCAGAACAGTGACTTGTGAGTTTTGTTTCCCAAGGAAAAAGCCTGTGCAATGGTTCAGGGGCCTGAGGCCTTAAATTGCCGGGTGCCTCCTGGAATTCGGCCTCTCGCAGGATGCCTCCCAGACGCAAAATGGCACCAGTGCCGACTTCGTCTGGTTTAAGAGTTCCAAGTGGGTCCTGAAAACTGACACCCAGAAAAGTGGCTTGTGAGTTTTGTTTCCCAGGGAAAAAGCCTGTACAATGGTTCAGGGGCCTGCGGCCTTAAATTGCCGGGTGCCTCCTGGAGATCCGCCTCTCACAGGATGCCTCCCAGGCGCAACATGACACCAGTGCCAACTTGGTCTGGTTTGAGAGTGCCAGGTGGCTCCTGCAAACTGACACCCAGAACAGTGGCTTGTGAGTTTTCTTTCCCAGGGAAAAAGCCTGTACAATGGTCCAGGGTCCTGCGGACTTAAATTGCCGGGTGCCTCCTGGACATCCGCCTCTCACAGGATGCCTCCCAGGCACAACATGACACCAGTGCCAACTTGGTTTGGTTTAAGAGTGCCAAGTGGGTCCTGAAAAATGACACCCAGAACAGTGGCTTGTGAGTTTTGTTTCCCAGGGAAAAAGCCTGTACAATGGTTAAGGGTCCTGCGGCCTTAAATTGCCGGGTGCCTCCTGGAATTCGGAATCTCGCAGGATGCCTCCCAGACGCAAAATGACACCATTTCCAATTTGGTCTGGTTTGAGAGTGCCAAGTGGGTCCTGAAAACTGACGCCCAGAACAGTGGCTTGTGAGTTTTGTTTCCCAGGGTAAAAGCCTTTACAATGGTTCAGGGTCCTGCGGCCTTAAATTGCCGGGTGACTCCTGGAATTCGGCCTCTCGCAGGATGTCTCCCAGATGCAAGGTGGCACCATTTCCAACTTGGTCTGATTTAAGAGTGCCAAGTGGGTCCTGAATACTTACACCCAGAACAGTGACTTGTGAGTTTTGCTTCCCAAGGAAAAAGCCTGTGCAATGGTTCAGGGGCCTGAGGCCTTAAATTGCCGGGTGCCTCCTGGAATTCGGCCTCTCGCAGGATGCCTCCCAGACGCAAAATGGCACCAGTGCCGACTTCGTCTGGTTTAAGAGTTCCAAGTGGGTCCTGAAAACTGACACCCAGAAAAGTGGCTTGTGAGTTTTGTTTCCCAGGGAAAAAGCCTGTACAATGGTTCAGGGGCCTGCGGCCTTAAATTGCCGGGTGCCTCCTGGAGATCCGCCTCTCACAGGATGCCTCCCAGGCGCAACATGACACCAGTGCCAACTTGGTCTGGTTTGAGAGTGCCAGGTGGCTCCTGCAAACTGACACCCAGAACAGTGGCTTGTGAGTTTTCTTTCCCAGGGAAAAAGCCTGTACAATGGTCCAGGGTCCTGCGGCCTTAAATTGCCGGGTGCCTCCTGGAATTTGGCGTCTTGCAAGATGCCTCCCAGACGCAAGGTGGCACCAGTGCCAACTTGGTCTGGTTTGAGAGTGCCAAGTCGGTCCTGCAAACTGACACCCAGAACAGTGGGTTCTGAATTTTGTTTTTCAGGGAAAAAGCCTGAAGAATGATTTTGGGTCCTGCGGCCTTAAATTTCCGGGTGCCTCCTGGAATTCCGACTCTCGCAGGATGCCTCCCAGACGCAAGGTGGCACCAGTGCCAACTTGGTCTGGTTTGAGAGTGCCAAGTGGGTCCTGAAAACTGACACCCAGAACAGTGGCTTGTGAGTTTTTTTTCCCAGGGAAAAAGCCTGTACAATGGTTCAGGGTCCTGCGGCCTTAAATTGCCGGGTGCCTACTTGAATTGCGCCTCTCGCAGGATGCCTCCCAGACGCAAGGTGGCACCAGTGCCAACTTGGTCTGGTTTGAGAGTGCCAGGTGGCTCCTGCAAACTGACACCCAGAACAGTGGCTTGTGAGTTTTGTTTCCCAGGGAAAAAGCCTGTAAAATGGTTTAGGTTAATTTCGCCTTTTATAGCCGGGTGCCACCTGGAGATCCGCCTCTCTCCGGATGCCTCCCAGACGCAAGGTGGCACCAGTGCCAACTTGGTCTGCTTTGAGAGTGTCAAGTGGGTCCTGAAAACTGACACCCAGAACAGTGGCTTGTGAGTTTTGTTTCCCAGGGTAAAAGCCTGTACAATGGTTCAGGGTCCTGCGGACTTAAATTGCCGGGTGCCTCCTGTAATTCCGCCTGTCGCAGGATGCCTCCCAGACGCAAGGTGGCACCAGTGCCAACTTGGTCTGCTTTGAGAGTGCCAAGTGGGTCCTGAAAACTGACACCCAGGACAGTGGCTTCTGAATTTTGTTTTCCCAGGGAAAAAGCCTGTAGAATGGTTTTGGGTCTTTCGGCCTTAAATTGCCGGGTGCCTCCTGGAATTCCGCCTCTCGCAGGATGCCTCCCAGACGCAAGGTGGCACCAGTTCCAACTTGGTCTGGTTTGAGAGTGCCAGGTGGCTCCTGCAAACTGACACCCAGAACAGTGGCTTGTGAATTTTGTTTCCCAGGGGACAAGCCTGTACAATGGTTCAGGGTCCTGCGGCCTTAAATTGCCGGATGACTCCTGGAATTCGGCCTCTCGCAGGATGCCTCCCAGACGCAAAATGACACCAGTTCCAACTTGGTCTGGTTTAAGAGTGCCAAGTGGGTCCTGAAAAATGACACCCAGAACAGTGGCTTGTGAGTTTTGTTTCCCAGGGAAAAAGCCTGTACAATGGTTTAGGGTCCTGCGGCCTTAAATTGCCGGGTGCCTCCTGGAATTCGGCGTCTTGCAAGATGCCTCCCAGACGCAAGGTGGCACCAGTGCCAGCTTGGTCTGGTTTGAGAGTGCCAAGTCGGTCCTGCAAACTGACACCCAGAACAGTGGCTTCTGAATTTTGTTTTTCAGGGAAAAAGCCTGAAGAATGATTTTGGGTCCTGCGGCCTTAAATTGCCGGGTGCCTCCTGGAATTCCGCCTCTCGCAGGATGCCTCCCAGACGCAAGGTGGCACCAGTGCCAACTTGGTCTGGTTTGAGAGTGCCAAGTGGGTCCTGAAAACTGACACCCAGAACAGTGGCTTGTGAGTTTTTTTTCCCAGGGAAAAAGCCTGTACAATGGTTAAGGGTCCTGCGGCCTTAAATTGCCGGGTGCCTCCTTGAATTGCGCCTCTCGCAGGATGCCTCCCAGACGCAAGGTGGCACCAGTGCCAACTTGGTCTGGTTTGAGAGTGCCAGGTGGCTCCTGCAAACTGACACCCAGAACAGTGGCTTGTGAGTTTTCTTTCCCAGGGAAAAAGCCTGTAAAATGGTTTAGGTTAATTTCGCCTTTAATAGCCGGGTGCCACCTGGTGATCCGCCTCTCTCAGGATGCCTCCCAGACGCAAGGTGGCACCAGTGCCAACTTGGTCTGCTTTGAGAGTGTCAAGTGGGTCCTGAAAACTGACACCCAGAACAGTGGCTTGTGAGTTTTGTTTCCCAGGGTAAAAGCCTGTACAATGGTTCAGGGTCCTGCGGCCTTAAATTGCCGGGTGACTCCTGGAATTCGGCCTCTCGCAGGATGACTCCCAGATGCAAGGTGGCAACAGATCCAACTTGGTCTGGTTTAAGAGTGCCAAGTGGGTCCTGAAAACTGACACCCAGAACAGTGACTTGTGAGTTTTGTTTCACAAGGAAAAAGCCTGTACAATGGTTCAGGGGCCTGAGGCCTTAAATTGCCGGGGGCCTCCTGGAATTCGGCCTCTCGCAGGATGCCTCCCAGACGCAAAATGGCACCAGTGCCAACTTGGTCTGGTTTAAGTGTGCCAAGTGGGTCCTGAAAACTGACACCCAGAAAAGTGGCTTGTGAGTTTTGTTTCCCAGGGAAAAAGCCTGTACAATGGTTCAGGGGCCTGCGGCCTTAAATTGCCGTGTGCCTCCTGGAGATCCGCCTCTCACAGGATGCCTCCCAAGCGCAACATGACACCAGTGCCAACTTGGTCTGGTTTGAGAGTGCCTGGTGGCTCCTGCAAACTGACACCCAGAACAGTGGTTTGTGAGTTTTGTTTCCCAGGGAAAAAGCCTTTACAATGTTTCAGGGTCCTGCGGACTTAAATTGCCGGGTGCCTCCTTGAATTCCGCATCTCACCAGATGTTTCCCAGACACTAAGCAATACCCGTGCCAACTTGGTCTGGTTTAAGAGTGCCAAGTGGGTCCTGGAAACTGACACCCAGAACAGTGGCTTGTGAGTTTTGTTTCCCAGGGAAAAAGCCTGTACAATGGTTCAGGGGCCTGCGGCCTTAAATTGCCGGGTGCCTCCTGGAATTGCGCCTCTCGCAGGATGCCTCCCAGACGCAAGGTGGCACCAGTGCCAACTTGGTCTGGTTTGAGAGTGCCGAGTGGGTCCTGAAAACTGACACTCAGAACAGTGGCTTCTGAATTTTGTTTTCCAGGGAAAAAGCCTGTAGAATAGTTTTGGGTCCTGCGGCCTTAAATTGCCGGGTGCCTCCTGGAATTCCGCCTCTCGCAGGATGCCTCCCAGACGCAAGGTGGCACCAGTGCCAACTTGGTCTGCTTTGAGACTGTCAAGTGGGTCCTGAAAACTGACACCCAGAACAGTGGCTTGTAAGTTTTGTTTCCCAAAGAAAAAGCCTGTTCAATGGTTCAGGGTCCTGAGGCCTTAAATTGCCGGGTGACTCCTGGAATTCGGCCTCTCGCAGGATGCCTCCCAGACGCAAAATGACACCATTTCCACCTTGGTCTGGTTTGAGAGTGCCAAGTGGGTCCTGAAAACTGACACCCAGAACAGTGGCTTGTGAGTTTTGTTTCCCAGGGAAAAAGCCTGTACAATGGTTCAGGGTCCTGCGGCCTTAAATTGCCGGGTGCCTCCTGGAATTGCACCTCTCGCAGGATATCTCCCAGACGCAAGGTGGCACCAGTGCCAACTTGGTCTGGTTTGAGAGTGCCAAGTGGGTCCTGAAAACTGACGCCCAGAACAGTGGCTTGTGAGTTTTGTTTCCCAGGGGAAAAGCCTGTACAATGGTTCAGGGGCCTGAGGCCTTAAATTGCCGGGTGCCTCCTGGAATTCGGAATCTCGCAGGGTGCCTCCCAGACGCAAAATGACACCATTTCCAACTTGGTCTGGTTTAGAGTGCCAAGTGGGTCCTGAAAACTGATGCCCAGAACAGTGGCTTGTGAGTTTTGTTTCCCAGGGTAAAAGCCTTTACAATGGTTCAGGGTCCTGCGGCCTTAAATTGCCGGGTGACTCCTGGAATTCAGCCTCTCGCAGGATGTCTCCCAGATGCAAGGTGGCACCAGTTCCAACTTGGTCTGGTTTAAGAGTGCCAAGTGGGTCCTATAAACTTACACCCAGAACAGTGACTTGTGAGTTTTGTTTCCCAAGGAAAAAGCCTGTACAATGGTTCAGGGGCCTGAGGCCTTAAATTGCCGGGTGCCTCCTGGAATTCGGCCTCTCGCAGGATGCCTCCCAGACGCAAAATGGCACCAGTGCCGACTTCGTCTGGTTTAAGAGTTCCAAGTGGGTCCTGAAAACTGACACCCAGAAAAGTGGCTTGTGAGTTTTGTTTCCCAGGGAAAAAGCCTGTACAATGGTTCAGGGGCCTGCGGCCTTAAATTGCCAGGTGCCTCCTGGAGATCCGCCTCTCACAGGATGCCTCCCAGGCGCAACATGACACCAGTGCCAACTTGGTCTGGTTTGAGAGTGCCAGGTGGCTCCTGCAAACTGACACCCAGAACAGTGGCTTGTGAGTTTTCTTTCCCAGGGAAAAAGCCTGTACAATGGTCCAGGGTCCTGCGGACTTAAATTGCCGGGTGCCTCCTTGAATTCCGCATCTCACCAGATGTTTCCCAGACGCTAAGCAACACCAGTGCCAACTTGGTCTGGTTTAAGAGTGCCAAGTGGGTCCTGAAAAATGACACCCAGAACAGTGGCTTGTGAGTTTTGTTTCCCAGGGAAAAAGCCTTTACAATGGTTTAGGGTCCTGCGGCCTTAAATTGCCGGGTGCCTCCTGGAATTCGGCGTCTTGCAAGATGCCTCCCAGACGCAAGGTGGCACCAGTGCCAACTTGGTCTGCTTTGAGAGTGCCAAGTCGGTCCTGCAAACTGACACCCAGAACAGTGGCTTCTGAATTTTGTTTTTCAGGGAAAAAGCCTGTAGAATGATTTTGGGTCCTGCGGCCTTAAATTGCCGGTTGCCTCCTGGAATTCCGCCTCTCGCAGGATGCCTCCCAGACGCAAGGTGGCACCAGTGCCAACTTGGTCTGGTTTGAGAGTGCCAAGTGGGTCCTGAAAACTGACACCCAGAACAGTGGCTTGTGAGTTTTTTTTCCCAGGGAAAAAGCCTGTACAATGGTTCAGGGTCCTGCGGCCTTAAATTGCCGGGTGCCTCCTTGAATTGCGCCTCTCGCAGGATGCCTCCCAGACGCAAGGTGGCACCAGTTCCAACTTGGTCTGGTTTGAGAGTGCCACGTGGGTCCTGAAAACTGACGCCCAGAACAGTGGCTTGTGAGTTTTGTTTCCCAGGGGACAAGCCTGTACAATGGTTCAGGAGACTGAGGCCTTAAATTGCCGGGTGACTCCTGGAATTCGGCCTCTCGCAGGATGCCTCCCAGACGCAAAATGACACCATATCCACCTTGGTCTGGTTTAAGAATGCCAAGTGGGTCCTGAAAAATGACACCCAGAACAGTGGCTTGTGAGTTTTGTTTCCCAGGGAAAAAGCCTGTACAATGGTTTAGGGTCCTGCGGCCTTAAATTGCCGGGTGCCTCCTGGAATTCGGCGTCTTGCAAGATGCCTCCCAGACGCAAGGTGGCACCAGTGCCAACTTAATCTGCTTTGAGAGTGTCAAGTGGGTCCTGCAAACTGACACCCAGAACAGTGGCTTCTGAGTTTTGTTTCCCAGGGAAAAAGCCTGTACAATGGTTCAGGGTCCTGCGGCCTTAAATTGCCGGGTGCCTCCCGGAATTCCGCATCTCGCCAGATGTTTCACAGAAGTTAAGCAACACCAGTGCCAAATTAGTCTGGTTTAAGAGTGCCAAGTGGGTCCTGAAAACTGACACCCAGAAAAGTGGCTTGTGAGTCCAGGGAAAAAGCCTGTACAATGATTCAGGGTCCTGCGGACTTAAATTGCCAGGTGCCTCCGGGAATTCGCCGTCTTGCAAAATGCCTCCCAGACGCAAGGTGGCACCAGTGCCAACTTGGTCTGGTTTGAGGGTGCCAAGTGGGTCCTGAAAACTGACACCCAGAGCAGTGGCTTGTGAGTTTTGTTTCCCAGGGAAAAAGCCTGTAGAATGGTTTTGGGTCCTGCGGCCTTAAATTGCCGGGTGCCTCCTGTAATTCCGCCTGTCGCAGGATGCCTCCCAGACGCAAGGTGGCACCAGTGCCAACTTGGTCTGGTTTGAGAGTGCCAAGTGGGTCCTGAAAACTGACACCCAGAGCAGTGGCTTGTGAGTTTTGTTTCCCAGGGAAAAAGTCTGTATAATGGTTCAGGGGCCTGAGGCCTTAAATTGCCGGGTGATTCCTGGAATTCGGCCTCTCGCAGGATGCCTCCCAGACGCAAAATGACACCATTTCCACCTTGGTCTGGTTTGAGAGTGCCAAGTGGGTCCTGAAAAATGACACCCAGAACAGTGGCTTGTGAGTTTTGTTTCCCAGGGAAAAAGCCTGTACAATGGTTTAGGGTCCTGCGGCCTTAAATTGCCGGGTGCCTCCTGGAATTCGGCGTCTTGCAAGATGCCTCCCAGACGCAAGGTGGCACCAGTGCCAACTTGGTCTGCTTTGAGAGTGTCATGTGGGTCCTGCAAACTGACACCCAGAACAGTGGCTTGTTAGTTTTGTTTCCCAGGGAAAAAGCCTGTACAATGGTTCAGGGTCCTGCGGCCTTAAATTGCCGGATGCCTCCTGGAATTCCAAATCTCGCCAGATGTTTCCCAGGCGCTAAGCAATACCAGTGCCAACTTGGTCTGGTTTAAGAGTGCCAAGTTGGTCCTGCAAACTGACACCCAGAACAGTGGCTTGTGAGTTTTGTTTCCCAGGGAAAAAGCCTGTACAATGGTTCAGGGTCCTGCGGCCTTAAATTGCCAGGTGCCTCCTGCAATTGCGCCTCTCGCAGGATGCCTCCCAGACGCAAGGTGGCACCAGTGCCAACTTGGTCTGCTTTGAGAGTGCCAAGTGGGTCCTGAAAACTGACACCCAGAGCAGTGGCTTGTGAGTTTTGTTTCCCAGGGAAAAAGCCTGTACAATGGTTCAGGGGCCTGCGGCCTTAAATTGCCGGGTGCCTCTGGGAATTCGCCGTCTTGCAAAATGCCTCCCAGACGCAAGGTGGCACCAGTGCCAACTTGGTCTGGTTTAAGAGTTCCAAGTGTGTCCTGCAAACTGACACCCAGAACAGTGGCTTGTGAGTTTTCTTTCCCAGGGAAAAAGCCTGTACAATGGTTCAGGGGCCTGAGGCCTTAAATTGCCGGGTGCCTCCTGGAATTCGGACTCTTGCAGGGTGCCTCCCAGACGCAAGGTGGCACCAGTGCCAACTTGGTCTGGTTTGAGAGTGCCAAGTGGGTCCTGAAAACTGACACCCAGAACAGTGGCTTGTAAGTTTTGTTTCCCAGGGAAAAAGCCTGTACAATGGTTCAGGGTCCTGAGGCCTTAAATTGCCGGGTGACTCCTGGAATTCGGCCTCTCGCAGGATGCCTCCCAGACGCAAAATGACACCATTTCCACCTTGGTCTGGTTTGAGAGTGCCATGTGGGTCCTGAAAAATGACACCCAGAACAGTGGCTTGTGAGTTTTGTTTCCCAGGGAAAAAGCCTGTACAATGGTTCAGGGTCCTGCGGCCTTAAATTGCCGGGTGCCTCCTGGAATTGCATCTCTCGCAGGATATCTCCCAGACGCAAGGTGGCACCAGTGCCAACTTGGTCTGGTTTGAGAGTGCAGTGGGTCCTGAAAACTGACACCCAGAACAGTGGCTTGTGAGTTTTTTTTCCCAGGGAAAAAGCCTGTACAATGGTTCAGGGTCCTGCGGCCTTAAATTGCCGGGTGCCTCCTTGAATTGCGCCTCACGCAGGATGCCTCCCAGACGCAAGGTGGCACCAGTGCCAACTTGGTCTGGTTTGAGAGTGCCAAGTGGGTCCTGAAAACTGACACCCAGAGCAGTGGCTTGTGAGTTTTGTTTCCCAGGGTAAAAGCCTTTACAATGGTTCAGGGTCCTGCGGCCTTAAATTGCCGGGTGACTCCTGGAATTCGGCCTCTCGCAGGATGTCTCCCAGATGCAAGGTGGCACCAATTCCAACTTAGGCTGATTTAAGAGTGCCAAGTGGGTCCTGAAAACTTACACCCAGAACAGTGACTTGTGAGTTTTGTTTCCCAAGGAAAAAGCCTGTACAATGGTTCAGGGGCCTGAGGCCTTAAATTGCCGGGTGCCTCCTGGAATTCGGCCTCTCGCAGGATGCCTCCCAGACGCAAAATGGCACCAGTGCCGACTTCGTCTGGTTTAAGAGTTCCAAGTGGGTCCTGAAAACTGACACCCAGAAAAGTGGCTTGTGAGTTTTGTTTCCCAGGGAAAAAGCCTGTACAATGGTTAAGGGGCCTGCGGCCTTAAATTGCCGGGTGCCTCCTGGAGATCCGCCTCTCACAGGATGCCTCCCAGGCGCAACATGACACCAGTGCCAACTTGGTCTGGTTTGAGAGTGCCAGGTGGCTCCTGCAAACTGACTCCCAGAAAAGTGGCTTGTGAGTTTTCTTTCCCAGGGAAAAAGCCTGTACAATGGTCCAGGGTCCTGCGGACTTAAATTGCTGGGTGCCTCCTTGAATTCCGCATCTCACCAGATGTTTCCCAGACGCTAAGCAACACCAGTGCCAACTTGGTCTGTTTTAAGAGTGCCAAGTGGGTCCTGAAAACTGACACCCAGAACAGTGGCTTGTGAGTTTTGTTTCCCAGGGAAAAAGCCTGTACAATGGTTTAGGGTCCTGCGGCCTTAAATTGCCGGGTGCCTCCTGGAATTCGGCGTCTTGCAAGATGCCTCCCAGACGCAAGGTGGCACCAGTGCCAACTTGGTCTGGTTTGAGAGTGCCAAGTCGGTCCTGCAAACTGACACCCAGAACAGTGGCTTCTGAATTTTGTTTTTCAGGGAAAAAGCCTGTAGAATGATTTTGGGTCCTGCGGCCTTAAATTGCCGGGTGCCTCCTGGAATTCCGCCTCTCGCAGGATGCCTCCCAGACGCAAGGTGGCACCAGTGCCAACTTGGTCTGGTTTGAGAGTGCCAAGTGGGTCCTGAAAACTGACACCCAGAACAGTGGCTTGTGAGTTTTTTTTCCCAGGGAAAAAGCCTGTACAATGGTTCAGGGTCCTGCGGCCTTAAATTGCCGGGTGCCTCCTTGAATTGCGCCTCTCGCAGGATGCCTCCCAGACGCAAGGTGGCACCAGTGCCAACTTGGTCTGGCTTGAGAGTGCCAGGTGGCTCCTGCAAACTGACACCCAGAACAGTGGCTTGTGAGTTTTCTTTCCCAGGGAAAAAGCCTGTAAAATGGTTTAGGTTAATTTCGCCTTTAATTGCCGGGTGTCTCCTGTAATTCCGCCTGTCGCAGGATGCCTCCCAGACGCAAGGTGGCACCAGTGCCAACTTGGTCTGCTTTGAGAGTGCCAAGTGGGTCCTGAAAACTGACACCCAGGACAGTGGCTTCTGAATTTTGTTTTCCCAGGGAAAAAGCCTGTAGAATGGTTTTGGGTCTTTCGGCCTTAAATTGCCGGGTGCCTCCTGGAATTCCGCCTCTCGCAGGATGCCTCCCAGACGCAAGGTGGCACCAGTTCCAACTTGGTCTGGTTTGAGAGTGCCAAGTGAGTCCTGAAAACTGACGCCCAGAACAGTGGCTTGTGAGTTTTGTTTCCCAGGGGAAAAGCCTGTACAATGGTTCAGGGGCCTGAGGCCTTAAATTGCCGGGTGCCTTCTGGAATTCGGAGTCTCGCAGGGTGCCTCCCAGACGCAAAATGACACCATTTCCAACTTGGTCTGGTTTGAGAGTGCCAAGTGGGTCCTGAAAACTGACGCCCAGAACAGTGGCTTGTGAGTTTTGTTTCCCAGGGTAAAAGCCTGTACAATGGTTCAGGGTCCTGCGGCTTAAATTGCCGGGTGACTCCTGGAATTCGGCCTCTCGCAGGATGTCTCCCAGATGCAAGGTGGCACCAGTGCCAACTTGGTCTGGTTTAAGAGTGCCAAGTGGGTCCTGAAAACTTACACCCAGAACAGTGACTTGTGAGTTTTGTTTCCCAAGGAAAAAGCCTGTAAATGGTTCAGGGGCCTGAGGCCTTAAATTGCCGGGTGCCTCCTGGAATTCGGCCTCTCGCAGGATACCTCCCAGACGCAAAATGGCACCAGTGCCGACTTCGTCTGGTTTAAGAGTTCCAAGTGGGTCCTGAAAACAGACACCCAGAAAACTGGCTTGTGAGTTTTGTTTCCCAGGGAAAAAGCCTGTACAATGGTTCAGGGGCCTGCGGCCTTAAATTGCCGGGTGCGTCCTGGAGATCCGCCTCTCACAGGATGCCTCCCAGGCGCAACATGACACCAGTGCCAACTTGGTCTGGTTTGAGAGTGCCAGGTGGCTCCTGCAAACTGACACCCAGAACAGTGGCTTGTGAGTTTTCTTTCCCAGGGAAAAAGCCTGTACAATGGTTCAGGGTCCTGCGGACTTAAATTGCCGGGTGCCTCCTTGAATTCCGCATCTCACCTGATGTTTCCCAGACGCTAAGCAACACCAGTGCCAACTTGGTTTGGTTTAAGAGTGCCAAGTGTGTCCTGAAAAATGACACCCAGAACAGTGGCTTGTGAGTTTTGTTTCCCAGGGAAAAAGCCTGTACAATGGTTTAGGGTCCTGCGGCCTTAAATTGCCGGGTGCCTCCTGGAATTCGGCGTCTTGCAAGATGCCTCCCAGACGCAAGGTGGCACCAGTGCCAACTTGGTCTGGTTTGAGAGTGCCAAGTCGGTCCTGCAAACTGACACCCAGAACAGTGGCTTCTGAATTTTGTTTTTCAGGGAAAAAGCCTGTAGAATGATTTTGGGTCCTGCGGCCTTAAATTGCCGGGTGCCTCCTGGAATTCCGCCTCTCGCAGGATGCCTCCCAGACGCAAGGTGGCACCAGTGCCAAGTTGGTCTGGTTTGAGAGTGCCAAGTGGGTCCTGAAAACTGACACCCAGAACAGTGGCTTGTGAGTTTTTTTTCCCAGGGAAAAAGCCTGTACAATGGTTCAGGGTCCTGCGGCCTTAAATTGCCGGGTGCCTCCTTGAATTGCGCCTCTCGCAGGATGCCTCCCAGACGCAAGGTGGCACCAGTGCCAACTTGGTCTGGTTTGAGAGTGCCAGGTGGCTCCTGCAAACTGACACCCAGAACAGTGGCTTGTGAGTTTTCTTTCCCAGGGAAAAAGCCTGTAAAATGGTTTAGGTTAATTTCGCCTTTAAAAGCCGAGTGCCACCTGGAGATCCGCCTCTCTCAGGATGCCTCCCAGACGCAAGGTGGCACCAGTGCCAACTTGGTCTGCTTTGAGAGTGTCAAGTGGGTCCTGAAAACTGACACCCAGAACAGTGGCTTGTGAGTTTTGTTTCCCAGGGTAAAAGCCTGTACAATGGTTCAGGGTCCTGCGGCCTTAAATTGCCGGGTGACTCCTGGAATTCGGCCTCTCGCAGGATGACTCCCAGACGCAAGGTGGCAACAGATCCAACTTGGTCTGGTTTAAGAGTGCCAAGTGGGTCCTGAAAACTGACACCCAGAACAGTGACTTGTGAGTTTTGTTTCACAAGGAAAAAGCCTGTACAATGGTTCAGGGGCCTGAGGCCTTAAATTGCCGGGGGCCTCCTGGAATTCGGCCTCTCGCAGGTTGCCTCCCAGACGCAAGGTGGCACCAGTGCCAACTTGGTCTGGTTTAAGTGTGCCAAGTGGGTCCTGAAAACTGACACCCAGAACAGTGGCTTGTGAGTTTTTTTTCCCAGGGAAAAAGCCTGTACAATGGTTAAGGGGCCTGCGGCCTTAAATTGCCGTGTGCCTCCTGGAGATCCGCCTCCCACAGGATGCCTCCCAGGCGCAACATGACACCAGTGCCAACTTGGTCTGGTTTGAGAGTGCCTGGTGGCTCCTGCAAACTGACACCCAGAACAGTGGTTTGTGAGTTTTCTTTCCCAGGGAAAAAGCCTGTAAAATGGTTTAGGTTAATTTCGCCTTTAATAGCCGAGTGCCACCTGGAGATCCGCCTCTCTCAGGATGCCTCCCAGACGCAAGGTGGCACCAGTGCCAACTTGGTCTTCTTTGAGAGTGTCAAGTGGGTCCTGAAAACTGACACCCAGAACAGTGGCTTGTGAGTTTTGTTTCCCAGGGAAAAAGCCTGTACAATGGTTCAGGGTCCTGCGGACTTAAATTGCCGGGTGCCTCCTGGAATTCCGCCTGTCGCAGGATGCCTCCCAGACGCAAGGTGGCACCAGTGCCAACTTGGTCTGCTTTGAGAGTGCCAAGTGGGTCCTGAAAACTGACACCCAGGACAGTGGCTTCTGAATTTTGTTTTCCCAGGGAAAAAGCCTGTAGAATGGTTTTGGGTCCTGCGGCCTTAAATTGCCGGGTGCCTCCTGGAATTCCGCCTCTCGCAGGATGCCTCCCAGACGCAAGGTGGCACCAGTTCCAACTTGGTCTGGTTTGAGAGTGCCAAGTGGGTCCTGAAAACTGACGCCCAAAACAGTGGCTTGTGAGTTTTATTTCCCAGGGGAAAAGCCTGTACAATGGTTCAGGATCCTGAGGCCTTAAATTGCCGGGTGCCTCCTGGAATTCGGACTCTCGCAGGGTGCCTCCCAGACGCAAAATGACACCATTTCCAACTTGGTCTGGTTTGAGAGTGCCAAGTGGGTCCTGAAAACTGACACCCAGAACAGTGGCTTGTGAGTTTTGTTTCCCAGGGTAAAAGCCTG
Source organism: Fringilla coelebs (assembly GCF_963513975.1). Taxonomy (NCBI): domain Eukaryota; kingdom Metazoa; phylum Chordata; class Aves; order Passeriformes; family Fringillidae; genus Fringilla; species Fringilla coelebs. The sequence continues at coordinate 508,339 of NW_028167527.1, forward strand.
TACAATGGTTCAGGGTCCTGCGGCCTTAAATTGCCGGGTGACTCCTGGAATTCGGCCTCTCGCAGGATGCCTCCCAGATGCAAGGTGGCAACAGTTCCAACTTGGTCTGGTTTAAGAGTGCCAAGTGGGTCCTGAAAACTGACACCCAGAACAGTGACTTGTGAGTTTTGTTTCCCAAGGAAAAAGCCTGTACAATGGTTCAGGGTCCTGCGGCCTTAAATTGCCGGGTGCCTCCTGGAATTCGGCCTCTCGCAGGATGCCTCCCAGACGCAAAATGGCACCAGTGCCAACTTGGTCTGGTTTAAGAGTGTCAAGTGGGTCCTGAAAACTGACACCCAGAACAGTGGCTTGTGAGTTTTGTTTCCCAGGGAAAAAACCTGTACAATGGTTCAGGGTCCTGCGGCCTTAAAATGCCGGGTGCCTCCTGGAATTCGGCCTCTCGCAGGATGCCTCCCAGACACAAGGTGGCACCTGTGCAAACTTTGTCTGGTTTAAGAGTGCCAGGTGGCTCCTGCAAACTGACACCCAGAACAGTGGCTTGTGAGTTTTGTTTCCCAGGGAAAAAGCCTGTACAATGGTTCAGGGTCCTGCGGCCTTAAATTGCCAGGTGCCTCCTGGAATTGCACCTCTCGCAGGATATCTCCCAGACGCAAGGTGGCACCAGTGCCAACTTGGTCTGGTTTGAGAGTGCCAGGTGGCTCCTGCAAACTGACACCCAGAACAGTGGCTTGTGAGTTTTGTTTCCCAGGGAAAAAGCCTGTACAATGGTTCAGGGTCCTGAGGCCTTAAATTGCCGGGTGCCTCCTGGAATTCGGCGTCTTGCAAGATGCCTCCCAGACGCAAGGTGGCACCAGTGCCAACTTGGTCTGGTTTGAGAGTGCCAAGTGGGTCCTGAAAACTGACACCCAGGACAGTGGCTTCTGAATTTTGTTTTCCAGGGAAAAAGCCTGTAGAATGGTTTTGGGTCCTGCGGCCTTAAATTGCCGGGTGCCTCCTGGAATTCCGCCTCTCGCAGGATGCCTCCCAGACGCTAAGTGGCACCAGTGCCAACTTGGTCTGGTTTGAGAGTGCCAAGTGGGTCCTGAAAACTGACACGCAGAACAGTGGCTTGTGAGTTTTGTTTCCCAGGGAAAAATCCTGTAAAATGGTTCAGGGGCCTGAGGCCATAAGTTGCCGGGTGCCTCCTGGAGAACCGCCTCTCACAGGATGCCTCCCAGGCACAACATGACACCAGTGCCAACTTGGTCTGGTTTAAGAGTGCCAAGTGGGTCCTGAAAACTGACACCCAGAACAGTGGCTTGTGAGTTTTGTTTCCCAGGGAAAAAGCCTGTACAATGGTTTAGGGTTCTGCGGCCTTAAATTGCCGGGTGCCTCCTGGAATTTGGCGTCTTGCAAGATGCCTCCCAGACGCAAGGTGGCACCAGTGCCAACTTGGTCTGGTTTGAGAGTGCCAAGTCGGTCCTGCAAACTGACACCCAGAACAGTGGCTTCTGAATTTTGTTTTTCAGGGAAAAAGCCTGTAGAATGATTTTGGTCCTGCGGCCTTAAATTGCCGGGTGCCTCCTGGAATTCCGACTCTCGCAGGATGCCTCCCATACGCAAGGTGGCACCAGTGCCAACTTGGTCTGCTTTGAGAGTGTCAAGTGGGTCCTGAAAACTGACACCCAGAACAGTGGCTTGTGAGTTTTGTTTCCCAGGGAAAAAGCCTGTACAATGGTTCAGGGTCCTGCGGCCTTAAATTGCCGGGTGACTCCTGGAATTCGGCCTCTCGCAGGATGACTCCCAGATGCAAGGTGGCAACAGATCCAACTTGGTCTGGTTTAAGAGTGCCAAGTGGGTCCTGAAAACTGACACCCAGAACAGTGACTTGTGAGTTTTGTTTCACAAGGAAAAAGCCTGTAAAATGGTTCAGGGGCCTGAGGCCTTAAATTGCCGGGGGCCTCCTGGAATTCGGCGTCTCGCAGGATGCCTCCCAGACGCAAAATGACACCAGTGCCAACTTGGTCTGGTTTGAGAGTGCCTGGTGGCTCCTGCAAACTGACACCCAGAACAGTGGCTTGTGAGTTTTGTTTCCCAGGGAAAAAGCCTTTACAATGTTTCAGGGTCCTGCGGACTTAAATTGCCGGGTGCCTCCTGGAATTCCGCGTCTCGCAGGATGCCTCCCAGACGCAAGGTGGCACCAGTGCCAACTTGGTCTGGTTTGAGAGTGCCGAGTGGGTCCTGAAAACTGACACCCAGAACAGTGGCTTCTGAATTTTGTTTTCCAGGTTAAAAGCCTGTACAATCGTTCAGGGTCCTGAGGCCTTAAATTGCCGGGTGACTCCTGGAATTCGGCCTCTCGCAGGATGCCTCCCAGACGCAAAATGACACCATTTCCACCTTGGTCTGGTTTGAGAGTGCCAAGTGGGTCCTGAAAAATGACACCCAGAACAGTGGCTTGTGAGTTTTGTTTCCCAGGGAAAAAGCCTGTACAATGGTTCAGGGTCCTGCGGCCTTAAATTGCCGGGTGCCTCCTGGAATTGCACCTCTCGCAGGATATCTCCCAGACGCAAGGTGGCACCAGTGCCAACTTGGTCTGGTTTGAGAGTGCCAAGTGGGTCCTGAAAACTGACGCCCAGAACAGTGGCTTGTGAGTTTTGTTTCCCAGGGGAAAAGCCTGTACAATGGTTCAGGGGCCTGAGGCCTTAAATTGCCGGGTGTCTCCTGGAATTCGGAATCTCGCAGGATGCCTCCCAGACGCAAAATGACACCATTTCCAACTTGGTCTGGTTTGAGAGTGCCAAGTGGGTCCTGAAAACTGACGCCCAGAACAGTGGCTTGTGAGTTTTGTTTCCCAGGGTAAAAGCCTTTACAATGGTTCAGGGTCCTGCGGCCTTAAATTGCCGGGTGACTCCTGGAATTCGGCCTCTCGCAGGATGTCTCCCAGGTGCAAGGTGGCACCAGTTCCAACTTGGTCTGATTTAAGAGTGCCAAGTGGGTCCTGAATACTTACACCCAGAACAGTGACTTGTGAGTTTTGTTTCCCAAGGAAAAAGCCTGTAAAATGGTTCAGGGGCCTGAGGCCTTAAATTGCCGGGGGCCTCCTGGAATTCGGCGTCTCGCAGGATGCCTCCCAGACGCAAAATGGCACCAGTGCCAACTTGGTCTGGTTTATGTGTGCCAAGTGGGTCCTGAAAACTGACACCCAGAAAAGTGGCTTGTGAGTTTTGTTTCCCAGGGAAAAAGCCTGTACAATGGTTCAGGGGCCTGCGGCCTTAAATTGCCGTGTGCCTCCTGGAGATCCGCCTCTCACAGGATGCCTCCCAGGCGCAACATGACACCAGTGCCAACTTGGTCTGGTTTGAGAGTGCCAGGTGGCTCCTGCAAACTGACACCCAGAACAGTGGTTTGTGAGTTTTGTTTCCCAGGGAAAAAGCCTTTACAATGTTTCAGGGTCCTGCGGACTTAAATTGCCGGGTGCCTCCTGGAATTCCGCCTCTCGCAGGATGCCTCCCAGACGCAAAATGACACCATTTCCACCTTGGTCTGGTTTGAGAGTGCCAAGTGGGTCCTGAAAAATGACACCCAGAACAGTGGCTTGTGAGTTTTGTTTCCCAGGGAAAAAGCCTGTACAATGGTTCAGGGTCCTGCGGCCTTAAATTGCCGGGTGCCTCCTGGAATTGCACCTCTCGCAGGATATCTCCCAGACGCAAGGTGGCACCAGTGCCAACTTGGTCTGGTTTGAGAGTGCCAAGTGGGACCTGAAAACTGACGCCCAGAACAGTGGCTTGTGAGTTTTGTTTCCCAGGGGAAAAGCCTGTACAATGGTCCAGGGTCCTGCGGACTTAAATTGCCGGGTGCCTCCTGGAATTCGGAATCTCGCAGGATGCCTCCCAGACGCAAAATGACACCATTTCCAACTTGGTCTGGTTTGAGAGTGCCAAGTGGGTCCTGAAAACTGACGCCCAGAACAGTGGCTTGTGAGTTTTGTTTCCCAGGGAAAAAGCCTGTACAATGGTTCAGGGTCCTGCGGCCTTAAATTGCCAGGTGCCTCCTGGAATTGCACCTCTCGCAGGATATCTCCCAGACGCAAGGTGGCACCAGTGCCAACTTGGTCTGGTTTGAGAGTGCCAGGTGGCTCCTGCAAACTGACACCCAGAACAGTGGCTTGTGAGTTTTGTTTCCCAGGGAAAAAGCCTGTACAATGGTTCAGGGTCCTGAGGCCTTAAATTGCCGGGTGCCTCCTGGAATTCGGCGTCTTGCAAGATGCCTCCCAGACGCAAGGTGGCACCATTTCCAACTTGGTCTGGTTTGAGAGTGCCAAGTGGGTCCTGAAAACTGACACCCAGGACAGTGGCTTCTGAATTTTGTTTTCCAGGGAAAAAGCCTGTAGAATGGTTTTGGGTCCTGCGGCCTTAAATTGCCGGGTGCCTCCTGGAATTCCGCCTCTCGCAGGATGCCTCCCAGACGCTAAGTGGCACCAGTGCCAACTTGGTCTGGTTTGAGAGTGCAAAGTGGGTCCTGAAAACTGACACGCAGAACAGTGGCTTGTGAGTTTTGTTTCCCAGGGAAAAATCCTGTAAAATGGTTCAGGGGCCTGAGGCCATAAGTTGCCGGGTGCCTCCTGGACAACCGCCTCTCACAGGATGCCTCCCAGGCACAACATGACACCAGTGCCAACTTGGTCTGGTTTAAGAGTGCCAAGTGGGTCCTGAAAACTGACACCCAGAACAGTGGCTTGTGAGTTTTGTTTCCCAGGGAAAAAGCCTGTACAATGGTTTAGGGTTCTGCGGCCTTAAATTGCCGGGTGCCTCCTGGAATTTGGCGTCTTGCAAGATGCCTCCCAGACGCAAGGTGGCACCAGTGCCAACTTGGTCTGGTTTGAGAGTGCCAAGTCGGTCCTGCAAACTGACACCCAGAACAGTGGCTTCTGAATTTTGTTTTTCAGGGAAAAAGCCTGTAGAATGATTTTGGTCCTGCGGCCTTAAATTGCCGGGTGCCTCCTGGAATTCCGACTCTCGCAGGATGCCTCCCATACGCAAGGTGGCACCAGTGCCAACTTGGTCTGCTTTGAGAGTGTCAAGTGGGTCCTGAAAACTGACACCCAGAACAGTGGCTTGTGAGTTTTGTTTCCCAGGGAAAAAGCCTGTACAATGGTTCAGGGTCCTGCGGCCTTAAATTGCCGGGTGACTCCTGGAATTCGGCCTCTCGCAGGATGACTCCCAGATGCAAGGTGGCAACAGATCCAACTTGGTCTGGTTTAAGAGTGCCAAGTGGGTCCTGAAAACTGACACCCAGAACAGTGACTTGTGAGTTTTGTTTCACAAGGAAAAAGCCTGTAAAATGGTTCAGGGGCCTGAGGCCTTAAATTGCCGGGGGCCTCCTGGAATTCGGCGTCTCGCAGGATGCCTCCCAGACGCAAAATGGCACCAGTGCCAACTTGGTCTGGTTTGAGAGTGCCTGGTGGCTCCTGCAAACTGACACCCAGAACAGTGGCTTGTGAGTTTTGTTTCCCAGGGAAAAAGCCTTTACAATGTTTCAGGGTCCTGCGGATTTAAATTGCCGGGTGCCTCCTGGAATTCCGCGTCTCGCAGGATGCCTCCCAGACGCAAGGTGGCACCAGTGCCAACTTGGTCTGGTTTGAGAGTGCCGAGTGGGTCCTGAAAACTGACACCCAGAACAGTGGCTTCTGAATTTTGTTTTCCAGGTTAAAAGCCTGTACAATCGTTCAGGGTCCTGAGGCCTTAAATTGCCGGGTGACTCCTGGAATTCGGCCTCTCGCAGGATGCCTCCCAGACGCAAAATGACACCATTTCCACCTTGGTCTGGTTTGAGAGTGCCAAGTGGGTCCTGAAAAATGACACCCAGAACAGTGGCTTGTGAGTTTTGTTTCCCAGGGAAAAAGCCTGTACAATGGTTCAGGGTCCTGCGGCCTTAAATTGCCGGGTGCCTCCTGGAATTGCACCTCTCGCAGGATATCTCCCAGACGCAAGGTGGCACCAGTGCCAACTTGGTCTGGTTTGAGAGTGCCAAGTGGGTCCTGAAAACTGACGCCCAGAACAGTGGCTTGTGAGTTTTGTTTCCCAGGGGAAAAGCCTGTACAATGGTTCAGGGGCCTGAGGCCTTAAATTGCCGGGTGTCTCCTGGAATTCGGAATCTCGCAGGATGCCTCCCAGACGCAAAATGACACCATTTCCAACTTGGTCTGGTTTGAGAGTGCCAAGTGGGTCCTGAAAACTGACGCCCAGAACAGTGGCTTGTGAGTTTTGTTTCCCAGGGTAAAAGCCTTTACAATGGTTCAGGGTCCTGCGGCCTTAAATTGCCGGGTGACTCCTGGAATTCGGCCTCTCGCAGGATGTCTCCCAGGTGCAAGGTGGCACCAGTTCCAACTTGGTCTGATTTAAGAGTGCCAAGTGGGTCCTGAATACTTACACCCAGAACAGTGACTTGTGAGTTTTGTTTCCCAAGGAAAAAGCCTGTAAAATGGTTCAGGGGCCTGAGGCCTTAAATTGCCGGGGGCCTCCTGGAATTCGGCGTCTCGCAGGATGCCTCCCAGACGCAAAATGGCACCAGTGCCAACTTGGTCTGGTTTATGTGTGCCAAGTGGGTCCTGAAAACTGACACCCAGAAAAGTGGCTTGTGAGTTTTGTTTCCCAGGGAAAAAGCCTGTACAATGGTTCAGGGGCCTGCGGCCTTAAATTGCCGTGTGCCTCCTGGAGATCCGCCTCTCACAGGATGCCTCCCAGGCGCAACATGACACCAGTGCCAACTTGGTCTGGTTTGAGAGTGCCAGGTGGCTCCTGCAAACTGACACCCAGAACAGTGGTTTGTGAGTTTTGTTTCCCAGGGAAAAAGCCTTTACAATGTTTCAGGGTCCTGCGGACTTAAATTGCCGGGTGCCTCCTGGAATTCCGCCTCTCGCAGGATGCCTCCCAGACGCAAAATGACACCATTTCCACCTTGGTCTGGTTTGAGAGTGCCAAGTGGGTCCTGAAAAATGACACCCAGAACAGTGGCTTGTGAGTTTTGTTTCCCAGGGAAAAAGCCTGTACAATGGTTCAGGGTCCTGCGGCCTTAAATTGCCGGGTGCCTCCTGGAATTGCACCTCTCGCAGGATATCTCCCAGACGCAAGGTGGCACCAGTGCCAACTTGGTCTGGTTTGAGAGTGCCAAGTGGGACCTGAAAACTGACGCCCAGAACAGTGGCTTGTGAGTTTTGTTTCCCAGGGGAAAAGCCTGTACAATGGTTCAGGGGCCTGAGGCCTTAAATTGCCGGGTGCCTCCTGGAATTCGGAATCTCGCAGGATGCCTCCCAGACGCAAAATGACACCATTTCCAACTTGGTCTGGTTTGAGAGTGCCAAGTGGGTCCTGAAAACTGACACCCAGAACAGTGGCTTGTTAGTTTTGTTTCCCAGGGAAAAAGCCTGTACAATGGTTCAGGGTCCTGCGGCCTTAAATTGCCGGATGCCTCCTGGAATTCCAAATCTCGCCAGATGTTTCCCAGGCGCGAAGCAATACCAGTGCCAACTTGGTCTGGTTTAAGAGTGCCAAGTTGGTCCTGCAAACTGACACCCAGAACAGTGGCTTGTGAGTTTTGTTTCCCAGGGAAAAAGCCTGTACAATGGTTCAGGGTCCTGCGGCCTTAAATTGCCAGGTGCCTCCTGCAATTGCGCCTCTCGCAGGATGCCTCCCAGACGCAAGGTGGCACCAGTGCCAACTTGGTCTGCTTTGAGAGTGCCAAGTGGGTCCTGAAAACTGACACCCAGAGCAGTGGCTTGTGAGTTTTGTTTCCCAGGGAAAAAGCCTGTACAATGGTTCAGGGGCCTGCGGCCTTAAATTGCCGGGTGCCTCTGGGAATTCGCCGTCTTGCAAAATGCCTCCCAGACGCAAGGTGGCACCAGTGCCAACTTGGTCTGGTTTGAGAGTGCCATGTGGGTCCTGAAAAATGACACCCAGAACAGTGGCTTGTGAGTTTTGTTTCCCAGGGAAAAAGCCTGTACAATGGTTCAGGGTCCTGCGGCCTTAAATTGCCGGGTGCCTCCTTGAATTGCGCCTCACGCAGGATGCCTCCCAGACGCAAGGTGGCACCAGTGCCAACTTGGTCTGGTTTGAGAGTGCCAAGTGGGTCCTGAAAACTGACACCCAGAGCAGTGGCTTGTGAGTTTTGTTTCCCAGGGTAAAAGCCTTTACAATGGTTCAGTGTCCTGCGGCCTTAAATTGCCGGGTGACTCCTGGAATTCGGCCTCTCGCAGGATGTCTCCCAGATGCAAGGTGGCACCAATTCCAACTTGGGTTGATTTAAGAGTGCCAAGTGGGTCCTGAAAACTTACACCCAGAACAGTGACTTGTGAGTTTTGTTTCCCAAGGAAAAAGCCTGTACAATGGTTCAGGGGCCTGAGGCCTTAAATTGCCGGGTGCCTCCTGGAATTCGGCCTCTCGCAGGATGCCTCCCAGACGCAAAATGGCACCAGTGCCGACTTCGTCTGGTTTAAGAGTTCCAAGTGGGTCCTGAAAACTGACACCCAGAAAAGTGGCTTGTGAGTTTTGTTTCCCAGGGAAAAAGCCTGTACAATGGTTAAGGGGCCTGCGGCCTTAAATTGCCGGGTGCCTCCTGGAGATCCGCCTCTCACAGGATGCCTCCCAGGCGCAACATGACACCAGTGCCAACTTGGTCTGGTTTGAGAGTGCCAGGTGGCTCCTGCAAACTGACACCCAGAAAAGTGGCTTGTGAGTTTTCTTTCCCAGGGAAAAAGCCTGTACAATGGTCCAGGGTCCTGCGGACTTAAATTGCTGGGTGCCTCCTTGAATTCCGCATCTCACCAGATGTTTCCCAGACGCTAAGCAACACCAGTGCCAACTTGGTCTGGTTTGAGAGTGCCAGGTGGCTCCTGCAAACTGACTCCCAGAAAAGTGGCTTGTGAGTTTTCTTTCCCAGGGAAAAAGCCTGTACAATGGTCCAGGGTCCTGCGGACTTAAATTGCTGGGTGCCTCCTTGAATTCCGCATCTCACCAGATGTTTCCCAGACGCTAAGCAACACCAGTGCCAACTTGGTCTGGTTTAAGAGTGCCAAGTGGGTCCTGAAAACTGACACCCAGAACAGTGGCTTGTGAGTTTTGTTTCCCAGGGAAAAAGCCTGTACAATGGTTTAGGGTCCTGCGGCCTTAAATTGCCGGGTGCCTCCTGGAATTCGGCGTCTTGCAAGATGCCTCCCAGACGCAAGGTGGCACCAGTGCCAACTTGGTCTGGTTTGAGAGTGCCAAGTCGGTCCTGCAAACTGACACCCAGAACAGTGGCTTCTGAATTTTGTTTTTCAGGGAAAAAGCCTGTAGAATGATTTTGGGTCCTGCGGCCTTAAATTGCCGGGTGCCTCCTGGAATTCCGCCTCTCGCAGGATGCCTCCCAGACGCAAGGTGGCACCAGTGCCAACTTGGTCTGGTTTGAGAGTGCCAAGTGGGTCCTGAAAACTGACACCCAGAACAGTGGCTTGTGAGTTTTTTTTCCCAGGGAAAAAGCCTGTACAATGGTTCAGGGTCCTGCGGCCTTAAATTGCCGGGTGCCTCCTTGAATTGCGCCTCTCGCAGGATGCCTCCCAGACGCAAGGTGGCACCAGTGCCAACTTGGTCTGGCTTGAGAGTGCCAGGTGGCTCCTGCAAACTGACACCCAGAACAGTGGCTTGTGAGTTTTCTTTCCCAGGGAAAAAGCCTGTAAAATTGTTTAGGTTAATTTCGCCTTTAATTGCCGGGTGTCTCCTGGAATTCCGCCTGTCGCAGGATGCCTCCCAGACGCAAGGTGGCACCAGTGCCAACTTGGTCTGCTTTGAGAGTGCCAAGTGGGTCCTGAAAACTGACACCCAGGACAGTGGCTTCTGAATTTTGTTTTCCCAGGGAAAAAGCCTGTAGAATGATTTTGGGTCCTGCGGCCTTAAATTGCCGGGTGCCTCCTGGAATTCCGCCTCTCGCAGGATGCCTCCCAGACGCAAGGTGGCACCAGTTCCAACTTGGTCTGGTTTGAGAGTGCCAAGTGAGTCCTGAAAACTGACGCCCAGAACAGTGGCTTGTGAGTTTTGTTTCCCAGGGGAAAAGCCTGTACAATGGTTCAGGGGCCTGAGGCTTTAAATTGCCGGGTGCCTTCTGGAATTCGGAGTCTCGCAGGGTGCCTCCCAGACGCAAAATGACACCATTTCCAACTTGGTCTGGTTTGAGAGTGCCAAGTGGGTCCTGAAAACTGACGCCCAGAACAGTGGCTTGTGAGTTTTGTTTCCCAGGGTAAAAGCCTGTACAATGGTTCAGGGTCCTGCGGCTTAAATTGCCGGGTGACTCCTGGAATTCGGCCTCTCGCAGGATGTCTCCCAGATGCAAGGTGGCACCAGTGCCAACTTGGTCTGGTTTAAGAGTGCCAAGTGGGTCCTGAAAACTTACACCCAGAACAGTGACTTGTGAGTTTTGTTTCCCAAGGAAAAAGCCTGTAAATGGTTCAGGGGCCTGAGGCCTTAAATTGCCGGGTGCCTCCTGGAATTCGGCCTCTCGCAGGATACCTCCCAGACGCAAAATGGCACCAGTGCCGACTTCGTCTGGTTTAAGAGTTCCAAGTGGGTCCTGAAAACAGACACCCAGAAAAGTGGCTTGTGAGTTTTGTTTCCCAGGGAAAAAGCCTGTACAATGGTTCAGGGGCCTGCGGCCTTAAATTGCCGGGTGCGTCCTGGAGATCCGCCTCTCACAGGATGCCTCCCAGGCGCAACATGACACCAGTGCCAACTTGGTCTGTTTGAGAGTGCCAGGTGGCTCCTGCAAACTGACACCCAGAACAGTGGCTTGTGAGTTTTCTTTCCCAGGGAAAAAGCCTGTACAATGGTTCAGGGTCCTGCGGACTTAAATTGCCGGGTGCCTCCTTGAATTCCGCATCTCACCTGATGTTTCCCAGACGCTAAGCAACACCAGTGCCAACTTGGTTTGGTTTAAGAGTGCCAAGTGTGTCCTGAAAAATGACACCCAGAACAGTGGCTTGTGAGTTTTGTTTCCCAGGGAAAAAGCCTGTACAATGGTTTAGGGTCCTGCGGCCTTAAATTGCCGGGTGCCTCCTGGAATTCGGCGTCTTGCAAGATGCCTCCCAGACGCAAGGTGGCACCAGTGCCAACTTGGTCTGGTTTGAGAGTGCCAAGTCGGTCCTGCAAACTGACACCCAGAACAGTGGCTTCTGAATTTTGTTTTTCAGGGAAAAAGCCTGTAGAATGATTTTGGGTCCTGCGGCCTTAAATTGCCGGGTGCCTCCTGGAATTCCGCCTCTCGCAGGATGCCTCCCAGACGCAAGGTGGCACCAGTGCCAAGTTGGTCTGGTTTGAGAGTGCCAAGTGGGTCCTGAAAACTGACACCCAGAACAGTGGCTTGTGAGTTTTTTTTCCCAGGGAAAAAGCCTGTACAATGGTTCAGGGTCCTGCGGCCTTAAATTGCCGGGTGCCTCCTTGAATTGCGCCTCTCGCAGGATGCCTCCCAGACGCAAGGTGGCACCAGTGCCAACTTGGTCTGGTTTGAGAGTGCCAGGTGGCTCCTGCAAACTGACACCCAGAACAGTGGCTTGTGAGTTTTCTTTCCCAGGGAAAAAGCCTGTAAAATGGTTTAGGTTAATTTCGCCTTTAAAAGCCGAGTGCCACCTGGAGATCCGCCTCTCTCAGGATGCCTCCCAGACGCAAGGTGGCACCAGTGCCAACTTGGTCTGCTTTGAGAGTGTCAAGTGGGTCCTGAAAACTGACACCCAGAACAGTGGCTTGTGAGTTTTGTTTCCCAGGGTAAAAGCCTGTACAATGGTTCAGGGTCCTGCGGCCTTAAATTGCCGGGTGACTCCTGGAATTCGGCCTCTCGCAGGATGACTCCCAGACGCAAGGTGGCAACAGATCCAACTTGGTCTGGTTTAAGAGTGCCAAGTGGGTCCTGAAAACTGACACCCAGAACAGTGACTTGTGAGTTTTGTTTCACAAGGAAAAAGCCTGTACAATGGTTCAGGGGCCTGAGGCCTTAAATTGCCGGGTGCCTCCTGGAATTCGGCCTCTCGCAGGATGCCTCCCAGACGCAAGGTGGCACCAGTGCCAACTTGGTCTGGTTTAAGTGTGCCAAGTGGGTCCTGAAAACTGACACCCAGAAAAGTGGCTTGTGAGTTTTGTTTCCCAGGGAAAAAGCCTGTACAATGGTTCAGGGGCCTGCGGCCTTAAATTGCCGTGTGCCTCCTGGAGATCCGCCTCCCACAGGATGCCTCCCAGGCGCAACATGACACCAGTGCCAACTTGGTCTGGTTTGAGAGTGCCTGGTGGCTCCTGCAAACTGACACCCAGAACAGTGGTTTGTGAGTTTTCTTTCCCAGGGAAAAAGCCTGTAAAATGGTTTAGGTTAATTTCGCCTTTAATAGCCGAGTGCCACCTGGAGATCCGCCTCTCTCAGGATGCCTCCCAGACGCAAGGTGGCACCAGTGCCAACTTGGTCTGCTTTGAGAGTGTCAAGTGGGTCCTGAAAACTGACACCCAGAACAGTGGCTTGTGAGTTTTGTTTCCCAGGGAAAAAGCCTGTACAATGGTTCAGGGTCCTGCGGACTTAAATTGCCGGGTGCCTCCTGGAATTCCGCCTGTCGCAGGATGCCTCCCAGACGCAAGGTGGCACCAGTGCCAACTTGGTCTGCTTTGAGAGTGCCAAGTGGGTCCTGAAAACTGACACCCAGGACAGTGGCTTCTGAATTTTGTTTTCCCAGGGAAAAAGCCTGTAGAATGGTTTTGGGTCCTGCGGCCTTAAATTGCCGGGTGCCTCCTGGAATTCCGCCTCTCGCAGGATGCCTCCCAGACGCAAGGTGGCACCAGTTCCAACTTGGTCTGGTTTGAGAGTGCCAAGTGGGTCCTGAAAACTGACGCCCAAAACAGTGGCTTGTGAGTTTTATTTCCCAGGGGAAAAGCCTGTACAATGGTTCAGGATCCTGAGGCCTTAAATTGCCGGGTGCCTCCTGGAATTCGGACTCTCGCAGGGTGCCTCCCAGACGCAAAATGACACCATTTCCAACTTGGTCTGGTTTGAGAGTGCCAAGTGGGTCCTGAAAACTGACACCCAGAACAGTGGCTTGTGAGTTTTGTTTCCCAGGGTAAAAGCCTGTACAATGGTTCAGGGTCCTGCGGCCTTAAATTGCCGGGTGACTCCTGGAATTCGGCCTCTCGCAGGATGCCTCCCAGATGCAAGGTGGCAACAGTTCCAACTTGGTCTGGTTTAAGAGTGCCAAGTGGGTCCTGAAAACTGACACCCAGAACAGTGACTTGTGAGTTTTGTTTCCCAAGGAAAAAGCCTGTACAATGGTTCAGGGTCCTGCGGCCTTAAATTGCCGGGTGCCTCCTGGAATTCGGCCTCTCGCAGGATGCCTCCCAGACGCAAAATGGCACCAGTGCCAACTTGGTCTGGTTTAAGAGTGTCAAGTGGGTCCTGAAAACTGACACCCAGAACAGTGGCTTGTGAGTTTTGTTTCCCAGGGAAAAAACCTGTACAATGGTTCAGGGTCCTGCGGCCTTAAAATGCCGGGTGCCTCCTGGAATTCGGCCTCTCGCAGGATGCCTCCCAGACACAAGGCGGCACCAGTGCAAACTTTGTCTGGTTTAAGAGTGCCAGGTGGCTCCTGCAAACTGACACCCAGAACAGTGGCTTGTGAGTTTTGTTTCCCAGGGAAAAAGCCTGTACAATGGTTCAGGGTCCTGCGGCCTTAAATTGCCGGGTGCCTCCTGGAATTGCACCTCTCGCAGGATATCTCCCAGACGCAAGGTGGCACCAGTGCCAACTTGGTCTGGTTTGAGAGTGCCAGGTGGCTCCTGCAAACTGACACCCAGAACAGTGGCTTGTGAGTTTTCTTTCCCAGGGAAAAAGCCTGTAAAATGGTTTAGGTTAATTTCGCCTTTAAAAGCCGAGTGCCACCTGGAGATCCGCCTCTCTCAGGATGCCTCCCAGACGCAAGGTGGCACCAGTGCCAACTTGGTCTGCTTTGAGAGTGTCAAGTGGGTCCTGAAAACTGACACCCAGAACAGTGGCTTGTGAGTTTTGTTTCCCAGGGTAAAAGCCTGTACAATGGTTCAGGGTCCTGCGGCCTTAAATTGCCGGGTGACTCCTGGAATTCGGCCTCTCGCAGGATGACTCCCAGACGCAAGGTGGCAACAGATCCAACTTGGTCTGGTTTAAGAGTGCCAAGTGGGTCCTGAAAACTGACACCCAGAACAGTGACTTGTGAGTTTTGTTTCACAAGGAAAAAGCCTGTACAATGGTTCAGGGGCCTGAGGCCTTAAATTGCCGGGGGCCTCCTGGAATTCGGCCTCTCGCAGGATGCCTCCCAGACGCAAGGTGGCACCAGTGCCAACTTGGTCTGGTTTAAGTGTGCCAAGTGGGTCCTGAAAACTGACACCCAGAAAAGTGGCTTGTGAGTTTTGTTTCCGAGGGAAAAAGCCTGTACAATGGTTCAGGGGCCTGCGGCCTTAAATTGCCGTGTGCCTCCTGGAGATCCGCCTCCCACAGGATGCCTCCCAGGCGCAACATGACACCAGTGCCAACTTGGTCTGGTTTGAGAGTGCCTGGTGGCTCCTGCAAACTGACACCCAGAACAGTGGTTTGTGAGTTTTCTTTCCCAGGGAAAAAGCCTGTAAAATGGTTTAGGTTAATTTCGCCTTTAATAGCCGAGTGCCACCTGGAGATCCGCCTCTCTCAGGATGCCTCCCAGACGCAAGGTGGCACCAGTGCCAACTTGGTCTGCTTTGAGAGTGTCAAGTGGGTCCTGAAAACTGACACCCAGAACAGTGGCTTGTGAGTTTTGTTTCCCAGGGAAAAAGCCTGTACAATGGTTCAGGGTCATGCGGACTTAAATTGCCGGGTGCCTCCTGGAATTCCGCCTGTCGCAGGATGCCTCCCAGACGCAAGGTGGCACCAGTGCCAACTTGGTCTGCTTTGAGAGTGCCAAGTGGGTCCTGAAAACTGACACCCAGGACAGTGGCTTCTGAATTTTGTTTTCCCAGGGAAAAAGCCTGTAGAATGGTTTTGGGTCCTGCGGCCTTAAATTGCCGGGTGCCTCCTGGAATTCCGCCTCTCGCAGGATGCCTCCCAGACACAAGGTGGCACCAGTTCCAACTTGGTCTGGTTTGAGAGTGCCAAGTGGGTCCTGAAAACTGACGCCCAAAACAGTGGCTTGTGAGTTTTATTTCCCAGGGTAAAAGCCTGTACAATGGTTCAGGATAATGAGGCCTTAAATTGCCGGGTGCCTCCTGGAATTCGGACTCTCGCAGGGTGCCTCCCAGACACAAAATGACACCATTTCCAACTTGGTCTGGTTTGAGAGTGCCAAGTGGGTCCTGAAAACTGACACCCAGAACAGTGGCTTGTGAGTTTTGTTTCCCAGGGTAAAAGCCTGTACAATGGTTCAGGGTCCTGCGGCCTTAAATTGCCGGGTGACTCCTGGAATTCGGCCTCTCGCAGGATGCCTCCCAGATGCAAGGTGGCAACAGTTCCAACTTGGTCTGGTTTAAGAGTGCCAAGTGGGTCCTGAAAACTGACACCCAGAACAGTGACTTGTGAGTTTTGTTTCCCAAGGAAAAAGCCTGTACAATGGTTCAGGGTCCTGCGGCCTTAAATTGCCGGGTGCCTCCTGGAATTCGGCCTCTCGCAGGATGCCTCCCAGACGCAAAATGGCACCAGTGCCAACTTGGTCTGGTTTAAGAGTGTCAAGTGGGTCCTGAAAACTGACACCCAGAACAGTGGCTTGTGAGTTTTGTTTCCCAGGGAAAAAACCTGTACAATGGTTCAGGGTCCTGCGGCCTTAAAATGCCGGGTGCCTCCTGGAATTCGGCCTCTCGCAGGATGCCTCCCAGACACAAGGTGGCACCAGTGCAAACTTTGTCTGGTTTAAGAGTGCCAGGTGGCTCCTGCAAACTGACACCCAGAACAGTGGCTTGTGAGTTTTGTTTCCCAGGGAAAAAGCCTGTACAATGGTTCAGGGTCCTGCGGCCTTAAATTGCCGGGTGCCTCCTGGAATTGCACCTCTCGCAGGATATCTCCCAGACGCAAGGTGGCACCAGTGCCAACTTGGTCTGGTTTGAGAGTGCCAGGTGGCTCCTGCAAACTGACACCCAGAACAGTGGCTTGTGAGTTTTGTTTCCCAGGGAAAAAGCCTGTACAATGGTTCAGGGTCCTGAGGCCTTAAATTGCCGGGTGCCTCCTGGAATTTGGCGTCTTGCAAGATGCCTCCCAGACGCAAGGTGGCACCAGTGCCAACTTGGTCTGGTTTGAGAGTGCCAAGTGGGTCCTGAAAACTGACACCCAGGACAGTGGCTTCTGAATTTTGTTTTCCAGGGAAAAAGCCTGTAGAATGGTTTTGGGTCCTGCGGCCTTAAATTGCCGGGTGCCTCCTGGAATTCCGCCTCTCGCAGGATGCCTCCCAGACGCTAAGTGGCACCAGTGCCAACTTGGTCTGGTTTGAGAGTGCAAAGTGGGTCCTGAAAACTGACACCCAGAACAGTGGCTTGTGAGTTTTGTTTCCCAGGGAAAAAGCCTGTACAATGGTTTAGGGTTCTGCGGCCTTAAATTGCCGGGTGCCTCCTGGAATTTGGCGTCTTGCAAGATGCCTCCCAGACGCAAGGTGGCACCAGTGCCAACTTGGTCTGGTTTGAGAGTGCCAAGTCGGTCCTGCAAACTGACACCCAGAACAGTGGCTTCTGAATTTTGTTTTTCAGGGAAAAAGCCTGTAGAATGATTTTGGTCCTGCGGCCTTAAATTGCCGGGTGCCTCCTGGAATTCCGACTCTCGCAGGATGCCTCCCAGACGCAAGGTGGCACCAGTGCCAACTTGGTCTGGTTTGAGAGTGCCAAGTGGGTCCTGAAAACTGACACCCAGAACAGTGGCTTGTGAGTTTTTTTTCCCAGGGAAAAAGCCTGTACAATGGTTCAGGGTCCTGCGGCCTTAAATTGCCGGGTGCCTCCTTGAATTGCGCCTCTCGCAGGATGCCTCCCAGACGCAAGGTGGCACCAGTGCAAACTTGGTCTGGTTTGAGAGTGCCAGGTGGCTCCTGCAAACTGACACCCAGAACAGTGGCTTGTGAGTTTTGTTTCCCAGGGAAAAAGCCTGTAAAATGGTTTAGGTTAATTTCGCCTTTAATAGCCGGGTGCCACCTGGAGATCCGCCTCTCTCAGGATGCCTCCCATACGCAAGGTGGCACCAGTGCCAACTTGGTCTGCTTTGAGAGTGTCAAGTGGGTCCTGAAAACTGACACCCAGAACAGTGGCTTGTGAGTTTTGTTTCCCAGGGTAAAAGCCTGTACAATGGTTCAGGGTCCTGCGGCCTTAAATTGCCGGGTGACTCCTGGAATTCGGCCTCTCGCAGGATGACTCCCAGATGCAAGGTGGCAACAGATCCAACTTGGTCTGGTTTAAGAGTGCCAAGTGGGTCCTGAAAACTGACACCCAGAACAGTGACTTGTGAGTTTTGTTTCACAAGGAAAAAGCCTGTAAAATGGTTCAGGGGCCTGAGGCCTTAAATTGCCGGGGGCCTCCTGGAATTCGGCGTCTCGCAGGATGCCTCCCAGACGCAAAATGGCACCAGTGCCAACTTGGTCTGGTTTATGTGTGCCAAGTGGGTCCTGAAAACTGACACCCAGAAAAGTGGCTTGTGAGTTTTGTTTCCCAGGGAAAAAGCCTGTACAATGGTTCAGGGTCCTGCGGCCTTAAATTGCCGTGTGCCTCCTGGAGATCCGCCTCTCACAGGATGCCTCCCAGGCGCAACATGACACCAGTGCCAACTTGGTCTGGTTTGAGAGTGCCTGGTGGCTCCTGCAAACTGACACCCAGAACAGTGGTTTGTGAGTTTTGTTTCCCAGGGAAAAAGCCTTTACAATGTTTCAGGGTCCTGCAGACTTAAATTGCCGGGTGCCTCCTGGAATTCCGCCTCTCGCAGGATGCCTCCCAGACGCAAGGTGGCACCAGTGCCAACTTGGTCTGGTTTGAGAGTGCCGAGTGGGTCCTGAAAACTGACACCCAGAACAGTGGCTTCTGAATTTTGTTTTCCAGGGAAAAAGCCTGTACAATGGTTCAGGGTCCTGAGGCCTTAAATTGCCGGGTGACTCCTGGAATTCGGCCTCTCGCAGGATGCCTCCCAGACGCAAAATGACACCATTTCCACCTTGGTCTGGTTTGAGAGTGCCAAGTGGGTCCTGAAAAATGACACCCAGAACAGTGGCTTGTGAGTTTTGTTTCCCAGGGAAAAAGCCTGTACAATGGTTCAGGGTCCTGCGGCCTTAAATTGCCGGGTGCCTCCTGGAATTGCACCTCTCGCAGGATATCTCCCAGACGCAAGGTGGCACCAGTGCCAACTTGGTCTGGTTTGAGAGTGCCAAGTGGGTCCTGAAAACTGACGCCCAGAACAGTGGCTTGTGAGTTTTGTTTCCCAGGGGAAAAGCCTGTACAATGGTTCAGGGGCCTGAGGCCTTAAATTGCCGGGTGCCTCCTGGAATTCGGAATCTCGCAGGATGCCTCCCAGACGCAAAATGACACCATTTCCAACTTGGTCTGGTTTGAGAGTGCCAAGTGGGTCCTGAAAACTGACGCCCAGAACAGTGGCTTGTGAGTTTTGTTTCCCAGGGTAAAAGCCTTTACAATGGTTCAGGGTCCTGCGGCCTTAAATTGCCGGGTGACTCCTGGAATTCGGCCTCTCGCAGGATGTCTCCCAGGTGCAAGGTGGCACCAGTTCCAACTTGGTCTGATTTAAGAGTGCCAAGTGGGTCCTGAATACTTACACCCAGAACAGTGACTTGTGAGTTTTGTTTCCCAAGGAAAAAGCCTGTGCAATGGTTCAGGGGCCTGAGGCCTTAAATTGCCGGGTGCCTCCTGGAATTCGGCCTCTCGCAGGATGCCTCCCAGACGCAAAATGGCACCAGTGCCGACTTCGTCTGGTTTAAGAGTTCCAAGTGGGTCCTGAAAACTGACACCCAGAAAAGTGGCTTGTGAGTTTTGTTTCCCAGGGAAAAAGCCTGTACAATGGTTCAGGGGCCTGCGGCCTTAAATTGCTGGGTGCCTCCTGGAGATCCGCCTCTCACAGGATGCCTCCCAGGCGCAACATGACACCAGTGCCAACTTGGTCTGGTTTGAGAGTGCCAGGTGGCTCCTGCAAACTGACACCCAGAACAGTGGCTTGTGAGTTTTCTTTCCCAGGGAAAAAGCCTGTACAATGGTCCAGGGTCCTGCGGACTTAAATTGCCGGGTGCCTCCTGGACATCCGCCTCTCACAGGATGCCTCCCAGGCACAACATGACACCAGTGCCAACTTGGTTTGGTTTAAGAGTGCCAAGTGGGTCCTGAAAAATGACACCCAGAACAGTGGCTTGTGAGTTTTGTTTCCCAGGGAAAAAGCCTGTACAATGGTTTAGGGTCCTGCGGCCTTAAATTGCCGGGTGCCTCCTGGAATTCGGAATCTCGCAGGATGCCTCCCAGACGCAAAATGACACCATTTCCAACTTGGTCTGGTTTGAGAGTGCCAAGTGGGTCCTGAAAACTGACGCCCAGAACAGTGGCTTGTGAGTTTTGTTTCCCAGGGTAAAAGCCTTTAAAATGGTTCAGGGTCCTGCGGCCTTAAATTGCCTGGTGACTCCTAGAATTCGGCCTCTCGCAGGATGTCTCCCAGATGCAAGGTGGCACCATTTCCAACTTGGTCTGATTTAAGAGTGCCAAGTGGGTCCTGAATACTTACACCCAGAACAGTGACTTGTGAGTTTTGTTTCCCAAGGAAAAAGCCTGTGCAATGGTTCAGGGGCCTGAGGCCTTAAATTGCCGGGTGCCTCCTGGAATTCGGCCTCTCGCAGGATGCCTCCCAGACACAAGGTGGCACCAGTGCAAACTTTGTCTGGTTTAAGAGTGCCAGGTGGCACCTGCAAACTGACACCCAGAACAGTGGCTTGTGAGTTTTGTTTCCCAGGGAAAAAGCCTGTACAATGGTTCAGGGTCCTGAGGCCTTAAATTGCCGGGTGCCTCCTGGAATTGCACCTCTCGCAGGATATCTCCCAGACGCAAGGTGGCACCAGTGCCAACTTGGTCTGGTTTGAGAGTGCCAGGTGGCTCCTGCAAACTGACACCCAGAACAGTGGCTTGTGAGTTTTGTTTCCCAGGGAAAAAGCCTGTACAATGGTTCAGGGTCCTGAGGCGTTAAATTGCCGGGTGCCTCCTGGAATTCGGCGTCTTGCAAGATGCCTCCCAGACGCAAGGTGGCACCAGTGCCAACTTGGTCTGGTTTGAGAGTGCCAAGTGGGTCCTGAAAACTGACACCCAGGACAGTGGCTTCTGAATTTTGTTTTCCAGGGAAAAAGCCTGTAGAATGGTTTTGGGTCCTGCGGCCTTAAATTGCCGTGTGCCTCCTGGAATTCCGCCTCTCGCAGGATGCCTCCCAGACGCTAAGTGGCACCAGTGCCAACTTGGTCTGGTTTGAGAGTGCAAAGTGGGTCCTGAAAACTGACACGCAGAACAGTGGCTTGTGAGTTTTGTTTTTCAGGGAAAAAGCCTGTAGAATGATTTTGGTCCTGCGGCCTTAAATTGCCGGGTGCCTCCTGGAATTCCGACTCTCGCAGGATGCCTCCCAGACGCAAGGTGGCACCAGTGCCAACTTGGTCTGGTTTGAGAGTGCCAAGTGGGTCCTGAAAACTGACACCCAGAACAGTGGCTTGTGAGTTTTTTTTCCCAGGGAAAAAGCCTGTACAATGGTTCAGGGTCCTGCGGCCTTAAATTGCCGGGTGCCTCCTTGAATTGCGCCTCTCGTAGGATGCCTCCCAAACGCAAGGTGGCACCAGTGCCAACTTGGTATGGTTTGAGAGTGCCAGGTGGCTCCTGCAAACTGACACCCAGAACAGTGGCTTGTGAGTTTTGTTTCCCAGGGAAAAAGCCTGTAAAATGGTTTAGGTTAATTTCGCCTTTAATAGCCGGGTGCCACCTGGAGATCCGCCTCTCTCAGGATGCCTCCCAGACGCAAGGTGGCACCAGTGCCAACTTGGTCTGCTTTGAGAGTGTCAAGTGGGTCCTGAAAACTGACACCCAGAACAGTGGCTTGTGAGTTTTGTTTCCCAGGGTAAAAGCCTGTACAATGGTTCAGGGTCCTGCGGCCTTAAATTGCCGGGTGACTCCTGGAATTCGGCCTCTCGCAGGATGACTCCCAGATGCAAGGTGGCAACAGATCCAACTCGGTCTGGTTTAAGAGTGCCAAGTGGGTCCTGAAAACTGACACCCAGAACAGTGACTTGTGAGTTTTGTTTCACAAGGAAAAAGCCTGTAAAATGGTTCAGGGGCCTGAGGCCTTAAATTGCCGGGGGCCTCCTGGAATTCGGCGTCTCGCAGGATGCCTCCCAGACGCAAAATGGCACCAGTGCCAACTTGGTCTGGTTTATGTGTGCCAAGTGGGTCCTGAAAACTGACACCCAGAAAAGTGGCTTGTGAGTTTTGTTTCCCAGGGAAAAAGCCTGTACAATGGTTCAGGGTCCTGCGGCCTTAAATTGCCGTGTGCCTCCTGGAGATCCGCCTCTCACAGGATGCCTCCCAGGCGCAACATGACACCAGTGCCAACTTGGTCTGGTTTGAGAGTGCCTGGTGGCTCCTGCAAACTGACACCCAGAACAGTGGTTTGTGAGTTTTGTTTCCCAGGGAAAAAGCCTTTACAATGTTTCAGGGTCCTGCGGACTTAAATTGCCGGGTGCCTCCTGGAATTCCGCCTCTCGCAGGATGCCTCCCAGACGCAAGGTGGCACCAGTGCCAACTTGGTCTGGTTTGAGAGTGCCGAGTGGGTCCTGAAAACTGACACCCAGAACAGTGGCTTCTGAATTTTGTTTTCCAGGGAAAAAGCCTGTACAATGGTTCAGGGTCCTGCGGACTTAAATTGCCGGGTGCCTCCTGGAATTCGGCCTCTCGCAGGATGCCTCCCAGACGCAAAATGACACCATTTCCACCTTGGTCTGGTTTGAGAGTGCCAAGTGGGTCCTGAAAAATGACACCCAGAACAGTGGCTTGTGAGTTTTGTTTCCCAGGGAAAAAGCCTGTACAATGGTTCAGGGTCCTGCGGCCTTAAATTGCCGGGTGCCTCCTGGAATTGCACCTCTCGCAGGATATCTCCCAGACGCAAGGTGGCACCAGTGCCAACTTGGTCTGGTTTGAGAGTGCCAAGTGGGTCCTGAAAACTGACGCCCAGAACAGTGGCTTGTGAGTTTTGTTTCCCAGGGGAAAAGCCTGTACAATGGTTCAGGGGCCTGAGGCCTTAAATTGCCGGGTGCCTCCTGGAATTCGGAATCTCGCAGGATGCCTCCCAGACGCAAAATGACACCATTTCCAACTTGGTCTGGTTTGAGAGTGCCAAGTGGGTCCTGAAAACTGACGCCCAGAACAGTGGCTTGTGAGTTTTGTTTCCCAGGGTAAAAGCCTTTACAATGGTTCAGGGTCCTGCGGCCTTAAATTGCCGGGTGACTCCTGGAATTCGGCCTCTCGCAGGATGTCTCCCAGGTGCAAGGTGGCACCAGTTCCAACTTGGTCTGATTTAAGAGTGCCAAGTGGGTCCTGAATACTTACACCCAGAACAGTGACTTGTGAGTTTTGTTTCCCAAGGAAAAAGCCTGTGCAATGGTTCAGGGGCCTGAGGCCTTAAATTGCCGGGTGCCTCCTGGAATTCGGCCTCTCGCAGGATGCCTCCCAGACGCAAAATGGCACCAGTGCCGACTTCGTCTGGTTTAAGAGTTCCAAGTGGGTCCTGAAAACTGACACCCAGAAAAGTGGCTTGTGAGTTTTGTTTCCCAGGGAAAAAGCCTGTACAATGGTTCAGGGGCCTGCGGCCTTAAATTGCCGGGTGCCTCCTGAAGATCCGCCTCTCACAGGATGCCTCCCAGGCGCAACATGACACCAGTGCCAACTTGGTCTGGTTTGAGAGTGCCAGGTGGCTCCTGCAAACTGACACCCAGAACAGTGGCTTGTGAGTTTTCTTTCCCAGGGAAAAAGCCTGTACAATGGTTAAGGGTCCTGCGGCCTTAAATTGCCGGGTGCCTCCTGGAATTCGGAATCTCGCAGGATGCCTCCCAGACGCAAAATGACACCATTTCCAATTTGGTCTGGTTTGAGAGTGCCAAGTGGGTCCTGAAAACTGACGCCCAGAACAGTGGCTTGTGAGTTTTGTTTCCCAGGGTAAAAGCCTTTACAATGGTTCAGGGTCCTGCGGCCTTAAATTGCCGGGTGACTCCTGGAATTCGGCCTCTCGCAGGATGTCTCCCAGATGCAAGGTGGCACCATTTCCAACTTGGTCTGATTTAAGAGTGCCAAGTGGGTCCTGAATACTTACACCCAGAACAGTGACTTGTGAGTTTTGTTTCCCAAGGAAAAAGCCTGTGCAATGGTTCAGGGGCCTGAGGCCTTAAATTGCCGGGTGCCTCCTGGAATTCGGCCTCTCGCAGGATGCCTCCCAGACGCAAAATGGCACCAGTGCCGACTTCGTCTGGTTTAAGAGTTCCAAGTGGGTCCTGAAAACTGACACCCAGAAAAGTGGCTTGTGAGTTTTGTTTCCCAGGGAAAAAGCCTGTACAATGGTTCAGGGGCCTGCGGCCTTAAATTGCCGGGTGCCTCCTGGAGATCCGCCTCTCACAGGATGCCTCCCAGGCGCAACATGACACCAGTGCCAACTTGGTCTGGTTTGAGAGTGCCAGGCGGCTCCTGCAAACTGACACCCAGAACAGTGGCTTGTGAGTTTTCTTTCCCAGGGAAAAAGCCTGTACAATGGTCCAGGGTCCTGCGGCCTTAAATTGCCGGGTGCCTCCTGGAATTTGGCGTCTTGCAAGATGCCTCCCAGACGCAAGGTGGCACCAGTGCCAACTTGGTCTGGTTTGAGAGTGCCAAGTCGGTCCTGCAAACTGACACCCAGAACAGTGGCTTCTGAATTTTGTTTTTCAGGGAAAAAGCCTGAAGAATGATTTTGGGTCCTGCGGCCTTAAATTGCCGGGTGCCTCCTGGAATTCCGACTCTCGCAGGATGCCTCCCAGACGCAAGGTGGCACCAGTGCCAACTTGGTCTGGTTTGAGAGTGCCAAGTGGGTCCTGAAAACTGACACCCAGAACAGTGGCTTGTGAGTTTTTTTTCCCAGGGAAAAAGCCTGTACAATGGTTCAGGGTCCTGCGGCCTTAAATTGCCGGGTGCCTACTTGAATTGCGCCTCTCGCAGGATGCCTCCCAGACGCAAGGTGGCACCAGTGCCAACTTGGTCTGGTTTGAGAGTGCCAGGTGGCTCCTGCAAACTGACACCCAGAACAGTGGCTTGTGAGTTTTGTTTCCCAGGGAAAAAGCCTGTAAAATGATTTAGGTTAATTTCGCCTTTTATAGCCGGGTGCCACCTGGAGATCCGCCTCTCTCCGGATGCCTCCCAGACGCAAGGTGGCACCAGTGCCAACTTGGTCTGCTTTGAGAGTGTCAAGTGGGTCCTGAAAACTGACACCCAGAACAGTGGCTTGTGAGTTTTGTTTCCCAGGGAAAAAGCCTGTACAATGGTTCAGGGTCCTGCGGACTTAAATTGCCGGGTGCCTCCTGTAATTCCGCCTGTCGCAGGATGCCTCCCAGACGCAAGGTGGCACCAGTGCCAACTTGGTCTGCTTTGAGAGTGCCAAGTGGGTCCTGAAAACTGACACCCAGGACAGTGGCTTCTGAATTTTGTTTTCCCAGGGAAAAAGCCTGTAGAATGGTTTTGGGTCGTGCGGCCTTAAATTGCCGGGTGCCTCCTGGAATTCCGCCTCTCGCAGGATGCCTCCCAGACGCAAGGTGGCACCAGTTCCAACTTGGTCTGGTTTGAGAGTGCCACGTGGGTCCTGAAAACTGACGCCCAGAACAGTGGCTTGTGAGTTTTGTTTCCCAGGGGACAAGCCTGTACAATGGTTCAGGAGCCTGAGGCCTTAAATTGCCGGGTGACTCCTGGAATTCGGAGTCTCGCAGGGTGCCTCCCAGACGCAAAATGACACCATATCCACCTTGGTCTGGTTTAAGAGTGCCAAGTGGGTCCTGAAAAATGACACCCAGAACAGTGGCTTGTGAGTTTTGTTTCCCAGGGAAAAAGCCTGTACAATGGTTTAAGGTCCTGCGGCCTTAAATTGCCGGGTGCCTCCTGGAATTCGGCGTCTTGCAAGATGCCTCCCAGACGCAAGGTGGCACCAGTGCCAACTTGGTCTGCTTTGAGAGTGTCAAGTGGGTCCTGCAAACTGACACCCAGAACAGTGGCTTGTGAGTTTTGTTTCCCAGGGAAAAAGCCTGTACAATGGTTTAGGGTCCTGCGGCCTTAAATTGCCGGGTGCCTCCTGGAATTCGGCGTCTTGCAAGATGCCTCCCAGACGCAAGGTGGCAGCAGTGCCAACTTGGTCTGGTTTGAGAGTGCCAGGTGGCTCCTGCAAACTGACACCCAGAACAGTGGCTTGTGAGTTTTGTTTCCCAGGGAAAAAGCCTGTACAATGGTTCAGGGTCCTGCGGCCTTAAATTGCCGGATGACTCCTGGAATTCGGCCTCTCGCAGGATGCCTCCCAGATGCAAGGTGGCACCAGTTCCAACTTGGTCTGGTTTAAGAGTGCCAAGTGGGTCCTGAAAAATGACACCCAGAACAGTGGCTTGTGAGTTTTGTTTCCCAGGGAAAAAGCCTGTACAATGGTTTACGGTCCTGCGGCCTTAAATTGCCGGGTGCCTCCTGGAATTCGGCGTCTTGCAAGATGCCTCCCAGACGCAAGGTGGCACCAGTGCCAGCTTGGTCTGCTTTGAGAGTGCCAAGTCGGTCCTGCAAACTGACACCCAGAACAGTGGCTTCTGAATTTTGTTTTTCAGGGAAAAAGCCTGTAGAATGATTTATGTCCTGCGGCCTTAAATTGCCGGGTGACTCCTGGAATTCGGCCTCTCGCAGGATGACTCCCAGATGCAAGGTGGCAACAGATCCAACTTGGTCTGGTTTAAGAGTGCCAAGTGGGTCCTGAAAACTGACACCCAGAACAGTGACTTGTGAGTTTTGCTTCACAAGGAAAAAGCCTGTACAATGGTTCAGGGGCCTGAGGCCTTAAATTGCCGGGGGCCTCCTGGAATTCGGCCTCTCGCAGGATGCCTCCCAGACGCAAAATGGCACCAGTGCCAACTTGGTCTGGTTTAAGTGTGCCAAGTGGGTCCTGAAAACTGACACCCAGAAAAGTGGCTTGTGAGTTTTGTTTCCCAGGGAAAAAGCCTGTACAATGGTTCAGGGGCCTGCGGCCTTAAATTGCCGTGTGCCTCCTGGAGATCCGCCTCTCACAGGATGCCTCCCAAGCGCAACATGACACCAGTGCCAACTTGGTCTGGTTTGAGAGTGCCTGGTGGCTCCTGCAAACTGACACCCAGAACAGTGGTTTGTGAGTTTTGTTTCCCAGGGAAAAAGCCTTTACAATGTTTCAGAGTCCTGCGGACTTAAATTGCCGGGTGCCTCCTTGAATTCCGCATCTCACCAGATGTTTCCCAGACACTAAGCAACACCCGTGCCAACTTGGTCTGGTTTAAGAGTGCCAAGTGGGTCCTGGAAACTGACACCCAGAACAGTGGCTTGTGAGTTTTGTTTCCCAGGGAAAAAGCCTGTACAATGGTTCAGGGGCCTGCGGCCTTAAATTGCCGGGTGCCTCCTGGAGATCCGCCTCTCACAGGATGCCTCCCAGGCGCAACATGACACCAGTGCCAACTTGGTCTGGTTTGAGAGTGCCAGGCGGCTCCTGCAAACTGACACCCAGAACAGTGGCTTGTGAGTTTTCTTTCCCAGGGAAAAAGCCTGTACAATGGTCCAGGGTCCTGCGGCCTTAAATTGCCGGGTGCCTCCTGGAATTTGGCGTCTTGCAAGATGCCTCCCAGACGCAAGGTGGCACCAGTGCCAACTTGGTCTGGTTTGAGAGTGCCAAGTCGGTCCTGCAAACTGACACCCAGAACAGTGGCTTCTGAATTTTGTTTTTCAGGGAAAAAGCCTGAAGAATGATTTTGGGTCCTGCGGCCTTAAATTGCCGGGTGCCTCCTGGAATTCCGACTCTCGCAGGATGCCTCCCAGACGCAAGGTGGCACCAGTGCCAACTTGGTCTGGTTTGAGAGTGCCAAGTGGGTCCTGAAAACTGACACCCAGAACAGTGGCTTGTGAGTTTTTTTTCCCAGGGAAAAAGCCTGTACAATGGTTCAGGGTCCTGCGGCCTTAAATTGCCGGGTGCCTACTTGAATTGCGCCTCTCGCAGGATGCCTCCCAGACGCAAGGTGGCACCAGTGCCAACTTGGTCTGGTTTGAGAGTGCCAGGTGGCTCCTGCAAACTGACACCCAGAACAGTGGCTTGTGAGTTTTGTTTCCCAGGGAAAAAGCCTGTAAAATGATTTAGGTTAATTTCGCCTTTTATAGCCGGGTGCCACCTGGAGATCCGCCTCTCTCCGGATGCCTCCCAGACGCAAGGTGGCACCAGTGCCAACTTGGTCTGCTTTGAGAGTGTCAAGTGGGTCCTGAAAACTGACACCCAGAACAGTGGCTTGTGAGTTTTGTTTCCCAGGGAAAAAGCCTGTACAATGGTTCAGGGTCCTGCGGACTTAAATTGCCGGGTGCCTCCTGTAATTCCGCCTGTCGCAAAATGCCTCCCAGACGCAAGGTGGCACCAGTGCCAACTTGGTCTGCTTTGAGAGTGCCAAGTGGGTCCTGAAAACTGACACCCAGGACAGTGGCTTCTGAATTTTGTTTTCCCAGGGAAAAAGCCTGTAGAATGGTTTTGGGTCTTTCGGCCTTAAATTGCCGGGTGCCTCCTGGAATTCCGCCTCTCGCAGGATGCCTCCCAGACGCAAGGTGGCACCAGTTCCAACTTGGTCTGGTTTGAGAGTGCCACGTGGGTCCTGAAAACTGACGCCCAGAACAGTGGCTTGTGAGTTTTGTTTCCCAGGGGACAAGCCTGTACAATGGTTCAGGAGCCTGAGGCCTTAAATTGCCGGGTGACTCCTGGAATTCGGAGTCTCGCAGGGTGCCTCCCAGACGCAAAATGACACCATATCCACCTTGGTCTGGTTTAAGAATGCCAAGTGGGTCCTGAAAAATGACACCCAGAACAGTGGCTTGTGAGTTTTGTTTCCCAGGGAAAAAGCCTGTACAATGGTTTAAGGTCCTGCGGCCTTAAATTGCCGGGTGCCTCCTGGAATTCGGCGTCTTGCAAGATGCCTCCCAGACGCAAGGTGGCACCAGTGCCAACTTGGTCTGCTTTGAGAGTGTCAAGTGGGTCCTGCAAACTGACACCCAGAACAGTGGCTTGTGAGTTTTGTTTCCCAGGGAAAAAGCCTGTACAATGGTTTAGGGTCCTGCGGCCTTAAATTGCCGGGTGCCTCCTGGAATTCGGCGTCTTGCAAGATGCCTCCCAGACGCAAGGTGGCAGCAGTGCCAACTTGGTCTGGTTTGAGAGTGCCAGGTGGCTCCTGCAAACTGACACCCAGAACAGTGGCTTGTGAGTTTTGTTTCCCAGGGAAAAAGCCTGTACAATGGTTCAGGGTCCTGCGGCCTTAAATTGCCGGATGACTCCTGGAATTCGGCCTCTCGCAGGATGCCTCCCAGATGCAAGGTGGCACCAGTTCCAACTTGGTCTGGTTTAAGAGTGCCAAGTGGGTCCTGAAAAATGACACCCAGAACAGTGGCTTGTGAGTTTTGTTTCCCAGGGAAAAAGCCTGTACAATGGTTTACGGTCCTGCGGCCTTAAATTGCCGGGTGCCTCCTGGAATTCGGCGTCTTGCAAGATGCCTCCCAGACGCAAGGTGGCACCAGTGCCAGCTTGGTCTGGTTTGAGAGTGCCAAGTCGGTCCTGCAAACTGACACCCAGAACAGTGGCTTCTGAATTTTGTTTTTCAGGGAAAAAGCCTGTAGAATGATTTATGTCCTGCGGCCTTAAATTGCCGGGTGACTCCTGGAATTCGGCCTCTCGCAGGATGACTCCCAGATGCAAGGTGGCAACAGATCCAACTTGGTCTGGTTTAAGAGTGCCAAGTGGGTCCTGAAAACTGACACCCAGAACAGTGACTTGTGAGTTTTGCTTCACAAGGAAAAAGCCTGTACAATGGTTCAGGGGCCTGAGGCCTTAAATTGCCGGGGGCCTCCTGGAATTCGGCCTCTCGCAGGATGCCTCCCAGACGCAAAATGGCACCAGTGCCAACTTGGTCTGCTTTAAGTGTGCCAAGTGGGTCCTGAAAACTGACACCCAGAAAAGTGGCTTGTGAGTTTTGTTTCCCAGGGAAAAAGCCTGTACAATGGTTCAGGGGCCTGCGGCCTTAAATTGCCGTGTGCCTCCTGGAGATCCGCCTCTCACAGGATGCCTCCCAAGCGCAACATGACACCAGTTCCAACTTGGTCTGGTTTGAGAGTGCCTGGTGGCTCCTGCAAACTGACACCCAGAACAGTGGTTTGTGAGTTTTGTTTCCCAGGGAAAAAGCCTTTACAATGTTTCAGAGTCCTGCGGACTTAAATTGCCGGGTGCCTCCTTGAATTCCGCATCTCACCAGATGTTTCCCAGACACTAAGCAACACCCGTGCCAACTTGGTCTGGTTTAAGAGTGCCAAGTGGGTCCTGGAAACTGACACCCAGAACAGTGGCTTGTGAGTTTTGTTTCCCAGGGAAAAAGCCTGTACAATGGTTCAGGGGCCTGCGGACTTAAATTGCCGGGTGCCTCCTGGAATTCCGCCTCTCGCAGGATGCCTCGCAGACGCAAGGTGGCACCAGTGCCAACTTGGTCTGGTTTGAGAGGGCCGAGTGGGTCCTGAAAACTGACACCCAGAACAGAGGCTTCTGAATTTTGTTTTCCAGGGAAAAAGCCTGTAGAATAGTTTTGGGTCCTGCGGCCTTAAATTGCCGGGTGCCTCCTGGAATTCCGCCTCTCGCAGGATGCCTCCCAGACGCAAGGTGGCACCAGTGCCAACTTGGTCTGGTTTGAGAGTGCCAAGTGGGTCCTGAAAACTGACACCCAGAACAGTGGCTTGTAAGTTTTGTTTCCCAGGGAAAAAGCCTGTTCAATGGTTCAGGGTCCTGAGGCCTTAAATTGCCGGGTGACTCCTGGAATTCGGCCTCTCGCAGGATGCCTCCCAGACGCAAAATGACACCGTTTCCACCTTGGTCTGGTTTGAGAGTGCCAAGTGGGTCCTGAAAAATGACACCCAGAACAGTGGCTTGTGAGTTTTGTTTCCCAGGGAAAAAGCCTGTACAATGGTTCAGGGTCCTGCGGCCTTAAATTGCCGGGTGCCTCCTGGAATTGCACCTCTCGCAGGATATCTCCCAGACGCAAGGTGGCACCAGTGCCAACTTGGTCTGGTTTGAGAGTGCCAAGTGGGTCCTGAAAACTGACGCCCAGAACAGTGGCTTGTGAGTTTTGTTTCCCAGGGGAAAAGCCTGTACAAATGTTCAGGGGCCTGAGGCCTTAAATTGCCGGGTGCCTCCTGGAATTCGGAATCTCGCAGGGTGCCTCCCAGACGCAAAATGACACCATTTCCAACTTGGTCTGGTTTAGAGTGCCAAGTGGGTCCTGAAAACTGACGCCCAGAACAGTGGCTTGTGAGTTTTGTTTCCCAGGGTAAAAGCCTTTACAATGGTTCAGGGTCCTGCGGCCTTAAATTGCCGGGTGACTCCTGGAATTCAGCCTCTCGCAGGATGTCTCCCAGATGCAAGGTGGCACCAGTTCAAACTTGGTCTGATTTAAGAGTGCCAAGTGGGTCCTATAAACTTACACCCAGAACAGTGACTTGTGAGTTTTGTTTCCCAAGGAAAAAGCCTGTACAATGGTTCAGGGGCCTGAGGCCTTAAATTGCCGGGTGCCTCCTGGAATTCGGCCTCTCGCAGGATGCCTCCCAGACGCAAAATGGCACCAGTGCCGACTTCGTCTGGTTTAAGAGTTCCAAGTGGGTCCTGAAAACTGACACCCAGAAAAGTGGCTTGTGAGTTTTGTTTCCCAGGGAAAAAGCCTGTACAATGGTTCAGGGGCCTGCGGCCTTAAATTGCTGGGTGCCTCCTGGAGATCCGCCTCTCACAGGATGCCTCCCAGGCGCAACATGACACCAGTGCCAACTTGGTCTGGTTTGAGAGTGCCAGGTGGCTCCTGCAAACTGACACCCAGAACAGTGGCTTGTGAGTTTTCTTTCCCAGGGAAAAAGCCTGTACAATGGTCCAGGGTCCTGCGGACTTAAATTGCCGGGTGCCTCCTTGAATTCCGCATCTCACCTAATGTTTCCCAGACGCTAAGCAACACCAGTGCCAACTTGGTCTGGTTTAAGAGTGCCAAGTGGGTCCTGAAAAATGACACCCAGAACAGTGGCTTGTGAGTTTTGTTTCCCAGGGAAAAAGCCTGTACAATGGTTTAGGGTCCTGCGGCCTTAAATTGCCGGGTGCCTCCTGGAATTCGGCGTCTTGCAAGATGCCTCCCAGACGCAAGGTGGCACCAGTGCCAACTTGGTCTGCTTTGAGAGTGCCAAGTCGGTCCTGCAAACTGACACCCAGAACAGTGGCTTCTGAATTTTGTTTTTCAGGGAAAAAGCCTGTAGAATGATTTTGGGTCCTGCGGCCTTAAATTGCCGGTTGCCTCCTGGAATTCCGCCTCTCGCAGGATGCCTCCCAGACGCAAGGTGGCACCAGTGCCAACTTGGTCTGGTTTGAGAGTGCCAAGTGGGTCCTGAAAAGTGACACCCAGAACAGTGGCTTGTGAGTTTTTTTTCCCAGGGAAAAAGCCTGTACAATGGTTCAGGGTCCTGCGGCCTTAAATTGCCGGGTGCCTCCTTGAATTGCGCCTCTCGCAGGATGCCTCCCAGACGCAAGGTGGCACCAGTGCCAACTTGGTCTGGTTTGAGAGTGCCAGGTGGCTCCTGCAAACTGACACCCAGAACAGTGGCTTGTGAGTTTTGTTTCCCAGGGAAAAAGCCTGTAAAATGGTTTAGGTTAATTTCGCCTTTAATAGCCGGGTGCCACCTGGAGATCCGCCTCTCTCAGGATGCCTCCCAGACGCAAGGTGGCACCAGTGCCAACTTGGTCTGCTTTGAGAGTGTCAAGTGGGTCCTGAAAACTGACACCCAGAACAGTGGCTTGTGAGTTTTGTTTCCCAGGGAAAAAGCCTGTACAATGGTTCAGGGTC
Organism: Fringilla coelebs; assembly: GCF_963513975.1. Lineage (NCBI taxonomy): Eukaryota > Metazoa > Chordata > Aves > Passeriformes > Fringillidae > Fringilla > Fringilla coelebs. The sequence goes on from NW_028167527.1 coordinate 540,461, forward strand.
CTGCGGACTTAAATTGCCGGGTGCCTCCTGGAATTCCGCCTGTCGCAGGATGCCTCCCAGACGCAAGGTGGCACCAGTGCCAACTTGGTCTGCTTTGAGAGTGCCAAGTGGGTCCTGAAAACTGACACCCAGGACAGTGGCTTCTGAATTTTGTTTTCCCAGGGAAAAAGCCTGTAGAATGGTTTTGGGTCTTTCGGCCTTAAATTGCCGGGTGCCTCCTGGAATTCCGCCTCTCGCAGGATGCCTCCCAGACGCAAGGTGGCACCAGTTCCAACTTGGTCTGGTTTGAGAGTGCCAAGTGGGTCCTGAAAACTGACGCCCAGAACAGTGGCTTGTGAGTTTTGTTTCCCAGGGGACAAGCCTGTACAATGGTTCAGGAGCCTGAGGCCTTAAATTGCCGGGTGACTCCTGGAATTCGGCCTCTCGCAGGATGCCTCCCAGACGCAAAATGACACCATATCCACCTTGGTCTGGTTTAAGAGTGCCAAGTGGGTCCTGAAAAATGACACCCAGAACAGTGGCTTGTGAGTTTTGTTTCCCAGGGAAAAAGCCTGTACAATGGTTTAGGGTCCTGCGGCCTTAAATTGCCGGGTGCCTCCTGGAATTCGGCGTCTTGCAAGATGCCTCCCAGACGCAAGGTGGCACCAGTGCCAACTTAATCTGCTTTGAGAGTGTCAAGTGGGTCCTGCAAACTGACACCCAGAACAGTGGCTTGTGAGTTTTGTTTCCCAGGGAAAAAGCCTGTACAATGGTTCAGGGTCCTGCGGCCTTAAATTGCCGGGTGACTCCTGGAATTCGGCCTCTCGCAGGATGCCTCCCAGATGCAAGGTGGCAACAGTTCCAACTTGGTCTGGTTTAAGAGTGCCAAGTGGGTCCTGAAAACTGACACCCAGAACAGTGACTTGTGAGTTTTGTTTCCCAAGGAAAAAGCCTGTACAATGGTTCAGGGTCCTGCGGCCTTAAATTGCCGGGTGCCTCCTGGAATTCCGCCTCTCACAGGATGCCTCCCAGACGCAAGGTGGCAGCAGTGCCAACTTGGTCTGGTTTGAGAGTGCCAGGTGGCTCCTGCAAACTGACACCCAGAACAGTGGCTTGTGAGTTTTGTTTCCCAGGGAAAAAGCCTGTACAATGGTTCAGGGTCCTGCGGCCTTAAATTGCCGGATGACTCCTGGAATTCGGCCTCTCGCAGGATGCCTCCCAGATGCAAGGTGGCACCAGTTCCAACTTGGTCTGGTTTAAGAGTGCCAAGTGGGTCCTGAAAAATGACACCCAGAACAGTGGCTTGTGAGTTTTGTTTCCCAGGGAAAAAGCCTGTACAATGGTTTAGGGTCCTGCGGCCTTAAATTGCCGGGTGCCTCCTGGAATTCGGCGTCTTGCAAGATGCCTCCCAGACGCAAGGTGGCACCAGTGCCAGCTTGGTCTGGTTTGAGAGTGCCAAGTCGGTCCTGCAAACTGACACCCAGAACAGTGGCTTCTGAATTTTGTTTTTCAGGGAAAAAGCCTGTAGAATGATTTTGGGTCCTGCGGCCTTAAATTGCCGGGTGCCTCCTGGAATTCCGCCTCTCGCAGGATGCCTCCCAGACGCAAGGTGGCACCAGTGCCAACTTGGTCTGGTTTGAGAGTGCCAAGTGGGTCCTGAAAACTGACACCCAGAACAGTGGCTTGTGAGTTTTTTTTCCCAGGGAAAAAGCCTGTACAATGGTTAAGGGTCCTGCGGCCTTAAATTGCCGGGTGCCTCCTTGAATTGCGCCTCTCGCAGGATGCCTCCCAGACGCAAGGTGGCACCAGTGCAAACTTGGTCTGGTTTGAGAGTGCCAGGTGGCTCCTGCAAACTGACACCCAGAACAGTGGCTTGTGAGTTTTCTTTCCCAGGGAAAAAGCCTGTAAAATGGTTTAGGTTAATTTCGCCTTTAATAGCCGGGTGCCACCTGGTGATCCGCCTCTCTCAGGATGCCTCCCAGACGCAAGGTGGCACCAGTGCCAACTTGGTCTGCTTTGAGAGTGTCAAGTGGGTCCTGAAAACTGACACCCAGAACAGTGGCTTGTGAGTTTTGTTTCCCAGGGTAAAAGCCTGTACAATGGTTCAGGGTCCTGCGGCCTTAAATTGCCGGGTGACTCCTGGAATTCGGCCTCTCGCAGGATGACTCCCAGATGCAAGGTGGCAACAGATCCAACTTGGTCTGGTTTAAGAGTGCCAAGTGGGTCCTGAAAACTGACACCCAGAACAGTGACTTGTGAGTTTGGTTTCACAAGGAAAAAGCCTGTACAATGGTTCAGGGGCCTGAGGCCTTAAATTGCCGGGGGCCTCCTGGAATTCGGCCTCTCGCAGGATGCCTCCCAGACGCAAAATGGCACCAGTGCCAACTTGGTCTGGTTTAAGTGTGCCAAGTGGGTCCTGAAAACTGACACCCAGAAAAGTGGCTTGTGAGTTTTGTTTCCCAGGGAAAAAGCCTGTACAATGGTTCAGGGGCCTGCGGCCTTAAATTGCCGTGTGCCTCCTGGAGATCCGCCTCTCACAGGATGCCTCCCAAGCGCAACATGACACCAGTGCCAACTTGGTCTGGTTTGAGAGTGCCGAGTGGGTCCTGAAAACTGACACCCAGAACAGTGGCTTCTGAATTTTGTTTTCCAGGGAAAAAGCCTGTACAATGGTTCAGGGGCCTGCGGCCTTAAATTGCCGGGTGCCTCCTGGAATTCCGCCTCTCGCAGGATGCCTCCCAGACGCAAGGTGGCACCAGTGCCAACTTGGTCTGGTTTGAGAGTGCCGAGTGGGTCCTGAAAACTGACACCCAGAACAGTGGCTTCTGAATTTTGTTTTCCAGGGAAAAAGCCTGTAGAATAGTTTTGGGTCCTGCAGCCTTAAATTGCCGGGTGCCTCCTGGAATTCCGCCTCTCGCAGGATGCCTCCCAGACGCAAGGTGGCAACAGTGCCAACTTGGTCTGGTTTGAGAGTGCCAAGTGGGTCCTGAAAACTGACACCCAGAACAGTGGCTTGTAAGTTTTGTTTCCCAGGGAAAAAGCCTGTTCAATGGTTCAGGGTCCTGAGGCCTTAAATTGCCGGGTGACTCCTGGAATTCGGCCTCTCGCAGGATGCCTCCCAGACGCAAAATGACACCATTTCCACCTTGGTCTGGTTTGAGAGTGCCAAGTGGGTCCTGAAAACTGACACCCAGAACAGTGGCTTGTGAGTTTTGTTTCCCAGGGAAAAAGCCTGTACAATCGTTCAGGGTCCTGCGGCCTTAAATTGCCGGGTGCCTCCTGGAATTGCACCTCTCGCAGGATATCTCCCAGACGCAAGGTGGCACCAGTGCCAACTTGGTCTGGTTTGAGAGTGCCAAGTGGGTCCTGAAAACTGACGCCCAGAACAGTGGCTTGTGAGTTTTGTTTCCCAGGGGAAAAGCCTGTACAATGGTTCAGGGGCCTGAGGCCTTAAATTGCCGGGTGCCTCCTGGAATTCGGAATCTCGCAGGGTGCCTCCCAGACGCAAAATGACACCATTTCCAACTTGGTCTGGTTTAGAGTGCCAAGTGGGTCCTGAAAACTGATGCCCAGAACAGTGGCTTGTGAGTTTTGTTTCCCAGGGTAAAAGCCTTTACAATGGTTCAGGGTCCTGCGGCCTTAAATTGCCGGGTGACTCCTGGAATTCAGCCTCTCGCAGGATGTCTCCCAGATGCAAGGTGGCACCAGTTCCAACTTGGTCTGATTTAAGAGTGCCAAGTGGGTCCTATAAACTTACACCCAGAACAGTGACTTGTGAGTTTTGTTTCCCAAGGAAAAAGCCTGTACAATGGTTCAGGGGCCTGACGCCTTAAATTGCCGGGTGCCTCCTGGAATTCGGCCTCTCGCAGGATGCCTCCCAGACGCAAAATGGCACCAGTGCCGACTTCGTCTGGTTTAAGAGTTCCAAGTGGGTCCTGAAAACTGACACCCAGAAAAGTGGCTTGTGAGTTTTGTTTCCCATGGAAAAAGCCTGTACAATGGTTCAGGGGCCTGCGGCCTTAAATTGCCGGGTGCCTCCTGGAGATCCGCCTCTCACAGGATGCATCCCAGGCGCAACATGACACCAGTGCCAACTTGGTCTGGTTTGAGAGTGCCAGGTGGCTCCTGCAAACTGACACCCAGAACAGTGGCTTGTGAGTTTTCTTTCCCAGGGAAAAAGCCTGTACAATGGTCCAGGGTCCTGCGGACTTAAATTGCCGGGTGCCTCCTTGAATTCCGCATCTCACCAGATGTTTCCCAGACGCTAAGCAACACCAGTGCCAACTTGGTCTGGTTTAAGAGTGCCAAGTGGGTCCTGAAAAATGACACCCAGAACAGTGGCTTGTGAGTTTTGTTTCCCAGGGAAAAAGCCTGTACAATGGTTTAGGGTCCTGCGGCCTTAAATTGCCGGGTGCCTCCTGGAATTCGGCGTCTTGCAAGATGCCTCCCAGACGCAAGGTGGCACCAGTGCCAACTTGGTCTGCTTTGAGAGTGCCAAGTCGGTCCTGCAAACTGACACCCAGAACAGTGGCTTCTGAATTTTGTTTTTCAGGGAAAAAGCCCGTAGAATGATTTTGGGTCCTGCGGCCTTAAATTGCCGGTTGCCTCCTGGAATTCCGCCTCTCGCAGGATGCCTCCCAGACGCAAGGTGGCACCAGTGCCAACTTGGTCTGGTTTGAGAGTGCCAAGTGGGTCCTGAAAACTGACACCCAGAACAGTGGCTTGTGAGTTTTTTTTCCCAGGGAAAAAGCCTGTACAATGGTTCAGGGTCCTGCGGCCTTAAATTGCCGGGTGCCTCCTTGAATTGCGCCTCTCGCAGGATGCCTCCCAGACGCAAGGTGGCACCAGTTCCAACTTGGTCTGGTTTGAGAGTGCCAAGTGGGTCCTGAAAACTGACGCCCAGAACAGTGGCTTGTGAGTTTTGTTTCCCAGGGGACAAGCCTGTACAATGGTTCAGGGTCCTGAGGCCTTAAATTGCCGGGTGACTCCTGGAATTCGGCCTCTCGCAGGATGCCTCCCAGACGCAAAATGACACCATATCCACCTTGGTCTGGTTTAAGAGTGCCAAGTGGGTCCTGAAAACTGACACCCAGAACAGTGGCTTGTGAGTTTTGTTTCCCAGGGAAAAAGCCTGTACAATGGTTCAGGGTCATGCGGCCTTAAATTGCCGGGTGCCTCCTGGAATTCGGCGTCTTGCAAGATGCCTCCCAGACGCAAGGTGGCACCAGTGCCAACTTAATCTGCTTTGAGAGTGTCAAGTGGGTCCTGCAAACTGACACCCAGAACAGTGGCTTGTGAGTTTTGTTTCCCAGGGAAAAAGCCTGTACAATGGTTCAGGGGCCTGCGGCCTTAAATTGCTGGGTGCCTCCTGGAGATCCGCCTCTCACAGGATGCCTCCCAGGCGCAACATGACACCAGTGCCAACTTGGTCTGGTTTGAGAGTGCCAGGTGGCTCCTGCAAACTGACACCCAGAACAGTGGCTTGTGAGTTTTCTTTCCCAGGGAAAAAGCCTGTACAATGGTCCAGGGTCCTGCGGACTTAAATTGCCGGGTGCCTCCTTGAATTCCGCATCTCACCTAATGTTTCCCAGACGCTAAGCAACACCAGTGCCAACTTGGTCTGGTTTAAGAGTGCCAAGTGGGTCCTGAAAAATGACACCCAGAACAGTGGCTTGTGAGTTTTGTTTCCCAGGGAAAAAGCCTGTACAATGGTTTAGGGTCCTGCGGCCTTAAATTGCCGGGTGCCTCCTGGAATTCGGCGTCTTGCAAGATGCCTCCCAGACGCAAGGTGGCACCAGTGCCAACTTGGTCTGCTTTGAGAGTGCCAAGTCGGTCCTGCAAACTGACACCCAGAACAGTGGCTTCTGAATTTTGTTTTTCAGGGAAAAAGCCTGTAGAATGATTTTGGGTCCTGCGGCCTTAAATTGCCGGTTGCCTCCTGGAATTCCGCCTCTCGCAGGATGCCTCCCAGACGCAAGGTGACACCAGTGCCAACTTGGTCTGGTTTGAGAGTGCCAAGTGGGTCCTGAAAAGTGACACCCAGAACAGTGGCTTGTGAGTTTTTTTTCCCAGGGAAAAAGCCTGTACAATGGTTCAGGGTCCTGCGGCCTTAAATTGCCGGGTGCCTCCTTGAATTGCGCCTCTCGCAGGATGCCTCCCAGACGCAAGGTGGCACCAGTGCCAACTTGGTCTGGTTTGAGAGTGCCAGGTGGCTCCTGCAAACTGACACCCAGAACAGTGGCTTGTGAGTTTTGTTTCCCAGGGAAAAAGCCTGTAAAATGGTTTAGGTTAATTTCGCCTTTAATAGCCGGGTGCCACCTGGAGATCCGCCTCTCTCAGGATGCCTCCCAGACGCAAGGTGGCACCAGTGCCAACTTGGTCTGCTTTGAGAGTGTCAAGTGGGTCCTGAAAACTGACACCCAGAACAGTGGCTTGTGAGTTTTGTTTCCCAGGGAAAAAGCCTGTACAATGGTTCAGGGTCCTGCGGACTTAAATTGCCGGGTGCCTCCTGGAATTCCGCCTGTCGCAGGATGCCTCCCAGACGCAAGGTGGCACCAGTGCCAACTTGGTCTGCTTTGAGAGTGCCAAGTGGGTCCTGAAAACTGACACCCAGGACAGTGGCTTCTGAATTTTGTTTTCCCAGGGAAAAAGCCTGTAGAATGGTTTTGGGTCTTTCGGCCTTAAATTGCCGGGTGCCTCCTGGAATTCCGCCTCTCGCAGGATGCCTCCCAGACGCAAGGTGGCACCAGTTCCAACTTGGTCTGGTTTGAGAGTGCCAAGTGGGTCCTGAAAACTGACGCCCAGAACAGTGGCTTGTGAGTTTTGTTTCCCAGGGGACAAGCCTGTACAATGGTTCAGGAGCCTGAGGCCTTAAATTGCCGGGTGACTCCTGGAATTCGGCCTCTCGCAGGATGCCTCCCAGACGCAAAATGACACCATATCCACCTTGGTCTGGTTTAAGAGTGCCAAGTGGGTCCTGAAAAATGACACCCAGAACAGTGGCTTGTGAGTTTTGTTTCCCAGGGAAAAAGCCTGTACAATGGTTTAGGGTCCTGCGGCCTTAAATTGCCGGGTGCCTCCTGGAATTCGGCGTCTTGCAAGATGCCTCCCAGACGCAAGGTGGCACCAGTGCCAACTTAATCTGCTTTGAGAGTGTCAAGTGGGTCCTGCAAACTGACACCCAGAACAGTGGCTTGTGAGTTTTGTTTCCCAGGGTAAAAGCCTGTACAATGGTTCAGGGTCCTGCGGCCTTAAATTGCCGGGTGACTCCTGGAATTCGGCCTCTCGCAGGATGCCTCCCAGATGCAAGGTGGCAACAGTTCCAACTTGGTCTGGTTTAAGAGTGCCAAGTGGGTCCTGAAAACTGACACCCAGAACAGTGACTTGTGAGTTTTGTTTCCCAAGGAAAAAGCCTGTACAATGGTTCAGGGTCCTGCGGCCTTAAATTGCCGGGTGCCTCCTGGAATTCCGCCTCTCACAGGATGCCTCCCAGACACAAGGTGGCACCAGTGCCAACTTGGTCTGGTTTGAGAGTGCCAGGTGGCTCCTGCAAACTGACACCCAGAACAGTGGCTTGTGAGTTTTGTTTCCCAGGGAAAAAGCCTGTACAATGGTTCAGGGTCCTGCGGCCTTAAATTGCCGGATGACTCCTGGAATTCGGCCTCTCGCAGGATGCCTCCCAGATGCAAGGTGGCACCAGTTCCAACTTGGTCTGGTTTAAGAGTGCCAAGTGGGTCCTGAAAAATGACACCCAGAACAGTGGCTTGTGAGTTTTGTTTCCCAGGGAAAAAGCCTGTACAATGGTTTAGGGTCCTGCGGCCTTAAATTGCCGGGTGCCTCCTGGAATTCGGCGTCTTGCAAGATGCCTCCCAGACGCAAGGTGGCACCAGTGCCAGCTTGGTCTGGTTTGAGAGTGCCAAGTCGGTCCTGCAAACTGACACCCAGAACAGTGGCTTCTGAATTTTGTTTTTCAGGGAAAAAGCCTGTAGAATGATTTTGGGTCCTGCGGCCTTAAATTGCCGGGTGCCTCCTGGAATTCCGCCTCTCGCAGGATGCCTCCCAGACGCAAGGTGGCACCAGTGCCAACTTGGTCTGGTTTGAGAGTGCCAAGTGGGTCCTGAAAACTGACACCCAGAACAGTGGCTTGTGAGTTTTTTTTCCCAGGGAAAAAGCCTGTACAATGGTTAAGGGTCCTGCGGCCTTAAATTGCCGGGTGCCTCCTTGAATTGCGCCTCTCGCAGGATGCCTCCCAGACGCAAGGTGGCACCAGTGCCAACTTGGTCTGGTTTGAGAGTGCCAGGTGGCTCCTGCAAACTGACACCCAGAACAGTGGCTTGTGAGTTTTCTTTCCCAGGGAAAAAGCCTGTAAAATGGTTTAGGTTAATTTCGCCTTTAATAGCCGGGTGCCACCTGGTGATCCGCCTCTCTCAGGATGCCTCCCAGACGCAAGGTGGCACCAGTGCCAACTTGGTCTGCTTTGAGAGTGTCAAGTGGGTCCTGAAAACTGACACCCAGAACAGTGGCTTGTGAGTTTTGTTTCCCAGGGTAAAAGCCTGTACAATGGTTCAGGGTCCTGCGGCCTTAAATTGCCGGGTGACTCCTGGAATTCGGCCTCTCGCAGGATGACTCCCAGATGCAAGGTGGCAACAGATCCAACTTGGTCTGGTTTAAGAGTGCCAAGTGGGTCCTGAAAACTGACACCCAGAACAGTGACTTGTGAGTTTGGTTTCACAAGGAAAAAGCCTGTACAATGGTTCAGGGGCCTGAGGCCTTAAATTGCCGGGGGCCTCCTGGAATTCGGCCTCTCGCAGGATGCCTCCCAGACGCAAAATGGCACCAGTGCCAACTTGGTCTGGTTTAAGTGTGCCAAGTGGGTCCTGAAAACTGACACCCAGAAAAGTGGCTTGTGAGTTTTGTTTCCCAGGGAAAAAGCCTGTACAATGGTTCAGGGGCCTGCGGCCTTAAATTGCCGTGTGCCTCCTGGAGATCCGCCTCTCACAGGATGCCTCCCAAGCGCAACATGACACCAGTGCCAACTTGGTCTGGTTTGAGAGTGCCTGGTGGCTCCTGCAAACTGACACCCAGAACAGTGGTTTGTGAGTTTTGTTTCCCAGGGAAAAAGCCTTTACAATGTTTCAGGGTCCTGCGGACTTAAATTGCCGGGTGCCTCCTTGAATTCCGCATCTCACCAGATGTTTCCCAGACACTAAGCAATACCCGTGCCAACTTGGTCTGGTTTAAGAGTGCCAAGTGGGTCCTGGAAACTGACACCCAGAACAGTGGCTTGTGAGTTTTGTTTCCCAGGGAAAAAGCCTGTACAATGGTTCAGGGGCCTGCGGCCTTAAATTGCCGGGTGCCTCCTGGAATTCCGCCTCTCGCAGGATGCCTCCCAGACGCAAGGTGGCACCAGTGCCAACTTGGTCTGGTTTGAGAGTGCCGAGTGGGTCCTGAAAACTGACACCCAGAACAGTGGCTTCTGAATTTTGTTTTCCAGGGAAAAAGCCTGTAGAATAGTTTTGGGTCCTGCAGCCTTAAATTGCCGGGTGCCTCCTGGAATTCCGCCTCTCGCAGGATGCCTCCCAGACGCAAGGTGGCAACAGTGCCAACTTGGTCTGGTTTGAGAGTGCCAAGTGGGTCCTGAAAACTGACACCCAGAACAGTGGCTTGTAAGTTTTGTTTCCCAGGGAAAAAGCCTGTTCAATGGTTCAGGGTCCTGAGGCCTTAAATTGCCGGGTGACTCCTGGAATTCGGCCTCTCGCAGGATGCCTCCCAGACGCAAAATGACACCATTTCCACCTTGGTCTGGTTTGAGAGTGCCAAGTGGGTCCTGAAAACTGACACCCAGAACAGTGGCTTGTGAGTTTTGTTTCCCAGGGAAAAAGCCTGTACAATGGTTCAGGGTCCTGCGGCCTTAAATTGCCGGGTGCCTCCTGGAATTGCACCTCTCGCAGGATATCTCCCAGACGCAAGGTGGCACCAGTGCCAACTTGGTCTGGTTTGAGAGTGCCAAGTGGGTCCTGAAAACTGACGCCCAGAACAGTGGCTTGTGAGTTTTGTTTCCCAGGGGAAAAGCCTGTACAATGGTTCAGGGGCCTGAGGCCTTAAATTGCCGGGTGCCTCCTGGAATTCGGAATCTCGCAGGGTGCCTCCCAGACGCAAAATGACACCATTTCCAACTTGGTCTGGTTTAGAGTGCCAAGTGGGTCCTGAAAACTGATGCCCAGAACAGTGGCTTGTGAGTTTTGTTTCCCAGGGTAAAAGCCTTTACAATGGTTCAGGGTCCTGCGGCCTTAAATTGCCGGGTGACTCCTGGAATTCAGCCTCTCGCAGGATGTCTCCCAGATGCAAGGTGGCACCAGTTCCAACTTGGTCTGATTTAAGAGTGCCAAGTGGGTCCTATAAACTTACACCCAGAACAGTGACTTGTGAGTTTTGTTTCCCAAGGAAAAAGCCTGTACAATGGTTCAGGGGCCTGAGGCCTTAAATTGCCGGGTGCCTCCTGGAATTCGGCCTCTCGCAGGATGCCTCCCAGACGCAAAATGGCACCAGTGCCGACTTCGTCTGGTTTAAGAGTTCCAAGTGGGTCCTGAAAACTGACACCCAGAAAAGTGGCTTGTGAGTTTTGTTTCCCATGGAAAAAGCCTGTACAATGGTTCAGGGGCCTGCGGCCTTAAATTGCCGGGTGCCTCCTGGAGATCCGCCTCTCACAGGATGCCTCCCAGGCGCAACATGACACCAGTGCCAACTTGGTCTGGTTTGAGAGTGCCAGGTGGCTCCTGCAAACTGACACCCAGAACAGTGGCTTGTGAGTTTTCTTTCCCAGGGAAAAAGCCTGTACAATGGTCCAGGGTCCTGCGGACTTAAATTGCCGGGTGCCTCCTTGAATTCCGCATCTCACCAGATGTTTCCCAGACGCTAAGCAACACCAGTGCCAACTTGGTCTGGTTTAAGAGTGCCAAGTGGGTCCTGAAAAATGACACCCAGAACAGTGGCTTGTGAGTTTTGTTTCCCAGGGAAAAAGCCTGTACAATGGTTTAGGGTCCTGCGGCCTTAAATTGCCGGGTGCCTCCTGGAATTCGGCGTCTTGCAAGATGCCTCCCAGACGCAAGGTGGCACCAGTGCCAACTTGGTCTGCTTTGAGAGTGCCAAGTCGGTCCTGCAAACTGACACCCAGAACAGTGGCTTCTGAATTTTGTTTTTCAGGGAAAAAGCCCGTAGAATGATTTTGGGTCCTGCGGCCTTAAATTGCCGGTTGCCTCCTGGAATTCCGCCTCTCGCAGGATGCCTCCCAGACGCAAGGTGGCACCAGTGCCAACTTGGTCTGGTTTGAGAGTGCCAAGTGGGTCCTGAAAACTGACACCCAGAACAGTGGCTTGTGAGTTTTTTTTCCCAGGGAAAAAGCCTGTACAATGGTTCAGGGTCCTGCGGCCTTAAATTGCCGGGTGCCTCCTTGAATTGCGCCTCTCGCAGGATGCCTCCCAGACGCAAGGTGGCACCAGTTCCAACTTGGTCTGGTTTGAGAGTGCCACGTGGGTCCTGAAAACTGACGCCCAGAACAGTGGCTTGTGAGTTTTGTTTCCCAGGGGACAAGCCTGTACAATGGTTCAGGGTCCTGAGGCCTTAAATTGCCGGGTGACTCCTGGAATTCGGCCTCTCGCAGGATGCCTCCCAGACGCAAAATGACACCATATCCACCTTGGTCTGGTTTAAGAGTGCCAAGTGGGTCCTGAAAACTGACACCCAGAACAGTGGCTTGTGAGTTTTGTTTCCCAGGGAAAAAGCCTGTACAATGGTTCAGGGTCATGCGGCCTTAAATTGCCGGGTGCCTCCTGGAATTCGGCGTCTTGCAAGATGCCTCCCAGACGCAAGGTGGCACCAGTGCCAACTTAATCTGCTTTGAGAGTGTCAAGTGGGTCCTGCAAACTGACACCCAGAACAGTGGCTTGTGAGTTTTGTTTCCCAGGGAAAAAGCCTGTACAATGGTTCAGGGTCCTGCGGCCTTAAATTGCCGGGTGCCTCCTGGAATTCCGCATCTCGCCAGATGTTTCACAGAAGTTAAGCAAAACCAGTGCCAAATTAGTCTGGTTTAAGAGTGCCAAGTGGGTCCTGAAAACTGACACCCAGAAAAGTGGCTTGTGAGTCCAGGGAAAAAGCCTGTACAATGATTCAGGTTCCTGCGGACTTAAATTCCCAGGTGCCTCCGGGAATTCGCCGTCTTGCAAAACGCCTCCCAGACGCAAGGTGGCACCAGTGCCAACTTGGTCTGGTTTGAGGGTGCCAAGTGGGTCCTGAAAACTGACACCCAGAGCAGTGGCTTGTGAGTTTTGTTTCCCAGGGAAAAAGCCTGTAGAATGGTTTTGGGTCCTGCGGCCTTAAATTGCCGGGTGCCTCCTGGAATTCCGCCTGTCGCAGGATGCCTCCCAGACGCAAGGTGGCACCAGTGCCAACTTGGTCTGGTTTGAGAGTGCCAAGTGGGTCCTGAAAACTGACACCCAGAGCAGTGGCTTGTGAGTTTTGTTTCCCAGGGAAAAAGTCTGTATAATGGTTCAGGGGCCTGAGGCCTTAAATTGCCGGGTGATTCCTGGAATTCGGCCTCTCGCAGGATGCCTCCCAGACGCAAAATGACACCATTTCCACCTTGGTCTGGTTTGAGAGTGCCAAGTGGGTCCTGAAAAATGACACCCAGAACAGTGGCTTGTGAGTTTTGTTTCCCAGGGAAAAAGCCTGTACAATGGTTTAGGGTCCTGCGGCCTTAAATTGCCGGGTGCCTCCTGGAATTCGGCGTCTTGCAAGATGCCTCCCAGACGCAAGGTGGCACCAGTGCCAACTTGGTCTGCTTTGAGAGTGTCAAGTGGGTCCTGCAAACTGACACCCAGAACAGTGGCTTGTTAGTTTTGTTTCCCAGGGAAAAAGCCTGTACAATGGTTCAGGGTCCTGCGGCCTTAAATTGCCGGATGCCTCCTGGAATTCCAAATCTCGCCAGATGTTTCCCAGACGCTAAGCAATACCAGTGCCAACTTGGTCTGGTTTAAGAGTGCCAAGTTGGTCCTGCAAACTGACACCCAGAACAGTGGCTTGTGAGTTTTGTTTCCCAGGGAAAAAGCCTGTACAATGGTTCAGGGTCCTGCGGCCTTAAATTGCCAGGTGCCTCCTGCAATTGCGCCTCTCGCAGGATGCCTCCCAGACGCAAGGTGGCACCAGTGCCAACTTGGTCTGCTTTGAGAGTGCCAAGTGGGTCCTGAAAACTGACACCCAGAGCAGTGGCTTGTGAGTTTTGTTTCCCAGGGAAAAAGCCTGTACAATGGTTCAGGGGCCTGCGGCCTTAAATTGCCGGGTGCCTCTGGGAATTCGCCGTCTTGCAAAATGCCTCCCAGACGCAAGGTGGCACCAGTGCCAACTTGGTCTGGTTTAAGAGTTCCAAGTGTGTCCTGCAAACTGACACCCAGAACAGTGGCTTGTGAGTTTTGTTTCCCAGGGAAAAAGCCTGTACAATGGTTCAGGGGCCTGAGGCCTTAAATTGCCGGGTGCCTCCTGGAATTCGGACTCTTGCAGGGTGCCTCCCAGACGCAAGGTGGCACCAGTGCCAACTTGTTCTGGTTTGAGAGTGCCAAGTGGGTCCTGAAAACTGACACCCAGAACAGTGGCTTGTAAGTTTTGTTTCCCAGGGAAAAAGCCTGTACAATGGTTCAGGGTCCTGAGGCCTTAAATTGCCGGGTGACTCCTGGAATTCGGCCTCTCGCAGGATGCCTCCCAGACGCAAAATGACACCATTTCCACCTTGGTCTGGTTTGAGAGTGCCATGTGGGTCCTGAAAAATGACACCCAGAACAGTGGCTTGTGAGTTTTGTTTCCCAGGGAAAAAGCCTGTACAATGGTTCAGGGTCCTGCGGCCTTAAATTGCCGGGTGCCTCCTGGAATTGCATCTCTCGCAGGATATCTCCCAGACGCAAGGTGGCACCAGTGCCAACTTGGTCTTGTTTGAGAGTGTCAAGTGGGTCCTGAAAACTGACACCCAGAACAGTGGCTTGTGAGTTTTTTTTCCCAGGGAAAAAGCCTGTACAATGGTTCAGGGTCCTGCGGCCTTAAATTGCCGGGTGCCTCCTTGAATTGCGCCTCACGCAGGATGCCTCCCAGACGCAAGGTGGCACCAGTGCCAACTTGGTCTGGTTTGAGAGTGCCAAGTGGGTCCTGAAAACTGACACCCAGAGCAGTGGCTTGTGAGTTTTGTTTCCCAGGGTAAAAGCCTTTACAATGGTTCAGGGTCCTGCGGCCTTAAATTGCCGGGTGACTCCTGGAATTCGGCCTCTCGCAGGATGTCTCCCAGATGCAAGGTGGCACCAGTTCCAACTTGGGCTGATTTAAGAGTGCCAAGTGGGTCCTGAAAACTTACACTCAGAACAGTGACTTGTGAGTTTTGTTTCCCAAGGAAAAAGCCTGTACAATGGTTCAGGGGCCTGAGGCCTTAAATTGCCGGGTGCCTCCTGGAATTCGGCCTCTCGCAGGATGCCTCCCAGACGCAAAATGGCACCAGTGCCGACTTCGTCTGGTTTAAGAGTTCCAAGTGGGTCCTGAAAACTGACACCCAGAAAAGTGGCTTGTGAGTTTTGTTTCCCATGGAAAAAGCCTGTACAATGGTTCAGGGGCCTGCGGCCTTAAATTGCCGGGTGCCTCCTGGAGATCCGCCTCTCACAGGATGCCTCCCAGGCGCAACATGACACCAGTGCCAACTTGGTCTGGTTTGAGAGTGCCAGGTGGCTCCTGCAAACTGACTCCCAGAAAAGTGGCTTGTGAGTTTTCTTTCCCAGGGAAAAAGCCTGTACAATGGTCCAGGGTCCTGCGGACTTAAATTGCTGGGTGCCTCCTTGAATTCCGCATCTCACCAGATGTTTCCCAGACGCTAAGCAACACCAGTGCCAACTTGGTCTGGTTTAAGAGTGCCAAGTGGGTCCTGAAAACTGACACCCAGAACAGTGGCTTGTGAGTTTTGTTTCCCAGGGAAAAAGCCTGTACAATGGTTTAGGGTCCTGCGGCCTTAAATTGCCGGGTGCCTCCTGGAATTCGGCGTCTTGCAAGATGCCTCCCAGACGCAAGGTGGCACCAGTGCCAACTTGGTCTGGTTTGAGAGTGCCAAGTCGGTCCTGCAAACTGACACCCAGAACAGTGGCTTCTGAATTTTGTTTTTCAGGGAAAAAGCCTGTAGAATGATTTTGGGTCCTGCGGCCTTAAATTGCCGGGTGCCTCCTGGAATTCGGCCTCTCGCAGGATGCCTCCCAGATGCAAGGTGGCACCAGTGCCAACTTGGTCTGTTTTGAGAGTGCCAAGTGGGTCCTGAAAACTGACACCCAGAACAGTGGCTTGTGAGTTTTTTTTCCCAGGGAAAAAGCCTGTACAATGGTTCAGGGTCCTGCGGCCTTAAATTGCCGGGTGCCTCCTTGAATTGCGCCTCTCGCAGGATGCCTCCCAGACGCAAGGTGGCACCAGTGCCAACTTGTTCTGGCTTGAGAGTGCCAGGTGGCTCCTGCAAACTGACACCCAGAACAGTGGCTTGTGAGTTTTCTTTCCCAGGGAAAAAGCCTGTAAAATGGTTTAGGTTAATTTCGCCTTTAATTGCCGGGTGTCTCCTGGAATTCCGCCTGTCGCAGGATGCCTCCCAGACGCAAGGTGGCACCAGTGCCAACTTGGTCTGCTTTGAGAGTGCCAAGTGGGTCCTGAAAACTGACACCCAGGACAGTGGCTTCTGAATTTTGTTTTCCCAGGGAAAAAGCCTGTAGAATGGTTTTGGGTCTTTCGGCCTTAAATTGCCGGGTGCCTCCTGGAATTCCGCCTCTCGCAGGATGCCTCCCAGACGCAAGGTGGCACCAGTTCCAACTTGGTCTGGTTTGAGAGTGCCAAGTGGGTCCTGAAAACTGACGCCCAGAACAGTGGCTTGTGAGTTTTGTTTCCCAGGGGAAAAGCCTGTACAATGGTTCAGGAGCCTGAGGCCTTAAATTGCCGGGTGACTCCTGGAATTCGGCCTCTCGCAGGATGCCTCCCAGACGCAAAATGACACCATTTCCAACTTGGTCTAGTTTAAGAGTGCCAAGTGGGTCCTGCAAACTGACACCCAGAACAGTGGCTTGTGAGTTTTGTTTCCCAGGGAAAAAGCCTGTACAATGGTTCAGGGTCCTGCGGCCTTAAATTGCCGGGTGCCTCCTGGAATTCCACCTCTCGCAGGATGCCTCCCAGACGCAAGGTGGCACCAGTGCAAACTTTGTCTGGTTTAAGAGTGCCAGGTGGCTCCTGCAAACTGACACCCAGAACAGTGGCTTGTGAGTTTTGTTTCCTAGGGAAAAAGCCTGTACAATGGTTCAGGGTCCTGCGGCCTTAAATTGCCGGGTGCCTCCTGGAATTGCACCTCTCGCAGGATATCTCCCAGACGCAAGGTGGCACCAGTGCCAACTTGGTCTGTTTTGAGAGTGCCAAGTGGGTCCTGAAAACTGACACGCAGGACAGTGGCTTCTGAATTTTGTTTTCCAGGGAAAAAGCCTGTAGAATGGTTTTGGGTCCTGCGGCCTTAAATTGCCGGGTGCCTCCTGGAATTCCGCCTCTTGCAGGATGCCTCCCAGACGCTAAGTGGCACCAGTGCCAACTTGGTCTGGTTTGAGAGTGCAAAGTGGGTCCTGAAAACTGACACGCAGAACAGTGGCTTGTGAGTTTTGTTTCCCAGGGAAAAATTATGTAAAATGGTTCAGGGGCCTGAGGCCATAAGTTGCCGGGTGCCTCCTGGACATCCGCCTCTCACAGGATGCCTCCCAGGCACAACATGACACCAGTGCCAACTTGGTCTGGTTTAAGAGTGCCAAGTGGGTCCTGAAAACTGACACCCAGAACAGTGGCTTGTGAGTTTTGTTTCCCAGGGAAAAAGGCTGTACAATGGTTCAGGGGCCTGCGGCCTTAAATTGCCGGGTGCCTCCTGGAATTCGACCTCTCGCAGGATGCCTCCCAGAAACAAGGTGGCACCAGTGCCAACTTTGTCTGGTTTGAGAGTGCCAGGTGGCTCCTGCAAACTGACACCCAGAAAAGTGGCTTGTGAGTTTTGTTTCCCAGGGAAAAAGCCTGTACAATTGTTCAGGGTCCTGCGGCCTTAAATTGCCGGGTGCCTCCTGGAATTGCACCACTCGCAGGATATCTCCCAGACGCAAGGTGGCACCAGTGCCAACTTGGTCTGGTTTGAGAGTGCCAGGTGGCTCCTGAAAACTGACACCCAGAACAGTGGCTTGTGAGTTTTGTTTCCCAGGGAAAAAGCCTGTAAAATGGTTTAGGTAATGCCGCCTTTAATAGCCGGGTGCCACCTGGAGATCCGCCTCTCGCAGGATGCCTCCCAGACGCAAGGTGGCACCAGTGCCAGCTTGGTCTGCTTTGAGAGTGTCAAGTGGATCCTGAAAACTGACACCCAGAACAGTGGCTTGTGAGTTTTGTTTCCCAGGGGAAAAGCCTGTAGAATGGTTCAGGGGCCTGAGGCCTTAAATTGCCAGGTGCCTCCTGGAATTCGGCGTATTGCAGGATGCCTCCCAGACGCAAGGTGGCACCAGTGCAAACTTGGTCTGGTTTGAGAGTGCCAAGTGGGTCCTGTAAACTGACACCCAGAACAGTGGCTTCTGAATTTTTTTTCCCAGGGAAAAACCTGTAGAATGGTTTTGGGTCCTGCGGCCTTAAATTGCCGGGTGCCTCCTGGAATTGCACCTCTCGCAGGATGCCTCCCAGACGCAAGGTGGCACCAGTGCCAACTTGGTCTGGTTTGAGAGTGCCAGGTGGCTCCTGCAAACTGACACCCAGAACAGTGGCTTGTGAGTTTTGTTTCCCAGGGAAAAAGCCTGTACAATGGTTCAGGGGCCTGCGGCCTTAAATTGCCGGGTGCCTCCTGGAATTTGGCGTCTTGCAAGATGCCTCCCAGACGCAAGGTGGCACCAGTGCCAACTTGGTCTGCTTTGAGAGTGCCAAGTGGGTCCTGTAAACTGACACCCAGGACAGTGGCTTCTGAATTTTGTTTTCCCGGGAAAAAGCCTGTAGAATGGTTTTGGGTCCTGAGGCCTTAAATTGCCGGGTGCCTCCTGGAATTCCGCCTCTCGCAGGATGCCTCCCAGACGCAAGGTGGCACCAGTGCCAACTTGGTCTGGTTGGAGAGTGCCAAGTGGGTCCTGGAAACTGACAGCCAGAACAGTGGCTTGTGAGTTTTGTTTCCCAGGGAAAAAGCCTGTACAATGGTTCAGGGTCCTGCGGCCTTAAATTGCCGGGTGCCTCCTGGAATTGCACCTCTCGCAGGATATCTCCCAGACGCAAGGTGGCACCAGTGCCAACTTGGTCTGGTTTGAGAGTGCCAGGTGGCTCCTGCAAACTGACACCCAGAACAGTGGCTTGTGAGTTTTGTTTCCCAGGGAAAAAGCCTGTACAATGGTTCAGGGGCCTGCGGCCTTAAATTGCCGGGTGCCTCCTGGAATTTGGCGTCTTGCAAGATGCCTCCCAGACGCAAGGTGGCACCAGTACCAACTTGGTCTGGTTTGAGAGTGCCAAGTGGGTCCTGTAAACTGACACCCAGGACAGTGGCTTCTGAATTTTGTTTTCCCGGGAGAAAGCCTGTAGAATGGTTTTGGGTCCTGAGGCCTTAAATTGCCGGGTGCCTCCTGGAATTCGGCCTCTCGCAGGATGCCTCCCAGACGCAAGGTGGCACCAGTGCCAACTTGGTCTGGTTTGAGAGTGCCAAGTGGGTCCTGAAAACTGACGCCCAGAACAGTGGCTTGTGAGTTTTGTTTCCCAGGGGAAAAACCTGTACAATGGTTCCGGGGCCTGAGGCCTTAAATTGCCGGGTGCCTCCTGGAATTCGGACTCTTCCAGGGTGCCTCCCAGACGCAAAATGACACCATTTCCAACTTGGTCTGGTTTGAGAGTGCCAAGTGGGTCCTGAAAACTGACGCCCAGAACAGTGGCTTGTGAGTTTTGTTTCCCAAGGAAAAAGCCTGTACAATGGTTCAGGGGCCTGAGGCCTTAAATTGCCGGGTGCCTCCTGGAATTCGGCCTCTCGCAGGATGCCTCCCAGACGCAAAATGGCACCAGTGCAGACTTCGTCTGGTTTAAGAGTTCCAAGTGGGTCCTGAAAACTGACACCCAGAAAAGTGGCTTGTGAGTTTTGTTTCCCACGGAAAAAGCCTGTACAATGGTTCAGGGGCCTGCGGCCTTAAATTGCCGGGTGCCTCCTGGAGATCCGCCTCTCACAGGATGCCTCCCAGACGCAAGGTGGCACCAGTGCCAACTTGGTCTGGTTTGAGAGTGCCAGGTGGCTCCTGCAAACTGACACCCAGAACAGTGGCTTGTGAGTTTTCTTTCCCAGGGAAAAAGCCTGTAAAATGGTTTAGGTTAATTTCGCCATTAATAGCCAGGTGCCACCTGGAGATCCGCCTCTCTCAGGATGCCTCCCAGACGCAAGGTGGCACCAGTGCCAACTTGGTCTGCTTTGAGAGTGCCAAGTGGGTCCTGAAAACTGACACCCAGGACAGTGGCTTCTGAATTTTGTTTTCCCAGGGAAAAAGCCTGTAGAATGGTTTTGGGTCCTGCGGCCTTAAATTGCCGGGTGCCTCCTGGAATTCCGCCTCTCGCAGGATGCCTCCCAGACGCAAGGTGGCACCAGTTCCAACTTGGTCTGGTTTGAGAGTGCCAAGTGTGTCCTGCAAACTGACGCCCAGAACAGTGGCTTGTGAGTTTTATTTCCCAGGGGAAAAGCCTGTACAATGGTTCAGGGGCCTGAGGCCTTAAATTGCCGGGTGCCTCCTGGAATTCGGACTCTCGCAGGGTGCATCCCAGACGCAAAATGACACCATTTCCAACTTGGTCTGGTTTGAGAGTGCCAAGTGGCTCCTGCAAACTGACACCCAGAACAGTGGCTTGTGAGTTTTGTTTCCCAGGGTAAAAGCCTGTACAATGGTTCAGGGTCCTGCGGCCTTAAATTGCCGGGTGACTCCTGGAATTCGGCCTCTCGCAGGATGCCTCCCAGATGCAAGGTGGCAACAGTTCCAA
The DNA here is from genome assembly GCF_963513975.1 of Fringilla coelebs. Classification (NCBI taxonomy): domain Eukaryota; kingdom Metazoa; phylum Chordata; class Aves; order Passeriformes; family Fringillidae; genus Fringilla; species Fringilla coelebs. The sequence goes on from NW_028167527.1 coordinate 560,486, forward strand.
CTTGGTCTGGTTTAAGAGTGCCAAGTGGGTCCTGAAAACTGACACCCAGAAGAGTGACTTGTGAGTTTTGTTTCCCAAGGAAAAAGCCTGTACAATGGTTCAGGGTCCTGCGGCCTTAAATTGCTGGGTGCCTCCTGGAATTCGGCCTCTCGCAGGATGCCTCCCAGACGCAAAATGGCACCAGTGCCAACTTGGTCTGGTTTAAGAGTGTCAAGTGGGTCCTGAAAACTGACACCCAGAACAGTGGCTTGTGAGTTTTGTTTCCCAGGGAAAAAACCTGTACAATGGTTCAGGGTCCTGCGGCCTTAAATTGCCGGGTGCCTCCTGGAATTCGGCCTCTCGCAGGATGCCTCCCAGACACAAGGTGGCACCAGTGCAAACTTTGTCTGGTTTAAGAGTGCCAGGTGGCTCCTGCAAACTGACACCCAGAACAGTGGCTTGTGAGTTTTGTTTCCTAGGGAAAAAGCCTGTAAAATGGTTCAGGGTCCTGCGGCCTTAAATTGCCGGGTGCCTCCTGGAATTGCACCTCTCGCAGGATATCTCCCAGACGCAAGGTGGCACCAGTGCCAACTTGGTCTGGTTTGAGAGTGCCAGGTGGCTCCTGCAAACTGACACCCAGAACAGTGGCTTGTGAGTTTTGTTTCCCAGGGAAAAAGCCTGTACAATGGTTCAGGGTCCTGAGGCCTTAAATTGCCGGGTGCCTCCTGGAATTCGGCGTCTTGCAAGATGCCTCCCAGACGCAAGGTGGCACCAGTGCCAACTTGGTCTGTTTTGAGAGTGCCAAGTGGGTCCTGAAAACTGACACGCAGGACAGTGGCTTCTGAATTTTGTTTTCCAGGGAAAAAGCCTGTAGAATGGTTTTGGGTCCTGCGGCCTTAAATTGCCGGGTGCCTCCTGGAATTCCGCCTCTCGCAGGATGCCTCCCAGACGCTAAGTGGCACCAGTGCCAACTTGGTCTGGTTTGAGAGTGCAAAGTGGGTCCTGAAAACTGGCACGTAGAACAGTGGCTTGTGAGTTTTGTTTCCCAGGGAAAAATTATGTAAAATGGTTCAGGGGCCTGAGGCCATAAGTTGCCGGGTGCCTCCTGGACATCCGCCTCTCACAGGATGCCTCCCAGGCACAACATGACACCAGTGCCAACTTGGTCTGGTTTAAGAGTGCCAAGTGGGTCCTGAAAACTGACACCCAGAACAGTGGCTTGTGAGTTTTGTTTCCCAGGGAAAAAGGCTGTACAATGGTTCAGGGGCCTGCGGCCTTAAATTGCCGGGTGCCTCCTGGAATTCGACCTCTCGCAGGATGCCTCCCAGAAACAAGGTGGCACCAGTGCCAACTTTGTCTGGTTTGAGAGTGCCAGGTGGCTCCTGCAAACAGACACCCAGAAAAGTGGCTTGTGAGTTTTGTTTCCCAGGGAAAAAGCCTGTACAATTGTTCAGGGTCCTGCGGCCTTAAATTGCCGGGTGCCTCCTGGAATTGCACCACTCGCAGGATATCTCCCAGACGAAAGGTGGCACCAGTGCCAACTTGGTCTGGTTTGAGAGTGCCAGGTGGCTCCTGCAAACTGACACCCAGAACAGTGGCTTGTGAGTTTTGTTTCCCAGGGAAAAAGCCTGTAAAATGGTTAAGGTAATGCCGCCTTTAATAGCCGGGTGCCACCTGGAGATCCGCCTCTCGCAGGATGCCTCCCAGGCGCAACATGACACCAGTGCCAACTTGGTCTGGTTTGAGAGTGCCAGGTGGCTCCTGCAAACTGACTCCCAGAAAAGTGGCTTCTGAGTTTTCTTTCCCAGGGAAAAAGCCTGTACAATGGTCCAGGGGCCTGCGGACTTAAATTGCTGGGTGCCTCCTTGAATTCCGCATCTCACCAGATGTTTCCCAGACGCTAAGCAACACCAGTGCCAACTTGGTCTGGTTTAAGAGTGCCAAGTGGGTCCTGAAAACTGACACCCAGAACAGTGGCTTGTGAGTTTTGTTTCCCAGGGAAAAAGCCTGTACAATGGTTTAGGGTCCTGCGGCCTTAAATTTCCGGGTGCCTCCTGGAATTCGGCGTCTTGCAAGATGCCTCCCAGACGCAAGGTGGCACCAGTGCCAACTTGGTCTGGTTTGAGAGTGCCAAGTCGGTCCTGCAAACTGACACCCAGAACAGTGGCTTCTGAATTTTGTTTTTCAGGGAAAAAGCCTGTCGAATGATTTTGGGTCCTGCGGCCTTAAATTGCCGGGTGCCTTCTGGAATTCCGCCTCTCGCAGGATGCCTCCCAGACGCAAGGTGGCACCAGTGCCAACTTGGTCTGGTTTGAGAGTGCCAAGTGGGTCCTGAAAACTGACACCCAGAACAGTGGCTTGTGAGTTTTTTTCCCCAGGGAAAAAGCCTGTACAATGGTTCAGGGTCCTGCGGCCTTAAATTGCCGGGTGCCTCCTTGAATTGCGCCTCTCGCAGGATGCCTCCCAGACGCAAGGTGGCACCAGTGCCAACTTGGTCTGGTTTGAGAGTGCCAGGTGGCTCCTGCAAACTGACACCCAGAACAGTGGCTTGTGAGTTTTCTTTCCCAGGGAAAAAGCCTGTAAAATGGTTTAGGTTAATTTCGCCTTTAATTGCCGGGTGTCTCCTGGAATTCCGCCTGTCGCAGGATGCCTCCCAGACGCAAGGTGGCACCAGTGCCAACTTGGTCTGCTTTGAGAGTGCCAAGTGGGTCCTGAAAACTGACACCCAGGACAGTGGCTTCTGAATTTTGTTTTCCCAGGGAAAAAGCCTGTAGAATGATTTTGGGTCTTTCGGCCTTAAATTGCCGGGTGCCTCCTGGAATTCCGCCTCTCGCAGGATGCCTCCCAGACGCAAGGTGGCACCAGTTCCAACTTGGTCTGGTTTGAGAGTGCCAAGTGGGTCCTGAAAACTGACGCCCAGAACAGTGGCTTGTGAGTTTTGTTTCCCAGGGGAAAAGCCTGTACAATGGTTCAGGAGCCTGAGGCCTTAAATTGCCGGGTGACTCCTGGAATTCGGCCTCTCGCAGAATGCCTCCCAGACGCAAAATGACACCATTTCCAACTTGGTCTAGTTTAAGAGTGCAAAGTGGGTCCTGAAAAATGACACCCAGAACAGTGGCTTGTGAGTTTTGTTTCCCAGGGAAAAAGCCTGTACCATGGTTCAGGGTCCTGCGGCCTTAAATTGCCGGGTGCCTCCTGGAATTCGGCCTCTCGCAGGATGCCTCCCAGACGCAAGGTGGCACCAGTGCAAACTTTGTCTGGTTTAAGAGTGCCAAGTGGGTCCTGCAAACTGACACCCAGAACAGTGGCTTGTGAGTTTTGTTTCCTAGGGAAAAAGCCTGTACAATGGTTCAGGGTCCTGCGGCCTTAAATTGCCGGGTGCCTCCTGGAATTGCACCTCTCGCAGGATATCTCCCAGACGCAAGGTGGCACCAGTGCCAACTTGGTCTGGTTTGAGAGTGCCAGGTGGCTCCTGCAAACTGACACCCAGAACAGTGGCTTGTGAGTTTTGTTTCCCAGGGAAAAAGCCTGTACAATGGTTCAGGGTCCTGAGGCCTTAAATTGCCGGGTGCCTCCTGGAATTCGGCGTCTTGCAAGATGCCTCCCAGACGCAAGGTGGCACCAGTGCCAACTTGGTCTGTTTTGAGAGTGCCAAGTGGGTCCTGAAAACTGACACGCAGGACAGTGGCTTCTGAATTTTGTTTTCCAGGGAAAAAGCCTGTAGAATGGTTTTGGGTCCTGCGGCCTTAAATTGCCGGGTGCCTCCTGGAATTCCGCCTCTTGCAGGATGCCTCCCAGACGCTAAGTGGCACCAGTGCCAACTTGGTCTGGTTTGAGAGTGCAAAGTGGGTCCTGAAAACTGACACGCAGAACAGTGGCTTGTGAGTTTTGTTTCCCAGGGAAAAATTATGTAAAATGGTTCAGGGGCCTGAGGCCATAAGTTGCCGGGTGCCTCCTGGACATCCGCCTCTCACAGGATGCCTCCCAGGCACAACATGACACCAGTGCCAACTTAGTCTGGTTTAAGAGTGCCAAGTGGGTCCTGAAAACTGACACCCAGAACAGTGGCTTGTGAGTTTTGTTTCCCAGGGAAAAAGGCTGTACAATGGTTCAGGGGCCTGCGGCCTTAAATTGCCGGGTGCCTCCTGGAATTCGACCTCTCGCAGGATGCCTCCCAGAAACAAGGTGGCACCAGTGCCAACTTTGTCTGGTTTGAGAGTGCCAGGTGGCTCCTGCAAACTGACACCCAGAACAGTGGCTTGTGAGTTTTGTTTCCCAGGGAAAAAGCCTGTAAAATGGTTTAGGTAATGCCGCCTTTAATAGCCGGGTGCCACCTGGAGATCCGCCTCTCGCAGGATGCCTCCCAGACGCAAGGTGGCACCAGTGCCAACTTGGTCTGCTTTGAGAGTGTCAAGTGGATCCTGAAAACTGACACCCAGAACAGTGGCTTGTGAGTTTTGTTTCCCAGGGGAAAAGCCTGTAGAATGGTTCAGGGGCCTGAGGCCTTAAATTGCCGGGTGCCTCCTGGAATTCGGCGTATTGCAGGATGCCTCCCAGACGCAAGGTGGCACCAGTGCAAACTTGGTCTGGTTTGAGAGTGCCAAGTGGGTCCTGTAAACTGACACCCAGAACAGTGGCTTCTGAATTTTTTTTCCCAGGGAAAAAGCCTGTAGAATGGTTTTGGGTCCTGCGGCCTTAAATTGCCGGGTGCCTCCTGGAATTGCACCTCTCGCAGGATGCCTCCCAGACGCAAGGTGGCACCAGTGCCAACTTGGTCTGGTTTGAGAGTGCCAAGTGGGTCCTGAAAACTGACACCCAGAACAGTGGCTTGTGAGTTTTGTTTCCCAGGGAAAAAGCCTGTACAATGTTTCAGGGTCCTGCGGCCTTAAATTGCGGGGCGCCTCCTGGAATTCCGCATCACGCCAGATGTTTCCCAGACGCTAAGCAACACCAGTGCCAACTTGGTCTACTTTGAGAGTGTCAAGTGGGTCCTGAAAACTGACACCCAGAACAGTGGCTTATGAGTTTTGTTTCCCAGGGAAAAAGCCTGTACAATGGTTCAGGGTCCTGCGGCCTTAAATTGCCGGGTGCCTCCTTGAATTCCGCCTCTCGCAGGATGCCTCCCAGACGCAAGGTGGCACCAGTGCCAACTTGGTCTGGTTTGAGAGTGCCAGGTGGCTCCTGCAAACTGACACCCAGAACAGTGGCTTGTGAGTTTTCTTTCCCAGGGAAAAAGCCTGTAAAATGGTTTAGGTTAATGTTGCCTTTAATAGCCGGGTGCCACCTGGAGATCCGCCTCTCTCAGGATGCCTCCCAGACGCAAGGTGGCACCAGTGCCAACTTGGTCTGCTTTGAGAGTGTCAAGTGGGTCCTGAAAACTGACACCCAGAACAGTGGCTTGTGAGTTTTGTTTCCCAAGGAAAAAGCCTGTACAATGGTTCAGGATCCTGCGGCCTTAAATTGCCGGGTGCCTCCTGGAATTCGGCCTCTCGCAGGTTGCCTCCCAGACGCAAGGTGGCACCAGGGCCAACTTGGTCTGGTTTGAGAGTGCCAGGTGGCTCCTTCAAACTGACACCCAGAACAGTGGCTTGTGAGTTTTGTTTCCCAGGGAAAAAGCCTGTACAATGGTTCAGGGTCCTGCGGCCTTAAATTGCCGGGTGCCTCCGGGAATTCCGCATCTCGCCAGATGTTTCACAGACGCTAAGCAGCACCAGTGCCAACTTGGTCTGGTTTAAGAGTGCCAAGTGGGTCCTGAAAACTGTCACCCAGAAAAGTGGCTTGTGAGTTTTGTTTCCCAGGGAAAAAGCCTGTACAATGATTCAGGGTCCTGCGGACTTAAATTGCCAGGTGCCATTGGGAATTCGCCGTCTTGCAAAATGCCTCCCAGACGCAAGGTGGCACCAGTGCCAACTTGGTCTGGTTTAAGAGTTCCAAGTGGGTCCTCCAAACTGACACCCAGAACAGTGGCTTCTGAATTTTGTTTTCCAGGGAAAAAGCCTGTAGAATGGTTTTGGGTCCTGCGGCCTTAAATTGCCGGGTGCCTCCTGGAATTCCGCCTCTCGCAGGATGCCTCCCAGACGCAAGGTGGCACCACTGCCAACTTGGTCTGCTTTGAGAGTGTCAAGTGGGTCCTGAAAACTGACACCCAGAACAGTGGCTTCTGAATTTTGTTTTCCAGGGAAAAAGCCTGTAGAATGGTTTTGGGGCCTGAGGCCTTATATTGCCGGGTGCCTGCTGGAATTCGGCCTCTCGCAGGATGCCTCCCTGACGCAAAATGACACCATTTCCACCTTGGTCTGGTTTGAGAGTGCCAAGTGGGTCCTGAAAAATGACACCCAGAACAGTGGCTTGTGAGTTTTGTTTCCCAGGGAAAAAGCCTGTACAATGGTTCAGGGTCCTGCGGCCTTAAATTGCCCGGGGCCTCCTGGAATTCGGCGTCTTGCAAGATGCCTCCCAGACGCAAGGTGGCACCAGTGCCAACTTGGTCTTGTTTGAGAGTGTCAAGTGGGTCCTGCAAACTGACACCCAGAACAGTGGCTTGTGATTTTTGTTTCCCAGGGAAAAAGCCTGTACAATGGTTCAGGGTCCTGCGGCCTTAAATTGCCGGATGCCTCCTGGAATTCCGAATCTCGCCAGATGTTTCCCAGGCGCTAAGCAATACCAGCGCCAACTTGGTCTGGTTTGAGAGTGCCAGGTGGCTCCTGCAAACTGACACCCAGAACAGTGGCTTGTGAGTTTTGTTTCCCAGGGAAAAAGCCTGTACAATGGTTCAGGGGCCTGCGGCCTTAAATTGCCGGGTGCCTCCTGGAATTGCACCTCTCGCAGGATGCCTCCCAGACGCAAGGTGGCACCAGTGCCAACTTGGTCTGGTTTGAGAGTGCCAGGTGGCTCCTGCAAACTGACACCCAGAACAGTGGCTTGTGAGTTTTGTTTCCCAGGGAAAAAGCCTGTACAATGGTTCAGGGGCCTGCGGCCTTAAATATCCGGGTGCCTCCTGGAATTCGGCGTCTTGCAAGATGCCTCCCAGACGCAAGGTGGCACCAGTGCCAACTTGGTCTGCTTTGAGAGTGCCAAGTGGGTCCTGAAAACTGACACCCAGAACAGTGGCTTGTGAGTTTTGTTTCCCAGGGAAAAAGCCTGTACAATGGTTCAGGGTCCTGCGGCCTTAAATTGCCGGGTGACTCCTGGAATTCGGCCTCTCGCAGGATGCCTCCCAGATGCAAGGTGGCAACAGTGCCAACTTTGTCTGGTTTAAGAGTGCCAAGTGGGTCCTGAAAACTGACACCCAGAACAGTGGCTTGTGAGTTTTGTTTTCAAGGGAAAAAGCCTGTACAATGGTTCAGGGTCCTGCGGCCTTAAATTGCCGGGTGCCTCCTGGAATTCGGCCTCTCGCAGGATGCCTCCCAGACGCAAAATGGCACCAGTGCCAACTTGGTCTGGTTTAGATGTGCCAAGTGGGTCCTGAAAACTGACACCCAGAAAAGTGGCTTGTGAGTTTTGTTTCCCACGGAAAAAGCCTGTACAATGGTTCAGGGGCCTGCGGCCTTAAATTGCCGGGTGCCTCCTGGAGATCCGCCTCTCACAGGATGCCTCCCAGGCGCAACATGACACCAGTGCAAACTTGGTCTGGTTTGAGAGTGCCAAGTGGCTCCTGCAAACTGACACCCAGAACAGTGGCTTGTGAGTTTTGTTTCCCAGGGAAAAAGCCTGTACAATGGTTCAGGGTCCTGCGGCCTTAAATTGCCGGGTGCCTCCTGGAATTCGGCGTCTTGCAAGATGCCTCCCAGACGCAAGGTGGCACCAGTGCCAACATGGTCTGCTTTGAGAGTGTCAAGTGGGTCCTGCAAACTGACACCCAGAACAGTGGCTTGTGAGTTTTGTTTCCCAGGGAAAAAGCCTGTACAATGGTTCAGGGTCCTGTACAATGGTTCAGGGTCCTGCGGCCTTAAATTGCCGGGTGCCTTCTGGAATTCGGCTTCTTGCAAGATGCCTCCCAGACGCAAGGTGGCACCAGTGCCAACTTGGTCTGGTTTGAGAGTGCCAGGTGGCTCCTGCAAACTGACACCCAGAACAGTGGCTTGTGAGTTTTCTTTCCCAGGGAAAAAGCCTGTAAAATGGTTTCGGTTAATTTCGCCATTAATAGCCGGGTGCCACCTGGAGATCCGCCTCTCTCAGGATGCCTCCCAGACGCAAGGTGGCACCAGTGCCAACTTGGTCTGCTTTGAGAGTGTCAAGTGGGTCCTGAAAACTGACACCCAGAACAGTGGCTTGTGAGTTTTGTTTCCCAGGGAAAAAGCCTGTACAATGGTTCAGGGTCCTGCGGACTTAAATTGCCGGGTGCCTCCTGGAATTCCGCCTGTCGCAGGATGCCTCCCAGACGCAAGGTGGCACCAGTGCCAACTTGGTCTGCTTTGAGAGTGCCAAGTGGGTCCTGAAAACTGACGCCCAGAACAGTGGCTTGTGAGTTTTATTTCCCAGGGGAAAAGCCTGTACAATGGTTCAGGGTCCTGCGGCCTTAAATTGCCGGTTGCCTCCTGGAATTCGGAGTTTCGCAGGGTGCCTCCCAGACGCAAAATGACACCATTTCCAACTTGGTCTGGTTTGAGAGTGCCAAGTGGGTCCTGAAAACTGACACCCAGAACAGTGGCTTGTGAGTTTTGTTTCCCAGGGTAAAAGCCTGTACAATGGTTCAGGGTCCTGCGGCCTTAAATTGCCGGGTGACTCCTGGAATTCGGCCTCTCGCAGGATGCCTCCCAGATGCAAGGTGGCAACAGTTCCAACTTGGTCTGGTTTAAGAGTGCCAAGTGGGTCCTGAAAACTGACACCCAGAAGAGTGACTTGTGAGTTTTGTTTCCCAAGGAAAAAGCCTGTACAATGGTTCAGGGTCCTGCGGCCTTAAATTGCTGGGTGCCTCCTGGAATTCGGCCTCTCGCAGGATGCCTCCCAGACGCAAAATGGCACCAGTGCCAACTTGGTCTGGTTTAAGATTTTCAAGTGGGTCCTGAAAACTGACACCCAGAACAGTGGCTTGTGAGTTTTGTTTCCCAGGGAAAAAACCTGTACAATGGTTCAGGGTCCTGCGGCCTTAAATTGCCGGGTGCCTCCTGGAATTCGGCCTCTCGCAGGATGCCTCCCAGACACAAGGTGGCACCAGTGCAAACTTTGTCTGGTTTAAGAGTGCCAGGTGGCTCCTGCAAACTGACACCCAGAACAGTGGCTTGTGAGTTTTGTTTCCTAGGGAAAAAGCCTGTACAATGGTTCAGGGTCCTGCGGCCTTAAATTGCCGGGTGCCTCCTGGAATTGCACCTCTCGCAGGATATCTCCCAGACGCAAGGTGGCACCAGTGCCAACTTGGTCTGGTTTGAGAGTGCCAGGTGACTCCTGAAAACTGACACCCAGAACAGTGGCTTGTGAGTTTTGTTTCCCAGGGAAAAAGCCTGTACAATGGTTCAGGGTCCTGAGGCCTTAAATTGCCGGGTGCCTCCTGGAATTCGGCGTCTTGCAAGATGCCTCCCAGACGCAAGGTGGCACCAGTGCCAACTTGGTCTGTTTTGAGAGTGCCAAGTGGGTCCTGAAAACTGACACGCAGGACAGTGGCTTCTGAATTTTTTTTCCAGGGAAAAAGCCTGTAGAATGGTTTTGGGTCCTGCGGCCTTAAATTGCCGGGTGCCTCCTGGAATTCCGCCTCTCGCAGGATGCCTCCCAGACGCTAAGTGGCACCAGTGCCAACTTGGTCTGGTTTGAGAGTGCAAAGTGGGTCCTGAAAACTGACACCCAGAACAGTGGCTTGTGAGTTTTGTTTCCCAGGGAAAAATTATGTAAAATGGTTCAGGGGCCTGAGGCCTTAAGTTGCCGGGTGCCTCCTGGACATCCGCCTCTCACAGGATGCCTCCCAGGCACAACATGACACCAGTGCCAACTTGGTCTGGTTTAAGAGTGCCAAGTGGGTCCTGAAAACTGACACCCAGAACAGTGGCTTGTGAGTTTTGTTTCCCAGGGAAAAAGGCTGTACAATGGTTCAGGGGCCTGCGGCCTTAAATTGCCGGGTGCCTCCTGGAATTCGACCTCTCGCAGGATGCCTCCCAGAAACAAGGTGGCACCAGTGCCAACTTTGTCTGGTTTGAGAGTGCCAGGTGGCTCCTGCAAACAGACACCCAGAAAAGTGGCTTGTGAGTTTTGTTTCCCAGGGAAAAAGCCTGTACAATTGTTCAGGGTCCTGCGGCCTTAAATTGCCGGGTGCCTCCTGGAATTGCACCACTCGCAGGATATCTCCCAGACGCAAGGTGGCACCAGTGCCAACTTGGTCTGTTTTGAGAGTGCCAGGTGGCTCTTGCAAACTGACACCCAGAACAGTGGCTTGTGAGTTTTGTTTCCCAGGGAAAAAGCCTGTAAAATGGTTTAGGTAATGCCGCCTTTAATAGCCGGGTGCCACCTGGAGATCCGCCTCACGCAGGATGCCTCCCAGACGCAAGGTGGCACCAGTGCCAACTTGGTCTGCTTTGAGAGTGTCAAGTGGATCCTGAAAACTGACACCCAGAACAGTGGCTTGTGAGTTTTGTTTCCCAGGGAAAAAGCCTGTACAATGGTTCAGGGTCCTGCGGCCTTAAATTGCCGGGTGCCTCCTGGAATTGCGCCTCTCGCAGGATGCCTCCCAGACGCAAGGTGGCACCAGTGCCAACTTGGTCTGGTTTGAGAGTGCCAGGTGGCTCCTGCAAACTGACACCCAGAACAGTGGCTTGTGAGTTTTCTTTCCCAGGGAAAAAGCCTGTAAAATGGTTTAGGTTAATGTTGCCTTTAATAGCCGGGTGCCACCTGGAGATCCGCCTCTCTCAGGATGCCTCCCAGACGCAAGGTGGCACCAGTGCCAACTTGGTCTGCTTTGAGAGTGTCAAGTGGGTCCTCCAAACTGACACCCAGAACAGTGGCTTGTGAGTTTTCTTTCCCAGGGAAAAAGCCTGTAAAATGGTTTAGGTTAATGTTGCCTTAAATTGCCGGGTGACTCCTGGAATTCGGCCTCTCGCAGGATGCCTCCCAGATGCAAGGTGGCAACAGTTCCAACTTGGTCTGGTTTAAGAGTGCCAAGTGGGTCCTGAAAACTGACACCCAGAACAGTGACTTGTGAGTTTTGTTTCCCAAGGAAAAAGCCTGTACAATGGTTCAGGGTCCTGCGGCCTTAAATTGCCGGGTGCCTCCTGGAATTCGGCCTCTCGCAGGATGCCTCCCAGACGCAAAATGGCACCAGTGCCAACTTGGTCTGGTTTAAGTGTGCCAAGTGGGTCCTGAAAACTGACACCCAGAAAAGTGGCTTGTGAGTTTTGTTTCCCAGGGAAAAAGCCTGTACAATGGTTCAGGGTCCTGCGGCCTTAAATTGCCGGGTGCCTCCTGGAATTCGGCGTCTTGCAAGATGCCTCCCAGACGCAAGGTGGCACCAGTGCCAACATGGTCTGCTTTGAGGGTGTCAAGTGGGTCCTGCAAACTGACACCCAGAACAGTGGCTTGTGAGTTTTGTTTCCCAGGGAAAAAGCCTGTACAATGGTTCAGGGTCCTGTACAATGGTTCAGGGTCCTGCGGCCTTAAATTGCCGGGTGCCTTCTGGAATTCGGCTTCTTGCAAGATGCCTCCCAGACGCAAGGTGGCACCAGTGCCAACTTGGTCTGGTTTGAGAGTGCCAGGTGGCTCCTGCAAACTGACACCCAGAACAGTGGCTTGTGAGTTTTCTTTCCCAGGGAAAAAGCCTGTAAAATGGTTTAGGTTAATGTTGCCTTTAATAGCCGGGTGCCACCTGGAGATCCGCCTCTCTCAGGATGCCTCCCAGACGCAAGGTGGCACCAGTGCCAACTTGGTCTGCTTTGAGAGTGTCAAGTGGGTCCTGAAAACTGACACCCAGAACAGTGGCTTGTGAGTTTTGTTTCCCAAGGGAAAAGCCTGTACAATGGTTCAGGATCCTGCGGCCTTAAATTGCCGGGTGCCTCCTGGAATTCGGCCTCTCGCAGGTTGCCTCCCAGACGCAAGGTGGCACCAGGGCCAACTTGGTCTGGTTTGAGAGTGCCAGGTGGCTCCTTCAAACTGACACCCAGAACAGTGGCTTGTGAGTTTTGTTTCCCAGGGAAAAAGCCTGTACAATGGTTCAGGGTCCTGCGGCCTTAAATTTCTGGGTGCCTCCGGGAATTCCGCATCTCGCCAGATGTTTCACAGACGCTAAGCAACACCAGTGCCAACTTGGTCTGGTTTGAGAGTGCCAAGTGGGTCCTGAAAACTGTCACCCAGAAAAGTGGCTTGTGAGTTTTGTTTCCCAGGGAAAAAGCCTGTACAATGATTCAGGGTCCTGCGGACTTAAATTGCCAGGTGCCATTGGGAATTCGCCGTCTTGCAAAATGCCTCCCAGACGCAAGGTGGCACCAGTGCCAACTTGGTCTGGTTTAAGAGTTCCAAGTGGGTCCTCCAAACTGACACCCAGAATAGTGGCTTCTGAATTTTGTTTTCCAGGGAAAAAGCCTGTAGAATGGTTTTGGGTCCTGCGGCCTTAAATTGCCGGGGGCCTCCTGGAATTCGGCGTCTTGCAAGATGCCTCCCAGACGCAAGGTGGCACCAGTGCCAACTTGGTCTTGTTTGAGAGTGTCAAGTGGGTCCTGCAAACTGACACCCAGAACAGTGGCTTGTGATTTTTGTTTCCCAGGGAAAAAGCCTGTACAATGGTTCAGGGTCCTGCGGCCTTAAATTGCCGGATGCCTCCTGGAATTCCGAATCTCGCCAGATGTTTCCCAGGCGCTAAGCAATACCAGCGCCAACTTGGTCTGGTTTGAGAGTGCCAGGTGGCTCCTGCAAACTGACACCCAGAACAGTGGCTTGTGAGTTTTGTTTCCCAGGGAAAAAGCCTGTACAATGGTTCAGGGTCCTGCGGCCTTAAATTGCCGGGTGCCTCCTGGAATTGCACCTCTCGCAGGATGCCTCCCAGACGCAAGGTGGCACCAGTGCCAACTTGGTCTGGTTTGAGAGTGCCAGGTGGCTCCTGCAAACTGACACCCAGAACAGTGGCTTGTGAGTTTTGTTTCCCAGGGAAAAAGGCTGTACAATGGTTCAGGGGCCTGCGGCCTTAAATATCCGGGTGCCTCCTGGAATTCGGCGTCTTGCAAGATGCCTCCCAGACGCAAGGTGGCACCAGTGCCAACTTGGTCTGCTTTGAGAGTGCCAAGTGGGTCCTGAAAACTGACACCCAGGACAGTGGCTTCTTAATTTTGTTTTCCAGGGAAAAAGCCTGTAGAATGGTTTTGGGTCCTGCGGCCTAAAATTGCCGGGTGCCTCCTGGAATTGCGCCTCTCGCAGGATGCCTCCCAGACGCAAGGTGGCACCAGTTCCAGCTTGGTCTGGTTTGAGAGTGCCAAGTGGGTCCTGAAAACTGACGCCCAGAACAGTGGCATGTGAGTTTTGTTTCCCAGGGGAAAAGCCTGTACAATGGTTCAGGGGCCTGAGGCCTTAAATTGCCGGGTGCCTCCTGGAATTCGGACTCTCGCAGGGTGCCTCCCAGACGCAAAATGACACCATTTCCAACTTGGTCTGGTTTGAGAGTGCCAAGTGGGTCCTGAAAACTGACACCCAGAACAGTGGCTTGTGAGTTTTGTTTCCCAGGGAAAAAGCCTGTACAATGGTTCAGGGTCCTGCGGCCTTAAATTGCCGGGTGACTCCTGGAATTCGGCGTCTCGCAGGATGCCTCCCAGATGCAAGGTGGCAACAGTTCCAACTTGGTCTGGTTTAAGAGTGCCAAGTGGGTCCTGAAAACTGACACCCAGAACAGTGACTTGTGAGTTTTGTTTCCCATGGAAAAAGCCTGTACAATGGTTCAGGGTCCTGCGGCCTTAAATTGCCGGGTGCCTCCTGGAATTCGGCCTCTCGCAGGATGCCTCCCAGACGCAAAATGGCACCAGTGCCAACTTGGTCTGGTTTAAGTGTGCCAAGTGGGTCCTGAAAACTGACACCCAGAACAGTGGCTTGTGAGTTTTGTTTCCCAGGGAAAAAGCCTGTACAATGGTTCAGGGGCCTGCGGCCTTAAATTGCCGGGTGCCTCCTGGAGATCCGCCTCTCACAGGATGCCTCCCAGGCGCAACATGACACCAGTGCCAACTTGGTCTGGTTTGAGAGTGCCAAGTGGCTCCTGCAAACGGACACCCAGAACAGTGGCTTGTGAGTTTTGTTTCCCAGGGAAAAAGCCTGTACAATGGTTCAGGGTCCTGCGGCCTTAAATTGCCGGGTGCCTCCTGGAATTCGGCGTCTTGCAAGATGCCTCCCAGACGCAAGGTGGCACCAGTGCCAACATGGTCTGCTTTGAGAGTGTCAAGTGGGTCCTGCAAACTGACACCCAGAACAGTGGCTTGTGAGTTTTGTTTCCCAGGGAAAAAGCCTGTACAATGGTTCAGGGTCCTGTACAATGGTTCAGGGTCCTGCGGCCTTAAATTGCCGGGTGCCTTCTGGAATTCGGCTTCTTGCAAGATGCCTCCCCGACGCAAGGTGGCACCAGTGCCAACTTGGTCTGGTTTGAGAGTGCCAGGTGGCTCCTGCAAACTGACACCCAGAACAGTGGCTTGTGAATTTTCTTTCCCAGGGAAAAAGCCTGTAAAATGGTTTAGGTTAATTTCGCCATTAATAGCCGGGTGCCACCTGGAGATCCGCCTCTCTCAGGATGCCTCCCAGACGCAAGGTGGCACCAGTGCCAACTTGGTCTGCTTTGAGAGTGTCAAGTGGGTCCTGAAAACTGACACCCAGAACAGTGGCTTGTGAGCTTTGTTTCCCAGGGAAAAAGCCTGTACAATGGTTCAGGGTCCTGCGGACTTAAATTGCCGGGTGCCTCCTGGAATTCCGCCTGTCGCAGGATGCCTCCCAGACGCAAGGTGGCACCAGTGCCAACTTGGTCTGCTTTGAGAGTGCCAAGTGGGTCCTGAAAACTGACACCCAGGACAGTGGCTTCTGAATTTTGTTTTCCCAGGGAAAAAGCCTGTAGAATTGTTTTGGGTCCTGCGGCCTTAAATTGCCGGGTGCCTCCTGGAATTCCGCCTCTCGCAGGATGCCTCCCAGACGCAAGGTGGCACCAGTTCCAACTTGGTCTGGTTTGAGAGTGCCAAGTGGGTCCTGAAAACTGACGCCCAGAACAGTGGCTTGTGAGTTTTATTTCCCAGGGGAAAAGCCTGTACAATGGTTCAGGGGCCTGAGGCCTTAAATTGCCGGGTGCCTCCTGGAATTCGGACTCTCGCAGGGTGCCTCCCAGACGCAAAATGACACCATTTCCAACTTGGTCTGGTTTGAGAGTGCCAAGTGGGTCCTGAAAACTGACACCCAGAACAGTGGCTTGTGAGTTTTGTTTCCCAGGGTAAAAGCCTGTACAATGGTTCAGGGTCCTGCGGCCTTAAATTGCCGGGTGCCTCCTGGAATTCGGCCTCTCGCAGGTTGCCTCCCAGACGCAAGGTGGCACCAGGGCCAACTTGGTCTGGTTTGAGAGTGCCAGGTGGCTCCTTCAAACTGACACCCAGAACAGTGGCTTGTGAGTTTTGTTTCCCAGGGAAAAAGCCTGTACAATGGTTCAGGGTCCTGCGGCCTTAAATTGCCGGGTGCCTCCGGGAATTCCGCATCTCGCCAGATGTTTCACAGACGCTAAGCAACACCAGTGCCAACTTGGTCTGGTTTGAGAGTGCCAAGTGGGTCCTGAAAACTGTCACCCAGAAAAGTGGCTTGTGAGTTTTGTTTCCCAGGGAAAAAGCCTGTACAATGATTCAGGGTCCTGCGGACTTAAATTGCCAGGTGCCATTGGGAATTCGCCGTCTTGCAAAATGCCTCCCAGACGCAAGGTGGCACCAGTGCCAACTTGGTCTGGTTTAAGAGTTCCAAGTGGGTCCTCCAAACTGACACCCAGAATAGTGGCTTCTGAATTTTGATTTCCAGGGAAAAAGCCTGTAGAATGGTTTTGGGTCCTGCGGCCTTAAATTGCCGGGGGCCTCCTGGAATTCGGCGTCTTGCAAGATGCCTCCCAGACGCAAGGTGGCACCAGTGCCAACTTGGTCTTGTTTGAGAGTGTCAAGTGGGTCCTGCAAACTGACACCCAGAACAGTGGCTTGTGATTTTTGTTTCCCAGGGAAAAAGCCTGTACAATGGTTCAGGGTCCTGCGGCCTTAAATTGCCGGATGCCTCCTGGAATTCCGAATCTCGCCAGATGTTTCCCAGGCGCTAAGCAATACCAGCGCCAACTTGGTCTGGTTTGAGAGTGCCAGGTGGCTCCTGCAAACTGACACCCAGAACAGTGGCTTGTGAGTTTTGTTTCCCAGGGAAAAAGCCTGTACAATGGTTCAGGGTCCTGCGGCCTTAAATTGCCGGGTGCCTCCTGGAATTCCGCCTCTCGCAGGATGCCTCCCAGACGCTAAGTGGCACCAGTGCCAACTTGGTCTGGTTTGAGAGTGCAAAGTGGGTCCTGAAAACTGACACGCAGAACAGTGGCTTGTGAGTTTTGTTTCCCAGGGAAAAATTATGTAAAATGGTTCAGGGGCCTGAGGCCATAAGTTGCCGGGTGCCTCCTGGACATCCGCCTCTCACAGGATGCCTCCCAGGCACAACATGACACCAGTGCCAACTTGGTCTGGTTTAAGAGTGCCAAGTGGGTCCTGAAAACTGACACCCAGAACAGTGGCTTGTGAGTTTTGTTTCCCAGGGAAAAAGGCTGTACAATGGTTCAGGGGCCTGCGGCCTTAAATTGCCGGGTGCCTCCTGGAATTCGACCTCTCGCAGGATGCCTCCCAGAAACAAGGTGGCACCAGTGCCAACTTTGTCTGGTTTGAGAGTGCCAGGTGGCTCCTGCAAACAGACACCCAGAAAAGTGGCTTGTGAGTTTTGTTTCCCAGGGAAAAAGCCTGTACAATTGTTCAGGGTCCTGCGGCCTTAAATTGCCGGGTGCCTCCTGGAATTGCACCACTCGCAGGATATCTCCCAGACGCAAGGTGGCACCAGTGCCAACTTGGTCTGGTTTGAGAGTGCCAGGTGGCTCCTGCAAACTGACACCCAGAACAGTGGCTTGTGAGTTTTGTTTCCCAGGGAAAAAGCCTGTAAAATGGTTTAGGTAATGCCGCCTTTAATAGCCGGGTGCCACCTGGAGATCCGCCTCTCTCAGGATGCCTCCCAGACGCAAGGTGGCACCAGTGCCAACTTGGTCTGCTTTGAGAGTGTCAAGTGGGTCCTGAAAACTGACACCCAGAACAGTGGCTTGTGAGTTTTGTTTCCCAAGGAAAAAGCCTGTACAATGGTTCAGGATCCTGCGGCCTTAAATTGCCGGGTGCCTCCTGGAATTCGGCCTCTCGCAGGTTGCCTCCCAGACGCAAGGTGGCACCAGGGCCAACTTGGTCTGGTTTGAGAGTGCCAGGTGGCTCCTTCAAACTGACACCCAGAACAGTGGCTTGTGAGTTTTGTTTCCCAGGGAAAAAGCCTGTACAATGGTTCAGGGTCCTGCGGCCTTAAATTGCCGGGTGCCTCCGGGAATTCCGCATCTCGCCAGATGTTTCACAGACGCTAAGCAACACCAGTGCCAACTTGGTCTGGTTTGAGAGTGCCAAGTGGGTCCTGAAAACTGTCACCCAGAAAAGTGGCTTGTGAGTTTTGTTTCCCAGGGAAAAAGCCTGTACAATGATTCAGGGTCCTGCGGACTTAAATTGCCAGGTGCCATTGGGAATTCGCCGTCTTGCAAAATGCCTCCCAGACGCAAGGTGGCACCAGTGCCAACTTGGTCTGGTTTAAGAGTTCCAAGTGGGTCCTCCAAACTGACACCCAGAATAGTGGCTTCTGAATTTTGTTTTCCAGGGAAAAAGCCTGTAGAATGGTTTTGGGTCCTGCGGCCTTAAATTGCCTGGGGCCTCCTGGAATTCGGCGTCTTGCAAGATGCCTCCCAGACGCAAGGTGGCACCAGTGCCAACTTGGTCTTGTTTGAGAGTGTCAAGTGGGTCCTGCAAACTGACACCCAGAACAGTGGCTTGTGATTTTTGTTTCCCAGGGAAAAAGCCTGTACAATGGTTCAGGGTCCTGCGGCCTTAAATTGCCGGATGCCTCCTGGAATTCCGAATCTCGCCAGATGTTTCCCAGGCGCTAAGCAATACCAGCGCCAACTTGGTCTGGTTTGAGAGTGCCAGGTGGCTCCTGCAAACTGACACCCAGAACAGTGGCTTGTGAGTTTTGTTTCCCAGGGAAAAAGCCTGTACAATGGTTCAGGGTCCTGCGGCCTTAAATTGCCGGGTGCCTCCTGGAATTGCACCTCTCGCAGGATGCCTCCCAGACGCAAGGTGGCACCAGTGCCAACTTGGTCTGGTTTGAGAGTGCCAGGTGGCTCCTGCAAACTGACACCCAGAACAGTGGCTTGTGAGTTTTGTTTCCCAGGGAAAAAGGCTGTACAATGGTTCAGGGGCCTGCGGCCTTAAATTGCCGGGTGCCTCCTGGAATTCGGCGTCTTGCAAGATGCCTCCCAGACGCAAGGTGGCACCAGTGCCAACTTGGTCTGCTTTGAGAGTGCCAAGTGGGTCCTGAAAACTGACACCCAGGACAGTGGCTTCTTAATTTTGTTTTCCAGGGAAAAAGCCTGTAGAATGGTTTTGGGTCCTGCGGCCTAAAATTGCCGGGTGCCTCCTGGAATTGCGCCTCTCGCAGGATGCCTCCCAGACGCAAGGTGGCACCAGTTCCAGCTTGGTCTGGTTTGAGAGTGCCAAGTGGGTCCTGAAAACTGACGCCCAGAACAGTGGCATGTGAGTTTTGTTTCCCAGGGGAAAAGCCTGTACAATGGTTCAGGGGCCTGAGGCCTTAAATTGCCGGGTGCCTCCTGGAATTCGGACTCTCGCAGGGTGCCTCCCAGACGCAAAATGACACCATTTCCAACTTGGTCTGGTTTGAGAGTGCCAAGTGGGTCCTGAAAACTGACACCCAGAACAGTGGCTTGTGAGTTTTGTTTCCCAGGGAAAAAGCCTGTACAATGGTTCAGGGTCCTGCGGCCTTAAATTGCCGGGTGACTCCTGGAATTCGGCCTCTCGCAGGATGCCTCCCAGATGCAAGGTGGCAACAGTTCCAACTTGGTCTGGTTTAAGAGTGCCAAGTGGGTCCTGAAAACTGACACCCAGAACAGTGACTTGTGAGTTTTGTTTCCCAAGGAAAAAGCCTGTACAATGGTTCAGGGTCCTGCGGCCTTAAATTGCCGGGTGCCTCCTGGAATTCGGCCTCTCGCAGGATGCCTCCCAGACGCAAGGTGGCACCAGTGCCAACTTGGTCTGGTTTAAGTGTGTCAAGTGGGTCCTGAAAACTGACACCCAGAACAGTGGCTTGTGAGTTTTGTTTCCCAGGGAAAAAGCCTGTACAATGGTTCAGGGGCCTGCGGCCTTAAATTGCCGGGTGCCTCCTGGAGATCCGCCTCTCACAGGATGCCTCCCAGGCGCAACATGACACCAGTGCCAACTTGGTCTGGTTTGAGAGTGCCAAGTGGCTCCTGCAAACGGACACCCAGAACAGTGGCTTGTGAGTTTTGTTTCCCAGGGAAAAAGCCTGTACAATGGTTCAGGGTCCTGCGGCCTTAAATTGCCGGGTGCCTCCTGGAATTCGGCGTCTTGCAAGATGCCTCCCAGACGCAAGGTGGCACCAGTGCCAACATGGTCTGCTTTGAGAGTGTCAAGTGGGTCCTGCAAACTGACACCCAGAACAGTGGCTTGTGAGTTTTGTTTCCCAGGGAAAAAGCCTGTACAATGGTTCAGGGTCCTGTACAATGGTTCAGGGTCCTGCGGCCTTAAATTGCCGGGTGCCTTCTGGAATTCGGCTTCTTGCAAGATGCCTCCCCGACGCAAGGTGGCACCAGTGCCAACTTGGTCTGGTTTGAGAGTGCCAGGTGGCTCCTGCAAACTGACACCCAGAACAGTGGCTTGTGAATTTTCTTTCCCAGGGAAAAAGCCTGTAAAATGGTTTAGGTTAATTTCGCCATTAATAGCCGGGTGCCACCTGGAGATCCGCCTCTCTCAGGATGCCTCCCAGACGCAAGGTGGCACCAGTGCCAACTTGGTCTGCTTTGAGAGTGTCAAGTGGGTCCTGAAAACTGACACCCAGAACAGTGGCTTCTGAATTTTGTTTTCCCAGGGAAAAAGCCTGTAGAATGGTTTTGGGTCCTGCGGCCTTAAATTGCCGGGTGCCTCCTGGAATTCCGCCTCTCGCAGGATGCCTCCCAGACGCAAGGTGGCACCAGTTCCAACTTGGTCTGGTTTGAGAGTGCCAAGTGGGTCCTGAAAACTGACGCCCAGAACAGTGGCTTGTGAGTTTTATTTCCCAGGGGAAAAGCCTGTACAATGGTTCAGGGGCCTGAGGCCTTAAATTGCCGGGTGCCTCCTGGAATTCGGACTCTCGCAGGGTGCCTCCCAGACGCAAAATGACACCATTTCCAACTTGGTCTGGTTTGAGAGTGCCAAGTGGGTCCTGAAAACTGACACCCAGAACAGTGGCTTGTGAGTTTTGTTTCCCAGGGTAAAAGCCTGTACAATGGTTCAGGGTCCTGCGGCCTTAAATTGCCGGGTGACTCCTGGAATTCGGCCTCTCGCAGGATGCCTCCCAGATGCAAGGTGGCACCAGTGCCAACTTGGTCTGGTTTAAGAGTGTCAAGTGGGTCCTGAAAACTGACACCCAGAACAGTGGCTTGTGAGTTTTGTTTCCTAGGGAAAAAGCCTGTACAATGGTTCAGGGTCCTGCGGCCTTAAATTGCCGGGTGCCTCCTGGAATTGCACCTCTCGCAGGATATCTCCCAGACGCAAGGTGGCACCAGTGCCAACTTGGTCTGGTTTGAGAGTGCCAGGTGACTCCTGCAAACTGACGCCCAGAACAGTGGCATGTGAGTTTTGTTTCCCAGGGGAAAAGCCTGTACAATGGTTCAGGGGCCTGAGGCCTTAAATTGCCGGGTGCCTCCTGGAATTCGGACTCTCGCAGGGTGCCTCCCAGACGCAAAATGACACCATTTCCAACTTGGTCTGGTTTGAGAGTGCCAAGTGGGTCCTGAAAACTGACACCCAGAACAGTGGCTTGTGAGTTTTGTTTCCCAGGGAAAAAGCCTGTACAATGGTTCAGGGTCCTGCGGCCTTAAATTGCCGGGTGACTCCTGGAATTCGGCCTCTCGCAGGATGCCTCCCAGATGCAAGGTGGCAACAGTTCCAACTTGGTCTGGTTTAAGAGTGCCAAGTGGGTCCTGAAAACTGACACCCAGAACAGTGACTTGTGAGTTTTGTTTCCCAAGGAAAAAGCCTGTACAATGGTTCAGGGTCCTGCGGCCTTAAATTGCCGGGTGCCTCCTGGAATTCGGCCTCTCGCAGGATGCCTCCCAGACGCAAAATGGCACCAGTGCCAACTTGGTCTGGTTTAAGTGTGCCAAGTGGGTCCTGAAAACTGACACCCAGAACAGTGGCTTGTGAGTTTTGTTTCCCAGGGAAAAAGCCTGTACAATGGTTCAGGGGCCTGCGGCCTTAAATTGCCGGGTGCCTCCTGGAGATCCGCCTCTCACAGGATGCCTCCCAGGCGCAACGTGACACCAGTGCCAACTTGGTCTGGTTTGAGAGTGCCAAGTGGCTCCTGCAAACGGACACCCAGAACAGTGGCTTGTGAGTTTTGTTTCCCAGGGAAAAAGCCTGTACAATGGTTCAGGGTCCTGCGGCCTTAAATTGCCGGGTGCCTCCTGGAATTCGGCGTCTTGCAAGATGCCTCCCAGACGCAAGGTGGCACCAGTGCCAACATGGTCTGCTTTGAGAGTGTCAAGTGGGTCCTGCAAACTGACACCCAGAACAGTGGCTTGTGAGTTTTGTTTCCCAGGGAAAAAGCCTGTACAATGGTTCAGGGTCCTGTACAATGGTTCAGGGTCCTGCGGCCTTAAATTGCCGGGTGCCTTCTGGAATTCGGCTTCTTGCAAGATGCCTCCCCGACGCAAGGTGGCACCAGTGCCAACTTGGTCTGGTTTGAGAGTGCCAGGTGGCTCCTGCAAACTGACACCCAGAACAGTGGCTTGTGAATTTTCTTTCCCAGGGAAAAAGCCTGTAAAATGGTTTAGGTTAATTTCGCCATTAATAGCCGGGTGCCACCTGGAGATCCGCCTCTCTCAGGATGCCTCCCAGACGCAAGGTGGCACCAGTGCCAACTTGGTCTGCTTTGAGAGTGTCAAGTGGGTCCTGAAAACTGACACCCAGAACAGTGGCTTGTGAGTTTTGTTTCCCAGGGAAAAAGCCTGTACAATGGTTCAGGGTCCTGCGGACTTAAATTGCCGGGTGCCTCCTGGAATTCCGCCTGTCGCAGGATGCCTCCCAGACGCAAGGTGGCACCAGTGCCAACTTGGTCTGCTTTGAGAGTGCCAAGTGGGTCCTGAAAACTGACACCCAGGACAGTGGCTTCTGAATTTTGTTTTCCCAGGGAAAAAGCCTGTAGAATGGTTTTGGGTCCTGCGGCCTTAAATTGCCGGGTGCCTCCTGGAATTCCGCCTCTCGCAGGATGCCTCCCAGACGCAAGGTGGCACCAGTTCCAACTTGGTCTGGTTTGAGAGTGCCAAGTGGGTCCTGAAAACTGACGCCCAGAACAGTGGCTTGTGAGTTTTATTTCCCAGGGGAAAAGCCTGTACAATGGTTCAGGGGCCTGAGGCCTTAAATTGCCGGGTGCCTCCTGGAATTCGGACTCTCGCAGGGTGCCTCCCAGACGCAAAATGACACCATTTCCAACTTGGTCTGGTTTGAGAGTGCCAAGTGGGTCCTGAAAACTGACACCCAGAACAGTGGCTTGTGAGTTTTGTTTCCCAGGGTAAAAGCCTGTACAATGGTTCAGGGTCCTGCGGCCTTAAATTGCCGGGTGACTCCTGGAATTCGGCCTCTCGCAGGATGCCTCCCAGATGCAAGGTGGCAACAGTTCCAACTTGGTCTGGTTTGAGAGTGCCAAGTGGGTCCTGAAAACTGACACCCAGAAGAGTGACTTGTGAGTTTTGTTTCCCAAGGAAAAAGCCTGTACAATGGTTCAGGGTCCTGCGGCCTTAAATTGCTGGGTGCCTCCTGGAATTCGGCCTCTCGCAGGATGCCTCCCAGACGCAAAATGGCACCAGTGCCAACTTGGTCTGGTTTAAGAGTGTCAAGTGGGTCCTGAAAACTGACACCCAGAACAGTGGCTTGTGAGTTTTGTTTCCTAGGGAAAAAGCCTGTACAATGGTTCAGGGTCCTGCGGCCTTAAATTGCCGGGTGCCTCCTGGAATTGCACCTCTCGCAGGATATCTCCCAGACGCAAGGTGGCACCAGTGCCAACTTGGTCTGGTTTGAGAGTGCCAGGTGACTCCTGCAAACTGACACCCAGAACAGTGGCTTGTGAGTTTTGTTTCCCAGGGAAAAAGCCTGTACAATGGTTCAGGGTCCTGAGGCCTTAAATTGCCGGGTGCCTCCTGGAATTCGGCGTCTTGCAAGATGCCTCCCAGACGCAAGGTGGCACCAGTGCCAACTTGGTCTGTTTTGAGAGTGCCAAGTGGGTCCTGAAAACTGACACGCAGGACAGTGGCTTCTGAATTTTTTTTCCAGGGAAAAAGCCTGTAGAATGGTTTTGGGTCCTGCGGCCTTAAATTGCCGGGTGCCTCCTGGAATTCCGCCTCTCGCAGGATGCCTCCCAGACGCTAAGTGGCACCAGTGCCAACTTGGTCTGGTTTGAGAGTGCAAAGTGGGTCCTGAAAACTGACACGCAGAACAGTGGCTTGTGAGTTTTGTTTCCCAGGGAAAAATTATGTAAAATGGTTCAGGGGCCTGAGGCCATAAGTTGCCGGGTGCCTCCTGGACATCCGCCTCTCACAGGATGCCTCCCAGGCACAACATGACACCAGTGCCAACTTGGTCTGGTTTAAGAGTGCCAAGTGGGTCCTGAAAACTGACACCCAGAACAGTGGCTTGTGAGTTTTGTTTCCCAGGGAAAAAGGCTGTACAATGGTTCAGGGGCCTGCGGCCTTAAATTGCCGGGTGCCTCCTGGAATTCGACCTCTCGCAGGATGCCTCCCAGAAACAAGGTGGCACCAGTGCCAACTTTGTCTGGTTTGAGAGTGCCAGGTGGCTCCTGCAAACAGACACCCAGAAAAGTGGCTTGTGAGTTTTGTTTCCCAGGGAAAAAGCCTGTACAATTGTTCAGGGTCCTGCGGCCTTAAATTGCCGGGTGCCTCCTGGAATTGCACCACTCGCAGGATATCTCCCAGACGCAAGGTGGCACCAGTGCCAACTTGGTCTGGTTTGAGAGTGCCAGGTGGCTCCTGAAAACTGACACCCAGAACAGTGGCTTGTGAGTTTTGTTTCCCAGGGAAAAAGCCTGTAAAATGGTTTAGGTAATGCCGCCTTTAATAGCCGGGTGCCACCTGGAGATCGGCCTCTCGCAGGATGCCTCCCAGACGCAAGGTGGCACCAGTGCCAACTTGGTCTGCTTTGAGAGTGTCAAGTGGATCCTGAAAACTGACACCCAGAACAGTGGCTTGTGAGTTTTGTTTCCCAGGGAAAAAGCCTGTACAATGGTTCAGGGTCCTGCGGCCTTAAATTGCCGGGTGCCTCCTTGAATTCCGCCTCTCGTAGGATGCCTCCCAGACGCAAGGTGGCACCAGTGCCAACTTGGTCTGGTTTGAGAGTGCCAGGTGGCTCCTGCAAACTGACACCCAGAACAGTGGCTTGTGAGTTTTCTTTCCCAGGGAAAAAGCCTGTAAAATGGTTTAGGTTAATGTTGCCTTTAATAGCCGGGTGCCACCTGGAGATCCGCCTCTCTCAGGATGCCTCCCAGACGCAAGGTGGCACCAGTGCCAACTTGGTCTGCTTTGAGAGTGTCAAGTGGGTCCTCCAAACTGACACCCAGAACAGTGGCTTGTGAGTTTTCTTTCCCAGGGAAAAAGCCTGTAAAATGGTTTAGGTTAATGTTGCCTTAAATTGCCGGGTGACTCCTGGAATTCGGCCTCTCGCAGGATGCCTCCCAGATGCAAGGTGGCAACAGTTCCAACTTGGTCTGGTTTAAGAGTGCCAAGTGGGTCCTGAAAACTGACACCCAGAACAGTGACTTGTGAGTTTTGTTTCCCAAGGAAAAAGCCTGTACAATGGTTCAGGGTCCTGCGGCCTTAAATTGCCGGGTGCCTCCTGGAATTCGGCCTCTCGCAGGATGCCTCCCAGACGCAAAATGGCACCAGTGCCAACTTGGTCTGGTTTAAGAGTGCCAAGTGGGTCCTGAAAACTGACACCCAGAAAAGTGGCTTGTGAGTTTTGTTTCCCAGGGAAAAAGCCTGTACAATGGTTCAGGGGCCTGCGGCCTTAAATTGGCGGGTGCCTCCTGGAGATCCGCCTCTCACAGGATGCCTCCCAGGTGCAACATGACACCAGTGCCAACTTGGTCTGGTTTGAGAGTGCCAAGTGGGTCCTGCAAACGGACACGCAGAACAGTGGCTTGTGAGTTTTGTTTCCCAGGGAAAAAGCCTGTACAATGGTTCAGGGTCCTGCGGCCTTAAATTGCCGGGTGCCTCCTGGAATTCGGCGTCTTGCAAGATGCCTCCCAGACGCAAGGTGGCACCAGTGCCAACATGGTCTGCTTTGAGAGTGTCAAGTGGGTCCTGCAAACTGACACCCAGAACAGTGGCTTGTGAGTTTTGTTTCCCAGGGAAAAAGCCTGTACAATGGTTCAGGGTCCTGTACAATGGTTCAGGGTCCTGCGGCCTTAAATTGCCGGGTGCCTTCTGGAATTCGGCTTCTTGCAAGATGCCTCCCAGACGCAAGGTGGCACCAGTGCCAACTTGGTCTGGTTTGAGAGTGCCAGGTGGCTCCTGCAAACTGACACCCAGAACAGTGGCTTGTGAGTTTTCTTTCCCAGGGAAAAAGCCTGTAAAATGGTTTAGGTTAATTTCGCCATTAATAGCCGGGTGCCACCTGGAGATCCGCCTCTCTCAGGATGCCTCCCAGACGCAAGGTGGCACCAGTGCCAACTTGGTCTGCTTTGAGAGTGTCAAGTGGGTCCTGAAAACTGACACCCAGAACAGTGGCTTGTGAGTTTTGTTTCCCAGGGAAAAAGCCTGTACAATGGTTCAGGGTCCTGCGGACTTAAATTGACGGGTGCCTCCTGGAATTCCGCCTGTCGCAGGATGCCTCCCAGACGCAAGGTGGCACCAGTGCCAACTTGGTCTGCTTTGAGAGTGCCAAGTGGGTCCTGAAAACTGACACCCAGGACAGTGGCTTCTGAATTTTGTTTTCCAGGGAAAAAGCCTGTAGAATGGTTTTGGGTCCTGCGGCCTTAAATTGCCGGGTGCCTCCTGGAATTCCGCCTCTCGCAGGATGCCTCCCAGACGCAAGGTGGCACCAGTTCCAACTTGGTCTGGTTTGAGAGTGCCAAGTGGGTCCTGAAAACTGACGCCCAGAACAGTGGCTTGTGAGTTTTATTTCCCAGGGGAAAAGCCTGTACAATGGTTCAGGGGCCTGAGGCCTTAAATTGCCGGGTGCCTCCTGGAATTCGGACTCTCGCAGGGTGCCTCCCAGACGCAAAATGACACCATTTCCAACTTGGTCTGGTTTGAGAGTGCCAAGTGGGTCCTGAAAACTGACACCCAGAACAGTGGCTTGTGAGTTTTGTTTCCCAGGGTAAAAGCCTGTACAATGGTTCAGGGTCCTGCGGCCTTAAATTGCCGGGTGACTCCTGGAATTCGGCCTCTCGCAGGATGCCTCCCAGATGCAAGGTGGCAACAGTTCCAACTTGGTCTGGTTTAAGAGTGCCAAGTGGGTCCTGAAAACTGACACTCAGAAGAGTGACTTGTGAGTTTTGTTTCCCAAGGAAAAAGCCTGTACAATGGTTCAGGGTCCTGCGGCCTTAAATTGCTGGGTGCCTCCTGGAATTCGGCCTCTCGCAGGATGCCTCCCAGACGCAAAATGGCACCAGTGCCAACTTGGTCTGGTTTAAGAGTGTCAAGTGGGTCCTGAAAACTGACACCCAGAACAGTGGCTTGTGAGTTTTGTTTCCCAGGGAAAAAACCTGTACAATGGTTCAGGGTCCTGCGGCCTTAAATTGCCGGGTGCCTCCTGGAATTCGGCCTCTCGCAGGATGCCTCCCAGACACAAGGTGGCACCAGTGCAAACTTTGTCTGGTTTAAGAGTGCCAGGTGGCTCCTGCAAAATGACACCCAGAACAGTGGCTTGTGAGTTTTGTTTCCTAGGGAAAAAGCCTGTACAATGGTTCAGGGTCCTGCGGCCTTAAATTGCCGGGTGCCTCCTGGAATTGCACCTCTCGCAGGATATCTCCCAGACGCAAGGTGGCACCAGTGCCAACTTGGTCTGGTTTGAGAGTGCCAGGTGACTCCTGCAAACTGACACCCAGAACAGTGGCTTGTGAGTTTTGTTTCCCAGGGAAAAAGCCTGTACAATGGTTCAGGGTCCTGAGGCCTTAAATTGCCGGGTGCCTCCTGGAATTCGGCGTCTTGCAAGATGCCTCCCAGACGCAAGGTGGCACCAGTGCCAACTTGGTCTGTTTTGAGAGTGCCAAGTGGGTCCTGAAAACTGACACGCAGGACAGTGGCTTCTGAATTTTTTTTCCAGGGAAAAAGCCTGTAGAATGGTTTTGGGTCCTGCGGCCTTAAATTGCCGGGTGCCTCCTGGAATTCCGCCTCTCGCAGGATGCCTCCCAGACGCTAAGTGGCACCAGTGCCAACTTGGTCTGGTTTGAGAGTGCAAAGTGGGTCCTGAAAACTGACACGCAGAACAGTGGCTTGTGAGTTTTGTTTCCCAGGGAAAAATTATGTAAAATGGTTCAGGGGCCTGAGGCCATAAGTTGCCGGGTGCCTCCTGGACATCCGCCTCTCACAGGATGCCTCCCAGGCACAACATGACACCAGTGCCAACTTGGTCTGGTTTAAGAGTGCCAAGTGGGTCCTGAAAACTGACACCCAGAACAGTGGCTTGTGAGTTTTGTTTCCCAGGGAAAAAGCCTGTACAATGGTTCAGGGGCCTGCGGCCTTAAATTGCCGGGTGCCTCCTGGAATTCGACCTCTCGCAGGATGTCTCCCAGAAACAAGGTGGCACCAGTGCCAACTTTGTCTGGTTTGAGAGTGCCAGGTGGCTCCTGCAAACAGACACCCAGAAAAGTGGCTTGTGAGTTTTGTTTCCCAGGGAAAAAGCCTGTACAATTGTTCAGGGTCCTGCGGCCTTAAATTGCCGGGTGCCTCCTGGAATTGCACCACTCGCAGGATATCTCCCAGACGCAAGGTGGCACCAGTGCCAACTTGGTCTGGTTTGAGAGTGCCAGGTGGCTCCTGCAAACTGACACCCAGAACAGTGGCTTGTGAGTTTTGTTTCCCAGGGAAAAAGCCTGTAAAATGGTTTAGGTAATGCCGCCTTTAATAGCCGGGTGCCACCTGGAGATCCGCCTCTCGCAGGATGCCTCCCAGACGCAAGGTGGCACCAGTGCCAACTTGGTCTGCTTTGAGAGTGTCAAGTGGATCCTGAAAACTGACACCCAGAACAGTGGCTTGTGAGTTTTGTTTCCCAGGGAAAAAGCCTGTACAATGGTTCAGGGTCCTG
The DNA here is from genome assembly GCF_963513975.1 of Fringilla coelebs. NCBI lineage: Eukaryota > Metazoa > Chordata > Aves > Passeriformes > Fringillidae > Fringilla > Fringilla coelebs. The sequence continues at coordinate 589,021 of NW_028167527.1, forward strand.
CGGCCTTAAATTGCCGGGTGCCTTCTGGAATTCGGCTTCTTGCAAGATGCCTCCCAGACTCAAGGTGGCACCAGTGCCAACTTGGTCTGGTTTGAGAGTGCCAGGTGGCTCCTGCAAACTGACACCCAGAACAGTGGCTTGTGAGTTTTCTTTCCCAGGGAAAAAGCCTGTAAAATGGTTTAGGTTAATTTCGCCATTAATAGCCGGGTGCCACCTGGAGATCCGCCTCTCTCAGGATGCCTCCCAGACGCAAGGTGGCACCAGTGCCAACTTGGTCTGCTTTGAGAGTGTCAAGTGGGTCCTGAAAACTGACACCCAGAACAGTGGCTTGTGAGTTTTGTTTCCCAGGGAAAAAGCCTGTACAATGGTTCAGGGTCCTGCGGACTTAAATTGACGGGTGCCTCCTGGAATTCCGCCTGTCGCAGGATGCCTCCCAGACGCAAGGTGGCACCAGTGCCAACTTGGTCTGCTTTGAGAGTGCCAAGTGGGTCCTGAAAACTGACACCCAGGACAGTGGCTTCTGAATTTTGTTTTCCAGGGAAAAAGCCTGTAGAATGGTTTTGGGTCCTGCGGCCTTAAATTGCCGGGTGCCTCCTGGAATTCCGCCTCTCGCAGGATGCCTCCCAGACGCAAGGTGGCACCAGTTCCAACTTGGTCTGGTTTGAGAGTGCCAAGTGGGTCCTGAAAACTGACGCCCAGAACAGTGGCTTGTGAGTTTTATTTCCCAGGGGAAAAGCCTGTACAATGGTTCAGGGGCCTGAGGCCTTAAATTGCCGGGTGCCTCCTGGAATTCGGACTCTCGCAGGGTGCCTCCCAGACGCAAAATGACACCATTTCCAACTTGGTCTGGTTTGAGAGTGCCAAGTGGGTCCTGAAAACTGACACCCAGAACAGTGGCTTGTGAGTTTTGTTTCCCAGGGTAAAAGCCTGTACAATGGTTCAGGGTCCTGCGGCCTTAAATTGCCGGGTGACTCCTGGAATTCGGCCTCTCGCAGGATGCCTCCCAGATGCAAGGTGGCAACAGTTCCAACTTGGTCTGGTTTAAGAGTGCCAAGTGGGTCCTGAAAACTGACACTCAGAAGAGTGACTTGTGAGTTTTGTTTCCCAAGGAAAAAGCCTGTACAATGGTTCAGGGTCCTGCGGCCTTAAATTGCTGGGTGCCTCCTGGAATTCGGCCTCTCGCAGGATGCCTCCCAGACGCAAAATGGCACCAGTGCCAACTTGGTCTGGTTTAAGAGTGTCAAGTGGGTCCTGAAAACTGACACCCAGAACAGTGGCTTGTGAGTTTTGTTTCCCAGGGAAAAAACCTGTACAATGGTTCAGGGTCCTGCGGCCTTAAATTGCCGGGTGCCTCCTGGAATTCGGCCTCTCGCAGGATGCCTCCCAGACACAAGGTGGCACCAGTGCAAACTTTGTCTGGTTTAAGAGTGCCAGGTGGCTCCTGCAAAATGACACCCAGAACAGTGGCTTGTGAGTTTTGTTTCCTAGGGAAAAAGCCTGTACAATGGTTCAGGGTCCTGCGGCCTTAAATTGCCGGGTGCCTCCTGGAATTGCACCTCTCGCAGGATATCTCCCAGACGCAAGGTGGCACCAGTGCCAACTTGGTCTGGTTTGAGAGTGCCAGGTGACTCCTGCAAACTGACACCCAGAACAGTGGCTTGTGAGTTTTGTTTCCCAGGGAAAAAGCCTGTACAATGGTTCAGGGTCCTGAGGCCTTAAATTGCCGGGTGCCTCCTGGAATTCGGCGTCTTGCAAGATGCCTCCCAGACGCAAGGTGGCACCAGTGCCAACTTGGTCTGTTTTGAGAGTGCCAAGTGGGTCCTGAAAACTGACACGCAGGACAGTGGCTTCTGAATTTTTTTTCCAGGGAAAAAGCCTGTAGAATGGTTTTGGGTCCTGCGGCCTTAAATTGCCGGGTGCCTCCTGGAATTCCGCCTCTCGCAGGATGCCTCCCAGACGCTAAGTGGCACCAGTGCCAACTTGGTCTGGTTTGAGAGTGCAAAGTGGGTCCTGAAAACTGACACGCAGAACAGTGGCTTGTGAGTTTTGTTTCCCAGGGAAAAATTATGTAAAATGGTTCAGGGGCCTGAGGCCATAAGTTGCCGGGTGCCTCCTGGACATCCGCCTCTCACAGGATGCCTCCCAGGCACAACATGACACCAGTGCCAACTTGGTCTGGTTTAAGAGTGCCAAGTGGGTCCTGAAAACTGACACCCAGAACAGTGGCTTGTGAGTTTTGTTTCCCAGGGAAAAAGCCTGTACAATGGTTCAGGGGCCTGCGGCCTTAAATTGCCGGGTGCCTCCTGGAATTCGACCTCTCGCAGGATGTCTCCCAGAAACAAGGTGGCACCAGTGCCAACTTTGTCTGGTTTGAGAGTGCCAGGTGGCTCCTGCAAACAGACACCCAGAAAAGTGGCTTGTGAGTTTTGTTTCCCAGGGAAAAAGCCTGTACAATTGTTCAGGGTCCTGCGGCCTTAAATTGCCGGGTGCCTCCTGGAATTGCACCACTCGCAGGATATCTCCCAGACGCAAGGTGGCACCAGTGCCAACTTGGTCTGGTTTGAGAGTGCCAGGTGGCTCCTGCAAACTGACACCCAGAACAGTGGCTTGTGAGTTTTGTTTCCCAGGGAAAAAGCCTGTAAAATGGTTTAGGTAATGCCGCCTTTAATAGCCGGGTGCCACCTGGAGATCCGCCTCTCGCAGGATGCCTCCCAGACGCAAGGTGGCACCAGTGCCAACTTGGTCTGCTTTGAGAGTGTCAAGTGGATCCTGAAAACTGACACCCAGAACAGTGGCTTGTGAGTTTTGTTTCCCAGGGAAAAAGCCTGTACAATGGTTCAGGGTCCTGCGGCCTTAAATTGCCGGGTGCCTCCTGGAATTCCGCCTCTCGCAGGATGCCTCCCAGACGCAAGGTGGCACCAGTGCCAACTTGGTCTGGTTTGAGAGTGCCAGGTGGCTCCTGCAAACTGACACCCAGAACAGTGGCTTGTGAGTTTTCTTTCCCAGGGAAAAAGCCTGTACAATGGTTTAGGTTAATGTTGCCTTTAATAGCCGGGTGCCACCTGGAGATCCGCCTCTCTCAGGATGCCTCCCAGACGCAAGGTGGCACCAGTGCCAACTTGGTCTTCTTTGAGAGTGTCAAGTGGGTCCTCCAAACTGACACCCAGAACAGTGGCTTGTGAGTTTTCTTTCCCAGGGAAAAAGCCTGTAAAATGGTTTAGGTTAATGTTGCCTTAAATTGCCGGGTGACTCCTGGAATTCGGCCTCTCGCAGGATGCCTCCCAGATGCAAGGTGGCAACAGTTCCAACTTGGTCTGGTTTAAGAGTGCCAAGTGGGTCCTGAAAACTGACACCCAGAACAGTGACTTGTGAGTTTTGTTTCCCAAGGAAAAAGCCTGTACAATGGTTCAGGGTCCTGCGGCCTTAAATTGCCGGGTGCCTCCTGGAATTCGGCCTCTCGCAGGATGCCTCCCAGACGCAAAATGGCACCAGTGCCAACTTGGTCTGGTTTAAGTGTGCCAAGTGGGTCCTGAAAACTGACACCCAGAAAAGTGGCTTGTGAGTTTTGTTTCCCAGGGAAAAAGCCTGTACAATGGTTCAGGGGCCTGCGGCCTTAAATTGCCGGGTGCCTCCTGGAATTTGGCCTCTCACAGGATGCCTCCAAGGCGCAACATGACACCAGTGCCAACTTGGTCTGGTTTGAGAGTGCCAAGTGGCTCCTGCAAACGGACACCCAGAACAGTGGCTTGTGAGTTTTGTTTCCCAGGGAAAAAGCCTGTACAATGGTTCAGGGTCCTGTACAATGGTTCAGGGTCCTGCGGCCTTAAATTGCCGGGTGCCTTCTGGAATTCGGCTTCTTGCAAGATGCCTCCCAGACGCAAGGTGGCACCAGTGCCAACTTGGTCTGGTTTGAGAGTGCCAGGTGGCTCCTGCAAACTGACACCCAGAACAGTGGCTTGTGAGTTTTCTTTCCCAGGGAAAAAGCCTGTACAATGGTTTAGGTTAATTTCGCCATTAATAGCCGGGTGCCACCTGGAGATCCGCCTCTCTCAGGATGCCTCCCAGACGCAAGGTGGCACCAGTGCCAACTTGGTCTGCTTTGAGAGTGTCAAGTGGGTCCTGAAAACTGACACCCAGAACAGTGGCTTGTGAGTTTTGTTTCCCAGGGAAAAAGCCTGTACAATGGTTCAGGGTCCTGCGGACTTAAATTGCCGGGTGCCTCCTGGAATTCCGCCTGTCGCAGGATGCCTCCCAGACGCAAGGTGGCACCAGTGCCAACTTGGTCTGCTTTGAGAGTGCCAAGTGGGTCCTGAAAACTGACACCCAGGACAGTGGCTTCTGAATTTTGTTTTCCCAGGGAAAAAGCCTGTAGAATGGTTTTGGGTCCTGCGGCCTTAAATTGCCGGGTGCCTCCTGGAATTCCGCCTCTCGCAGGATGCCTCCCAGACGCAAGGTGGCACCAGTTCCAACTTGGTCTGGTTTGAGAGTGCCAAGTGGGTCCTGAAAACTGACGCCCAGAACAGTGGCTTGTGAGTTTTATTTCCCAGGGGAAAAGCCTGTACAATGGTTCAGGGGCCTGAGGCCTTAAATTGCCGGGTGCCTCCTGGAATTCGGACTCTCGCAGGGTGCCTCCCAGACGCAAAATGACACCATTTCCAACTTGGTCTGGTTTTAGAGTGCCAAGTGGGTCCTGAAAACTGACACCCAGAACAGTGGCTTGTGAGTTTTGTTTCCCAGGGTAAAAGCCTGTACAATGGTTCAGGGTCCTGCGGCCTTAAATTGCCGGGTGACTCCTGGAATTCGGCCTCTCGCAGGATGCCTCCCAGACGCAAGGTGGCAACAGTGCAAACTTTGTCTGGTTTAAGAGTGCCAGGTGGCTCCTGCAAACTGACACCCAGAACAGTGGCTTGTGAGTTTTGTTTCCTAGGGAAAAAGCCTGTACAATGGTTCAGGGTCCTGCGGCCTTAAATTGCCGGGTGCCTCCTGGAATTGCACCTCTCGCAGGATATCTCCCAGACGCAAGGTGGCACCAGTGCCAACTTGGTCTGGTTTGAGAGTGCCAGGTGACTCCTGCAAACTGACACCCAGAACAGTGGCTTGTGAGTTTTGTTTCCCAGGGAAAAAGCCTGTACAATGGTTCAGGGTCCTGAGGCCTTAAATTGCCGGGTGCCTCCTGGAATTCGGCGTCTTGCAAGATGCCTCCCAGACGCAAGGTGGCACCAGTGCCAACTTGGTCTGTTTTGAGAGTGCCAAGTGGGTCCTGAAAACTGACACGCAGGACAGTGGCTTCTGAATTTTTTTTCCAGGGAAAAAGCCTGTAGAATGGTTTTGGGTCCTGCGGCCTTAAATTGCCGGGTGCCTCCTGGAATTCCGCCTCTCGCAGGATGCCTCCCAGACGCTAAGTGGCACCAGTGCCAACTTGGTCTGGTTTGAGAGTGCAAAGTGGGTCCTGAAAACTGACACGCAGAACAGTTGCTTGTGAGTTTTGTTTCCCAGGGAAAAATTATGTAAAATGGTTCAGGGGCCTGAGGCCATAAGTTGCCGGGTGCCTCCTGGACATCCGCCTCTCACAGGATGCCTCCCAGGCACAAAATGACACCAGTGCCAACTTGGTCTGGTTTAAGAGTGCCAAGTGGGTCCTGAAAACTGACACCCAGAACAGTGGCTTGTGAGTTTTGTTTCCCAGGGAAAAAGGCTGTACAATGGTTCAGGGGCCTGCGGCCTTAAATTGCCGGGTGCCTCCTGGAATTCGACCTCTCGCAGGATGCCTCCCAGAAACAAGGTGGCACCAGTGCCAACTTTGTCTGGTTTGAGAGTGCCAGGTGGCTCCTGCAAACAGACACCCAGAAAAGTGGCTTGTGAGTTTTGTTTCCCAGGGAAAAAGCCTGTACAATTGTTCAGGGTCCTGCGGCCTTAAATTGCCGGGTGCCTCCTGGAATTGCACCTCTCGCAGGATATCTCCCAGACGAAAGGTGGCACCAGTGCCAACTTGGTCTGGTTTGAGAGTGCCAGGTGGCTCCTGCAAACTGACACCCAGAACAGTGGCTTGTGAGTTTTGTTTCCCAGGGAAAAAGCCTGTAAAATGGTTTAGGTAATGCCGCCTTTAATAGCCGGGTGCCACCTGGAGATCCGCCTCTCGCAGGATGCCTCCCAGACGCAAGGTGGCACCAGTGCCAACTTGGTCTGCTTTGGAAGTGCCAAGTGGGTCCTGAAAACTGACACCCAGAACAGTGGCTTGTGAGTTTTGTTTCCCAGGGGAAAAGCCTGTAGAATGGTTCAGGGGCCTGAGGCCTTAAATTGCCGGGTGCCTCCTGGAATTCGGCGTATTGCAGGATGCCTCCCAGACGCAAGGTGGCACCAGTGCAAACTTGGTCTGGTTTGAGAGTGCCAAGTGGGTCCTGTAAACTGACACCCAGAACAGTGGCTTCTGAATTTTTTTTCCCAGGGAAAAAGCCTGTAGAATGGTTTTGGGTCCTGCGGCCTTAAATTGCCGGGTGCCTCCTGGAATTGCACCTCTCGCAGGATGCCTCCCAGACGCAAGGTGGCACCAGTGCCAACTTGGTCTGGTTTGAGAGTGCCAAGTGGGTCCTGAAAACTGACACCCAGAACAGTGGCTTGTGAGTTTTGTTTCCCAGGGAAAAAGCCTGTACAATGGTTCAGGGTCCTGCGGCCTTAAATTGCGGGGCGCCTCCTGGAATTCCGCATCACGCCAGATGTTTCCCAGACGCTAAGCAACACCAGTGCCAACTTGGTCTGCTTTGAGAGTGTCAAGTGGGTCCTGAAAAATGACACCCAGAACTGTGGCTTATGAGTTTTGTTTCCCAGGGAAAAAGCCTGTAGAATGGTTCAGGGTCCTGCGGCCTTAAATTGCCGGGTGCCTCCTTGAATTCCGCCTCTCGCAGGATGCCTCCCAGACGCAAGGTGGCACCAGTGCCAACTTGGTCTGGTTTGAGAGTGCCAGGTGGCTCCTGCAAACTGACACCCAGAACAGTGGCTTGTGAGTTTTCTTTCCCAGGGAAAAAGCCTGTAAAATGGTTTAGGTTAATGTTGCCTTTAATAGCCGGGTGCCACCTGGAGATCCGCCTCTCTCAGGATGCCTCCCAGACGCAAGGTGGCACCAGTGCCAACTTGGTCTGCTTTGAGAGTGTCAAGTGGGTCCTCCAAACTGACACCCAGAACAGTGGCTTGTGAGTTTTGTTTCCCAAGGAAAAAGCCTGTACAATGGTTCAGGATCCTGCGGCCTTAAATTGCCGGGTGCCTCCTGGAATTCGGCCTCTCGCAGGTTGCTTCCCAGACGCAAGGTGGCACCAGGGCCAACTTGGTCTGGTTTGAGAGTGCCAGGTGGCTCCTTCAAACTGACACCCAGAACAGTGGCTTGTGAGTTTTGTTTCCCAGGGAAAAAGCCTGTACAATGGTTCAGGGTCCTGCGGCCTTAAATTGCCGGGTGCCTTCGGGAATTCTGCATCTCGCCAGATGTTTCACAGACGCTAAGCAACACCAGTGCCAGCTTGGTCTGGTTTAAGAGTGCCAAGTGTGTCCTGAAAACTGTCACCCAGAACAGTGGCTTGTGAGTTTTGTTTCCCAGGGAAAAAGCCTGTACAATGATTCAGGGTCCTGCGGACTTAAATTGCCAGGTGCCTTTGGGAATTCGCCGTCTTGCAAAATGCCTCCCAGACGCAAGGTGGCACCAGTGCCAACTTGGTCTGGTTTAAGAGTTCCAAGTGGGTCCTCCAAACTGACACCCAGAACAGTGGCTTCTGAATTTTGTTTTCCAGGGAAAAAGCCTGTAGAATGGTTTTGGGTCCTGCGGCCTTAAATTGCCGGGTGCCTCCTGGAATTCCGCCTCTCGCAGGATGCCTCCCAGACGCAAGGGGGCACCACTGCCAACTTGGTCTGCTTTGAGAGTGTCAAGTGGGTCCTGAAAACTGACACCCAGAACAGTGGCTTCTGAATTTTGTTTTCCAGGGAAAAAGCCTTTGAATGGTTTTGGGGCCTGAGGCCTAAATTGCCGGGTGCCTGCTGGAATTCGGCCTCTCGCAGGATGCCTCCCTGACGCAAAATGACACCATTTCCACCTTGGTCTGGTTTGAGAGTGCCAAGTGGGTCCTGAAAAATGACACCCAGAACAGTGGCTTGTGAGTTTTGTTTCCCAGGGAAAAAGCCTGTACAATGGTTCAGGGTCCTGCGGCCTTAAATTGCCGGGTGCCTCCTGGAATTCGGACACTCGCAGGATGCCTCCCAGACGCAAGGTGGCACCAGTGCCAACTTGGTCTTGTTTGAGAGTGTCAAGTGGGTCCTGCAAACTGACACCCAGAACAGTGGCTTGTGATTTTTGTTTCCTAGGGAAAAAGCCTGTACAATGGTTCAGGGTCCTGCGGCCTTAAATTGCCGGATGCCTCCTGGAATTCCGAATCTCGCCAGATGTTTCCCAGGCGCTAAGCAATACCAGCGCCAACTTGGTCTGGTTTGAGAGTGCCAGGTGGCTCCTGCAAACTGACACCCAGAACAGTGGCTTGTGAGTTTTGTTTCCCAGGGAAAAAGCCTGTACAATGGTTCAGGGTCCTGCGGCCTTAAATTGCCGGGTGCCTCCTGGAATTGCACCTCTCGCAGGATGCCTCCCAGACGCAAGGTGGCACCAGTGCCAACTTGGTCTGGTTTGAGAGTGCCAGGTGGCTCCTGCAAACTGACACCCAGAACAGTGGCTTGTGAGTTTTGTTTCCCAGGGAAAAAGGCTGTACAATGGTTCAGGGTCCTGTACAATGGTTCAGGGTCCTGCGGCCTTAAATTGCCGGGTGCCTTCTGGAATTCGGCGTCTTGCAAGATGCCTCCCAGACGCAAGGTGGCACCAGTGCCAACATGGTCTGCTTTGAGAGTGTCAAGTGGGTCCTGCAAACTGACAACCAGAACAGTGGCTTGTGAGTTTTGTTTCCCAGGGAAAAAGCCTGTACAATGGTTCAGGGTCCTGTACAATGGTTCAGGGTCCTGCGGCCTTAAATTGCCGGGTGCCTTCTGGAATTCGGCGTCTTGCAAGATGCCTCCCAGACGCAAGGTGGCACCAGTGCCAACTTGGTCTGGTTTGAGAGTGCCAAGTGGGTCCTGCAAACTGACACCCAGAACAGTGGCTTCTGAATTTTGTTTTCCCGGGAAAAAGCCTGTAGAATGGTTTTGGGTCGTGCGGCCTTAAGTTGCCGGGTGCCTCCTGGAATTCCGCCTCTCGCAGGATGCCTCCCAGACGCAAGGTGGCACCAGTGCCAACTTGGTGTGGTTTGAGAGTGCCAGGTGGCTCCTGCAAACTGACACCCAGAACAGTGGCTTGTGAGTTTTCTTTCCCAGGGAAAAAGCCTGTAAAATGGTTTAGGTTAATGTCGCCTTTAATAGCCGGGTGCCACCTGGAGATCCGCCTCTCTCAGGATGCCTCCCAGACGCAAGGTGGCACCAGTGCCAACTTGGTCTGCTTTGGAAGTGCCAAGTGGGTCCTGAAAACTGACACCCAGAACAGTGGCTTGTGAGTTTTGTTTCCCAGGGGAAAAGCCTGTAGAATGGTTCAGGGGCCTGAGGCCTTAAATTGCCGGGTGCCTCCTGGAATTCGGCGTATTGCAGGATGCCTCCCAGACGCAAGGTGGCACCAGTGCAAACTTGGTCTGGTTTGAGAGTGCCAAGTGGGTCCTGTAAACTGACACCCAGAACAGTGGCTTCTGAATTTTTTTTCCCAGGGAAAAAGCCTGTAGAATGGTTTTGGGTCCTGCGGCCTTAAATTGCCGGGTGCCTCCTGGAATTGCACCTCTCGCAGGATGCCTCCCAGACGCAAGGTGGCACCAGTGCCAACTTGGTCTGGTTTGAGAGTGCCAAGTGGGTCCTGAAAACTGACACCCAGAACAGTGGCTTGTGAGTTTTGTTTCCCAGGGAAAAAGCCTGTACAATGGTTCAGGGTCCTGCGGCCTTAAATTGCGGGGCGCCTCCTGGAATTCCGCATCACGCCAGATGTTTCCCAGACGCTAAGCAACACCAGTGCCAACTTGGTCTGCTTTGAGAGTGTCAAGTGGGTCCTGAAAAATGACACCCAGAACTGTGGCTTATGAGTTTTGTTTCCCAGGGAAAAAGCCTGTAGAATGGTTCAGGGTCCTGCGGCCTTAAATTGCCGGGTGCCACCTTGAATTGCGCCTCTCGCAGGATGCCTCCCAGACGCAAGGTGGCACCAGTGCCAACTTGGTCTGGTTTGAGAGTGCCAGGTGGCTCCTGCAAACTGACACCCAGAACAGTGGCTTGTGAGTTTTCTTTCCCAGGGAAAAAGCCTGTAAAATGGTTTAGGTTAATGTTGCCTTTAATAGCCGGGTGCCACCTGGAGATCCGCCTCTCTCAGGATGCCTCCCAGACGCAAGGTGGCACCAGTGCCAACTTGGTCTGCTTTGAGAGTGTCAAGTGGGTCCTCCAAACTGACACCCAGAACAGTGACTTGTGAGTTTTGTTTCCCAAGGAAAAAGCCTGTACAATGGTTCAGGGTCCTGCGGCCTTAAATTGCTGGGTGCCTCCTGGAATTCGGCCTCTCGCAGGATGCCTCCCAGACGCAAAATGGCACCAGTGCCAACTTGGTCTGGTTTAAGAGTGTCAAGTGGTCCTGAAAACTGACACCCAGAACAGTGGCTTGTGAGTTTTGTTTCCCAGGGAAAAAACCTGTACAATGGTTCAGGGTCCTGCGGCCTTAAATTGCCGGGTGCCTCCTGGAATTCGGCCTCTCGCAGGATGCCTCCCAGACACAAGGTGGCACCAGTGCAAACTTTGTCTGGTTTAAGAGTGCCAGGTGGCTCCTGCAAAATGACACCCAGAACAGTGGCTTGTGAGTTTTGTTTCCTAGGGAAAAAGCCTGTACAATGGTTCAGGGTCCTGCGGCCTTAAATTGCCGGGTGCCTCCTGGAATTGCACCTCTCGCAGGATATCTCCCAGACGCAAGGTGGCACCAGTGCCAACTTGGTCTGGTTTGAGAGTGCCAGGTGACTCCTGCAAACTGACACCCAGAACAGTGGCTTGTGAGTTTTGTTTCCCAGGGAAAAAGCCTGTACAATGGTTCAGGGTCCTGAGGCCTTAAATTGCCGGGTGCCTCCTGGAATTCGGCGTCTTGCAAGATGCCTCCCAGACGCAAGGTGGCACCAGTGCCAACTTGGTCTGTTTTGAGAGTGCCAAGTGGGTCCTGAAAACTGACACGCAGGACAGTGGCTTCTGAATTTTTTTTCCAGGGAAAAAGCCTGTAGAATGGTTTTGGGTCCTGCGGCCTTAAATTGCCGGGTGCCTCCTGGAATTCCGCCTCTCGCAGGATGCCTCCCAGACGCTAAGTGGCACCAGTGCCAACTTGGTCTGGTTTGAGAGTGCAAAGTGGGTCCTGAAAACTGACACGCAGAACAGTGGCTTGTGAGTTTTGTTTCCCAGGGAAAAATTATGTAAAATGGTTCAGGGGCCTGAGGCCATAAGTTGCCGGGTGCCTCCTGGACATCCGCCTCTCACAGGATGCCTCCCAGGCACAACATGACACCAGTGCCAACTTGGTCTGGTTTAAGAGTGCCAAGTGGGTCCTGAAAACTGACACCCAGAACAGTGGCTTGTGAGTTTTGTTTCCCAGGGAAAAAGCCTGTACAATGGTTCAGGGGCCTGCGGCCTTAAATTGCCGGGTGCCTCCTGGAATTCGACCTCTCGCAGGATGTCTCCCAGAAACAAGGTGGCACCAGTGCCAACTTTGTCTGGTTTGAGAGTGCCAGGTGGCTCCTGCAAACAGACACCCAGAAAAGTGGCTTGTGAGTTTTGTTTCCCAGGGAAAAAGCCTGTACAATTGTTCAGGGTCCTGCGGCCTTAAATTGCCGGGTGCCTCCTGGAATTGCACCACTCGCAGGATATCTCCCAGACGCAAGGTGGCACCAGTGCCAACTTGGTCTGGTTTGAGAGTGCCAGGTGGCTCCTGCAAACTGACACCCAGAACAGTGGCTTGTGAGTTTTGTTTCCCAGGGAAAAAGCCTGTAAAATGGTTTAGGTAATGCCGCCTTTAATAGCCGGGTGCCACCTGGAGATCCGCCTCTCGCAGGATGCCTCCCAGACGCAAGGTGGCACCAGTGCCAACTTGGTCTGCTTTGAGAGTGTCAAGTGGATCCTGAAAACTGACACCCAGAACAGTGGCTTGTGAGTTTTGTTTCCCAGGGAAAAAGCCTGTACAATGGTTCAGGGTCCTGCGGCCTTAAATTGCCGGGTGCCTCCTGGAATTCCGCCTCTCGCAGGATGCCTCCCAGACGCAAGGTGGCACCAGTGCCAACTTGGTCTGGTTTGAGAGTGCCAGGTGGCTCCTGCAAACTGACACCCAGAACAGTGGCTTGTGAGTTTTCTTTCCCAGGGAAAAAGCCTGTACAATGGTTTAGGTTAATGTTGCCTTTAATAGCCGGGTGCCACCTGGAGATCCGCCTCTCTCAGGATGCCTCCCAGACGCAAGGTGGCACCAGTGCCAACTTGGTCTTCTTTGAGAGTGTCAAGTGGGTCCTCCAAACTGACACCCAGAACAGTGGCTTGTGAGTTTTCTTTCCCAGGGAAAAAGCCTGTAAAATGGTTTAGGTTAATGTTGCCTTAAATTGCCGGGTGACTCCTGGAATTCGGCCTCTCGCAGGATGCCTCCCAGATGCAAGGTGGCAACAGTTCCAACTTGGTCTGGTTTAAGAGTGCCAAGTGGGTCCTGAAAACTGACACCCAGAACAGTGACTTGTGAGTTTTGTTTCCCAAGGAAAAAGCCTGTACAATGGTTCAGGGTCCTGCGGCCTTAAATTGCCGGGTGCCTCCTGGAATTCGGCCTCTCGCAGGATGCCTCCCAGACGCAAAATGGCACCAGTGCCAACTTGGTCTGGTTTAAGTGTGCCAAGTGGGTCCTGAAAACTGACACCCAGAAAAGTGGCTTGTGAGTTTTGTTTCCCAGGGAAAAAGCCTGTACAATGGTTCAGGGGCCTGCGGCCTTAAATTGCCGGGTGCCTCCTGGAATTTGGCCTCTCACAGGATGCCTCCAAGGCGCAACATGACACCAGTGCCAACTTGGTCTGGTTTGAGAGTGCCAAGTGGCTCCTGCAAACGGACACCCAGAACAGTGGCTTGTGAGTTTTGTTTCCCAGGGAAAAAGCCTGTACAATGGTTCAGGGTCCTGTACAATGGTTCAGGGTCCTGCGGCCTTAAATTGCCGGGTGCCTTCTGGAATTCGGCTTCTTGCAAGATGCCTCCCAGACGCAAGGTGGCACCAGTGCCAACTTGGTCTGGTTTGAGAGTGCCAGGTGGCTCCTGCAAACTGACACCCAGAACAGTGGCTTGTGAGTTTTCTTTCCCAGGGAAAAAGCCTGTACAATGGTTTAGGTTAATTTCGCCATTAATAGCCGGGTGCCACCTGGAGATCCGCCTCTCTCAGGATGCCTCCCAGACGCAAGGTGGCACCAGTGCCAACTTGGTCTGCTTTGAGAGTGTCAAGTGGGTCCTGAAAACTGACACCCAGAACAGTGGCTTGTGAGTTTTGTTTCCCAGGGAAAAAGCCTGTACAATGGTTCAGGGTCCTGCGGACTTAAATTGCCGGGTGCCTCCTGGAATTCCGCCTGTCGCAGGATGCCTCCCAGACGCAAGGTGGCACCAGTGCCAACTTGGTCTGCTTTGAGAGTGCCAAGTGGGTCCTGAAAACTGACACCCAGGACAGTGGCTTCTGAATTTTGTTTTCCCAGGGAAAAAGCCTGTAGAATGGTTTTGGGTCCTGCGGCCTTAAATTGCCGGGTGCCTCCTGGAATTCCGCCTCTCGCAGGATGCCTCCCAGACGCAAGGTGGCACCAGTTCCAACTTGGTCTGGTTTGAGAGTGCCAAGTGGGTCCTGAAAACTGACGCCCAGAACAGTGGCTTGTGAGTTTTATTTCCCAGGGGAAAAGCCTGTACAATGGTTCAGGGGCCTGAGGCCTTAAATTGCCGGGTGCCTCCTGGAATTCGGACTCTCGCAGGGTGCCTCCCAGACGCAAAATGACACCATTTCCAACTTGGTCTGGTTTTAGAGTGCCAAGTGGGTCCTGAAAACTGACACCCAGAACAGTGGCTTGTGAGTTTTGTTTCCCAGGGTAAAAGCCTGTACAATGGTTCAGGGTCCTGCGGCCTTAAATTGCCGGGTGACTCCTGGAATTCGGCCTCTCGCAGGATGCCTCCCAGACGCAAGGTGGCAACAGTGCAAACTTTGTCTGGTTTAAGAGTGCCAGGTGGCTCCTGCAAACTGACACCCAGAACAGTGGCTTGTGAGTTTTGTTTCCTAGGGAAAAAGCCTGTACAATGGTTCAGGGTCCTGCGGCCTTAAATTGCCGGGTGCCTCCTGGAATTGCACCTCTCGCAGGATATCTCCCAGACGCAAGGTGGCACCAGTGCCAACTTGGTCTGGTTTGAGAGTGCCAGGTGACTCCTGCAAACTGACACCCAGAACAGTGGCTTGTGAGTTTTGTTTCCCAGGGAAAAAGCCTGTACAATGGTTCAGGGTCCTGAGGCCTTAAATTGCCGGGTGCCTCCTGGAATTCGGCGTCTTGCAAGATGCCTCCCAGACGCAAGGTGGCACCAGTGCCAACTTGGTCTGTTTTGAGAGTGCCAAGTGGGTCCTGAAAACTGACACGCAGGACAGTGGCTTCTGAATTTTTTTTCCAGGGAAAAAGCCTGTAGAATGGTTTTGGGTCCTGCGGCCTTAAATTGCCGGGTGCCTCCTGGAATTCCGCCTCTCGCAGGATGCCTCCCAGACGCTAAGTGGCACCAGTGCCAACTTGGTCTGGTTTGAGAGTGCAAAGTGGGTCCTGAAAACTGACACGCAGAACAGTTGCTTGTGAGTTTTGTTTCCCAGGGAAAAATTATGTAAAATGGTTCAGGGGCCTGAGGCCATAAGTTGCCGGGTGCCTCCTGGACATCCGCCTCTCACAGGATGCCTCCCAGGCACAAAATGACACCAGTGCCAACTTGGTCTGGTTTAAGAGTGCCAAGTGGGTCCTGAAAACTGACACCCAGAACAGTGGCTTGTGAGTTTTGTTTCCCAGGGAAAAAGGCTGTACAATGGTTCAGGGGCCTGCGGCCTTAAATTGCCGGGTGCCTCCTGGAATTCGACCTCTCGCAGGATGCCTCCCAGAAACAAGGTGGCACCAGTGCCAACTTTGTCTGGTTTGAGAGTGCCAGGTGGCTCCTGCAAACAGACACCCAGAAAAGTGGCTTGTGAGTTTTGTTTCCCAGGGAAAAAGCCTGTACAATTGTTCAGGGTCCTGCGGCCTTAAATTGCCGGGTGCCTCCTGGAATTGCACCTCTCGCAGGATATCTCCCAGACGAAAGGTGGCACCAGTGCCAACTTGGTCTGGTTTGAGAGTGCCAGGTGGCTCCTGCAAACTGACACCCAGAACAGTGGCTTGTGAGTTTTGTTTCCCAGGGAAAAAGCCTGTAAAATGGTTTAGGTAATGCCGCCTTTAATAGCCGGGTGCCACCTGGAGATCCGCCTCTCGCAGGATGCCTCCCAGACGCAAGGTGGCACCAGTGCCAACTTGGTCTGCTTTGGAAGTGCCAAGTGGGTCCTGAAAACTGACACCCAGAACAGTGGCTTGTGAGTTTTGTTTCCCAGGGGAAAAGCCTGTAGAATGGTTCAGGGGCCTGAGGCCTTAAATTGCCGGGTGCCTCCTGGAATTCGGCGTATTGCAGGATGCCTCCCAGACGCAAGGTGGCACCAGTGCAAACTTGGTCTGGTTTGAGAGTGCCAAGTGGGTCCTGTAAACTGACACCCAGAACAGTGGCTTCTGAATTTTTTTTCCCAGGGAAAAAGCCTGTAGAATGGTTTTGGGTCCTGCGGCCTTAAATTGCCGGGTGCCTCCTGGAATTGCACCTCTCGCAGGATGCCTCCCAGACGCAAGGTGGCACCAGTGCCAACTTGGTCTGGTTTGAGAGTGCCAAGTGGGTCCTGAAAACTGACACCCAGAACAGTGGCTTGTGAGTTTTGTTTCCCAGGGAAAAAGCCTGTACAATGGTTCAGGGTCCTGCGGCCTTAAATTGCGGGGCGCCTCCTGGAATTCCGCATCACGCCAGATGTTTCCCAGACGCTAAGCAACACCAGTGCCAACTTGGTCTGCTTTGAGAGTGTCAAGTGGGTCCTGAAAAATGACACCCAGAACTGTGGCTTATGAGTTTTGTTTCCCAGGGAAAAAGCCTGTAGAATGGTTCAGGGTCCTGCGGCCTTAAATTGCCGGGTGCCTCCTTGAATTCCGCCTCTCGCAGGATGCCTCCCAGACGCAAGGTGGCACCAGTGCCAACTTGGTCTGGTTTGAGAGTGCCAGGTGGCTCCTGCAAACTGACACCCAGAACAGTGGCTTGTGAGTTTTCTTTCCCAGGGAAAAAGCCTGTAAAATGGTTTAGGTTAATGTTGCCTTTAATAGCCGGGTGCCACCTGGAGATCCGCCTCTCTCAGGATGCCTCCCAGACGCAAGGTGGCACCAGTGCCAACTTGGTCTGCTTTGAGAGTGTCAAGTGGGTCCTCCAAACTGACACCCAGAACAGTGGCTTGTGAGTTTTGTTTCCCAAGGAAAAAGCCTGTACAATGGTTCAGGATCCTGCGGCCTTAAATTGCCGGGTGCCTCCTGGAATTCGGCCTCTCGCAGGTTGCTTCCCAGACGCAAGGTGGCACCAGGGCCAACTTGGTCTGGTTTGAGAGTGCCAGGTGGCTCCTTCAAACTGACACCCAGAACAGTGGCTTGTGAGTTTTGTTTCCCAGGGAAAAAGCCTGTACAATGGTTCAGGGTCCTGCGGCCTTAAATTGCCGGGTGCCTTCGGGAATTCTGCATCTCGCCAGATGTTTCACAGACGCTAAGCAACACCAGTGCCAGCTTGGTCTGGTTTAAGAGTGCCAAGTGTGTCCTGAAAACTGTCACCCAGAACAGTGGCTTGTGAGTTTTGTTTCCCAGGGAAAAAGCCTGTACAATGATTCAGGGTCCTGCGGACTTAAATTGCCAGGTGCCTTTGGGAATTCGCCGTCTTGCAAAATGCCTCCCAGACGCAAGGTGGCACCAGTGCCAACTTGGTCTGGTTTAAGAGTTCCAAGTGGGTCCTCCAAACTGACACCCAGAACAGTGGCTTCTGAATTTTGTTTTCCAGGGAAAAAGCCTGTAGAATGGTTTTGGGTCCTGCGGCCTTAAATTGCCGGGTGCCTCCTGGAATTCCGCCTCTCGCAGGATGCCTCCCAGACGCAAGGGGGCACCACTGCCAACTTGGTCTGCTTTGAGAGTGTCAAGTGGGTCCTGAAAACTGACACCCAGAACAGTGGCTTCTGAATTTTGTTTTCCAGGGAAAAAGCCTTTGAATGGTTTTGGGGCCTGAGGCCTAAATTGCCGGGTGCCTGCTGGAATTCGGCCTCTCGCAGGATGCCTCCCTGACGCAAAATGACACCATTTCCACCTTGGTCTGGTTTGAGAGTGCCAAGTGGGTCCTGAAAAATGACACCCAGAACAGTGGCTTGTGAGTTTTGTTTCCCAGGGAAAAAGCCTGTACAATGGTTCAGGGTCCTGCGGCCTTAAATTGCCGGGTGCCTCCTGGAATTCGGACACTCGCAGGATGCCTCCCAGACGCAAGGTGGCACCAGTGCCAACTTGGTCTTGTTTGAGAGTGTCAAGTGGGTCCTGCAAACTGACACCCAGAACAGTGGCTTGTGATTTTTGTTTCCTAGGGAAAAAGCCTGTACAATGGTTCAGGGTCCTGCGGCCTTAAATTGCCGGATGCCTCCTGGAATTCCGAATCTCGCCAGATGTTTCCCAGGCGCTAAGCAATACCAGCGCCAACTTGGTCTGGTTTGAGAGTGCCAGGTGGCTCCTGCAAACTGACACCCAGAACAGTGGCTTGTGAGTTTTGTTTCCCAGGGAAAAAGCCTGTACAATGGTTCAGGGTCCTGCGGCCTTAAATTGCCGGGTGCCTCCTGGAATTGCACCTCTCGCAGGATGCCTCCCAGACGCAAGGTGGCACCAGTGCCAACTTGGTCTGGTTTGAGAGTGCCAGGTGGCTCCTGCAAACTGACACCCAGAACAGTGGCTTGTGAGTTTTGTTTCCCAGGGAAAAAGGCTGTACAATGGTTCAGGGTCCTGTACAATGGTTCAGGGTCCTGCGGCCTTAAATTGCCGGGTGCCTTCTGGAATTCGGCGTCTTGCAAGATGCCTCCCAGACGCAAGGTGGCACCAGTGCCAACATGGTCTGCTTTGAGAGTGTCAAGTGGGTCCTGCAAACTGACAACCAGAACAGTGGCTTGTGAGTTTTGTTTCCCAGGGAAAAAGCCTGTACAATGGTTCAGGGTCCTGTACAATGGTTCAGGGTCCTGCGGCCTTAAATTGCCGGGTGCCTTCTGGAATTCGGCGTCTTGCAAGATGCCTCCCAGACGCAAGGTGGCACCAGTGCCAACTTGGTCTGGTTTGAGAGTGCCAAGTGGGTCCTGCAAACTGACACCCAGAACAGTGGCTTCTGAATTTTGTTTTCCCGGGAAAAAGCCTGTAGAATGGTTTTGGGTCGTGCGGCCTTAAGTTGCCGGGTGCCTCCTGGAATTCCGCCTCTCGCAGGATGCCTCCCAGACGCAAGGTGGCACCAGTGCCAACTTGGTGTGGTTTGAGAGTGCCAGGTGGCTCCTGCAAACTGACACCCAGAACAGTGGCTTGTGAGTTTTCTTTCCCAGGGAAAAAGCCTGTAAAATGGTTTAGGTTAATGTCGCCTTTAATAGCCGGGTGCCACCTGGAGATCCGCCTCTCTCAGGATGCCTCCCAGACGCAAGGTGGCACCAGTGCCAACTTGGTCTGCTTTGGAAGTGCCAAGTGGGTCCTGAAAACTGACACCCAGAACAGTGGCTTGTGAGTTTTGTTTCCCAGGGGAAAAGCCTGTAGAATGGTTCAGGGGCCTGAGGCCTTAAATTGCCGGGTGCCTCCTGGAATTCGGCGTATTGCAGGATGCCTCCCAGACGCAAGGTGGCACCAGTGCAAACTTGGTCTGGTTTGAGAGTGCCAAGTGGGTCCTGTAAACTGACACCCAGAACAGTGGCTTCTGAATTTTTTTTCCCAGGGAAAAAGCCTGTAGAATGGTTTTGGGTCCTGCGGCCTTAAATTGCCGGGTGCCTCCTGGAATTGCACCTCTCGCAGGATGCCTCCCAGACGCAAGGTGGCACCAGTGCCAACTTGGTCTGGTTTGAGAGTGCCAAGTGGGTCCTGAAAACTGACACCCAGAACAGTGGCTTGTGAGTTTTGTTTCCCAGGGAAAAAGCCTGTACAATGGTTCAGGGTCCTGCGGCCTTAAATTGCGGGGCGCCTCCTGGAATTCCGCATCACGCCAGATGTTTCCCAGACGCTAAGCAACACCAGTGCCAACTTGGTCTGCTTTGAGAGTGTCAAGTGGGTCCTGAAAAATGACACCCAGAACTGTGGCTTATGAGTTTTGTTTCCCAGGGAAAAAGCCTGTAGAATGGTTCAGGGTCCTGCGGCCTTAAATTGCCGGGTGCCTCCTTGAATTCCGCCTCTCGCAGGATGCCTCCCAGACGCAAGGTGGCACCAGTGCCAACTTGGTCTGGTTTGAGAGTGCCAGGTGGCTCCTGCAAACTGACACCCAGAACAGTGGCTTGTGAGTTTTCTTTCCCAGGGAAAAAGCCTGTAAAATGGTTTAGGTTAATGTTGCCTTTAATAGCCGGGTGCCACCTGGAGATCCGCCTCTCTCAGGATGCCTCCCAGACGCAAGGTGGCACCAGTGCCAACTTGGTCTGCTTTGAGAGTGTCAAGTGGGTCCTCCAAACTGACACCCAGAACAGTGGCTTGTGAGTTTTGTTTCCCAAGGAAAAAGCCTGTACAATGGTTCAGGATCCTGCGGCCTTAAATTGCCGGGTGCCTCCTGGAATTCGGCCTCTCGCAGGTTGCCTCCCAGACGCAAGGTGGCACCAGGGCCAACTTGGTCTGGTTTGAGAGTGCCAGGTGGCTCCTTCAAACTGACACCCAGAACAGTGGCTTGTGAGTTTTGTTTCCCAGGGAAAAAGCCTGTACAATGGTTCAGGGTCCTGCGGCCTTAAATTGCCGGGTGCCTTCGGGAATTCTGCATCTCGCCAGATGTTTCACAGACGCTAAGCAACACCAGTGCCAGCTTGGTCTGGTTTAAGAGTGCCAAGTGTGTCCTGAAAACTGTCACCCAGAACAGTGGCTTGTGAGTTTTGTTTCCCAGGGAAAAAGCCTGTACAATGATTCAGGGTCCTGCGGACTTAAATTGCCAGGTGCCTTTGGGAATTCGCCGTCTTGCAAAATGCCTCCCAGACGAAGGTGGCACCAGTGCCAACTTGGTCTGGTTTAAGAGTTCCAAGTGGGTCCTCCAAACTGACACCCAGAACAGTGGCTTCTGAATTTTGTTTTCCAGGGAAAAAGCCTGTAGAATGGTTTTGGGTCCTGCGGCCTTAAATTGCCGGGTGCCTCCTGGAATTCCGCCTCTCGCAGGATGCCTCCCAGACGCAAGGGGGCACCACTGCCAACTTGGTCTGCTTTGAGAGTGTCAAGTGGGTCCTGAAAACTGACACCCAGAACAGTGGCTTCTGAATTTTGTTTTCCAGGGAAAAAGCCTTTGAATGGTTTTGGGGCCTGAGGCCTAAATTGCCGGGTGCCTGCTGGAATTCGGCCTCTCGCAGGATGCCTCCCTGACGCAAAATGACACCATTTCCACCTTGGTCTGGTTTGAGAGTGCCAAGTGGGTCCTGAAAAATGACACCCAGAACAGTGGCTTGTGAGTTTTGTTTCCCAGGGAAAAAGCCTGTACAATGGTTCAGGGTCCTGCGGCCTTAAATTGCCGGGTGCCTCCTGGAATTCGGCCACTCGCAGGATGCCTCCCAGACGCAAGGTGGCACCAGTGCCAACTTGGTCTTGTTTGAGAGTGTCAAGTGGGTCCTGCAAACTGACACCCAGAACAGTGGCTTGTGATTTTTGTTTCCTAGGGAAAAAGCCTGTACAATGGTTCAGGGTCCTGCGGCCTTAAATTGCCGGATGCCTCCTGGAATTCCGAATCTCGCCAGATGTTTCCCAGGCGCTAAGCAATACCAGCGCCAACTTGGTCTGGTTTGAGAGTGCCAGGTGGCTCCTGCAAACTGACACCCAGAACAGTGGCTTGTGAGTTTTGTTTCCCAGGGAAAAAGCCTGTACAATGGTTCAGGGTCCTGCGGCCTTAAATTGCCGGGTGCCTCCTGGAATTGCACCTCTCGCAGGATGCCTCCCAGACGCAAGGTGGCACCAGTGCCAACTTGGTCTGGTTTGAGAGTGCCAGGTGGCTCCTGCAAACTGACACCCAGAACAGTGGCTTGTGAGTTTTGTTTCCCAGGGAAAAAGGCTGTACAATGGTTCAGGGTCCTGTACAATGGTTCAGGGTCCTGCGGCCTTAAATTGCCGGGTGCCTTCTGGAATTCGGCGTCTTGCAAGATGCCTCCCAGACGCAAGGTGGCACCAGTGCCAACATGGTCTGCTTTGAGAGTGTCAAGTGGGTCCTGCAAACTGACAACCAGAACAGTGGCTTGTGAGTTTTGTTTCCCAGGGAAAAAGCCTGTACAATGGTTCAGGGTCCTGTACAATGGTTCAGGGTCCTGCGGCCTTAAATTGCCGGGTGCCTTCTGGAATTCGGCGTCTTGCAAGATGCCTCCCAGACGCAAGGTGGCACCAGTGCCAACTTGGTCTGGTTTGAGAGTGCCAAGTGGGTCCTGCAAACTGACACCCAGAACAGTGGCTTCTGAATTTTGTTTTCCCGGGAAAAAGCCTGTAGAATGGTTTTGGGTCGTGCGGCCTTAAGTTGCCGGGTGCCTCCTGGAATTCCGCCTCTCGCAGGATGCCTCCCAGACGCAAGGTGGCACCAGTGCCAACTTGGTGTGGTTTGAGAGTGCCAGGTGGCTCCTGCAAACTGACACCCAGAACAGTGGCTTGTGAGTTTTCTTTCCCAGGGAAAAAGCCTGTAAAATGGTTTAGGTTAATGTCGCCTTTAATAGCCGGGTGCCACCTGGAGATCCGCCTCTCTCAGGATGCCTCCCAGACGCAAGGTGGCACCAGTGCCAACTTGGTCTGCTTTGAGAGTGTCAAGTGGGTCCTGAAAACTGACACCCAGAACAGTGGCTTGTGAGTTTTGTTTCCCAAGGAAAAAGCCTGTACAATGGTTCAGGATCCTGCGGCCTTAAATTGCCGGGTGCCTCCTGGAATTCGGCCTCTCGCAGGTTGCCTCCCAGACGCAAGGTGGCACCAGGGCCAACTTGGTCTGGTTTGAGAGTGCCAGGTGGCTCCTTCAAACTGACACCCAGAACAGTGGCTTGTGAGTTTTGTTTCCCAGGGAAAAAGCCTGTACAATGGTTCAGGGTCCTGCGGCGTTAAATTGCCGGGTGCCTCCTGGAATTCCGCATCTCGCCAGATGTTTCACCGACGCTAAGCAACACCAGTGCCAACTTGGTCTGGTTTAAGAGTGCCAAGTGGGTCCTCCAAACTGTCACCCAGAAAAGTGGCTTGTGAGTTTTGTTTCCCAGGGAAAAAGCCTGTACAATGATTCAGGGTCCTGCGGACTTAAATTGCCAGGTGCCTTTGGGAATTCGCCGTCTTGCAAAATGCCTCCCAGACGCAAGGTGGCACCAGTGTCAACTTGGTCTGGTTTAAGAGTTCCAAGTGGGTCCTCCAAACTGACACCCAGAACAGTGGCTTCTGAATTTTGTTTTCCAGGGAAAAAGCCTGTAGAATGGTTTTGGGTCCTGCGGCCTTAAATTGCCGGGTGCCTCCTGGAATTCGGCCTCTCGCAGGATGCCTCCCAGACGCAAGGTGGCACCACTGCCAATTTGGTCTGCTTTGAGAGTGTCAAGTGGGTCCTGAAAACTGACACCCAGAACAGTGGCTTCTGAATTTTGTTTTCCAGGGAAAAAGCCTGTAGAATGGTTTTGGGGCCTGAGGCCTTAAATTGCCGGGTGACTCCTGGAATTCGGCCTCTCGCAGGATGCCTCCCTGACGCAAAATGACACCATTTCCACCTTGGTCTGGTTTGAGAGTGCCAAGTGGGTCCTGAAAAATGACACCCAGAACAGTGGCTTGTGAGTTTTTTTTCCCAGGGAAAAAGCCTGTACAATGGTTCAGGGTCCTGCGGCCTTAAATTGCCGGGGGCCTCCTGGAATTCGGCGTCTTGCAAGATGCCTCCCAGACGCAAGGTGGCACCAGTGCAAACTTGGTCTGGTTTGAGAGTGCCAAGTGGGTCCTGTAAACTGACACCCAGAACAGTGGCTTCTGAATTTTTTTTCCCAGGGAAAAAGCCTGTAGAATGGTTTTGGGTCCTGCGGCCTTAAATTGCCGGGTGCCTCCTGGAATTGCACCTCTCGCAGGATGCCTCCCAGACGCAAGGTGGCACCAGTGCCAACTTGGTCTGGTTTGAGAGTGCCAAGTGGGTCCTGAAAACTGACACCCAGAACAGTGGCTTGTGAGTTTTGTTTCCCAGGGAAAAAGCCTGTACAATGGTTCAGGGTCCTGCGGCCTTAAATTGCGGGGCGCCTCCTGGAATTCCGCATCACGCCAGATGTTTCCCAGACGCTAAGCAACACCAGTGCCAACTTGGTCTGCTTTGAGAGTGTCAAGTGGGTCCTGAAAAATGACACCCAGAACAGTGGCTTATGAGTTTTGTTTCCCAGGGAAAAAGCCTGTAGAATGATTCAGGGTCCTGCGGCCTTAAATTGCCGGGTGCCTCCTTGAATTCCGCCTCTCGCAGAATGCCTCCCAGACGCAAGGTGGCACCAGTGCCAACTTGGTCTGGTTTGAGAGTGCCAGGTGGCTCCTGCAAACTGACACCCAGAACAGTGGCTTGTGAGTTTTCTTTCCCAGGGAAAAAGCCTGTAAAATGGTTTAGGTTAATGTTGCCTTTAATAGCCGGGTGCCACCTGGAGATCCGCCTCTCTCAGGATGCCTCCCAGACGCAAGGTGGCACCAGTGCCAACTTGGTCTGCTTTGAGAGTGTCAAGTGGGTCCTCCAAACTGACACCCAGAACAGTGGCTTGTGAGTTTTGTTTCCCAAGGAAAAAGCCTGTACAATGGTTCAGGATCCTGCGGCCTTAAATTGCCGGGTGCCTCCGGGAATTCGGCCTCTCGCAGGTTGCCTCCCAGACGCAAGGTGGCACCAGGGCCAACTTGGTCTGGTTTGAGAGTGCCAGGTGGCTCCTTCAAACTGACACCCAGAACAGTGGCTTGTGAGTTTTGTTTCCCAGGGAAAAAGCCTGTACAATGGTTCAGGGTCCTGCGGCCTTAAATTGCCGGGTGCCTTCGGGAATTCTGCATCTCGCCAGATGTTTCACAGACGCTAAGCAACACCAGTGCCAACTTGGTCTGGTTTAAGAGTGCCAAGTGTGTCCTGAAAACTGTCACCCAGAACAGTGGCTTGTGAGTTTTGTTTCCCAGGGAAAAAGCCTGTACAATGATTCAGGGTCCTGCGGACTTAAATTGCCAGGTGCCTTTGGGAATTCGCCGTCTTGCAAAATGCCTCCCAGACGCAAGGTGGCACCAGTGCCAACTTGGTCTGGTTTAAGAGTTCCAAGTGGGTCCTCCAAACTGACACCCAGAACAGTGGCTTCTGAATTTTGTTTTCCAGGGAAAAAGCCTGTAGAATGGTTTTGGGTCCTGCGGCCTTAAATTGCCGGGTGCCTCCTGGAATTCCGCCTCTCGCAGGATGCCTCCCAGACGCAAAATGACACCATTTCCACCTTGGTCTGGTTTGAGAGTGCCAAGTGGGTCCTGAAAAATGACACCCAGAACAGTGGCTTGTGAGTTTTGTTTCCCAGGGAAAAAGCCTGTACAATGGTTCAGGGTCCTGCGGCCTTAAATTGCCGGGTGCCTCCTGGAATTCGGCCACTCGCAGGATGCCTCCCAGACGCAAGGTGGCACCAGTGCCAACTTGGTCTTGTTTGAGAGTGTCAAGTGGGTCCTGCAAACTGACACCCAGAACAGTGGCTTGTGATTTTTGTTTCCTAGGGAAAAAGCCTGTACAATGGTTCAGGGTCCTGCGGCCTTAAATTGCCGGATGCCTCCTGGAATTCCGAATCTCGCCAGATGTTTCCCAGGCGCTAAGCAATACCAGCGCCAACTTGGTCTGGTTTGAGAGTGCCAGGTGGCTCCTGCAAACTGACACCCAGAACAGTGGCTTGTGAGTTTTGTTTCCCAGGGAAAAAGCCTGTACAATGGTTCAGGGTCCTGCGGCCTTAAATTGCCGGGTGCCTCCTGGAATTGCACCTCTCGCAGGATGCCTCCCAGACGCAAGGTGGCACCAGTGCCAACTTGGTCTGGTTTGAGAGTGCCAGGTGGCTCCTGCAAACTGACACCCAGAACAGTGGCTTGTGAGTTTTGTTTCCCAGGGAAAAAGGCTGTACAATGGTTCAGGGTCCTGTACAATGGTTCAGGGTCCTGCGGCCTTAAATTGCCGGGTGCCTTCTGGAATTCGGCGTCTTGCAAGATGCCTCCCAGACGCAAGGTGGCACCAGTGCCAACATGGTCTGCTTTGAGAGTGTCAAGTGGGTCCTGCAAACTGACAACCAGAACAGTGGCTTGTGAGTTTTGTTTCCCAGGGAAAAAGCCTGTACAATGGTTCAGGGTCCTGTACAATGGTTCAGGGTCCTGCGGCCTTAAATTGCCGGGTGCCTTCTGGAATTCGGCGTCTTGCAAGATGCCTCCCAGACGCAAGGTGGCACCAGTGCCAACTTGGTCTGGTTTGAGAGTGCCAAGTGGGTCCTGCAAACTGACACCCAGAACAGTGGCTTCTGAATTTTGTTTTCCCGGGAAAAAGCCTGTAGAATGGTTTTGGGTCGTGCGGCCTTAAGTTGCCGGGTGCCTCCTGGAATTCCGCCTCTCGCAGGATGCCTCCCAGACGCAAGGTGGCACCAGTGCCAACTTGGTGTGGTTTGAGAGTGCCAGGTGGCTCCTGCAAACTGACACCCAGAACAGTGGCATGTGAGTTTTCTTTCCCAGGGAAAAAGCCTGTAAAATGGTTTAGGTTAATGTCGCCTTTAATAGCCGGGTGCCACCTGGAGATCCGCCTCTCTCAGGATGCCTCCCAGACGCAAGGTGGCACCAGTGCCAACTTGGTCTGCTTTGAGAGTGTCAAGTGGGTCCTGAAAACTGACACCCAGAACAGTGGCTTGTGAGTTTTGTTTCCCAAGGAAAAAGCCTGTACAATGGTTCAGGATCCTGCGGCCTTAAATTGCCGGGTGCCTCCTGGAATTCGGCCTCTCGCAGGTTGCCTCCCAGACGCAAGGTGGCACCAGGGCCAACTTGGTCTGGTTTGAGAGTGCCAGGTGGCTCCTTCAAACTGACACCCAGAACAGTGGCTTGTGAGTTTTGTTTCCCAGGGAAAAAGCCTGTACAATGGTTCAGGGTCCTGCGGCGTTAAATTGCCGGGTGCCTCCTGGAATTCCGCATCTCGCCAGATGTTTCACCGACGCTAAGCAACACCAGTGCCAACTTGGTCTGGTTTAAGAGTGCCAAGTGGGTCCTCCAAACTGTCACCCAGAAAAGTGGCTTGTGAGTTTTGTTTCCCAGGGAAAAAGCCTGTACAATGATTCAGGGTCCTGCGGACTTAAATTGCCAGGTGCCTTTGGGAATTCGCCGTCTTGCAAAATGCCTCCCAGACGCAAGGTGGCACCAGTGTCAACTTGGTCTGGTTTAAGAGTTCCAAGTGGGTCCTCCAAACTGACACCCAGAACAGTGGCTTCTGAATTTTGTTTTCCAGGGAAAAAGCCTGTAGAATGGTTTTGGGTCCTGCGGCCTTAAATTGCCGGGTGCCTCCTGGAATTCCGCCTCTCGCAGGATGCCTCCCAGACGCAAGGTGGCACCACTGCCAATTTGGTCTGCTTTGAGAGTGTCAAGTGGGTCCTGAAAACTGACACCCAGAACAGTGGCTTCTGAATTTTGTTTTCCAGGGAAAAAGCCTGTAGAATGGTTTTGGGGCCTGAGGCCTTAAATTGCCGGGTGACTCCTGGAATTCGGCCTCTCGCAGGATGCCTCCCTGACGCAAAATGACACCATTTCCACCTTGGTCTGGTTTGAGAGTGCCAAGTGGGTCCTGAAAAATGACACCCAGAACAGTGGCTTGTGAGTTTTTTTTCCCAGGGAAAAAGCCTGTACAATGGTTCAGGGTCCTGCGGCCTTAAATTGCCGGGCGCCTCCTGGAATTCGGCGTCTTGCAAGATGCCTCCCAGACGCAAGGTGGCACCAGTGCCAACTTGGTCTTGTTTGAGAGTGTCAAGTGGGTCCTGCAAACTGACACCCAGAACAGTGGCTTGTGAGTTTTGTTTCCCAGGGAAAAAGCCTGTACAATGGTTCAGGGGCCTGCGGCCTTAAATTGCCGGGTGCCTCCTGGAATTCCGCATCTCGCCAGATGTTTCCCAGACGCTAAGCAACACCAGTGCCAACTTGGTCTGGTTTAAGAGTGCCAAGTGGGTCCTGAAAACTGTCACCCAGAAAAGTGGCTTGTGAGTTTTGTTTCCCAGGGAAAAAGCCTGTACAATGATTCAGGGTCCTGCGGACTTAAATTGCCAGGTGCCTTTGGGAATTCGCCGTCTTGTAAAATGCCTCCCAGACGCAAGGTGGCACCAGTGCCAACTTGGTCTGGTTTGAGAGTTCCAAGTGGGTCCTGCAAACTGACACCCAGAACAGTGGCTTCTGAATTTTGTTTTCCAGGGAAAAAGCATGTAGAATGGTTTTGGGTCCTGCGGCCTTAAATTGCCGGGTGCCTCCTGGAATTCCGCCTCCCGCAGTATGCCTCCCAGACGGAAGGTGGCACCAGTGCCAACTTGGTCTGGTTTGAGAGTGCCAAGTGGGTCCTGAAAACTGACACCCAGAACAGTGGCTTCTGAATTTTGTTTTCCAGGGAAAAAGCCTGTAGAATGGTTTAGGGGCCTGAGGCCTTAAATTGCCGGGTGCCTGCTGGAATTCGGCCTCTCGCAGGATGCCTCCCAGACACAAGGTGGCACCAGTGCAAACTTTGTCTGGTTTAAGAGTGCCAGGTGGCTCCTGCAAACTGACACCCAGAACAGTGGCTTG
This sequence comes from Fringilla coelebs, assembly GCF_963513975.1. NCBI lineage: Eukaryota > Metazoa > Chordata > Aves > Passeriformes > Fringillidae > Fringilla > Fringilla coelebs. The sequence continues at coordinate 617,088 of NW_028167527.1, forward strand.
TGAGTTTTGTTTCCCAGGGAAAAAGCCTGTACAATGGTTCAGGGTCCTGCGGCCTTAAATTGCCGGGTGCCTCCTGGAATTCGGCGTCTTGAAAGATGCCTCCCAGACGCAAGGTGGCACCAGTGCCAACTTGGTCTTGTTTGAGAGTGTCAAGTGGGTCCTGCAAACTGACACCCAGAACAGTGGCTTGTGATTTTTGTTTCCCAGGGAAAAAGCCTGTACAATGGTTTTGGGTCCTGCGGCCTTAAATTGCCGGATGCCTCCTGGAATTCCGAATCTCGCCAGATGCCTCCCAGGCGCTAAGCAATACCAATGCCAACTTGGTCTGGTTTGAGAGTGCCAGGTGGCTCCTGCAAACTGACACCCAGAACAGTGGCTTGTGAGTTTTGTTTCCCAGGTGAAAAGCCTGTACAATGGTTCAGGGGCCTGAGGCCTTAAATTGCCGGGTGCCTCCTGGAATTCGGACTCTCGCAGGGTGCCTCCCAGACGCAAAATGACACCATTTCCAACTTGGTCTGGTTTGAGAGTGCCAAGTGGGTCCTGAAAACTGACACCCAGAACAGTGGCTTGTGAGTTTTGTTTCCCAGGGAAAAAGCCTGTACAATGGTTCAGGGTCCTGCGGCCTTAAATTGCCGGGTGCCTCCTGGAATTGCACCTCTCGCAGGATATCTCCCAGACGCAAGGTGGCACCAGTGCCAACTTGGTCTGGTTTGAGAGTGCCAGGTGGCTCCTGCAAACTGACACCCAGAACAGTGGCTTGTGAGTTTTCTTTCCCAGGGAAAAAGCCTGTAAAATGGTTTAGGTTAATTTCGCCATTAATAGCCGGGTGCCACCTGGAGATCCGCCTCTCTCAGGATGCCTCCCAGACGCAAGGTGGCACCAGTGCCAACTTGGTCTGCTTTGAGAGTGTCAAGTGGGTCCTGAAAACTGACACCCAGAACAGTGGCTTGTGAGTTTTGTTTCCCAGGGAAAAAGCCTGTACAATGGTTCAGGTCCTGCGGACTTAAATTGCCGGGTGCCTCCTGGAATTCCGCCTGTCGCAGGATGCCTCCCAGACGCAAGGTGGCACCAGTGCCAACTTGGTCTGCTTTGAGAGTGCCAAGTGGGTCCTGAAAACTGACACCCAGGACAGTGGCTTCTGAATTTTGTTTTCCCAGGGAAAAAGCCTGTAGAATGGTTTTGGGTCCTGCGGCCTTAAATTGCCGGGTGCCTCCTGGAATTCCGCCTCTCGCAGGATGCCTCCCAGACGCAAGGTGGCACCAGTTCCAACTTGGTCTGGTTTGAGAGTGCCAAGTGGGTCCTGAAAACTGACGCCCAGAACAGTGGCTTGTGAGTTTTATTTCCCAGGGGAAAAGCCTGTACAATGGTTCAGGGTCCTGAGGCCTTAAATTGCCGGGTGCCTCCTGGAATTCGGACTCTCGCAGGGTGCCTCCCAGACGCAAAATGACACCATTTCCAACTTGGTCTGGTTTGAGAGTGCCAAGTGGGTCCTGAAAACTGACACCCAGAACAGTGGCTTGTGAGTTTTGTTTCGCAGGGTAAAAGCCTGTACAATGGTTCAGGGTCCTGCGGCCTTAAATTGCCGGGTGACTCCTGGAATTCGGCCTCTCGCAGGATGCCTCCCAGATGCAAGGTGGCAACAGTTCCAACTTGGTCTGGTTTAAGAGTGCCAAGTGGGTCCTGAAAACTGACACCCAGAAGAGTGACTTGTGAGTTTTGTTTCCCAAGGAAAAAGCCTGTACAATGGTTCAGGGTCCTGCGGCCTTAAATTGCTGGGTGCCTCCTGGAATTCGGCCTCTCGCAGGATGCCTCCCAGACGCAAAATGGCACCAGTGCCAACTTGGTCTGGTTTAAGAGTGTCAAGTGGGTCCTGAAAACTGACACCCAGAACAGTGGCTTGTGAGTTTTGTTTCCCAGGGAAAAAACCTGTACAATGGTTCAGGGTCCTGCGGCCTTAAATTGCCGGGTGCCTCCTGGAATTGCGCCTCTCGCAGGATGCCTCCCAGACACAAGGTGGCACCAGTGCAAACTTTGTCTGGTTTAAGAGTGCCAGGTGGCTCCTGCAAAATGACACCCAGAACAGTGGCTTGTGAGTTTTGTTTCCTAGGGAAAAAGCCTGTACAATGGTTCAGGGTCCTGCGGCCTTAAATTGCCGGGTGCCTCCTGGAATTGCACCTCTCGCAGGATATCTCCCAGACGCAAGGTGGCACCAGTGCCAACTTGGTCTGGTTTGAGAGTGCCAGGTGACTCCTGCAAACTGACACCCAGAACAGTGGCTTGTGAGTTTTGTTTCCCAGGGAAAAAGCCTGTACAATGGTTCAGGGTCCTGAGGCCTTAAATTGCCGGGTGCCTCCTGGAATTCGGCGTCTTGCAAGATGCCTCCCAGACGCAAGGTGGCACCAGTGCCAACTTGGTCTGTTTTGAGAGTGCCAAGTGGGTCCTGAAAACTGACACGCAGGACAGTGGCTTCTGAATTTTTTTTCTAGGGAAAAAGCCTGTAGAATGGTTTTGGGTCCTGCGGCCTTAAATTGCCGGGTGCCTCCTGGAATTCCGCCTCTCGCAGGATGCCTCCCAGACGCTAAGTGGCACCAGTGCCAACTTGGTCTGGTTTGAGAGTGCAAAGTGGGTCCTGAAAACTGACACGCAGAACAGTGGCTTGTGAGTTTTCTTTCCCAGGGAAAAAGCCTGTAAAATGGTTTAGGTTAATGTTGCCTTAAATTGCCGGGTGACTCCTGGAATTCGGCCTCTCGCAGGATGCCTCCCAGATGCAAGGTGGCAACAGTTCCAACTTGGTCTGGTTTAAGAGTGCCAAGTGGGTCCTGAAAACTGACACCCAGAACAGTGACTTGTGAGTTTTGTTTCCCAAGGAAAAAGCCTGTACAATGGTTCAGGGTCCTGCGGCCTTAAATTGCCGGGTGCCTCCTGGAATTCGGCCTCTCGCAGGATGCCTCCCAGACGCAAAATGGCACCAGTGCCAACTTGGTCTGGTTTAAGTGTGCCAAGTGGGTCCTGAAAACTGACACCCAGAAAAGTGGCTTGTGAGTTTTGTTTCCCAGGGAAAAAGCCTGTACAATGGTTCAGGGGCCTGCGGCCTTAAATTGCCGGGTGCCTCCTGGAATTTGGCCTCTTACAGGATGCCTCCAAGGCGCAACATGACACCAGTGCCAACTTGGTCTGGTTTGAGAGTGCCAAGTGGCTCCTGCAAACGGACACCCAGAACAGTGGCTTGTGAGTTTTGTTTCCCAGGGAAAAAGCCTGTACAATGGTTCAGGGTCCTGTACAATGGTTCAGGGTCCTGCGGCCTTAAATTGCCGGGTGCCTTCTGGAATTCGGCTTCTTGCAAGATGCCTCCCAGATGCAAGGTGGCACCAGTGCCAACTTGGTCTGGTTTGAGAGTGCCAGGTGGCTCCTGCAAACTGACACCCAGAACAGTGGCTTGTGAGTTTTCTTTCCCAGGGAAAAAGCCTGTAAAATGGTTTAGGTTAATTTCGCCATTAATAGCCGGGTGCCACCTGGAGATCCGCCTCTCTCAGGATGCCTCCCAGACGCAAGGTGGCACCAGTGCCAACTTGGTCTGCTTTGAGAGTGTCAAGTGGGTCCTGAAAACTGACACCCAGAACAGTGGCTTGTGAGTTTTGTTTCCCAGGGAAAAAGCCTGTACAATGGTTCAGGGTCCTGCGGACTTAAATTGCCGGGTGCCTCCTGGAATTCCGCCTGTCGCAGGATGCCTCCCAGACGCAAGGTGGCACCAGTGCCAACTTGGTCTGCTTTGAGAGTGCCAAGTGGGTCCTGAAAACTGACACCCAGGACAGTGGCTTCTGAATTTTGTTTTCCCAGGGAAAAAGCCTGTAGAATGGTTTTGGGTCCTGCGGCCTTAAATTGCCGGGTGCCTCCTGGAATTCCGCCTCTCGCAGGATGCCTCCCAGACGCAAGGTGGCACCAGTTCCAACTTGGTCTGGTTTGAGAGTGCCAAGTGGGTCCTGAAAACTGACGCCCAGAACAGTGGCTTGTGAGTTTTATTTCCCAGGGGAAAAGCCTGTACAATGGTTCAGGGGCCTGAGGCCTTAAATTGCCGGGTGCCTCCTGGAATTCGGACTCTCGCAGGGTGCCTCCCAGACGCAAAATGACACCATTTCCAACTTGGTCTGGTTTGAGAGTGCCAAGTGGGTCCTGAAAACTGACACCCAGAACAGTGGCTTGTGAGTTTTGTTTCCCAGGGTAAAAGCCTGTACAATGGTTCAGGGTCCTGCGGCCTTAAATTGCCGGGTGACTCCTGGAATTCGGCCTCTCGCAGGATGCCTCCCAGATGCAAGGTGGCAACAGTTCCAACTTGGTCTGGTTTAAGAGTGCCAAGTGGGTCCTGAAAACTGACACCCAGAAGAGTGACTTGTGAGTTTTGTTTCCCAAGGAAAAAGCCTGTACAATGGTTCAGGGTCCTGCGGCCTTAAATTGCTGGGTGCCTCCTGGAATTCGGCCTCTCGCAGGATGCCTCCCAGACGCAAAATGGCACCAGTGCCAACTTGGTCTGGTTTAAGAGTGTCAAGTGGGTCCTGAAAACTGACACCCAGAACAGTGGCTTGTGAGTTTTGTTTCCCAGGGAAAGAACCTGTACAATGGTTCAGGGTCCTGCGGCCTTAAATTGCCGGGTGCCTCCTGGAATTCGGCCTCTCGCAGGATGCCTCCCAGACACAAGGTGGCACCAGTGCAAACTTTGTCTGGTTTAAGAGTGCCAGGTGGCTCCTGCAATCTGACACCCAGAACAGTGGCTTGTGAGTTTTGTTTCCTAGGGAAAAAGCCTGTACAATGGTTCAGGGTCCTGCGGCCTTAAATTGCCGGGTGCCTCCTGGAATTGCACCTCTCGCAGGATATCTCCCAGACGCAAGGTGGCACCAGTGCCAACTTGGTCTGGTTTGAGAGTGCCAGGTGACTCCTGCAAACTGACACCCAGAACAGTGGCTTGTGAGTTTTGTTTCCCAGGGAAAAAGCCTGTACAATGGTTCAGGGTCCTGAGGCCTTAAATTGCCGGGTGCCTCCTGGAATTCGGCGTCTTGCAAGATGCCTCCCAGACGCAAGGTGGCACCAGTGCCAACTTGGTCTGTTTTGAGAGTGCCAAGTGGGTCCTGAAAACTGACACGCAGGACAGTGGCTTCTGAATTTTTTTTCCAGGGAAAAAGCCTGTAGAATGGTTTTGGGTCCTGCGGCCTTAAATTGCCGGGTGCCTCCTGGAATTCCGCCTCTCGCAGGATGCCTCCCAGACGCTAAGTGGCACCAGTGCCAACTTGGTCTGGTTTGAGAGTGCAAAGTGGGTCCTGAAAACTGACACGCAGAACAGTTGCTTGTGAGTTTTGTTTCCCAGGGAAAAATTATGTAAAATGGTTCAGGGGCCTGAGGCCATAAGTTGCCGGGTGCCTCCTGGACATCCGCCTCTCACAGGATGCCTCCCAGGCACAAAATGACACCAGTGCCAACTTGGTCTGGTTTAAGAGTGCCAAGTGGGTCCTGAAAACTGACACCCAGAACAGTGGCTTGTGAGTTTTGTTTCCCAGGGAAAAAGGCTGTACAATGGTTCAGGGGCCTGCGGCCTTAAATTGCCGGGTGCCTCCTGGAATTCGACCTCTCGCAGGATGCCTCCCAGAAACAAGGTGGCACCAGTGCCAACTTTGTCTGGTTTGAGAGTGCCAGGTGGCTCCTGCAAACAGACACCCAGAAAAGTGGCTTGTGAGTTTTGTTTCCCAGGGAAAAAGCCTGTACAATTGTTCAGGGTCCTGCGGCCTTAAATTGCCGGGTGCCTCCTGGAATTGCACCTCTCGCAGGATATCTCCCAGACGAAAGGTGGCACCAGTGCCAACTTGGTCTGGTTTGAGAGTGCCAGGTGGCTCCTGCAAACTGACACCCAGAACAGTGGCTTGTGAGTTTTGTTTCCCAGGGAAAAAGCCTGTAAAATGGTTTAGGTAATGCCGCCTTTAATAGCCGGGTGCCACCTGGAGATCCGCCTCTCGCAGGATGCCTCCCAGACGCAAGGTGGCACCAGTGCCAACTTGGTCTGCTTTGGAAGTGCCAAGTGGGTCCTGAAAACTGACACCCAGAACAGTGGCTTGTGAGTTTTGTTTCCCAGGGGAAAAGCCTGTAGAATGGTTCAGGGGCCTGAGGCCTTAAATTGCCGGGTGCCTCCTGGAATTCGGCGTATTGCAGGATGCCTCCCAGACGCAAGGTGGCACCAGTGCAAACTTGGTCTGGTTTGAGAGTGCCAAGTGGGTCCTGTAAACTGACACCCAGAACAGTGGCTTCTGAATTTTTTTTCCCAGGGAAAAAGCCTGTAGAATGGTTTTGGGTCCTGCGGCCTTAAATTGCCGGGTGCCTCCTGGAATTGCACCTCTCGCAGGATGCCTCCCAGACGCAAGGTGGCACCAGTGCCAACTTGGTCTGGTTTGAGAGTGCCAAGTGGGTCCTGAAAACTGACACCCAGAACAGTGGCTTGTGAGTTTTGTTTCCCAGGGAAAAAGCCTGTACAATGGTTCAGGGTCCTGCGGCCTTAAATTGCGGGGCGCCTCCTGGAATTCCGCATCACGCCAGATGTTTCCCAGACGCTAAGCAACACCAGTGCCAACTTGGTCTGCTTTGAGAGTGTCAAGTGGGTCCTGAAAAATGACACCCAGAACTGTGGCTTATGAGTTTTGTTTCCCAGGGAAAAAGCCTGTAGAATGGTTCAGGGTCCTGCGGCCTTAAATTGCCGGGTGCCTCCTTGAATTCCGCCTCTCGCAGGATGCCTCCCAGACGCAAGGTGGCACCAGTGCCAACTTGGTCTGGTTTGAGAGTGCCAGGTGGCTCCTGCAAACTGACACCCAGAACAGTGGCTTGTGAGTTTTCTTTCCCAGGGAAAAAGCCTGTAAAATGGTTTAGGTTAATGTTGCCTTTAATAGCCGGGTGCCACCTGGAGATCCGCCTCTCTCAGGATGCCTCCCAGACGCAAGGTGGCACCAGTGCCAACTTGGTCTGCTTTGAGAGTGTCAAGTGGGTCCTCCAAACTGACACCCAGAACAGTGGCTTGTGAGTTTTGTTTCCCAAGGAAAAAGCCTGTACAATGGTTCAGGATCCTGCGGCCTTAAATTGCCGGGTGCCTCCTGGAATTCGGCCTCTCGCAGGTTGCCTCCCAGACGCAAGGTGGCACCAGGGCCAACTTGGTCTGGTTTGAGAGTGCCAGGTGGCTCCTTCAAACTGACACCCAGAACAGTGGCTTGTGAGTTTTGTTTCCCAGGGAAAAAGCCTGTACAATGGTTCAGGGTCCTGCGGCCTTAAATTGCCGGGTGCCTTCGGGAATTCTGCATCTCGCCAGATGTTTCACAGACGCTAAGCAACACCAGTGCCAACTTGGTCTGGTTTAAGAGTGCCAAGTGTGTCCTGAAAACTGTCACCCAGAACAGTGGCTTGTGAGTTTTGTTTCCCAGGGAAAAAGCCTGTACAATGATTCAGGGTCCTGCGGACTTAAATTGCCAGGTGCCTTTGGGAATTCGCCGTCTTGCAAAATGCCTCCCAGACGCAAGGTGGCACCAGTGCCAACTTGGTCTGGTTTAAGAGTTCCAAGGGGGTCCTCCAAACTGACACCCAGAACAGTGGCTTCTGAATTTTGTTTTCCAGGGAAAAAGCCTGTAGAATGGTTTTGGGTCCTGCGGCCTTAAATTGCCGGGTGCCTCCTGGAATTCCGCCTCTCGCAGGATGCCTCCCAGACGCAAGGGGGCACCACTGCCAACTTGGTCTGCTTTGAGAGTGTCAAGTGGGTCCTGAAAACTGACACCCAGAACAGTGGCTTCTGAATTTTGTTTTCCAGGGAAAAAGCCTTTGAATGGTTTTGGGGCCTGAGGCCTAAATTGCCGGGTGCCTGCTGGAATTCGGCCTCTCGCAGGATGCCTCCCTGACGCAAAATGACACCATTTCCACCTTGGTCTGGTTTGAGAGTGCCAAGTGGGTCCTGAAAAATGACACCCAGAACAGTGGCTTGTGAGTTTTGTTTCCCAGGGAAAAAGCCTGTACAATGGTTCAGGGTCCTGCGGCCTTAAATTGCCGGGTGCCTCCTGGAATTCGGCCACTCGCAGGATGCCTCCCAGACGCAAGGTGGCACCAGTGCCAACTTGGTCTTGTTTGAGAGTGTCAAGTGGGTCCTGCAAACTGACACCCAGAACAGTGGCTTGTGATTTTTGTTTCCTAGGGAAAAAGCCTGTACAATGGTTCAGGGTCCTGCGGCCTTAAATTGCCGGATGCCTCCTGGAATTCCGAATCTCGCCAGATGTTTCCCAGGCGCTAAGCAATACCAGCGCCAACTTGGTCTGGTTTGAGAGTGCCAGGTGGCTCCTGCAAACTGACACCCAGAACAGTGGCTTGTGAGTTTTGTTTCCCAGGGAAAAAGCCTGTACAATGGTTCAGGGTCCTGCGGCCTTAAATTGCCGGGTGCCTCCTGGAATTGCACCTCTCGCAGGATGCCTCCCAGACGCAAGGTGGCACCAGTGCCAACTTGGTCTGGTTTGAGAGTGCCAGGTGGCTCCTGCAAACTGACACCCAGAACAGTGGCTTGTGAGTTTTGTTTCCCAGGGAAAAAGGCTGTACAATGGTTCAGGGTCCTGTACAATGGTTCAGGGTCCTGCGGCCTTAAATTGCCGGGTGCCTTCTGGAATTCGGCGTCTTGCAAGATGCCTCCCAGACGCAAGGTGGCACCAGTGCCAACATGGTCTGCTTTGAGAGTGTCAAGTGGGTCCTGCAAACTGACAACCAGAACAGTGGCTTGTGAGTTTTGTTTCCCAGGGAAAAAGCCTGTACAATGGTTCAGGGTCCTGTACAATGGTTCAGGGTCCTGCGGCCTTAAATTGCCGGGTGCCTTCTGGAATTCGGCGTCTTGCAAGATGCCTCCCAGACGCAAGGTGGCACCAGTGCCAACTTGGTCTGGTTTGAGAGTGCCAAGTGGCTCCTGCAAACTGACACCCAGAACAGTGGCTTCTGAATTTTGTTTTCCCGGGAAAAAGCCTGTAGAATGGTTTTGGGTCGTGCGGCCTTAAGTTGCCGGGTGCCTCCTGGAATTCCGCCTCTCGCAGGATGCCTCCCAGACGCAAGGTGGCACCAGTGCCAACTTGGTGTGGTTTGAGAGTGCCAGGTGGCTCCTGCAAACTGACACCCAGAACAGTGGCTTGTGAGTTTTCTTTCCCAGGGAAAAAGCCTGTAAAATGGTTTAGGTTAATGTCGCCTTTAATAGCCGGGTGCCACCTGGAGATCCGCCTCTCTCAGGATGCCTCCCAGACGCAAGGTGGCACCAGTGCCAACTTGGTCTGCTTTGAGAGTGTCAAGTGGGTCCTGAAAACTGACACCCAGAACAGTGGCTTGTGAGTTTTGTTTCCCAAGGAAAAAGCCTGTACAATGGTTCAGGATCCTGCGGCCTTAAATTGCCGGGTGCCTCCTGGAATTCGGCCTCTCGCAGGTTGCCTCCCAGACGCAAGGTGGCACCAGGGCCAACTTGGTCTGGTTTGAGAGTGCCAGGTGGCTCCTTCAAACTGACACCCAGAACAGTGGCTTGTGAGTTTTGTTTCCCAGGGAAAAAGCCTGTACAATGGTTCAGGGTCCTGCGGCGTTAAATTGCCGGGTGCCTCCTGGAATTCCGCATCTCGCCAGATGTTTCACCGACGCTAAGCAACACCAGTGCCAACTTGGTCTGGTTTAAGAGTGCCAAGTGGGTCCTCCAAACTGTCACCCAGAAAAGTGGCTTGTGAGTTTTGTTTCCCAGGGAAAAAGCCTGTACAATGATTCAGGGTCCTGCGGACTTAAATTGCCAGGTGCCTTTGGGAATTCGCCGTCTTGCAAAATGCCTCCCAGACGCAAGGTGGCACCAGTGTCAACTTGGTCTGGTTTAAGAGTTCCAAGTGGGTCCTCCAAACTGACACCCAGAACAGTGGCTTCTGAATTTTGTTTTCCAGGGAAAAAGCCTGTAGAATGGTTTTGGGTCCTGCGGCCTTAAATTGCCGGGTGCCTCCTGGAATTCCGCCTCTCGCAGGATGCCTCCCAGACGCAAGGTGGCACCACTGCCAATTTGGTCTGCTTTGAGAGTGTCAAGTGGGTCCTGAAAACTGACACCCAGAACAGTGGCTTCTGAATTTTGTTTTCCAGGGAAAAAGCCTGTAGAATGGTTTTGGGGCCTGAGGCCTTAAATTGCCGGGTGACTCCTGGAATTCGGCCTCTCGCAGGATGCCTCCCTGACGCAAAATGACACCATTTCCACCTTGGTCTGGTTTGAGAGTGCCAAGTGGGTCCTGAAAAATGACACCCAGAACAGTGGCTTGTGAGTTTTTTTTCCCAGGGAAAAAGCCTGTACAATGGTTCAGGGTCCTGCGGCCTTAAATTGCCGGGGGCCTCCTGGAATTCGGCGTCTTGCAAGATGCCTCCCAGACGCAAGGTGGCACCAGTGCAAACTTGGTCTGGTTTGAGAGTGCCAAGTGGGTCCTGTAAACTGACACCCAGAACAGTGGCTTCTGAATTTTTTTTCCCAGGGAAAAAGCCTGTAGAATGGTTTTGGGTCCTGCGGCCTTAAATTGCCGGGTGCCTCCTGGAATTGCACCTCTCGCAGGATGCCTCCCAGACGCAAGGTGGCACCAGTGCCAACTTGGTCTGGTTTGAGAGTGCCAAGTGGGTCCTGAAAACTGACACCCAGAACAGTGGCTTGTGAGTTTTGTTTCCCAGGGAAAAAGCCTGTACAATGGTTCAGGGTCCTGCGGCCTTAAATTGCGGGGCGCCTCCTGGAATTCCGCATCACGCCAGATGTTTCCCAGACGCTAAGCAACACCAGTGCCAACTTGGTCTGCTTTGAGAGTGTCAAGTGGGTCCTGAAAAATGACACCCAGAACAGTGGCTTATGAGTTTTGTTTCCCAGGGAAAAAGCCTGTAGAATGATTCAGGGTCCTGCGGCCTTAAATTGCCGGGTGCCTCCTTGAATTCCGCCTCTCGCAGGATGCCTCCCAGACGCAAGGTGGCACCAGTGCCAACTTGGTCTGGTTTGAGAGTGCCAGGTGGCTCCTGCAAACTGACACCCAGAACAGTGGCTTGTGAGTTTTCTTTCCCAGGGAAAAAGCCTGTAAAATGGTTTAGGTTAATGTTGCCTTTAATAGCCGGGTGCCACCTGGAGATCCGCCTCTCTCAGGATGCCTCCCAGACGCAAGGTGGCACCAGTGCCAACTTGGTCTGCTTTGAGAGTGTCAAGTGGGTCCTCCAAACTGACACCCAGAACAGTGGCTTGTGAGTTTTGTTTCCCAAGGAAAAAGCCTGTACAATGGTTCAGGATCCTGCGGCCTTAAATTGCCGGGTGCCTCCGGGAATTCGGCCTCTCGCAGGTTGCCTCCCAGACGCAAGGTGGCACCAGGGCCAACTTGGTCTGGTTTGAGAGTGCCAGGTGGCTCCTTCAAACTGACACCCAGAACAGTGGCTTGTGAGTTTTGTTTCCCAGGGAAAAAGCCTGTACAATGGTTCAGGGTCCTGCGGCCTTAAATTGCCGGGTGCCTTCGGGAATTCTGCATCTCGCCAGATGTTTCACAGACGCTAAGCAACACCAGTGCCAACTTGGTCTGGTTTAAGAGTGCCAAGTGTGTCCTGAAAACTGTCACCCAGAACAGTGGCTTGTGAGTTTTGTTTCCCAGGGAAAAAGCCTGTACAATGATTCAGGGTCCTGCGGACTTAAATTGCCAGGTGCCTTTGGGAATTCGCCGTCTTGCAAAATGCCTCCCAGACGCAAGGTGGCACCAGTGCCAACTTGGTCTGGTTTAAGAGTTCCAAGTGGGTCCTCCAAACTGACACCCAGAACAGTGGCTTCTGAATTTTGTTTTCCAGGGAAAAAGCCTGTAGAATGGTTTTGGGTCCTGCGGCCTTAAATTGCCGGGTGCCTCCTGGAATTCCGCCTCTCGCAGGATGCCTCCCAGACGCAAGGGGGCACCAGTGCCAACTTGGTCTGCTTTGAGAGTGTCAAGTGGGTCCTGAAAACTGACACCCAGAACAGTGGCTTCTGAATTTTGTTTTCCAGGGAAAAAGCCTTTGAATGGTTTTGGGGCCTGAGGCCTTAAATTGCCGGGTGCCTGCTGGAATTCGGCCTCTCGCAGGATGCCTCCCTGACGCAAAATGACACCATTTCCACCTTGGTCTGGTTTGAGAGTGCCAAGTGGGTCCTGAAAAATGACACCCAGAACAGTGGCTTGTGAGTTTTGTTTCCCAGGGAAAAAGCCTGTACAATGGTTCAGGGTCCTGCGGCCTTAAATTGCCGGGTGCCTCCTGGAATTCGGCCACTCGCAGGATGCCTCCCAGACGCAAGGTGGCACCAGTGCCAACTTGGTCTTGTTTGAGAGTGTCAAGTGGGTCCTGCAAACTGACACCCAGAACAGTGGCTTGTGATTTTTGTTTCCTAGGGAAAAAGCCTGTACAATGGTTCAGGGTCCTGCGGCCTTAAATTGCCGGATGCCTCCTGGAATTCCGAATCTCGCCAGATGTTTCCCAGGCGCTAAGCAATACCAGCGCCAACTTGGTCTGGTTTGAGAGTGCCAGGTGGCTCCTGCAAACTGACACCCAGAACAGTGGCTTGTGAGTTTTGTTTCCCAGGGAAAAAGCCTGTACAATGGTTCAGGGTCCTGCGGCCTTAAATTGCCGGGTGCCTCCTGGAATTGCACCTCTCGCAGGATGCCTCCCAGATGCAAGGTGGCACCAGTGCCAACCTGGTCTGGTTTGAGAGTGCCAGGTGGCTCCTGCAAACTGACACCCAGAACAGTGGCTTGTGAGTTTTGTTTCCCAGGGAAAAAGGCTGTACAATGGTTCAGGGTCCTGTACAATGGTTCAGGGTCCTGCGGCCTTAAATTGCCGGGTGCCTTCTGGAATTCGGCGTCTTGCAAGATGCCTCCCAGACGCAAGGTGGCACCAGTGCCAACATGGTCTGCTTTGAGAGTGTCAAGTGGGTCCTGCAAACTGACAACCAGAACAGTGGCTTGTGAGTTTTGTTTCCCAGGGAAAAAGCCTGTACAATGGTTCAGGGTCCTGTACAATGGTTCAGGGTCCTGCGGCCTTAAATTGCCGGGTGCCTTCTGGAATTCGGCGTCTTGCAAGATGCCTCCCAGACGCAAGGTGGCACCAGTGCCAACTTGGTCTGGTTTGAGAGTGCCAAGTGGGTCCTGCAAACTGACACCCAGAACAGTGGCTTCTGAATTTTGTTTTCCCGGGAAAAAGCCTGTAGAATGGTTTTGGGTCGTGCGGCCTTAAGTTGCCGGGTGCCTCCTGGAATTCCGCCTCTCGCAGGATGCCTCCCAGACGCAAGGTGGCACCAGTGCCAACTTGGTGTGGTTTGAGAGTGCCAGGTGGCTCCTGCAAACTGACACCCAGAACAGTGGCTTGTGAGTTTTCTTTCCCAGGGAAAAAGCCTGTAAAATGGTTTAGGTTAATGTCGCCTTTAATAGCCGGGTGCCACCTGGAGATCCGCCTCTCTCAGGATGCCTCCCAGACGCAAGGTGGCACCAGTGCCAACTTGGTCTGCTTTGAGAGTGTCAAGTGGGTCCTGAAAACTGACACCCAGAACAGTGGCTTGTGAGTTTTGTTTCCCAAGGAAAAAGCCTGTACAATGGTTCAGGATCCTGCGGCCTTAAATTGCCGGGTGCCTCCTGGAATTCGGCCTCTCGCAGGTTGCCTCCCAGACGCAAGGTGGCACCAGGGCCAACTTGGTCTGGTTTGAGAGTGCCAGGTGGCTCCTTCAAACTGACACCCAGAACAGTGGCTTGTGAGTTTTGTTTCCCAGGGAAAAAGCCTGTACAATGGTTCAGGGTCCTGCGGCGTTAAATTGCCGGGTGCCTCCTGGAATTCCGCATCTCGCCAGATGTTTCACCGACGCTAAGCAACACCAGTGCCAACTTGGTCTGGTTTGAGAGTGCCAAGTGGGTCCTCCAAACTGTCACCCAGAAAAGTGGCTTGTGAGTTTTGTTTCCCAGGGAAAAAGCCTGTACAATGATTCAGGGTCCTGCGGACTTAAATTGCCAGGTGCCTTTGGGAATTCGCCGTCTTGCAAAATGCCTCCCAGACGCAAGGTGGCACCAGTGTCAACTTGGTCTGGTTTAAGAGTTCCAAGTGGGTCCTCCAAACTGACACCCAGAACAGTGGCTTCTGAATTTTGTTTTCCAGGGAAAAAGCCTGTAGAATGGTTTTGGGTCCTGCGGCCTTAAATTGCCGGGTGCCTCCTGGAATTCCGCCTCTCGCAGGATGCCTCCCAGACGCAAGGTGGCACCACTGCCAATTTGGTCTGCTTTGAGAGTGTCAAGTGGGTCCTGAAAACTGACACCCAGAACAGTGGCTTCTGAATTTTGTTTTCCAGGGAAAAAGCCTGTAGAATGGTTTTGGGGCCTGAGGCCTTAAATTGCCGGGTGACTCCTGGAATTCGGCCTCTCGCAGGATGCCTCCCTGACGCAAAATGACACCATTTCCACCTTGGTCTGGTTTGAGAGTGCCAAGTGGGTCCTGAAAAATGACACCCAGAACAGTGGCTTGTGAGTTTTTTTTCCCAGGGAAAAAGCCTGTACAATGATTCAGGGTCCTGCGGACTTAAATTGCCAGGTGCCTTTGGGAATTCGCCGTCTTGTAAAATGCCTCCCAGACGCAAGGTGGCACCAGTGCCAACTTGGTCTGGTTTAAGAGTTCCAAGTGGGTCCTGCAAACTGACACCCAGAACAGTGGCTTCTGAATTTTGTTTTCCAGGGAAAAAGCATGTAGAATGGTTTTGGGTCCTGCGGCCTTAAATTGCCGGGTGCCTCCTGGAATTCCGCCTCCCGCAGTATGCCTCCCAGACGGAAGGTGGCACCAGTGCCAACTTGGTCTGGTTTGAGAGTGCCAAGTGGGTCCTGAAAACTGACACCCAGAACAGTGGCTTCTGAATTTTGTTTTCCAGGGAAAAAGCCTGTAGAATGGTTTAGGGGCCTGAGGCCTTAAATTGCCGGGTGCCTGCTGGAATTCGGCCTCTCGCAGGATGCCTCCCAGACACAAGGTGGCACCAGTGCAAACTTTGTCTGGTTTAAGAGTGCCAGGTGGCTCCTGCAAACTGACACCCAGAACAGTGGCTTGTGAGTTTTGTTTCCCAGGGAAAAAGCCTGTACAATGGTTCAGGGTCCTGCGGCCTTAAATTGCCGGGTGCCTCCTGGAATTCGGCGTCTTGAAAGATGCCTCCCAGACGCAAGGTGGCACCAGTGCCAACTTGGTCTTGTTTGAGAGTGTCAAGTGGGTCCTGCAAACTGACACCCAGAACAGTGGCTTGTGATTTTTGTTTCCCAGGGAAAAAGCCTGTACAATGGTTTTGGGTCCTGCGGCCTTAAATTGCCGGATGCCTCCTGGAATTCCGAATCTCGCCAGATGCCTCCCAGGCGCTAAGCAATACCAATGCCAACTTGGTCTGGTTTGAGAGTGCCAGGTGGCTCCTGCAAACTGACACCCAGAACAGTGGCTTGTGAGTTTTGTTTCCCAGGTGAAAAGCCTGTACAATGGTTCAGGGGCCTGAGGCCTTAAATTGCCGGGTGCCTCCTGGAATTCGGACTCTCGCAGGGTGCCTCCCAGACGCAAAATGACACCATTTCCAACTTGGTCTGGTTTGAGAGTGTCAAGTGGGTCCTGAAAACTGACACCCAGAACAGTGGCTTGTGAGTTTTGTTTCCCAGGGAAAAAGCCTGTACAATGGTTCAGGGTCCTGCGGCCTTAAATTGCCGGGTGCCTCCTGGAATTGCACCTCTCGCAGGATATCTCCCAGACGCAAGGTGGCACCAGTGCCAACTTGGTCTGGTTTGAGAGTGCCAGGTGGCTCCTGCAAACTGACACCCAGAACAGTGGCTTGTGAGTTTTCTTTCCCAGGGAAAAAGCCTGTAAAATGGTTTAGGTTAATTTCGCCATTAATAGCCGGGTGCCACCTGGAGATCCGCCTCTCTCAGGATGCCTCCCAGACGCAAGGTGGCACCAGTGCCAACTTGGTCTGCTTTGAGAGTGTCAAGTGGGTCCTGAAAACTGACACCCAGAACAGTGGCTTGTGAGTTTTGTTTCCCAGGGAAAAAGCCTGTACAATGGTTCAGGGTCCTGCGGACTTAAATTGCCGGGTGCCTCCTGGAATTCCGCCTGTCGCAGGATGCCTCCCAGACGCAAGGTGGCACCAGTGCCAACTTGGTCTGCTTTGAGAGTGCCAAGTGGGTCCTGAAAACTGACACCCAGGACAGTGGCTTCTGAATTTTGTTTTCCCAGGGAAAAAGCCTGTAGAATGGTTTTGGGTCCTGCGGCCTTAAATTGCCGGGTGCCTCCTGGAATTCCGCCTCTCGCAGGATGCCTCCCAGACGCAAGGTGGCACCAGTTCCAACTTGGTCTGGTTTGAGAGTGCCAAGTGGGTCCTGAAAACTGACGCCCAGAACAGTGGCTTGTGAGTTTTATTTCCCAGGGGAAAAGCCTGTACAATGGTTCAGGGTCCTGAGGCCTTAAATTGCCGGGTGCCTCCTGGAATTCGGACTCTCGCAGGGTGCCTCCCAGACGCAAAATGACACCATTTCCAACTTGGTCTGGTTTGAGAGTGCCAAGTGGGTCC
The DNA here is from genome assembly GCF_963513975.1 of Fringilla coelebs. Lineage (NCBI taxonomy): Eukaryota > Metazoa > Chordata > Aves > Passeriformes > Fringillidae > Fringilla > Fringilla coelebs. Next base: position 633,685 of record NW_028167527.1, read on the forward strand.
TGAAAACTGACACCCAGAACAGTGGCTTGTGAGTTTTGTTTCCCAGGGTAAAAGCCTGTACAATGGTTCAGGGTCCTGCGGCCTTAAATTGCCGGGTGACTCCTGGAATTCGGCCTCTCGCAGGATGCCTCCCAGATGCAAGGTGGCAACAGTTCCAACTTGGTCTGGTTTAAGAGTGCCAAGTGGGTCCTGAAAACTGACACCCAGAAGAGTGACTTGTGAGTTTTGTTTCCCAAGGAAAAAGCCTGTACAATGGTTCAGGGTCCTGCGGCCTTAAATTGCTGGGTGCCTCCTGGAATTCGGCCTCTCGCAGGATGCCTCCCAGACGCAAAATGGCACCAGTGCCAACTTGGTCTGGTTTAAGAGTGTCAAGTGGGTCCTGAAAACTGACACCCAGAACAGTGGCTTGTGAGTTTTGTTTCCCAGGGAAAAAACCTGTACAATGGTTCAGGGTCCTGCGGCCTTAAATTGCCGGGTGCCTCCTGGAATTCGGCCTCTCGCAGGATGCCTCCCAGACACAAGGTGGCACCAGTGCAAACTTTGTCTGGTTTAAGAGTGCCAGGTGGCTCCTGCAAAATGACACCCAGAACAGTGGCTTGTGAGTTTTGTTTCCTAGGGAAAAAGCCTGTACAATGGTTCAGGGTCCTGCGGCCTTAAATTGCCGGGTGCCTCCTGGAATTGCACCTCTCGCAGGATATCTCCCAGACGCAAGGTGGCACCAGTGCCAACTTTGTCTGGTTTGAGAGTGCCAGGTGACTCCTGCAAACTGACACCCAGAACAGTGGCTTGTGAGTTTTGTTTCCCAGGGAAAAAGCCTGTACAATGGTTCAGGGTCCTGAGGCCTTAAATTGCCGGGTGCCTCCTGGAATTCGGCGTCTTGCAAGATGCCTCCCAGACGCAAGGTGGCACCAGTGCCAACTTGGTCTGTTTTGAGAGTGCCAAGTGGGTCCTGAAAACTGACACGCAGGACAGTGGCTTCTGAATTTTTTTTCCAGGGAAAAAGCCTGTAGAATGGTTTTGGGTCCTGCGGCCTTAAATTGCCGGGTGCCTCCTGGAATTCCGCCTCTCGCAGGATGCCTCCCAGACGCTAAGTGGCACCAGTGCCAACTTGGTCTGGTTTCAGAGTGCAAAGTGGGTCCTGAAAACTGACACGCAGAACAGTGGCTTGTGAGTTTTGTTTCCCAGGGAAAAATTATGTAAAATGGTTCAGGGGCCTGAGGCCATAAGTTGCCGGGTGCCTCCTGGACATCCGCCTCTCACAGGATGCCTCCCAGGCACAACATGACACCAGTGCCAACTTGGTCTGGTTTAAGAGTGCCAAGTGGGTCCTGAAAACTGACACCCAGAACAGTGGCTTGTGAGTTTTGTTTCCCAGGGAAAAAGGCTGTACAATGGTTCAGGGGCCTGCGGCCTTAAATTGCCGGGTGCCTCCTGGAATTCGACCTCTCGCAGGATGTCTCCCAGAAACAAGGTGGCACCAGTGCCAACTTTGTCTGGTTTGAGAGTGCCAGGTGGCTCCTGCAAACAGACACCCAGAAAAGTGGCTTGTGAGTTTTGTTTCCCAGGGAAAAAGCCTGTACAATTGTTCAGGGTCCTGCGGCCTTAAATTGCCGGGTGCCTCCTGGAATTGCACCACTCGCAGGATATCTCCCAGACGCAAGGTGGCACCAGTGCCAACTTGGTCTGGTTTGAGAGTGCCAGGTGGCTCCTGCAAACTGACACCCAGAACAGTGGCTTGTGAGTTTTGTTTCCCAGGGAAAAAGCCTGTAAAATGGTTTAGGTAATGCCGCCTTTAATAGCCGGGTGCCACCTGGAGATCCGCCTCTCGCAGGATGCCTCCCAGACGCAAGGTGGCACCAGTGCCAACTTGGTCTGCTTTGAGAGTGTCAAGTGGATCCTGAAAACTGACACCCAGAACAGTGGCTTGTGAGTTTTGTTTCCCAGGGAAAAAGCCTGTACAATGGTTCAGGGTCCTGCGGCCTTAAATTGCCGGGTGCCTCCTGGAATTCCGCCTCTCGCAGGATGCCTCCCAGACGCAAGGTGGCACCAGTGCCAACTTGGTCTGGTTTGAGAGTGCCAGGTGGCTCCTGCAAACTGACACCCAGAACAGTGGCTTGTGAGTTTTCTTTCCCAGGGAAAAAGCCTGTACAATGGTTTAGGTTAATGTTGCCTTTAATAGCCGAGTGCCACCTGGAGATCCGCCTCTCTCAGGATGCCTCCCAGACGCAAGGTGGCACCAGTGCCAACTTGGTCTTCTTTGAGAGTGTCAAGTGGGTCCTCCAAACTGACACCCAGAACAGTGGCTTGTGAGTTTTCTTTCCCAGGGAAAAAGCCTGTAAAATGGTTTAGGTTAATGTTGCCTTAAATTGCCGGGTGACTCCTGGAATTCGGCCTCTCGCAGGATGCCTCCCAGATGCAAGGTGGCAACAGTTCCAACTTGGTCTGGTTTAAGAGTGCCAAGTGGGTCCTGAAAACTGACACCCAGAACAGTGACTTGTGAGTTTTGTTTCCCAAGGAAAAAGCCTGTACAATGGTTCAGGGTCCTGCGGCCTTAAATTGCCGGGTGCCTCCTGGAATTCGGCCTCTCGCAGGATGCCTCCCAGACGCAAAATGGTCCAGTGCCAACTTGGTCTGGTTTAAGTGTGCCAAGTGGGTCCTGAAAACTGACACCCAGAAAAGTGGCTTGTGAGTTTTGTTTCCCAGGGAAAAAGCCTGTACAATGGTTCAGGGGCCTGCGGCCTTAAATTGCCGGGTGCCTCCTGGAATTTGGCCTCTCACAGGATGCCTCCAAGGCGCAACATGACACCAGTGCCAACTTGGTCTGGTTTGAGAGTGCCAAGTGGCTCCTGCAAACGGACACCCAGAACAGTGGCTTGTGAGTTTTGTTTCCCAGGGAAAAAGCCTGTACAATGGTTCAGGGTCCTGTACAATGGTTCAGGGTCCTGCGGCCTTAAATTGCCGGGTGCCTTCTGGAATTCGGCTTCTTGCAAGATGCCTCCCAGACGCAAGGTGGCACCAGTGCCAACTTGGTCTGGTTTGAGAGTGCCAGGTGGCTCCTGCAAACTGACACCCAGAACAGTGGCTTGTGAGTTTTCTTTCCCAGGGAAAAAGCCTGTAAAATGGTTTAGGTTAATTTTGCCATTAATAGCCGGGTGCCACCTGGAGATCCGCCTCTCTCAGGATGCCTCCCAGACGCAAGGTGGCACCAGTGCCAACTTGGTCTGCTTTGAGAGTGTCAAGTGGGTCCTGAAAACTGACACCCAGAACAGTGGCTTGTGAGTTTTGTTTCCCAAGGAAAAAGCCTGTACAATGGTTCAGGGTCCTGCGGACTTAAATTGCCGGGTGCCTCCTGGAATTCCGCCTCTCGCAGGATGCCTCCCAGACGCAAGGTGGCACCAGTGCCAACTTGGTCTGCTTTGAGAGTGCCAAGTGGGTCCTGAAAACTGACACCCAGGACAGTGGCTTCTGAATTTTGTTTTCCCAGGGAAAAAGCCTGTAGAATGGTTTTGGGTCCTGCGGCCTTAAATTGCCGGGTGCCTCCTGGAATTGCGCCTCTCGCAGGATGCCTCCCAGACGCAAGGTGGCACCAGTTCCAACTTGGTCTGGTTTGAGAGTGCCAAGTGGGTCCTGAAAACTGACGCCCAGAACAGTGGCTTGTGAGTTTTATTTCCCAGGGGAAAAGCCTGTACAATGGTTCAGGGGCCTGAGGCCTTAAATTGCCGGGTGCCTCCTGGAATTCGGACTCTCGCAGGGTGCCTCCCAGACGCAAAATGACACCATTTCCAACTTGGTCTGGTTTGAGAGTGCCAAGTGGGTCCTCCAAACTGACACCCAGAACAGTGGCTTGTGAGTTTTCTTTCCCAGGGAAAAAGCCTGTAAAATGGTTTAGGTTAATGTTGCCTTAAATTGCCGGGTGACTCCTGGAATTCGGCCTCTCGCAGGATGCCTCCCAGATGCAAGGTGGCAACAGTTCCAACTAGGTCTGGTTTAAGAGTGCCAAGTGGGTCCTGAAAACTCACACCCAGAACAGTGACTTGTGAGTTTTGTTTCCCAAGGAAAAAGCCTGTACAATGGTTCAGGGTCCTGCGGCCTTAAATTGCCGGGTGCCTCCTGGAATTCGGCCTCTCGCAGGATGCCTCCCAGACGCAAAATGGCGCCAGTGCCAACTTGGTCTGGTTTAAGTGTGCCAAGTGGGTCCTGAAAACTGACACCCAGAAAAGTGGCTTGTGAGTTTTGTTTCCCAGGGAAAAAGCCTGTACAATGGTTCAGGGGCCTGCGGCCTTAAATTGCCGGGTGCCTCCTGGAATTTGGCCTCTCACAGGATGCCTCCAAGGCGCAACATGACACCAGTGCCAACTTGGTCTGGTTTGAGAGTGCCAAGTGGCTCCTGCAAACGGACACCCAGAACAGTGGCTTGTGAGTTTTGTTTCCCAGGGAAAAAGCCTGTACAATGGTTCAGGGTCCTGTACAATGGTTCAGGGTCCTGCGGCCTTAAATTGCCGGGTGCCTTCTGGAATTCGGCTTCTTTCAAGATGCCTCCCAGACGCAAGGTGGCACCAGTGCCAACTTGGTCTGGTTTGAGAGTGCCAGGTGGCTCCTGCAAACTGACACCCAGAACAGTGGCTTGTGAGTTTTCTTTCCCAGGGAAAAAGCCTGTAAAATGGTTTAGGTTAATTTCGCCATTAATAGCCGGGTGCCACCTGGAGATCCGCCTCTCTCAGGATGCCTCCCAGACGCAAGGTGGCACCAGTGCCAACTTGGTCTGCTTTGAGAGTGTCAAGTGGGTCCTGAAAACTGACACCCAGAACAGTGGCTTGTGAGTTTTGTTTCCCAGGGAAAAAGCCTGTACAATGGTTCAGGGTCCTGCGGACTTAAATTGCCGGGTGCCTCCTGGAATTCCGCCTGTCGCAGGATGCCTCCCAGACGCAAGGTGGCACCAGTGCCAACTTGGTCTGCTTTGAGAGTGCCAAGTGGGTCCTGAAAACTGACACCCAGGACAGTGGCTTCTGAATTTTGTTTTCCCAGGGAAAAAGCCTGTAGAATGGTTTTGGGTCCTGCGGCCTTAAATTGCCGGGTGCCTCCTGGAATTCCGCCTCTCGCAGGATGCCTCCCAGACGCAAGGTGGCACCAGTTCCAACTTGGTCTGGTTTGAGAGTGCCAAGTGGGTCCTGAAAACTGACGCCCAGAACAGTGGCTTGTGAGTTTTATTTCCCAGGGGAAAAGCCTGTACAATGGTTCAGGGGCCTGAGGCCTTAAATTGCCGGGTGCCTCCTGGAATTCGGACTCTCGCAGGGTGCCTCCCAGACGCAAAATGACACCATTTCCAACTTGGTCTGGTTTGAGAGTGCCAAGTGGGTCCTGAAAACTGACACCCAGAACAGTGGCTTGTGAGTTTTGTTTCCCAGGGTAAAAGCCTGTACAATGGTTCAGGGTCCTGCGGCCTTAAATTGCCGGGTGACTCCTGGAATTCGGCCTCTCGCAGGATGCCTCCCAGATGCAAGGTGGCAACAGTTCCAACTTGGTCTGGTTTAAGAGTGCCAAGTGGGTCCTGAAAACTGACACCCAGAAGAGTGACTTGTGAGTTTTGTTTCCCAAGGAAAAAGCCTGTACAATGGTTCAGGGTCCTGCGGCCTTAAATTGCTGGGTGCCTCCTGGAATTCGGCCTCTCGCAGGATGCCTCCCAGACGCAAAATGGCACCAGTGCCAACTTGGTCTGGTTTAAGAGTGTCAAGTGGGTCCTGAAAACTGACACCCAGAACAGTGGCTTGTGAGTTTTGTTTCCCAGGGAAAAAACCTGTACAATGGTTCAGGGTCCTGCGGCCTTAAATTGCCGGGTGCCTCCTGGAATTCGGCCTCTCGCAGGATGCCTCCCAGACACAAGGTGGCACCAGTGCAAACTTTGTCTGGTTTAAGAGTGCCAGGTGGCTCCTGCAAACTGACACCCAGAACAGTGGCTTGTGAGTTTTGTTTCCTAGGGAAAAAGCCTGTACAATGGTTCAGGGTCCTGCGGCCTTAAATTGCCGGGTGCCTCCTGGAATTGCACCTCTCGCAGGATATCTCCCAGACGCAAGGTGGCACCAGTGCCAACTTGGTCTGGTTTGAGAGTGCCAGGTGACTCCTGCAAACTGACACCCAGAACAGTGGCTTGTGAGTTTTGTTTCCCAGGGAAAAAGCCTGTACAATGGTTCAGGGTCCTGAGGCCTTAAATTGCCGGGTGCCTCCTGGAATTCGGCGTCTTGCAAGATGCCTCCCAGACGCAAGGTGGCACCAGTGCCAACTTGGTCTGTTTTGAGAGTGCCAAGTGGGTCCTGAAAACTGACACGCAGGACAGTGGCTTCTGAATTTTTTTTCCAGGGAAAAAGCCTGTAGAATGGTTTTGGGTCCTGCGGCCTTAAATTGCCGGGTGCCTCCTGGAATTCCGCCTCTCGCAGGATGCCTCCCAGACGCTAAGTGGCACCAGTGCCAACTTGGTCTGGTTTGAGAGTGCAAAGTGGGTCCTGAAAACTGACACGCAGAACAGTTGCTTGTGAGTTTTGTTTCCCAGGGAAAAATTATGTAAAATGGTTCAGGGGCCTGAGGCCATAAGTTGCCGGGTGCCTCCTGGACATCCGCCTCTCACAGGATGCCTCCCAGGCACAAAATGACACCAGTGCCAACTTGGTCTGGTTTAAGAGTGCCAAGTGGGTCCTGAAAACTGACACCCAGAACAGTGGCTTGTGAGTTTTGTTTCCCAGGGAAAAAGGCTGTACAATGGTTCAGGGGCCTGCGGCCTTAAATTGCCGGGTGCCTCCTGGAATTCGACCTCTCGCAGGATGCCTCCCAGAAACAAGGTGGCACCAGTGCCAACTTTGTCTGGTTTGAGAGTGCCAGGTGGCTCCTGCAAACAGACACCCAGAAAAGTGGCTTGTGAGTTTTGTTTCCCAGGGAAAAAGCCTGTACAATTGTTCAGGGTCCTGCGGCCTTAAATTGCCGGGTGTCTCCTGGAATTGCACCTCTCGCAGGATATCTCCCAGACGAAAGGTGGCACCAGTGCCAACTTGGTCTGGTTTGAGAGTGCCAGGTGGCTCCTGCAAACTGACACCCAGAACAGTGGCTTGTGAGTTTTGTTTCCCAGGGAAAAAGCCTGTAAAATGGTTTAGGTAATGCCGCCTTTAATAGCCGGGTGCCACCTGGAGATCCGCCTCTCGCAGGATGCCTCCCAGACGCAAGGTGGCACCAGTGCCAACTTGGTCTGCTTTGGAAGTGTCAAGTGGATCCTGAAAAATGACACCCAGAACAGTGGCTTGTGAGTTTTGTTTCCCAGGGGAAAAGCCTGTAGAATGGTTCCGGGGCCTGAGGCCTTAAATTGCCGGGTGCCTCCTGGAATTCGGCGTATTGCAGGATGCCTCCCAGACGCAAGGTGGCACCAGTGCAAACTTGGTCTGGTTTGAGAGTGCCAAGTGGGTCCTGTAAACTGACACCCAGAACAGTGGCTTCTGAATTTTTTTTCCCAGGGAAATAGCCTGTAGAATGGTTTTGGGTCCTGCGGCCTTAAATTGCCGGGTGCCTCCTGGAATTGCACCTCTCGCAGGATGCCTCCCAGACGCAAGGTGGCACCAGTGCCAACTTGGTCTGGTTTGAGAGTGCCAAGTGGGTCCTGAAAACTGACACCCAGAACAGTGGCTTGTGAGTTTTGTTTCCCAGGGAAAAAGCCTGTACAATGGTTCAGGGTCCTGCGGCCTTAAATTGCGGGGCGCCTCCTGGAATTCCGCATCACGCCAGATGTTTCCCAGACGCTAAGCAACACCAGTGCCAACTTGGTCTGCTTTGAGAGTGTCAAGTGGGTCCTGAAAAATGACACCCAGAACAGTGGCTTATGAGTTTTGTTTCCCAGGGAAAAAGCCTGTAGAATGGTTCAGGGTCCTGCGGCCTTAAATTGCCGGGTGCCTCCTTGAATTCCGCCTCTCGCAGGATGCCTCCCAGACGCAAGGTGGCACCAGTGCCAACTTGGTCTGGTTTGAGAGTGCCAGGTGGCTCCTGCAAACTGACACCCAGAACAGTGGCTTGTGAGTTTTCTTTCCCAGGGAAAAAGCCTGTAAAATGGTTTAGGTTAATGTTGCCTTTAATAGCCGGGTGCCACCTGGAGATCCGCCTCTCTCAGGATGCCTCCCAGACGCAAGGTGGCACCAGTGCCAACTTGGTCTGCTTTGAGAGTGTCAAGTGGGTCCTCCAAACTGACACCCAGAACAGTGGCTTGTGAGTTTTGTTTCCCAAGGAAAAAGCCTGTACAATGGTTCAGGGTCCTGCGGCCTTAAATTGCCGGGTGCCTTCGGGAATTCTGCATCTCGCCAGATGTTTCACAGACGCTAAGCAACACCAGTGCCAACTTGGTCTGGTTTAAGAGTGCCAAGTGTGTCCTGAAAACTGTCACCCAGAACAGTGGCTTGTGAGTTTTGTTTCCCAGGGAAAAAGCCTGTACAATGATTCAGGGTCCTGCGGACTTAAATTGCCAGGTGCCTTTGGGAATTCGCCGTCTTGCAAAATGCCTCCCAGACGCAAGGTGGCACCAGTGCCAACTTGGTCTGGTTTAAGAGTTCCAAGTGGGTCCTCCAAACTGACACCCAGAACAGTGGCTTCTGAATTTTGTTTTCCAGGGAAAAAGCCTGTAGAATGGTTTTGGGTCCTGCGGCCTTAAATTGCCGGGTGCCTCCTGGAATTCCGCCTCTCGCAGGATGCCTCCCAGACGCAAGGGGGCACCACTGCCAACTTGGTCTGCTTTGAGAGTGTCAAGTGGGTCCTGAAAACTGACACCCAGAACAGTGGCTTCTGAATTTTGTTTTCCAGGGAAAAAGCCTGTAGAATGGTTTTGGGGCCTGAGGCCTTAAATTGCCGGGTGCCTGCTGGAATTCGGCCTCTCGCAGGATGCCTCCCTGACGCAAAATGACACCATTTCCACCTTGGTCTGGTTTGAGAGTGCCAAGTGGGTCCTGAAAAATGACACCCAGAACAGTGGCTTGTGAGTTTTGTTTCCCAGGGAAAAAGCCTGTACAATGGTTCAGGGTCCTGCAGCCTTAAATTGCCGGGTGCCTCCTGGAATTCGGCCACTCGCAGGATGCCTCCCAGACGCAAGGTGGCACCAGTGCCAACTTGGTCTTGTTTGAGAGTGTCAAGTGGGTCCTGCAAACTGACACCCAGAACAGTGGCTTGTGATTTTTGTTTCCTAGGGAAAAAGCCTGTACAATGGTTCAGGGTCCTGCGGCCTTAAATTGCCGGATGCCTCCTGGAATTCCGAATCTCGCCAGATGTTTCCCAGGCGCTAAGCAATACCAGCGCCAACTTGGTCTGGTTTGAGAGTGCCAGGTGGCTCCTGCAAACTGACACCCAGAACAGTGGCTTGTGAGTTTTGTTTCCCAGGGAAAAAGCCTGTACAATGGTTCAGGGTCCTGCGGCCTTAAATTGCCGGGTGCCTCCTGGAATTGCACCTCTCGCAGGATGCCTCCCAGTAGCAAGGTGGCACCAGTGCCAACTTGGTCTGGTTTGAGAGTGCCAGGTGGCTCCTGCAAACTGACACCCAGAACAGTGGCTTGTGAGTTTTGTTTCCCAGGGAAAAAGGCTGTACAATGGTTCAGGGGCCTGCGGCCTTAAATATCCGGGTGCCTCCTGGAATTCGGCGTCTTGCAAGATGCCTCCCAGACGCAAGGTGGCACCAGTGCCAACTTTGTCTGCTTTGAGAGTGCCAAGTGGGTCCTGAAAACTGACACCCAGGACAGTGGCATGTGAGTTTTGTTTCCCAGGGGAAAAGCCTGTACAATGGTTCAGGGTCCTGAGGCCTTAAATTGCCGGGTGCCTCCTGGAATTCGGACTCTCGCAGGATGCCTCCCAGATGCAAGGTGGCAACAGTTCCAACTTGGTCTGGTTTAAGAGTGCCAAGTGGGTCCTGAAAACAGACACCCAGAAAAGTGGCTTGTGAGTTTTGTTTCCCAGGGAAAAAGCCTGTACAATGGTTCAGGGGCCTGCGGCCTTAAATTGCCGGGTGCCTCCTGGAATTCGGCGTCTTGCAAGATGCCTCCCAGACGCAAGGTGGCACCAGTGCCAACATGGTCTGCTTTGAGAGAGTCAAGTGGGTCCTGCAAACTGACACCCAGAACAGTGGCTTGTGAGTTTTGTTTCCCAGGGAAAAAGCCTGTACAATGGTTCAGGGTCCTGTACAATGGTTCAGGGTCCTGCGGACTTAAATTGCCGGGTGCCTTCTGGAAATCGGCGTCTTGCAAGATGCCTCCCAGACGCAAGGTGGCACCAGTGCCAACATGGTCTGCTTTGAGAGTGTCAAGTGGGTCCTGCAAACTGACAACCAGAACAGTGGCTTGTGAGTTTTGTTTCCCAGGGAAAAAGCCTGTACAATGGTTCAGGGTCCTGTACAATGGTTCAGGGTCCTGCGGCCTTAAATTGCCGGGTGCCTTCTGGAATTCGGCGTCTTGCAAGATGCCTCCCAGACGCAAGGTGGCACCAGTGCCAACTTGGTCTGGTTTGAGAGTGCCAAGTGGGTCCTGCAAACTGACACCCAGAACAGTGGCTTCTGAATTTTGTTTTCCCGGGAAAAAGCCTGTAGAATGGTTTTGGGTCGTGCGGCCTTAAGTTGCCGGGTGCCTCCTGGAATTCCGCCTCTCGCAGGATGCCTCCCAGACGCAAGGTGGCACCAGTGCCAACTTGGTGTGGTTTGAGAGTGCCAGGTGGCTCCTGCAAACTGACACCCAGAACAGTGGCTTGTGAGTTTTCTTTCCCAGGGAAAAAGCCTGTAAAATGGTTTAGGTTAATGTCGCCTTTAATAGCCGGGTGCCACCTGGAGATCCGCCTCTCTCAGGATGCCTCCCAGACGCAAGGTGGCACCAGTGCCAACTTGGTCTGCTTTGAGAGTGTCAAGTGGGTCCTGAAAACTGACACCCAGAACAGTGGCTTGTGAGTTTTGTTTCCCAAGGAAAAAGCCTGTACAATGGTTCAGGATCCTGCGGCCTTAAATTGCCGGGTGCCTCCTGGAATTCGGCCTCTCGCAGGTTGCCTCCCAGACGCAAGGTGGCACCAGGGCCAACTTGGTCTGGTTTGAGAGTGCCAGGTGGCTCCTTCAAACTGACACCCAGAACAGTGGCTTGTGAGTTTTGTTTCCCAGGGAAAAAGCCTGTACAATGGTTCAGGGTCCTGCGGCGTTAAATTGCCGGGTGCCTCCTGGAATTCCGCATCTCGCCAGATGTTTCACCGACGCTAAGCAACACCAGTGCCAACTTGGTCTGGTTTAAGAGTGCCAAGTGGGTCCTCCAAACTGTCACCCAGAAAAGTGGCTTGTGAGTTTTGTTTCCCAGGGAAAAAGCCTGTACAATGATTCAGGGTCCTGCGGACTTAAATTGCCAGGTGCCTTTGGGAATTCGCCGTCTTGCAAAATGCCTCCCAGACGCAAGGTGGCACCAGTGTCAACTTGGTCTGGTTTAAGAGTTCCAAGTGGGTCCTCCAAACTGACACCCAGAACAGTGGCTTCTGAATTTTGTTTTCCAGGGAAAAAGCCTGTAGAATGGTTTTGGGTCCTGCGGCCTTAAATTGCCGGGTGCCTCCTGGAATTCCGCCTCTCGCAGGATGCCTCCCAGACGCAAGGTGGCACCACTGCCAACTTGGTCTGCTTTGAGAGTGTCAAGTGGGTCCTGAAAACTGACACCCAGAACAGTGGCTTCTGAATTTTGTTTTCCAGGGAAAAAGCCTGTAGAATGGTTTTGGGGCCTGAGGCCTTAAATTGCCGGGTGACTCCTGGAATTCGGCCTCTCGCAGGATGCCTCCCTGACGCAAAATGACACCATTTCCACCCTTGTCTGGTTTGAGAGTGCCAAGTGGGTCCTGAAAAATGACACCCAGAACAGTGGCTTGTGAGTTTTGTTTCCCAGGGAAAAAGCCTGTACAATGGTTCAGGGTCCTGCGGCCTTAAATTGCCGGGGGCCTCCTGGAATTCGGCGTCTTGCAAGATGCCTCCCAGACGCAAGGTGGCACCAGTGCCAACTTGGTCTTGTTTGAGAGTGTCAAGTGGGTCCTGCAAACTGACACCCAGAACAGTGGCTTGTGAGTTTTGTTTCCCAGGGAAAAAGCCTGTACAATGGTTCAGGGTCCTGCGGCCTTAAATTGCCGGGTGCCTCCTGGAATTCCGCATCTCGCCAGATGTTTCCCAGACGCTAAGCAACACCAGTGCCAACTTGGTCTGGTTTAAGAGTGCCAAGTGGGTCCTGAAAACTGTCACCCAGAAAAGTGGCTTGTGAGTTTTGTTTCCCAGGGAAAAAGCCTGTACAATGATTCAGGGTCCTGCGGACTTAAATTGCCAGGTGCCTTTGGGAATTCGCCGTCTTGCAAAATGCCTCCCAGACGCAAGGTGGCACCAGTGCCAACTTGGTCTGGTTTAAGAGTTCCAAGTGGGTCCTGCAAACTGACACCCAGAACAGTGGCTTCTGAATTTTGTTTTCCAGGGAAAAAGCATGTAGAATGGTTTTGGGTCCTGCGGCCTTAAATTGCCGGGTGCCTCCTGGAATTCCGCCTCCCGCAGTATGCCTCCCAGACGGAAGGTGGCACCAGTGCCAACTTGGTCTGGTTTGAGAGTGCCAAGTGGGTCCTGAAAACTGACACCCAGAACAGTGGCTTCTGAATTTTGTTTTCCAGGGAAAAAGCCTGTAGAATGGTTTTGGGGCCTGAGGCCTTAAATTGCCGGGTGCCTGCTGGAATTCGGCCTCTCGCAGGATGCCTCCCAGACACCATGTGGCACCAGTGCAAACTTTGTCTGGTTTAAGAGTGCCAGGTGGCTCCTGCAAACTGACACCCAGAACAGTGGCTTGTGAGTTTTGTTTCCCAGGGAAAAAGCCTGTACAATGGTTCAGGGTCCTGCGGCCTTAAATTGCCGGGTGCCTCCTGGAATTGCACCTCTCGCAGGATGACTCCCAGACGCAAGGTGGCACCAGTGCCAACTTGGTCTTGTTTGAGAGTGTCAAGTGGGTCCTGCAAACTGACACCCAGAACAGTGGCTTGTGATTTTTGTTTCCCAGGGAAAAAGCCTGTACAATGGTTCAGGGTCCTGCGGCCTTAAATTGCCGGATGCCTCCTGGAATTCCGAATCTCGCCAGATGCCTCCCAGGCGCTAAGCAATACCAATGCCAACTTGGTCTGGTTTGAGAGTGCCAAGTGGGTCCTGAAAACTGACACCCAGAACAGTGGCTTGTGAGTTTTGTTTCCCAGGGAAAAAGCCTGTACAATGGTTCAGGGTCCTGCGGCCTTAAATTGCCGGGTGCCTCCTGGAATTCCGCCTCTCGCAGGATGCCTCCCAGACGCTAAGTGGCACCAGTGCCAACTTGGTCTGGTTTGAGAGTGCAAAGTGGGTCCTGAAAACTGACACGCAGAACCGTGGCTTGTGAGTTTTGTTTCCCAGGGAAAAATCCTGTAAAATGGTTCAGGGGCCTGAGGCCATATGTTGCCGGGTGCCTCCTGGACATCCGCCTCTCACAGGATGCCTCCCAGGCACAACATGACACCAGTGCCAACTTGGTCTGGTTTAAGAGTGCCAAGTGGGTCCTGAAAACTGACACCCAGAACAGTGGCTTGTGAGTTTTGTTTCCCAGGGAAAAAGGTTGTACAATGGTTCAGGGGCCTGCGGCCTTAAATTGCCGGGTGCCTCCTGGAATTCGAACTCTCGCAGGATGCCTCCCAGAAACAAGGTGGCACCAGTGCCAACTTTGTCTGGTTTAAGAGTGCCAGGTGGCTCCTGCAAACTGACACCCAGAACAGAGGCTTTTGAGTTTTGTTTCCCAGGGAAAAAGCCTGTACAATGGTTCAGGGTCCTGCGGCCTTAAATTGCCGGGTGCCTCCTGGAATTGCACCGCTCGCAGGATATCTCCCAGACGCAAGGTGGCACCAGTGCCAACTTGGTCTGGTTTGAGAGTGCCAGGTGGCTCCTGCAAACTGACACCCAGAACAGTGGCTTGTGAGTTTTGTTTCCCAGGGAAAAAGCCTGTACAATGTTTCAGGGTCCTGCAGACTTAAATTGCCGGGTGCCTCCTGGAATTGCACCTCTCGCAGGATATCTCCCAGACGCAAGGTGGCACCAGTTCCAACTTGGTCTGGTTTAAGAGTGCCAAGTGGGTCCTGAAAACTAACAGCCAGAACAGTGGCTTGTGAGTTTTGTTTCCCAGGGAAAAAGCCTGTACAATGGTTCAGGGTCCTGCGGCCTTAAATTGCCGGGTGCCTCCTTGAATTGCGCCTCTCGCAGGATGCCTCCCAGACGCAAGGTGGCACCAGTGCCAACTTGGTCTGGTTTGAGAGTGCCAGGTGGCTCCTGTAAACTGACACCCAGAACAGTGGCTTGTGAGTTTTCTTTCCTAGGGAAAAAGCCTGTACAATGGTTTAGGTTAATTCCGCCTTTAACAGCCGGGTGCCACCTGGAGATCCGCCTCTCTCAGGATGCCTCCCAGACGCAAGGTGGCACCAGTGCCAACTTGGTCTGCTTTGAGAGTGTCAAGTGGGTCCTGAAAACTGACACCCAGAACAGTGGCTTGTGAGTTTTGTTTCCCAAGGAAAAAGCCTGTACAATGGTTCAGGATCCTGCGGCTTTAAATTGCCGGGTGCCTCCTGGAATTCGGCCTCTCGCAGGTTGCCTCCCAGACGCAAGGTGGCACCAGTGCCAAGTTGGTCTGGTTTGAGAGTGCCAGGTGGCTCCTGCAAACTGACACCCAGAACAGTGGCTTGTGAGTTTTGTTTCCCAGGGAAAAAGCCTGTACAATGGTTCAGGGTCCTGCGGCCTTAAATTGCCGGGTGCCTCCTGGAATTCCGCATCTCGCCAGATGTTTCCCAGACGCTAAGCAACACCAGTGCCAACTTGGTCTGGTTTAAGAGTGCCAAGTGGGTCCTGAAAACTGTCACCCAGAAAAGTGGCTTGTGAGTTTTGTTTCCCAGGGAAAAAGCCTGTACAATGATTCAGGGTCCTGCGGACCTTAATTGCCAGGTGCCTTTGGGAATTCGCCGTGTTGCAAAATGCCTCCCAGACGCAAGGTGGCACCAGTGCCAACTTGGTCTGGTTTAAGAGTTCCAAGTGGGTCCTGCAAACTGACACCCAGAACAGTGGCTTCTGAATTTTGTTTTCCAGGGAAAAAGCCTGTAGAATGGTTTTGGGTCCTGCGGCCTTAAAT
Source organism: Fringilla coelebs (assembly GCF_963513975.1). Classification (NCBI taxonomy): domain Eukaryota; kingdom Metazoa; phylum Chordata; class Aves; order Passeriformes; family Fringillidae; genus Fringilla; species Fringilla coelebs. The sequence goes on from NW_028167527.1 coordinate 648,861, forward strand.
TGCCGGGTGCCTCCTGGAATTCCGCCTCTCGCAGGATGCCTCCCAGACGCAAGGTGGCACCAGTGCCAACTTGGTCTGGTTTGAGAGTGTCAAGTGGGTCCTGAAAACTGACACCCAGAACAGTGGCTTCTGAATTTTGTTTTCCAGGGAAAAAGCCTGTAGAATGGTTTTGGGGCCTGAGGCCTTAAATTGCCGGGTGCCTCCTGGAATTCGGCCTCTCGCAGGATGCCTCCCAGACACAAGGTGGCACCAGTGCAAACTTTGTCTGGTTTAAGAGTGCCAGGTGGCTCCTGCAAACTGACACCCAGAACAGTGGCTTGTGAGTTTTGTTTCCCAGGGAAAAAGCCTGTACAATGGTTCAGGGTCCTGCGGCCTTAAATTGCCGGGTGCCTCCTGGAATTCGGCGTCTTGAAAGATGCCTCCCAGACGCAAGGTGGCACCAGTGCCAACTTGGTCTGGTTTGAGAGTGCCAAGTGGGTCCTGAAAACTGACACCCAGAACAGTGGCTTGTGAGTTTTGTTTCCCAGGGAAAAAGCCTGTACAATGGTTCAGGGTCCTGCGGCCTTAAATTGCCGGGTGCCTCCTGGAATTGCACCTCTCGCAGGATGCCTCCCAGACGCAAGGTGGCACCAGTGCCAACTTGGTCTGGTTTGAGAGTGCCAAGTGGGTCCTGCAAAATGACACCCAAAACAGTGGCTTGTGAGTTTTGTTTCCCAGGGAAAAAGCCTGTACAATGGTTCAGGGGCCTGAGGCCTTAAATTGCCAGGTGCCTCCTGGAATTCGGCGTCTTGCAAGATGCTTCCCAGACGCAAGGTGGCACCAGTGCCAACTTGGTCTGGTTTGAGAGTGCCAAGTGGGTCCTGAAAACTGACACCCAGGACAGTGGCTTCTGAATTTTGTTTTCCAGGGAAAAAGCCTGTAGAATGGTTTTGGGTCCTGCGGCCTTAAATTGCCGGGTGCCTCCTGGAATTCCGCCTCTCGCAGGATGCCTCCCAGACGCAAGGTGGCACCAGTTCCAACTTGGTCTGGTTTGAGAGTGCCAAGTGGGTCCTGAAAACTGACGCCCAGAACAGTGGCATGTGAGTTTTGTTTCCCAGGGGAAAATCCTGTACAATGGTTCAGGGGCCTGAGGCCTTAAATTGCCGGGTGCCTCCTGGAATTCGGACTCTCGCAGGGTGCCTCCCAGACGCAAAATGACACCATTTCCAACTTGGTCTGGTTTGAGAGTGCCAAGTGGTTCCTGAAAACTGACACCCAGGACAGTGGCTTCTGAATTTTGTTTCCTAGAGAAAAGGCCTGTACAATGGTTCAGGGTCCTGCGGCCTTAAATTGCCGGGTGACTCCTGGAATTCGGCCTCTCGCAGGATGCCTCCCAGATGCAAGGTGGCAACAGTTCCAACTTGGTCTGGTTTAAGAGTGCCAAGTGGGTCCTGAAAACTGACACCCAGAACAGTGACTTGTGAGTTTTGTTTCCCACGGAAAAAGCCTGTAAAATGGTTTAGGGTCCTGCGGCCTTAAATTGCCGGGTGCCTCCTGGAATTCGGCCTCTCGCAGGATGCCTCCCAGACGCAAAATGGCACCAGTGCCAACTTGGTCTGGTTTAAGTGTGCCAAGTGGGTCCTGAAAACTGACACCCAGAAAAGTGGCTTGTGAGTTTTGTTTCCCAGGGAAAAAGCCTGTACAATGGTTCAGGGTCCTGCGGCCTTAAATTGCCGGGTGCCTCCTGGAGATCCGCCTCTCACAGGATGCCTCCCAGACGCAAGGTGGCACCAGTGCCAACTTGGTCTGGTTTGAGAGTGCCAGGTGGCTCCTGCAAACTGACACCCAGAACAGTGGCTTGTGAGTTTTCTTTCCCAGGGAAAAAGCCTGTACAATGGTTCAGGGTCCTGCGGACTTAAATTGCCGGGTGCCTCCTTGAATTCCGCATCTTGCCAGATGTTTCCCAAACGCTAAGCAACACCAGTGCCAACTTGGTCTGGTTTAAGAGTGCCAAGTGGGTCCTGGAAACTGACACCCAGAACAGTGGCTTGTGAGTTTTATTTCCCAGGGAAAAAGCCTGTAAAATGGTTTAGGTTAATGTCGCCTTTAATAGCCGGGTGCCACATGGAGATCCGCTTCTCTCAGGATGCCTCCCAGACGCAAGGTGGCACCAGTGCCAACTTGGTCTGGTTTGAGAGTGTCAAGTGGGTCCTGAAAACTGAAACCCAGAACAGTGGCTTGTGAGTTTTGTTTCCCAAGGAAAAAGCCTGTACAATGGTTCAGGGTCCTGCGGCCTTAAATTGCCAGGTGCCTCCTGGAATTGCGCCTCTCGCAGGATGCCTCCCAGACGCAAGGTGGCACCAGGGCCAACTTGGTCTGGTTTAAGAGTGCCAAGTGGGTCCTGAAAACTGACACCCAGAACAGTGGCTTGTGAGTTTTCTTTCCCAGGGAAAAAGGTTGTACAATGGTTTAGGTTAATACCGCCTTTAATAGCCGGGTGCCACCTGGAATTGCGCCTCTCGCAGGATGCCTCCCAGACGCAAGGTGGCACCAGTGCCAACTTGGTCTGCTTTGAGAGTGTCAAGTGGGTCCTGAAAACTGACACCCAGAACAGTGGCTTGTGAGTTTTGTTTCCCAGGGAAAAAGCCTGTACAATGGTTCAGGGTCCTGCGGCCTTAAATTGCCGGGTGCCTCCTGGAATTCCGAATCTCGCCAGATGTTTCCCAGGCGCTAAGCAATACCAGTGCCAACTTGGTCTGGTTTAAGAGTGCCAAGTTGGTCCTGCAAACTGACACCCAGAACAGTGGCTTGTGAGTTTTGTTTCCCAGGGAAAAAGCCTGTAAGTTGGTTCAGGGTCCTGCGGCCTTAAATTGCCGGGTGCCTCCTGGACTTGCGCCTCTCGCAGGATTCCTCCCAGACGCAAGGTGGAACCAGTGCCAACTTGGTCTGGTTTGAGAGTGTCAAGTGGGTCCTGCATACTGACACCCAGAACAGTGGCTTGTGAGTTTTGTTTCCCAGGGAAAAAGCCTGTACAATGGTTCAGGGGCCTGAGGCCTTAAATTGCCGGGTGCCTCCTGGAATTCGGCCACTCGCCGGATGCCTCCCAGACGCAAGGTGGCACCAGTGCCAACTTGGTCTGGTTTAAGAGTGCCAAGTGGGTCCTGAAAACTGACACCCAGAACAGTGGCTTGTGAGTTTTGTTTCCCAGGGAAAAAGCCTGTACAATGTTTCAGGGGCCTGCGGCCTTAAATTGCCAGGTGCCTCCTGGAATTGCGCCTCTCGCAGGATGCCTCCCAGACGCAAGGTGGCACCAGTGCCAACTTGGTCTGCTTTGAGAGTGCCAAGTGGGTCCTGAAAACTGACACCCAGAACAGTGGCTTGTGAGTTTTGTTTCCCAGGGAAAAAGCCTGTACAATGGTTCAGGGTCCTGCGGCCTTAAATTGCCAGGTGCCTCCGGGAATTCGCCGTCTTGCAAAATGCCTCCCAGACGCAAGGTGGCACCAGTGCCAACTTGGTCTGGTTTAAGAGTGCCAAGTGGGTCCTGAAAACTGACACCCAGAAAAGTGGCTTCTGAATTTTGTTTTCCAGGGAAAAAGCCTTTAGAATGGTTTTGGGTCCTGCGGCCTTAAATTGCCGGGTGCCTCCTGGAATTCCGCCTCTCGCAGGATGCCTCCCAGACACAAGGTGGCACCATTGCCAACTTGGTCTGGTTTGAGAGTGCCAAGTGGGTCCTGAAAACTGACACCCAGAACAGTGGCTTGTGAGTTTTGTTTCCCAGGGAAAAAGTCTGTATAATGGTTCAGGGGCCCGAGGCCTTAAATTGCTGGGTGCCTCCTGGAATTCGGCCTCTCGCAGGATGCCTCCCAGACGCAAGGTGGCACCAGTGCCAACTTTGTCTGGTTTAAGAGTGCCAAGTGGGTCCTGAAAACTGACACCCAGAACAGTGGCTTGTGAGTTTTGTTTCCCAGGGAAAAAGCCTGTACAATGGTTCAGGGTCCTGCGGCCTTAAATTGCCGGGTGCCTCCTGGAATTCCGCATCTCGCCAGATGTTTCCCAGGCGCTAAGCTATACCAGTGCCAACTTGGTCTGGTTTGAGAGTGCCAGGTGGCTCCTGCAAACTGACACCCAGAACAGTGGCTGGTGAGTTTTGTTTCCCAGGGAAAAAGCCTGTACAATGGTTCAGGGGCCTGAGGCCTTAAATTGCCGGGTGCCTCCTGGAATTCGGCGTCTTGCAAGATGCCTCCCAGACGCAAGGTGGCACCAGTGCCAACTTGGTCTGGTTTGAGAGTGCCAAGTGGGTCCTGCAAACTGACACCCAGGACAGTGGCTTCTGAATTTTGTTTTCCAGGGAAAAAGCCTGTAGAATGGTTTTGGGTCCTGCGGCCTTAAGTTGCCGGGTGCCTCCTGGAATTCCGCCTCTCGCAGGATGCCTCTTGGAAGCAAGGTGGCACCAGTGCCAACTTGGTCTGGTTTGAGAGTGCCAAGTGGGTCCTGAAAACTGACACCCAGAACAGTGGCTTGTGAGTTTTGTTTCCCAGGGGAAAAGCCTGTACAATGGTTCAGGGGCCTGAGGCCTTAAATTGCCGGGTGCCTCCTGGAATTCGGAATCTCGCAGGGTGCCTCCCAGACGCAAAATGACACCATTTCCAACTTGGTCTGGTTTGAGAGTGCCAAGTGGGTCCTGAAAACTGACACCCAGAACAGTGGCTTGTGAGTTTTGTTTCCCAGGGTAAAAGCCTGTACAATGGTTCAGGGTCCTGCGGCCTTAAATTGCCGGGTGACTCCTGGAATTCGGCCTCTCGCAGGATGCCTCCCAGATGCAAGGTGGCAACAGTTCCAACTTGGTCTGGTTTAAGAGTGCCAAGTGGGTCCTGAAAACTGACACCCAGAACAGTGACTTGTGAGTTTTTTTTCCCAAGGAAAAAGCCTGTACAATGGTTCAGGGGCCTGAGGCCTTAAATTGCCGGGTGACTCGTGGAATTCGGCCTCTCGCAGGATGCCTCCCAGACGCAAAATGTCACCAGTGCCAACTTGGTCTGGTTTAAGAGTGCCAAATGTGTCCTGAAAACTGACACCCAGAAAAGTGGCTTGTGAGTTTTGTTTCCCAGGGAAAAAGCCTGTACAATGGTTCAGGGGCCGGCGGCCTTAAATTGCCGGGCGCCTCCTGGAGATCCGCCTCTCACAGGATGCCTCCCAGGCGCAAAATGACACCAGTTCCCACTTGGTCTGCTTTGAGAGTGCCAGGTGGCTCCTGCAAACTGACACCCAGAACAGTGGCTTGTGAGTTTTCTTTCCCAGGGAAAAAGCCTGTACAATGGTTCAGGGTCCTGCGGCCTTAAATTGCCGGGTGCCTCCTGGAATTCGGCGTCTTGCAAGATGCCTCCCAGACGCAAGGTGGCACCAGTGCCAACTTGGTCTGGTTTGAGAGTGCCAGGTGGCTCCTGCAAACTGACACCCAGAACAGTGGCTTCTGAATTTTGTTTTCCAAGGAAAAAGCCTGTAGAATGGTTTTGGGTCCTGCGGCCTTAAATTGCCGGGTGCCTCCTGGAATTCCGCCTCTCGCAGGACGCCTCCCAGACGCAAGGTGGCACCAGTGCCAACTTGGTCTGGTTTGAGAGTGCCAAGTGGGTCCTGAAAACTGACACGCAGAACAGTGGCTTGTGAGTTTTGTTTCCCAGGGAAAAAGCCTGTACAATGGTTCAGGGTCCTGAGGCCTTAAATTGCCGGGTGCCTCCTTGAATTCCGCCTCTCGCAGGATGCCTCCCAGACACAAGGTGGCACCAGTGCCAAGTTGGTCTGGTTTAAGAGTGTCAAGTGGCTCCTGCAAAATGACACCCAGAACAGTGGCTTGTGAGTTTTGTTTCCCAGGGAAAAAGCCTGTACAATGGTTCAGGGTCCTGCGGCCTTAAATTGCCGGGTGCCTCCTTGAATTCCGCATCTCACCAGATGTTTCCCAGACGCTAAGCAACACCAGTTCCAACTTGGTCTGGTTTAAGAGTGCCAAGTGGGTCCTGGAAACTGACACCCAGAACAGTGGCTTGTGAGTTTTGTTTCCCAGGGAAAAAGCCTGTACAATGGTTCAGGGTCCTGCGGCCTTAAATTGCCGGGTGCCTCCTGGAATTGCACCTCTCGCAGGATGACTCCCAGACGCAAGGTGGCACCAGTGCCAACTTGGTCTGGTTTGAGAGTGCCAGGTGGCTCCTGAAAACTGACACCCAGAACAGTGGCTTGTGAGTTTTGTTTCCCAGGGAAAAAGGCTGTACAATGGTTCAGGGGCCTGCGGCCTTAAATTGCCGGGTGCCTCCTGGAATTCGGCGTCTTGCAAGATGCCTCCCAGACGCAAGGTGGCACCAGTGCCAACTTGGTCTGCTTTGAGAGTGCCAAGTGGGTCCTGCAAACTGACACCCAGGACAGTGGCTTCTGAATTTTGTTTTCCAGGGAAAAAGCCTGTAGAATGGTTTTGGGTCCTGCGGCCTTAAATTGCCGGGTGCCTCCTGGAATTCCGCCTCTCGCAGGATGCCTCCCAGACGCAAAATGGCACCATTTCCAACTTGGTCTGGTTTGAGAGTGCCAAGTGGGTCCTGAAAACTGACACCCAGAACAGTGGCTTGTGAGTTTTATTTCCCAGGGTAAAAGCCTGTACAATGGTTCAGGGTCCTGCGGCCTTAAATTGCCGGGTGACTCCTGGAATTGCACCTCTCGCAGGATGCCTCCCAGATGCAAGGTGGCAACAGTTCCAACTTGGTCTGGTTCATGAGTGCCAAGTGGGTCCTGAAAACTGACACCCAGAACAGTGACTTGTGAGTTTTTTTTCCCAAGGAAAAAGCCTGTACAATGGTTCAGGGGCCTGAGGCCTTAAATTGCCGGGTGCCTCCTGGAATTCGGCCTCTCGCAGGATGCCTCCCAGACGCAAAATGTCACCAGTGCCAACTTGGTCTGGTTTAAGAGTGCCAAGTGGGTCCTGAAAACGGACACCCAGAAAAGTGGCTTGTGAGTTTTGTTTCCCAGGGAAAAAGCCTGTACAATGGTTCAGGGGCCTGCGGCCTTAAATTGCCGGGTGCCTCCTGTAATTCCGCTTCTCGCAGGATGCCTCCCAGACGCAAGGTGGCACCAGTGCCAACTTGGTCTGGTTTAAGAGTGCCAAGTGGGTCCTGAAAACTGACACCCAGAACAGTGGCTTGTGAGTTTTCTTTCCCAAGGAAAAAGCCTGTACAATGGTTCAGGGTCCTGCGGCCTTAAATTGCCGGGTGCCTCCTGGAATTCGGCGTCTTGCAAGATGCCTCCCAGACGCAAGGTGGCACCAGTGCCAACTTGGTCTGCTTTGAGAGTGCCAAGTGGGTCCTGAAAACGGACACCCAGAAAAGTGGCTTGTGAGTTTTGTTTCCCAGGGAAAAAGCCTGTAAAATGGTTCAGGGGCCTGCGGCCTTAAATTGCCGGGTGCCTCCTGTAATTCCGCTTCTCGCAGGATGCCTCCCAGACGCAAGGTGGCACCAGTGCCAACTTGGTCTGGTTTGAGAGTGCCAAGTGGGTCCTGAAAACTGACACCCAGAACAGTGGCTTGTGAGTTTTGTTTCCCAGGGAAAAAGCCTGTACAATGGTTCAGGGTCCTGCGGCCTTAAATTGCCGGGTGCCTCCTTGAATTCCGCATCTCACCAGATGTTTCCCAGACGCTAAGCAACACCAGTTCCAACTTGGTCTGGTTTAAGAGTGCCAAGTGGGTCCTGGAAACTGACACCCAGAACAGTGGCTTGTGAGTTTTGTTTCCCAGGGAAAAAGCCTGTACAATGGTTCAGGGTCCTGCGGCCTTAAATTGCCGGGTGCCTCCTGGAATTGCACCTCTCGCAGGATGACTCCCAGACGCAAGGTGGCACCAGTGCCAACTTGGTCTGGTTTGAGAGTGCCAGGTGGCTCCTGAAAACTGACACCCAGAACAGTGGCTTGTGAGTTTTGTTTCCCAGGGAAAAAGGCTGTACAATGGTTCAGGGGCCTGCGGCCTTAAATTGCCGGGTGCCTCCTGGAATTCGGCGTCTTGCAAGATGCCTCCCAGACGCAAGGTGGCACCAGTGCCAACTTGGTCTGGTTTGAGAGCGCCAAGTGGGTCCTGAAAACTGACACCCAGAACAGTGGCTTCTGAATTTTGTTTTCCAGGGAAAAAGCCTGTAGAATGGTTTTGGGTCCTGCGGCCTTAAATTGCCGGGTGCCTCCTGGAATGCCGCCTCTCACAGGACGCCTTCCAGACGCAAGGGTGCACCAGTGCCAACTTGGTCTGGTTTGAGAGTGCCAAGTGGGTCCTGAAAACTGACACCCAGAACAGTGGCTTGTGAGTTTTCTTTCCCAGGGAAAAAGCCTGTACAATGGTTCAGGGTCCTGAGGCCTTAAATTGCCGGGTGCCTCCTGGAGATCCGCCTCTCACAGGATGCCTCCCAGGCGCAAGGTGGCACCAGTGCCAAGTTGGTCTGGTTTAAGAGTGTCAAGTGGGTCCTGAAAACTGACACCCAGAACAGTGGCTTTTGAGTTTTGTTTCCCAGGGAAAAAACCTGTACAATGGTTCAGGGTCCTGCGGCCTTAAATTGCCAGGTGCCTCCTGGAATTCGGCCTCTCGCAGGATGCCTCCCAGACACCATGTGGCACCAGTGCAAACTTTGTCTGGTTTAAGAGTGCCAGGTGGCTCCTGCAAAATGACACCCAGAACAGTGGCTTGTGAGTTTTGTTTCCCAGGGAAAAAGCCTGTACAATGGTTCAGGGTCCTGCGGCCTTAAATTGCCGGGTGCCTCCTGGAATTGCACCTCTCGCAGGATGCCTCCCAGTAGCAAGGTGGCACCAGTGCCAACTTGGTCTGGTTTGAGAGTGCCAGGTGGCTCCTGCAAACTGACACCCAGAACAGTGGCTTGTGAGTTTTGTTTCCCAGGGAAAAAGCCTGTACAATGGTTCAGGGGCCTGAGGCCTTAAATTGCCGGGTGCCTCCTGGAATTCGGCGTCTTGCAAGATGCCTCCCAGACGCAAGGTGGCACCAGTGCCAACTTGGTCTGGTTTGAGAGTGCCAAGTGGGTCCTGCAAACTGACACCCAGGACAGTGGCTTCTGAATTTTGTTTTCCAGGGAAAAAGCCTGTAGAATGGTTTTGGGTCCTGCGGCCTTAAATTGCCGGGTGCCTCCTGGAATTCCGCCTCTCGTAGGATGTCTCCCAGACGCAAGGTGGCACTAGTGCCAACTTGGTCTTGTTTGAGAGTGTCAAGTGGGTCCTGCAAACTGACACCCAGAACAGTGGCTTGTGATTTTTGTTTCCCAGGGAAAAAACCTGTACAATGGTTCAGGGTCCTGCGGCCTTAAATTGCCGGATGCCTACTGGAATTCCGAATCTCGCCAGATGTTTCCCAGGCGCTAAGCAATACCAGTGCCAACTTGGTCTGGTTTGAGAGTGCCAGGTGGCTCCTGCAAACTGACACCCAGAACAGTGGCTTGTGAGTTTTGTTTCCCAGGGAAAAAGCCTGTACAATGGTTCAGGGTCCTGCGGCCTTAAATTGCCGGGTGCCTCCTGGAATTGCACCTCTCGCAGGATGCCTCCCAGACGCAAGGTGGCACCAGTGCCAACTTGGTCTGGTTTGAGAGTGCCAAGTGGGTCCTGCAAAATGACACCCAAAACAGTGGCTTGTGAGTTTTGTTTCCCAGGGAAAAAGCCTGTACAATGGTTCAGGGGCCTGAGGCCTTAAATTGCCAGGTGCCTCCTGGAATTCGGCGTCTTGCAAGATGCTTCCCAGACGCAAGGTGGCACCAGTGCCAACTTGGTCTGGTTTGAGAGTGCCAAGTGGGTCCTGAAAACTGACACCCAGGACAGTGGCTTCTGAATTTTGTTTTCCAGGGAAAAAGCCTGTAGAATGGTTTTGGGTCCTGCGGCCTTAAATTGCCGGGTGCCTCCTGGAATTCCGCCTCTCGCAGGATGCCTCCCAGACGCAAGGTGGCACCAGTTCCAACTTGGTCTGGTTTGAGAGTGCCAAGTGGGTCCTGAAAACTGACGCCCAGAACAGTGGCATGTGAGTTTTGTTTCCCAGGGGAAAATCCTGTACAATGGTTCAGGGGCCTGAGGCCTTAAATTGCCGGGTGCCTCCTGGAATTCGGACTCTCGCAGGGTGCCTCCCAGACGCAAAATGACACCATTTCCAACTTGGTCTGGTTTGAGAGTGCCAAGTGGGTCCTGAAAACTGACACCCAGGACAGTGGCTTCTGAATTTTGTTTCCTAGAGAAAAGGCCTGTACAATGGTTCAGGGTCCTGCGGCCTTAAATTGCCGGGTGACTCCTGGAATTCGGCCTCTCGCAGGATGCCTCCCAGATGCAAGGTGGCAACAGTTCCAACTTGGTCTGGTTTAAGAGTGCCAAGTGGGTCCTGAAAACTGACACCCAGAACAGTGACTTGTGAGTTTTGTTTCCCACGGAAAAAGCCTGTAAAATGGTTTAGGGTCCTGCGGCCTTAAATTGCCGGGTGCCTCCTGGAATTCGGCCTCTCGCAGGATGCCTCCCAGACGCAAAATGGCACCAGTGCCAACTTGGTCTGGTTTAAGTGTGCCAAGTGGGTCCTGAAAACTGACACCCAGAAAAGTGGCTTGTGAGTTTTGTTTCCCAGGGAAAAAGCCTGTACAATGGTTCAGGGTCCTGCGGCCTTAAATTGCCGGGTGCCTCCTGGAGATCCGCCTCTCACAGGATGCCTCCCAGGCGCAACATGACACCAGTGCCAACTTGGTCTGGTTTGAGAGTGCCAGGTGGCTCCTGCAAACTGACACCCAGAACAGTGGCTTGTGAGTTTTCTTTCCCAGGGAAAAAGCCTGTACAATGGTTCAGGGTCCTGCGGACTTAAATTGCCGGGTGCCTCCTTGAATTCCGCATCTTGCCAGATGTTTCCCAAACGCTAAGCAACACCAGTGCCAACTTGGTCTGGTTTAAGAGTGCCAAGTGGGTCCTGGAAACTGACACCCAGAACAGTGGCTTGTGAGTTTTATTTCCCAGGGAAAAAGCCTGTAAAATGGTTTAGGTTAATGTCGCCTTTAATAGCCGGGTGCCACATGGAGATCCGCTTCTCTCAGGATGCCTCCCAGACGCAAGGTGGCACCAGTGCCAGCTTGGTCTGGTTTGAGAGTGTCAAGTGGGTCCTGAAAACTGAAACCCAGAACAGTGGCTTGTGAGTTTTGTTTCCCAAGGAAAAAGCCTGTACAATGGTTCAGGGTCCTGCGGCCTTAAATTGCCAGGTGCCTCCTGGAATTGCGCCTCTCGCAGGATGCCTCCCAGACGCAAGGTGGCACCAGGGCCAACTTGGTCTGGTTTAAGAGTGCCAAGTGGGTCCTGAAAACTGACACCCAGAACAGTGGCTTGTGAGTTTTGTTTCCCAGGGAAAAAGGTTGTACAATGGTTTAGGTTAATACCGCCTTTAATAGCCGGGTGCCACCTGGAATTGCGCCTCTCGCAGGATGCCTCCCAGACGCAAGGTGGCACCAGTGCCAACTTGGTCTGCTTTGAGAGTGTCAAGTGGGTCCTGAAAACTGACACCCAGAACAGTGGCTTGTGAGTTTTGTTTCCCAGGGAAAAAGCCTGTACAATGGTTCAGGGTCCTGCGGCCTTAAATTGCCGGGTGCCTCCTGGAATTCCGAATCTCGCCAGATGTTTCCCAGGCGCTAAGCAATACCAGTGCCAACTTGGTCTGGTTTAAGAGTGCCAAGTTGGTCCTGCAAACTGACACCCAGAACAGTGGCTTGTGAGTTTTGTTTCCCAGGGAAAAAGCCTGTAGGTTGGTTCAGGGTCCTGCGGCCTTAAATTGCCGGGTGCCTCCTGGACTTGCGCCTCTCGCAGGATTCCTCCCAGACGCAAGGTGGAACCAGTGCCAACTTGGTCTGGTTTGAGAGTGTCAAGTGGGTCCTGCAAACTGACACCCAGAACAGTGGCTTGTGAGTTTTGTTTCCCAGGGAAAAAGCCTGTACAATGGTTCAGGGGCCTGAGGCCTTAAATTGCCGGGTGCCTCCTGGAATTCGGCCACTCGCAGGATGCCTCCCAGACGCAAGGTGGCACCAGTGCCAACTTGGTCTGGTTTAAGAGTGCCAAGTGGGTCCTGAAAACTGACACCCAGAACAGTGGCTTGTGAGTTTTGTTTCCCAGGGAAAAAGCCTGTACAATGTTTCAGGGTCATGCGGCCTTAAATTGCCGGGTGCCTCCTGGAATTGCGCCTCTCGCAGGATGCCTCCCAGACGCAAGGTGGCACCAGTGCCAACTTGGTCTGCTTTGAGAGTGCCAAGTGGGTCCTGAAAACTGACACCCAGAACAGTGGCTTGTGAGTTTTGTTTCCCAGGGAAAAAGCCTGTACAATGGTTCAGGGTCCTGCGGCCTTAAATTGCCAGGTGCCTCCGGGAATTCGCCGTCTTGCAAAATGCCTCCCAGACGCAAGGTGGCACCAGTGCCAACTTGGTCTGGTTTAAGAGTGCCAAGTGGGTCCTGAAAACTGACACCCAGAACAGTGGCTTCTGAATTTTGTTTTCCAGGGAAAAAGCCTTTAGAATGGTTTTGGGTCCTGCGGCCTTAAATTGCCGGGTGCCTCCTGGAATTCCGCCTCTCGCAGGATGCCTCCCAGACACAAGGTGGCACCATTGCCAACTTGGTCTGGTTTGAGAGTGCCAAGTGGGTCCTGAAAACTGACACCCAGAACAGTGGCTTGTGAGTTTTGTTTCCCAGGGAAAAAGTCTGTATAATGGTTCAGGGGCCCGAGGCCTTAAATTGCTGGGTGCCTCCTGGAATTCGGCCTCTCGCAGGATGCCTCCCAGACGCAAGGTGGCACCAGTGCCAACTTTGTCTGGTTTAAGAGTGCCAAGTGGGTCCTGAAAACTGACACCCAGAACAGTGGCTTGTGAGTTTTGTTTCCCAGGGAAAAAGCCTGTACAATGGTTCAGGGTCCTGCGGCCTTAAATTGCCGGGTGCCTCCTTGAATTCCGCATCTCACCAGATGTTTCCCAGACGCTAAGCAACACCAGTTCCAACTTGGTCTGGTTTAAGAGTGCCAAGTGGGTCCTGGAAACTGACACCCAGAACAGTGGCTTGTGAGTTTTGTTTCCCAGGGAAAAAGCCTGTACAATGGTTCAGGGTCCTGCGGCCTTAAATTGCCGGGTGCCTCCTGGAATTGCACCTCTCGCAGGATGACTCCCAGACGCAAGGTGGCACCAGTGCCAACTTGGTCTGGTTTGAGAGTGCCAGGTGGCTCCTGAAAACTGACACCCAGAACAGTGGCTTGTGAGTTTTGTTTCCCAGGGAAAAAGGCTGTACAATGGTTCAGGGGCCTGCGGCCTTAAATTGCCGGGTGCCTCCTGGAATTCGGCGTCTTGCAAGATGCCTCCCAGACGCAAGGTGGCACCAGTGCCAACTTGGTCTGCTTTGAGAGTGCCAAGTGGGTCCTGCAAACTGACACCCAGGACAGTGGCTTCTGAATTTTGTTTTCCAGGGAAAAAGCCTGTAGAATGGTTTTGGGTCCTGCGGCCTTAAATTGCCGGGTGCCTCCTGGAATTCCGCCTCTCGCAGGATGCCTCCCAGACGCAAAATGGCCCCATTTCCAACTTGGTCTGGTTTGAGAGTGCCAAGTGGGTCCTGAAAACTGACACCCAGAACAGTGGCTTGTGAGTTTTATTTCCCAGGGTAAAAGCCTGTACAATGGTTCAGGGTCCTGCGGCCTTAAATTGCCGGGTGACTCCTGGAATTGCACCTCTCGCACGATGCCTCCCAGATGCAAGGTGGCAACAGTTCCAACTTGGTCTGGTTCATGAGTGCCAAGTGGGTCCTGAAAACTGACACCCAGAACAGTGACTTGTGAGTTTTTTTTCCCAAGGAAAAAGCCTGTACAATGGTTCAGGGGCCTGAGGCCTTAAATTGCCGGGTGCCTCCTGGAATTCGGCCTCTCGCAGGATGCCTCCCAGACGCAAAATGTCACCAGTGCCAACTTGGTCTGGTTTAAGAGTGCCAAGTGGGTCCTGAAAACGGACACCCAGAAAAGTGGCTTGTGAGTTTTGTTTCCCAGGGAAAAAGCCTGTACAATGGTTCAGGGGCCTGCGGCCTTAAATTGCCGGGTGCCTCCTGTAATTCCGCTTCTCGCAGGATGCCTCCCAGACGCAAGGTGGCACCAGTGCCAACTTGGTCTGGTTTGAGAGTGCCAAGTGGGTCCTGAAAACTGACACCCAGAACAGTGGCTTGTGAGTTTTCTTTCCCAAGGAAAAAGCCTGTACAATAGTTCAGGGTCCTGCGGCCTTAAATTGCCGGGTGCCTCCTGGAATTCGGCGTCTTGCAAGATGCCTCCCAGACGCAAGGTGGCACCAGTGCCAACTTGGTCTGGTTTGAGAGCGCCAAGTGGGTCCTGAAAACTGACACCCAGAACAGTGGCTTCTGAATTTTGTTTTCCAGGGAAAAAGCCTGTAGAATGGTTTTGGGTCCTGCGGCCTTAAATTGCCGGGTGCCTCCTGGAATGCCGCCTCTCACAGGACGCCTTCCAGACGCAAGGTGGCACCAGTGCCAACTTGGTCTGGTTTGAGAGTGCCAAGTGGGTCCTGAAAACTGACACCCAGAACAGTGGCTTGTGAGTTTTCTTTCCCAGGGAAAAAGCCTGTACAATGGTTCAGGGTCCTGAGGCCTTAAATTGCCGGGTGCCTCCTGGAGATCCGCCTCTCACAGGATGCCTCCCAGGCGCAAGGTGGCACCAGTGCCAAGTTGGTCTGGTTTAAGAGTGTCAAGTGGGTCCTGAAAACTGACACCCAGAACAGTGGCTTTTGAGTTTTGTTTCCCAGGGAAAAAGCCTGTACAATGGTTCAGGGTCCTGCGGCCTTAAATTGCCAGGTGCCTCCTGGAATTCGGCCTCTCGCAGGATGCCTCCCAGACACCATGTGGCACCAGTGCAAACTTTGTCTGGTTTAAGAGTGCCAGGTGGCTCCTGCAAAATGACACCCAGAACAGTGGCTTGTGAGTTTTGTTTCCCAGGGAAAAAGCCTGTACAATGGTTCAGGGTCCTGCGGCCTTAAATTGCCGGGTGCCTCCTGGAATTGCACCTCTCGCAGGATGCCTCCCAGTAGCAAGGTGGCACCAGTGCCAACTTGGTCTGGTTTGAGAGTGCCAGGTGGCTCCTGCAAACTGACACCCAGAACAGTGGCTTGTGAGTTTTGTTTCCCAGGGAAAAAGCCTGTACAATGGTTCAGGGGCCTGAGGCCTTAAATTGCCGGGTGCCTCCTGGAATTCGGCGTCTTGCAAGATGCCTCCCAGACGCAAGGTGGCACCAGTGCCAACTTGGTCTGGTTTGAGAGTGCCAAGTGGGTCCTGCAAACTGACACCCAGGACAGTGGCTTCTGAATTTTGTTTTCCAGGGAAAAAGCCTGTAGAATGGTTTTGGGTCCTGCGGCCTTAAATTGCCGGGTGCCTCCTGGAATTCCGCCTCTCGTAGGATGTCTCCCAGACGCAAGGTGGCACTAGTGCCAACTTGGTCTTGTTTGAGAGTGTCAAGTGGGTCCTGCAAACTGACACCCAGAACAGTGGCTTGTGATTTTTGTTTCCCAGGGAAAAAACCTGTACAATGGTTCAGGGTCCTGCGGCCTTAAATTGCCGGATGCCTACTGGAATTCCGAATCTCGCCAGATGTTTCCCAGGCGCTAAGCAATACCAGTGCCAACTTGGTCTGGTTTGAGAGTGCCAGGTGGCTCCTGCAAACTGACACCCAGAACAGTGGCTTGTGAGTTTTGTTTCCCAGGGAAAAAGCCTGTACAATGGTTCAGGGTCCTGCGGCCTTAAATTGCCGGGTGCCTCCTGGAATTGCACCTCTCGCAGGATGCCTCCCAGACGCAAGGTGGCACCAGTGCCAACTTGGTCTGGTTTGAGAGTGCCAAGTGGGTCCTGCAAAATGACACCCAAAACAGTGGCTTGTGAGTTTTGTTTCCCAGGGAAAAAGCCTGTACAATGGTTCAGGGGCCTGAGGCCTTAAATTGCCAGGTGCCTCCTGGAATTCGGCGTCTTGCAAGATGCTTCCCAGACGCAAGGTGGCACCAGTGCCAACTTGGTCTGGTTTGAGAGTGCCAAGTGGGTCCTGAAAACTGACACCCAGAACAGTGGCTTCTGAATTTTGTTTTCCAGGGAAAAAGCCTGTAGAATGGTTTTGGGTCCTGCGGCCTTAAATTGCCGGGTGCCTCCTGGAATTCCGCCTCTCGCAGGATGCCTCCCAGACGCAAGGTGGCACCAGTTCCAACTTGGTCTGGTTTGAGAGTGCCAAGTGGGTCCTGAAAACTGACGCCCAGAACAGTGGCATGTGAGTTTTGTTTCCCAGGGGAAAATCCTGTACAATGGTTCAGGGGCCTGAGGCCTTAAATTGCCGGGTGCCTCCTGGAATTCGGACTCTCGCAGGGTGCCTCCCAGACGCAAAATGACACCATTTCCAACTTGGTCTGGTTTGAGAGTGCCAAGTGGGTCCTGAAAACTGACACCCAGGACAGTGGCTTCTGAATTTTGTTTCCTAGAGAAAAGGCCTGTACAATGGTTCAGGGTCCTGCGGCCTTAAATTGCCGGGTGACTCCTGGAATTCGGCCTCTCGCAGGATGCCTCCCAGATGCAAGGTGGCAACAGTTCCAACTTGGTCTGGTTTAAGAGTGCCAAGTGGGTCCTGAAAACTGACACCCAGAACAGTGACTTGTGAGTTTTTTTTCCCAAGGAAAAAGCCTGTACAATGGTTCAGGGGCCTGAGGCCTTAAATTGCCGGGTGCCTCCTGGAATTCGGCCTCTCGCAGGATGCCTCCCAGACGCAAAATGGCACCAGTGCCAACTTGGTCTGGTTTAAGTGTGCCAAGTGGGTCCTGAAAACTGACACCCAGAAAAGTGGCTTGTGAGTTTTGTTTCCCAGGGAAAAAGCCTGTACAATGGTTCAGGGTCCTGCGGCCTTAAATTGCCGGGTGCCTCCTGGAGATCCGCCTCTCACAGGATGCCTCCCAGGCGCAACATGACACCAGTGCCAACTTGGTCTGGTTTGAGAGTGCCAGGTGGCTCCTGCAAACTGACACCCAGAACAGTGGCTTGTGAGTTTTCTTTCCCAGGGAAAAAGCCTGTACAATGGTTCAGGGTCCTGCGGACTTAAATTGCCGGGTGCCTCCTTGAATTCCGCATCTTGCCAGAAGTTTCCCAAACGCTAAGCAACACCAGTGCCAACTTGGTCTGGTTTAAGAGTGCCAAGTGGGTCCTGGAAACTGACACCCAGAACAGTGGCTTGTGAGTTTTATTTCCCAGGGAAAAAGCCTGTAAAATGGTTTAGGTTAATGTCGCCTTTAATAGCCGGGTGCCACATGGAGATCCGCTTCTCTCAGGATGCCTCCCAGACGCAAGGTGGCACCAGTGCCAACTTGGTCTGGTTTGAGAGTGTCAAGTGGGTCCTGAAAACTGAAACCCAGAACAGTGGCTTGTGAGTTTTGTTTCCCAAGGAAAAAGCCTGTACAATGGTTCAGGGTCCTGCGGCCTTAAATTGCCAGGTGCCTCCTGGAATTGCGCCTCTCGCAGGATGCCTCCCAGACGCAAGGTGGCACCAGGGCCAACTTGGTCTGGTTTAAGAGTGCCAAGTGGGTCCTGAAAACTGACACCCAGAACAGTGGCTTGTGAGTTTTGTTTCCCAGGGAAAAAGGTTGTACAATGGTTTAGGTTAATACCGCCTTTAATAGCCGGGTGCCACCTGGAATTGCGCCTCTCGCAGGATGCCTCCCAGACGCAAGGTGGCACCAGTGCCAACTTGGTCTGCTTTGAGAGTGTCAAGTGGGTCCTGAAAACTGACACCCAGAACAGTGGCTTGTGAGTTTTGTTTCCCAGGGAAAAAGCCTGTACAATGGTTCAGGGTCCTGCGGCCTTAAATTGCCGGGTGCCTCCTGGAATTCCGAATCTCGCCAGATGTTTCCCAGGCGCTAAGCAATACCAGTGCCAACTTGGTCTGGTTTAAGAGTGCCAAGTTGGTCCTGCAAACTGACACCCAGAACAGTGGCTTGTGAATTTTGTTTCCCAGGGAAAAAGCCTGTAAGTTGGTTCAGGGTCCTGCGGCCTTAAATTGCCGGGTGCCTCCTGGACTTGCGCCTCTCGCAGGATTCCTCCCAGACGCAAGGTGGAACCAGTGCCAACTTGGTCTGGTTTGAGAGTGTCAAGTGGGTCCAGCAAACTGACACCCAGAACAGTGGCTTGTGAGTTTTGTTTCCCAGGGAAAAAGCCTGTACAATGGTTCAGGGGCCTGAGGCCTTAAATTGCCGGGTGCCTCCTGGAATTCGGCCACTCGCAGGATGCCTCCCAGACGCAAGGTGGCACCAGTGCCAACTTGGTCTGGTTTAAGAGTGCCAAGTGGGTCCTGAAAACTGACACCCAGAACAGTGGCTTGTGAGTTTTGTTTCCCAGGGAAAAAGCCTGTACAATGTTTCAGGGGCCTGCGGCCTTAAATTGCCAGGTGCCTCCTGGAATTGCGCCTCTCGCAGGATGCCTCCCAGACGCAAGGTGGCACCAGTGCCAACTTGGTCTGCTTTGAGAGTGCCAAGTGGGTCCTGAAAACTGACACCCAGAACAGTGGCTTGTGAGTTTTGTTTCCCAGGGAAAAAGCCTGTACAATGGTTCAGGGTCCTGCGGCCTTAAATTGCCAGGTGCCTCCGGGAATTCGCCGTCTTGCAAAATGCCTCCCAGACGCAAGGTGGCACCAGTGCCAACTTGGTCTGGTTTAAGAGTGCCAAGTGGGTCCTGAAAACTGACACCCAGAACAGTGGCTTCTGAATTTTGTTTTCCAGGGAAAAAGCCTTTAGAATGGTTTTGGGTCCTGCGGCCTTAAATTGCCGGGTGCCTCCTGGAATTCCGCCTCTCGCAGGATGCCTCCCAGACACAAGGTGGCACCATTGCCAACTTGGTCTGGTTTGAGAGTGCCAAGTGGGTCCTGAAAACTGACACCCAGAACAGTGGCTTGTGAGTTTTGTTTCCCAGGGAAAAAGTCTGTATAATGGTTCAGGGGCCCGAGGCCTTAAATTGCTGGGTGCCTCCTGGAATTCGGCCTCTCGCAGGATGCCTCCCAGACGCAAGGTGGCACCAGTGCCAACTTTGTCTGGTTTAAGAGTGCCAAGTGGGTCCTGAAAACTGACACCCAGAACAGTGGCTTGTGAGTTTTGTTTCCCAGGGAAAAAGCCTGTACAATGGTTCAGGGTCCTGCGGCCTTAAATTGCCGGGTGCCTCCTGGAATTCCGCATCTCGCCAGATGTTTCCCAGGCGCTAAGCTATACCAGTGCCAACTTGGTCTGGTTTGAGAGTGCCAGGTGGCTCCTGCAAACTGACACCCAGAACAGTGGCTTGTGAGTTTTGTTTCCCAGGGAAAAAGCCTGTACAATGGTTCAGGGTCCTGCGGCCTTAAATTGCCGGGTGCCTCCTGGAATTCGGCGTCTTACAAGATGCCTCCCAGACGCAAGGTGGCACCAGTGCCAACTTGGTCTGGTTTGAGAGTGCCAAGTGGGTCCTGCAAACTGACACCCAGAACAGTGGCTTCTGAATTTTTTTTTCCAGGGAAAAAGCCTATAGAATGGTTTTGGGTCCTGCGGCCTTAAATTGCCGGGCGCCTCCTGGAATTCCGCCTGTCGCAGGATGCCTCCCAGACACAAGGTGGCACCAGTGCCAACTTGGTCTGGTTTGAGAGTGCCACGTTGATCCTGAAAACTGACACCCAGAACAGTGGCTTGTGAGTTTTGTTTCCCAGGGAAAAAGCCTGTACAATGGTTCAGGGTCCTGCGGCCTTAAATTGCCGGGTGCCTCCTTGAATTCCGCATCTCACCAGATGTTTCCCAGACGCTAAGCAACACCAGTTCCAACTTGGTCTGGTTTAAGAGTGCCAAGTGGTCCTGGAAACTGACACCCAGAACAGTGGCTTGTGAGTTTTGTTTCCCAGGGAAAAAGCCTGTACAATGGTTCAGGGTCCTGCGGCCTTAAATTGCCGGGTGCCTCCTGGAATTGCACCTCTCGCAGGATGCCTCCCAGACGCAAGGTGGCACCAGTGCCAACTTGGTCTGGTTTGAGAGTGCCAGGTGGCTCCTGAAAACTGACACCCAGAACAGTGGCTTGTGAGTTTTGTTTCCCAGGGAAAAAGGCTGTACAATGGTTCAGGGGCCTGCGGCCTTAAATTGCCGGGTGCCTCCTGGAATTCGGCGTCTTGCAAGATGCCTCCCAGACGCAAGGTGGCACCAGTGCCAACTTGGTCTGCTTTGAGAGTGCCAAGTGGGTCCTGCAAACTGACACCCAGGACAGTGGCTTCTGAATTTTGTTTTCCAGGGAAAAAGCCTGTAGAATGGTTTTGGGTCCTGCGGCCTTAAATTGCCGGGTGCCTCCTGGAATTCCGCCTCTCGAAGGATGCCTCTTGGAAGCAAGGTGGCACCAGTGCCAACTTGGTCTGGTTTGAGAGTGCCAAGTGGGTCCTGAAAACTGACACCCAGAACAGTGGCTTGTGAGTTTTGTTTCCCAGGGAAAAAGCCTGTACAATGGTTCAGGGTCCTGCGGCCTTAAATTGCCGGGTGCCTCCTTGAATTCCGCATCTCACCAGATGTTTCCCAGACGCTAAGCAACACCAGTTCCAACTTGGTCTGGTTTAAGAGTGCCAAGTGGGTCCTGGAAACTGACACCCAGAACAGTGGCTTGTGAGTTTTGTTTCCCAGGGAAAAAGCCTGTACAATGGTTCAGGGTCCTGCGGCCTTAAATTGCCGGGTGCCTCCTGGAATTGCACCTCTCGCAGGATGACTCCCAGACGCAAGGTGGCACCAGTGCCAACTTGGTCTGGTTTGAGAGTTCCAGGTGGCTCCTGAAAACTGACACCCAGAACAGTGGCTTGTGAGTTTTGTTTCCCAGGGAAAAAGGCTGTACAATGGTTCAGGGGCCTGCGGCCTTAAATTGCCGGGTGCCTCCTGGAATTCGGAATCTCGCAGGGTGCCTCCCAGACGCAAAATGACACCATTTCCAACTTGGTCTGGTTTGAGAGTGCCAAGTGGGTCCTGAAAACTGACACCCAGAACAGTGGCTTGTGAGTTTTGTTTCCCAGGGTAAAAGCCTGTACAATGGTTCAGGGTCCTGCGGCCTTAAATTGCCGGGTGACTCCTGGAATTCGGCCTCTCGCAGAATGCCTCCCAGATGCAAGGTGGCAACAGTTCCAACTTGGTCTGGTTTAAGAGTGCCAAGTGGGTCCTGAAAACTGACACCCAGAACAGTGACTTGTGAGTTTTTTTTCCCAAGGAAAAAGCCTGTACAATGGTTCAGGGGCCTGAGGCCTTAAATTGCCGGGTGACTCGTGGAATTCGGCCTCTCGCAGGATGCCTCCCAGACGCAAAATGTCACCAGTGCCAACTTGGTCTGGTTTAAGAGTGCCAAATGTGTCCTGAAAACTGACACCCAGAAAAGTGGCTTGTGAGTTTTCTTTCCCAGGGAAAAAGCCTGTACAATGGTTCAGGGGCCGGCGGCCTTAAATTGCCGGGCGCCTCCTGGAGATCCGCCTCTCACAGGATGCCTCCCAGGCGCAAAATGACACCAGTTCCCACTTGGTCTGCTTTGAGAGTGCCAGGTGGCTCCTGCAAACTGACACCCAGAACAGTGGCTTGTGAGTTTTCTTTCCCAGGGAAAAAGCCTGTACAATGGTTCAGGGTCCTGCGGCCTTAAATTGCCGGGTGCCTCCTGGAATTCGGCGTCTTGCAAGATGCCTCCCAGACGCAAGGTGGCACCAGTGCCAACTTGGTCTGGTTTGAGAGTGCCAGGTGGCTCCTGCAAACTGACACCCAGAACAGTGGCTTCTGAATTTTGTTTTCCAAGGAAAAAGCCTGTAGAATGGTTTTGGGTCCTGCGGGCTTAAATTGCCGGGTGCCTCCTGGAATTCCGCCTCTCGCAGGACGCCTCCCAGACGCAAGGTGGCACCAGTGCCAACTTGGTCTGGTTTGAGAGTGCCAAGTGGGTCCTGAAAACTGACACGCAGAACAGTGGCTTGTGAGTTTTGTTTCCCAGGGAAAAAGCCTGTACAATGGTTCAGGGTCCTGAGGCCTTAAATTGCCGGGTGCCTCCTTGAATTCCGCCTCTCGCAGGATGCCTCCCAGACACCAGGTGGAACCAGTGCCAAGTTGGTCTGGTTTGAGAGTGTCAAGTGGCTCCTGCAAAATGACACCCAGAACAGTGGCTTGTGAGTTTTGTTTCCCAGGGAAAAAGCCTGTACAATGGTTCAGGGTCCTGCGGCCTTAAATTGCCGGGTGCCTCCTGGAATTGCACCTCTCGCAGGATGACTCCCAGACGCAAGGTGGCACCAGTGCCAACTTGGTCTGGTTTGAGAGTGCCAGGTGGCTCCTGAAAACTGACACCCAGAACAGTGGCTTGTGAGTTTTGTTTCCCAGGGAAAAAGCCTGTACAATGGTTCAGGGGCCTGCGGCCTTAAATTGCCGGGTGCCTCCTGGAATTCGGCGTCTTGCAAGATGCCTCCCAGACGCAAGGTGGCACCAGTGCCAACTTGGTCTGCTTTGAGAGTGCCAAGTGGGTCCTGCAAACTGACACCCAGGACAGTGGCTTCTGAATTTTGTTTTCCAGGGAAAAAGCCTGTAGAATGGTTTTGGGTCCTGCGGCCTTAAATTGCCGGGTGCCTCCTGGAATTCCGCCTCTCGCAGGATGCCTCCCAGACGCAAGGTGGCACCAGTGCCAACTTGGTCTGCTTTGAGAGTGTCAAGTGGGTCCTGAAAACTGACACCCAGAACAGTGGCTTGTGAGTTTTCTTTCCCAGGGAAAAAGCCTGTAGAATGGTTTTGGGTCCTGCGACCTTAAATTGCCGGGTGCCACCTGGAATTCGGAATCTCGCAGGGTGCCTCCCAGACGCAAAATGGCACCATTTCCAACTTGGTCTGGTTTGAGAGTGCCAAGTGGGTCCTGAAAACTGACACCCAGAACAGTGGCTTGTGAGTTTTATTTCCCAGGGTAAAAGCCTGTACAATGGTTCAGGGTCCTGCGGCCTTAAATTGCCGGGTGACTCCTGGAATTGCACCTCTCGCAGGATGCCTCTCAGATGCAAGGTGGCAACAGTTCCAACTTGGTCTGGTTCATGAGTGCCAAGTGGGTCCTGAAAACTGACACCCAGAACAGTGACTTGTGAGTTTTTTTTCCCAAGGAAAAAGCCTGTACAATGGTTCAGGGGCCTGAGGCCTTAAATTGCCGGGTGCCTCCTGGAATTCGGCCTCTCGCAGGATGCCTCCCAGACGCAAAATGTCACCAGTGCCAACTTGGTCTGGTTTAAGAGTGCCAAGTGGGTCCTGAAAACGGACACCCAGAAAAGTGGCTTGTGAGTTTTGTTTCCCAGGGAAAAAGCCTGTACAATGGTTCAGGGGCCTGCGGCCTTAAATTGCCGGGTGCCTCCTGTAATTCCGCTTCTCGCAGGATGCCTCCCAGACGCAAGGTGGCACCAGTGCCAACTTGGTCTGGTTTGAGAGTGCCAAGTGGGTCCTGAAAACTGACACCCAGAACAGTGGCTTGTGAGTTTTCTTTCCCAGGGAAAAAGCCTGTACAATGGTTCAGGGTCCTGCGGCCTTAAATTGCCGGGTGCCTCCTGGAATTCGGCGTCTTGCAAGATGCCTCCCAGACACAAGGTGGCACCAGTGCCAACTTGGTCTGGTTTGAGAGCGCCAAGTGGGTCCTGAAAACTGACACCCAGAACAGTGGCTTCTGAATTTTGTTTTCCAGGGAAAAAGCCTGTAGAATGGTTTTGGGTCCTGCGGCCTTAAATTGCCGGGTGCCTCCTGGAATGCCGCCTCTCGCAGGACGCCTTCCAGACGCAAGGTGGCACCAGTGCCAACTTGGTCTGGTTTGAGAGTGCCAAGTGGGTCCTGAAAACTGACACCCAGAACAGTGGCTTGTGAGTTTTCTTTCCCAGGGAAAAAGCCTGTACAATGGTTCAGGGTCCTGAGGCCTTAAATTGCCGGGTGCCTCCTGGAGATCCGCCTCTCACAGGATGCCTCCCAGGCGCAAGGTGGCACCAGTGCCAAGTTGGTCTGGTTTAAGAGTGTCAAGTGGGTCCTGAAAACTGACACCCAGAACAGTGGCTTTTGAGTTTTGTTTCCCAGGGAAAAAACCTGTACAATGGTTCAGGGTCCTGCGGCCTTAAATTGCCAGGTGCCTCCTGGAATTCGGCCTCTCGCAGGATGCCTCCCAGACACCATGTGGCACCAGTGCAAACTTTGTCTGGTTTAAGAGTGCCAGGGGGCTCCTGCAAAATGACACCCAGAACAGTGGCTTGTGAGTTTTGTTTCCCAGGGAAAAAGCCTGTACAATGGTTCAGGGTCCTGCGGCCTTAAATTGCCGGGTGCCTCCTGGAATTGCACCTCTCGCAGGATGCCTCCCAGTAGCAAGGTGGCACCAGTGCCAACTTGGTCTGGTTTGAGAGTGCCAGGTGGCTCCTGCAAACTGACACCCAGAACAGTGGCTTGTGAGTTTTGTTTCCCAGGGAAAAAGCCTGTACAATGGTTCAGGGGCCTGAGGCCTTAAATTGCCGGGTGCCTCCTGGAATTCGGCGTCTTGCAAGATGCCTCCCAGACGCAAGGTGGCACCAGTGCCAACTTGGTCTGGTTTGAGAGTGCCAAGTGGGTCCTGCAAACTGACACCCAGGACAGTGGCTTCTGAATTTTGTTTTCCAGGGAAAAAGCCTGTAGAATGGTTTTGGGTCCTGCGGCCTTAAGTTGCCGGGTGCCTCCTGGAATTCCGCCTCTCGCAGGATGCCTCTTGGAAGCAAGGTGGCACCAGTGCCAACTTGGTCTGGTTTGAGAGTGCCAAGTGGGTCCTGAAAACTGACACCCAGAACAGTGGCTTGTGAGTTTTGTTTCCCAGGGGAAAAGCCTGTACAATGGTTCAGGGGCCTGAGGCCTTAAATTGCCGGGTGCCTCCTGGAATTCGGAATCTCGCAGGGTGCCTCCCAGACGCAAAATGACACCATTTCCAACTTGGTCTGGTTTGAGAGTGCCAAGTGGGTCCTGAAAACTGACACCCAGAACAGTGGCTTGTGAGTTTTGTTTCCCAGGGTAAAAGCCTGTACAATGGTTCAGGGTCCTGCGGCCTTAAATTGCCGGGTGACTCCTGGAATTCGGCCTCTCGCAGGATGCCTCCCAGATGCAAGGTGGCAACAGTTCCAACTTGGTCTGGTTTAAGAGTGCCAAGTGGGTCCTGAAAACTGACACCCAGAACAGTGACTTGTGAGTTTTTTTTCCCAAGGAAAAAGCCTGTACAATGGTTCAGGGGCCTGAGGCCTTAAATTGCCGGGTGACTCGTGGAATTCGGCCTCTCGCAGGATGCCTCCCAGACGCAAAATGTCACCAGTGCCAACTTGGTCTGGTTTAAGAGTGCCAAATGTGTCCTGAAAACTGACACCCAGAAAAGTGGCTTGTGAGTTTTGTTTCCCAGGGAAAAAGCCTGTACAATGGTTCAGGGGCCGGCGGCCTTAAATTGCCGGGCGCCTCCTGGAGATCCGCCTCTCACAGGATGCCTCCCAGGCGCAAAATGACACCAGTTCCCACTTGGTCTGCTTTGAGAGTGCCAGGTGGCTCCTGCAAACTGACACCCAGAACAGTGGCTTGTGAGTTTTCTTTCCCAGGGAAAAAGCCTGTACAATGGTTCAGGGTCCTGCGGCCTTAAATTGCCGGGTGCCTCCTGGAATTCGGCGTCTTGCAAGATGCCTCCCAGACGCAAGGTGGCACCAGTGCCAACTTGGTCTGGTTTGAGAGTGCCAGGTGGCTCCTGCAAACTGACACCCAGAACAGTGGCTTCTGAATTTTGTTTTCCAAGGAAAAAGCCTGTAGAATGGTTTTGGGTCCTGCGGCCTTAAATTGCCGGGTGCCTCCTGGAATTCCGCCTCTCGCAGGACGCCTCCCAGACGCAAGGTGGCACCAGTGCCAACTTGGTCTGGTTTGAGAGTGCCAAGTGGGTCCTGAAAACTGACACGCAGAACAGTGGCTTGTGAGTTTTGTTTCCCAGGGAAAAAGCCTGTACAATGGTTCAGGGTCCTGAGGCCTTAAATTGCCGGGTGCCTCCTTGAATTCCGCCTCTCGCAGGATGCCTCCCAGACACAAGGTGGCACCAGTGCCAAGTTGGTCTGGTTTAAGAGTGTCAAGTGGCTCCTGCAAAATGACACCCAGAACAGTGGCTTGTGAGTTTTGTTTCCCAGGGAAAAAGCCTGTACAATGGTTCAGGGTCCTGCGGCCTTAAATTGCCGGGTGCCTCCTTGAATTCCGCATCTCACCAGATGTTTCCCAGACGCTAAGCAACACCAGTTCCAACTTGGTCTGGTTTAAGAGTGCCAAGTGGGTCCTGGAAACTGACACCCAGAACAGTGGCTTGTGAGTTTTGTTTCCCAGGGAAAAAGCCTGTACAATGGTTCAGGGTCCTGCGGCCTTAAATTGCCGGGTGCCTCCTGGAATTTCACCTCTCGCAGGATGACTCCCAGACGCAAGGTGGCACCAGTGCCAACTTGGTCTGGTTTGAGAGTGCCAGGTGGCTCCTGAAAACTGACACCCAGAACAGTGGCTTGTGAGTTTTGTTTCCCAGGGAAAAAGGCTGTACAATGGTTCAGGGGCCTGCGGCCTTAAATTGCCGGGTGCCTCCTGGAATTCGGCGTCTTGCAAGATGCCTCCCAGACGCAAGGTGGCACCAGTGCCAACTTGGTCTGCTTTGAGAGTGCCAAGTGGGTCCTGCAAACTGACACCCAGGACAGTGGCTTCTGAATTTTGTTTTCCAGGGAAAAAGCCTGTAGAATGGTTTTGGGTCCTGCGGCCTTAAATTGCCGGGTGCCTCCTGGAATTCCGCCTCTCGCAGGATGCCTCCCAGACGCAAAATGGCACCATTTCCAACTTGGTCTGGTTTGAGAGTGCCAAGTGGGTCCTGAAAACTGACACCCAGAACAGTGGCTTGTGAGTTTTATTTCCCAGGGTAAAAGCCTGTACAATGGTTCAGGGGCCTGCGGCCTTAAATTGCCGGGTGACTCCAGGAATTGCACCTCTCGCAGGATGCCTCCCAGATGCAAGGTGGCACCAGTTCCAACTTGGTCTGGTTCATGAGTGCCAAGTGGGTCCTGAAAACTGACACCCAGAACAGTGACTTGTGAGTTTTTTTTCCCAAGGAAAAAGCCTGTACAATGGTTCAGGGGCCTGTGGCCTTAAATTGCCGGGTGCCTCCTGGAATTCGGCCTCTCGCAGGATGCCTCCCAGACGCAAAATGTCACCAGTGCCAACTTGGTCTGGTTTAAGAGTGCCAAGTGGGTCCTGAAAACGGACACCCAGAAAAGTGGCTTGTGAGTTTTGTTTCCCAGGGAAAAAGCCTGTACAATGGTTCAGGGGCCTGCGGCCTTAAATTGCCGGGTGCCTCCTGTAATTCCGCTTCTCGCAGGATGCCTCCCAGACGCAAGGTGGCACCAGTGCCAACTTGGTCTGGTTTGAGAGTGCCAAGTGGGTCCTGAAAACTGACACCCAGAACAGTGGCTTGTGAGTTTTCTTTCCCAGGGAAAAAGCCTGTACAATGGTTCAGGGTCCTGCGGCCTTAAATTGCCGGGTGCCTCCTGGAATTCGGCGTCTTGCAAGATGCCTCCCAGACGCAAGGTGGCACCAGTGCCAACTTGGTCTGGTTTGAGAGCGCCAAGTGGGTCCTGAAAACTGACACCCAGAACAGTGGCTTCTGAATTTTGTTTTCCAGGGAAAAAGCCTGTAGAATGGTTTTGGGTCCTGCGGCCTTAAATTGCCGGGTGCCTCCTGGAATGCCGCCTCTCGCAGGACGCCTTCCAGACGCAAGGTGGCACCAGTGCCAACTTGGTCTGGTTTGAGAGTGCCAAGTGGGTCCTGAAAACTGACACCCAGAACAGTGGCTTGTGAGTTTTCTTTCCCAGGGAAAAAGCCTGTACAATGGTTCAGGGTCCTGAGGCCTTAAATTGCCGGGTGCCTCCTGGAGATCCGCCTCTCACAGGATGCCTCCCAGGCGCAAGGTGGCACCAGTGCCAAGTTGGTCTGGTTTAAGAGTGTCAAGTGGGTCCTGAAAACTGACACCCAGAACAGTGGCTTTTGAGTTTTGTTTCCCAGGGAAAAAACCTGTACAATGGTTCAGGGTCCTGCGGCCTTAAATTGCCAGGTGCCTCCTGGAATTCGGCCTCTCGCAGGATGCCTCCCAGACACCATGTGGCACCAGTGCAAACTTTGTCTGGTTTAAGAGTGCCAGGTGGCTCCTGCAAAATGACACCCAGAACAGTGGCTTGTGAGTTTTGTTTCCCAGGGAAAAAGCCTGTACAATGGTTCAGGGTCCTGCGGCCTTAAATTGCCGGGTGCCTCCTGGAATTGCACCTCTCGCAGGATGCCTCCCAGTAGCAAGGTGGCACCAGTGCCAACTTGGTCTGGTTTGAGAGTGCCAGGTGGCTCCTGCAAACTGACACCCAGAACAGTGGCTTGTGAGTTTTGTTTCCCAGGGAAAAAGCCTGTACAATGGTTCAGGGGCCTGAGGCCTTAAATTGCCGGGTGCCTCCTGGAATTCGGCGTCTTGCAAGATGCCTCCCAGACGCAAGGTGGCACCAGTGCCAACTTGGTCTGGTTTGAGAGTGCCAAGTGGGTCCTGCAAACTGACACCCAGGACAGTGGCTTCTGAATTTTGTTTTCCAGGGAAAAAGCCTGTAGAATGGTTTTGGGTCCTGCGGCCTTAAATTGCCGGGTGCCTCCTGGAATTCCGCCTCTCGTAGGATGTCTCCGAGACGCAAGGTGGCACTAGTGCCAACTTGGTCTGGTTTGAGAGTGCCAAGTGGGTCCTGAAAACTGACACCCAGAACAGTGTCTTGTGAGTTTTGTTTCCCAGGGAAAAAGCCTGTACAATGGTTCAGGGGCCTGAGGCCATAAATTGCCGGGTGCCTCCTGGATTTCGACCTCTCGCAGGATGCCTCCCAGAAACAAGGTGGCACCAGTGCCAACTTTGTCTTGTTTAAGAGTGCCAGGTGGCTCCTGCAAACTGACACCCAGAACAGTGGCTTGTGAGTTTTGTTTCCCAGGGAAAAAGCCTGTAAAATGGTTTAGGTAATGCCGCCTTTAATAGCCGGGTGCCACCTGGAGATCCGCCTCTCGCAGGATGCCTCCCAGACGCAAGGTGGCACCAGTGCCAACTTGGTCTGGTTTGAGAGTGTCAAGTGGGTCCTGAAAACTGACACCCAGAACAGTGGCTTGTGAGTTTTGTTTCCCAGGGGAAAAGCCTGTACAATGGTTCAGGGGCCTGAAACCTTAAATTTCCGGGTGCCTCCTGGAATTCGGCGTCTTGCAGGATGCCTCCCAGACGCAAGGTGGCACCAGTGCCAACTTGGTCTGGTTTGAGAGTGTCAAGTGGGTCCTGTAAACTGACACCCAGAACAGTGGCTTCTGAATTTTTTTTTCCAGGGAAAAAGCCTGTAGAATGGTTTTGGGTCCTGCGGCCTTAAATTGCCGCGTGCCTCCTGGAATTCCGCCTCTCGCAGGATGCCTCCCAGACGCAAGGTGGCACCAGTGCCAATTTGGTCTGGTTTGAGAGTGCCAAGTGGGTCCTGAAAACTGACACCCAGAACAGTGGCTTGTGAGTTTTGTTTCCCAGGGAAAAAGCCTGTACAATGGTTCAGGGTCCTGCGGCTTTAAATTGCGGGGCGCCTCCTGGAATTCCGCATCACGCCAGATGTTTCCCAGACGCTAAGCAACACCAGTGCCAACTTGGTCTGCTTTGAGAGTGTCAAGTGGGTCCTGAAAACTGACACCCAGAACAGTGGCTTGTGAGTTTTGTTTCCCAGGGAAAAAGCCTGTACAATGGTTCAGGGGCCTGCGGCCTTAAATTGCCGGGTGCCTCCTGTAATTCCGCTTCTCGCAGGATGCCTCCCAGACGCAAGGTGGCACCAGTGCCAACTTGGTCTGGTTTGAGAGTGCCAAGTGGGTCCTGAAAACTGACACCCAGAACAGTGGCTTGTGAGTTTTCTTTCCCAGGGAAAAAGCCTGTACAATGGTTCAGGGTCCTGCGGCCTTAAATTGCCGGGTGCCTCCTGGAATTCGGCGTCTTGCAAGATGCCTCCCAGACGCAAGGTGGCACCAGTGCCAACTTGGTCTGGTTTGAGAGCGCCAAGTGGGTCCTGAAAACTGACACCCAGAACAGTGGCTTCTGAATTTTGTTTTCCAGGGAAAAAGCCTGTAGAATGGTTTTGGGTCCTGCGGCCTTAAATTGCCGGGTGCCTCCTGGAATGCCGCCTCTCACAGGACGCCTTCCAGACGCAAGGTGGCACCAGTGCCAACTTGGTCTGGTTTGAGAGTGCCAAGTGGGTCCTGAAAACTGACACCCAGAACAGTGGCTTGTGAGTTTTCTTTCCCAGGGAAAAAGCCTGTACAATGGTTCAGGGTCCTGAGGCCTTAAATTGCCGGGTGCCTCCTGGAGATCCGCCTCTCACAGGATGCCTCCCAGGCGCAAGGTGGCACCAGTGCCAAGTTGGTCTGGTTTAAGAGTGTCAAGTGGGTCCTGAAAACTGACACCCAGAACAGTGGCTTTTGAGTTTTGTTTCCCAGGGAAAAAACCTGTACAATGGTTCAGGGTCCTGCGGCCTTAAATTGCCAGGTGCCTCCTGGAATTCGGCCTCTCGCAGGATGCCTCCCAGACACCATGTGGCACCAGTGCAAACTTTGTCTGGTTTAAGAGTGCCAGGTGGCTCCTGCAAAATGACACCCAGAACAGTGGCTTGTGAGTTTTGTTTCCCAGGGAAAAAGCCTGTACAATGGTTCAGGGTCCTGCGGCCTTAAATTGCCGGGTGCCTCCTGGAATTGCACCTCTCGCAGGATGCCTCCCAGTAGCAAGGTGGCACCAGTGCCAACTTGGTCTGGTTTGAGAGTGCCAGGTGGCTCCTGCAAACTGACACCCAGAACAGTGGCTTGTGAGTTTTGTTTCCCAGGGAAAAAGCCTGTACAATGGTTCAGGGGCCTGAGGCCTTAAATTGCCGGGTGCCTCCTGGAATTCGGCGTCTTGCAAGATGCCTCCCAGACGCAAGGTGGCACCAGTGCCAACTTGGTCTGGTTTGAGAGTGCCAAGTGGGTCCTGCAAACTGACACCCAGGACAGTGGCTTCTGAATTTTGTTTTCCAGGGAAAAAGCCTGTAGAATGGTTTTGGGTCCTGCGGCCTTAAATTGCCGGGTGCCTCCTGGAATTCCGCCTCTCGTAGGATGTCTCCCAGACGCAAGGTGGCACTAGTGCCAACTTGGTCTGGTTTGAGAGTGCCAAGTGGGTCCTGAAAACTGACACCCAGAACAGTGTCTTGTGAGTTTTGTTTCCCAGGGAAAAAGCCTGTACAATGGTTCAGGGGCCTGAGGCCATAAATTGCCGGGTGCCTCCTGGATTTCGACCTCTCGCAGGATGCCTCCCAGAAACAAGGTGGCACCAGTGCCAACTTTGTCTGGTTTAAGAGTGCCAGGTGGCTCCTGCAATCTGACACCCAGAACAGTGGCTTGTGAGTTTTGTTTCCCAGGGAAAAAGCCTGTAAAATGGTTTAGGTAATGCCGCCTTTAATAGCCGGGTGCCACCTGGAGATCCGCCTCTCGCAGGATGCCTCCCAGACGCAAGGTGGCACCAGTGCCAACTTGGTCTGGTTTGAGAGTGTCAAGTGGGTCCTGAAAACTGACACCCAGAACAGTGGCTTGTGAGTTTTGTTTCCCAGGGGAAAAGCCTGTACAATGGTTCAGGGGCCTGAAACCTTAAATTTCCGGGTGCCTCCTGGAATTCGGCGTCTTGCAGGATGCCTCCCAGACGCAAGGTGGCACCAGTGCCAACTTGGTCTGGTTTGAGAGTGTCAAGTGGGTCCTGTAAACTGACACCCAGAACAGTGGCTTCTGAATTTTTTTTTCCAGGGAAAAAGCCTGTAGAATGGTTTTGGGTCCTGCGGCCTTAAATTGCCGCGTGCCTCCTGGAATTCCGCCTCTCGCAGGATGCCTCCCAGACGCAAGGTGGCACCAGTGCCAATTTGGTCTGGTTTGAGAGTGCCAAGTGGGTCCTGAAAACTGACACCCAGAACAGTGGCTTGTGAGTTTTGTTTCCCAGGGAAAAAGCCTGTACAATGGTTCAGGGTCCTGCGGCTTTAAATTGCGGGGCGCCTCCTGGAATTCCGCATCACGCCAGATGTTTCCCAGACGCTAAGCAAAACCAGTGCCAACTTGGTCTGCTTTGAGAGTGTCAAGTGGGTCCTGAAAACTGACACCCAGAACAGTGGCTTGTGAGTTTTGTTTCCCAGGGATAAAGCCTGTACAATGGTTCAGGGGCCTGAGGCCTTAAATTGCCGGGTGCCTCCTGGAATTCGGCCACTCGCAGGATGCCTCCCAGACGCAAGGTGGCACCAGTTCCAACTTGGTCTGGTTTAAGAGTGCCAAGTGGGTCCTGAAAACTGACACCCAGAACAGTGGCTTGTGAGTTTTGTTTCCCAGGGAAAAATCCTGTACAATGGTTCAGGGGCCTGAGGCCTTAAATTGCCGGGTGCCTCCTGGAATTCCGCCTCTCGCAGGATGCCTCCCAGACGCAAGGTGGCACCAGTTCCAACTTCGTCTGGTTTAAGAGTGCCAAGTGTGTCCTGCCAACTGACACCCAGAACAGTGGCTTGTGAGTTTTGTTTCCCAGGGAAAAAGCCTGTAAAATGGTTTAGGTTAATGTCGCCTTTAATAGCCGGGTGCCACCTGGAGATCCGCCTCTCTCAGGATGCCTCCCAGACGCAAAGTGGCACCAGTGCCAACTTGGTCTGGTTTGAGAGTGTCAAGTGGGTCCTGAAAACTGACACCCAGAACAGTGGCTTGTGAGTTTTGTTTCCCAGGGAAAAAGCCTGTACAATGGTTCAGGGTCCTGCGGACTTAAATTGCCGGGTGCCTCCTGGAATTCCGCCTGTCGCAGGATGCCTCCCAGACACAAGGTGGCACCAGTGCCAACTTGGTCTGGTTTGAGAGTGCCACGTTGATCCTGAAAACTGACAACCAGAACAGTGGCTTGTGAGTTTTGTTTCCCAGGGAAAAAGCCTGTACAATGGTTCAGGGTCCTGCGGCCTTAAATTGCCGGGTGCCTCCTTGAATTCCGCATCTCACCAGATGTTTCCCAGACGCTAAGCAACACCAGTTCCAACTTGGTCTGGTTTAAGAGTGCCAAGTGGGTCCTGGAAACTGACACCCAGAACAGTGGCTTGTGAGTTTTGTTTCCCAGGGAAAAAGCCTGTACAATGGTTCAGGGTCCTGCGGCCTTAAATTGCCGGGTGCCTCCTGGAATTGCACCTCTCGCAGGATGACTCCCAGACGCAAGGTGGCACCAGTGCCAACTTGGTCTGGTTTGAGAGTGCCAAGTGGGTCCTGAAAACTGACACCCAGAACAGTGGCTTGTGAGTTTTGTTTCCCAGGGGAAAAGCCTGTACAATGGTTCAGGGGCCTGAAACCTTAAATTTCCGGGTGCCTCCTGGAATTCGGCGTCTTGCAGGATGCCTCCCAGACGCAAGGTGGCACCAGTGCCAATTTGGTCTGGTTTGAGAGTGCCAAGTGGGTCCTGAAAACTGACACCCAGAACAGTGGCTTGTGAGTTTTGTTTCCCAGGGAAAAAGCCTGTACAATGGTTCAGGGTCTTGCGGCTTTAAATTGCGGGGCGCCTCCTGGAATTCCGCATCACGCCAGATGTTTCCCAGACGCTAAGCAACACCAGTGCCAACTTGGTCTGCTTTGAGAGTGTCAAGTGGGTCCTGAAAACTGACACCCAGAACAGTGGCTTGTGAGTTTTGTTTCCCAGGGAAAAAGCCTGTACAATGGTTCAGGGGCCTGAGGCCTTAAATTGCCGGGTGCCTCCTGGAATTCCGCCTCTCGCAGGATGCCTCCCAGACGCAAGGTGGCACCAGTTCCAACTTCGTCTGGTTTAAGAGTGCCAAGTGTGTCCTGCCAACTGACACCCAGAACAGTGGCTTGTGAGTTTTGTTTCCCAGGGAAAAAGCCTGTAAAATGGTTTAGGTTAATGTCGCCTTTAATAGCCGGGTGCCACCTGGAGATCCGCCTCTCGCAGGATGCCTCCCAGACGCAAAATGTCACCAGTGCCAACTTGGTCTGGTTTAAGAGTGCCAAGTGGGTCCTGAAAACTGACACCCAGAAAAGTGGCTTGTGAGTTTTGTTTCCCAGGGAAAAAGCCTGTACAATGGTTCAGGGGCCTGCGGCCTTAAATTGCCGGGTGCCTCCTGGAGATCCGCCTTTCACAGGATGCCTCCCAGGCGCAAAATGACACCATTTCCCACATGGTCTGCTTTGAGAGTGCCAGGTGGCTCCTGCAAACTGACACCCAGAACAGTGGCTTGTGAGTTTTCTTTCCCAGGGAAAAAGCCTTTACAATGGTTCAGGGTCCTGCGGCCTTAAATTGCCGGGTGCCTCCTGGAATTCGGCGTCTTGCAAGATGCCTCCCAGACGCAAGGTGGCACCAGTGCCAACTTGGTCTGGTTTGAGAGTGCCAAGTCGGTCCTGAAAACTGACACCCAGAACAGTGGCTTCTGAATTTTGTTTTCCAGGGAAAAAGCCTGTAGAATGGTTTTGGGTCCTGCGGCCTTAAATTGCCGGGTGCCTCCTGGAATTCCGCATCTCGCAGGACGCCTCCCAGACGCAAGGTGGCACCAGTGCCAACTTGGTCTGGTTTGAGAGTGCCAAGTGGGTCCTGAAAACTGACACCCAGAACAGTGGCTTGTGAGTTTTCTTTCCCAGGGAAAAAGCCTGTACAATGGTTCAGGGTCCTGAGGCCTTAAATTGCCGGGTGCCTCCTGGAGATCCGCCTCTCACAGGATGCCTCCCAGGCACAAGGTGGCACCAGTGCCAAGTTGGTCTGGTTTAAGAGTGTCAAGTGGGTCCTGAAAACTGACACCCAGAACAGTGGCTTGTGAGTTTTGTTTCCCAGGGAAAAAACCTGTACAATGGTTCAGGGTCCTGCGGCCTTAAATATCCGGGTGCCTCCTGGAATTCGGCCTCTCGCAGGATGCCTCCCAGACACCAGGTGGCACCAGTGCAAACTTTGTCTGGTTTAAGAGTGCCAGGTGGCTCCTGCAAAATGACACCCAGAACAGTGGCTTGTGAGTTTTGTTTCCCAGGGAAAAAGCCTGTACAATGGTTCAGGGTCCTGCGGCCTTAAATTGCCGGGTGCCTCCTGGAATTGCACCTCTCGCAGGATGACTCCCAGACGCAAGGTGGCACCAGTGCCAACTTGGTCTGCTTTGAGAGTGCCAGGTGGCTCCTGAAAACTGACACCCAGAACAGTGGCATGTGAGTTTTGTTTCGCAGGGAAAAAGGCTGTACAATGGTTCAGGGGCCTGCGGCCTTAAATTGCCGGGTGCCTCCTGGAATTCGGCGTCTTGCAAGATGCCTCCCAGACGCAAGGTGGCACCAGTGCCAACTTGGTCTGCTTTGAGAGTGCCAAGTGGGTCCTGCAAACTGACACCCAGGACAGTGGCTTCTGAATTTTGTTTTCCAGGGAAAAAGCCTGTACAATGGTTTTGGGTCCTGCGGCCTTAAATTGCCGGGTGCCTCCTGGAATTCCGCCTCTCGCAGGATGCCTCCCAGACGCAAGGTGGCACCAGTGCCAACTTGGTCTGCTTTGAGAGTGTCAAGTGGGTCCTGAAAACTGACACCCAGAACAGTGGCTTGTGAGTTTTCTTTCCCAGGGAAAAAGCCTGTACAATGGTTCAGGGTCCTGCGGACTTAAATTGCCGGGTGCCACCTGGAATTCGGAATCTCGCAGGGTGCCTCCCAGACGCAAAATGACACCATTTCCAACTTGGTCTGGTTTGAGAGTGCCAAGTGGGTCCTGAAAACTGACACCCAGAACAGTGGCTTGTGAGTTTTATTTCCCAGGGTAAAAGCCTGTACAATGGTTCAGGGTCCTGCGGCCTTAAATTGCCGGGTGACTCCTGGAATTCGGCCTCTCGCAGGATGCCTCCCAGATGCAAGGTGGCAACAGTTCCAACTTGGTCTGGTTTATGAGTGCCAAGTGGGTCCTG
Source organism: Fringilla coelebs (assembly GCF_963513975.1). Lineage (NCBI taxonomy): Eukaryota > Metazoa > Chordata > Aves > Passeriformes > Fringillidae > Fringilla > Fringilla coelebs. The sequence goes on from NW_028167527.1 coordinate 684,871, forward strand.
AAAACTGACACCCAGAACAGTGACTTGTGAGTTTTTTTTCCCAAGGAAAAAGCCTGTACAATGGTTCAGGGGCCTGAGGCCTTAAATTGCCGGGTGCCTCCTGGAATTCGGCCTCTCGCAGGATGCCTCCCAGACGCAAAATGTAACCAGTGCCAACTTGGTCTGGTTTAAGAGTGCCAAGTGGGTCCTGAAAACTGACACCCAGAAAAGTGGCTTGTGGGTTTTGTTTCCCAGGGAAAAAGCCTGTACAATGGTTCAGGGGCCTGCGGCCTTAAATTGCCGGGTGCCTCCTGGAGATCCGCCTCTCACAGGATGCCTCCCAGGCGCAAAATGACACCATTTCCCACTTGGTCTGCTTTGAGAGTGCCAGGTGGCTCCTGCAAACTGACACCCAGAACAGTGGTTTGTGAGTTTTCTTTCCCAGGGAAAAAGCCTGTACAATGGTTCAGGGTCCTGCGGCCTTAAATTGCCGGGTGCCTCCTGGAATTCGGCGTCTTGCAAGATGCCTCCCAGACGCAAGGTGGCACCAGTGCCAACTTGGTCTGGTTTGAGAGTGCCAAGTCGGTCCTGAAAACTGACACCCAGAACAGTGGCTTCTGAATTTTGTTTTCCAGGGAAAAAGCCTGTAGAATGGTTTTGGGTCCTGCGGCCTTAAATTGCCGGGTGCCTCCTGGAATTCCGCCTCTCGCAGGACGCCTCCCAGACGCAAGGTGGCACCAGTGCCAACTTGGTCTGGTTTGAGAGTGCCAAGTGGGTCCTGAAAACTGACACCCAGAACAGTGGCTTGTGAGTTTTCTTTCCCAGGGAAAAAGCCTGTACAATGGTTCAGGGTCCTGAGGCATTAAATTGCCGGGTGCCTCCTGGAGATCCGCCTCTCACAGGATGCCTCCCAGGCGCAAGGTGGCACCAGTGCCAAGTTGGTCTGGTTTAAGAGTGTCAAGTGGGTCCTGAAAACTGACACCCAGAACAGTGGCTTGTGAGTTTTGTTTCCCAGGGAAAAAACCTGTACAATGGTTCAGGGTCCTGCGGCCTTAAATTGCCGGGTGCCTCCTGGAATTCGGCCTCTCGCAGGATGCCTCCCAGACACCAGGTGGCACCCGTGCAAACTTTGTCTGGTTTAAGAGTGCCAGGTGGCTCCTGAAAAATGACACCCAGAACAGTGGCTTGTGAGTTTTGTTTCCCAGGGAAAAAGCCTGTACAATGGTTCAGGGTCCTGCGGCCTTAAATTGCCGGGTGCCTCCTTGAATTCCGCATCTCACCAGATGTTTCCCAGACGCTAAGCAACACCAGTTCCTACTTGGTCTGGTTTAAGAGTGCCAAGTGGGTCCTGGAAACTGACACCCAGAACAGTGGCTTGTGAGTTTTGTTTCCCAGGGAAAAAGCCTGTACAATGGTTCAGGGTCCTGCGGCCTTAAATTGCCGGGTGCCTCCTGGAATTGCACCTCTCGCAGGATGACTCCCAGACGCAAGGTGGCACCAGTGCCAACTTGGTCTGGTTTGAGAGTGCCAGGTGGCTCCTGAAAACTGACACCCAGAACAGTGGCTTGTGAGTTTTTTTTCCCAGGGAAAAAGGCTGTACAATGGTTCAGGGGCCTGCGGCCTTAAATTGCCGGGTGCCTCCTGGAATTCGGCTTCTTGCAAGATGCCTCCCAGACGCAAGGTGGCACCAGTGCCAACTTGGTCTGCTTTGAGAGTGCCAAGTGGGTCCTGCAAACTGACACCCAGGACAGTGGCTTCTGAATTTTGTTTTCCAGGGAAAAAGCCTGTAGAATGGTTTTGGGTCCTGCGGCCTTAAATTGCAGGGTGCCTCCTGGAATTCCGCATCTCGCAGGATGCCTCCCAGACGCAAGGTGGCACCAGTGCCAACTTGGTCTGCTTTGAGAGTGTCAAGTGGGTCCTGAAAACTGACACCCAGAACAGTGGCTTGTGAGTTTTCTTTCCCAGGGAAAAAGCCTGTACAATGGTTCAGGGTCCTGCGGCCTTAAATTGCCGGGTGCCACCTGGAATTCGGAATCTCGCAGGGTGCCTCCCAGACGCAAAATGACACCATTTCCAACTTGGTCTGGTTTGAGAGTGCCAAGTGGGTCCTGAAAACTGACACCCAGAACAGTGGCTTGTGAGTTTTATTTCCCAGGGTAAAAGCCTGTACAATGGTTCAGGGTCCTGCCCCCTTAAATTGCCGGGTGACTCCTGGAATTCGGCCTCTCGCAGGATGCCTCCCAGATGCAAGGTGGCAATAGTTCGAACTTGGTCTGGTTTATGAGTGCCAAGTGGGTCCTGAAAACTGACACCCAGAACAGTGACTTGTGAGTTATTTTTCCAAGGAAAAAGCCTGTACAATGGTTCAGGGGCCTGAGGCCTTAAATTGCCGGGTGCCTCCTGGAATTCGGCCTCTCGCAGGATGCCTCCCAGACGCAAAATGTCACCAGTGCCAACTTGGTCTGGTTTAAGAGTGCCAAGTGGGTCCTGAAAACTGACACACAGAAAAGTGGCTTGTGAGTTTTGTTTCCCAGGGGAAAAGCCTGTACAATGGTTCAGGGGCCTGAAACCTTAAATTGCCGGGTGCCTCCTGGAATTCGGCGTCTTGCAGGATGCCTCCCAGACGCAAGGTGGCACCAGTGCCAACTTGGTCTGCTTTGAGAGTGTCAAGTGGGTCCTGTAAACTGACACCCAGAACAGTGGCTTCTGAATTTTTTTTTCCAGGGAAAAAGCCTGTAGAATGGTTTTGGGTCCTGCGGCCTTAAATTGCCGGGTGCCTCCTGGAATTGCGCCTCTCGCAGGATGCCTCCCAGACGCAAGGTGGCACCAGTGCCAATTTGGTCTGGTTTGAGAGTGCCAAGTGGGTCCTGAAAACCGACACCCAGAACAGTGGCTTGTGAGTTTTGTTTCCCAGGGAAAAAGCCTGTACAATGGTTCAGGGTCCTGCGGCTTTAAATTGCGGGGCGCCTCCTGGAATTCCGCATCACGCCAGATATTTGCCAGACGCTAAACAACACCAGTGCCAACTTGGTCTGCTTTGAGAGTGTCAAGTGGGTCCTGAAAACTGACACCCAGAACAGTGGCTTGTGAGTTTTGTTTCCCAGGGAAAAAGCCTGTACAATGGTTCAGGGGCCTGAGGCCTTAAATTGCCGGGTGCCTCCTGGAATTCGGCCACTCGCAGGATGCCTCCCAGACGCAAGGTGGCACCAGTTCCAACTTGGTCTGGTTTAAGAGTGCCAAGTGGGTCCTGAAAACTGACACCCAGAACAGTGGCTTGTGAGTTTTGTTTCCCAGGGAAAAATCCTGTACAATGGTTCAGGGGCCTGAGGCCTTAAATTGCCGGGTGCCTCCTGGAATTCCGCCTCTCGCAGGATGCCTCCCAGACGCAAGGTGGCACCAGTTCCAACTTCGTCTGGTTTAAGAGTGCCAAGTGTGTCCTGCCAACTGACACCCAGAACAGTGGCTTGTGAGTTTTGTTTCCCAGAGAAAAAGCCTGTAAAATGGTTTAGGTTAATGTCGCCTTTAATAGCCGGGTGCCACCTGGAGATCCGCCTCTCTCAGGATGCCTCCCAGACGCAAGGTGGCACCAGTCCCAACTTGGTCTGGTTTGAGAGTGTCAAGTGGGTCCTGAAAACTGACACCCAGAACAGTGGCTTGTGAGTTTTGTTTCCCAGGAAAAAAGCCTGTACAATGGTTCAGGGTCCTGCGGCCTTTAATAGCCGGGTGCCACCTGGAATTGCGCCTCTCGCAAGATGCCTCCCAGACGCAAGGTGACACCAGTGCCAACTTTGCCTGCTTTGAGAGTGTCAAGTGGGTCCTGAAAACTGACACCCAGAACAGTGGCTTGTGAGTTTTGTTTCCCAGGGAAAAAGCCTGTACAATGGTTCAGGGTCCTGCGGCCTTAAATTGCCGGGTGCCTCCTGGAATTCGGCGTCTTGCAAGATGCCTCCCAGACGCAAGGTGGCACCAGTGCCAACTTGGTCTGGTTTGAGAGTGCCAAGTCGGTCCTGAAAACTGACACCCAGAACAGTGGCTTCTGAATTTTGTTTTCCAGGGAAAAAGCCTGTAGAATGGTTTTGGGTCCTGCGGCCTTAAATTGCCGGGTGCCTCCTGGAATTCCGCCTCTCGCAGGACGCCTTCCAGACGCAAGGTGGCACCAGTGCCAACTTGGTCTGGTTTGAGAGTGCCAAGTGGGTCCTGAAAACTGACACCCAGGACAGTGGCTTGTGAGTTTTCTTTCCCAGGGAAAAAGCCTGTACAATGGTTCAGGGTCCTGAGGCCTTAAATTGCCGGGTGACTCCTGGAATTCCGCCTCTCGCAGGATGCCTCCCAGACGCAAGGTGGCACCAGTTCACACTTGGTCTGGTTTAAGAGTGCCAAGTGGGTCCTGAAAACTGACACCCAGAACAGTGGCTTGTGAGTTTTGTTTCCCAGGGAAAAAACCTGTACAATGGTTCAGGGTCCTGCGGCCTTAAATTGCCGGGTGCCTCCTGGAATTCGGCCTCTCGCAGGATGCCTCCCAGACACCATGTGGCACCAGTGCAAACTTTGTCTGGTTTAAGAGTGCCAGGTGGCTCCTGCAAAATGACACCCAGAACAGTGGCTTGTGAGTTTTGTTTCCCAGGGAAAAAGCCTGTACAATGGTTCAGGGTCCTGCGGCCTTAAATTGCCGGGTGCCTCCTAGAATTGCACCTCTCACAGGATGCCTCCCAGTAGCAAGGTGGAACCAGTGCCAACTTGGTCTGGTTTGAGAGTGCCAGGTGGCTCCTGCAAACTGACACCCAGAACTGTGGCTTGTGAGTTTTGTTTCCCAGGGAAAAAGCCTGTACAATGGTTCAGGGGCCTGAGGCCTTAAATTGCCGGGTGCCTCCTGGAATTCGGCGTCTTGCAAGATGCTTCCCAGACGCAAGGTGGCACCAGTGCCAACTTGGTCTGGTTTGAGAGTGCCAAGTGGGTCCTGCAAACTGACACCCAGGACAGTGGCTTCTGAATTTTGTTTTCCAGGAAAAAAGCCTGTAGAATGGTTTTGGGTCCTGCGGCCTTAAATTGCCGGGTGCCTCCTGGAATTCCGCCTCTCGTAGGATGTCTCCCAGACGCAAGGTGGCACTAGTGCCAACTTGGTCTGGTTTGAGAGTGCCAAGTGGGTCCTGAAAACTGACACCCAGAACAGTGTCTTGTGAGTTTTGTTTCCCAGGGAAAAAACCTGTAAAATGGTTCAGGGGCCTGAGGCCATAAATTGCCGGGTGCCTCCTGGAATTCGACCTCTCGCAGGATGCCTCCCAGAAACAAGGTGGCACCAGTGCCAAGTTGGTCTGGTTTAAGAGTGCCAGGTGGCTCCTGCAAACTGACACCCAGAACAGTGGCTTGTGAGTTTTGTTTCCCAGGGAAAAAGCCTGTAAAATGGTTTAGGTAATGCCGCCTTTAATAGCCGGGTGCCACCTGGAGATCCGCCTCTCGCAGGATGCCTCCCAGACGCAAGGTGGCACCAGTGCCAACTTGGTCTGGTTTGAGAGTGTCAAGTGGGTCCTGAAAACTGACACCCAGAACAGTGGCTTGTGAGTTTTGTTTCCCAGGGGAAAAGCCTGTACAATGGTTCAGGGGCCTGAAACCTTAAATTGCCGGGTGCCTCCTGGAATTCGGCGTCTTGCAGGATGCCTCCCAGACGCAAGGTGGCACCAGTGCAAACTTGGTCTGGTTTGAGAGTGTCAAGTGGGTCCTGTAAACTGACACCCAGAACAGTGGCTTCTGAATTTTTTTTTCCAGGGAAAAAGCCTGTAGAATGGTTTTGGGTCCTGCGGCCTTAAATTGCCGGGTGCCTCCTGGAATTCCGCCTCTCGCAGGATGTCTCCCAGACGCAAGGTGGCACCAGTGCCAACTTTGTCTGGTTTGAGAGTGCCAAGTGGGTCCTGAAAACTGACACCCAGAACAGTGGCTTGTGAGTTTTGTTTCCCAGGGAAAAAGCCTGTACAATGGTTCAGGGTCCTGCGGCTTTAAATTGCGGGGCGCCTCCTGGAATTCCGCATCACGCCAGATGTTTCCCAGACGCTAAGCAACACCAGTGCCAACTTGGTCTGCTTTGAGAGTGTCAAGTGGGTAATGAAAACTGACACCCAGAACAGTGGCTTATGAGTTTTGTTTCCCAGGGAAAAATCCTGTACAATGGTTCAGGGGCCTGAGGCCTTAAATTGCCGGGTGCCTCCTGGAATTCCGCCTCTCGCAGGATGCCTCCCAGACGCAAGGTGGCACCAGTTCCAACTTCGTCTGGTTTAAGAGTGCCAAGTGTGTCCTGCCAACTGACACCCAGAACAGTGGCTTGTGAGTTTTGTTTCCCAGGGAAAAAGCCTGTACAATGGTTCAGGGTCCTGCGGCCTTAAATTGCCGGGTGCCTCCTGGAATTGCGCCTCTCGCAGGATGCCTCCCAGACGCAAGGTGGCACCAGGGCCAACTTGGTCTGGTTTGAGAGTGCCAGGTGACTCCTTCAAACTGACACCCAGAACAGTGGCTTGTGAGTTTTGTTTCCCAAGGAAAAAGCCTGTAAAATGGTTTAGGTTAATTCCGACTTTAATAGCCGGGTGACACCTGGAATTGCGCCTCTCGCAGGATGCCTCCCAGACGCAAGGTGGCACCAGTGCCAACTTGGCCTGCTTTGAGAGTGTCAAGTGGGTCCTGAAAACTGACACCCAGAACAGTGGCTTGTGAGTTTTGTTGCCCAGGGAAAAAGCCTGTACAATGGTTCAGGGTCCTGCGGCCTTAAATTGCCGGGTGCCTCCTGGAATTCCTCATCTCGCCAGATGTTTCACAGACGCTAAGAAACACCAGTGCCAAATTGGTCTGGTTTAAGAGTGCCAAGTGGGTCCTGAAAACTGACACCCAGAACAGTGGCTTGTGAGTTTTGTTTCCCAGGGAAAAAGCCTGTACAATGGTTCAGGGTCCTGCGGACTTAAATTGCCGGGTGCCTCCGGGAATTCGCCGTCTTGCAAAATTCCTCCCAGACGCAAGGTGGCACCAGTGCCAACTTGGTCTGGTTTAAGAGTTCCAAGTGGGTCCTGCAAACTGACACCCAGAACAGTGGCTTCTGAATTTTTTTTTCCAGGGAAAAAGCCTGTGGAATGGTTTTGGGTCCTGCGGCCTTAAATTGCCGGGTGCCTCCTGGAATTCCGCCTCTCGCAGGATGCCTCCCAGACGCAAGGTGGCACCAGTGCCAACTTGGTCTGGTTTGAGAGTGCCAAGTGGGTCCTGAAAACTGACACCCAGAACAGTGGCTTGTGAGTTTTGTTTCCCAGGGAAAAAGCCTGTAAAATGGTTCAGGGTCCTGCGGCCTTAAATTGCGGGGCGCCTCCTGGAATTCCACATCACGGCAGATGTTTCCCAGACGCTAAGCAACACCAGTGCCAACTCTGTCTGCTTTGAGAGTGTCAAGTGGGTCCTGAAAACTGACACCCAGAACAGTGGCTTGTGAGTTTTGTTTCCCAGGGAAAAAGGCTGTACAATGGTTCAGGGGCCTGAGGCCTTAAATTGCCGGGTGCCTCCTGGAATTGCGCCACTCGCAGGATGCCTCCCAGACGCAAGGTGGCACCAGTTCCAACTTCGTCTGGTTTAAGAGTGCCAAGTGGGTCCTGAAAACTGACACCCAGAACAGTGGCTTGTGAGTTTTGTTTCCCAGGGAAAAAGCCTGTACAATGGTTCAGGGGCCTGAGGCCTTAAATTGCCGGGTGCCTCCTGGAATTCGGCGTCTTGCAAGATGCCTCCCAGACGCAAGGTGGCACCAGTGCCAACTTGGTCTGGTTTGAGAGTGCCAAGTGGGTCCTGCAAACTGACACCCAGGACAGTGGCTTCTGAATTTTGTTTTCCAGGGAAAAAGCCTGTAGAATGGTTTTGGGTCCTGCGGCCTTAAATTGCCGGGTGCCTCCTGGAATTCCGCCTCTCGTAGGATGTCTCCCAGACGCAAGGTGGCACTAGTGCCAACTTGGTCTGGTTTCAGAGTGCCAAGTGGGTCCTGAAAACTGACACCCAGAACAGTGTCTTGTGAGTTTTGTTTCCCAGGGAAAAAACCTGTAAAATGGTTCAGGGGCCTGAGGCCATAAATTGCCGGCTGCCTCCTTGAATTCGACCTCTCGCAGGATGCCTCCCAGAAACAAGGTGGCACCAGTGCCAACTTTGTCTGGTTTAAGAGTGCCAGGTGGCTCCTGCAAACTGACACCCAGAACAGTGGCTTGTGAGTTTTGTTTCCCAGGGAAAAAGCCTGTAAAATGGTTTAGGTAATGCCGCCTTTAATAGCCGGGTGCCACCTGGAGATCCGCCTCTCGCAGGATGCCTCCCAGACGCAAGGTGGCACCAGTGCCAACTTGGTCTGGTTTAAGAGTGTCAAGTGGGTCCTGAAAACTGACACCCAGAACAGTGGCTTGTGAGTTTTGTTTCCCAGGGAAAAAACCTGTACAATGGTTCAGGGTCCTGCGGCCTTAAATTGCCGGGTGCCTCCTGGAATTCGGCCTCTCGCAGGATGCCTCCCAGACACCAGGTGGCACCAGTGCAAACTTTGTCTGGTTTAAGAGTGCCAGGTGGCTCCTGAAAAATGACACCCAGAACAGTGGCTTGTGAGTTTTGTTTCCCAGGGAAAAAGCCTGTACAATGGTTCAGGGTCCTGCGGACTTAAATTGCCGGGTGCCTCCTTGAATTCCGCATCTCACCAGATGTTTCCCAGACGCTAAGCAACACCAGTTCCAACTTGGTCTGGTTTAAGAGTGCCAAGTGGGTCCTGGAAACTGACACCCAGAACAGTGGCTTGTGAGTTTTGTTTCCCAGGGAAAAAGCCTGTACAATGGTTCAGGGTCCTGCGGCCTTAAATTGCCGGGTGCCTCCTGGAATTGCACCTCTCGCAGGATGACTCCCAGACGCAAGGTGGCACCAGTGCCAACTTGGTCTGGTTTGAGAGTGCCAGGTGGCTCCTGAAAACTGACACCCAGAACAGTGGCTTGTGAGTTTTGTTTCCCAGGGAAAAAGGCTGTACAATGGTTCAGGGGCCTGCGGCCTTAAATTGCCGGGTGCCTCCTGGAATTCGGCGTCTTGCAAGATGCCTCCCAGACGCAAGGTGGCACCAGTGCCAACTTGGTCTGCTTTGAGAGTGCCAAGTGGGTCCTGCAAACTGACACCCAGGACAGTGGCTTCTGAATTTTTTTTTCCAGGGAAAAAGCCTGTAGAATGGTTTTGGGTCCTGCGGCCTTAAATTGCAGGGTGCCTCCTGGAATTCCGCATCTCGCAGGATGCCTCCCAGACGCAAGGTGGCACCAGTGCCAACTTGGTCTGCTTTGAGAGTGTCAAGTGGGTCCTGAAAACTGACACCCAGAACAGTGGCTTGTGAGTTTTCTTTCCCAGGGAAAAAGCCTGTACAATGGTTCAGGGTCCTGCGGCCTTAAATTGCCGGGTGCCACCTGGAATTCGGAATCTCGCAGGGTGCCTCCCAGACGCAAAATGACACCATTTCCAACTTGGTCTGGTTTGAGAGTGCCAAGTGGGTCCTGAAAACTGACACCCAGAACAGTGGCTTGTGAGTTTTGTTTCCCAGGGTAAAAGCCTGTACAATGGTTCAGGGTCCTGCGGCCTTAAATTGCCGGGTGACTCCTGGAATTTGGCCTCTCGCAGGATGCCTCCCAGATGCAAGGTGGCAACAGTTCGAACTTGGTCTGGTTTATGAGTGCCAAGTGGGTCCTGAAAACTGACACCCAGAACAGTGACTTGTGAGTTTTTTTTTCCAAGGAAAAAGCCTGTACAATGGTTCAGGGGCCTGAGGCCTTAAATTGCCGGGTGCCTCCTGGAATTCGGCCTCTCGCAGGATGCCTCCCAGACGCAAAATGTCACCAGTGCCAACTTGGTCTGGTTTAAGAGTGCCAAGTGGGTCCTGAAAACTGACACCCAGAAAAGTGGCTTGTGAGTTTTGTTTCCCAGGGGAATAGCCTGTACAATGGTTCAGGGGCCTGAAACCTTAAATTGCCGGGTGCCTCCTGGAATTCGGCGTCTTGCAGGATGCCTGTCAGACGCAAGGTGGCACCAGTGCCAACTTGGTCTGCTTTGAGAGTGTCAAGTGGGTCCTGTAAACTGACACCCAGAACAGTGGCTTCTGAATTTTTTTTTCCAGGGAAAAAGCCTGTAGAATGGTTTTGGGTCCTGCGGCCTTAAATTGCCGGGTGCCTCCTGGAATTGCGCCTCTCGCAGGATGCCTCCCAGACGCAAGGTGGCACCAGTGCCAATTTGGTCTGGTTTGAGAGTGCCAAGTGGGTCCTGAAAACTGACACCCAGAACAGTGGCTTGTGAGTTTTGTTTCCCAGGGAAAAAGCCTGTACAATGGTTCAGGGTCCTGCGGCTTTAAATTGCGGGGCGCCTCCTGGAATTCCGCATCACGCCAGATATTTGCCAGACGCTAAGCAACACCAGTGCCAACTTGGTCTGCTTTGAGAGTGTCAAGTGGGTCCTGAAAACTGACACCCAGAACAGTGGCTTGTGAGTTTTGTTTCCCAGGGAAAAAGCCTGTACAATGGTTCAGGGGCCTGAGGCCTTAAATTGCCGGGTGCCTCCTGGAATTCGGCCACTCGCAGGATGCCTCCCAGACGCAAGGTGGCACCAGTTCCAACTTGGTCTGGTTTAAGAGTGCCAAGTGGGTCCTGAAAACTGACACCCAGAACAGTGGCTTGTGAGTTTTGTTTCCCAGGGAAAAATCCTGTACAATGGTTCAGGGGCCTGAGGCCTTAAATTGCCGGGTGCCTCCTGGAATTCCGCCTCTCGCAGGATGCCTCCCAGACGCAAGGTGGCACCAGTTCCAACTTCGTCTGGTTTAAGAGTGCCAAGTGTGTCCTGCCAACTGACACCCAGAACAGTGGCTTGTGAGTTTTGTTTCCCAGGGTAAAAGCCTGTACAATGGTTTAGGTTAATGTCGCCTTTAATAGCCGGGTGCCACCTGGAGATCCGCCTCTCTCAGGATGCCTCCCAGACGCAAGGTGGCACCAGTGCCAACTTGGTCTGGTTTGAGAGTGTCAAGTGGGTCCTGAAAACTGACACCCAGAACAGTGGCTTGTGAGTTTTGTTTCCCAGGAAAAAAGCCTGTACAATGGTTCAGGGTCCTGCGGCCTTTAATAGCCGGGTGCCACCTGGAATTGCGCCTCTCGCAGGATGCCTCCCAGACGCAAGGTGGCACCAGCGCCAACTTTGCCTGCTTTGAGAGTGTCAAGTGGGTCCTGAAAACTGACACCCAGAACAGTGGCTTGTGAGTTTTGTTTCCCAGGGAAAAAGCCTGTACAATGGTTCAGGGTCCTGCGGCCTTAAATTGCCGGGTGCCTCCTGGAATTCGGCGTCTTGCAAGATGCCTCCCAGAAGCAAGGTGGCACCAGTGCCAACTTGGTCTGGTTTGAGAGTGCCAAGTCGGTCCTGAAAACTGACACCCAGAACAGTGGCTTCTGAATTTTGTTTTCCAGGGAAAAAGCCTGTAGAATGGTTTTGGGTCCTGCGGCCTTAAATTGCCGGGTGCCTCCTGGAATTCCGCCTCTCGCAGGACGCCTTCCAGATGCAAGGTGGCACCAGTGCCAACTTAGTCTGGTTTGAGAGTGCCAAGTGGGTCCTGAAAACTGACACCCAGGACAGTGGCTTGTGAGTTTTCTTTCCCAGGGAAAAAGCCTGTACAATGGTTCAGGGTCCTGAGGCCTTAAATTGCCGGGTGCCTCCTGGAGATCCGCCTCTCACAGGATGCCTCCCAGGCGCAAGGTGGCACCAGTGCCAAGTTGGTCTGGTTTAAGAGTGTCAAGTGGGTCCTGCAAACTGACACCCAGAACAGTGGCTTGTGAGTTTTGTTTCCCAGGGAAAAAACCTGTACAATGGTTCAGGGTCCTGCGGCCTTAAATTGCCGGGTGCCTCCTGGAATTCGGCCTCTCGCAGGATGCCTCCCAGACACCATGTGGCACCAGTGAAAACTTTGTCTGGTTTAAGAGTGCCAGGTGGCTCCTGCAAAATGACACCCAGAACAGTGGCTTGTGAGTTTTGTTTCCCAGGGAAAAAGCCTGTACAATGGTTCAGGGTCCTGCGGCCTTAAATTGCCGGGTGCCTCCTAGAATTGCACCTCTCGCAGGATGCCTCCCAGTAGCAAGGTGGCACCAGTGCCAACTTGGTCTGGTTTGAGAGTGCCAGGTGGCTCCTGCAAACTGACACCCAGAACTGTGGCTTGTGAGTTTTGTTTCCCAGGGAAAAAGCCTGTACAATGGTTCAGGGGCCTGAGGCCTTAAATTGCCGGGTGCCTCCTGGAATTCGGCGTCTTGCAAGATGCCTCCCAGACGCAAGGTGGCACCAGTGCCAACTTGGTCTGGTTTGAGAGTGCCAAGTGGGTCCTGCAAACTGACACCCAGAACAGTGGCTTCTGAATTTTGTTTTCCAGGAAAAAAGCCTGTAGAATGGTTTTGGGTCCTGCGGCCTTAAATTGCCGGGTGCCTCCTGGAATTCCGCCTCTCGTAGATTGTCTCCCAGACGCAAGGTGGCACTAGTGCCAACTTGGTCTGGTTTGAGAGTGCCAAGTGGGTCCTGAAAACTGACACCCAGAACAGTGTCTTGTGAGTTTTGTTTCCCAGGGAAAAAACCTGTAAAATGGTTCAGGGGCCTGAGGCCATAAATTGCCGGGTGCCTCCTGGAATTCGACCTCTCGCAGGATGCCTCCCAGAAACAAGGTGGCACCAGTGCCAAGTTGGTCTGGTTTAAGAGTGCCAGGTGGCTCCTGCAAACTGACACCCAGAACAGTGGCTTGTGAGTTTTGTTTCCCAGGGAAAAAGCCTGTAAAATGGTTTAGGTAATGCCGCCTTTAATAGCCGGGTGCCACCTGGAGATCCGCCTCTCGCAGGATGCCTCCCAGACGCAAGGTGGCACCAGTGCCAACTTGGTCTGGTTTGAGAGTGTCAAGTGGGTCCTGAAAACTGACACCCAGAACAGTGGCTTGTGAGTTTTGTTTCCCAGGGGAAAAGCCTGTACAATGGTTCAGGGGCCTGAAACCTTAAATTGCCGGGTGCCTCCTGGAATTCGGCGTCTTGCAGGATGCCTCCCAGACGCAAGGTGGCACCAGTGCAAACTTGGTCTGGTTTGAGAGTGTCAAGTGGGTCCTGTAAACTGACACCCAGAACAGTGGCTTCAGAATTTTTTTTTCCAGGGAAAAAGCCTGTAGAATGGTTTTGGGTCCTGCGGCCTTAAATTGCCGGGTGCCTCCTGGAATTCCGCCTCTCGCAGGATGTCTCCCAGACGCAAGGTGGCACCAGTGCCAACTTTGTCTGGTTTGAGAGTGCCAAGTGGGTCCTGAAAACTGACACCCAGAACAGTGGCTTGTGAGTTTTGTTTCCAAGGTAAAAAGCCTGTACAATGGTTCAGGGTCCTGCGGCTTTAAATTGCGGGGCGCCTCCTGGAATTCCGCATCACGCCAGATGTTTCCCAGACGCTACGCAACACCAGTGCCAACTTGGTCTGCTTTGAGAGTGTCAAGTGGGTAATGAAAACTGACACCCAGAACAGTGGCTTGTGAGTTTTGTTTCCCAGGGAAAAAGCCTGTACAATGGTTCAGGGGCCTGAGGCCTTAAATTGCCGGGTGCCTCCTGGAATTCGGCCACTCACAGGATGCCTCCCAGACGCAAGGTGGCACCAGTTCCAACTTGGTCTGGTTTAAGAGTGCCAAGTGGGTCCTGAAAACTGACACCCAGAACAGTGGCTTATGAGTTTTGTTTCCCAGGGAAAAATCCTGTACAATGGTTCAGGGGCCTGAGGCCTTAAATTGCCGGGTGCCTCCTGGAATTCCGCCTCTCGCAGGATGCCTCCCAGACGCAAGGTGGCACCAGTTCCAACTTCGTCTGGTTTAAGAGTGCCAAGTGTGTCCTGCCAACTGACACCCAGAACAGTGGCTTGTGAGTTTTGTTTCCCAGGGAAAAAGCCTGTAAAATGGTTTAGGTTAATGTCGCCTTTAATAGCCGGGTGCCACCTGGAGATCCGCCTCTCTCAGGATGCCTCCCAGACGCAAGGTGGCACCAGTGCCAACTTGGTCTGGTTTGAGAGTGTCAAGTGGGTCCTGCAAACTGACACCCAGAACAGTGGCTTGTGAGTTTTGTTTCCCAGGGAAAAAGCCTGTACAATGGTTCAGGGTCCTGCGGCCTTAAATTGCCGGGTGCCTCCTGGAATTGCGCCTCTCGCAGGATGCCTCCCAGACGCAAGGTGGCACCAGGGCCAACTTGGTCTGGTTTGAGAGTGCCAGGTGGCTCCTTCAAACTGACACCCAGAACAGTGGCTTGTGAGTTTTGTTTCCCAAGGAAAAAGCCTGTAAAATGGTTTAGGTTAATTCCGACTTTAATAGCCGGGTGCAACCTGGAATTGCGCCTCTCGCAGGATGCCTCCCAGACGCAAGGTGGCACCAGTGCCAACTTGGCCTGCTTTGAGAGTGTCAAGTGGGTCCTGAAAACTGACACCCAGAACAGTGGCTTGTGAGTTTTGTTGCCCAGGGAAAAAGCCTGTACAATGGTTCAGGGTCCTGCGGCCTTAAATTGCCGGGTGCCTCCTGGAATTCCTCATCTCGCCAGATGTTTCACAGACGCTAAGAAACACCAGTGCCAAATTGGTCTGGTTTAAGAGTGCCAAGTGGGTCCTGAAAACTGACACCCAGAACAGTGGCTTGTGAGTTTTGTTTCCCAGGGAAAAAGCCTGTACAATGGTTCAGGGTCCTGCGGACTTAAATTGCCGGGTGCCTCCGGGAATTCGCCGTCTTGCAAAATTCCTCCCAGACGCAAGGTGGCACCAGTGCCAACTTGGTCTGCTTTGAGAGTGTCAAGTGGGTCCTGAAAACTGACACCCAGAACAGTGGCTTGTGAGTTTTGTTTCCCAGGGAAAAAGCCTGTACAATGGTTCAGGGGCCTGAGGCCTTAAATTGCGGGGCGCCTCCTGGAATTCCGCATCACGCCAGATGTTTCCCAGTCGCTAAGCAACACCAGTGCCAACTTGGTCTGGTTTGAGAGTGTCAAGTGGGTCCTGAAAACTGACACCCAGAACAGTGGCTTGTGAGTTTTGTTTCCCAGGGGAAAAGCCTGTACAATGGTTCAGGGGCCTGAGGCCTTAAATTGCCGGGTGCCTCCTGGAATTCGGACTCTCGCAGGGTGCCTCCCAGACGCAAAATGACACCATTTCCAACTTGGTCTGGTTTGAGAGTGTCAAGTGGGTCCTGAAAACTGACACCCAGAACAGTGGCTTGTGAGTTTTGTTTCCCAAGGAAAAAGCCTGTACAATGGTTCAGGGGCCTGAGGCCTTAAATTGCCGGGTGCCTCCTGGAATTCGGCCACTCGCAGGATGCCTCCCCGACGCAAGGTGGCACCAGTTCCAACTTGATCTGGTTTAAGAGTGCCAAGTGGGTCCTGAAAACTGACACCCAGAACAGTGGCTTGTGAGTTTTGTTTCCCAGGGAAAAAGCCTGTACAATGGTTCAGGGTCATGCGGCCTTAAATTGCCGGGTGCCTCCTGGAATTCGGACTCTCGCAGGATGCCTCCCAGACGCAAGGTGGCACTAGTGCCAACTTGGTCTGGTTTGAGAGTGCCAAGTGGGTCCTGAAAACTGACACCCAGAACAGTGTCTTGTGAGTTTTGTTTCCCAGGGTAAAAGCCTGTACAATGGTTCAGGGGCCTGAGGCCTTAAATTGCCGGGTGCCTCCTGGAATTCGACCTCTCGCAGGATGCCTCCCAGAAACAAGGTGGCACCAGTGCCAACTTTGTCTGGTTTAAGAGTGCCAGGTGGCTCCTGCAAACTGACACCCAGAACAGTGGCTTGTGAGTTTTGTTTCCCAGGGAAAAAGCCTGTACAATGGTTCAGGGTCATGCTGCCTTAAATTGCCGGGTGCCTCCTGGAATTCCGCCTCTCGCAGGATATCTCCCAGACGCAAGGTGGCACCTGTGCCAACTTGGTCTGGTTTAGCGTGCCAGGTGGCTCCTGCAAACTGACACCCAGAACAGTGGCTTGTGAGTTTTGTTTCCCAGGGAAAAAGCCTGTACAATGGTTTAGGTAATGCCGCCTTTAATAGCCGGGTGCCACCTGGAGATCCGCCTCTCGCAGGATGCCTCCCACACGCAAGGTGGCACCAGTGCCAACTTGGTCTGGTTTGAGAGTGTCAAGTGGGTCCTGAAAACTGACACCCAGAACAGTGGCTTCTGAGTTTTGTTTCCCAGGGGAAAAGCCTGTACAATGGTTCAGGGGCCTGAAACCTTAAATTGCCGGGTGCCTCCTGGAATTCGGCGTCTTGCAGGATGCCTCCCAGACGCAAGGTGGCACCAGTGCAAACTTGGTCTGGTTTGAGAGTGTCAAGTGGGTCCTGTAAACTGACACCCAGAAGAGTGGCTTCTGAATTTTTTTTTCCAGGGAAAAAGCCTGTAGAATGGTTTTGGGTCCTGCGGCCTTAAATTGCCGGGTGCCTCCTGGAATTCCGCCTCTCTCAGGATGCCTCCCAGACGCAAGGTGGCACCAGTGCCAATTTGGTCTGGTTTGAGAGTGCCAAGTGGGTCCTGAAAACTGACACCCAGAACAGTGGCTTGTGAGTTTTGTTTCCCAGGGAAAAAGCCTGTACAATGGTTCAGGGTCCTGCGGCTTTAAATTGCAGGGCGCCTCCTGGAATTTTGCATCACGCCAGATGTTTCCCAGACGCTAAGCAACACCAGTGCGAACTTGGTCTGCTTTGAGAGTGTCAAGTGGGTCCTGAAAACTGACACCCAGAACAGTGGCTTGTGAGTTTTGTTTCCCAGGGAAAAAGCCTGTACAATGGTTCAGGATCCTGCGGCCTTAAATTGCCGGGTGCCTCCTGGAATTGCGCCTCTCGCAGGATGCCTCCCAGACGCAAGGTGGCACCAGGGCCAACTTGGTCTGGTTTGAGAGTGCCAGGTGGCTCCTTAAAACTGACACCCAGAACAGTGGCTTGTGAGTTTTGTTTCCCAAGGAAAAAGCCTGTAAAATGGTTTAGGTTAATTCCGCCTTTAATAGCCGGGTGCCACCTGGAATTGCGCCTCTCGCAGGATGCCTCCCAGACGCAAGGTGGCACCAGTGCCAACTTGGCCTGCTTTGAGAGTGCCAGGTGGGTCCTGAAAACTGACACCCAGAACAGTGGCTTGTGAGTTTTGTTTCCCAGGGAAAAAGCCTGTACAATGGTTCAGGGTCCTGCGGCCTTAAATTGCCTGGTTCCTCCTGGAATTCCGCATCTCGCCAGATGTTTCACAGACGCTAAGAAACACCAGTGCCAAATTGGTCTGGTTTAAGAGTGCCAAGTGGGTCCTGCAAACTGACACCCAGAACAGTGGCTTGTGAGTTTTGTTTCCCAGGGAAAAAGCCTGTACAATGGTTCAGGGTCCTGCGGACTTAAATTGCCAGGTGCCTCCGGATATTCGCCGTCTTGCAAAATTCCTCCCAGACGCAAGGTGGCACCAGTGCCAACTTTTTCTGGTTTGAGAGTGCCAAGTGGGTCCTGTAAACTGACACCCAGAACAGTGGCATCTGAATTTTTTTTTCCAGGGAAAAAGCCTGTAGAGTGGTTCTGGGTCCTGCGGCCTTAAATTGCCGGGTGCCTCCTGGAATTCCGCCTCTCGCAGGATGCCTCCCAGACGCAAGGTGGCACCAGTGCCAACTTGGTCTGGTTTGAGAGTGCCAAGTGGGTCCTGAAAACTGACACCCAGAACAGTGGCTTCTGAGTTTTGTTTCCCAGGGAAAAAGCCTGTAAAATGGTTCAGGGTCCTGCGGCCTTAAATTGCGGGGCGCCTCCTGGAATTCCGCATCACGCAAGATGTTTCCCAGACGCTAAGCAACACCAGTGCCAACTCTGTCTGGTTTGAGAGTGTCAAGTGGGTCCTGAAAACTGACACCCAGAACAGTGGCTTGTGAGTTTTGTTTCCCAGGGAAAAAGCCTGTACAATGGTTCAGGGGCCTGAGGCCTTAAATTGCCGGGTGCCTCCTGGAATTCGGCCACTCGCAGGATGCCTCCCAGACGCAAGGTGGCACCAGTTCCAACTTCGTCTGGTTTAAGAGTGCCAAGTGGGTCCTGAAAACTGACACCCAGAACAGTGGCTTGTGAGTTTTGTTTCCCAGGGAAAAATCCTGTACAATGGTTCAGGGGCCTGAGGCCTTAAATTGCCGGGTGCCTCCTCGAATTCGGCCTCTCGCAGGATGCCTCCCAGACGCAAGGTGGCACCAGTTCCAGCTTCGTCTGGTTTAAGAGTGCCAAGTGGGTCCTGAAAACTGACACCCAGAACAGTGGCTTGTGAGTTTTGTTTCCCAGGGAAAAAGCCTGTAAAATGGTTCAGGGTCATGCGGCCTTAAATTGCCGGGTGCCTCCTGGAATTGCGCCTCTCGCAGGATGCCTCCCAGACGCAAGGTGGCACCAGTGCCAACTTGGTCTGGTTTGAGAGTGCCAAGTGGGTCCTGAAAACTGACACCCAGAACAGTGGCTTGTGAGTTTTGTTTCCCAGGGAAAAAGCCTGTACAATGGTTCAGGGTCCTGCGGCCTTAAATTGCGGGGCGCCTCCTGGAGATCCGCCTCTCGAAGGATGCCTCCCAGACGCAAGGTGGCACCAGTTCCAACTTGGTCTGGTTTAAGAGTGCAAAGTGGGTCCTGCAAACTGACACCCAGAACAGTGGATTGTGAGTTTTGTTTCCCAGGGAAAAAGCCTGTACAATGGTTCAGGATCCTGCGGCCTTAAATTTCCGGGTGCCTCCTGGAATTTTGCACCACTCGCAGAATATCTCCCAGACGCAAGGTGGCAGCAGTGCCAACTTGGTCTGGTTTGAGAGTGCCAGGTGGCTGCTGCAAACTGACACCCAGAACAGTAGCTTGTGAGTTTTGTTTCCCAGGGGAAAAGCCTGTACAATGGTTTAGGTAATGCCGCCTTTAATAGCCGGGTGCCACCTGGAGATCCGCCTCTCGCAGGATGCCTCCCAGACGCAAGGTGGCACCAGTGCCAACTTGGTCTGGTTTGAGAGTGTAGAGTGGGTCCTGAAAACTGACACCCAGAACAGTGGCTTGTGAGTTTTGTTTCCCAGGGGAAAAGCCTGTACATTGTTTTAGGGGCCTGAGGCCTTAAATTGCCGGGTGCCTCCTTGAATTCGGCATCTTGCAGGATGCCTCCCAGACGCAAGGTGGCACCAGTGCCAACTTGGTCTGGTTTGAGAGTGCCAAGTGGGTCCTGTAAACTGACACCCAGTACAGTGGCTTGTGAGTTTTGTTTCCCAGGGAAAAAGCCTGTAGAATGGTTTTGGGTCCTGCGGCCTTAAATTGCCGGGTGCCTCCTGTAATTCCGCCTCTCGCAGGATGCCTCCCAGACCCAAGGTGGCACCAGTTCCAACTTGGTCTGGTTTGAGAGTTCCAAGTGGGTCCTGAAAACTGACACCCAGAACAGTGGCTTGTGAGTTTTGTTTCCCAGGGGAAAAGCCTGTACAATGGTTCAGGGGCCGGAGGCCTTAAATTGCCGGGTGCCTCCTGGAATTCGGACTCTCGCAGGGTGCCTCCCAGACGCAAAATGACACTAGTGCCAACTTGGTCTGGTTTGAGAGTGTCAAGTGGGTCCTGAAAACTGACGCCCCGAACAGTGGCTTGTGAGTTTTGTTTCCCAGGGTAAAAGCCTGTACAATGGTTCAGGGTCCTGCGGCCTTAAATTGCCGGATGACTCCTGGAATTCCGCCTCTCGCAGGATGCCTCCCAGATGCAAGGTGGCACCAGTTCCAACTTGGTCTGGTTTAAGAGTGCCAAGTGGGTTCTGAAAACTGAAACCCAGAACAGTGACTTGTGAGTTTTGTTTCCCAAGGAAAAAGCCTGTAAAATGGTTCAGGGGCCTGAGGCCTTAAATTCCCGGGTGCCTCCTGGAATTCGGCCACTCGCAGGATGCCTCCCAGACGCAAGGTGGCACCAGTTCCAACTTTGTCTGGTTTAAGAGTGCCAAGTGGGTCCTGAAAACTGACACCCAGAACAGTGGCTTGTGAGTTTTGTTTCCCAGGGAAAAAGCCTGTACAATGGTTCAGGGTCATGCGGCCTTAAATTGCCGGGTGGCTCCTGGAATTGCGCCTCTCGCAGGATGCCTCCCAGATGCAAGGTGGCACCAGTGCCAACTTGGACTGCTTTGAGAGTGTCAAGTGGGTCCTGAAAACTGACACCCAGAACAGTGGCTTGTGAGTTTTGTTTCCCAGGGAAAAAGCCTGTACAATGGTTCAGGGTCCTGCGGACTTAAATTGCCGGGTGCCACCTGGAGATCCGCCTCTCGCAGGATGCCTCCCAGACGCAAGGTGGCACCAGTGCACATTTGGTCTGGTTTGAGAGTGCCAAGTGTGTCCTGAAAACTGACACCCAGAACAGTGGCTTGTGAGTTTTGTTTCCCAGGGAAAAAGCCTGTACAATGGTTCAGGGTCCTGCGGCCTTAAATTGCCGGGTGCCTCCTGGAATTCGGCGTCTTGCAAGGTGCCTCCCAGACGCAAGGTGGCACCAGTGCCAACTTGGTCTGGTTTGAGAGTGCCAAGTGGGTCCTGCAATCTGACACCCAGAACAGTGGCTTCTGAATTTTGTTTTCCCGGGAAAAAGCCTGAAGAATGGTTTTGGGTCTTGCGGCCTTAAATTGCCGGGTGCCTCCTGGAATTCCGTCTCTCGCAGGATGCCTCCCAGACGCAAGGTGGCACCAGTTCCAATTTGGTCTGGTTTAAGAGTGCCAAGTGCGTCCTGCAAACTGACACCCAGAACAGTGGCTTGTGAGTTTTGTTTCCCAGGGAAAAAGCCTGTACAATGGTTCAGGGGCCTGAGGCCTTAAATTGCCCGTTTGCCTCTTAGAATTGCGCCTCTCGTAGGATGCCTCCCAGACACGAGGTGGCACCAGTGCCAACTTGGTCTGGTTTAAGAGTGCCAAGTGTGTCCTGCCAACTGACACCCAGAACAGTGGCTTGTGAGTTTTGTTTCCCAGGGAAAAAGCCTGTACAATGGTTCAGGGTCCTGCGGCCTTAAATTGCCGGGTGCCTCCTGGAATTCGGCGTCTTGCAAGGTGCCTCCCAGACGCAAGGTGGCACCAGTGCCAACTTGGTCTGGTTTGAGAGTGCCAAGTGGGTCCTGCAATCTGACACCCAGAACAGTGGCTTCTGAATTTTGTTTTCCCGGGAAAAAGCCTGAAGAATGGTTTTGGGTCTTGCGGCCTTAAATTGCCGGGTGCCTCCTGGAATTCCGTCTCTCGCAGGATGCCTCCCAGACGCAAGGTGGCACCAGTTCCAACTTGGTCTGGTTTAAGTGTGCCAAGTGCGTCCTGCAAACTGACACCCAGAACAGTGGTTTGTGAGTTTTGTTTCCCTGGGAAAAAGCCTGTAAAATGGTTCAGGGGCCTGAGGCCTTAAATTGCCCGGTTGCCTCTTAGAATTCCGCCTCTCGTAGGATGCCTCCCAGACACGAGGTGGCACCAGTGCCAACTTGGTCTGGTTTGAGAGTGCCAGGTGGCTCCTGCAAACTGACACCCAGAACAGTGGCTTGTGAGTTTTGTTTCCCAGGGGAAAAGCCTGTACAATGGTTTAGGTAATGCCGCCTTTAATAGCCGGGTGCCACCTGGAGATCCGCCTCTCGCAGGATGCCTCCCAGACGCAAGGTGGCACCAGTGCCAACTTGGTCTGGTTTGAGAGTGTCAAGTGGGTCCTGAAAACTGACACCCAGAACAGTGGCTTGTGAGTTTTGTTTCCCAGGGGAAAAGTCTGTACATTGTTTCAGGGGCCTGAGGCCTTAAATTGCCGGGTGCCTCCTTGAATTCGGCGTCTTGCAGGATGCCTCCCAGACGCAAGGTGGCACCAGTGCAAAATTGGTCTGGTTTGAGAGTGCCAAGTGGGTCCTGTAAACTGACACCCAGTACAGTGGCTTGTGAGTTTTGTTTCCCAGGGAAAAAGCCTGTAGAATGGTTTTGGGTCCTGCGGCCTTAAATTGCCGGGTGCCTCCTGTAATTCTGCTTCTCGCAGGATGCCTCCCAGACGCAAGGTGGCACCAGTGCCAACTTTGTCTGGTTTGAGAGTGCCAAGTGGGTCCTGAAAACTGACGCCCAGAACAGTGGCTTGTGAGTTTTGTTTCCCAAGGGAAAAGCCTGTACAATGGTTCAGGGTCCTGCGGCCTTAAATTGCCGGGTGCCTCCTGGAATTCGGCCACTCGCAGGATGCCTCCCAGATGCAAGGTGGCACCAGTTCCAACTTGGTCTGGTTTAAGAGTGCCAAGTGGGTCCTGAAAACTGACACCCAGAACAGTGGCTTGTGAGTTTTGTTTCCCTGGGAAAAAGCCTGTACAATGGTTCAGGGTCATGCGGCCTTAAATTGCCGGGTGGCTCCTGGAATTGCGCCTCTCGCAGGATGCCTCCCAGACGCAAGGTGGCACCAGTGCCAACTTGGTCTGCTTTGAGAGTGTCAAGTAGGTCCTGAAAACTGACCCCCAGAACAGTGGCTTGTGAGTTTTGTTTCCCAGGGAAAAAGCCTGTACAATGGTTCAGGGTCCTGCGGACTTAAATTGCCGGGTGCCTCCTGGAGATCCGCCTCTCGAAGGATGCCTTCCAGACGCAAGGTGGCACCAGTGCACATTTGGTCTGGTTTGAGAGTGCCAAGTGGGTCCTGAAAACTGACACCCCGAACAGTGGCTTGTGAGTTTTGTTTCCCAGGGAAAAAGCCTGTACAATGGTTCAGGGTCCTGCGGCCTTAAATTGCGGGGCGCCTCCTGGAATTCCGCATCACGCCAGATGTTTCCCAGTCCCTAAGCAACACCAGTGCCAATTTGGTCTGCTTTGAGAGTGTCAAGTGGGTCCTGAAAACTGACACCCAGAACAGTGGCTTGTGAGTTTTGTTTCTCAGGGAAAAAGCCTGTACAATGGTTCAGGGGCCTGAGGCCTAAAATTGCGGGGCGCCTCCTGGAATTCTGCATCACGCCAGATGTTTCCCAGTCGCTAAGAAAAACCAGTGCCAACTTGGTCTGGTTTGAGAGTGCCAAGTGGGTCCTGAAAACTGACACCCAGAACAGTGGCTTGTGAGTTTTGTTTCCCAGGGGAAAAGCCTGTACAATGGTTCAGGGGCCTGAGGCCTTAAATTGCCGGGTGCCTCCTTGAACTCGGACTCTCGCAGGGTGCCTCCCAGACGCTAAATGACACCATTTCCAACTTGGTCTGCTTTGAGAGTGTCAAGTGGGTCCTGAAAACTGACACCCAGAACAGTGGCTTGTGAGTTTTGTTTCCCAGGGAAAAAGCCTGTACAATGGTTCAGGGTCCTGCGGACTTAAATTGCGGGGCGCCTCCTGGAATTCCGCATCACGCCAGATGTTTCCCAGTCGTTTAGCAACACCAGTGCCAACTTGGTCTGCTTTGAGAGTGTCAAGTGGGTCCTGAAAACTGACACCCAGAACAGTGGCTTGTGAGTTTTGTTTCCCAGGGAAAAAGCCTGTACAATGGTTCAGGGGCCTGAGGCCTTAAATTGCCGGGTGCCTCCTGGAATTCGGACACTCGCAGGATGCCTCCCAGACGCAAGGTGGCACCAGTTCCAGCTTCGTCTGGTTTAAGAGTGTCAAGTGGGTCCTGAAAACTGACACCCAGAACAGTGGCTTGTGAGTTTTGTTTCCCAGGGAAAAAGCCTGTACAATGGTTCAGGGTCCTGCGGACTTAAATTGCCGGGTGCCTCCTTGAGATCTGCCTCTCGCAGGATGCCTCCCAGACGCAAGGTGGCACCAGTGCCAACTTGGTCTGCTTTGAGAGTGTCAAGTGGGTCCTGAAAACTGACACCCAGAGCAGTGGCTTGTGAGTTTTGTTTCCCAGGGAAAAAGCCTGTACAATGGTTCAGGGGCCTGAGGCCTTAAATTGCCGGGTGACTCCTGGAATTCCGCCTCTCGCAGGATGCCTCCCAGACGCAAGGTGGCACCAGTTCACACTTGGTCTGGTTTAAGAGTGCCAAGTGGGTCCTGAAAACTGACACCCAGAACAGTGGCTTGTGAGTTTTGTTTCCCAGGGAAAAAGCCTGTACAATGGTTCAGGGTCCTGCGGCCTTAAATTGCCGGGTGCCTCCTGGATTTGCGCCTCTCACAGGATGCCTCCCAGACGCAAGGTGGCACCAGTGCCAACTTGGTCTGCTATGAGAGTGTCAAGTGGGTCCTGAAAACTGACACCCAGAGCAGTGGCTTGTGAGTTTTGTTTCCCAGGGAAAAAGCCTGTAAAATGGTTCAGGGTCCTGCGGCCTTAAATTGCCGGGCGCCTCCTGGAATTCCGCATCACGCCAGATGTTTCCCAGTCGCTAAGCAACACCAGTGCAAACTTGGTCTGGTTTGAGAGTGCCAAGTGGGTCCTGAAAACTGACACCCAGAACAGTGGCTTCTGAGTTTTGTTTCCCAGGGAAAAAGCCTGTACAATGGTTCAGGGTCCTGCGGCCTTAAATTGCCGGGTGCCTCCTGGAATTCGGCGTCTTGCAAGATGCCTCCCAGACGCAAGGTGGCACCAGTGCCAACTTGGTCTGGTTTGAGAGTGCCAAGTCGGTCCTGCAATCTGACACCCAGAACAGTGGCTTCTGAATTTTGTTTTCCCGGGAAAAAGCCTGTAGAATGGTGTTGGGTCCTGCGGCCTTAAATTACCGGGTGCCTCCTGGAATTCCGCCTCTCGCAGAATGCCTCCCAGACGCAAGGTGGCACCAGTTCCAACTTGGTCTGGTTTAAGAGTGCCAAGTGCGTCCTGCAAACTGACACCCAGAACAGTGGCTTGTGAGTTTTGTTTCCCAGGGAAAAAGCCTGTACAATGGTTCAGGAGCCTGAGGCCTTAAATTGCCCGGTTGCCTCCACGAATTCCGCATCACGCCAGATGTTTCCCAGTCGCTAAGCAACACCAGTTCCAACTTAGTCTGGTTTAAGAGTGCCAAGTGGGTCCTGAAAACTGACACCCAGAACAGTGGCTTGTGAGTTTTGTTTCCCAGGGAAAAAGCCTGTACAATGGTTCAGGGTCCTGCGGACTTAAATTGCCGGGTGCCACCTGGAGATCCGCCTCTCGCAGGATGCCTCCCAGACGCAAGGTGGCACCAGTGCACACTTGGTCTGGTTTGAGAGTGCCAAGTGTGTCCTGAAAACTGACACCCAGAACAGTGGCTTGTGAGTTTTGTTTCCCTGGGAAAAAGCCTGTACAATGGTTCAGGGGCCTGAGGCCTTAAATTGCCCGGTTGCCTCTTAGAATTGCGCCTCTCGTAGGATGCCTCCCAGACACGAGGTGGCACCAGTGCCAACTTTGTCTGGTTTAAGAGTGCCAAGTGTGTCCTGCCAACTCACACCCAGAACAGTGGCTTGTGAGTTTTGTTTCCCAGGGAAAAAGCCTGTACAATGGTTCAGGGTCCTGCGGCCTTAAATTGCCGGGTGCCTCCTGGATTTGCGCCTCTCGCAGGATGCCTCCCAGACGCAAGGTGGCACCAGTGCCAACTTGGTCTGCTTTGAGAGTGTCAAGTGGGTCCTGAAAACTGACACCCAGAACAGTGGCTTGTGAGTTTTGTTTCCCAGGGAAAAAGCCTGTACAGTGGTTCAGGGTCCTGCGGCCTTAAATTGCCGGGTGCCTCCTGGAATTGCGCCTCTCGCAGGATGCCTCGCAGACGCAAGGTGGCACCAGTGCCAACTTGGTCTGCTTTGAGAGTGTCAAGTGGGTCCTGAAAACTGACACCCAGAACAGTGGCTTGTGAGTTTTGTTTCCCAGGGAAAAAGCCTGTACAATGGTTCAGGGTCCTGTGGCCTTAAATTGCCGGGTTCCTCCTGGAGATCCGCCTCTCGCAGGATGCCTCACAGACTCAAGGTGGCACCAGTTCCAACTTTGTCTGGTTTAAGAGTGTCAAGTGGGTCCTGAAAACTGACACCCAGAACAGTGGCTTGTGAGTTTTGTTTCCCAGGGAAAAAGCCTGTACAATGGTTCAGGGTCCTGAGGCCTTAAATTGCCGGGTGCCTCCTGGAATTCGGCCTCTCGCAGGATGCCTCCCAGATGCAAGGTGGCACCAGTGCCAACTTGGTCTGCTATGAGAGTGTCAAGTGGGTCCTGAAAACTGACACCCAGAACAGTGGCTTGTGAGATTTGTTTCCCAGGGAAAAAGCCTGTAAAATGGTTAAGGGGACTGAGGCCTTAAATTGCGGGGCGCCTCCTGGAATTCCGCATCACGCCAGATGTTTCCCAGTCGCTAAGCAACACCAGTGCCAATTTAATCTGGTTTGAGAGTGGCAAGTGGGTTTTGAAAACTGACACCCAGAACAGTGGCTTCTGAGTTTTGTTTCCCAGGGAAAAAGCCTGTACAATTGTTCAGGGTCCTGCAGCCTTAAATTGCCGGGTGCCTCCTGGAATTCGGCGTCTTGCAAGATGCCTCCCAGACGCAAGGTGGCACCAGTGCCAACTTGGTCTGGTTTGAGAGTGCCAAGTGGGTCCTGCAATCTGACACCCATAACAGTGGCTTCTGAATTTTGTTTTCCCGGGAAAAAGCCTGTAGAATGGTTTTGGGTCCTGCGGCCTTAAATTGCCGGGTGCCTCCTGGAATTCCGCCTCTCGCAGAATGCCTCCCAGACGCAAGGTGGCACCAGTTCCAACTTGTTCTGGTTTAAGAGTGCCAAGTGCGTCCTGCAAACTGACACCCAGAACAGCGGCTTGTGAGTTTTGTTTCCCAGGGAAAAAGCCTGTACAATGGTTCAGGAGCCTGAGGCCTTAAATTGCCCGGTTGCCTCCACGAATTCCGCATCACGCCAGATGTTTCCCAGTCGCAAAGCAACACCAGTGCCAACTTGGTCTGCTTTGAGAGTGTCAAGTGGGTCCTGAAAACTGACACCCAGAACAGTGGCTTGTGAGTTTTGTTTCCCAGGGAAAAAGCCTGTACAATGGTTCAGGGGCCTGAGGTCTAAAATTGCGGTGCGCCTCCTGGAATTCCGCATCACGCCAGATGTTTCCCAGTCGCTAAGCAACACCAGTGCCAACTTGGTCTGGTTTGAGAGTACCAAGCGGGTCCTGAAAACTGACACCCAGAACAGTGGCTTGTGAGTTTTGTTTCCCAGGGAAAAAGCCTGTACAATGGTTCAGGGGCCTGAGGCCTTAAATTGCCCGGTGCCTCCTGGAATTCGGCCACTCGCAGGATGCCTCCCAGACGCAAGGTGGCACCAGTGCCAACTTGGTCTGGTTTAAGAGTGCCAAGTGGGTCCTGAAAACTGACACCCAGAACAGTGGCTTGTGAGTTTTGTTTCCCAGGGAAAAAGCCTGTAAAATGGTTTAGGTTAATGCCGCCTTTAATAGCCGCGTGCCACCTGGAGATCCGCCTCTCGCAGGATGCCTCCCAGACGCAAGGTGGCACCAGTGCCAACTTGGTCTGGTTTGAGAGTGTCAAGTGGCTCCTTCAAACTGACACCCAGAACAGTGGCTTGTGAGTTTTGTTTCCCAGGGGAAAAGCCTGTACAATGTTTCAGGGGCCTGAGGCCTTAAATTGCCGGGTGCCTCCTGGAATTCGGCGTCTTGCAGGATGCCTCCCAGACGCAAGGTGGCACCAGTGCAAACTTGGTCTGGTTTGAGAGTGCCAAGTGGGTCCTGTAAACTGACACCCAGAACAGTGGCTTCTGAAATTTTTTTTCCAGGGAAAAAGCCCGTAGAATGGTTTAGGGTCCTGCGGCCTTAAATTGCCGGGTGCCTCCTGGAATTCCGCCTCTCGCAGGATGCCTCCCAGACGCAAGGTGGCACCAGTGCCAACTTGGTCTGGTTTGAGAGTGCCAAGTGTGTCCTTAAAACTGAAACCCAGAACAGTGACTTGTGAGTTTTGTTTCCCAAGGAAAAAGCCTGTACAATGGTTCAGGGGCCTGAGGCCTTAAATTGTCGGGTGCCTCCTGGAATTCGGCCACTCGCAGGATGCCTCCCAGACGCAAGGTGGCACCAGTTCCAACTTGGTCTGGTTTAAGAGTGCCAAGTGGGTCCTGAAAACTGACACCCAGAACAGTGGCTTGTGAGTTTTCTTTCGCAGGGAAAAAGCCTGTACAATGGTTCAGGGTCATGCGGCCTTAAATTGCCGGGTGCCTCCTGGAATTGCGCCTCTCGCAGGATGCCTCCCAGACGCAAGGTGGCACCAGTGCCAACTTGGTCTGCTTTGAGAGTGCCAAGTGGGTCCTGAAAACTGACACCCAGAACAGTGGCTTGTGAGTTTTGTTTCCCAGGGAAAAAGGCTGTACAATGGTTCAGGGTCCTGCGGACTTAAATTGCCGGGTGCCTCCTGGAGATCCGCCTCTCGAAGGATGCCTTCCAGACGCAAGGTGGCACCAGTGCCAACTTGGTCTGCTTTGAGAGTGTCAAGTGGGTCCTGAAAACTGACACCCAGAACAGTGGCTTGTGAGTTTTGTTTCCCAGGGAAAAAGCCTGTACAATGGTTCAGGGTCCTGCGGCCTTAAATTGCGGGGCGCCTCCTGGAATTCCGCATCACGCCAGACGTTTCCCAGTCCCTAAGCAACACCAGTGCCAACTTGGTCTGCTTTGAGAGTGTCAAGTGGGTCCTGAAAACTGACACCCAGAACAGTGGCTTGTGAGTTTTGTTTCCCAGGGAAAAAGCCTGTACAATGGTTCAGGGGCCTGAGGTCTAAAATTGCGGTGCGCCTCCTGGAATTCCGCATCACGCCAGATGTTTCCGAGTCGCTAAGCAACACCAGTGCAAACTTGGTCTGGTTTGAGAGTGCCAAGTGGGTCCTGTAAACTGACACCCAGAACAGTGGCTTGTGAGTTTTGTTTCCCAGGGAAAAAGCCTGTACAATGGTTCAGGGTCCTGCGGCCTTAAATTGCTGGGTGCCTCCTGGATTTGCGCCTCTCGCAGGGTGCCTCCCAGGCGCAAAATGACACCATTTCCAACTTGGTCTGGTTTGGGAGTGTCAAGTGGGTCCTGAAAACTGACACCCAGAACAGTGGCTTGTGAGTTTTGTTTCCCAGGGAAAAAGCCTGTACAATGGTTCAGGGTCCTGCGGCCTTAAATTGCGGGGCGCCTCCTGGAATTCCGCATCACGCCAGATGTTTCCCAGTCGCTAAGCAACACCAGTGCCAACCTGGTCTGCTTTGAGAGTGTCAAGTGTGTCCTGAAAACTGACACCCAGAACAGTGGCTTGTGAGTTTTGTTTCCCAGGGAAAAAGCCTGTACAATGGTTCAGGGGCCTGAGGCCTTAAATTGCCGGGTGCCTCCTGGAATTCGGCCACTCGCAGGATGCCTCCCAGACGCAAGGTGGCACCAGTGCCAACTTGGTCTGGTTTAAGAGTTCCAAGTGGGTTTTGAAAACTGACACCCAGAACAGTGGCTTGTGAGTTTTGTTTCCCAGGGAAAAAGCCTGTACAATGGTTCAGGGTCCTGCGGCCTTAAATTGCCGGGTGCCTCCTGGAGATCTGCCTCTGGAAGGATGCCTCCCAGACGCAAGGTGGCACCAGTGCCAACTTGGTCTGCTTTGAGAGTGTCAAGTGGGTCCTGAAAACTGACACCCAGAGCAGTGGCTTGTGAGTTTTGTTTCCCAGGGAAAAAGCCTGTACAATGGTTCAGGGGCCTGAGGCCCTAAATTGCCACATGACTCCTGGAATTCCGCCTCTCGCAGGATGCCTCCCAGACGCAAGCTGGCACCAGTTCCAACTTGGTCTGGTTTAAGAGTGCCAAGTGGGTCCTGCAAACTGACACCCAGAACAGTGGCTTGTGAGTTTTGTTTCCCAGGGAAAAAGCCTGTACAATGGTTCAGGGGCCTGAGGCCTTAAATTGCCTGGTTGCCTCTTAGAATTGCGCCTCTCGTAGGATGCCTCCCAGACGCAAGGTGGCACCAGTGCCAACTTGGTCTGGTTTAAGAGTGCCAAGTGGGTCCTGAAAACTGACACCCAGAACAGTGGCTTGTGAGTTTTGTTTCCCAGGGAAAAAGCCTGTACAATGGTTCAGGGTCCTGCGGACTTAAATTGCCGGGTACCTCCTGGAATTCCGCCTGTCGCAGGATGCCTCCCAGACACGAGGTGGCACCAGTTCCAACTTGGTCTGGTTTAAGAGTGCCAGGTGGCTCTGCAAACTGACACCCAGAACAGTGGCTTGTGAGTTTTGTTTCCCAGGGAAAAAGCCTGTACAATGGTTCAGGGTCCTGCGGCCTTAAATTGCCGGGTGCCTCCTGGAATTCGGCCTCTTGGAACATGCTTCCCAGATGCAAGGTGGCACCAGTGCCAACTTGGTCTGGTTTGAGAGTGCCAAGTGGGTCCTGCAAACTGACACCCAGAACAGTGGCTTCTGAATTTTGTTTTCCAGGGAAAAATCCTGTAGAATGGTTCAGGGTCCTGCGGCCTTAAATTGCCGGGTGCCTCATGGAGATCCGCCTCTCGCAGGATGCCTCCCAGACTCAAGGTGGAACCAGTTCCAACTTTGTCTGGTTTAAGAGTGTCAAGTGGGTCCTGAAAACTGACACCCAGAACAGTGGCTTGTGAGTTTTGTTTCCCAGGGAAAAAGCCTGTACAATGGTTCAGGGTCCTGCGGCCTTAAATTGCCGGGTGCCTCCTGGATTTGCGCCTCTCACAGGATGCCTCCCAGACGCAAGGTGGCACCAGTGCCAATTTGGTCTGCTATGAGAGTGTCAAGTGGGTCCTGAAAACTGACACCCAGAGCAGTGGCTTGTGAGTTTTGTTTCCCAGGGAAAAAGCCTGTAAAATGGTTCAGGGTCCTGCGGCCTTAAATTGCCGGGCGCCTCCTGGAATTCCGCATCACGCCAGATGTTTCCCAGTCGCTAAGCAACACCAGTGCAAACTTGGTCTGGTTTGAGAGTGCCAAGTGGGTCCTGAAAACTGACACCCAGAACAGTGGCTTCTGAGTTTTGTTTCCCAGGGAAAAAGCCTGTACAATGGTTCAGGGTCCTGCGGCC
Organism: Fringilla coelebs; assembly: GCF_963513975.1. Lineage (NCBI taxonomy): Eukaryota > Metazoa > Chordata > Aves > Passeriformes > Fringillidae > Fringilla > Fringilla coelebs. Next base: position 715,731 of record NW_028167527.1, read on the forward strand.
TTAAATTGCCGGGTGCCTCCTGGAATTCGGCGTCTTGCAAGATGCCTCCCAGACGCAAGGTGGCACCAGTGCCAACTTGGTCTGGTTTGAGAGTGCCAAGTCGGTCCTGCAATCTGACACCCAGAACAGTGGCTTCTGAATTTTGTTTTCCCGGGAAAAAGCCTGTAGAATGGTGTTGGGTCCTGCGGCCTTAAATTACCGGGTGCCTCCTGGAATTCCGCCTCTCGCAGAATGCCTCCCAGACGCAAGGTGGCACCAGTTCCAACTTGGTCTGGTTTAAGAGTGCCAAGTGCGTCCTGCAAACTGACACCCAGAACAGTGGCTTGTGAGTTTTGTTTCCCAGGGAAAAAGCCTGTACAATGGTTCAGGAGCCTGAGGCCTTAAATTGCCCGGTTGCCTCCACGAATTCCGCATCACGCCAGATGTTTCCCAGTCGCTAAGCAACACCAGTTCCAACTTAGTCTGGTTTAAGAGTGCCAAGTGGGTCCTGAAAACTGACACCCAGAACAGTGGCTTCTGAGTTTTGTTTCCCAGGGAAAAAGCCTGTACAATGGTTCAGGGTCCTGCGGACTTAAATTGCCGGGTGCCACCTGGAGATCCGCCTCTCGCAGGATGCCTCCCAGACGCAAGGTGGCACCAGTGCACACTTGGTCTGGTTTGAGAGTGCCAAGTGTGTCCTGAAAACTGACACCCAGAACAGTGGCTTGTGAGTTTTGTTTCCCTGGGAAAAAGCCTGTACAATGGTTCAGGGGCCTGAGGCCTTAAATTGCCCGGTTGCCTCTTAGAATTGCGCCTCTCGTAGGATGCCTCCCAGACACGAGGTGGCACCAGTGCCAACTTTGTCTGGTTTAAGAGTGCCAAGTGTGTCCTGCCAACTCACACCCAGAACAGTGGCTTGTGAGTTTTGTTTCCCAGGGAAAAAGCCTGTACAATGGTTCAGGGGCCTGCGGCCTTAAATTGCCGGGTGCCTCCTGGATTTGCGCCTCTCGCAGGATGCCTCCCAGACGCAAGGTGGCACCAGTGCCAACTTGGTCTGCTTTGAGAGTGTCAAGTGGGTCCTGAAAACTGACACCCAGAACAGTGGCTTGTGAGTTTTGTTTCCCAGGGAAAAAGCCTGTACAGTGGTTCAGGGTCCTGCGGCCTTAAATTGCCGGGTGCCTCCTGGAATTGCGCCTCTCGCAGGATGCCTCGCAGACGCAAGGTGGCACCAGTGCCAACTTGGTCTGCTTTGAGAGTGTCAAGTGGGTCCTGAAAACTGACACCCAGAACAGTGGCTTGTGAGTTTTGTTTCCCAGGGAAAAAGCCTGTACAATGGTTCAGGGTCCTGTGGCCTTAAATTGCCGGGTTCCTCCTGGAGATCCGCCTCTCGCAGGATGCCTCACAGACTCAAGGTGGCACCAGTTCCAACTTTGTCTGGTTTAAGAGTGTCAAGTGGGTCCTGAAAACTGACACCCAGAACAGTGGCTTGTGAGTTTTGTTTCCCAGGGAAAAAGCCTGTACAATGGTTCAGGGTCCTGAGGCCTTAAATTGCCGGGTGCCTCCTGGAATTCGGCCTCTCGCAGGATGCCTCCCAGATGCAAGGTGGCACCAGTGCCAACTTGGTCTGCTATGAGAGTGTCAAGTGGGTCCTGAAAACTGACACCCAGAACAGTGGCTTGTGAGATTTGTTTCCCAGGGAAAAAGCCTGTAAAATGGTTAAGGGGACTGAGGCCTTAAATTGCGGGGCGCCTCCTGGAATTCCGCATCACGCCAGATGTTTCCCAGTCGCTAAGCAACACCAGTGCCAATTTAATCTGGTTTGAGAGTGGCAAGTGGGTTTTGAAAACTGACACCCAGAACAGTGGCTTCTGAGTTTTGTTTCCCAGGGAAAAAGCCTGTACAATTGTTCAGGGTCCTGCAGCCTTAAATTGCCGGGTGCCTCCTGGAATTCGGCGTCTTGCAAGATGCCTCCCAGACGCAAGGTGGCACCAGTGCCAACTTGGTCTGGTTTGAGAGTGCCAAGTGGGTCCTGCAATCTGACACCCATAACAGTGGCTTCTGAATTTTGTTTTCCCGGGAAAAAGCCTGTAGAATGGTTTTGGGTCCTGCGGCCTTAAATTGCCGGGTGCCTCCTGGAATTCCGCCTCTCGCAGAATGCCTCCCAGACGCAAGGTGGCACCAGTTCCAACTTGTTCTGGTTTAAGAGTGCCAAGTGCGTCCTGCAAACTGACACCCAGAACAGCGGCTTGTGAGTTTTGTTTCCCAGGGAAAAAGCCTGTACAATGGTTCAGGAGCCTGAGGCCTTAAATTGCCCGGTTGCCTCCACGAATTCCGCATCACGCCAGATGTTTCCCAGTCGCAAAGCAACACCAGTGCCAACTTGGTCTGCTTTGAGAGTGTCAAGTGGGTCCTGAAAACTGACACCCAGAACAGTGGCTTGTGAGTTTTGTTTCCCAGGGAAAAAGCCTGTACAATGGTTCAGGGGCCTGAGGTCTAAAATTGCGGTGCGCCTCCTGGAATTCCGCATCACGCCAGATGTTTCCCAGTCGCTAAGCAACACCAGTGCCAACTTGGTCTGGTTTGAGAGTACCAAGCGGGTCCTGAAAACTGACACCCAGAACAGTGGCTTGTGAGTTTTGTTTCCCAGGGAAAAAGCCTGTACAATGGTTCAGGGGCCTGAGGCCTTAAATTGCCCGGTGCCTCCTGGAATTCGGCCACTCGCAGGATGCCTCCCAGACGCAAGGTGGCACCAGTGCCAACTTGGTCTGGTTTAAGAGTGCCAAGTGGGTCCTGAAAACTGACACCCAGAACAGTGGCTTGTGAGTTTTGTTTCCCAGGGAAAAAGCCTGTAAAATGGTTTAGGTTAATGCCGCCTTTAATAGCCGCGTGCCACCTGGAGATCCGCCTCTCGCAGGATGCCTCCCAGACGCAAGGTGGCACCAGTGCCAACTTGGTCTGGTTTGAGAGTGTCAAGTGGCTCCTTCAAACTGACACCCAGAACAGTGGCTTGTGAGTTTTGTTTCCCAGGGGAAAAGCCTGTACAATGTTTCAGGGGCCTGAGGCCTTAAATTGCCGGGTGCCTCCTGGAATTCGGCGTCTTGCAGGATGCCTCCCAGACGCAAGGTGGCACCAGTGCAAACTTGGTCTGGTTTGAGAGTGCCAAGTGGGTCCTGTAAACTGACACCCAGAACAGTGGCTTCTGAAATTTTTTTTCCAGGGAAAAAGCCCGTAGAATGGTTTAGGGTCCTGCGGCCTTAAATTGCCGGGTGCCTCCTGGAATTCCGCCTCTCGCAGGATGCCTCCCAGACGCAAGGTGGCACCAGTGCCAACTTGGTCTGGTTTGAGAGTGCCAAGTGTGTCCTTAAAACTGAAACCCAGAACAGTGACTTGTGAGTTTTGTTTCCCAAGGAAAAAGCCTGTACAATGGTTCAGGGGCCTGAGGCCTTAAATTGTCGGGTGCCTCCTGGAATTCGGCCACTCGCAGGATGCCTCCCAGACGCAAGGTGGCACCAGTTCCAACTTGGTCTGCTTTGAGAGTGTCAAGTGGGTCCTGAAAACTGACACCCAGAACAGTGGCTTGTGAGTTTTCTTTCGCAGGGAAAAAGCCTGTACAATGGTTCAGGGTCATGCGGCCTTAAATTGCCGGGTGCCTCCTGGAATTGCGCCTCTCGCAGGATGCCTCCCAGACGCAAGGTGGCACCAGTGCCAACTTGGTCTGCTTTGAGAGTGTCAAGTGTGTCCTGAAAACTGACACCCAGAACAGTGGCTTGTGAGTTTTGTTTCCCAGGGAAAAAGGCTGTACAATGGTTCAGGGTCCTGCGGACTTAAATTGCCGGGTGCCTCCTGGAATTGCGCCTCTCGCAGGATGCCTTCCAGACGCAAGGTGGCACCAGTGCCAACTTGGTCTGCTTTGAGAGTGTCAAGTGGGTCCTGCAAACTGACACCCAGAACAGTGGCTTGTGAGTTTTGTTTCCCAGGGAAAAAGCCTGTACAATGGTTCAGGGTCCTGCGGCCTTAAATTGCGGGGCGCCTCCTGGAATTCCGCATCACGCCAGACGTTTCCCAGTCCCTAAGCAACACCAGTGCCAACTTGGTCTGCTTTGAGAGTGTCAAGTGGGTCCTGAAAACTGACACCCAGAACAGTGGCTTCTGAGTTTTGTTTCCCAGGGAAAAAGCCTGTACAATGGTTCAGGGTCCTGCGGCCTTAAATTGCCGGGTGCCTCCTGGAATTCGGCGTCTTGCAAGATGCCTCCCAGACGCAAGGTGGCACCAGTTCCAACTTTGTCTGGTTTAAGAGTGTCAAGTGGGTCCTGAAAACTGACACCCAGAACAGTGGCTTGTGAGTTTTGTTTCCCAGGGAAAAAGCCTGTACAATGGTTCAGGGTCCTGCGGCCTTAAATTGCCGGGTGCCTCCTGGATTTGCGCCTCTCACAGGATGCCTCCCAGACGCAAGGTGGCACCAGTGCCAACTTGGTCTGCTATGAGAGTGTCAAGTGGGTCCTGAAAACTGACACCCAGAGCAGTGGCTTGTGAGTTTTGTTTCCCAGGGAAAAAGCCTGTAAAATGGTTCAGGGTCCTGCGGCCTTAAATTGCCGGGCGCCTCCTGGAATTCCGCATCACGCCAGATGTTTCCCAGTCGCTAAGCAACACCAGTGCAAACTTGGTCTGGTTTGAGAGTGCCAAGTGGGTCCTGAAAACTGACACCCAGAACAGTGGCTTCTGAGTTTTGTTTCCCAGGGAAAAAGCCTGTACAATGGTTCAGGGTCCTGCGGCCTTAAATTGCCGGGTGCCTCCTGGAATTCGGCGTCTTGCAAGATGCCTCCCAGACGCAAGGTGGCACCAGTGCCAACTTGGTCTGGTTTGAGAGTGCCAAGTCGGTCCTGCAATCTGACACCCAGAACAGTGGCTTCTGAATTTTGTTTTCCCGGGAAAAAGCCTGTAGAATGGTGTTGGGTCCTGCGGCCTTAAATTACCGGGTGCCTCCTGGAATTCCGCCTCTCGCAGAATGCCTCCCAGACGCAAGGTGGCACCAGTTCCAACTTGGTCTGGTTTAAGAGTGCCAAGTGCGTCCTGCAAACTGACACCCAGAACAGTGGCTTGTGAGTTTTGTTTCCCAGGGAAAAAGCCTGTACAATGGTTCAGGAGCCTGAGGCCTTAAATTGCCCGGTTGCCTCCACGAATTCCGCATCACGCCAGATGTTTCCCAGTCGCTAAGCAACACCAGTTCCAACTTAGTCTGGTTTAAGAGTGCCAAGTGGGTCCTGAAAACTGACACCCAGAACAGTGGCTTCTGAGTTTTGTTTCCCAGGGAAAAAGCCTGTACAATGGTTCAGGGTCCTGCGGACTTAAATTGCCGGGTGCCACCTGGAGATCCGCCTCTCGCAGGATGCCTCCCAGACGCAAGGTGGCACCAGTGCACACTTGGTCTGGTTTGAGAGTGCCAAGTGTGTCCTGAAAACTGACACCCAGAACAGTGGCTTGTGAGTTTTGTTTCCCTGGGAAAAAGCCTGTACAATGGTTCAGGGGCCTGAGGCCTTAAATTGCCCGGTTGCCTCTTAGAATTGCGCCTCTCGTAGGATGCCTCCCAGACACGAGGTGGCACCAGTGCCAACTTTGTCTGGTTTAAGAGTGCCAAGTGTGTCCTGCCAACGCACACCCAGAACAGTGGCTTGTGAGTTTTGTTTCCCAGGGAAAAAGCCTGTACAATGGTTCAGGGTCCTGCGGCCTTAAATTGCCGGGTGCCTCCTGGATTTGCGCCTCTCGCAGGATGCCTCCCAGACGCAAGGTGGCACCAGTGCCAACTTGGTCTGCTTTGAGAGTGTCAAGTGGGTCCTGAAAACTGACACCCAGAACAGTGGCTTGTGAGTTTTGTTTCCCAGGGAAAAAGCCTGTACAGTGGTTCAGGGTCCTGCGGCCTTAAATTGCCGGGTGCCTCCTGGAATTGCGCCTCTCGCAGGATGCCTCGCAGACGCAAGGTGGCACCAGTGCCAACTTGGTCTGCTTTGAGAGTGTCAAGTGGGTCCTGAAAACTGACACCCAGAACAGTGGCTTGTGAGTTTTGTTTCCCAGGGAAAAAGCCTGTACAATGGTTCAGGGTCCTGTGGCCTTAAATTGCCGGGTTCCTCCTGGAGATCCGCCTCTCGCAGGATGCCTCACAGACTCAAGGTGGCACCAGTTCCAACTTTGTCTGGTTTAAGAGTGTCAAGTGGGTCCTGAAAACTGACACCCAGAACAGTGGCTTGTGAGTTTTGTTTCCCAGGGAAAAAGCCTGTACAATGGTTCAGGGTCCTGAGGCCTTAAATTGCCGGGTGCCTCCTGGAATTCGGCCTCTCGCAGGATGCCTCCCAGATGCAAGGTGGCACCAGTGCCAACTTGGTCTGCTATGAGAGTGTCAAGTGGGTCCTGAAAACTGACACCCAGAACAGTGGCTTGTGAGATTTGTTTCCCAGGGAAAAAGCCTGTAAAATGGTTAAGGGGACTGAGGCCTTAAATTGCGGGGCGCCTCCTGGAATTCCGCATCACGCCAGATGTTTCCCAGTCGCTAAGCAACACCAGTGCCAATTTAATCTGGTTTGAGAGTGGCAAGTGGGTTTTGAAAACTGACACCCAGAACAGTGGCTTCTGAGTTTTGTTTCCCAGGGAAAAAGCCTGTACAATGGTTCAGGGTCCTGCAGCCTTAAATTGCCGGGTGCCTCCTGGAATTCGGCGTCTTGCAAGATGCCTCCCAGACGCAAGGTGGCACCAGTGCCAACTTGGTCTGGTTTGAGAGTGCCAAGTGGGTCCTGCAATCTGACACCCATAACAGTGGCTTCTGAATTTTGTTTTCCCGGGAAAAAGCCTGTAGAATGGTTTTGGGTCCTGCGGCCTTAAATTGCCGGGTGCCTCCTGGAATTCCGCCTCTCGCAGAATGCCTCCCAGACGCAAGGTGGCACCAGTTCCAACTTGTTCTGGTTTAAGAGTGCCAAGTGCGTCCTGCAAACTGACACCCAGAACAGCGGCTTGTGAGTTTTGTTTCCCAGGGAAAAAGCCTGTACAATGGTTCAGGAGCCTGAGGCCTTAAATTGCCCGGTTGCCTCCACGAATTCTGCATCACGCCAGATGTTTCCCAGTCGCAAAGCAACACCAGTGCCAACTTGGTCTGCTTTGAGAGTGTCAAGTGGGTCCTGAAAACTGACACCCAGAACAGTGGCTTGTGAGTTTTGTTTCCCAGGGAAAAAGCCTGTACAATGGTTCAGGGGCCTGAGGTCTAAAATTGCGGTGCGCCTCCTGGAATTCCGCATCACGCCAGATGTTTCCCAGTCGCTAAGCAACACCAGTGCCAACTTGGTCTGGTTTGAGAGTACCAAGCGGGTCCTGAAAACTGACACCCAGAACAGTGGCTTGTGAGTTTTGTTTCCCAGGGAAAAAGCCTGTACAATGGTTCAGGGGCCTGAGGCCTTAAATTGCCCGGTGCCTCCTGGAATTCGGCCACTCGCAGGATGCCTCCCAGACGCAAGGTGGCACCAGTGCCAACTTGGTCTGGTTTAAGAGTGCCAAGTGGGTCCTGAAAACTGTCACCCAGAACAGTGGCTTGTGAGTTTTGTTTCCCAGGGAAAAAGCCTGTAAAATGGTTTAGGTTAATGCCGCCTTTAATAGCCGCGTGCCACCTGGAGATCCGCCTCTCGCAGGATGCCTCCCAGACGCAAGGTGGCACCAGTGCCAACTTGGTCTGGTTTGAGAGTGTCAAGTGGCTCCTTCAAACTGACACCCAGAACAGTGGCTTGTGAGTTTTGTTTCCCAGGGGAAAAGCCTGTACAATGTTTCAGGGGCCTGAGGCCTTAAATTGCCGGGTGCCTCCTGGAATTCGGCGTCTTGCAGGATGCCTCCCAGACGCAAGGTGGCACCAGTGCAAACTTGGTCTGGTTTGAGAGTGCCAAGTGGGTCCTGTAAACTGACACCCAGAACAGTGGCTTCTGAAATTTTTTTTCCAGGGAAAAAGCCCGTAGAATGGTTTAGGGTCCTGCGGCCTTAAATTGCCGGGTGCCTCCTGGAATTGCGCCTCTCGCAGGATGCCTCCCAGACGCAAGGTGGCACCAGTGCCAACTTGGTCTGGTTTGAGAGTGCCAAGTGTGTCCTTAAAACTGAAACCCAGAACAGTGACTTGTGAGTTTTGTTTCCCAAGGAAAAAGCCTGTACAATGGTTCAGGGGCCTGAGGCCTTAAATTGTCGGGTGCCTCCTGGAATTCGGCCACTCGCAGGATGCCTCCCAGACGCAAGGTGGCACCAGTTCCAACTTGGTCTGGTTTAAGAGTGCCAAGTGGGTCCTGAAAACTGACACCCAGAACAGTGGCTTGTGAGTTTTCTTTCGCTGGGAAAAAGCCTGTACAATGGTTCAGGGTCATGCGGCCTTAAATTGCCGGGTGCCTCCTGGAATTGCGCCTCTCGCAGGATGCCTCCCAGACGCAAGGTGGCACCAGTGCCAACTTGGTCTGCTTTGAGAGTGTCAAGTGTGTCCTGAAAACTGACACCCAGAACAGTGGCTTGTGAGTTTTGTTTCCCAGGGAAAAAGGCTGTACAATGGTTCAGGGTCCTGCGGACTTAAATTGCCGGGTGCCTCCTGGAGATCCGCCTCTCGAAGGATGCCTTCCAGACGCAAGGTGGCACCAGTGCCAACTTGGTCTGCTTTGAGAGTGTCAAGTGGGTCCTGAAAACTGACACCCAGAACAGTGGCTTGTGAGTTTTGTTTCCCAGGGAAAAAGCCTGTACAATGGTTCAGGGTCCTGCGGCCTTAAATTGCGGGGCGCCTCCTGGAATTCCGCATCACGCCAGACGTTTCCCAGTCCCTAAGCAACACCAGTGCCAACTTGGTCTACTTTGAGAGTGTCAAGTGGGTCCTGAAAACTGACACCCAGAACAGTGGCTTGTGAGTTTTGTTTCCCAGGGAAAAAGCCTGTACAATGGTTCAGGGGCCTGAGGTCTAAAATTGCGGTGCGCCTCCTGGAATTCCGCATCACGCCAGATGTTTCCGAGTCGCTAAGCAACACCAGTGCAAACTTGGTCTGGTTTGAGAGTGCCAAGTGGGTCCTGAAAACTGACACCCAGAACAGTGGCTTGTGAGTTTTGTTTCCCAGGGAAAAAGCCTGTACAATGGTTCAGGGGCCTGAGGTCTAAAATTGCGGTGCGCCTCCTGGAATTCCGCATCACGCCAGATGTTTCCGAGTCGCTAAGCAACACCAGTGCAAACTTGGTCTGGTTTGAGAGTGCCAAGTGGGTCCTGAAAACTGACACCCAGAACAGTGGCTTGTGAGTTTTGTTTCCCAGGGAAAAAGCCTGTACAATGGTTCAGGGGCCTGAGGCCTTAAATTGCCGGGTGCCTCCTGGAATTCGGCCACTCGCAGGATGCCTCCCAGACGCAAGGTGGCACCAGTGCCAACTTGGTCTGGTTTAAGAGTTCCAAGTGGGTCCTGAAAACTGACACCCAGAACAGTGGCTTGTGAGTTTTGTTTCCCAGGGAAAAAGCCTGTACAATGGTTCAGGGTCCTGCGGCCTTAAATTGCCGGGTGCCTCCTGGAGATCTGCCTCTGGAAGGATGCCTCCCAGACGCAAGGTGGCACCAGTGCCAACTTGGTCTGCTTTGAGAGTGTCAAGTGGGTCCTGAAAACTGACACCCAGAGCAGTGGCTTGTGAGTTTTGTTTCCCAGGGAAAAAGCCTGTACAATGGTTCAGGGGCCTGAGGCCCTAAATTGCCACATGACTCCTGGAATTCCGCCTCTCGCAGGATGCCTCCCAGACGCAAGCTGGCACCAGTTCCAACTTGGTCTGGTTTAAGAGTGCCAAGTGGGTCCTGAAAACTGACACCCAGAACAGTGGCTTGTGAGTTTTGTTTCCCAGGGAAAAAGCCTGTACAATGGTTCAGGGTCCTGCGGCCTTAAATTGCCGGGTGCCTCCTTGAATTGCGCCTCTCGCAGGATGCCTCCCAGACGCAAGGTGGCACCAGTGCCAACTTGGTCTGGTTTGAGAGTGCCAGTTGGCTCCTGCAAACTGACACCCAGAACAGTGTCTTGTGAGTTTTCTTTCCCAGGGAAAAAGCCTGTACAATGGTTTAGGTTAATGTCGCCTTTAATAGCCGGGTGCCACCTGGAGATCCGCCTCTCGCAGGATGCCTCCCAGACGCAAGGTGGCACCAGTGCACACTTGGTCTGGTTTGAGAGTGCCAAGTGTGTCCTGCAAACTGACACCCAGAACAGTGGCTTGTGAGTTTTGTTTCCCAGGGAAAAAGCCTGTACAATGGTTCAGGGTCCTGCGGCCTTAAATTGCCGGGTGCCTCCTGGAATTCGGAGTCTTGCAAGATGCCTCCCAGACGCAAGGTGGCACCAGTTCCAACTTGGTCTGGTTTAAGAGTGCCAAGTGGGTCCTGCAATCTGACACCCAGAACAGTGGCTTCTGAATTTTGTTTTCCCGGGAAAAAGCCTGTAGAATTGTTTTGGGTCCTGCGGCCTTAAATTGCCGGGTGCCTCCTGGAATTCCGCCTCTCGCTTGATGCCTCCCAGACGCAAGGTGGCACCAGTTCCAACTTGGTCTGGTTTAAGAGTGCCAAGTGGGTCCTGAAAACTGACACCCAGAACAGTGGCTTGTGAGTTTTGTTTCCCAGGGAAAAAGCCTGTACAATGGTTCAGGGGCCTGAGGCCTTAAATTGCCCGGTTGCCTCCTGGAATTGCGCCTCTCGCAGGATGCCTCCCAGACACAAGGTGGCACCAGTGCCAACTTGGTCTGGTTTAAGAGTGCCAAGTGGGTCCTGCAAACTGACACCCAGAACAGTGGCTTGTGAGTTTTGTTTCCCAGGGAAAAAGCCTGTACAATGGTTCAAGGTCCTGCGGCCTTAAATTGCCGGGTGCCTCCTGGAATTCCGCCTGTCGCAGGATGCCTCCCAGACACAAGGTTGCACCAGTGCCAACTTGGTCTGGTTTAAGAGTGCCAAGTGGGTCCTGAAAACTGACACCCAGAACAGTGGCTTGTGAGTTTTGTTTCCCAGGGAAAAAGCCTGTACAATGGTTCAGGGTCATGCGGCCTTAAATTGCCGGGTGCCTCCTTGAATTCCGCATCTCACCAGATGTTTCCCAGACGCTAAGAAACACCAGTGCCAACATGGTCTGGTTTAAGAGTGCCAAGTGGGTCCTGGAAACTGACACCCAGAACAGTGGCTTGTGAGTTTTGTTTCCCAGGGAAAAAGCCTGTAGAATGGTTTTGGGTCCTGCGGTTTTAAATTGCCGGGTGCCTCCTGGAATTCCGCCTCTCGCAGGATGCCTCCCAGACGCAAGGTGGCACCAGTGCCAACTTGGTCTGGTTTGAGAGTGCCAAGTGGGTCCTGAAAACTGACACCCAGAACAGTGGCTTGTGAGTTTTGTTTCCCAGGGAAAAAGCCTGTACAATGGTTCAGGGTCCTGCGGCCTTAAATTGCCGTGTGCCTCCTGGATTTGCGCCTCTCGCAGGATGCCTCACAGACTCAAGGTGGCACCAGTGCCAACTTGGTCTGCTTTGAGAGTGTCAAGTGGGTCCTGAAAACTGACACCCAGAACAGTGGCTTGTGAGTTTTGTTTCCCAGGGAAAAAGCCTGTACAATGGTTCAGGGTCCTGCGGCCTTAAATTGCCGGGTTCCTCCTGGAGATCCGCCTCTCGCAGGATGCCTCCCAGACTCAAGGTGGCACCAGTTCCAACTTTTTCTGGTTTAAGAGTGTCAAGTGGGTCCTGAAAACTGACACCCAGAACAGTGGCTTGTGAGTTTTGTTTCCCAGGGAAAAAGCCTGTACAATGGTTCAGGGGCCTGAGGCCTAAATATTGCGGGGCACCTCCTGGAATTCCGCATCACGCCAGATGTTTCCCAGTCGCTAAGCAACACCACTGCCAACTTGGTCTGGTTTGAGAGTGCCAAGCGGGTCCTGAAAACTGACACCCAGAACAGTGGCTTGTGAGTTTTGTTTCCCAGGGAAAAAGCCTGTACAATGGTTCAGGGGCCTGAGGCCTTAAATTGCCCGGTTGCCTCCTTGAATTGCGCCTCTCGCAGGATGCCTCCCAGACGCAAGGTGGCACCAGTGCCAACTTGGTCTGGTTTAAGAGTGCCAAGTGGGTCCTGAAAACTGACACCCAGAACAGTGGCTTGTGAGTTTTGTTTCCCAGGGAAAAAGCCTGTACAATGGTTCAGGGTCCTGCGGACTTAAATTGCCGGGTACCTCCTGGAATTCCGCCTGTCGCAGGATGCCTCCCAGACACAAGGTGGCACCAGTGCCAACTTGGTCTGGTTTAAGAGTGCCAAGTGGGTCCTGAAAACTGACACCCAGAACAGTGGCTTGTGAGTTTTGTTTCCCAGGGAAAAAGCCTGTACAATGGTTCAGGGTCCTGCGGCCTTAAATTGCCCTCTGCCTCCTGGATTTGCGCCTCTCGCAGGATGCATCCCAGACGCAAGGTGGCACCAGTGCCAACTTGGTCTGCTTTGAGAGTGTCAAGTGGGTCCTGAAACCTGACACCCAGAACAGTGGCTTGTGAGTTTTGTTTCCCAGGGAAAAAGCCTGTACAATGGTTCAGGGTCCTGCGGCCTTAAATTGCTGGGTGCCTCCTGGATTTGCGCCTCTCGCAGGATGCCTCCCAGACGCAAGGTAGCACCAGTGCCAACTTGGTCTGCTTTGAGAGTGTCAAGTGGGTCCTGAAAACTGACACCCAGAACAGTGGCTTGTGAGTTTTGTTTCCCAGGGAAAAAGCCTGTACAGTGGTTCAGGGTCCTGCGGCCTTAAATTGCCGGGTGCCTCCTGGAATTGCGCCTCTCGCAGGATGCCTCCCAGACGCAAGGTGGCACCAGTGCCAACTTGGTCTGCTTTGAGAGTGTCAAGTGGGTCCTGCAAACTGACACCCAGAACAGTGGCTTGTGAGTTTTGTTTCCCAGGGAAAAAGCCTGTACAATGGTTCAGGGTCCTGCGGCCTTAAATTGCTGGGTGCCTCCTGGATTTGCGCCTCTCGCAGGATGCCTCCCAGACGCAAGGTAGCACCAGTGCCAACTTGGTCTGCTTTGAGAGTGTCAAGTGGGTCCTGAAAACTGACACCCAGAACAGTGGCTTGTGAGTTTTGTTTCCCAGGGAAAAAGCCTGTACAGTGGTTCAGGGTCCTGCGGCCTTAAATTGCCGGGTGCCTCCTGGAATTGCGCCTCTCGCAGGATGCCTCCCAGACGCAAGGTGGCACCAGTGCCAACTTGGTCTGCTTTGAGAGTGTCAAGTGGGTCCTGCAAACTGACACCCAGAACAGTGGCTTGTGAGTTTTGTTTCCCAGGGAAAAAGCCTGTACAATGGTTCAGGGTCCTGCGGCCTTAAATTGCTGGGTGGCTCCTGGAATTGCGCCTCTCGCAGGATGTCTCCCAGACGCAAGGTGGCACCAGTTCCAACTTTGTCTGGTTTAAGAGTGTCAAGTGGGTCCTGAAAACTGACACCCAGAACAGTGGCTTGTGAGTTTTGTTTCCCAGGGAAAAAGCCTGTACAATGGTTCAGGGTCCTGCGGACTTAAATTGCCGGGTGCCTCCTGGAATTCGGCCTCTCGCAGGATGCCTCCCAGACGCAAGGTGGCACCAGTGCCAACTTGGTCTGCTTTGAGAGTGTCAAGTGGGTCCTGAAAACTGACACCCAGAACAGTGGCTTGTGAGTTTTGTTTCCCAGGGAAAAAGCCTGTAAAATGGTTCAGGGGCCTGAGGCCTTAAATTGCGGGGTGCCTCCTGGAATTCCGCATCACGCCAGATGTTTCCCAGTCGCTAAGCAACACCAGTGCCAACTTAGTCTGGTTTGAGAGTGCCACGTGGGTCCTGAAAACTGACACCCAGAACAGTGGCTTGTGAGTTTTGTTTCCCAGGGAAAAAGCCTGTACAATGGTTCAGGGTCCTGCGGCCTTAAATTGCCGGGTGCCTCTTGGAATTCGGCGTCTTGCAAGATGCCTCCCAGACGCAAGGTGGCACCAGTGCCAACTTGGTCTGGTTTGAGAGTGCCAAGTGGGTCCTGCAAACTGACACCCAGAACAGTGGCTTCTGAATTTTGTTTTCCCGGGAAAAAGCCTGTAGAATGGTTTTGGGTCCTGCGGCCTAAAAATGCCGGTGCCTCCCGGAATTCCGCCTCTCGCAGGATGCCTCCCAGACGCAAGGTGGCACCAGTTCCAACTTGGTCTGGTTTAAGAGTGCCAAGTGGGTCCTGAAAACTGACACCCAGAACAGTGGCTTGTGAGTTTTGTTTCCCAGGGAAAAAGCCTGTACAATGGTTCAGGGTCCTGCGGCCTTAAATTGCCCGGTTGCCTCCTGGAATTCCGCATCACGCCAGATGTTTCCCAGTCGCTAAGAAACACCAGTGCCAACTTGGTCTGCTTTGAGAGTGTCAAGTGGGTCCTGAAAACTGACAACCAGAACAGTGGCTTGTGAGTTTTGTTTCCCAGGGAAAAAGCCTGTACAATGGTTCAGGGGCCTGAGGCCTAAAATTGCGGGGCGCCTCCAGGAATTCCGCATCACGCCAGATGTTTCCCAGTCGCTAAGCAACACCAGTGCCAACTTGGTCTGGTTTAAGAGTGCCAAGTGGGTCCTGAAAACTGACACCCAGAACAGTGGCTTGTGAGTTTTGTTTCCCAGGGAAAAAGCCTGTACAATGGTTCAGGGTCCTGCGGCCTTAAATTGCCGGGTGCCTCCTTGAATTCCGCATCTCACCAGATGTTTCCCAGACGCTAAGCAACACCAGTGCCAACATGGTCTGGTTTAAGAGTGCCAAGTGGGTCCTGGAAACTGACACCCAGAACAGTGGCTTCTGAGTTTTCTTTCCCAGGGAAAAAGCCTGTACAATGGTTCAGGGTCCTGCGGCCTTAAATTGCCGGGTGCCTCCTGGAATTCGGCGTCTTGCAAGATGCTTCCCAGACGCAAGGTGGCACCAGTGCCAACTTGGTCTGGTTTGAGAGTGCCAAGTGGGTCCTGCAAACTGACACCCACAACAGTGGCTTCTGAATTTTGTTTTCCAGGGAAAAAGCCTGTAGAATGGTTTTGGGTCCTGCGGCCTTAAATTGCCGGGTGCCTCCTGGAATTGCGCCTCTCGCAGGATGCCTCCCAGACGCAAGGTGGCACCAGTGCCAACTTGGTCTGCTTTGAGAGTGTCAAGTGGGTCCTGAAAACTGACACCCAGAACAGTGGCTTGTGAGTTTTGTTTCCCAGGGAAAAAGCCTGTACAATGGTTCAGGGTCATGCGGCCTTAAATTGCTGGGTGCCTCCTGGAATTGCGCCTCTCGCAGGATGCCTCCCAGACGCAAGGTAGCACCAGTGCCAACTTGGTCTGGTTTGAGAGTGTCAAGTGGGTCCTGAAAACTGACACCCAGAACAGTGGCTTGTGAGTTTTGTTTCCCAGGGAAAAAGCCTGTACAGTGGTTCAGGGTCCTGCGGCCTTAAATTGCCGGGTGCCTCCTGGAATTGCGCCTCTCGCAGGATGCCTCCCAGACGCAAGGTGGCACCAGTGCAAACTTGGTCTGGTTTGAGAGTGCCAAGTGGGTCCTGTAAACTGACACCCAGAACAGTGGCTTCTGAAATTTTTTTTCCAGGGAAAAAGCCCGTAGAATGGTTTAGGGTCCTGCGGCCTTAAATTGCCGGGTGCCTCCTGGAATTCCGCCTCTCGCAGGATGCCTCCCAGACGCAAGGTGGCACCAGTGCCAACTTGGTCTGCTTTGAGAGTGCCAAGTGTGTCCTTAAAACTGAATCCCAGAACAGTGACTTGTGAGTTTTGTTTCCCAAGGAAAAAGCCTGTACAATGGTTCAGGGGCCTGAGGCCTTAAATTGTCGGGTGCCTCCTGGAATTCGGCCACTCGCAGGATGCCTCCCAGACGCAAGGTGGCACCAGTTCCAACTTGGTCTGGTTTAAGAGTGCCAAGTGGGTCCTGAAAACTGACACCCAGAACAGTGGCTTGTGAGTTTTCTTTCGCAGGGAAAAAGCCTGTACAATGGTTCAGGGTCATGCGGCCTTAAATTGCCGGGTGCCTCCTGGAATTGCGCCTCTCGCAGGATGCCTCCCAGACGCAAGGTGGCACCAGTGCCAACTTGGTCTGCTTTGAGAGTGTCAAGTGTGTCCTGAAAACTGACACCCAGAACAGTGGCTTGTGAGTTTTGTTTCCCAGGGAAAAAGGCTGTACAATGGTTCAGGGTCCTGCGGACTTAAATTGCCGGGTGCCTCCTGGAGATCCGCCTCTCGAAGGATGCCTTCCAGACGCAAGGTGGCACCAGTGCCAACTTGGTCTGCTTTGAGAGTGTCAAGTGGGTCCTGAAAACTGACACCCAGAACAGTGGCTTGTGAGTTTTGTTTCCCAGGGAAAAAGCCTGTACAATGGTTCAGGGTCCTGCGGCCTTAAATTGCGGGGCGCCTCCTGGAATTCCGCATCACGCCAGATGTTTCCCAGTCCCTAAGCAACACCAGTGCCAACTTGGTCTGCTTTGAGAGTGTCAAGTGGGTCCTGAAAACTGACACCCAGAACAGTGGCTTGTGAGTTTTGTTTCCCAGGGAAAAAGCCTGTACAATGGTTCAGGGGCCTGAGGTCTAAAATTGCGGTGCGCCTCCTGGAATTCCGCATCACGCCAGATGTTTCCCAGTCGCTAAGCAACACCAGTGCAAACTTGGTCTGGTTTGAGAGTGCCAAGTGGGTCCTGTAAACTGACACCCAGAACAGTGGCTTGTGAGTTTTGTTTCCCAGGGAAAAAGCCTGTACAATGGTTCAGGGTCCTGCGGCCTTAAATTGCTGGGTGCCTCCTGGATTTGCGCCTCTCGCAGGGTGCCTCCCAGGCGCAAAATGACACCATTTCCAACTTGGTCTGGTTTGGGAGTGTCAAGTGGGTCCTGAAAACTGACACCCAGAACAGTGGCTTGTGAGTTTTGTTTCCCAGGGAAAAAGCCTGTACAATGGTTCAGGGTCCTGCGGCCTTAAATTGCGGGGCGCCTCCTGGAATTCCGCATCACGCCAGATGTTTCCCAGTCGCTAAGCAACACCAGTGCCAACCTGGTCTGCTTTGAGAGTGTCAAGTGGGTCCTGAAAACTGACACCCAGAACAGTGGCTTGTGAGTTTTGTTTCCCAGGGAAAAAGCCTGTACAATGGTTCAGGGGCCTGAGGCCTTAAATTGCCGGGTACCTCCTGGAATTCGGCCACTCGCAGGATGCCTCCCAGACGCAAGGTGGCACCAGTTCCAACTTGGTCTGGTTTAAGAGTTCCAAGTGGGTCCTGAAAACTGACACCCAGAACAGTGGCTTGTGAGTTTTGTTTCCCAGGGAAAAAGCCTGTACAATGGTTCAGGGTCCTGCGGCCTTAAATTGCCGGGTGCCTCCTGGAGATCTGCCTCTGGAAGGATGCCTCCCAGACGCAAGGTGGCACCAGTGCCAACTTGGTCTGCTTTGAGAGTGTCAAGTGGGTCCTGAAAACTGACACCCAGAGCAGTGGCTTGTGAGTTTTGTTTCCCAGGGAAAAAGCCTGTACAATGGTTCAGGGGCCTGAGGCCCTAAATTGCCACATGACTCCTGGAATTCCGCCTCTCGCAGGATGCCTCCCAGACGCAAGGTGGCACCAGTTCCAACTTGGTCTGGTTTAAGAGTGCCAAGTGGGTCCTGAAAACTGACACCCAGAACAGTGGCTTGTGAGTTTTGTTTCCCAGGGAAAAAGCCTGTACAATGGTTCAGGGTCCTGCGGCCTTAAATTGCCGGGTGCCTCCTTGAATTGCGCCTCTCGCAGGATGCCTCCCAGACGCAAGGTGGCACCAGTGCCAACTTGGTCTGGTTTGAGAGTGCCAGTTGGCTCCTGCAAACTGACACCCAGAACAGTGTCTTGTGAGTTTTCTTTCCCAGGGAAAAAGCCTGTACAATGGTTTAGGTTAATGTCGCCTTTAATAGCCGGGTGCCACCTGGAGATCCGCCTCTCGCAGGATGCCTCCCAGACGCAAGGTGGCACCAGTGCACACTTGGTCTGGTTTGAGAGTGCCAAGTGTGTCCTGCAAACTGACACCCAGAACAGTGGCTTGTGAGTTTTGTTTCCCAGGGAAAAAGCCTGTACAATGGTTCAGGGTCCTGCGGCCTTAAATTGCCGGGTGCCTCTTGGAATTCGGAGTCTTGCAAGTTGCCTCCCAGACGCAAGGTGGCACCAGTTCCAACTTGGTCTGGTTTAAGAGTGCCAAGTGGGTCCCGCAATCTGACACCCAGAACAGTGGCTTCTGAATTTTGTTTTCCCGGGAAAAAGCCTGTAGAATTGTTTTGGGTCCTGCGGCCTTAAATTGCCGGGTGCCTCCTGGAATTCCGCCTCTCGCTTGATGCCTCCCAGACGCAAGGTGGCACCAGTTCCAACTTGGTCTGGTTTAAGAGTGCCAAGTGGGTCCTGAAAACTGACACCCAGAACAGTGGCTTGTGAGTTTTGTTTCCCAGGGAAAAAGCCTGTACAATGGTTCAGGGGCCTGAGGCCTTAAATTGCCCGGTTGCCTCCTGGAATTGCGCCTCTCGCAGGATGCCTCCCAGACACAAGGTGGCACCAGTGCCAACTTGGTCTGGTTTAAGAGTGCCAAGTGGGTCCTGCAAACTGACACCCAGAACAGTGGCTTGTGAGTTTTGTTTCCCAGGGAAAAAGCCTGTACAATGGTTCAAGGTCCTGCGGCCTTAAATTGCCGGGTGCCTCCTGGAATTCCGCCTGTCGCAGGATGCCTCCCAGACACAAGGTTGCACCAGTGCCAACTTGGTCTGGTTTAAGAGTGCCAAGTGGGTCCTGAAAACTGACACCCAGAACAGTGGCTTGTGAGTTTTGTTTCCCAGGGAAAAAGCCTGTACAATGGTTCAGGGTCATGCGGCCTTAAATTGCCGGGTGCCTCCTTGAATTCCGCATCTCACCAGATGTTTCCCAGACGCTAAGAAACACCAGTGCCAACATGGTCTGGTTTAAGAGTGCCAAGTGGGTCCTGGAAACTGACACCCAGAACAGTGGCTTGTGAGTTTTGTTTCCCAGGGAAAAAGCCTGTAGAATGGTTTTGGGTCCTGCGGTTTTAAATTGCCGGGTGCCTCCTGGAATTCCGCCTCTCGCAGGATGCCTCCCAGACGCAAGGTGGCACCAGTGCCAACTTGGTCTGGTTTGCGAGTGCCAAGTGGGTCCTGAAAACTGACACCCAGAACAGTGGCTTGTGAGTTTTGTTTCCCAGGGAAAAAGCCTGTACAATGGTTCAGGGTCCTGCGGCCTTAAATTGCCGGGTGACTCCTGGAATTCGGCCTCTCGCAGGATGCCTCCCAGACGCAAGGTGGCACCAGTGCCAACTTGGTCTGCTTTGAGAGTGTCAAGTGGGTCCTGAAAACTGACACCCAGAACAGTGGCTTGTGAGTTTTGTTTCCCAGGGAAAAAGCCTGTACAATGGTTCAGGGTCCTGCGGCCTTAAATTGCCGGGTTCCTCCTGGAGATCCGCCTCTCGCAGGATGCCTCCCAGACTCAAGGTGGCACCAGTTCCAACTTTGTCTGGTTTAAGAGTGTCAAGTGGGTCCTGAAAACTGACACCCAGAACAGTGGCTTGTGAGTTTTGTTTCCCAGGGAAAAAGCCTGTACAATGGTTCAGGGGCCTGAGGCCTAAAATTGCGGGGCACCTCCTGGAATTCCGCATCACGCCAGATGTTTCCCAGTCGCTAAGCAACACCACTGCCAACTTGGTCTGCTTTGAGAGTGTCAAGTGTGTCCTGAAAACTGACACCCAGAACAGTGGCTTGTGAGTTTTGTTTCCCAGGGAAAAAGGCTGTACAATGGTTCAGGGTCCTGCGGACTTAAATTGCCGGGTGCCTCCTGGAGATCCGCCTCTCGAAGGATGCCTTCCAGACGCAAGGTGGCACCAGTGCCAACTTGGTGTGCTTTGAGAGTGTCAAGTGGGTCCTGAAAACTGACACCCAGAACAGTGGCTTGTGAGTTTTGTTTCCCAGGGAAAAAGCCTGTACAATGGTTCAGGGTCCTGCGGCCTTAAATTGCGGGGCGCCTCCAGGAATTCCGCATCACGCCAGATGTTTCCCAGTCCCTAAGCAACACCAGTGCCAACTTGGTCTGCTTTGAGAGTGTCAAGTGGGTCCTGAAAACTGACACCCAGAACAGTGGCTTGTGAGTTTTGTTTCCCAGGGAAAAAGCCTGTACAATGGTTCAGGGGCCTGAGGTCTAAAATTGCGGTGCGCCTCCTGGAATTCCGCATCACGCCAGATGTTTCCCAGTCGCTAAGCAACACCAGTGCCAACCTGGTCTCCTTTGAGAGTGTCAAGTGGGTCCTGAAAACTGACACCCAGAACAGTGGCTTGTGAGTTTTGTTTCCCAGGGAAAAAGCCTGTACAATGGTTCAGGGGCCTGAGGCCTTAAATTGCCGGGTACCTCCTGGAATTCGGCCACTCGCAGGATGCCTCCCAGACGCAAGGTGGCACCAGTTCCAACTTGGTCTGGTTTAAGAGTTCCAAGTGGGTCCTGAAAACTGACACCCAGAACAGTGGCTTGTGAGTTTTGTTTCCCAGGGAAAAAGCCTGTACAATGGTTCAGGGTCCTGCGGCCTTAAATTGCCGGGTGCCTCCCGGAGATCTGCCTCTGGAAGGATGCCTCCCAGACGCAAGGTGGCACCAGTGCCAACTTGGTCTGCTTTGAGAGTGTCAAGTGGGTCCTGAAAACTGACACCCA
The DNA here is from genome assembly GCF_963513975.1 of Fringilla coelebs. Lineage (NCBI taxonomy): Eukaryota > Metazoa > Chordata > Aves > Passeriformes > Fringillidae > Fringilla > Fringilla coelebs. The sequence continues at coordinate 736,384 of NW_028167527.1, forward strand.
GAGCAGTGGCTTGTGAGTTTTGTTTCCCAGGGAAAAAGCCTGAACAATGGTTCAGGGGCCTGAGGCCCTAAATTGCCACATGACTCCTGGAATTCCGCCTCTCGCAGGATGCCTCCCAGACGCAAGGTGGCACCAGTTCCAACTTGGTCTGGTTTAAGAGTGCCAAGTGGGTCCTGAAAACTGACACCCAGAACAGTGGCTTGTGAGTTTTGTTTCCCAGGGAAAAAGCCTGTACAATGGTTCAGGGTCCTGCGGCCTTAAATTGCCGGGTGCCTCCTTGAATTGCGCCTCTCGCAGGATGCCTCCCAGACGCAAGGTGGCACCAGTGCCAACTTGGTCTGGTTTGAGAGTGCCAGTTGGCTCCTGCAAACTGACACCCAGAACAGTGTCTTGTGAGTTTTCTTTCCCAGGGAAAAAGCCTGTACAATGGTTTAGGTTAATGTCGCCTTTAATAGCCGGGTGCCACCTGGAGATCCGCCTCTCGCAGGATGCCTCCCAGACGCAAGGTGGCACCAGTGCACACTTGGTCTGGTTTGAGAGTGCCAAGTGTGTCCTGCAAACTGACACCCAGAACAGTGGCTTGTGAGTTTTGTTTCCCAGGGAAAAAGCCTGTACAATGGTTCAGGGTCCTGCGGCCTTAAATTGCCGGGTGCCTCTTGGAATTCGGAGTCTTGCAAGATGCCTCCCAGACGCAAGGTGGCACCAGTTCCAACTTGGTCTGGTTTAAGAGTGCCAAGTGGGTCCCGCAATCTGACACCCAGAACAGTGGCTTCTGAATTTTGTTTTCCCGGGAAAAAGCCTGTAGAATTGTTTTGGGTCCTGCGGCCTTAAATTGCCGGGTGCCTCCTGGAATTCCGCCTCTCGCTTGATGCCTCCCAGACGCAAGGTGGCACCAGTTCCAACTTGGTCTGGTTTAAGAGTGCCAAGTGGGTCCTGAAAACTGACACCCAGAACAGTGGCTTGTGAGTTTTGTTTCCCAGGGAAAAAGCCTGTACAATGGTTCAGGGGCCTGAGGCCTTAAATTGCCCGGTTGCCTCCTGGAATTGCGCCTCTCGCAGGATGCCTCCCAGACACAAGGTGGCACCAGTGCCAACTTGGTCTGGTTTAAGAGTGCCAAGTGGGTCCTGCAAACTGACACCCAGAACAGTGGCTTGTGAGTTTTGTTTCCCAGGGAAAAAGCCTGTACAATGGTTCAAGGTCCTGCGGCCTTAAATTGCCGGGTGCCTCCTGGAATTCCGCCTGTCGCAGGATGCCTCCCAGACACAAGGTTGCACCAGTGCCAACTTGGTCTGGTTTAAGAGTGCCAAGTGGGTCCTGAAAACTGACACCCAGAACAGTGGCTTGTGAGTTTTGTTTCCCAGGGAAAAAGCCTGTACAATGGTTCAGGGTCATGCGGCCTTAAATTGCCGGGTGCCTCCTTGAATTCCGCATCTCACCAGATGTTTCCCAGACGCTAAGAAACACCAGTGCCAACATGGTCTGGTTTAAGAGTGCCAAGTGGGTCCTGGAAACTGACACCCAGAACAGTGGCTTGTGAGTTTTGTTTCCCAGGGAAAAAGCCTGTAGAATGGTTTTGGGTCCTGCGGTTTTAAATTGCCGGGTGCCTCCTGGAATTCCGCCTCTCGCAGGATGCCTCCCAGACGCAAGGTGGCACCAGTGCCAACTTGGTCTGGTTTGCGAGTGCCAAGTGGGTCCTGAAAACTGACACCCAGAACAGTGGCTTGTGAGTTTTGTTTCCCAGGGAAAAAGCCTGTACAATGGTTCAGGGTCCTGCGGCCTTAAATTGCCGGGTGACTCCTGGAATTCGGCCTCTCGCAGGATGCCTCCCAGACGCAAGGTGGCACCAGTGCCAACTTGGTCTGCTTTGAGAGTGTCAAGTGGGTCCTGAAAACTGACACCCAGAACAGTGGCTTGTGAGTTTTGTTTCCCAGGGAAAAAGCCTGTACAATGGTTCAGGGTCCTGCGGCCTTAAATTGCCGGGTTCCTCCTGGAGATCCGCCTCTCGCAGGATGCCTCCCAGACTCAAGGTGGCACCAGTTCCAACTTGGTCTGGTTTAAGAGTGTCAAGTGGGTCCTGAAAACTGACACCCAGAACAGTGGCTTGTGAGTTTTGTTTCCCAGGGAAAAAGCCTGTACAATGGTTCAGGGGCCTGAGGCCTAAAATTGCGGGGCACCTCCTGGAATTCCGCATCACGCCAGATGTTTCCCAGTCGCTAAGCAACACCACTGCCAACTTGGTCTGGTTTGAGAGTGCCAAGCGGGTCCTGAAAACTGACACCCAGAACAGTGGCTTGTGAGTTTTGTTTCCCAGGGAATAAGCCTGTACAATGGTTCAGGGGCCTGAGGCCTTAAATTGCCCGGTTGCCTCCTGGAATTGCGCCTCTCGCAGGATGCCTCCCAGACGCAAGGTGGCACCAGTGCCAACTTGGTCTGGTTTAAGAGTGCCAAGTGGGTCCTGAAAACTGACACCCAGAACAGTGGCTTGTGAGTTTTGTTTCCCAGGGAAAAAGCCTGTACAATGGTTCAGGGTCCTGCGGACTTAAATTGCCGGGTACCTCCTGGAATTCCGCCTGTCGCAGGATGCCTCCCAGACACAAGGTGGCACCAGTGCCAACTTGGTCTGGTTTAAGAGTGCCAAGTGGGTCCTGAAAACTGACACCCAGAACAGTGGCTTGTGAGTTTTGTTTCCCAGGGAAAAAGCCTGTACAATGGTTCAGGGTCCTGCGGCCTTAAATTGCCCTCTGCCTCCTGGATTTGCGCCTCTCGCAGGATGCATCCCAGACGCAAGGTGGCACCAGTGCCAACTTGGTCTGCTTTGAGAGTGTCAAGTGGGTCCTGAAAACTGACACCCAGAACAGTGGCTTGTGAGTTTTGTTTCCCAGGGAAAAAGCCTGTACAATGGTTCAGGGTCCTGCGGCCTTAAATTGCTGGGTGCCTCCTGGATTTGCGCCTCTCGCAGGATGCCTCCCAGACGCAAGGTAGCACCAGTGCCAACTTGGTCTGCTTTGAGAGTGTCAAGTGGGTCCTGAAAACTGACACCCAGAACAGTGGCTTGTGAGTTTTGTTTCCCAGGGAAAAAGCCTGTACAGTGGTTCAGGGTCCTGCGGCCTTAAATTGCCGGGTGCCTCCTGGAATTGCGCCTCTCGCAGGATGCCTCCCAGACGCAAGGTGGCACCAGTGCCAACTTGGTCTGCTTTGAGAGTGTCAAGTGGGTCCTGAAAACTGACACCCAGAACAGTGGCTTGTGAGTTTTGTTTCCCAGGGAAAAAGCCTGTACAATGGTTCAGGGTCCTGCGGCCTTAAATTGCCCGGTGCCTCCTGGTGATCCGCCTCTCGCAGGATGTCTCCCAGACGCAAGGTGGCACCAGTGCCAACTTGGTCTGGTTTAAGAGTGTCAAGTGGGTCCTGAAAACTGACACCCAGAACAGTGGCTTGTGAGTTTTGTTTCCCAGGGAAAAAGCCTGTACAATGGTTCAGGGTCCTGCGGACTTAAATTGCCGGGTGCCTCCTGGAATTCGGCCTCTCGCAGGATGCCTCCCAGACGCAAGGTGGCACCAGTTCCAACTTGGTCTGGTTTGAGAGTGCCAAGTGGGTCCTGCAATCTGACACCCAGAACAGTGGCTTCTGAATTTTGTTTTCCCGGGAAAAAGGCTGTAGAATGGTTTTGGGTCCTGCGGCCTAAAAATGCCGGTGCCTCCCGGAATTCCGCCTCTCGCAGGATGCCTCCCAGACGCAAGGTGGCACCAGTTCCAACTTGGTCTGGTTTAAGAGTGCCAAGTGGGTCCTGAAAACTGACACCCAGAACAGTGGCTTGTGAGTTTTGTTTCCCAGGGAAAAAGCCTGTACAATGGTTCAGGGTCCTGCGGCCTTAAATTGCCCGGTTGCCTCCTGGAATTCCGCATCACGCCAGATGTTTCCCAGTCGCTAAGAAACACCAGTGCCATCTTGGTCTGCTTTGAGAGTGTCAAGTGGGTCCTGAAAACTGACAACCCGAACAGTGGCTTGTGAGTTTTGTTTCCCAGGGAAAAAGCCTGTACAATGGTTCAGGGGCCTGAGGCCTAAAATTGCGGGGCGCCTCCAGGAATTCCGCATCACGCCAGATGTTTCCCAGTCGCTAAGCAACACCAGTGCCAACTTGGTCTGGTTTAAGAGTGCCAAGTGGGTCCTGAAAACTGACACCCAGAACAGTGGCTTGTGAGTTTTGTTTCCCAGGGAAAAAGCCTGTACAATGGTTCAGGGTCCTGCGGCCTTAAATTGCCGGGTGCCTCCTTGAATTCCGCATCTCACCAGATGTTTCCCAGACGCTAAGCAACACCAGTGCCAACATGGTCTGGTTTAAGAGTGCCAAGTGGGTCCTGGAAACTGACACCCAGAACAGTGGCTTCTGAGTTTTGTTTCCCAGGGAAAAAGCCTGTACAATGGTTCAGGTTCCTGCGGCCTTAAATTGCCGAGTGCCTCCTGGAATTCGGCGTCTTGCAAGATGCTTCCCAGACGCAAGGTGGCACCAGTGCCAACTTGGTCTGGTTTGAGAGTGCCAAGTGGGTCCTGCAAACTGACACCCAGAACAGTGGCTTCTGAATTTTGTTTTCCAGGGAAAAAGCCTGTAGAATGGTTTTGGGTCCTGCGGCCTTAAATTGCCGGGTGCCTCCTGGAATTGCGCCTCTCGCAGGATGCCTCCCAGACGCAAGGTGGCACCAGTGCCAACTTGGTCTGCTTTGAGAGTGTCAAGTGGGTCCTGAAAACTGACACCCAGAACAGTGGCTTGTGAGTTTTGTTTCCCAGGGAAAAAGCCTGTACAATGGTTCAGGGTCCTGCGGCCTTAAATTGCTGGGTGCCTCCTGGATTTGCGCCTCTCGCAGGATGCCTCCCAGACGCAAGGTAGCACCAGTGCCAACTTGGTCTGCTTTGAGAGTGTCAAGTGGGTCCTGAAAACTGACACCCAGAACAGTGGCTTGTGAGTTTTGTTTCCCAGGGAAAAAGCCTGTACAATGGTTCAGGGTCCTGCGGCCTTAAATTGCGGGGCGCCTCCAGGAATTCCGCATCACGCCAGATGTTTCCCAGTCGCTAAGAAACACCAGTGCCATCTTGGTCTGCTTTGAGAGTGTCAAGTGGGTCCTGAAAACTGACAACCCGAACAGTGGCTTGTGAGTTTTGTTTCCCAGGGAAAAAGCCTGTACAATGGTTCAGGGGCCTGAGGCCTAAAATTGCGGGGCGCCTCCAGGAATTCCGCATCACGCCAGATGTTTCCCAGTCGCTAAGCAACACCAGTGCCAACTTGGTCTGGTTTAAGAGTGCCAAGTGGGTCCTGAAAACTGACACCCAGAACAGTGGCTTGTGAGTTTTGTTTCCCAGGGAAAAAGCCTGTACAATGGTTCAGGGTCCTGCGGCCTTAAATTGCCGGGTGCCTCCTTGAATTCCGCATCTCACCAGATGTTTCCCAGACGCTAAGCAACACCAGTGCCAACATGGTCTGGTTTAAGAGTGCCAAGTGGGTCCTGGAAACTGACACCCAGAACAGTGGCTTCTGAGTTTTGTTTCCCAGGGAAAAAGCCTGTACAATGGTTCAGGTTCCTGCGGCCTTAAATTGCCGGGTGCCTCCTGGAATTCGGCGTCTTGCAAGATGCTTCCCAGACGCAAGGTGGCACCAGTGCCAACTTGGTCTGGTTTGAGAGTGCCAAGTGGGTCCTGCAAACTGACACCCAGAACAGTGGCTTCTGAATTTTGTTTTCCAGGGAAAAAGCCTGTAGAATGGTTTTGGGTCCTGCGGCCTTAAATTGCCGGGTGCCTCCTGGAATTGCGCCTCTCGCAGGATGCCTCCCAGACGCAAGGTGGCACCAGTGCCAACTTGGTCTGCTTTGAGAGTGTCAAGTGGGTCCTGAAAACTGACACCCAGAACAGTGGCTTGTGAGTTTTGTTTCCCAGGGAAAAAGCCTGTACAATGGTTCAGGGTCCTGCGGCCTTAAATTGCTGGGTGCCTCCTGGATTTGCGCCTCTCGCAGGATGCCTCCCAGACGCAAGGTGGCACCAGTTCCAACTTGGTCTGGTTTGAGAGTGTCAAGTGGGTCCTGAAAACTGACACCCAGAACAGTGGCTTGTGAGTTTTGTTTCCCAGGGAAAAAGCCTGTACAATGGTTCAGGGTCCTGCGGCCTTAAATTGCCCGGTGCCTCCTGGTGATCCGCCTCTCGCAGGATGTCTCCCAGACGCAAGGTGGCACCAGTTCCAACTTGGTCTGGTTTAAGAGTGTCAAGTGGGTCCTGAAAACTGACACCCAGAACAGTGGCTTGTGAGTTTTGTTTCCCAGGGAAAAAGCCTGTACAATGGTTCAGGGTCCTGCGGACTTAAATTGCCGGGTGCCTCCTGGAATTCGGCCTCTCGCAGGATGCCTCCCAGACGCAAGGTGGCACCAGTGCCAACTTGGTCTGCTTTGAGAGTGTCAAGTGGGTCCTGAAAACTGACACCCAGAACAGTGGCTTGTGAGTTTTGTTTCCCAGGGAAAAAGCCTGTAAAATGGTTCAGGGGCCTGAGGCCTTAAATTGCGGGGTGCCTCCTGGAATTCCGCATCACGCCAGATGTTTCCCAGTCGCTAAGCAACACCAGTGCCAACTTAGTCTGGTTTGAGAGTGCCACGTGGGTCCTGAAAACTGACACCCAGAACAGTGGCTTGTGAGTTTTGTTTCCCAGGGAAAAAGCCTGTACAATGGTTCAGGGTCCTGCGGCCTTAAATTGTCGGGTGCCTCTTGGAATTCGGCGTCTTGCAAGATGCGTCCCAGACGCAAGGTGGCACCAGTGCCAACTTGGTCTGGTTTGAGAGTGCCAAGTGGGTCCTGAAAACTGACACCCAGAACAGTGGCTTGTGAGTTTTGTTTCCCAGGGAAAAAGCCTGTACAATGGTTCAGGGTCCTGCGGCCTTAAATTGCCCGGTTGCCTCCTGGAATTCCGCATCACGCCAGATGTTTCCCAGTCGCTAAGAAACACCAGTGCCAACTTGGTCTGCTTTGAGAGTGTCAAGTGGGTCCTGAAAACTGACAACCAGAACAGTGGCTTGTGAGTTTTGTTTCCCAGGGAAAAAGCCTGTACAATGGTTCAGGGGCCTGAGGCCTAAAATTACGGGGCGCCTCCAGGAATTCCGCATCACGCCAGATGTTTCCCAGTCGCTAAGCAACACCAGTGCCAACTTGGTCTGGTTTAAGAGTGCCAAGTGGGTCCTGAAAACTGACACCCAGAACAGTGGCTTGTGAGTTTTGTTTCCCAGGGAAAAAGCCTGTACAATGGTTCAGGGTCCTGCGGCCTTAAATTGCCGGGTGCCTCCTTGAATTCCGCATCTCACCAGATGTTTCCCAGACGCTAAGCAACACCAGTGCCAACATGGTCTGGTTTAAGAGTGCCAAGTGGGTCCTGGAAACTGACACCCAGAACAGTGGCTTGTGAGTTTTGTTTCCCAGGGAAAAAGCCTGTACAATGGTTCAGGGTCCTGCGGCCTTAAATTGCCGGGTGCCTCCTGGAATTCGGCGTCTTGCAAGATGCTTCCCAGACGCAAGGTGGCACCAGTGCCAACTTGGTCTGGTTTGAGAGTGCCAAGTGGGTCCTGCAAACTGACACCCAGAACAGTGGCTTCTGAATTTTGTTTTCCAGGGAAAAAGCCTGTAGAATGGTTTTGGGTCCTGCGGCCTTAAATTGCCGGGTGCCTCCTGGAATTGCGCCTCTCGCAGGATGCCTCCCAGACGCAAGGTGGCACCAGTGCCAACTTGGTCTGCTTTGAGAGTGTCAAGTGGGTCCTGAAAACTGACACCCAGAACAGTGGCTTGTGAGTTTTGTTTCCCAGGGAAAAAGCCTGTACAATGGTTCAGGGTCCTGCGGCCTTAAATTGCCAGGTGCCTCCTGGAGATCCGCCTCTCGCAGGATGCCTCCCAGACGCAAGGTGGCACCATTTCCAACTTTGTCTGGTTTAAGAGTGTCAAGTGGGTCCTGAAAACTGACACCCAGAACAGTGGCTTGTGAGTTTTGTTTCCCAGGGAAAAAGCCTGTACAATGGTTCAGGGTCCTGAGGCCTTAAATTGCCAGGTGCCTCCTGGAATTCGGCCTCTCGCAGGATGCCTCCCAGACGCAAGGTGGCACCAGTGCCAACTTGGTCTGCTTTGAGAGTGTCAAGTGGGTCCTGAAAACTGACACCCAGAACAGTGGCTTGTGAGTTTTGTTTCCCAGGGAAAAAGCCTGTACAATGGTTCAGGGGCCTGAGGCCTTAAATTGCGGGGCGCCTCCTGGAATTCCGCATCACGCCAGATGTTTCCCAGTCGCTAAGCAACACCAGTGCCAACTTGGTCTGGTTTGAGAGTGCCAAGTGGGTCCTGAAAACTGACACCCAGAACAGTGGCTTGTGAGTTTTGTTTCCCAGGGGAAAAGCCTGTACAATGGTTCAGGGTCCTGCGGCCTTAAATTGCCGGATGGCTCCTGGAATTCGGCCTCTCGCAGGATGCCTCCCAGATGCAAGGTGGCACCAGTTCCAACTTGGTTCGGTTTAAGACTGCCAAGTGGGTCCTGAAAACTGAAACCCAGAACAGTGACTTGTGAGTTTTGTTTCCCAAGGAAAAAGCCTGTACAATGGTTCAGGGGCCTGAGGCCTTAAATTGCCGGGTGCCTCCTGGAATTCGGCCTCTCGCAGGATGCCTCCCAGACGCAAGGTGGCACCAGTTCCAACTTGGTCTGGTTTAAGAGTGCCAAGTGGGTCCTGAAAACTGACACCCAGAACAGTGGCTTGTGAGTTTTGTTTCCCACGGAAAAAGCCTGTACAATGGTTCAGGGGCCTGAGGCCTTAAATTGCCGGGTGGCTCCTGGAATTGCGCCTCTCGCAGGATGCCTCCCAGACGCAAGGTGGCACCAGTGCCAACTTGGTCTGCTTTAAGAGTGTCAAGTGGGTCCTGAAAACTGACACCCAGAACAGTGGCTTGTGAGTTTTGTTTCCCAGGGAAAAAGCCTGTACAATGGTTTTGGGTCCTGCGGACTTAAATTGCCGGGTGCCTCCTGGAGATCCGGTTATCGAAGCATGCCTCCCAGACGCAAGGTGGCACCAGTTCCAACTTGGTCTGGTTTAAGAGTGCCAAGTGGGTCCTGAAAACTGACACCCAGGACAGTGGCTTGTGAGATTTGTTTCCCAGGGAAAAAGCCTGTACAATGGTTCAGGGTCCTGCGGCCTTAAATCGCCGGGTGCCTCCTGGAATTGCACCACTCGCAGAATATCTCCCAGACGCAAGGTTGCACCAGTGCCAACTTGGTCTTGTTTGAGAGTGTCAAGTGGGTCCTGAAAACTGACACCCAGAACAGTGGCTTGTGAGTTTTGTTTCCCAGGGAAAAAGCCTGTAAAATGGTTTAGGTAATGCCGCCTTTAATAGCCGGGTGACACCTGGAGATCCGCCTCTCGCAGGATGCCTCCCAGACGCAAGGTGGCACCAGTGCCAACTTGGTCTGGTTTAAGAGTGCCAAGTGGGTCCTGAAAACTGACACCCAGAACAGTGGCTTGTGAGTTTTGTTTCCCAGGGAAAAAGCCTGTACAATGGTTCAGGGTCCTGCGGCCTTAAATTGCCGGGTGCCTCCTTGAATTCCGCATCTCACCAGATGTTTCCCAGACGCTAAGAAACACCAGTGCCAACATGGTCTGGTTTAAGAGTGCCAAGTGGGTCCTGAAAACTGACACCCAGAACAGTGGCTTGTGAGTTTTGTTTCCCAGGGAAAAAGCCTGTACAATGGTTCAGGGTCCTGCGGCCTTAAATTGCCCTCTGCCTCCTGGATTTGCGCCTCTCGCAGGATGCCTCCCAGACGCAAGGTGGCACCAGTGCCAACTTGGTCTGCTTTGAGAGTGTCAAGTGGGTCCTGAAAACTGACACCCAGAACAGTGGCTTGTGAGTTTTGTTTCCCAGGGAAAAAGCCTGTAAAATGGTTCAGGGTCCTGCGGCCTTAAATTGCCGGGTGCCTCCTGGATTTGCGCCTCTCGCAGGATGCCTCCCAGACGCAAGGTAGCACCCGTGCCAACTTGGTCTGCTTTGAGAGTGTCAAGTGGGTCCTGAAAACTGACACCCAGAACAGTGGCTTGTGAGTTTTGTTTCCCAGGGAAAAAGCCTGTACAGTGGTTCAGGGTCCTGCGGCCTTAAATTGCCGGGTGCCTCCTGGAATTGCGCCTCTCGCAGGATGCCTCCCAGACGCAAGGTGGCACCAGTGCCAACTTGGTCTGCTTTGAGAGTGTCAAGTGGGTCCTGAAAACTGACACCCAGAACAGTGGCTTGTGAGTTTTGTTTCCCAGGGAAAAAGCCTGTACAATGGTTCAGGGTCCTGCGGCCTTAAATTGCCCGGTGCCTCCTGGTGATCCGCCTCTCGCAGGATGTCTCCCAGACGCAAGGTGGCACCAGTTCCAACTTTGTCTGGTTTAAGAGTGTCAAGTGGGTCCTGAAAACTGACACCCAGAACAGTGGCTTGTGAGTTTTGTTTCCCAGGGAAAAAGCCTGTACAATGGTTCAGGGTCCTGCGGACTTAAATTGCCGGGTGCCTCCTGGAATTCGGCCTCTCGCAGGATGCCTCCCAGACGCAAGGTGGCACCAGTTCCAACTTGGTCTGCTTTGAGAGTGTCAAGTGGGTCCTGAAAACTGACACCCAGAACAGTGGCTTGTGAGTTTTGTTTCCCAGGGAAAAAGCCTGTAAAATGGTTCAGGGGCCTGAGGCCTTAAATTGCGGGGCGCCTCCTGGAATTCCGCATCACGCCAGATGTTTCCCAGTCGCTAAGCAACACCAGTGCCAACTTAGTCTGGTTTGAGAGTGCCACGTGGGTCCTGAAAACTGACACCCAGAACAGTGGCTTGTGAGTTTTGTTTCCCAGGGAAAAAGCCTGTACAATGGTTCAGGGTCCTGCGGCCTTAAAATGCCGGGTGCCTCCCGGAATTCCGCCTCTCGCAGGATGCCTCCCAGACGCAAGGTGGCACCAGTTCCAACTTGGTCTAGTTTAAGAGTGCCAAGTGGGTCCTGAAAACTGACACCCAGAACAGTGGCTTGTGAGTTTTGTTTCCCAGGGAAAAAGCCTGTACAATGGTTCAGGGTCCTGCGGCCTTAAATTGCCCGGTTGCCTCCTGTAATTCCGCATCACGCCAGATGTTTCCCAGTCGCTAAGAAACACCAGTGCCAACTTGGTCTGCTTTGAGAGTGTCAAGTGGGTCCTGAAAACTGACACCCAGAACAGTGGCTTGTGAGTTTTGTTTCCCAGGGAAAAAGCCTGCACAATGGTTCAGGGTCCTGAGGCCTAAAATTGCGGGGCGCCTCCAGGAATTCCGCATCACGCCAGATGTTTCCCAGTCGCTAAGCAACACCAGTGCCAACTTGGTCTGGTTTAAGAGTGCCAAGTGGGTCCTGAAAACTGACACCCAGAACAGTGGCTTGTGAGTTTTGTTTCCCAGGGAAAAAGCCTGTACAATGGTTCAGGGTCCTGCGGCCTTAAATTGCCGGGTGCCTCCTTGAATTCCGCATCTCACCAGATGTTTCCCAGACGCTAAGCAACACTAGTGCCAACATGGTCTGGTTTAAGAGTGCCAAGTGGGTCCTGGAAACTGACACCCAGAACAGTGGCTTCTGAGTTTTGTTTCCCAGGGAAAAAGCCTGTACAATGGTTCAGGGTCCTGCGGCCTTAAATTGCCGGGTGCCTCCTGGAATTCGGCGTCTTGCAAGATGCTTCCCAGACGCAAGGTGGCACCAGTGCCAACTTGGTCTGGTTTGAGAGTGCCAAGTGGGTCCTGCAAACTGACACCCAGAACAGTGGCTTCTGAATTTTGCTTTCCCGGGAAAAAGCCTGTAGAATGGTTTTGGGTCCTGCGGCCTTAAATTGCCGGGTGCCTCCTGGAATTGCGCCTCTCGCAGGATGCCTCCCAGACGCAAGGTGGCACCAGTGCCAACTTGGACTGCTTTGAGAGTGTCAAGTGGGTCCTGAAAACTGACACCCAGAACAGTGGCTTGTGAGTTTTGTTTCCCAGGGAAAAAGCCTGTACAATGGTTCAGGGTCCTGCGGCCTTAAATTGCCGCGTGCCTCCTGGAGATCCGCCTCTCGCAGGATGCCTCCCAGACGCAAGGTGGCACCAGTTCCAACTTTGTCTGGTTTGAGAGTGTCAAGTGGGTCCTGAAAACTGACACCCAGAACAGTGGCTTGTGAGTTTTGTTTCCCAGGGAAAAAGCCTGTACAATGGTTCAGGGTCCTGAGGCCTTAAATTGCCAGGTGCCTCCTGGAATTCGGCCTCTCGCAGGATGCCTCCCAGACGCAAGGTGGCACCAGTGCCAACTTGGTCTGCTTTGAGAGTGTCAAGTGGGTCCTGAAAACTGACACCCAGAACAGTGGCTTGTGAGTTTTGTTTCCCAGGGAAAAAGCCTGTACAATGGTTCAGGGTCCTGCGGACTTAAATTGCCGGGTGCCTCCTGGAGATCCGCCTCTCGAAGGATGCCTCCCAGACGCAAGGTGGCACCAGTGCCAACTTGGTCTGGTTAGAGTGCCAAGTGGGTCCTGAAAACTGACACCCAGAACAGTGGCTTGTGAGTTTTGTTTCCCAGGGAAAAAGCCTGTACAATGGTTCAGGGTCCTGCGGACTTAAATTGCCGGGTGCCTCCTGGAATTCGGCCTCTCGCAGGATGCCTCCCAGACGCAAGGTGGCACCAGTTCCAACTTGGTCTGCTTTGAGAGTGTCAAGTGGGTCCTGAAAACTGACACCCAGAACAGTGGCTTGTGAGTTTTGTTTCCCAGGGAAAAAGCCTGTAAAATGGTTCAGGGGCCTGAGGCCTTAAATTGCGGGGCGCCTCCTGGAATTCCGCATCACGCCAGATGTTTCCCAGTCGCTAAGCAACACCAGTGCCAACTTAGTCTGGTTTGAGAGTGCCACGTGGGTCCTGAAAACTGACACCCAGAACAGTGGCTTGTGAGTTTTGTTTCCCAGGGAAAAAGCCTGTACAATGGTTCAGGGTCCTGCGGCCTTAAAATGCCGGGTGCCTCCCGGAATTCCGCCTCTCGCAGGATGCCTCCCAGACGCAAGGTGGCACCAGTTCCAACTTGGTCTAGTTTAAGAGTGCCAAGTGGGTCCTGAAAACTGACACCCAGAACAGTGGCTTGTGAGTTTTGTTTCCCAGGGAAAAAGCCTGTACAATGGTTCAGGGTCCTGCGGCCTTAAATTGCCCGGTTGCCTCCTGTAATTCCGCATCACGCCAGATGTTTCCCAGTCGCTAAGAAACACCAGTGCCAACTTGGTCTGCTTTGAGAGTGTCAAGTGGGTCCTGAAAACTGACACCCAGAACAGTGGCTTGTGAGTTTTGTTTCCCAGGGAAAAAGCCTGCACAATGGTTCAGGGTCCTGAGGCCTAAAATTGCGGGGCGCCTCCAGGAATTCCGCATCACGCCAGATGTTTCCCAGTCGCTAAGCAACACCAGTGCCAACTTGGTCTGGTTTAAGAGTGCCAAGTGGGTCCTGAAAACTGACACCCAGAACAGTGGCTTGTGAGTTTTGTTTCCCAGGGAAAAAGCCTGTACAATGGTTCAGGGTCCTGCGGCCTTAAATTGCCGGGTGCCTCCTTGAATTCCGCATCTCACCAGATGTTTCCCAGACGCTAAGCAACACTAGTGCCAACATGGTCTGGTTTAAGAGTGCCAAGTGGGTCCTGGAAACTGACACCCAGAACAGTGGCTTCTGAGTTTTGTTTCCCAGGGAAAAAGCCTGTACAATGGTTCAGGGTCCTGCGGCCTTAAATTGCCGGGTGCCTCCTGGAATTCGGCGTCTTGCAAGATGCTTCCCAGACGCAAGGTGGCACCAGTGCCAACTTGGTCTGGTTTGAGAGTGCCAAGTGGGTCCTGCAAACTGACACCCAGAACAGTGGCTTCTGAATTTTGCTTTCCCGGGAAAAAGCCTGTAGAATGGTTTTGGGTCCTGCGGCCTTAAATTGCCGGGTGCCTCCTGGAATTGCGCCTCTCGCAGGATGCCTCCCAGACGCAAGGTGGCACCAGTGCCAACTTGGACTGCTTTGAGAGTGTCAAGTGGGTCCTGAAAACTGACACCCAGAACAGTGGCTTGTGAGTTTTGTTTCCCAGGGAAAAAGCCTGTACAATGGTTCAGGGTCCTGCGGCCTTAAATTGCCGGGTGCCTCCTGGAGATCCGCCTCTCGCAGGATGCCTCCCAGACGCAAGGTGGCACCAGTTCCAACTTTGTCTGGTTTGAGAGTGTCAAGTGGGTCCTGAAAACTGACACCCAGAACAGTGGCTTGTGAGTTTTGTTTCCCAGGGAAAAAGCCTGTACAATGGTTCAGGGTCCTGAGGCCTTAAATTGCCAGGTGCCTCCTGGAATTCGGCCTCTCGCAGGATGCCTCCCAGACGCAAGGTGGCACCAGTGCCAACTTGGTCTGCTTTGAGAGTGTCAAGTGGGTCCTGAAAACTGACACCCAGAACAGTGGCTTGTGAGTTTTGTTTCCCAGGGAAAAAGCCTGTACAATGGTTCAGGGTCCTGCGGACTTAAATTGCCGGGTGCCTCCTGGAGATCCGCCTCTCGAAGGATGCCTCCCAGACGCAAGGTGGCACCAGTGCCAACTTGGTCTGGTTAGAGTGCCAAGTGGGTCCTGAAAACTGACACCCAGAACAGTGGCTTGTGAGTTTTGTTTCCCAAGGAAAAAGCCTGTACAATGGTTCAGGGTCCTGCGGCCTTAAATTGCGGGGCGCCTCCTGGAATTCCGCATCACGCCAGATGTTTCCCAGTCGCTAAGCAACACCAGTGCCAACTTGGTCTGCTTTGAGAGTGTCAAGTGGGTCCTGAAAACTGACACCCAGAACAGTGGCTTGTGAGTTTTGTTTCCCAGGGAAAAAGCCTGTACAATGGTTCAGGGGCCTGAGGCCTTAAATTGCGGGGCGCCTCCTGGAATTCCGCATCACGCCAGATGTTTCCCAGTCGCTAAGCAACACCAGTGCCAACTTGGTCTGGTTTGAGAGTGCCAAGTGGGTCCTGAAAACTGACACCCAGAACAGTGGCTTGTGAGTTTTGTTTCCCAGGGGAAAAGCCTGTACAATGGTTCAGGGTCCTGCGGCCTTAAATTGCTGGATGGCTCCTGGAATTCGGCCTCTCGCAGGATGCCTCCCAGATGCAAGGTGGCACCAGTTCCAACTTGGTTCGGTTTAAGACTGCCAAGTGGGTCCTGAAAACTGAAACCCAGAACAGTGACTTGTGAGTTTTGTCTCCCAAGGAAAAAGCCTGTACAATGGTTCAGGGTCCTGAGGCCTTAAATTGCCGGGTGCCTCCTGGAATTCGGCCTCTCGCAGGATGCCTCCCAGACGCAAGGTGGCACCAGTTCCAACTTGGTCTGGTTTAAGAGTGCCAAGTGGGTCCTGAAAACTGACACCCAGAACAGTGGCTTCTGAGTTTTGTTTCCCAGGGAAAAAGCCTGTACAATGGTTCAGGGTCCTGCGGCCTTAAATCGCCGGGTGGCTCCTGGAATTGCGCCTCTCGCAGGATGCCTCCCAGACGCAAGGTGGCACCAGTGCCAACTTGGTCTGCTTTGAGAGTGTCAAGTGGGTCCTGAAAACTGACACCCAGAACAGTGGCTTGTGAGTTTTGTTTCCCAGGGAAAAAGCCTGTACAATGGTTCAGGGTCCTGCGGACTTAAATTGCCGGGTGCCTACTGGAGATCCGGTTATCGAAGCATGCCTCTCAGACGCAAGGTGGCACCAGTTCCAACTTGGTCTGGTTTAAGAGTGCCAAGTGGGTCCTGAAAACTGACACCCAGGACAGTGGCTTGTGAGTTTTGTTTCCCAGGGAAAAAGCCTGTACAATGGTTCAGGGTCCTGCGGCCTTAAATCGCCGGGTGCCTCCTGGAATTGCACCACTCGCAGAATATCTCCCAGACGCAAGGTGGCACCAGTGCCAACTTGGTCTGGTTTGAGAGTGTCAAGTGGGTCCTGAAAACTGACACCCAGAACAGTGGCTTGTGAGTTTTGTTTCCCAGGGAAAAAGCCTGTACAATGGTTCAGGGTCCTGCGGCCTTAAATTGCCGGGTGCCTCCTTGAATTCCGCATCTCACCAGATGTTTCCCAGACGCTAAGCAACACCAGTGCCAACATGGTCTGGTTTAAGAGTGCCAAGTGGGTCCTGGAAACTGACACCCAGAACAGTGGCTTCTGAGTTTTGTTTCCCAGGGAAAAAGCCTGTACAATGGTTCAGGGTCCTGCGGCCTTAAATTGCCAGGTGCCTCCTTGAATTCCGCATCTCACCAGATGTTTCCCAGACGCTAAGCAACACCAGTGCCAACATGGTCTGGTTTAAGAGTGCCAAGTGGGTCCTGGAAACTGACACCCAGAACAGTGGCTTCTGAGTTTTGTTTCCCAGGGAAAAAGCCTGTACAATGGTTCAGGGTCCTGCGGCCTTAAATTGCCGGGTGCCTCCTGGAATTCGGCGTCTTGCAAGATGCTTCCCAGACGCAAGGTGGCACCAGTGCCAACTTGGTCTGGTTTGAGAGTGCCAAGTGGGTCCTGCAAACTGACACCCAGAACAGTGGCTTCTGAATTTTGTTTTCCCGGGAAAAAGCCTGTAGAATGGTTTTGGGTCCTGCGGCCTTAAATTGCCGGGTGCCTCCTGGAATTGCGCCTCTCGCAGGATGCCTCCCAGACGCAAGGTGGCACCAGTGCCAACTTGGTCTGCTTTGAGAGTGTCAAGTGGGTCCTGAAAACTGACACCCAGAACAGTGGCTTGTGAGTTTTGTTTCCCAGGGAAAAAGCCTGTACAATGGTTCAGGGTCCTGCGGCCTTAAATTGCCGGGTGCCTCCTGGAGATCCGCCTCTCGCAGGATGCCTCCCAGACGCAAGGTGGCACCAGTTCCAACTTAGTCTGGTTTGAGAGTGTCAAGTGGGTCCTGAAAACTGACACCCAGAACAGTGGCTTGTGAGTTTTGTTTCCCAGGGAAAAAGCCTGTACAATGGTTCAGGGTCCTGAGGCCTTAAATTGCCAGGTGCCTCCTGGAATTCGGCCTCTCGCAGGATGCCTCCCAGACGCAAGGTGGCACCAGTGCCAACTTGGTCTGCTTTGAGAGTGTCAAGTGGGTCCTGAAAACTGACACCCAGAAAAGTGGCTTCTGAGTTTTGTTTCCCAGGGAAAAAGCCTGTACAATGGTTCAGGGTCCTGCGGCCTTAAATTGCCGGGTGCCTCCTGGAGATCCGCCTCTCGAAGGATGCCTCCCAGACGCAAGGTGGCACCAGTGCCAACTTGGTCTGGTTAGAGTGCCAAGTGGGTCCTGAAAACTGACACCCAGAACAGTGGCTTGTGAGTTTTGTTTCCCAAGGAAAAAGCCTGTACAATGGTTCAGGGTCCTGCGGCCTTAAATTGCGGGGCGCCTCCTGGAATTCCGCATCACGCCAGATGTTTCCCAGTCGCTAAGCAACACCAGTGCCAACTTGGTCTGCTTTGAGAGTGTCAAGTGGGTCCTGAAAACTGACACCCAGAACAGTGGCTTGTGAGTTTTGTTTCCCAGGGAAAAAGCCTGTACAATGGTTCAGGGGCCTGAGGCCTTAAATTGCGGGGCGCCTCCTGGAATTCCGCATCACGCCAGATGTTTCCCAGTCGCTAAGCAACACCAGTGCCAACTTGGTCTGGTTTGAGAGTGCCAAGTGGGTCCTGAAAACTGACACCCAGAACAGTGGCTTGTGAGTTTTGTTTCCCAGGGGAAAAGCCTGTACAATGGTTCAGGGTCCTGCGGCCTTAAATTGCCGGGTGCCTCCTGGAGATCCGCCTCTCGCAGGATGCCTCCCAGACGCAAGGTGGCACCAGTTCCAACTTTGTCTGGTTTGAGAGTGTCAAGTGGATCCTGAAAACTGACACCCAGAACAGTGGCTTGTGAGTTTTGTTTCCCAGGGAAAAAGCCTGTACAATGGTTCAGGGTCCTGCGGACTTAAATTGCCGGGTGCCTACTGGAGATCCGGTTATCGAAGCATGCCTCCCAGACGCAAGGTGGCACCAGTTCCAACTTGGTCTGGTTTAAGAGTGCCAAGTGGGTCCTGAAAACTGACACCCAGAACAGTGGCTTGTGAGTTTTGTTTCCCAGGGAAAAAGCCTGTACAATGGTTCAGGGTCCTGAGGCCTTAAATTGCCGGGTGGCTCCTGGAATTGCTCCTCTCGCAGGATGCCTCCCAGACGCAAGGTGGCACCAGTGCCAACTTGGTCTGGTTTGAGAGTGTCAAGTGGGTCCTGAAAACTGACACCCAGAACAGTGGCTTGTGAGTTTTGTTTCCCAGGGAAAAAGCCTGTACAATGGTTCAGGGTCCTGCGGCCTTAAATTGCCGGGTGCCTCCTGGAATTCGGCCACTCGCAGGATGCCTCCCAGACGCAAGGTGGCACCAGTTCCAACTTGGTCTGCTTTGAGAGTGTCAAGTGGGTCCTGAAAACTGACACCCAGAACAGTGGCTTGTGAGTTTTGTTTCCCAGGGAAAAAGCCTGTACAATGGTTCAGGGTCCTGCGGCCTTAAATTGCTGGGTGCCTCCTGGAATTCCGCCTCTCGCAGGATGCCTCCCAGACGCAAGGTGGCACCAGTGCCAACTTGGTCTGCTTTGAGAGTGTCAAGTGGGTCCTGAAAACTGACACCCAGAACAGTGGCTTGTGAGTTTTGTTTCCCAGGGAAAAAGCCTGTACAGTGGTTCAGGGTCCTGCGGCCTTAAATTGCCGGGTGCCTCCTGGAATTGCTCCTCTCGCAGGATGCCTCCCAGACGCAAGGTGGCACCAGTGCCAACTTGGTCTGGTTTGAGAGTGTCAAGTGGGTCCTGAAAACTGACACCCAGAACAGTGGCTTGTGAGTTTTGTTTCCCAGGGAAAAAGCCTGTACAATGGTTCAGGGTCCTGCGGCCTTAAATTGCCGGGTGCCTCCTGGAGATCCGCCTCTCGCAGGATGCCTCCCAGACGCAAGGTGGCACCAGTTCCAACTTTGTCTGGTTTAAGAGTGTCAAGTGGGTCCTGAAAACTGACACCCAGAACAGTGGCTTGTGAGTTTTGTTTCCCAGGGAAAAAGCCTGTACAATGGTTCAGGGTCCTGAGGCCTTAAATTGCCGGGTGCCTCCTGGAATTCGGCCTCTCGCAGGATGCCTCCCAGACGCAAGGTGGCACCAGTGCCAACTTGGTCTGCTTTGAGAGTGTCAAGTGGGTCCTGCAATCTGACACCCATAACAGTGGCTTCTGAATTTTGTTTTCCCGGGAAAAAGCCTGTAGAATGGTTTTGGGTCCTGCGGCCTTAAATTGCCGGGTGCCTCCTGGAATTCCGCCTCTCGCAGGATGCCTCCCAGACGCAAGGTGGCACCAGTTCCAACTTGGTCTGGTTTAAGAGTGCCAAGTGGGTCCTGAAAACTGACACCCAGAACAGTGGCTTGTGAGTTTTGTTTCCCAGGGAAAAAGCCTGTACAATGGTTCAGGGTCCTGCGGCCTTAAATTGCCCGGTTGCCTCCTGGAATTCCGCATCACGCCAGATGTTTCCCAGTCGCTAACAACACCAGTGCCAACTTGGTCTGCTTTGAGAGTGTCAAGTGGGTCCTGAAAACTGACACCCAGAACAGTGGCTTGTGAGTTTTGTTTCCCAGGGAAAAAGCCTGTACAATGGTTCAGGGGCCTGAGGCCTCAAATTGCCGGGTGCCTCCTGGAATTCCGCATCACGACAGATGTTTCCCAGTCGCTAAGCAACACCAGTGCCAACTTGGTCTGGTTTAAGAGTGCCAAGTGGGTCCTGAAAACTGACACCCAGAACAGTGGCTTGTGAGTTTTGTTTCCCAGGGAAAAAGCCTGTACAATGGTTCAGGGTCCTGCGGCCTTAAATTGCCGGGTGCCTCCTGGAATTCGGCGTCTTGCAAGATGCTTCCCAGATGCAAGGTGGCACCAGTGCCAACTTGGTCTGGTTTGAGAGTGCCAGGTGGCTCCTGAAAACTGACACCCAGAACAGTGGCTTGTGAGTTTTGTTTCCCAGGGAAAAAGCCTGTACAATGGTTTAGGTAATGCCGCCTTTAATAGCCGGGTGACACCTGGAGATCCGCCTCTCGCAGGATGCCTCCCAGACGCAAGGTGGCACCAGTGCCAACTTGGTCTGCTTTGAGAGTGTCAAGTGGGTCCTGAAAACTGACACCCAGAACAGTGGCTTGTGAGTTTTGTTTCCCAGGGAAAAAGCCTGTGCAATGGTTCAGGGGCCTGAGGCCTTAAATTGCCCGGTTGCCTCCTGGAATTGCGCCTCTCGCAGGATGCCTCCCAGACGCAAGGTGGCACCAGTGCCAACTTGGTCTGCTTTGAGAGTGCCAAGTGGGTCCTGAAAACTGACACCCAGAACAGTGGCTTGTGAGTTTTGTTTCCCAGGGAAAAAGCCTGTACAATGGTTCAGGGTCCTGCGGACTTAAATTGCCGGGTACCTCCTGGAATTCCGCCTGTCGCAGGATGCCTCCCAGACACAAGGTGGCACCAGTGCCAACTTGGTCTGGTTTAAGAGTGCCAAGTGGGTCCTGAAAACTGACACCCAGAACAGTGGCTTGTGAGTTTTGTTTCCCAGGGAAAAAGCCTGTACAATGGTTCAGGGTCCTGCGGCCTGAAATTGCTGGGTGCCTCCTTGAATTCCGCATCTCACCAGATGTTTCCCAGACGCTAAGCAACACCAGTGCCAACATGGTCTGGTTTAAGAGTGCCAAGTGGGTCCTGGAAACTGACACCCAGAACAGTGGCTTCTGAGTTTTGTTTCCCAGGGAAAAAGCCTGTACAATGGTTCAGGGTCCTGCGGCCTTAAATTGCCGGGTGCCTCCTGGAATTCGGCGTCTTGCAAGATGCTTCCCAGATGCAAGGTGGCACCAGTGCCAACTTGGTCTGGTTTGAGAGTGCCAGGTGGCTCCTGAAAACTGACACCCAGAACAGTGGCTTGTGAGTTTTGTTTCCCAGGGAAAAAGCCTGTAAAATGGTTTAGGTAATGCCGCCTTTAATAGCCGGGTGACACCTGGAGATCCGCCTCTCGCAGGATGCCTCCCAGACGCAAGGTGGCACCAGTGCCAACTTGGTCTGCTTTGAGAGTGTCAAGTGGGTCCTGAAAACTGACACCCAGAACAGTGGCTTGTGAGTTTTCTTTCCCAGGGAAAAAGCCTGTACAATGGTTCAGGGGCCTGAGGCCTTAAATTGCCCGGTTGCCTCCTGGAATTGCGCCTCTCGCAGGATGCCTCCCAGACGCAAGGTGGCACCAGTGCCAACTTGGTCTGCTTTGAGAGTGCCAAGTGGGTCCTGAAAACTGACACCCAGAACAGTGGCTTGTGAGTTTTGTTTCCCAGGGAAAAAGCCTGTACAATGGTTCAGGGTCCTGCGGACTTAAATTGCCGGGTACCTCCTGGAATTCCGCCTGTCGCAGGATGCCTCCCAGACACAAGGTGGCACCAGTGCCAACTTGGTCTGGTTTAAGAGTGCCAAGTGGGTCCTGAAAACTGACACCCAGAACAGTGGCTTGTGAGTTTTGTTTCCCAGGGAAAAAGCCTGTACAATGGTTCAGGGTCCTGCGGCCTTAAATTGCCGGGTGCCTCCTTGAATTCCGCATCTCACCAGATGTTTCCCAGGCGCTAAGAAACACCAGTGCCAACATGGTCTGGTTTAAGAGTGCCAAGTGGGTACTGGAAACTGACACCCAGAACAGTGGCTTCTGAGTTTTGTTTCCCAGGGAAAAAGCCTGTAGAATGGTTTTGGGTCCTGCGGCCTTAAATTGCCGGTTGCCTCCTGGAATTCCGCTTCTCGCAGGATGCCTCCCAGACGCAAGGTGGCACCAGTGCCAACTTGGTCTGGTTTGAGAGTGCCAGGTGGCTCCTGAAAACTGACACCCAGAACAGTGGCTTGTGAGTTTTGTTTCCCAGGGAAAAAGCCTGTTCAACGGTTTAGGTAATGCCGCCTTTAATAGCCGGGTGACACCTGGAGATCCGCCTCTCGCAGGATGCCTCCCAGACGCAAGGTGGCACCAGTGCCAACTTGGTCTGCTTTGAGAGTGTCAAGTGGGTCCTGAAAACTGACACCCAGAAAAGTGGCTTGTGAGTTTTGTTTCCCAGGGAAAAAGCCTGTGCAATGGTTCAGGGGCCTGAGGCCTTAAATTGCCCGGTTGCCTCCTGGAATTGCGCCTCTCGCAGGATGCCTCCCAGACGCAAGGTGGCACCAGTGCCAACTTGGTCTGCTTTGAGAGTGCCAAGTGGGTCCTGAAAACTGACACCCAGAACAGTGGCTTGTGAGTTTTGTTTCCCAGGGAAAAAGCCTGTACAATGGTTCAGGGTCCTGCGGACTTAAATTGCCGGGTACCTCCTGGAATTCCGCATGTCGCAGGATGCCTCCCAGACACAAGGTGGCACCAGTGCCAACTTGGTCTGGTTTAAGAGTGCCAAGTGGGTCCTGAAAACTGACACCCAGAACAGTGGCTTGTGAGTTTTGTATCCCAGGGAAAATGCCTGTACAATGGTTCAGGGTCCTGCGGCCTTAAATTGCCGGGTGCCTCCTTGAATTCCGCATCTCACCAGATGTTTCCCAGGCGCTAAGAAACACCAGTGCCAACATGGTCTGGTTTAAGAGTGCCAAGTGGGTCCTGGAAACTGACACCCAGAACAGTGGCTTCTGAGTTTTGTTTCCCAGGGAAAAAGCCTGTAGAATGGTTTTGGGTCCTGCGGCCTTAAATTGCCGGGTGCCTCGTGGAATTCCGCCTCTCGCAGGATGCCTCCCAGACGCAAGGTGGCACCAGTGCCAACTTGGTCTGCTTTGAGAGTGCCAAGTGGGTCCTGAAAACTGACACCCAGAACAGTGGCTTGTGAGTTTTGTTTCCCAGGGAAAAAGCCTGTACAATGGTTCAGGGTCCTGCGGCCTTAAATTGCCGGGTGCCTCCTGGAATTCGGCCACTCGCAGGATGCCTCCCAGACGCAAGGTGGCACCAGTTCCAACTTGGTCTGGTTTAAGAGTGCCAAGTGGGTCCTGAAAACTGACACCCAGAACAGTGGCTTGTGAGTTTTGTTTCCCAGGGAAAAAGCCTGTACAATGGTTCAGGGTCCTGCGGCCTTAAATTGCTGGGTGCCTCCTGGAATTCCGCCTCTCGCAGGATGCCTCCCAGACGCAAGGTGGCACCAGTGCCAACTTGGTCTGCTTTGAGAGTGTCAAGTGGGTCCTGAAAACTGACACCCAGAACAGTGGCTTGTGAGTTTTGTTTCCCAGGGAAAAAGCCTGTACAGTGGTTCAGGGTCCTGCGGCCTTAAATTGCCGGGTGCCTCCTGGAATTGCTCCTCTCGCCGGATGCCTCCCAGACGCAAGGTGGCACCAGTGCCAACTTGGTCTGGTTTGAGAGTGTCAAGTGGGTCCTGAAAACTGACACCCAGAACAGTGGCTTGTGAGTTTTGTTTCCCAGGGAAAAAGCCTGTACAATGGTTCAGGGTCCTGCGGCCTTAAATTGCCGGGTGCCTCCTGGAGATCCGCCTCTTGCAGGATGCCTCCCAGACGCAAGGTGGCACCAGTTCCAACTTTGTCTGGTTTAAGAGTGTCAAGTGGGTCCTGAAAACTGACACCCAGAACAGTGGCTTGTGAGTTTTGTTTCCCAGGGAAAAAGCCTGTACAATGGTTCAGGGTCCTGAGGCCTTAAATTGCCGGGTGCCTCCTGGAATTCGGCCTCTCGCAGGATGCCTCCCAGACGCAAGGTGGCACCAGTGCCAACTTGGTCTGCTTTGAGAGTGTCAAGTGGGTCCTGCAATCTGACACCCATAACAGTGGCTTCTGAATTTTGTTTTCCCGGGAAAAAGCCTGTAGAATGGTTTTGGGTCCTGCGGCCTTAAATTGCCGGGTGCCTCCTGGAATTCCGCCTCTCGCAGGATGCCTCCCAGACGCAAGGTGGCACCAGTTCCAACTTGGTCTGGTTTAAGAGTGCCAAGTGGGTCCTGAAAACTGACACCCAGAACAGTGGCTTGTGAGTTTTGTTTCCCAGGGAAAAAGCCTGTACAATGGTTCAGGGTCCTGCGGCCTTAAATTGCCCGGTTGCCTCCTGGAATTCCGCATCACGCCAGATGTTTCCCAGTCGCTAACAACACCAGTGCCAACTTGGTCTGCTTTGAGAGTGTCAAGTGGGTCCTGAAAACTGACACCCAGAACAGTGGCTTGTGAGTTTTGTTTCCCAGGGAAAAAGCCTGTACAATGGTTCAGGGGCCTGAGGCCTAAAATTGCGGGGCGCCTCCTGGAATTCCGCATCACGACAGATGTTTCCCAGTCGCTAAGCAACACCAGTGCCAACTTGGTCTGGTTTAAGAGTGCCAAGTGGGTCCTGAAAACTGACACCCAGAACAGTGGCTTGTGAGTTTTGTTTCCCAGGGAAAAAGCCTGTACAATGGTTCAGGGTCCTGCGGCCTTAAATTGCTGGGTGCCTCCTTGAATTCCGCATCTCACCAGATGTTTCCCAGACGCTAAGAAACACCAGTGCCAACATGGTCTGGTTTAAGAGTGCCAAGTGGGTCCTGGAAACTGACACCCAGAACAGTGGCTTCTGAGTTTTGTTTCCCAGGGAAAAAGCCTGTACAATGGTTTTGGGTCCTGCGGCCTTAAATTGCCGGTTGCCTCCTGGAATTCCGCCTCTCGCAGGATGCCTCCCAGACGCAAGGTGGCACCAGTGCCAACTTGGTCTGGTTTGAGAGTGCCAGGTGGCTCCTGAAAACTGACACCCAGAACAGTGGCTTGTGAGTTTTGTTTCCCAGGGAAAAAGCCTGTAAAATGGTTTAGGTAATGCCGCCTTTAATAGCCGGGTGACACCTGGAGATCCGCCTCTCGCAGGATGCCTCCCAGACGCAAGGTGGCACCAGTGCCAACTTGGTCTGCTTTGAGAGTGTCAAGTGGGTCCTGAAAACTGACACCCAGAACAGTGGCTTGTGAGTTTTGTTTCCCAGGGAAAAAGCCTGTACAATGGTTCAGGGTCCTGCGGACTTAAATTGCCGGGTACCTCCTGGAATTCCGCCTGTCGCAGGATGCCTCCCAGACACAAGGTGGCACCAGTGCCAACTTGGTCTGGTTTAAGAGTGCCAAGTGGGTCCTGAAAACTGACACCCAGAACAGTGGCTTGTGAGTTTTGTTTCCCAGGGAAAAAGCCTGTACAATGGTTCAGGGTCCTGCGGCCTTAAATTGCTGGGTGCCTCCTTGAATTCCGCATCTCACCAGATGTTTCCCAGACGCTAAGCAACACCAGTGCCAACATGGTCTGGTTTAAGAGTGCCAAGTGGGTCCTGGAAACTGACACCCAGAACAGTGGCTTGTGAGTTTTGTTTCCCAGGGAAAAAGCCTGTACAATGGTTCAGGGTCCTGCGGCCTTAAATTGCCGGGTGCCTCCTGGAATTCGGCGTCTTGCAAGATGCTTCCCAGATGCAAGGTGGCACCAGTGCCAACTTGGTCTGGTTTGAGAGTGCCAGGTGGCTCCTGCAAACTGACACCCAGAACAGTGGCTTGTGAGTTTTGTTTCCCAGGGAAAAAGCCTGTAAAATGGTTTAGGTAATGCCGCCTTTAATAGCCGGGTGACACCTGGAGATCCGCCTCTCGCAGGATGCCTCCCAGACGCAAGGTGGCACCAGTGCCAACTTGGTCTGGTTTAAGAGTGCCAAGTGGGTCCTGAAAACTGACACCCAGAACAGTGGCTTGTGAGTTTTGTTTCCCAGGGAAAAAGCCTGTACAATGGTTCAGGGTCCTGCGGCCTTAAATTGCTGGGTGCCTCCTTGAATTCCGCATCTCACCAGATGTTTCCCAGACGCTAAGCAACACCAGTGCCAACATGGTCTGGTTTAAGAGTGCCAAGTGGGTCCTGGAAACTGACACCCAGAACAGTGGCTTCTGAGTTTTGTTTCCCAGGGAAAAAGCCTGTACAATGGTTCAGGGTCCTGCGGCCTTAAATTGCCGGGTTGCCTCCTGGAATTGCGCCTCTCGCAGGATGCCTCCCAGACGCAAGGTGGCACCAGTGCCAACTTGGTCTGCTTTGAGAGTGCCAAGTGGGTCCTGAAAACTGACACCCAGAACAGTGGCTTGTGAGTTTTGTTTCCCAGGGAAAAAGCCTGTACAATGGTTCAGGGTCCTGCGGACTTAAATTGCCGGGTACCTCCTGGAATTCCGCCTGTCGCAGGATGCCTCCCAGACACAAGGTGGCACCAGTGCCAACTTGGTCTGGTTTAAGAGTGCCAAGTGGGTCCTGAAAACTGACACCCAGAACAGTGGCTTGTGAGTTTTGTTTCCCAGGGATAAAGCCTGTACAATGGTTCAGGGTCCTGCGGCCTTAAATTGCCGGGTGCCTCCTTGAATTCCGCATCTCACCAGATGTTTCCCAGGCGCTAAGAAACACCAGTGCCAACATGGTCTGGTTTAAGAGTGCCAAGTGGGTCCTGGAAACTGACACCCAGAACAGTGGCTTCTGAGTTTTGTTTCCCAGGGAAAAAGCCTGTACAATGGTTTTGGGTCCTGCGGCCTTAAATTGCCGGTTGCCTCCTGGAATTCCGCCTCTCGCAGGATGCCTCCCAGACGCAAGGTGGCACCAGTGCCAACTTGGTCTGGTTTGAGAGTGCCAGGTGGCTCCTGAAAACTGACACCCAGAACAGTGGCTTGTGAGTTTTGTTTCCCAGGGAAAAAGCCTGTAAAATGGTTTAGGTAATGCCGCCTTTAATAGCCGGGTGACACCTGGAGATCCGCCTCTCGCAGGATGCCTCCCAGACGCAAGGTGGCACCAGTGCCAACTTGGTCTGCTTTGAGAGTGTCAAGTGGGTCCTGAAAACTGACACCCAGAACAGTGGCTTGTGAGTTTTGTTTCCCAGGGAAAAAGCCTGTACAATGGTTCAGGGTCCTGCGGACTTAAATTGCCGGGTACCTCCTGGAATTCCGCCTGTCGCAGGATGCCTCCCAGACACAAGGTGGCACCAGTGCCAACTTGGTCTGGTTTAAGAGTGCCAAGTGGGTCCTGAAAACTGACACCCAGAACAGTGGCTTGTGAGTTTTGTTTCCCAGGGAAAAAGCCTGTACAATGGTTCAGGGTCCTGCGGCCTTAAATTGCTGGGTGCCTCCTTGAATTCCGCATCTCACCAGATGTTTCCCAGACGCTAAGCAACACCAGTGCCAACATGGTCTGGTTTAAGAGTGCCAAGTGGGTCCTGGAAACTGACACCCAGAACAGTGGCTTCTGAGTTTTGTTTCCCAGGGAAAAAGCCTGTACAATGGTTCAGGGTCCTGCGGCCTTAAATTGCCGGGTGCCTCCTGGAATTCGGCGTCTTGCAAGATGCTTCCCAGATGCAAGGTGGCACCAGTGCCAACTTGGTCTGGTTTGAGAGTGCCAGGTGGCTCCTGAAAACTGACACCCAGAACAGTGGCTTGTGAGTTTTGTTTCCCAGGGAAAAAGCCTGTAAAATGGTTTAGGTAATGCCGCCTTTAATAGCCGGGTGACACCTGGAGATCCGCCTCTCGCAGGATGCCTCCCAGACGCAAGGTGGCA
This sequence comes from Fringilla coelebs, assembly GCF_963513975.1. NCBI lineage: Eukaryota > Metazoa > Chordata > Aves > Passeriformes > Fringillidae > Fringilla > Fringilla coelebs. The sequence continues at coordinate 763,871 of NW_028167527.1, forward strand.
CCAGTGCCAACTTGGTCTGCTTTGAGAGTGTCAAGTGGGTCCTGAAAACTGACACCCAGAACAGTGGCTTGTGAGTTTTGTTTCCCAGGGAAAAAGCCTGTACAATGGTTCAGGGGCCTGAGGCCTTAAATTGCCCGGTTGCCTCCTGGAATTGCGCCTCTCGCAGGATGCCTCCCAGACGCAAGGTGGCACCAGTGCCAACTTGGTCTGCTTTGAGAGTGCCAAGTGGGTCCTGAAAACTGACACCCAGAACAGTGGCTTGTGAATTTTGTTTCCCAGGGAAAAGGCCTGTACAATGGTTCAGGGTCCTGCGGACTTAAATTGCCGGGTACCTCCTGGAATTCCGCCTGTCGCAGGATGCCTCCCAGACACAAGGTGGCACCAGTGCCAACTTGGTCTGGTTTAAGAGTGCCAAGTGGGTCCTGAAAACTGACACCCAGAACAGTGGCTTGTGAGTTTTGTTTCCCAGGGAAAAAGCCTGTACAATGGTTCAGGGTCCTGCGGCCTTAAATTGCCGGGTGCCTCCTTGAATTCCGCATCTCACCAGATGTTTCCCAGGCGCTAAGAAACACCAGTGCCAACATGGTCTGGTTTAAGAGTGCCAAGTGGGTCCTGGAAACTGACACCCAGAACAGTGGCTTCTGAGTTTTGTTTCCCAGGGAAAAAGCCTGTACAATGGTTTTGGGTCCTGCGGCCTTAAATTGCCGGTTGCCTCCTGGAATTCCGCCTCTCGCAGGATGCCTCCCAGACGCAAGGTGGCACCAGTGCCAACTTGGTCTGGTTTGAGAGTGCCAAGTGGGTCCTGAAAACTGACACCCAGAACAGTGGCTTGTGAGTTTTGTTTCCCAGGGAAAAAGCCTGTACAATGGTTCAGGGTCCTGCGGCCTTAAATTGCCGGGTGCCTCCTGGAATTCAGCCACTCGCAGGATGCCTCCCAGACGCAAGGTGGCACCAGTTCCAACTTGGTCTGCTTTGAGAGTGTCAAGTGGGTCCTGAAAACTGACACCCAGAACAGTGGCTTGTGAGTTTTGTTTCCCAGGGAAAAAGCCTGTACAATGGTTCAGGGTCCTGCGGCCTTAAATTGCTGGGTGCCTCCTGGATTTGCGCCTCTCGCAGGTTGCCTCCCAGACGCAAGGTGGCACCAGTGCCAACCTTGTCTGCTTTGAGAGTGTCAAGTGGGTCCTGAAAACTGACACCCAGAACAGTGGCTTGTGAGTTTTGTTTCCCAGGGAAAAAGCCTGTGCAGTGGTTCAGGGTCCTGCGGCCTTAAATTGCCGGGTGCCTCCTGGAATTGCGCCTCTCGCAGGATGCCTCCCAGACGCAAGGTGGCACCAGTGCCAACTTGGTCTGCTTTGAGAGTGTCAAGTGGGTCCTGAAAACTGACACCCAGAACAGTGGCTTCTGAGTTTTGTTTCCCAGGGAAAAAGCCTGTACAATGGTTCAGGGTCCTGCGGCCTTAAATTGCCGGGTGCCTCCTGGAGATCCGCCTCTTGCAGGATGCCTCCCAGACGCAAGGTGGCACCAGTTCCAACTTTGTCTGGTTTAAGAGTGTCAAGTGGGTCCTGAAAACTGACACCCAGAACAGTGGCTTGTGAGTTTTGTTTCCCAGGGAAAAAGCCTGTACAATGGTTCAGGGTCCTGAGGCCTTAAATTGCCGGGTGCCTCCTGGAATTCGGCCTCTCGCAGGATGCCTCCCAGACGCAAGGTGGCACCAGTGCCAACTTGGTCTGCTTTGAGAGTGTCAAGTGGGTCCTGCAATCTGACACCCATAACAGTGGCTTCTGAATTTTGTTTTCCCGGGAAAAAGCCTGTAGAATGGTTTTGGGTCCTGCGGCCTTAAATTGCCGGGTGCCTCCTGGAATTCCGCCTCTCGCAGGATGCCTCCCAGACGCAAGGTGGCACCAGTTCCAACTTGGTCTGGTTTAAGAGTGCCAAGTGGGTCCTGAAAACTGACACCCAGAACAGTGGCTTGTGAGTTTTGTTTCCCAGGGAAAAAGCCTGTACAATGGTTCAGGGTCCTGCGGCCTTAAATTGCCCGGTTGCCTCCTGGAATTCCGCATCACGCCAGATGTTTCCCAGTCGCTAACAACACCAGTGCCAACTTGGTCTGCTTTGAGAGTGTCAAGTGGGTCCTGAAAACTGACACCCAGAACAGTGGCTTGTGAGTTTTGTTTCCCAGGGAAAAAGCCTGTACAATGGTTCAGGGGCCTGAGGCCTAAAATTGCGGGGCGCCTCCTGGAATTCCGCATCACGACAGATGTTTCCCAGTCGCTAAGCAACACCAGTGCCAACTTGGTCTGGTTTAAGAGTGCCAAGTGGGTCCTGAAAACTGACACCCAGAACAGTGGCTTGTGAGTTTTGTTTCCCAGGGAAAAAGCCTGTACAATGGTTCAGGGTCCTGCGGCCTTAAATTGCTGGGTGCCTCCTTGAATTCCGCATCTCACCAGATGTTTCCCAGACGCTAAGCAACACCAGTGCCAACATGGTCTGGTTTAAGAGTGCCAAGTGGGTCCTGGAAACTGACACCCAGAACAGTGGCTTCTGAGTTTTGTTTCCCAGGGAAAAAGCCTGTACAATGGTTCAGGGTCCTGCGGCCTTAAATTGCCGGGTGCCTCCTGGAATTCGGCGTCTTCCAAGATGCTTCCCAGATGCAAGGTGGCACCAGTGCCAACTTGGTCTGGTTTGAGAGTGCCAGGTGGCTCCTGAAAACTGACACCCAGAACAGTGGCTTGTGAGTTTTGTTTCCCAGGGAAAAAGCCTGTAAAATGGTTTAGGTAATGCCGCCTTTAATAGCCGGGTGACACCTGGAGATCCGCCTCTCGCAGGATGCCTCCCAGACGCAAGGTGGCACCAGTGCCAACTTGGTCTGCTTTGAGAGTGTCAAGTGGGTCCTGAAAACTGACACCCAGAACAGTGGCTTGTGAGTTTTGTTTCCCAGGGAAAAAGCCTGTACAATGGTTCAGGGGCCTGAGGCCTTAAATTGCCCGGTTGCCTCCTGGAATTGCGCCTCTCGCAGGATGCCTCCCAGACGCAAGGTGGCACCAGTGCCAACTTGGTCTGCTTTGAGAGTGCCAAGTGGGTCCTGAAAACTGACACCCAGAACAGTGGCTTGTGAGTTTTGTTTCCCAGGGAAAAGGCCTGTACAATGGTTCAGGGTCCTGCGGACTTAAATTGCCGGGTACCTCCTGGAATTCCGCCTGTCGCAGGATGCCTCCCAGACACAAGGTGGCACCAGTGCCAACTTGGTCTGGTTTAAGAGTGCCAAGTGGGTCCTGAAAACTGACACCCAGAACAGTGGCTTGTGAGTTTTGTTTCCCAGGGAAAAAGCCTGTACAATGGTTCAGGGTCCTGCGGCCTTAAATTGCCGGGTGCCTCCTTGAATTCCGCATCTCACCAGATGTTTCCCAGGCGCTAAGAAACACCAGTGCCAACATGGTCTGGTTTAAGAGTGCCAAGTGGGTCCTGGAAACTGACACCCAGAACAGTGGCTTCTGAGTTTTGTTTCCCAGGGAAAAAGCCTGTACAATGGTTTTGGGTCCTGCGGCCTTAAATTGCCGGTTGCCTCCTGGAATTCCGCCTCTCGCAGGATGCCTCCCAGACGCAAGGTGGCACCAGTGCCAACTTGGTCTGCTTTGAGAGTGCCAAGTGGGTCCTGAAAACTGACACCCAGAACAGTGGCTTGTGAGTTTTGTTTCCCAGGGAAAAAGCCTGTAAAATGGTTTAGGTAATGCCGCCTTTAATAGCCGGGTGACACCTGGAGATCCGCCTCTCGCAGGATGCCTCCCAGACGCAAGGTGGCACCAGTGCCAACTTGGTCTGCTTTGAGAGTGTCAAGTGGGTCCTGAAAACTGACACCGAGAACAGTGGCTTGTGAGTTTTGTTTCCCAGGGAAAAAGCCTGTACAATGGTTCAGGGTCCTGCGGACTTAAATTGCCGGGTACCTCCTGGAATTCCGCCTGTCGCAGGATGCCTCCCAGACACAAGGTGGCACCAGTGCCAACTTGGTCTGGTTTAAGAGTGCCAAGTGGGTCCTGAAAACTGACACCCAGAACAGTGGCTTGTGAGTTTTGTTTCCCAGGGAAAAAGCCTGTACAATGGTTCAGGGTCCTGCGGCCTTAAATTGCTGGGTGCCTCCTTGAATTCCGCATCTCACCAGATGTTTCCCAGACGCTAAGCAACACCAGTGCCAACATGGTCTGGTTTAAGAGTGCCAAGTGGGTCCTGGAAACTGACACCCAGAACAGTGGCTTGTGAGTTTTGTTTCCCAGGGAAAAAGCCTGTACAATGGTTCAGGGTCCTGCGGCCTTAAATTGCCGGGTGCCTCCTGGAATTCGGCGTCTTGCAAGATGCTTCCCAGATGCAAGGTGGCACCAGTGCCAACTTGGTCTGGTTTGAGAGTGCCAGGTGGCTCCTGAAAACTGACACCCAGAACAGTGGCTTGTGAGTTTTGTTTCCCAGGGAAAAAGCCTGTAAAATGGTTTAGGTAATGCCGCCTTTAATAGCCGGGTGACACCTGGAGATCCGCCTCTCGCAGGATGCCTCCCAGACGCAAGGTGGCACCAGTGCCAACTTGGTCTGGTTTAAGAGTGCCAAGTGGGTCCTGAAAACTGACACCCAGAACAGTGGCTTGTGAGTTTTGTTTCCCAGGGAAAAAGCCTGTACAATGGTTCAGGGTCCTGCGGCCTTAAATTGCTGGGTGCCTCCTTGAATTCCGCATCTCACCAGATGTTTCCCAGACGCTAAGCAACACCAGTGCCAACATGGTCTGGTTTAAGAGTGCCAAGTGGGTCCTGGAAACTGACACCCAGAACAGTGGCTTCTGAGTTTTGTTTCCCAGGGAAAAAGCCTGTACAATGGTTCAGGGTCCTGCGGCCTTAAATTGCCGGGTTGCCTCCTGGAATTGCGCCTCTCGCAGGATGCCTCCCAGACGCAAGGTGGCACCAGTGCCAACTTGGTCTGCTTTGAGAGTGCCAAGTGGGTCCTGAAAACTGACACCCAGAACAGTGGCTTGTGAGTTTTGTTTCCCAGGGAAAAAGCCTGTACAATGGTTCAGGGTCCTGCGGACTTAAATTGCCGGGTACCTCCTGGAATTCCGCCTGTCGCAGGATGCCTCCCAGACACAAGGTGGCACCAGTGCCAACTTGGTCTGGTTTAAGAGTGCCAAGTGGGTCCTGAAAACTGACACCCAGAACAGTGGCTTGTGAGTTTTGTTTCCCAGGGATAAAGCCTGTACAATGGTTCAGGGTCCTGCGGCCTTAAATTGCCGGGTGCCTCCTTGAATTCCGCATCTCACCAGATGTTTCCCAGGCGCTAAGAAACACCAGTGCCAACATGGTCTGGTTTAAGAGTGCCAAGTGGGTCCTGGAAACTGACACCCAGAACAGTGGCTTCTGAGTTTTGTTTCCCAGGGAAAAAGCCTGTACAATGGTTTTGGGTCCTGCGGCCTTAAATTGCCGGTTGCCTCCTGGAATTCCGCCTCTCGCAGGATGCCTCCCAGACGCAAGGTGGCACCAGTGCCAACTTGGTCTGGTTTGAGAGTGCCAGGTGGCTCCTGAAAACTGACACCCAGAACAGTGGCTTGTGAGTTTTGTTTCCCAGGGAAAAAGCCTGTAAAATGGTTTAGGTAATGCCGCCTTTAATAGCCGGGTGACACCTGGAGATCCGCCTCTCGCAGGATGCCTCCCAGACGCAAGGTGGCACCAGTGCCAACTTGGTCTGCTTTGAGAGTGTCAAGTGGGTCCTGAAAACTGACACCCAGAACAGTGGCTTGTGAGTTTTGTTTCCCAGGGAAAAAGCCTGTGCAATGGTTCAGGGGCCTGAGGCCTTAAATTGCCCGGTTGCCTCCTGGAATTGCGCCTCTCGCAGGATGCCTCCCAGACGCAAGGTGGCACCAGTGCCAACTTGGTCTGCTTTGAGAGTGCCAAGTGGGTCCTGAAAACTGACACCCAGAACAGTGGCTTGTGAGTTTTGTTTCCCAGGGAAAAAGCCTGTACAATGGTTCAGGGTCATGCGGACTTAAATTGCCGGGTACCTCCTGGAATTCCGCCTGTCGCAGGATGCCTCCCAGACACAAGGTGGCACCAGTGCCAACTTGGTCTGGTTTAAGAGTGCCAAGTGGGTCCTGAAAACTGACACCCAGAACAGTGGCTTGTGAGTTTTGTTTCCCAGGGAAAAAGCCTGTACAATGGTTCAGGGTCCTGCGGCCTTAAATTGCCGGGTGCCTCCTGGAATTCGGCGTCTTGCAAGATGCTTCCCAGATGCAAGGTGGCACCAGTTCCAACTTGGTCTGGTTTGAGAGTGCCAGGTGGCTCCTGAAAACTGACACCCAGAACAGTGGCTTGTGAGTTTTGTTTCCCAGGGAAAAAGCCTGTAAAATGGTTTAGGTAATGCCGCCTTTAATAGCCGGGTGACACCTGGAGATCCGCCTCTCGCAGGATGCCTCCCAGACGCAAGGTGGCACCAGTGCCAACTTGGTCTGGTTTAAGAGTGCCAAGTGGGTCCTGAAAACTGACACCCAGAACAGTGGCTTGTGAGTTTTGTTTCCCAGGGAAAAAGCCTGTAAAATGGTTTAGGTAATGCCGCCTTTAATAGCCGGGTGACACCTGGAGATCCGCCTCTCGCAGGATGCCTCCCAGACGCAAGGTGGCACCAGTGCCAACTTGGTCTGGTTTAAGAGTGCCAAGTGGGTCCTGAAAACTGACACCCAGAACAGTGGCTTGTGAGTTTTGTTTCCCAGGGAAAAAGCCTGTACAATGGTTCAGGGGCCTGAGGCCTTAAATTGCCCGGTTGCCTCCTGGAATTGCGCCTCTCGCAGGATGCCTCCCAGACGCAAGGTGGCACCAGTGCCAACTTGGTCTGCTTTGAGAGTGCCAAGTGGGTCCTGAAAACTGACACCCAGAACAGTGGCTTGTGAGTTTTGTTTCCCAGGGAAAAAGCCTGTACAATGGTTCAGGGTCCTGCGGACTTAAATTGCCGGGTACCTCCTGGAATTCCGCCTGTCGCAGGATGCCTCCCAGACACAAGGTGGCACCAGTGCCAACTTGGTCTGGTTTAAGAGTGCCAAGTGGGTCCTGAAAACTGACACCCAGAACAGTGGCTTGTGAGTTTTGTTTCCCAGGGAAAAAGCCTGTACAATGGTTCAGGGTCCTGCGGCCTTAAATTGCCGGGTGCCTCCTTGAATTCCGCATCTCACCAGATGTTTCCCAGGCGCTAAGAAACACCAGTGCCAACATGGTCTGGTTTAAGAGTGCCAAGTGGGTCCTGGAAACTGACACCCAGAACAGTGGCTTCTGAGTTTTGTTTCCCAGGGAAAAAGCCTGTAGAATGGTTTTGGGTCCTGCGGCCTTAAATTGCCGGTTGCCTCCTGGAATTCCGCCTCTCGCAGGATGCCTCCCAGACGCAAGGTGGCACCAGTGCCAACTTGGTCTGGTTTGAGAGTGCCAAGTGGGTCCTGAAAACTGACACCCAGAACAGTGGCTTGTGAGTTTTGTTTCCCAGGGAAAAAGCCTGTACAATGGTTCAGGGTCCTGCGGCCTTAAATTGCCGGGTGCCTCCTGGAATTCAGCCACTCGCAGGATGCCTCCCAGACGCAAGGTGGCACCAGTTCCAACTTGGTCTGGTTTGAGAGTGTCAAGTGGGTCCTGAAAACTGACACCCAGAACAGTGGCTTGTGAGTTTTGTTTCCCAGGGAAAAAGCCTGTACAATGGTTCAGGGTCCTGCGGCCTTAAATTGCTGGGTGCCTCCTGGATTTGCGCCTCTCGCAGGATGCCTCCCAGACGCAAGGTGGCACCAGTGCCAACCTTGTCTGCTTTGAGAGTGTCAAGTGGGTCCTGAAAACTGACACCCAGAACAGTGGCTTGTGAGTTTTGTTTCCCAGGGAAAAAGCCTGTACAGTGGTTCAGGGTCCTGCGGCCTTAAATTGCCGGGTGCCTCCTGGAATTGCGCCTCTCGCAGGATGCCTCCCAGACGCAAGGTGGCACCAGTGCCAACTTGGTCTGCTTTGAGAGTGTCAAGTGGGTCCTGAAAACTGACACCCAGAACAGTGGCTTGTGAGTTTTGTTTCCCAGGGAAAAAGCCTGTACAATGGTTCAGGGGCCTGAGGCCTTAAATTGCGGGGCGCCTCCTGGAATTCCGCATCACGCCAGATGTTTCCCAGTCGCTAAGCAACACCAGTGCCAACTTAGTCTGGTTTGAGAGTGCCAAGTGGGTCCTGAAAACTGACACCCAGAACAGTGGCTTGTGAGTTTTGTTTCCCAGGGAAAAAGCCTGTACAATGGTTCAGGGTCCTGCGGCCTTAAATTGCCCGGTTGCCTCCTGGAATTCCGCATCACGCCAGATGTTTCCCAGTCGCTAACAACACCAGTGCCAACTTGGTCTGCTTTGAGAGTGTCAAGTGGGTCCTGAAAACTGACACCCAGAACAGTGGCTTGTGAGTTTTGTTTCCCAGGGAAAAAGCCTGTACAATGGTTCAGGGGCCTGAGGCCTAAAATTGCGGGGCGCCTCCTGGAATTCCGCATCACGCCAGATGTTTCCCAGTCGCTAAGCAACACCAGTGCCAACTTGGTCTGGTTAAGAGTGCCAAGTGGGTCCTGAAAACTGACACCCAGAACAGTGGCTTGTGAGTTTTGTTTCCCAGGGAAAAAGCCTGTACAATGGTTCAGGGTCCTGCGGCCTTAAATTGCCGGGTGCCTCCTTGAATTCCGCATCTCACCAGATGTTTCCCAGACGCTAAGCAACACCAGTGCCAACATGGTCTGGTTTAAGAGTGCCAAGTGGGTCCTGGAAACTGACACCCAGAACAGTGGCTTCTGAGTTTTGTTTCCCAGGGAAAAAGCCTGTACAATGGTTCAGGGTCCTGCGGCCTTAAATTGCCGGGTGCCTCCTGGATTTGCGCCTCTCGCAGGATGCCTCCCAGACGCAAGGTGGCACCAGTGCCAACTTGGTCTGCTTTGAGAGTGTCAAGTGGGTCCTGAAAACTGACACCCACAACAGTGGCTTGTGAGTTTTGTTTCCCAGGGAAAAAGCCTGTACAGTGGTTCAGGGTCCTGCGGCCTTAAATTGCCGGGTGCCTCCTGGAATTGCGCCTCTCGCAGGATGCCTCCCAGACGCAAGGTGGCACCAGTGCCAACTTGGTCTGCTTTGAGAGTGTCAAGTGGGTCCTGAAAACTGACACCCAGAACAGTGGCTTGTGAGTTTTGTTTCCCAGGGAAAAAGCCTGTACAATGGTTCAGGGTCCTGCGGCCTTAAATTGCCGGGTGCCTCCTGGAGATCTGCCTCTCCCAGGATGCCTCCCAGACGCAAGGTGGCACCAGTGCCAACTTGGTCTGCTTTGAGAGTGCCAAGTGGGTCCTGAAAACTGACACCCAGAACAGTGGCTTGTGAGTTTTGTTTCCCAGGGAAAAAGCCTGTACAATGGTTCAGGGGCCTGAGGCCTAAAATTGCGGGGCGCATCCTGGAATTCCGCATCACGATAGATATTTCCCAGTCGCTAAGCAACACCAGTGCCAACTTGGTCTGGTTTAAGAGTGTCAAGTGGGTCCTGAAAACTGACACCCAGAACAGTGGCTTGTGAGTTTTGTTTCCCAGGGAAAAAGCCTGTACAATGGTTCAGGGTCCTGCGGCCTTAAATTGCCGGGTGCCTCGTTGAATTCCGCATCTCACCAGATGTTTCCCAGACGCTAAGCAACACCAGTGCCAACATGGTCTGGTTTAAGAGTGCCAAGTGGGTTCTCGAAACTGACACCCAGAACAGTGGCTTCTGAGTTTTGTTTCCCAGGGAAAAAGCCTGTACAATGGTTCAGGGTCCTGCGGCCTTAAATTGCCGGGTGCCTCCTGGAATTCGGCGTCTTGCAAGATGCTTCCCAGATGCAAGGTGGCACCAGTGCCAACTTGGTCTGCTTTGAGAGTGCCAGGTGGCTCCTGAAAACTGACACCCAGAACAGTGGCTTGTGAGTTTTGTTTCCCAGGGAAAAAGCCTGTACAATGGTTCAGGGTCCTGAGGCCTTAAATTGCCGGGTGGCTCCTGGAATTGCGCCTCTCGCAGGATGCCTCCCAGACGCAAGGTGGCACCAGTGCCAACTTGGTCTGCTTTGAGAGTGTCAAGTGGGTCCTGAAAACTGACACCCAGAACAGTGGCTTGTGAGTTTTGTTTCCCAGGGAAAAAGCCTGTACAATGGTTCAGGGTCCTGCGGACTTAAATTGCCGGGTGCCTCCTGGGGATCCGGTTATCGAAGCATGCCTCCCAGACGCAAGGTGGCACCAGTTCCAACTTGGTCTGGTTTAAGAGTGCCAAGTGGGTCCTGAAAACTGACACCCAGGACAGTGGCTTGTGAGTTTTGTTTCCCAGGGAAAAAGCCTGTACAATGGTTCAGGGTCCTGCGGCCTTAAATTGCCGGGTGCCTCCTGGAATTGCACCACTCGCAGAATATCTACCAGACGCAAGGTGGCACCAGTGCCAACTTGGTCTGGTTTGAGAGTGCCAGGTGGCTCCTGAAAACTGACACCCAGAACAGTGGCTTGTGAGTTTTGTTTCCCAGGGAAAAAGCCTGTAAAATGGTTTAGGTAATGCCGCCTTTAATAGCCGGGTGACACCTGGAGATCCGCCTCTCGCAGGATGCCTCCCAGACGCAAGGTGGCACCAGTGCCAACTTGGTCTGCTTTGAGAGTGTCAAGTGGGTCCTGAAAACTGACACCCAGAACAGTGGCTTGTGAGTTTTGTTTCCCAGGGAAAAAGCCTGTACAATGGTTCAGGGGCCTGAGGCCTTAAATTGCCCGGTTGCCTCCTGGAATTGCGCCTCTCGCAGGATGCCTCCCAGACGCAAGGTGGCACCAGTGCCAACTTGGTCTGGTTTAAGAGTGCCAAGTGGGTCCTGAAAACTGACACCCAGAACAGTGGCTTGTGAGTTTTGTTTCCCAGGGAAAAAGCCTGTACAATGGTTCAGGGTCCTGCGGCCTTAAATTGCCGGGTGCCTCCTTGAATTCCGCATCTCACCAGATGTTTCCCAGACGCTAAGAAACACCAGTGCCAACATGGTCTGGTTTAAGAGTGCCAAGTGGGTCCTGGAAACTGACACCCAGAACAGTGGCTTCTGAGTTTTGTTTCCCAGGGAAAAATCCTGTAGAATGGTTTTGGGTCCTGCGGCCTTAAATTGCCCGGTTGCCTCCTGGAATTGCGCCTCTCGCAGGATGCCTCCCAGACGCAAGGTGGCACCAGTGCCAACTTGGTCTGCTTTGAGAGTGTCAAGTGGGTCCTGAAAACTGACACCCACAACAGTGGCTTGTGAGTTTTGTTTCCCAGGGAAAAAGCCTGTACAGTGGTTCAGGGTCCTGCGGCCTTAAATTGCCGGGTGCCTCCTGGAATTGCGCCTCTCGCAGGATGCCTCCCAGACGCAAGGTGGCACCAGTGCCAACTTGGTCTGCTTTGAGAGTGTCAAGTGGGTCCTGAAAACTGACACCCAGAACAGTGGCTTGTGAGTTTTGTTTCCCAGGGAAAAAGCCTGTACAATGGTTCAGGGTCCTGCGGCCTTAAATTGCCGGGTGCCTCCTGGAGATCCGCCTCTCGCAGGATGCCTCCCAGACGCAAGGTGGCACCAGTGCCAACTTGGTCTGGTTTGAGAGTGCCAGGTGGCTCCTGAAAACTGACACCCAGAACAGTGGCTTGTGAGTTTTGTTTCCCAGGGAAAAAGCCTGTAAAATGGTTTAGGTAATGCCGCCTTTAATAGCCGGGTGACACCTGGAGATCCGCCTCTCGCAGGATGCCTCCCAGACGCAAGGTGGCACCAGTGCCAACTTGGTCTGCTTTGAGAGTGTCAAGTGGGTCCTGAAAACTGACACCCAGAACAGTGGCTTGTGAGTTTTGTTTCCCAGGGAAAAAGCCTGTGCAATGGTTCAGGGGCCTGAGGCCTTAAATTGCCCGGTTGCCTCCTGGAATTGCGCCTCTCGCAGGATGCCTCCCAGACGCAAGGTGGCACCAGTGCCAACTTGGTCTGCTTTGAGAGTGCCAAGTGGGTCCTGAAAACTGACACCCAGAACAGTGGCTTGTGAGTTTTGTTTCCCAGGGAAAAAGCCTGTACAATGGTTCAGGGTCCTGCGGACTTAAATTGCCGGGTACCTCCTGGAATTCCGCCTGTCGCAGGATGCCTCCCAGACACAAGGTGGCACCAGTGCCAACTTGGTCTGGTTAAGAGTGCCAAGTGGGTCCTGAAAACTGACACCCAGAACAGTGGCTTGTGAGTTTTGTTTCCCAGGGAAAAAGCCTGTACAATGGTTCAGGGTCCTGCGGCCTTAAATTGCCGGGTGCCTCCTTGAATTCCGCATCTCACCAGATGTTTCCCAGACGCTAAGCAACACCAGTGCCAACATGGTCTGGTTTAAGAGTGCCAAGTGGGTCCTGGAAACTGACACCCAGAACAGTGGCTTCTGAGTTTTGTTTCCCAGGGAAAAAGCCTGTACAATGGTTCAGGGTCCTGCGGCCTTAAATTGCCGGGTGCCTCCTGGAATTCGGCGTCTTGCAAGATGCTTCCCAGACGCAAGGTGGCACCAGTGCCAACTTGGTCTGGTTTGAGAGTGCCAGGAGGCTCCTGAAAACTGACACCCAGAACAGTGGCTTGTGAGTTTTGTTTCCCAGGGAAAAAGCCTGTAAAATGGTTTAGGGAATGCCGCCTTTAATAGCCGGGTGACACCTGGAGATCCGCCTCTCGCAGGATGCCTCCCAGACGCAAGGTGGCACCAGTGCCAACTTGGTCTGCTTTGAGAGTGTCAAGTGGGTCCTGAAAACTGACACCCAGAACAGTGGCTTGTGAGTTTTGTTTCCCAGGGAAAAAGCCTGTACAATGGTTCAGGGGCCTGAGGCCTTAAATTGCCGGGTGCCTCCTGGAATTCGGCCTCTCGCAGGATGCCTCCCAGACGCAAGGTGGCACCAGTGCCAACTTGGTCTGCTTTGAGAGTGCCAAGTGGGTCCTGAAAACTGACACCCAGAACAGTGGCTTGTGAGTTTTGTTTCCCAGGGAAAAAGCCTGTACAATGGTTCAGGGTCCTGCGGACTTAAATTGCCGGTTGCCTCCTGGAGATCCGCCTCTCGAAGGATGCCTCCCAGACGCAAGGTGGCACCAGTGCCAACTTGGTCTGGTTAGAGTGCCAAGTGGGTCCTGAAAACTGACACCCAGAACAGTGGCTTGTGAGTTTTGTTTCCCAAGGAAAAAGCCTGTACAATGGTTCAGGGTCCTGCGGCCTTAAATTGCGGGGCGCCTCCTGGAATTCCGCATCACGCCAGATGTTTCCCAGTCGCTAAGCAACACCAGTGCCAACTTGGTCTGCTTTGAGAGTGTCAAGTGGGTCCTGAAAACTGACACCCAGAAGAGTGGCTTGTGAGTTTTGTTTCCCAGGGAAAAAGCCTGTACAATGGTTCAGGGGCCTGAGGCCTTAAATTGCGGGGCGCCTCCTGGAATTCCGCATCACGCCAGATGTTTCCCAGTCGCTAAGCAACACCAGTGCCAACTTGGTCTGGTTTGAGAGTGCCAAGTGGGTCCTGAAAACTGACACCCAGAACAGTGGCTTGTGAGTTTTGTTTCCCAGGGGAAAAGCCTGTACAATGGTTCAGGGTCCTGCGGCCTTAAATTGCCGGATGGCTCCTGGAATTCGGCCTCTCGCAGGATGCCTCCCATATGCAAGGTGGCACCAGTTCCAACTTGGTTCGGTTTAAGACTGCCAAGTGGGTCCTGAAAACTGAAACCCAGAACAGTGACTTGTGAGTTTTGTTTCCCAAGGAAAAAGCCTGTACAATGGTTCAGGGGCCTGAGGCCTTAAATTGCCGGGTGCCTCCTGGAATTCCGCCTCTCGCAGGATGCCTCCCAGACGCAAGGTGGCACCAGTTCCAACTTGGTCTGGTTTAAGAGTGCCAAGTGGGTCCTGAAAACTGACACCCAGAACAGTGGCTTGTGAGTTTTGTTTCCCAGGGAAAAAGCCTGTACAATGGTTCAGGGTCCTGAGGCCTTAAATTGCCGGGTGGCTCCTGGAATTGCGCCTCTCGCAGGATGCCTCCCAGACGCAAGGTGGCACCAGTGCCAACTTGGTCTGCTTTGAGAGTGTCAAGTGGGTCCTGAAAACTGACACCCAGAACAGTGGCTTGTGAGTTTTGTTTCCCAGGGAAAAAGCCTGTACAATGGTTCAGGGTCCTGCGGACTTAAATTGCCGGGTGCCTCCTGGGGATCCGGTTATCGAAGCATGCCTCCCAGACGCAAGGTGGCACCAGTTCCAACTTGGTCTGGTTTAAGAGTGCCAAGTGGGTCCTGAAAACTGACACCCAGGACAGTGGCTTGTGAGTTTTGTTTCCCAGGGAAAAAGCCTGTACAATGGTTCAGGGTCCTGCGGCCTTAAATTGCCGGGTGCCTCCTGGAATTGCACCACTCGCAGAATATCTCCCAGACGCAAGGTGGCACCAGTGCCAACTTGGTCTGGTTTGAGAGTGCCAGGTGGCTCCTGAAAACTGACACCCAGAACAGTGGCTTGTGAGTTTTGTTTCCCAGGGAAAAAGCCTGTAAAATGGTTTAGGTAATGCCGCCTTTAATAGCCGGGTGACACCTGGAGATCCGCCTCTCGCAGGATGCCTCCCAGACGCAAGGTGGCACCAGTGCCAACTTGGTCTGCTTTGAGAGTGTCAAGTGGGTCCTGAAAACTGACACCCAGAACAGTGGCTTGTGAGTTTTGTTTCCCAGGGAAAAAGCCTGTACAATGGTTCAGGGGCCTGAGGCCTTAAATTGCCCGGTTGCCTCCTGGAATTGCGCCTCTCGCAGGATGCCTACCAGACGCAAGGTGGCACCAGTGCCAACTTGGTCTGGTTTAAGAGTGCCAAGTGGGTCCTGAAAACTGACACCCAGAACAGTGGCTTGTGAGTTTTGTTTCCCAGGGAAAAAGCCTGTACAATGGTTCAGGGTCCTGCGGCCTTAAATTGCCGGGTGCCTCCTTGAATTCCGCATCTCACCAGATGTTTCCCAGACGCTAAGAAACACCAGTGCCAACATGGTCTGGTTTAAGAGTGCCAAGTGGGTCCTGGAAACTGACACCCAGAACAGTGGCTTCTGAGTTTTGTTTCCCAGGGAAAAATCCTGTAGAATGGTTTTGGGTCCTGCGGCCTTAAATTGCCGGTTGCCTCCTGGAATTCCGCCTCTCGCAGGATGCCTCCCAGACGCAAGGTGGCACCAGTGCCAACTTGGTCTGCTTTGAGAGTGCCAAGTGGGTCCTGAAAACTGACACCCAGAACAGTGGCTTGTGAGTTTTGTTTCCCAGGGAAAAAGCCTGTACAATGGTTCAGGGTCCTGCGGCCTTAAATTGCCGGGTGCCTCCTGGAATTCGGCCACTCGCAGGATGCCTCCCAGACGCAAGGTGGCACCAGTTCCAACTTGGTCTGCTTTGAGAGTGTCAAGTGGGTCCTGAAAACTGACACCCAGAACAGTGGCTTGTGAGTTTTGTTTCCCAGGGAAAAAGCCTGTACAATGGTTCAGGGTCCTGCGGCCTTAAATTGCTGGGTGCCTCCTGGATTTGCGCCTCTCGCAGGATGCCTCCCAGACGCAAGGTGGCACCAGTGCCAACTTGGTCTGCTTTGAGAGTGTCAAGTGGGTCCTGAAAACTGACACCCACAACAGTGGCTTGTGAGTTTTGTTTCCCAGGGAAAAAGCCTGTACAGTGGTTCAGGGTCCTGCGGCCTTAAATTGCCGGGTGCCTCCTGGAATTGCGCCTCTCGCAGGATGCCTCCCAGACGCAAGGTGGCACCAGTGCCAACTTGGTCTGCTTTGAGAGTGTCAAGTGGGTCCTGAAAACTGACACCCAGAACAGTGGCTTGTGAGTTTTGTTTCCCAGGGAAAAAGCCTGTACAATGGTTCAGGGTCCTGCGGCCTTAAATTGCCGGGTGCCTCCTGGAGATCTGCCTCTCCCAGGATGCCTCCCAGACGCAAGGTGGCACCAGTGCCAACTTGGTCTGCTTTGAGAGTGCCAAGTGGGTCCTGAAAACTGACACCCAGAACAGTGGCTTGTGAGTTTTGTTTCCCAGGGAAAAAGCCTGTGCAATGGTTCAGGGGCCTGAGGCCTAAAATTGCGGGGCGCATCCTGGAATTCCGCATCACGATAGATATTTCCCAGTCGCTAAGCAACACCAGTGCCAACTTGGTCTGCTTTGAGAGTGTCAAGTGGGTCCTGAAAACTGACACCCAGAACAGTGGCTTGTGAGTTTTCTTTCCCAGGGGAAAAGCCTGTACAATGGTTCAGGGTCCTGCGGCCTTAAATTGCCGGGTGCCTCGTTGAATTCCGCATCTCACCAGATGTTTCCCAGACGCTAAGCAACACCAGTGCCAACATGGTCTGGTTTAAGAGTGCCAAGTGGGTTCTCGAAACTGACACCCAGAACAGTGGCTTCTGAGTTTTGTTTCCCAGGGAAAAAGCCTGTACAATGGTTCAGGGTCCTGCGGCCTTAAATTGCCGGGTGCCTCCTGGAATTCGGCGTCTTGCAAGATGCTTCCCAGATGCAAGGTGGCACCAGTGCCAACTTGGTCTGGTTTGAGAGTGCCAGGTGGCTCCTGAAAACTGACACCCAGAACAGTGGCTTGTGAGTTTTGTTTCCCAGGGAAAAAGCCTGTACAATGGTTCAGGGTCCTGAGGCCTTAAATTGCCGGGTGGCTCCTGGAATTGCGCCTCTCGCAGGATGCCTCCCAGACGCAAGGTGGCACCAGTTCCAACTTGGTCTGCTTTGAGAGTGTCAAGTGGGTCCTGAAAACTGACACCCAGAACAGTGGCTTGTGAGTTTTGTTTCCCAGGGAAAAAGCCTGTACAATGGTTCAGGGTCCTGCGGACTTAAATTGCCGGGTGCCTCCTGGGGATCCGGTTATCGAAGCATGCCTCCCAGACGCAAGGTGGCACCAGTTCCAACTTGGTCTGGTTTAAGAGTGCCAAGTGGGTCCTGAAAACTGACACCCAGGACAGTGGCTTGTGAGTTTTGTTTCCCAGGGAAAAAGCCTGTACAATGGTTCAGGGTCCTGCGGCCTTAAATTGCCGGGTGCCTCCTGGAATTGCACCACTCGCAGAATATCTCCCAGACGCAAGGTGGCACCAGTGCCAACTTGGTCTGGTTTGAGAGTGCCAGGTGGCTCCTGAAAACTGACACCCAGAACAGTGGCTTGTGAGTTTTGTTTCCCAGGGAAAAAGCCTGTAAAATGGTTTAGGTAATGCCGCCTTTAATAGCCGGGTGACACCTGGAGATCCGCCTCTCGCAGGATGCCTCCCAGACGCAAGGTGGCACCAGTGCCAACTTGGTCTGCTTTGAGAGTGTCAAGTGGGTCCTGAAAACTGACACCCAGAACAGTGGCTTGTGAGTTTTGTTTCCCAGGGAAAAAGCCTGTACAATGGTTCAGGGGCCTGAGGCCTTAAATTGCCCGGTTGCCTCCTGGAATTGCGCCTCTCGCAGGATGCCTCCCAGACGCAAGGTGGCACCAGTGCCAACTTGGTCTGGTTTAAGAGTGCCAAGTGGGTCCTGAAAACTGACACCCAGAACAGTGGCTTGTGAGTTTTGTTTCCCAGGGAAAAAGCCTGTACAATGGTTCAGGGTCCTGCGGCCTTAAATTGCCGGGTGCCTCCTTGAATTCCGCATCTCACCAGATGTTTCCCAGACGCTAAGAAACACCAGTGCCAACATGGTCTGGTTTAAGAGTGCCAAGTGGGTCCTGGAAACTGACACCCAGAACAGTGGCTTCTGAGTTTTGTTTCCCAGGGAAAAATCCTGTAGAATGGTTTTGGGTCCTGCGGCCTTAAATTGCCGGTTGCCTCCTGGAATTCCGCCTCTCGCAGGATGCCTCCCAGACGCAAGGTGGCACCAGTGCCAACTTGGTCTGGTTTGAGAGTGCCAAGTGGGTCCTGAAAACTGACACCCAGAACAGTGGCTTGTGAGTTTTGTTTCCCAGGGAAAAAGCCTGTACAATGGTTCAGGGTCCTGCGGCCTTAAATTGCCGGGTGCCTCCTGGAGATCTGCCTCTCCCAGGATGCCTCCCAGACGCAAGGTGGCACCAGTGCCAACTTGGTCTGCTTTGAGAGTGCCAAGTGGGTCCTGAAAACTGACACCCAGAACAGTGGCTTGTGAGTTTTGTTTCCCAGGGAAAAAGCCTGTGCAATGGTTCAGGGGCCTGAGGCCTAAAATTGCGGGGCGCATCCTGGAATTCCGCATCACGATAGATATTTCCCAGTCGCTAAGCAACACCAGTGCCAACTTGGTCTGGTTTAAGAGTGCCAAGTGGGTCCTGAAAACTGACACCCAGAACAGTGGCTTGTGAGTTTTCTTTCCCAGGGGAAAAGCCTGTACAATGGTTCAGGGTCCTGCGGCCTTAAATTGCCGGGTGCCTCGTTGAATTCCGCATCTCACCAGATGTTTCCCAGACGCTAAGCAACACCAGTGCCAACATGGTCTGGTTTAAGAGTGCCAAGTGGGTTCTCGAAACTGACACCCAGAACAGTGGCTTCTGAGTTTTGTTTCCCAGGGAAAAAGCCTGTACAATGGTTCAGGGTCCTGCGGCCTTAAATTGCCGGGTGCCTCCTGGAATTCGGCGTCTTGCAAGATGCTTCCCAGATGCAAGGTGGCACCAGTGCCAACTTGGTCTGGTTTGAGAGTGCCAGGTGGCTCCTGAAAACTGACACCCAGAACAGTGGCTTGTGAGTTTTGTTTCCCAGGGAAAAAGCCTGTACAATGGTTCAGGGTCCTGAGGCCTTAAATTGCCGGGTGGCTCCTGGAATTGCGCCTCTCGCAGGATGCCTCCCAGACGCAAGGTGGCACCAGTTCCAACTTGGTCTGCTTTGAGAGTGTCAAGTGGGTCCTGAAAACTGACACCCAGAACAGTGGCTTGTGAGTTTTGTTTCCCAGGGAAAAAGCCTGTACAATGGTTCAGGGTCCTGCGGACTTAAATTGCCGGGTGCCTCCTGGGGATCCGGTTATCGAAGCATGCCTCCCAGACGCAAGGTGGCACCAGTTCCAACTTGGTCTGGTTTAAGAGTGCCAAGTGGGTCCTGAAAACTGACACCCAGGACAGTGGCTTGTGAGTTTTGTTTCCCAGGGAAAAAGCCTGTACAATGGTTCAGGGTCCTGCGGCCTTAAATTGCCGGGTGCCTCCTGGAATTGCACCACTCGCAGAATATCTCCCAGACGCAAGGTGGCACCAGTGCCAACTTGGTCTGGTTTGAGAGTGCCAGGTGGCTCCTGAAAACTGACACCCAGAACAGTGGCTTGTGAGTTTTGTTTCCCAGGGAAAAAGCCTGTAAAATGGTTTAGGTAATGCCGCCTTTAATAGCCGGGTGACACCTGGAGATCCGCCTCTCGCAGGATGCCTCCCAGACGCAAGGTGGCACCAGTGCCAACTTGGTCTGCTTTGAGAGTGTCAAGTGGGTCCTGAAAACTGACACCCAGAACAGTGGCTTGTGAGTTTTGTTTCCCAGGGAAAAAGCCTGTACAATGGTTCAGGGGCCTGAGGCCTTAAATTGCCCGGTTGCCTCCTGGAATTGCGCCTCTCGCAGGATGCCTCCCAGACGCAAGGTGGCACCAGTGCCAACTTGGTCTGGTTTAAGAGTGCCAAGTGGGTCCTGAAAACTGACACCCAGAACAGTGGCTTGTGAGTTTTGTTTCCCAGGGAAAAAGCCTGTACAATGGTTCAGGGTCCTGCGGCCTTAAATTGCCGGGTGCCTCCTTGAATTCCGCATCTCACCAGATGTTTCCCAGACGCTAAGAAACACCAGTGCCAACATGGTCTGGTTTAAGAGTGCCAAGTGGGTCCTGGAAACTGACACCCAGAACAGTGGCTTCTGAGTTTTGTTTCCCAGGGAAAAATCCTGTAGAATGGTTTTGGGTTCTGCGGCCTTAAATTGCCGGTTGCCTCCTGGAATTCCGCCTCTCGCAGGATGCCTCCCAGACGCAAGGTGGCACCAGTGCCAACTTGGTCTGGTTTGAGAGTGCCAAGTGGGTCCTGAAAACTGACACCCAGAACAGTGGCTTGTGAGTTTTGTTTCCCAGGGAAAAAGCCTGTACAATGGTTCAGGGTCCTGCGGCCTTAAATTGCCGGGTGCCTCCTTGAATTCGGCCACTCGCAGGATGCCTCCCAGACGCAAGGTGGCACCAGTTCCAACTTGGTCTGCTTTGAGAGTGTCAAGTGGGTCCTGAAAACTGACACCCACAACAGTGGCTTGTGAGTTTTGTTTCCCAGGGAAAAAGCCTGTACAGTGGTTCAGGGTCCTGCGGCCTTAAATTGCCGGGTGCCTCCTGGAATTGCGCCTCTCGCAGGATGCCTCCCAGACGCAAGGTGGCACCAGTGCCAACTTGGTCTGCTTTGAGAGTGTCAAGTGGGTCCTGAAAACTGACACCCAGAACAGTGGCTTGTGAGTTTTGTTTCCCAGGGAAAAAGCCTGTACAATGGTTCAGGGTCCTGCGGCCTTAAATTGCCGGGTGCCTCCTGGAGATCTGCCTCTCCCCGGATGCCTCCCAGACGCAAGGTGGCACCAGTGCCAACTTGGTCTGCTTTGAGAGTGCCAAGTGGGTCCTGAAAACTGACACCCAGAACAGTGGCTTGTGAGTTTTGTTTCCCAGGGAAAAAGCCTGTACAATGGTTCAGGGGCCTGAGGCCTAAAATTGCGGGGCGCATCCTGGAATTCCGCATCACGATAGATATTTCCCAGTCGCTAAGCAACACCAGTGCCAACTTGGTCTGGTTTAAGAGTGTCAAGTGGGTCCTGAAAACTGACACCCAGAACAGTGGCTTGTGAGTTTTGTTTCCCAGGGAAAAAGCCTGTACAATGGTTCAGGGTCCTGCGGCCTTAAATTGCCGGGTGCCTCGTTGAATTCCGCATCTCACCAGATGTTTCCCAGACGCTAAGCAACACCAGTGCCAACATGGTCTGGTTTAAGAGTGCCAAGTGGGTTCTCGAAACTGACACCCAGAACAGTGGCTTCTGAGTTTTGTTTCCCAGGGAAAAAGCCTGTACAATGGTTCAGGGTCCTGCGGCCTTAAATTGCCGGGTGCCTCCTGGAATTCGGCGTCTTGCAAGATGCTTCCCAGATGCAAGGTGGCACCAGTGCCAACTTGGTCTGGTTTGAGAGTGCCAGGTGGCTCCTGAAAACTGACACCCAGAACAGTGGCTTGTGAGTTTTGTTTCCCAGGGAAAAAGCCTGTACAATGGTTCAGGGTCCTGCGGCCTTAAATTGCCGGGTGCCTCCTTGAATTCCGCATCTCACCAGATGTTTCCCAGACGCTAAGAAACACCAGTGCCAACATGGTCTGGTTTAAGAGTGCCAAGTGGGTCCTGGAAACTGACACCCAGAACAGTGGCTTGTGAGTTTTGTTTCCCAGGGAAAAAGCCTGTAGAATGGTTTTGGGTCCTGCGGCCTTAAATTGCCGGTTGCCTCCTGGAATTCCGCCTCTCGCAGGATGCCTCCCAGACGCAAGGTGGCACCAGTGCCAACTTGGTCTGGTTTGAGAGTGTCAAGTGGGTCCTGAAAACTGACACCCAGAACAGTGGCTTGTGAGTTTTGTTTCCCAGGGAAAAAGCCTGTACAATGGTTCAGGGTCCTGCGGCCTTAAATTGCTGGGTGCCTCCTGGATTTGCGCCTCTCGCAGGATGCCTCCCAGACGCAAGGTGGCACCAGTGCCAACTTGGTCTGCTTTGAGAGTGTCAAGTGGGTCCTGAAAACTGACACCCAGAACAGTGGCTTGTGAGTTTTGTTTCCCAGGGAAAAAGCCTGTACAGTGGTTCAGGGTCCTGCGGCCTTAAATTGCCGGGTGCCTCCTGGAATTGCGCCTCTCGCAGGATGCCTCCCAGACGCAAGGTGGCACCAGTGCCAACTTGGTCTGCTTTGAGAGTGTCAAGTGGGTCCTGAAAACTGACACCCAGAACAGTGGCTTGTGAGTTTTGTTTCCCAGGGAAAAAGCCTGTACAATGGTTCAGGGTCCTGCGGCCTTAAATTGCCGGGTGCCTCCTGGAGATCCGCCTCTCGCAGGATGCCTCCCAGACGCAAGGTGGCACCAGTGCCAACTTGGTCTGGTTTGAGAGTGCCAGGTGGCTCCTGAAAACTGACACCCAGAACAGTGGCTTGTGAGTTTTGTTTCCCAGGGAAAAAGCCTGTAAAATGGTTTAGGTAATGCCGCCTTTAATAGCCGGGTGACACCTGGAGATCCGCCTCTCGCAGGATGCCTCCCAGACGCAAGGTGGCACCAGTGCCAACTTGGTCTGCTTTGAGAGTGTCAAGTGGGTCCTGAAAACTGACACCCAGAACAGTGGCTTGTGAGTTTTGTTTCCCAGGGAAAAAGCCTGTGCAATGGTTCAGGGGCCTGAGGCCTTAAATTGCCCGGTTGCCTCCTGGAATTGCGCCTCTCGCAGGATGCCTCCCAGACGCAAGGTGGCACCAGTGCCAACTTGGTCTGCTTTGAGAGTGCCAAGTGGGTCCTGAAAACTGACACCCAGAACAGTGGCTTGTGAGTTTTGTTTCCCAGGGAAAAAGCCTGTACAATGGTTCAGGGTCCTGCGGACTTAAATTGCCGGGTACCTCCTGGAATTCCGCCTGTCGCAGGATGCCTCCCAGACACAAGGTGGCACCAGTGCCAACTTGGTCTGGTTTAAGAGTGCCAAGTGGGTCCTGAAAACTGACACCCAGAACAGTGGCTTGTGAGTTTTGTTTCCCAGGGAAAAAGCCTGTACAATGGTTCAGGGTCCTGCGGCCTTAAATTGCCGGGTGCCTCCTGGAATTCGGCGTCTTGCAAGATGCTTCCCAGATGCAAGGTGGCACCAGTGCCAACTTGGTCTGGTTTGAGAGTGCCAGGTGGCTCCTGAAAACTGACACCCAGAACAGTGGCTTGTGAGTTTTGTTTCCCAGGGAAAAAGCCTGTAAAATGGTTTAGGTAATGCCGCCTTTAATAGCCGGGTGACACCTGGAGATCCGCCTCTCGCAGGATGCCTCCCAGACGCAAGGTGGCACCAGTGCCAACTTGGTCTGGTTTAAGAGTGCCAAGTGGGTCCTGAAAACTGACACCCAGAACAGTGGCTTGTGAGTTTTGTTTCCCAGGGAAAAAGCCTGTACAATGGTTCAGGGGCCTGAGGCCTTAAATTGCCCGGTTGCCTCCTGGAATTGCGCCTCTCGCAGGATGCCTCCCAGACGCAAGGTGGCACCAGTGCCAACTTGGTCTGCTTTGAGAGTGCCAAGTGGGTCCTGAAAACTGACACCCAGAACAGTGGCTTGTGAGTTCTGTTTCCCAGGGAAAAAGCCTGTACAATGGTTCAGGGTCCTGCGGCCTTAAATTGCCGGGTGCCTCCTTGAATTCCGCATCTCACCAGATGTTTCCCAGGCGCTAAGAAACACCAGTGCCAACATGGTCTGGTTTAAGAGTGCCAAGTGGGTCCTGGAAACTGACACCCAGAACAGTGGCTTCTGAGTTTTGTTTCCCAGGGAAAAAGCCTGTACAATGGTTCAGGGTCCTGCGGCCTTAAATTGCCGGGTGCCTCCTGGAATTCGGCGTCTTGCAAGATGCTTCCCAGATGCAAGGTGGCACCAGTGCCAACTTGGTCTGGTTTGAGAGTGCCAGGTGGCTCCTGAAAACTGACACCCAGAACAGTGGCTTGTGAGTTTTGTTTCCCAGGGAAAAAGCCTGTAAAATGGTTTAGGTAATGCCGCCTTTAATAGCCGGGTGACACCTGGAGATCCGCCTCTCGCAGGATGCCTCCCAGACGCAAGGTGGCACCAGTGCCAACTTGGTCTGCTTTGAGAGTGTCAAGTGGGTCCTGAAAACTGACACCCAGAACAGTGGCTTGTGAGTTTTGTTTCCCAGGGAAAAAGCCTGTACAATGGTTCAGGGGCCTGAGGCCTTAAATTGCCCGGTTGCCTCCTGGAATTGCGCCTCTCGCAGGATGCCTCCCAGACGCAAGGTGGCACCAGTGCCAACTTGGTCTGCTTTGAGAGTGCCAAGTGGGTCCTGAAAACTGACACCCAGAACAGTGGCTTGTGAGTTTTGTTTCCCAGGGAAAAAGCCTGTACAATGGTTCAGGGTCCTGCGGACTTAAATTGCCGGGTACCTCCTGGAATTCCGCCTGTCGCAGGATGCCTCCCAGACACAAGGTGGCACCAGTGCCAACTTGGTCTGGTTTAAGAGTGCCAAGTGGGTCCTGAAAACTGACACCCAGAACAGTGGCTTGTGAGTTTTGTTTCCCAGGGAAAAAGCCTGTACAATGGTTCAGGGTCCTGCGGCCTTAAATTGCCGGGTGCCTCCTTGAATTCCGCATCTCACCAGATGTTTCCCAGGCGCTAAGAAACACCAGTGCCAACATGGTCTGGTTTAAGAGTGCCAAGTGGGTCCTGGAAACTGACACCCAGAACAGTGGCTTCTGAGTTTTGTTTCCCAGGGAAAAAGCCTGTAGAATGGTTTTGGGTCCTGCGGCCTTAAATTGCCGGTTGCCTCCTGGAATTCCGCCTCTCGCAGGATGCCTCCCAGACGCAAGGTGGCACCAGTGCCAAGTTGGTCTGGTTTGAGAGTGCCAAGTGGGTCCTGAAAACTGACACCCAGAACAGTGGCTTGTGAGTTTTGTTTCCCAGGGAAAAAGCCTGTACAATGGTTCAGGGTCCTGCGGCCTTAAATTGCCGGGTGCCTCCTGGAATTCAGCCACTCGCAGGATGCCTCCCAGACGCAAGGTGGCACCAGTTCCAACTTGGTCTGCTTTGAGAGTGTCAAGTGGGTCCTGAAAACTGACACCCAGAACAGTGGCTTGTGAGTTTTGTTTCCCAGGGAAAAAGCCTGTACAATGGTTCAGGGTCCTGCGGCCTTAAATTGCTGGGTGCCTCCTGGATTTGCACCTCTCGCAGGATGCCTCCCAGACGCAAGGTGGCACCAGTGCCAACCTTGTCTGCTTTGAGAGTGTCAAGTGGGTCCTGAAAACTGACACCCAGAACAGTGGCTTGTGAGTTTTGTTTCCCAGGGAAAAAGCCTGTACAGTGGTTCAGGGTCCTGCGGCCTTAAATTGCCGGGTGCCTCCTGGAATTGCACCTCTCGCAGGATGCCTCCCAGACGCAAGGTGGCACCAGTGCCAACTTGGTCTGCTTTGAGAGTGTCAAGTGGGTCCTGAAAACTGACACCCAGAACAGTGGCTTCTGAGTTTTGTTTCCCAGGGAAAAAGCCTGTACAATGGTTCAGGGTCCTGCGGCCTTAAATTGCCGGGTGCCTCCTGGAGATCCGCCTCTCGCAGGATGCCTCCCAGACGCAAGGTGGCACCAGTTCCAACTTTGTCTGGTTTAAGAGTGTCAAGTGGGTCCTGAAAACTGACACCCAGAACAGTGGCTTGTGAGTTTTGTTTCCCAGGGAAAAAGCCTGTACAATGGTTCAGGGTCCTGAGGCCTTAAATTGCCGGGTGCCTCCTGGAATTCGGCCTCTCGCAGGATGCCTCCCAGACGCAAGGTGGCACCAGTGCCAACTTGGTCTGCTTTGAGAGTGTCAAGTGGGTCCTGAAAACTGACACCCAGAACAGTGGCTTGTGAGTTTTGTTTCCCAGGGAAAAAGCCTGTACAATGGTTCAGGGGCCTGAGGCCTTAAATTGCGGGGCGCCTCCTGGAATTCCGCATCACGCCAGATGTTTCCCAGTCGCTAAGCAACACCAGTGCCAACTTAGTCTGGTTTGAGAGTGCCAAGTGGGTCCTGAAAACTGACACCCAGAACAGTGGCTTGTGAGTTTTGTTTCCCAGGGAAAAAGCCTGTACAATGGTTCAGGGTCCTGCGGCCTTAAATTGCCCGGTTGCCTCCTGGAATTCCGCATCACGCCAGATGTTTCCCAGTCGCTAACAACAACAGTGCCAACTTGGTCTGCTTTGAGAGTGTCAAGTGGGTCCTGAAAACTGACACCCAGAACAGTGGCTTGTGAGTTTTGTTTCCCAGGGAAAAAGCCTGTACAATGGTTCAGGGGCCTGAGGCCTAAAATTGCGGGGCGCCTCCTGGACTTCCGCATCACGCCAGATGTTTCCCAGTCGCTAAGCAACACCAGTGCCAACTTGGTCTGGTTAAGAGTGCCAAGTGGGTCCTGAAAACTGACACCCAGAACAGTGGCTTGTGAGTTTTGTTTCCCAGGGAAAAAGCCTGTACAATGGTTCAGGGTCCTGCGGCCTTAAATTGCCGGGTGCCTCCTTGAATTCCGCATCTCACCAGATGTTTCCCAGACGCTAAGCAACACCAGTGCCAACATGGTCTGGTTTAAGAGTGCCAAGTGGGTCCTGGAAACTGACACCCAGAACAGTGGCTTCTGAGTTTTGTTTCCCAGGGAAAAAGCCTGTACAATGGTTCAGGGTCCTGCGGCCTTAAATTGCCGGGTGCCTCCTGGAATTCGCTGTCTTGCAAGATGCTTCCCAGACGCAAGGTGGCACCAGTGCCAACTTGGTCTGGTTTGAGAGTGCCAGGTGGCTCCTGAAAACTGACACCCAGAACAGTGGCTTGTGAGTTTTGTTTCCCAGGGAAAAAGCCTGTAAAATGGTTTAGGGAATGCCGCCTTTAATAGCCGGGTGACACCTGGAGATCCGCCTCTCGCAGGATGCCTCCCAGACGCAAGGTGGCACCAGTGCCAACTTGGTCTGCTTTGAGAGTGTCAAGTGGGTCCTGAAAACTGACACCCAGAACAGTGGCTTGTGAGTTTTGTTTCCCAGGGAAAAAGCCTGTACAATGGTTCAGGGGCCTGAGGCCTTAAATTGCCGGGTGCCTCCTGGAATTCGGCCTCTCGCAGGATGCCTCCCAGACGCAAGGTGGCACCAGTGCCAACTTGGTCTGCTTTGAGAGTGCCAAGTGGGTCCTGAAAACTGACACCCAGAACAGTGGCTTGTGAGTTTTGTTTCCCAGGGAAAAAGCCTGTACAATGGTTCAGCGTCCTGCGGACTTAAATTGCCGGTTGCCTCCTGGAGATCCGCCTCTCGAAGGATGCCTCCCAGACGCAAGGTGGCACCAGTGCCAACTTGGTCTGGTTAGAGTGCCAAGTGGGTCCTGAAAACTGACACCCAGAACAGTGGCTTGTGAGTTTTGTTTCCCAAGGAAAAAGCCTGTACAATGGTTCAGGGTCCTGCGGCCTTAAATTGCGGGGCGCCTCATGGAATTCCGCATCACGCCAGATGTTTCCCAGTCGCTAAGCAACACCAGTGCCAACTTGGTCTGCTTTGAGAGTGTCAAGTGGGTCCTGAAAACTGACACCCAGAACAGTGGCTTGTGAGTTTTGTTTCCCAGGGAAAAAGCCTGTACAATGGTTCAGGGGCCTGAGGCCTTAAATTGCGGGGCGCCTCCTGGAATTCCGCATCACGCCAGATGTTTCCCAGTCGCTAAGCAACACCAGTGCCAACTTGGTCTGGTTTGAGAGTGCCAAGTGGGTCCTGAAAACTGACACCCAGAACAGTGGCTTGTGAGTTTTGTTTCCCAGGGGAAAAGCCTGTACAATGGTTCAGGGTCCTGCGGCCTTAAATTGCCGGGTGCCTCCTGGAATTGCACCACTCGCAGAATATCTCCCAGACGCAAGGTGGCACCAGTGCCAACTTGGTCTGGTTTGAGAGTGCCAGGTGGCTCCTGCAAACTGACACCCAGAACAGTGGCTTGTGAGTTTTGTTTCCCAGGGAAAAAGCCTGTAAAATGGTTTAGGTAATGCCGCCTTTAATAGCCGGGTGACACCTGGAGATCCGCCTCTCGCAGGATGCCTCCCAGACGCAAGGTGGCACCAGTGCCAACTTGGTCTGCTTTGAGAGTGTCAAGTGGGTCCTGAAAACTGACACCCAGAACAGTGGCTTGTGAGTTTTGTTTCCCAGGGAAAAAGCCTGTACAATGGTTCAGGGGCCTGAGGCCTTAAATTGCCCGGTTGCCTCCTGGAATTGCGCCTCTCGCAGGATGCCTCCCAGACGCAAGGTGGCACCAGTGCCAACTTGGTCTGGTTTAAGAGTGCCAAGTGGGTCCTGAAAACTGACACCCAGAACAGTGGCTTGTGAGTTTTGTTTCCCAGGGAAAAAGCCTGTACAATGGTTCAGGGTCCTGCGGCCTTAAATTGCCGGGTGCCTCCTTGAATTCCGCATCTCACCAGATGTTTCCCAGACGCTAAGAAACACCAGTGCCAACATGGTCTTGTTTAAGAGTGCCAAGTGGGTCCTGGAAACTGACACCCAGAACAGTGGCTTCTGAGTTTTGTTTCCCAGGGAAAAATCCTGTAGAATGGTTTTGGGTCCTGCGGCCTTAAATTGCCGGTTGCCTCCTGGAATTCCGCCTCTCGCAGGATGCCTCCCAGACGCAAGGTGGCACCAGTGCCAACTTGGTCTGGTTTGAGAGTGCCAAGTGGGTCCTGAAAACTGACACCCAGAACAGTGGCTTGTGAGTTTTGTTTCCCAGGGAAAAAGCCTGTACAATGGTTCAGGGTCCTGCGGCCTTAAATTGCCGGGTGCCTCCTGGAATTCGGCCACTCGCAGGATGCCTCCCAGACGCAAGGTGGCACCAGTTCCAACTTGGTCTGCTTTGAGAGTGTCAAGTGGGTCCTGAAAACTGACACCCAGAACAGTGGCTTGTGAGTTTTGTTTCCCAGGGAAAAAGCCTGTACAATGGTTCAGGGTCCTGCGGCCTTAAATTGCTGGGTGCCTCCTGGATTTGCGCCTCTCGCAGGATGCCTCCCAGACGCAAGGTGGCACCAGTGCCAACTTGGTCTGCTTTGAGAGTGTCAAGTGGGTCCTGAAAACTGACACCCACAACAGTGGCTTGTGAGTTTTGTTTCCCAGGGAAAAAGCCTGTACAGTGGTTCAGCGTCCTGCGGCCTTAAATTGCCGGGTGCCTCCTGGAATTGCGCCTCTCGCAGGATGCCTCCCAGACGCAAGGTGGCACCAGTGCCAACTTGGTCTGCTTTGAGAGTGTCAAGTGGGTCCTGAAAACTGACACCCAGAACAGTGGCTTGTGAGTTTTGTTTCCCAGGGAAAAAGCCTGTACAATGGTTCAGGGTACTGCGGCCTTAAATTGCCGGGTGCCTCCTGGAGATCTGCCTCTCCCAGGATGCCTCCCAGACGCAAGGTGGCACCAGTGCCAACTTGGTCTGCTTTGAGAGTGCCAAGTGGGTCCTGAAAACTGACACCCAGAACAGTGGCTTGTGAGTTTTGTTTCCCAGGGAAAAAGCCTGTACAATGGTTCAGGGGCCTGAGGCCTAAAATTGCGGGGCGCATCCTGGAATTCCGCATCACGATAGATATTTCCCAGTCGCTAAGCAACACCAGTGCCAACTTGGTCTGGTTTAAGAGTGTCAAGTGGGTCCTGAAAACTGACACCCAGAACAGTGGCTTGTGAGTTTTGTTTCCCAGGGAAAAAGCCTGTACAATGGTTCAGGGTCCTGCGGCCTTAAATTGCCGGGTGCCTCGTTGAATTCCGCATCTCACCAGATGTTTCCCAGACGCTAAGCAACACCAGTGCCAACATGGTCTGGTTTAAGAGTGCCAAGTAGGTTCTCGAAACTGACACCCAGAACAGTGGCTTGTGAGTTTTGTTTCCCAGGGAAAAAGCCTGTAGAATGGTTCAGGGTCCTGCGGCCTTAAATTGCCGGGTGCCTCCTGGAATTCCGCCTCTCGCAGGATGCCTCCCAGACGCAAGGTGGCACCAGTGCCAACTTGGTCTGCTTTGAGAGTGTCAAGTGGGTCCTGAAAACTGACACCCAGAACAGTGGCTTGTGAGTTTTGTTTCCCAGGGAAAAAGCCTGTACAATGGTTCAGGGTCCTGCGGACTTAAATTGCCGGGTGCCTCCTGGGGATCCGGTTATCGAAGCATGCCTCCCAGACGCAAGGTGGCACCAGTTCCAACTTGGTCTGGTTTAAGAGTGCCAAGTGGGTCCTGAAAACTGACACCCAGGACAGTGGCTTGTGAGTTTTGTTTCCCAGGGAAAAAGCCTGTACAATGGTTCAGGGTCCTGCGGCCTTAAATTGCCGGGTGCCTCCTGGAATTGCACCACTCGCAGAATATCTCCCAGACGCAAGGTGGCACCAGTGCCAACTTGGTCTGGTTTGAGAGTGCCAGGTGGCTCCTGAAAACTGACACCCAGAACAGTGGCTTGTGAGTTTTGTTTCCCAGGGAAAAAGCCTGTAAAATGGTTTAGGTAATGCCGCCTTTAATAGCCGGGTGACACCTGGAGATCCGCCTCTCGCAGGATGCCTCCCAGACGCAAGGTGGCACCAGTGCCAACTTGGTCTGCTTTGAGAGTGTCAAGTGGGTCCTGAAAACTGACACCCAGAACAGTGGCTTGTGAGTTTTGTTTCCCAGGGAAAAAGCCTGTACAATGGTTCAGGGGCCTGAGGCCTTAAATTGCCCGGTTGCCTCCTGGAATTGCGCCTCTCGCAGGATGCCTCCCAGACGCAAGGTGGCACCAGTGCCAACTTGGTCTGGTTTAAGAGTGCCAAGTGGGTCCTGAAAACTGACACCCAGAACAGTGGCTTGTGAGTTTTGTTTCCCAGGGAAAAAGCCTGTACAATGGTTCAGGGTCCTGCGGCCTTAAATTGCCGGGTGCCTCCTTGAATTCCGCATCTCACCAGATGTTTCCCAGACGCTAAGAAACACCAGTGCCAACATGGTCTGGTTTAAGAGTGCCAAGTGGGTCCTGGAAACTGACACCCAGAACAGTGGCTTCTGAGTTTTGTTTCCCAGGGAAAAATCCTGTAGAATGGTTTTGGGTCCTGCGGCCTTAAATTGCCGGTTGCCTCCTGGAATTCCGCCTCTCGCAGGATGCCTCCCAGACGCAAGGTGGCACCAGTGCCAACTTGGTCTGGTTTGAGAGTGCCAAGTGGGTCCTGAAAACTGACACCCAGAACAGTGGCTTGTGAGTTTTGTTTCCCAGGGAAAAAGCCTGTACAATGGTTCAGGGTCCTGCGGCCTTAAATTGCCGGGTGCCTCCTGGAATTCGGCCACTCGCAGGATGCCTCCCAGACGCAAGGTGGCACCAGTTCCAACTTGGTCTGCTTTGAGAGTGTCAAGTGGGTCCTGAAAACTGACACCCAGAACAGTGGCTTGTGAGTTTTGTTTCCCAGGGAAAAAGCCTGTACAATGGTTCAGGGTCCTGCGGCCTTAAATTGCTGGGTGCCTCCTGGATTTGCGCCTCTCGCAGGATGCCTCCCAGACGCAAGGTGGCACCAGTGCCAACTTGGTCTGCTTTGAGAGTGTCAAGTGGGTCCTGAAAACTGACACCCACAACAGTGGCTTGTGAGTTTTGTTTCCCAGGGAAAAAGCCTGTACAGTGGTTCAGGGTCCTGCGGCCTTAAATTGCCGGGTGCCTCCTGGAATTGCGCCTCTCGCAGGATGCCTCCCAGACGCAAGGTGGCACCAGTGCCAACTTGGTCTGCTTTGAGAGTGTCAAGTGGGTCCTGAAAACTGACACCCAGAACAGTGGCTTGTGAGTTTTGTTTCCCAGGGAAAAAGCCTGTACAATGGTTCAGGGTCCTGCGGCCTTAAATTGCCGGGTGCCTCCTGGAGATCTGCCTCTCCCAGGATGCCTCCCAGACGCAAGGTGGCACCAGTGCCAACTTGGTCTGCTTTGAGAGTGCCAAGTGGGTCCTGAAAACTGACACCCAGAACAGTGGCTTGTGAGTTTTGTTTCCCAGGGAAAAAGCCTGTACAATGGTTCAGGGGCCTGAGGCCTAAAATTGCGGGGCGCATCCTGGAATTCCGCATCACGATAGATATTTCCCAGTCGCTAAGCAACACCAGTGCCAACTTGGTCTGGTTTAAGAGTGTCAAGTGGGTCCTGAAAACTGACACCCAGAACAGTGGCTTGTGAGTTTTGTTTCCCAGGGAAAAAGCCTGTACAATGGTTCAGGGTCCTGCGGCCTTAAATTGCCGGGTGCCTCGTTGAATTCCGCATCTCACCAGATGTTTCCCAGACGCTAAGCAACACCAGTGCCAACATGGTCTGGTTTAAGAGTGCCAAGTGGGTTCTCGAAACTGACACCCAGAACAGTGGCTTCTGAGTTTTGTTTCCCAGGGAAAAAGCCTGTACAATGGTTCAGGGTCCTGCGGCCTTAAATTGCCGGGTGCCTCCTGGAATTCGGCGTCTTGCAAGATGCTTCCCAGATGCAAGGTGGCACCAGTGCCAACTTGGTCTGGTTTGAGAGTGCCAGGTGGCTCCTGAAAACTGACACCCAGAACAGTGGCTTGTGAGTTTTGTTTCCCAGGGAAAAAGCCTGTACAATGGTTCAGGGTCCTGCGGCCTTAAATTGCCGGGTGCCTCCTTGAATTCCGCATCTCACCAGATGTTTCCCAGACGCTAAGAAACACCAGTGCCAACATGGTCTGGTTTAAGAGTGCCAAGTGGGTCCTGGAAACTGACACCCAGAACAGTGGCTTGTGAGTTTTGTTTCCCAGGGAAAAAGCCTGTACAATGGTTCAGGGTCCTGCGGCCTTAAATTGCCGGTTGCCTCCTGGAATTCCGCCTCTCGCAGGATGCCTCCCAGACGCAAGGTGGCACCAGTGCCAACTTGGTCTGGTTTGAGAGTGTCAAGTGGGTCCTGAAAACTGACACCCAGAACAGTGGCTTGTGAGTTTTGTTTCCCAGGGAAAAAGCCTGTACAATGGTTCAGGGTCCTGCGGCCTTAAATTGCTGAGTGCCTCCTGGATTTGCGCCTCTCGCAGGATGCCTCCCAGACGCAAGGTGGCACCAGTGCCAACTTGGTCTGCTTTGAGAGTGTCAAGTGGGTCCTGAAAACTGACACCCAGAACAGTGGCTTGTGAGTTTTGTTTCCCAGGGAAAAAGCCTGTACAGTGGTTCAGGGTCCTGCGGCCTTAAATTGCCGGGTGCCTCCTGGAATTGCGCCTCTCGCAGGATGCCTCCCAGACGCAAGGTGGCACCAGTGCCAACTTGGTCTGCTTTGAGAGTGTCAAGTGGGTCCTGAAAACTGACACCCAGAACAGTGGCTTGTGAGTTTTGTTTCCCAGGGAAAAAGCCTGTACAATGGTTCAGGGTCCTGCGGCCTTAAATTGCCGGGTGCCTCCTGGAGATCCGCCTCTCGCAGGATGCCTCCCAGACGCAAGGTGGCACCAGTTCCAACTTTGTCTGGTTTAAGAGTGTCAAGTGGGTCCTGAAAACTGACACCCAGAACAGTGGCTTGTGAGTTTTGTTTCCCAGGGAAAAAGCCTGTACAATGGTTCAGGGGCCTGAGGCCTTAAATTGCCGGGTGCCTCCTGGAATTCGGCCTCTCGCAGGATGCCTCCCAGACCCAAGGTGGCACCAGTGCCAACTTGGTCTGCTTTGAGAGTGTCAAGTGGGTCCTGAAAACTGACACCCAGAACAGTGGCTTGTGAGTTTTGTTTCCCAGGGAAAAAGCCTGTACAATGGTTCAGGGGCCTGAGGCCTTAAATTGCGGGGCGCCTCCTGGAATTCCGCATCACGCCAGATGTTTCCCAGTCGCTAAGCAACACCAGTGCCAACTTAGTCTGGTTTGAGAGTGCCAAGTGGGTCCTGAAAACTGACACCCAGAACAGTGGCTTGTGAGTTTTGTTTCCCAGGGAAAAAGCCTGTACAATGGTTCAGGGTCCTGTGGCCTTAAATTGCCGGGTGCCTCCTGGAATTCGGCGTCTTGCAAGATGCCTCCCAGACGCAAGGTGGCACCAGTGCCAACTTGGTCTGGTTTGAGAGTGCCAAGTGGGTCCTGCAATCTGACACCCAGAACAGTGGCTTCTGAATTTTGTTTTCCCGGGAAAAAGCCTGTAGAATGGTTCAGGGTCCTGCGGCCTTAAATTGCCGGGTGCCTCCTGGAATTCCGCCTCTCGCAGGATGCCTCCCAGACGCAAGGTGGCACCAGTTCCAACTTGGTCTGGTTTAAGAGTGCCAAGTGGGTCCTGAAAACTGACACCCAGAACAGTGGCTTGTGAGTTTTGTTTCCCAGGGAAAAAGCCTGTACAATGGTTCAGGGTCCTGCGGCCTTAAATTGCCCGGTTGCCTCCTGGAATTCCGCATCACGCCAGATGTTTCCCAGTCGCTAACAACACCAGTGCCAACTTGGTCTGCTTTGAGAGTGTCAAGTGGGTCCTGAAAACTGACACCCAGAACAGTGGCTTGTGAGTTTTGTTTCCCAGGGAAAAAGCCTGTACAATGGTTCAGGGGCCTGAGGCCTAAAATTGCGGGGCGCCTCCTGGAATTCCGCATCACGACAGATGTTTCCCAGTCGCTAAGCAACACCAGTGCCAACTTGGTCTGGTTTAAGAGTGCCAAGTGGGTCCTGAAAACTGACACCCAGAACAGTGGCTTGTGAGTTTTGTTTCCCAGGGAAAAAGCCTGTACAATGGTTCAGGGTCCTGCGGCCTTAAATTGCCGGGTGCCTCCTTGAATTCCGCTACTCACCAGATGTTTCCCAGACGCTAAGCAACACCAGTGCCAACATGGTCTGGTTTAAGAGTGCCAAGTGGGTCCTGGAAACTGACACCCAGAACAGTGGCTTCTGAGTTTTGTTTCCCAGGGAAAAAGCCTGTACAATGGTTCAGGGTCCTGCGGCCTTAAATTGCCAGGTGCCTCCTGGAATTCGGCGTCTTGCAAGATGCTTCCCAGATGCAAGGTGGCACCAGTGCCAACTTGGTCTGGTTTGAGAGTGCCAAGTGGGTCCTGCAAACTGACACCCAGAACAGTGGCTTCTGAAATTTGTTTTCCAGGGAAAAAGCCTGTACAATGGTTCAAGGTCCTGCGGCCTTAAATATCCGGGTGCCTCCTTGAATTCCGCATCTCGCAGGATGCCTCCCAGACGCAAGGTGGCACCAGTGCCAACTTGGTCTGCTTTGAGCGTGTCAAGTGGGTCCTGAAAACTGACACCCAGAACAGTGGCTTGTGAGTTTTGTTTCCCAGGGAAAAAGCCTGTACAATGGTTCAGGGTCCTGCGGCCTTAAATTGCCGGGTGCCTCCTGGATTTGCGCCTCTCGCAGGATGCCTCCCAGACGCAAGGTGGCACCAGTGCCAACTTGGTCTGCTTTGAGAGTGTCAAGTGGGTCCTGAAAACTGACACCCAGAACAGTGGCTTGTGAGTTTTGTTTCCCAGGGAAAAAGCCTGTACAGTGGTTCAGGGTCCTGCGGCCTTAAATTGCCGGGTGCCTCCTGGAATTGCACCTCTCGCAGGATGCCTCCCAGACGCAAGGTGGCACCAGTGCCAACTTGGTCTGCTTTGAGAGTGTCAAGTGGGTCCTGAAAACTGACACCCAGAACAGTGGCTTGTGAGTTATGTTTCCCAGGGAAAAAGCCTGTACAATGGTTCAGGGTCCTGCGGCCTTAAATTGCCGGGTGCCTCCTGGAGATCCGCCTCTCGCAGGATGCCTCCCAGACGCAAGGTGGCACCAATTCCAACTTTTTCTGGTTTAAGAGTGTCAAGTGGGTCCTGAAAACTGACACCCAGAACAGTGGCTTGTGAGTTTTGTTTCCCAGGGAAAAAGCCTGTACAATGGTTCAGGGTCCTGAGGCCTTAAATTGCCGGGTGCCTCCTGGAATTCGGCCTCTCGCAGGATGCCTCCCAGACCCAAGGTGGCACCAGTGCCAACTTGGTCTACTTTGAGAGTGTCAAGTGGGTCCTGAAAACTGACACCCAGAACAGTGGCTTGTGAGTTTTGTTTCCCAGGGAAAAAGCCTGTACAATGGTTCAGGGCCCTGAGGCCTTAAATTGCGGGGCGCCTCCTGGAATTCCGCATCACGCCAGATGTTTCCCAGTCGCTAAGCAACACCAGTGCCAACTTGGTCTGGTTTAAGAGTGCCAAGTGGGTCCTGAAAACTGACACCCAGAACAGTGGCTTGTGAGTTTTGTTTCCCAGGGAAAAAGCCTGTACAATGGTTCAGGGTCCTGTGGCCTTAAATTGCCGGGTGCCTCCTGGAATTCGGCGTCTCGCAGGATGCCTCCCAGACGCAAGGTGGCACCAGTGCCAACTTGGTCTGGTTTGAGAGTGCCAAGTGGGTCCTGCAATCTGACACCCATAACAGTGGCTTCTGAATTTTGTTTTCCCGGGAAAAAGCCTGTAGAATGGTTTTGGGTCCTGCGGCCTTAAATTGCCGGGTGCCTCCTGGAATTCCGCCTCTCGCAGGATGCCTCCCAGACGCAAGGTGGCACCAGTTCCAACTTGGTCTGGTTTAAGAGTGCCAAGTGGGTCCTGAAAACTGACACCCAGAACAGTGGCTTGTGAGTTTTGTTTCCCAGGGAAAAAGCCTGTACAATGGTTCAGGGTCCTGCGGCCTTAAATTGCCCGGTTGCCTCCTGGAATTCCGCATCACGCCAGATGTTTCCCAGTCGCTAACAACACCAGTGCCAACTTGGTCTGCTTTGAGAGTGTCAAGTGGGTCCTGAAAACTGACACCCAGAACAGTGGCTTGTGAGTTTTGTTTCCCAGGGAAAAAGCCTGTACAATGGTTCAGGGGCCTGAGGCCTAAAATTGCAAGGCGCCTCCTGGAATTCCGCATCACGACAGATGTTTCCCAGTCGCTAAGCAACACCAGTGCCAACCTAGTCTGGTTTAAGAGTGCCAAGTGGGTCCTGAAAACTGACACCCAGAACAGTGGCTTGTGAGTTTTGTTTCCCAGGGAAAAAGCCTGTACAATGGTTCAGGGTCCTGCGGCCTTAAATTGCCGGGTGCCTCCTTGAATTCCGCATCTCACCAGATGTTTCCCAGACGCTAAGCAACACCAGTGCCAACATGGTCTGGTTTAAGAGTGCCAAGTGGGTCCTGGAAACTGACACCCAGAACAGTGGCTTCTGAGTTTTGTTTCCCAGGGTAAAAGCCTGTACAATGGTTCAGGGTCCTGCGGCCTTAAATTGCCGGGTGCCTCCTGGAATTCGGCGTCTTGCAAGATGCTTCCCAGATGCAAGGTGGCACCAGTGCCAACTTGGTCTGGTTTGAGAGTGCCAAGTGGGTCCTGCAAACTGACACCCAGAACAGTGGCTTCTGAAATTTGTTTTCCAGGGAAAAAGCCTGTACAATGGTTCAAGGTCCTGCGGCCTTAAATTGCCGGGTGCCTCCTGGAATTCCGCCTCTCGCAGGATGCCTCCCAGACGCAAGGTGGCACCAGTGCCAACTTGGTCTGCTTTGAGCGTGTCAAGTGGGTCCTGAAAACTGACACCCAGAACAGTGGCTTGTGAGTTTTGTTTCCCAGGGAAAAAGCCTGTACAATGGTTCAGGGTCCTGCGGCCTTAAATTGCCGGGTGCCTCCTGGATTTGCGCCTCTCGCAGGATGCCTCCCAGACGCAAGGTGGCACCAGTGCCAACTTGGTCTGCTTTGAGAGTGTCAAGTGGGTCCTGAAAACTGACACCCAGAACAGTGGCTTGTGAGTTTTGTTTCCCAGGGAAAAAGCCTGTACAGTGGTTCAGGGTCCTGCGGCCTTAAATTGCCGGGTGCCTCCTGGAATTCGGCCTCTCGCAGGATGCCTCCCAGACGCAAGGTGGCACCAGTGCCAACTTGGTCTGCTTTGAGAGTGTCAAGTGGGTCCTGAAAACTGACACCCAGAACAGTGGCTTGTGAGTTATGTTTCCCAGGGAAAAAGCCTGTACAATGGTTCAGGGTCCTGCGGCCTTAAATTGCTGGGTGCCTCCTGGAGATCCGCCTCTCGCAGGATGCCTCCCAGACGCAAGGTGGCACCAGTTCCAACTTTGTCTGGTTTAAGAGTGTCAAGTTGGTCCTGAAAACTGACACCCAGAACAGTGGCTTGTGAGTTTTGTTTCCCAGGGAAAAAGCCTGTACAATGGTTCAGGGTCCTGCGGCCTTAAATTGCCGGGTGCCTCCTGGAGATCCACCTTTCGCAGGATGCCTCCCAGACGCAAGGTGGCACCAGTGCCAACTTGGTCTTGTTTGAGAGTGTCAAGTTGGTCCTGAAAACTGACACCCAGAACAGTGGCTTGTGAGTTTTGTTTCCCAGGGAAAAAGCCTGTACAATGGTTCAGGGTCCTGCGGCCTTAAATTGCCGGGTGCCTCCTGGAGATCCGCCTCTCGCAGGATGCCTCCCAGACGCAAGGTGGCACCAGTTCCAACTTGGTCTGGTTTAAGAGTGTCAAGTTGGTCCTGAAAACTGACACCCAGAACAGTGGCTTGTGAGTTTTGTTTCCCAGGGAAAAAGCCTGTACAATGGTTCAGGGTCCTGCGGCCTTAAATTGCCGGGTGCCTCCTGGAGATCCGCCTCTCGCAGGATGCCTCCCAGACGGAAGATGGCACCAGTGCCAACTTGGTCTTCTTTGAGAGTGTCAATTTGGTCCTGAAAACTGACACCCAGAACAGTGGCTTGTGAGTTTTGTTTCCCAGGGAAAAAGCCTGTACAATGGTTCAGGGTCCTGCGGCCTTAAATTGCCGGGTGCCTCCTGGATTTGCGCCTCTCGCAGGATGCCTCCCAGACGCAAGGTGGCACCAGTGCCAACTTGGTCTGCTTTGAGAGTGTCAAGTGGGTCCTGAAAACTGACACCCAGAACAGTGGCTTGTGAGTTTTGTTTCCCAGGGAAAAAGCCTGTACAGTGGTTCAGGGTCCTGCGGCCTTAAATTGCCGGGTGCCTCCTGGAATTGCACCTCTCGCAGGATGCCTCCCAGACGCAAGGTGGCACCAGTGCCAACTTGGTCTGCTTTGAGAGTGTCAAGTGGGTCCTGAAAACTGACACCCAGAACAGTGGCTTGTGAGTTATGTTTCCCAGGGAAAAAGCCTGTACAATGGTTCAGGGTCCTGCGGCCTTAAATTGCCGGGTGCCTCCTGGAGATCCGCCTCTCGCAGGATGCCTCCCAGACGCAAGGTGGCACCAATTCCAACGTTTTCTGGTTTAAGAGTGTCAAGTGGGTCCTGAAAACTGACACCCAGAACAGTGGCTTGTGAGTTTTGTTTCCCAGGGAAAAAGCCTGTACAATGGTTCAGGGTCCTGCGGCCTTAAATTGCCGGGTGCCTCCTGGAATTCGGCCTCTCGCAGGATGCCTCCCAGACCCAAGGTGGCACCAGTGCCAACTTGGTCTACTTTGAGAGTGTCAAGTGGGTCCTGAAAACTGACACCCAGAACAGTGGCTTGTGAGTTTTGTTTCCCAGGGAAAAAGCCTGTACAATGGTTCAGGGCCCTGAGGCCTTAAATTGCGGGGCGCCTCCTGGAATTCCGCATCACGCCAGATGTTTCCCAGTCGCTAAGCAACACCAGTGCCAACTTGGTCTGGTTTAAGAGTGCCAAGTGGGTCCTGAAAACTGACACCCAGAACAGTGGCTTGTGAGTTTTGTTTCCCAGGGAAAAAGCCTGTACAATGGTTCAGGGTCCTGTGGCCTTAAATTGCCGGGTGCCTCCTGGAATTCGGCGTCTCGCAGGATGCCTCCCAGACGCAAGGTGGCACCAGTGCCAACTTGGTCTGGTTTGAGAGTGCCAAGTGGGTCCTGCAATCTGACACCCATAACAGTGGCTTCTGAATTTTGTTTTCCCGGGAAAAAGCCTGTAGAATGGTTTTGGGTCCTGCGGCCTTAAATTGCCGGGTGCCTCCTGGAATTCCGCCTCTCGCAGGATGCCTCCCAGACGCAAGGTGGCACCAGTTCCAACTTGGTCTGGTTTAAGAGTGCCAAGTGGGTCCTGAAAACTGACACCCAGAACAGTGGCTTGTGAGTTTTGTTTCCCAGGGAAAAAGCCTGTACAATGGTTCAGGGTCCTGCGGCCTTAAATTGCCCGGTTGCCTCCTGGAATTCCGCATCACGCCAGATGTTTCCCAGTCGCTAACAACACCAGTGCCAACTTGGTCTGCTTTGAGAGTGTCAAGTGGGTCCTGAAAACTGACACCCAGAACAGTGGCTTGTGAGTTTTGTTTCCCAGGGAAAAAGCCTGTACAATGGTTCAGGGGCCTGAGGCCTAAAATTGCAAGGCGCCTCCTGGAATTCCGCATCACGACAGATGTTTCCCAGTCGCTAAGCAACACCAGTGCCAACCTAGTCTGGTTTAAGAGTGCCAAGTGGGTCCTGAAAACTGACACCCAGAACAGTGGCTTGTGAGTTTTGTTTCCCAGGGAAAAAGCCTGTACAATGGTTCAGGGTCCTGCGGCCTTAAATTGCCGGGTGCCTCCTTGAATTCCGCATCTCACCAGATGTTTCCCAGACGCTAAGCAACACCAGTGCCAACATGGTCTGGTTTAAGAGTGCCAAGTGGGTCCTGGAAACTGACACCCAGAACAGTGGCTTCTGAGTTTTGTTTCCCAGGGTAAAAGCCTGTACAATGGTTCAGGGTCCTGCGGCCTTAAATTGCCGGGTGCCTCCTGGAATTCGGCGTCTTGCAAGATGCTTCCCAGATGCAAGGTGGCACCAGTGCCAACTTGGTCTGGTTTGAGAGTGCCAAGTGGGTCCTGCAAACTGACACCCAGAACAGTGGCTTCTGAAATTTGTTTTCCAGGGAAAAAGCCTGTACAATGGTTCAAGGTCCTGCGGCCTTAAATTGCCGGGTGCCTCCTGGAATTCCGCCTCTCGCAGGATGCCTCCCAGACGCAAGGTGGCACCAGTGCCAACTTGGTCTGCTTTGAGCGTGTCAAGTGGGTCCTGAAAACTGACACCCAGAACAGTGGCTTGTGAGTTTTGTTTCCCAGGGAAAAAGCCTGTACAATGGTTCAGGGTCCTGCGGCCTTAAATTGCCGGGTGCCTCCTGGATTTGCGCCTCTCGCAGGATGCCTCCCAGACGCAAGGTGGCACCAGTGCCAACTTGGTCTGCTTTGAGAGTGTCAAGTGGGTCCTGAAAACTGACACCCAGAACAGTGGCTTGTGAGTTTTGTTTCCCAGGGAAAAAGCCTGTACAGTGGTTCAGGGTCCTGCGGCCTTAAATTGCCGGGTGCCTCCTGGAATTCGGCCTCTCGCAGGATGCCTCCCAGACGCAAGGTGGCACCAGTGCCAACTTGGTCTGCTTTGAGAGTGTCAAGTGGGTCCTGAAAACTGACACCCAGAACAGTGGCTTGTGAGTTATGTTTCCCAGGGAAAAAGCCTGTACAATGGTTCAGGGTCCTGCGGCCTTAAATTGCTGGGTGCCTCCTGGAGATCCGCCTCTCGCAGGATGCCTCCCAGACGCAAGGTGGCACCAGTTCCAACTTTGTCTGGTTTAAGAGTGTCAAGTTGGTCCTGAAAACTGACACCCAGAACAGTGGCTTGTGAGTTTTGTTTCCCAGGGAAAAAGCCTGTACAATGGTTCAGGGTCCTGCGGCCTTAAATTGCCGGGTGCCTCCTGGAGATCCACCTTTCGCAGGATGCCTCCCAGACGCAAGGTGGCACCAGTGCCAACTTGGTCTTGTTTGAGAGTGTCAAGTTGGTCCTGAAAACTGACACCCAGAACAGTGGCTTGTGAGTTTTGTTTCCCAGGGAAAAAGCCTGTACAATGGTTCAGGGTCCTGCGGCCTTAAATTGCCGGGTGCCTCCTGGAGATCCGCCTCTCGCAGGATGCCTCCCAGACGCAAGGTGGCACCAGTTCCAACTTGGTCTGGTTTAAGAGTGTCAAGTTGGTCCTGAAAACTGACACCCAGAACAGTGGCTTGTGAGTTTTGTTTCCCAGGGAAAAAGCCTGTACAATGGTTCAGGGTCCTGCGGCCTTAAATTGCCGGGTGCCTCCTGGAGATCCGCCTCTCGCAGGATGCCTCCCAGACGGAAGATGGCACCAGTGCCAACTTGGTCTTCTTTGAGAGTGTCAATTTGGTCCTGAAAACTGACACCCAGAACAGTGGCTTGTGAGTTTTGTTTCCCAGGGAAAAAGCCTGTACAATGGTTCAGGGTCCTGCGGCCTTAAATTGCCGGGTGCCTCCTGGAGATCCGCCTCTCGCAGGATGCCTCCCAGACGCAAGGTGGCACGAGTTCCAAGTTTGTCTGGTTTAAGAGTGTCAAGTGGGTCCTGAAAACTGACACCCAGAACAGTGGCTTGTGAGTTTTGTTTCCCAGGGAAAAAGCCTGTACAATGGTTCAGGGGCCTGAGGCCTTAAATTGCCCGGTTGCCTCCTGGAATTCCACATCACGCCAGATGTTTCCCAGTCGCTAAGCAACACCAGTGCCAACTTGGTCTGCTTTGAGAGTGTCAAGTGGGTCCTGAAAACTGACACCCAGAACAGTGGCTTGTGAGTTTTGTTTCCCAGGGAAAAAGCCTGTACAATGGTTCAGGGGCCTGAGGCCTAAAATTGCGGGGCGCCTCCTGGAATTCCGCATCACGCCAGATGTTTCCCAGTCGCTAAGCAACACCAGTGCCAACTTGGTCTGGTTTGAGAGTGCCAAGTGGGTCCTGAAAACTGACACCCAGAACAGTGGCTTGTGAGTTTTGTTTCCCAGGGTAAAAGCCTGTAAAATGGTTTAGGTAATGCCGCCTTTAATAGCCGGGTGACACCTGGAGATCCGCCTCTCGCAGGATGCCTCCCAGACGCAAGGTGGCACCAGTGCCAACTTGGTCTGCTTTGAGAGTGTCAAGTGGGTCCTGAAAACTGACACCCAGAACAGTGGCTTGTGAGTTTTGTTTCCCAGGGAAAAAGCCTGTACAATGGTTCAGGGGCCTGAGGCCTTAAATTGCCCGGTTGCCTCCTGGAATTGCGCCTCTCGCAGGATGCCTCCCAGACGCAAGGTGGCACCAGTGCCAAGTTGGTCTGGTTTAAGAGTGCCAAGTGGGTCCTGAAAACTGACACCCAGAACAGTGGCTTGTGAGTTTTGTTTCCCAGGGAAAAAGCCTGTACAATGGTTCAGGGTCCTGCGGACTTAAATTGCCGGGTAACTCCTGGAATTCCGCCTGTCGCAGGATGCCTCCCAGACACAAGGTGGCACCAGTGCCAACTTGGTCTGGTTTAAGAGTGCCAAGTGGGTCCTGAAAACTGACACCCAGAACAGTGGCTTGTGAGTTTTGTTTCCCAGGGAAAAAGCCTGTACAATGGTTCAGGGTCCTGCGGCCTTAAATTGCCGGGTGCCTCCTGGAATTACGCATCTCACCAGATGTTTCCCAGACGCTAAGAAACACCAGTGCCAACATGGTCTGGTTTAAGAGTGCCAAGTGGGTCCTGGAAACTGACACCCAGAACAGTGGCTTCTGAGTTTTGTTTCCCAGGGAAAAAGCCTGTAGAATGGTTTTGGGTCCTGCGGCCTTAAATTGCCGGTTGCCTCCTGGAATTCCGCCTCTCGCAGGATGCCTCCCAGACGCAAGGTGGCACCAGTGCCAACTTGGTCTGGTTTGAGAGTGCCAAGTGGGTCCTGAAAACTGACACCCAGAACAGTGGCTTGTGAGTTTTGTTTCCCAGGGAAAAAGCCTGTACAATGGTTCAGGGTCCTGCGGCCTTAAATTGCCGGGTGCCTCCTGGAATTCGGCCACTCGCAGGATGCCTCCCAGACGCAAGGAGGCACCAGTTCCAACTTGGTCTGCTTTGAGAGTGTCAAGTGGGTCCTGAAAACTGACACCCAG
This sequence comes from Fringilla coelebs, assembly GCF_963513975.1. Lineage (NCBI taxonomy): Eukaryota > Metazoa > Chordata > Aves > Passeriformes > Fringillidae > Fringilla > Fringilla coelebs. Next base: position 807,242 of record NW_028167527.1, read on the forward strand.
AACAGTGGCTTGTGAGTTTTGTTTCCCAGGGAAAAAGCCTGTACAATGGTTCAGGGTCCTGCGGCCTTAAATTGCCGGGTGCCTCCTGGATTTGCGCCTCTCGCAGGATGCCTCCCAGACGCAAGGTGGCACCAGTGCCAACTTGGTCTGCTTTGAGAGTGTCAAGTGGGTCCTGAAAACTGACACCCACAACAGTGGCTTGTGAGTTTTGTTTCCCAGGGAAAAAGCCTGTACAGTGGTTCAGGGTCCTGCGGCCTTAAATTGCCGGGTGCCTCCTGGAATTGCGCCTCTCGCAGGATGCCTCCCAGACGCAAGGTGGCACCAGTGCCAACTTGGTCTGGTTTGAGAGTGTCAAGTGGGTCCTGAAAACTGACACCCAGAACAGTGGCTTGTGAGTTTTGTTTCCCAGGGAAAAAGCCTGTACAATGGTTCAGGGTCCTGCGGCCTTAAATTGCCGGGTGCCTCCTGGAGATCCGCCTCTCGCAGGATGTTTCCCAGACGCAAGGTGGCAGCAGTTCCAACTTTGTCTGGTTTAAGAGTGTCAAGTGGGTCCTGAAAACTGACACCCAGAACAGTGGCTTGTGAGTTTTGTTTCCCAGGGAAAAAGCCTGTACAATGGTTCAGGGTCCTGAGGCCTTAAATTGCCGTGTGCCTCCTGGAATTCGGCCTCTCGCAGGATGCCTCCCAGACGCAAGGTGGCACCAGTGCCAACTTGGTCTGCTTTGAGAGTGTCAAGTGGGTCCTGAAAACTGACACCCAGAACAGTGGCTTGTGAGTTTTGTTTCCCAGGGAAAAAGCCTGTACAATGGTTCAGGGGCCTGAGGCCTTAAATTGCGGGGAGCCTCCTGGAATTCCGCATCACGCCAGATGTTTCCCAGTCGCTAAGCAACACCAGTGCCAACTTAGTCTGGTTTGAGAGTGCCAAGTGGGTCCTGAAAACTGACACCCAGAACAGTGGCTTGTGAGTTTTGTTTCCCAGGGAAAAAGCCTGTACAATGGTTCAGGGTCCTGTGGCCTTAAATTGCCGGGTGCCTCCTGGAATTCGGCGTCTTGCAAGATGCCTCCCAGACGCAAGGTGGCACCAGTGCCAACTTGGTCTGGTTTGAGAGTGCCAAGTGGGTCCTGCAATCTGACACCCATAACAGTGGCTTCTGAATTTTGTTTTCCCGGGAAAAAGCCTGTAGAATGGTTTTGGGTCCTGCGGCCTTAAATTGCCGGGTGCCTCCTGGAATTCCGCCTCTCGCAGGATGCCTCCCAGACGCAAGGTGGCACCAGTTCCAACTTGGTCTGGTTTAAGAGTGCCAAGTGGGTCCTGAAAACTGACACCCAGAACAGTGGCTTGTGAGTTTTGTTTCCCAGGGTAAAAGCCTGTACAATGGTTCAGGGTCCTGCGGCCTTAAATTGCCGGGTGCCTCCTGGAGATCTGCCTCTCCCAGGATGCCTCCCAGACGCAAGGTGGCACCAGTGCCAACTTGGTCTGCTTTGAGAGTGCCAAGTGGGTCCTGAAAACTGACACCCAGAACAGTGGCTTGTGAGTTTTGTTTCCCAGGGAAAAAGCCTGTACAATGGTTCAGGGGCCTGAGGCCTAAAATTGCGGGGCGCATCCTGGAATTCCGCATCACGATAGATATTTCCCAGTCGCTAAGCAACACCAGTGCCAACTTGGTCTGGTTTAAGAGTGTCAAGTGGGTCCTGAAAACTGACACCCAGAACAGTGGCTTGTGAGTTTTGTTTCCCAGGGAAAAAGCCTGTACAATGGTTCAGGGTCCTGCGGCCTTAAATTGCCGGGTGCCTCGTTGAATTCCGCATCTCACCAGATGTTTCCCAGACGCTAAGCAACACCAGTGCCAACATGGTCTGGTTTAAGAGTGCCAAGTGGGTTCTCGAAACTGACACCCAGAACAGTGGCTTCTGAGTTTTGTTTCCCAGGGAAAAAGCCTGTACAATGGTTCAGGGTCCTGCGGCCTTAAATTGCCGGGTGCCTCCTGGAATTCGGCGTCTTGCAAGATGCTTCCCAGATGCAAGGTGGCACCAGTGCCAACTTGGTCTGGTTTGAGAGTGCCAGGTGGCTCCTGAAAACTGACACCCAGAACAGTGGCTTGTGAGTTTTGTTTCCCAGGGAAAAAGCCTGTACAATGGTTCAGGGTCCTGCGGCCTTAAATTGCCGGGTGCCTCCTTGAATTCCGCATCTCACCAGATGTTTCCCAGACGCTAAGAAACACCAGTGCCAACATGGTCTGGTTTAAGAGTGCCAAGTGGGTCCTGGAAACTGACACCCAGAACAGTGGCTTGTGAGTTTTGTTTCCCAGGGAAAAAGCCTGTAGAATGGTTTTGGGTCCTGCGGCCTTAAATTGCCGGTTGCCTCCTGGAATTCCGCCTCTCGCAGGATGCCTCCCAGACGCAAGGTGGCACCAGTGCCAACTTGGTCTGCTTTGAGAGTGTCAAGTGGGTCCTGAAAACTGACACCCAGAACAGTGGCTTGTGAGTTTTGTTTCCCAGGGAAAAAGCCTGTACAATGGTTCAGGGTCCTGCGGCCTTAAATTGCTGGGTGCCTCCTGGATTTGCGCCTCCCGCAGGATGCCTCCCAGACGCAAGGTGGCACCAGTGCCAACTTGGTCTGCTTTGAGAGTGTCAAGTGGGTCCTGAAAACTGACACCCAGAACAGTGGCTTGTGAGTTTTGTTTCCCAGGGAAAAAGCCTGTACAGTGGTTCAGGGTCCAGCGGCCTTAAATTGCCGGGTGCCTCCTGGAATTGCGCCTCTCGCAGGATGCCTCCCAGACGCAAGGTGGCACCAGTGCCAACTTGGTCTGCTTTGAGAGTGTCAAGTGGGTCCTGAAAACTGACACCCAGAACAGTGGCTTGTGAGTTTTGTTTCCCAGGGAAAAAGCCTGTACAATGGTTCAGGGTCCTGCGGCCTTAAATTGCCGGGTGCCTCCTGGAGATCCGCCTCTCGCAGGATGCCTCCCAGACGCAAGGTGGCACCAGTTCCAACTTTGTCTGGTTTAAGAGTGTCAAGTGGGTCCTGAAAACTGACACCCAGAACAGTGGCTTGTGAGTTTTGTTTCCCAGGGAAAAAGCCTGTACAATGGTTCAGGGGCCTGAGGCCTTAAATTGCCGGGTGCCTCCTGGAATTCGGCCTCTCGCAGGATGCCTCCCAGACGCAAGGTGGCACCAGTGCCAACTTGGTCTGCTTTGAGAGTGTCAAGTGGGTCCTGAAAACTGACACCCAGAACAGTGGCTTGTGAGTTTTGTTTCCCAGGGAAAAAGCCTGTACAATGGTTCAGGGGCCTGAGGCCTTAAATTGCGGGGCGCCTCCTGGAATTCCGCATCACGCCAGATGTTTCCCAGTCGCTAAGCAACACCAGTGCCAACTTAGTCTGGTTTGAGAGTGCCAAGTGGGTCCTGAAAACTGACACCCAGAACAGTGGCTTGTGAGTTTTGTTTCCCAGGGAAAAAGCCTGTACAATGGTTCAGGGTCCTGTGGCCTTAAATTGCCGGGTGCCTCCTGGAATTCGGCGTCTTGCAAGATGCCTCCCAGACGCAAGGTGGCACCAGTGCCAACTTGGTCTGGTTTGAGAGTGCCAAGTGGGTCCTGCAATCTGACACCCATAACAGTGGCTTCTGAATTTTGTTTTCCCGGGAAAAAGCCTGTAGAATGGTTTTGGGTCCTGCGGCCTTAAATTGCCGGGTGCCTCCTGGAATTCCGCCTCTCGCAGGATGCCTCCCAGACGCAAGGTGGCACCAGTTCCAACTTGGTCTGGTTTAAGAGTGCCAAGTGGGTCCTGAAAACTGACACCCAGAACAGTGGCTTGTGAGTTTTGTTTCCCAGGGAAAAAGCCTGTACAATGGTTCAGGGTCCTGCGGCCTTAAATTGCCCGGTTGCCTCCTGGAATTCCGCATCACGCCAGATGTTTCCCAGTCGCTAACAACACCAGTGCCAACTTGGTCTGCTTTGAGAGTGTCAAGTGGGTCCTGAAAACTGACACCCAGAACAGTGGCTTGTGAGTTTTGTTTCCCAGGGAAAAAGCCTGTACAATGGTTCAGGGGCCTGAGGCCTAAAATTGCGGGGCGCCTCCTGGAATTCCGCATCACGACAGATGTTTCCCAGTCGCTAAGCAACACCAGTGCCAACTTGGTCTGGTTTAAGAGTGCTATGTGGGTCCTGAAAACTGACACCCAGAACAGTGGCTTGTGAGTTTTGTTTCCCAGGGAAAAAGCCTGTACAATGGTTCAGGGTCCTGCGGCCTTAAATTGCCGGGTGCCTCCTTGAATTCCGCATCTCACCAGATGTTTCCCAGACGCTAAGCAACACCAGTGCCAACATGGTCTGGTTTAAGAGTGCCAAGTGGGTCCTGGAAACTGACACCCAGAACAGTGGCTTCTGAGTTTTGTTTCCCAGGGAAAAAGCCTGTACAATGGTTCAGGGTCCTGCGGCCTTAAATTGCCGGGTGCCTCCTGGAATTCGGCGTCTTGCAAGATGCTTCCCAGATGCAAGGTGGCACCAGTGCCAACTTGGTCTGGTTTGAGAGTGCCAGGTGGCTCCTGAAAACTGACACCCAGAACAGTGGCTTGTGAGTTTTGTTTCCCAGGGAAAAAGCCTGTACAATGGTTCAGGGTCCTGCGGCCTTAAATTGCCGGGTGCCTCCTTGAATTCCGCATCTCACCAGATGTTTCCCAGACGCTAAGAAACACCAGTGCCAACATGGTCTGGTTTAAGAGTGCCAAGTGGGTCCTGGAAACTGACACCCAGAACAGTGGCTTGTGAGTTTTGTTTCCCAGGGAAAAAGCCTGTAGAATGGTTTTGGGTCCTGCGGCCTTAAATTGCCGGTTGCCTCCTGGAATTCCGCCTCTCGCAGGATGCCTCCCAGACGCAAGGTGGCACCAGTGCCAACTTGGTCTGCTTTGAGAGTGTCAAGTGGGTCCTGAAAACTGACACCCAGAACAGTGGCTTGTGAGTTTTGTTTCCCAGGGAAAAAGCCTGTACAATGGTTCAGGGTCCTGCGGCCTTAAATTGCTGGGTGCCTCCTGGATTTGCGCCTCCCGCAGGATGCCTCCCAGACGCAAGGTGGCACCAGTGCCAACTTGGTCTGCTTTGAGAGTGTCAAGTGGGTCCTGAAAACTGACACCCAGAACAGTGGCTTGTGAGTTTTGTTTCCCAGGGAAAAAGCCTGTACAGTGGTTCAGGGTCCAGCGGCCTTAAATTGCCGGGTGCCTCCTGGAATTGCGCCTCTCGCAGGATGCCTCCCAGACGCAAGGTGGCACCAGTGCCAACTTGGTCTGCTTTGAGAGTGTCAAGTGGGTCCTGAAAACTGACACCCAGAACAGTGGCTTGTGAGTTTTGTTTCCCAGGGAAAAAGCCTGTACAATGGTTCAGGGTCCTGCGGCCTTAAATTGCCGGGTGCCTCCTGGAGATCCGCCTCTCGCAGGATGCCTCCCAGACGCAAGGTGGCACCAGTTCCAACTTTGTCTGGTTTAAGAGTGTCAAGTGGGTCCTGAAAACTGACACCCAGAACAGTGGCTTGTGAGTTTTGTTTCCCAGGGAAAAAGCCTGTACAATGGTTCAGGGGCCTGAGGCCTTAAATTGCCGGGTGCCTCCTGGAATTCGGCCTCTCGCAGGATGCCTCCCAGACGCAAGGTGGCACCAGTGCCAACTTGGTCTGCTTTGAGAGTGTCAAGTGGGTCCTGAAAACTGACACCCAGAACAGTGGCTTGTGAGTTTTGTTTCCCAGGGAAAAAGCCTGTACAATGGTTCAGGGGCCTGAGGCCTTAAATTGCGGGGCGCCTCCTGGAATTCCGCATCACGCCAGATGTTTCCCAGTCGCTAAGCAACACCAGTGCCAACTTAGTCTGGTTTGAGAGTGCCAAGTGGGTCCTGAAAACTGACACCCAGAACAGTGGCTTGTGAGTTTTGTTTCCCAGGGAAAAAGCCTGTACAATGGTTCAGGGTCCTGTGGCCTTAAATTGCCGGGTGCCTCCTGGAATTCGGCGTCTTGCAAGATGCCTCCCAGACGCAAGGTGGCACCAGTGCCAACTTGGTCTGGTTTGAGAGTGCCAAGTGGGTCCTGCAATCTGACACCCATAACAGTGGCTTCTGAATTTTGTTTTCCCGGGAAAAAGCCTGTAGAATGGTTTTGGGTCCTGCGGCCTTAAATTGCCGGGTGCCTCCTGGAATTCCGCCTCTCGCAGGATGCCTCCCAGACGCAAGGTGGCACCAGTTCCAACTTGGTCTGGTTTAAGAGTGCCAAGTGGGTCCTGAAAACTGACACCCAGAACAGTGGCTTGTGAGTTTTGTTTCCCAGGGAAAAAGCCTGTACAATGGTTCAGGGTCCTGCGGCCTTAAATTGCCCGGTTGCCTCCTGGAATTCCGCATCACGCCAGATGTTTCCCAGTCGCTAACAACACCAGTGCCAACTTGGTCTGCTTTGAGAGTGTCAAGTGGGTCCTGAAAACTGACACCCAGAACAGTGGCTTGTGAGTTTTGTTTCCCAGGGAAAAAGCCTGTACAATGGTTCAGGGGCCTGAGGCCTAAAATTGCGGGGCGCCTCCTGGAATTCCGCATCACGACAGATGTTTCCCAGTCGCTAAGCAACACCAGTGCCAACTTGGTCTGGTTTAAGAGTGCTATGTGGGTCCTGAAAACTGACACCCAGAACAGTGGCTTGTGAGTTTTGTTTCCCAGGGAAAAAGCCTGTACAATGGTTCAGGGTCCTGCGGCCTTAAATTGCCGGGTGCCTCCTTGAATTCCGCATCTCACCAGATGTTTCCCAGACGCTAAGCAACACCAGTGCCAACATGGTCTGGTTTAAGAGTGCCAAGTGGGTCCTGAAAACTGACACCCAGAACAGTGGCTTGTGAGTTTTGTTTCCCAGGGAAAAAGCCTGTACAATGGTTCAGGGTCCTGCGGACTTAAATTGCCGGGTAACTCCTGGAATTCCGCCTGTCGCAGGATGCCTCCCAGACACAAGGTGGCACCAGTGCCAACTTGGTCTGGTTTAAGAGTGCCAAGTGGGTCCTGAAAACTGACACCCAGAACAGTGGCTTCTGAGTTTTGTTTCCCAGGGAAAAAGCCTGTAGAATGGTTTTGGGTCCTGCGGCCTTAAATTGCCGGTTGCCTCCTGGAATTCCGCCTCTCGCAGGATGCCTCCCAGACGCAAGGTGGCACCAGTGCCAACTTGGTCTGGTTTGAGAGTGCCAAGTGGGTCCTGAAAACTGACACCCAGAACAGTGGCTTGTGAGTTTTGTTTCCCAGGGAAAAAGCCTGTACAATGGTTCAGGGTCCTGCGGCCTTAAATTGCCGGGTGCCTCCTGGAATCTGGCCACTCGCAGGATGCCTCCCAGACGCAAGGTGGCACCAGTTCCAACTTGGTCTGCTTTGAGAGTGTCAAGTGGGTCCTGAAAACTGACACCCAGAACAGTGGCTTGTGAGTTTTGTTTCCCAGGGAAAAAGCCTGTACAATGGTTCAGGGTCCTGCGGCCTTAAATTGCCGGGTGCCTCCTGGATTTGCGCCTCTCGCAGGATGCCTCCCAGACGCAAGGTGGCACCAGTGCCAACTTGGTCTTGTTTGAGAGTGTCAAGTTGGTCCTGAAAACTGACACCCACAACAGTGGCTTGTGAGTTTTGTTTCCCAGGGAAAAAGCCTGTACAGTGGTTCAGGGTCCTGCGGCCTTAAATTGCCGGGTGCCTCCTGGAATTGCGCCTCTCGCAGGATGCCTCCCAGACGCAAGGTGGCACCAGTGCCAACTTGGTCTGGTTTGAGAGTGTCAAGTGGGTCCTGAAAACTGACACCCAGAACAGTGGCTTGTGAGTTTTGTTTCCCAGGGAAAAAGCCTGTACAATGGTTCAGGGTCCTGCGGCCTTAAATTGCCGGGTGCCTCCTGGAGATCCGCCTCTCGCAGGATGTTTCCCAGACGCAAGGTGGCAGCAGTTCCAACTTTGTCTGGTTTAAGAGTGTCAAGTGGGTCCTGAAAACTGACACCCAGAACAGTGGCTTGTGAGTTTTGTTTCCCAGGGAAAAAGCCTGTACAATGGTTCAGGGTCCTGAGGCCTTAAATTGCCGGGTGCCTCCTGGAATTCGGCCTCTCGCAGGATGCCTCCCAGACGCAAGGTGGCACCAGTGCCAACTTGGTCTGCTTTGAGAGTGTCAAGTGGGTCCTGAAAACTGACACCCAGAACAGTGGCTTGTGAGTTTTGTTTCCCAGGGAAAAAGCCTGTACAATGGTTCAGGGGCCTGAGGCCTTAAATTGCGGGGACCCTCCTGGAATTCCGCATCACGCCAGATGTTTCCCAGTCGCTAAGCAACACCAGTGCCAACTTAGTCTGGTTTGAGAGTGCCAAGTGGGTCCTGAAAACTGACACCCAGAAGAGTGGCTTGTGAGTTTTGTTTCCCAGGGAAAAAGCCTGTACAATGGTTCAGGGTCCTGTGGCCTTAAATTGCCGGGTGCCTCCTGGAATTCGGCGTCTTGCAAGATGCCTCCCAGACGCAAGGTGGCACCAGTGCCAACTTGGTCTGGTTTGAGAGTGCCAAGTGGGTCCTGCAATCTGACACCCATAACAGTGGCTTCTGAATTTTGTTTTCCCGGGAAAAAGCCTGTAGAATGGTTTTGGGTCCTGCGGCCTTAAATTGCCGGGTGCCTCCTGGAATTCCGCCTCTCGCAGGATGCCTCCCAGACGCAAGGTGGCACCAGTTCCAACTTGGTCTGGTTTAAGAGTGCCAAGTGGGTCCTGAAAACTGACACCCAGAACAGTGGCTTGTGAGTTTTGTTTCCCAGGGAAAAAGCCTGTACAATGGTTCAGGGTCCTGCGGCCTTAAATTGCCCGGTTGCCTCCTGGAATTCCGCATCACGACAGATGTTTCCCAGTCGCTAACAACACCAGTGCCAACTTGGTCTGCTTTGAGAGTGTCAAGTGGGTCCTGAAAACTGACACCCAGAACAGTGGCTTGTGAGTTTTGTTTCCCAGGGAAAAAGCCTGTACAATGGTTCAGGGTCCTGCGGCCTTAAATTGCCGGGTGCCTCCTGGAATTGCGCCTCTCGCAGGATACCTCCCAGACGCAAGGTGGCACCAGTTCCAACTTTGTCTGGTTTAAGAGTGTCAAGTGGGTCCTGAAAACTGACACCCAGAACAGTGGCTTGTGAGTTTTGTTTCCCAGGGAAAAAGCCTGTACAATGGTTCAGGGTCCTGCGGCCTTAAATTGCCGGGTGCCTCCTTGAATTCCGCATCTCACCAGATGTTTCCCAGACGCTAAGCAACACCAGTGCCAACATGGTCTGGTTTAAGAGTGCCAAGTGGGTCCTGGAAACTGACACCCAGAACAGTGGCTTCTGAGTTTTGTTTCCCAGGGAAAAAGCCTGTACAATGGTTCAGGGTCCTGGGGCCTTAAATTGCCGGGTGCCTCCTGGAATTCGGCGTCTTGCAAGATGCTTCCCAGACGCAAGGTGGCACCAGTGCCAACTTGGTCTGGTTTGAGAGTGCCAAGTGGGTCCTGCAAACTGACACCCAGAACAGTGGCTTCTGAAATTTTTTTTCCAGGGAAAAAGCCTGTAGAATGGTTTTGGGTCCTGCGGCCTTAAATTGCCGGGTGCCTCCTGGAATTCGGCCTCTCGCAGGATGCCTCCCAGACGCAAGGTGGCACCAGTGCCAAATTGGTGTGCTCTGAGCGTGTTAAGTGGGTCCTGAAAACTGGCACCCAGAACAGTGGCTTGTGAGTTTTGTTTCCCAGGGAAAAAGCCTGTACAATGGTTCAGGGTCCTGCGGCCTTAAATTGCCGGGTGCCTCCTGGATTTGCGCCTCTCGCAGGATGCCTCCCAGACGCAAGGTGGCACCAGTGCCAACTTGGTCTGCTTTGAGAGTGTCAAGTGGGTCCTGAAAACTGACACCCAGAACAGTGGCTTGTGAGTTTTGTTTCCCAGGGAAAAAGCCTGTACAGTGGTTCAGGGTCCTGCGGCCTTAAATTGCCGGGTGCCTCCTGGAATTGCGCCTCTCGCAGGATGCCTCCCAGACGCAAGGTGGCACCAGTGCCAACTTGGTCTGCCTTGAGAGTGTCAAGTGGGTCCTGAAAACTGACACCCAGAACAGTGGCTTGTGAGTTTTGTTTCCCAGGGAAAAAGCCTGTACAATGGTTCAGGGTCCTGCGGCCTTAAATTGCCGGGTGCCTCCTGGAATTCCGCCTCTCGCAGGATGCCTCCCAGACGCAAGGTGGCACCAGTGCCAACTTGGTCTGCTTTGAGAGTGTCAAGTGGGTGCTGAAAACTGACACCCAGAACAGTGGCTTGTGAGTTTTGTTTCCCAGGGAAAAAGCCTGTACAATGGTTCAGGGTCCTGCGGACTTAAATTGCCGGGTGCCTCCTGGAGATCCGCCTCTCGAAGGATGCCTCCCAGACGCAAGGTGGCACCAGTGCCAACTTGGTCTGGTTAGAGTGCCAAGTGGGTCCTGAAAACTGACACCCAGAACAGTGGCTTGTGAGTTTTGTTTCCCAGGGAAAAAGCCTGTACAATGGTTCAGGGTCCTGCGGCCTTAAATTGCGGGGCGCCTCCTGGAATTCCGCATCACGCCAGATGTTTCCCAGTCGCTAAGCAACACCAGTGCCAACTTGGTCTGCTTTGAGAGTGTCAAGTGGGTCCTGAAAACTGACACCCAGAAGAGTGGCTTGTGAGTTTTGTTTCCCAGGGAAAAAGCCTGTACAATGGTTCAGGGGCCTGAGGCCTTAAATTGCGGGGCGCCTCCTGGAATTCCGCATCACGCCAGATGTTTCCCAGTCGCTAAGCAACACCAGTGCCAACTTGGTCTGGTTTGAGAGTGCCAAGTGGGTCCTGAAAACTGACACCCAGAACAGTGGCTTGTGAGTTTTGTTTCCCAGGGGAAAAGCCTGTACAATGGTTCAGGGTCCTGCGGCCTTAAATTGCCGGATGGCTCCTGGAATTCGGCCTCTCGCAGGATGCCTCCCAGATGCAAGGTGGCACCAGTTCCAACTTGGTTCGGTTTAAGACTGCCAAGTGGGTCCTGAAAACTGAAACCCAGAACAGTGACTTGTGAGTTTTGTTTCCCAAGGAAAAAGCCTGTACAATGGTTCAGGGGCCTGAGGCCTTAAATTGCCGGGTGCCTCCTGGAATTCCGCCTCTCGCAGGATGCCTCCCAGACGCAAGGTGGCACCAGTTCCAACTTGGTCTGCTTTGAGAGTGTCAAGTGGGTCCTGAAAACTGACACCCAGAACAGTGGCTTGTGAGTTTTGTTTCCCAGGGAAAAAGCCTGTACAATGGTTCAGGGGCCTGAGGCCTTAAATTGCCCGGTTGCCTCCTGGAATTGCGCCTCTCGCAGGATGCCTCCCAGACGCAAGGTGGCACCAGTGCCAACTTGGTCTGGTTTAAGAGTGCCAAGTGGGTCCTGAAAACTGACACCCAGAACAGTGGCTTGTGAGTTTTGTTTCCCAGGGAAAAAGCCTGTACAATGGTTCAGGGTCCTGCGGACTTAAATTGCCGGGTACCTCCTGGAATTACGCCTGTCGCAGGATGCCTCCCAGACACAAGGTGGCACCAGTGCCAACTTGGTCTGGTTTAAGAGTGCCAAGTGGGTCCTGAAAACTGACACCCAGAACAGTGGCTTGTGAGTTTTGTTTCCCAGGGAAAAAGCCTGTACAATGGTTCAGGGTCCTGCGGCCTTAAATTGCCGGGTGCCTCCTGGAATTGCGCCTCTCGCAGGTTGCCTCCCAGACGCAAGGTGGCACCAGTGCCAACTTGGTCTGGTTTGAGAGTGCCAGGTGGCTCCTGCAAACTGACACCCAGAACAGTGGCTTGTGAGTTTTGTTTCCCAGGGAAAAAGCCTGTACAATGGTTCAGGGTCCTGCGGCCTTAAATTGCCGGGTGCCTCCTGGAATTGCGCCTCTCGCAGGATACCTCCCAGACGCAAGGTGTCACCAGTTCCAACTTTGTCTGGTTTAAGAGTGTCAAGTGGGTCCTGAAAACTGACACCCAGAACAGTGGCTTGTGAGTTTTGTTTCCCAGGGAAAAAGCCTGTACAATGGTTCAGGGTCCTGAGGCCTTAAATTGCCGGGTGCCTCCTGGAATTCCGCATCACGCCAGATGTTTCCCAGTCGCTAAGAAACACCAGTGCCAACTTAGTCTGGTTTGAGAGTGCCAAGTGGGTCCTGAAAACTGACACCCAGAACAGTGGCTTGTGAGTTTTGTTTCCCAAGGAAAAAGCCTGTACAATGGTTCAGGGTCCTGCGGCCTTAAATTGCCGGGTGCCTCCTGGAATTCGGCGTCTTGTAAGATGCCTCCCAGACGCAAGGTGGCACCAGTGCCAACTTGGTCTGCTTTGAGAGTGCCAAGTGGGTCCTGCAATCTGACACCCAGAACAGTGGCTTCTGAATTTTGTTTTCCCGGGAAAAAGCCTGTAGAATGGTTTTGGGTCCTGCGGCCTTAAATTGCCGGGTGCCTCCTGGAATTCCGCCTCTCGCAGGATGCCTCCCAGACGCAAGGTGGCAACAGTTCCAACTTGGTCTGGTTTAAGAGTGCCAAGTGGGTCCTGGAAACTGACACCCAGAACAGTGGCTTGTGAGTTTTGTTTCCCAGGGAAAAAGCCTGTACAATGGTTCAGGGTCCTGCGGCCTTAAATTGCCCGGTTGCCTCCTGGAATTCCGCATCACGCCAGATGTTTCCCAGTCGCTAAGCAACACCAGTGCCAACTTGGTCTGGTTTGAGAGTGTCAAGTGGGTCCTGAATACTGACACCCAGAACAGTGGCTTGTGAGTTTTGTTTCCCAGGGAAAAAGCCTGTACAATGGTTCAGGGGCCTGAGGCCTAAAATTGCGGGGCGCCTCTAGGAATTCCGCATCACGACAGATGTTTCCCAGTTGCTAAGCAACACCAGTGCCAACTTGGTCTGGTTTAAGAGTGCCAAGTGGGTCCTGAAAACTGACACCCAGAACAGTGGCTTGTGAGTTTTGTTTCCCAGGGAAAAAGCCTGTACAATGGTTCAGGGTCCTGCGGCCTTAAATTGCCGGGTGCCTCCTTGAATTCCGCATCTCACCAGATGTTTCCCAGACGCTAAGCAACACCAGTGCCAACATGGTCTGGTTTAAGAGTGCCAAGTGGGTCCTGGAAACTGACACCCAGAACAGTGGCTTCTGAGTTTTGTTTCCCAGGGAAAAAGCCTGTACAATGGTTCAGGGTCCTGCGGCCTTAAATTGCCGGGTGCCTCCTGGAATTCGGCGTCTTGCAAGATGCTTCCCAGACGCAAGGTGGCACCAGTGCCAACTTGGTCTGGTTTGAGAGTGCCAAGTGGGTCCTGCAAACTGACACCCAGAACAGTGGCTTCTGAAATTTTTTTTCCAGGGAAAAAGCCTGTAGAATGGTTTTGGGTCCTGCGGCCTTAAATTGCCGGGTGCCTCCTGGAATTCGGCCTCTCGCAGGATGCCTCCCAGACGCAAGGTGGCACCAGTGCCAAATTGGTCTGCTTTGAGCGTGTTAAGCGGGTCCTGAAAACTGGCACCCAGAACAGTGGCTTGTGAGTTTTGTTTCCCAGGGAAAAAGCCTGTACAATGGTTCAGGGTCCTGCGGCCTTAAATTGCCGGGTGCCTCCTGGATTTGCGCCTCTCGCAGGATGCCTCCCAGACGCAAGGTGGCACCAGTGCCAACTTGGTCTGCTTTGAGAGTGTCAAGTGGGTCCTGAAAACTGACACCCAGAACAGTGGCTTGTGATTTTTGTTTCCCAGGGAAAAAGCCTGTACAGTGGTTCAGGGTCCTGCGGCCTTAAATTGCCGGGTGCCTCCTGGAATTGCGCCTCTCGCAGGATGCCTCCCAGACGCAAGGTGGCACCAGTGCCAACTTGGTCTGCTTTGAGAGTGTCAAGTGGGTCCTGAAAACTGACACCCAGAACAGTGGCTTGTGAGTTTTGTTTCCCAGGGAAAAAGCCTGTACAATGGTTCAGGGTCCTGCGGCCTTAAATTGCCGGGTGCCTCCTGGAATTCCGCCTCTCGCAGGATGCCTCCCAGACGCAAGGTGGCACCAGTGCTAACTTGGTCTGCTTTGAGAGTGTCAAGTGGGTCCTGAAAACTGACACCCAGAACAGTGGCTTGTGAGTTTTGTTTCCCAGGGAAAAAGCCTGTACAATGGTTCAGGGTCCTGAGGCCTTAAATTGCCGGGTGCCTCCTGGAGATCCGCCTCTCGAAGGATGCCTCCCAGACGCAAGGTGGCACCAGTGCCAACTTGGTCTGGTTAGAGTGCCAAGTGGGTCCTGAAAACTGACACCCAGAACAGTGGCTTGTGAGTTTTGTTTCCCAGGGAAAAAGCCTGTACAATGGTTCAGGGTCCTGCGGCCTTAAATTGCGGGGCGCCTCCTGGAATTCCGCATCACGCCAGATGTTTCCCAGTCGCTAAGCAACACCAGTGCCAACTTGGTCTGCTTTGAGAGTGTCAAGTGGGTCCTGAAAACTGACACCCAGAACAGTGGCTTGTGAGTTTTGTTTCCCAGGGAAAAAGCCTGTACAATGGTTCAGGGGCCTGAGGCCTTAAATTGCGGGGCGCCTCCTGGAATTCCGCATCACGCCAGATGTTTCCCAGTCGCTAAGCAACACCAGTGCCAACTTGGTCTGGTTTGAGAGTGCCAAGTGGGTCCTGAAAACTGACACCCAGAACAGTGGCTTGTGAGTTTTGTTTCCCAGGGGAAAAGCCTGTACAATGGTTCAGGGTCCTGCGGCCTTAAATTGCCGGATGGCTCCTGGAATTCGGCCTCTCGCAGGATGCCTCCCAGATGCAAGGTGGCACCAGTTCCAACTTGGTTCGGTTTAAGACTGCCAAGTGGGTCCTGAAAACTGAAACCCAGAACAGTGACTTGTGAGTTTTGTTTCCCAAGGAAAAAGCCTGTACAATGGTTCAGGGGCCTGAGGCCTTAAATTGCCGGGTGCCTCCTGGAATTCCGCCTCTCGCAGGATGCCTCCCAGACGCAAGGTGGCACCAGTTCCAACTTGGTCTGGTTTAAGAGTGCCAAGTGGGTCCTGAAAACTGACACCCAGAACAGTGGCTTGTGAGTTTTGTTTCCCAGGGAAAAAGCCTGTACAATGGTTCAGGGTTCTGAGGCCTTAAATTGCTGGGTGGCTCCTGGAATTGCGCCTCTCGCAGGATGCCTCCCAGACGCAAGGTGGCACCGGTGCCAACTTGGTCTGCTTTGAGAGTGTCAAGTGGGTCCTGAAAACTGACACCCAGAACAGTGGCTTGTGAGTTTTGTTTCCCAGGGAAAAAGCCTGTACAATGGTTCAGGGTCCTGCGGCCTTAAATTGCCGGGTGCCTCCTGGAATTGCACCACTCGCAGAATATCTCCCAGACGCAAGGTGGCACCAGTGCCAACTTGGTCTGGTTTGAGAGTGCCAGGTAGCTCCTGAAAACTGACACCCAGAACAGTGGCTTGTGAGTTTTGTTTCCCAGGGAAAAAGCCTGTAAAATGGTTTAGGTAATGCCGCCTTTAATAGCCGGGTGACACCTGGAGATCCGCCTCTCGCAGGATGCCTCCCAGACGCAAGGTGGCACCAGTGCCAACTTGGTCTGCTTTGAGAGTGTCAAGTGGGTCCTGAAAACTGACACCCAGAACAGTGGCTTGTGAGTTTTGTTTCCCAGGGAAAAAGCCTGTACAATGGTTCAGGGGCCTGAGGCCTTAAATTGCCCGGTTGCCTCCTGGAATTGCGCCTCTCGCAGGATGCCTCCCAGACGCAAGGTGGCACCAGTGCCAAGTTGGTCTGGATTAAGAGTGCCAAGTGGGTCCTGAAAACTGACACCCAGAACAGTGGCTTGTGAGTTTTGTTTCCCAGGGAAAAAGACTGTACAATGGTTCAGGGTCCTGCGGACTTAAATTGCTGGGTACCTCCTGGAATTACGCCTCTCGCAGGATGCCTCCCAGACACAAGGTGGCACCAGTGCCAACTTGGTCTGGTTTAAGAGTGCCAAGTGGGTCCTGAAAACTGACACCCAGAACAGTGGCTTGTGAGTTTTGTTTCCCAGGGAAAAAGCCTGTACAATGGTTCAGGGGCCTGAGGCCTTAAATTGCGGGGAGCCTCCTGGAATTCCGCATCACGCCAGATGTTTCCCAGTCGCTAAGCAACACCAGTGCCAACTTAGTCTGGTTTGAGAGTGCCAAGTGGGTCCTGAAAACTGACACCCAGAACAGTGGCTTGTGAGTTTTGTTTCCCAGGGAAAAAGCCTGTACAATGGTTCAGGGTCCTGTGGCCTTAAATTGCCGGGTGCCTCCTGGAATTCGGCGTCTTGCAAGATGCCTCCCAGACGCAAGGTGGCACCAGTGCCAACTTGGTCTGGTTTGAGAGTGCCAAGTGGGTCCTGCAATCTGACACCCATAACAGTGGCTTCTGAATTTTGTTTTCCCGGGAAAAAGCCTGTAGAATGGTTTTGGGTCCTGCGGCCTTAAATTGCCGGGTGCCTCCTGGAATTCCGCCTCTCGCAGGATGCCTCCCAGACGCAAGGTGGCACCAGTCCCAACTTGGTCTGGTTTAAGAGTGCCAAGTGGGTCCTGAAAACTGACACCCAGAACAGTGGCTTGTGAGTTTTGTTTCCCAGGGAAAAAGCCTGTACAATGGTTCAGGGTCCTGCGGCCTTAAATTGCCCGGTTGCCTCCTGGAATTCCGCATCACGCCAGATGTTTCCCAGTCGCTAACAACACCAGTGCCAACTTGGTCTGCTTTGAGAGTGTCAAGTGGGTCCTGAAAACTGACACCCAGAACAGTGGCTTGTGAGTTTTGTTTCCCAGGGAAAAAGCCTGTACAATGGTTCAGGGGCCTGAGGCCTAAAATTGCGGGGCGCCTCCTGGAATTCCGCATCACGACAGATGTTTCCCAGTCGCTAAGCAACACCAGTGCCAACTTGGTCTGGTTTAAGAGTGCCAAGTGGGTCCTGAAAACTGACACCCAGAACAGTGGCTTGTGAGTTTTGTTTCCCAGGGAAAAAGCCTGTACAATGGTTCAGGGTCCTGCGGCCTTAAATTGCCGGGTGCCTCCTTGAATTCCGCATCTCACCAGATGTTTCCCAGACGCTAAGCAACACCAGTGCCAACATGGTCTGGTTTAAGAGTGCCAAGTGGGTCCTGGAAACTGACACCCAGAACAGTGGCTTCTGAGTTTTGTTTCCCAGGGAAAAAGCCTGTACAATGGTTCAGGGTCCTGCGGCCTTAAATTGCCGGGTGCCTCCTGGAATTCGGCGTCTTGCAAGATGCTTCCCAGATGCAAGGTGACACCAGTGCCAACTTGGTCTGGTTTGAGAGTGCCAGGTGGCTCCTGAAAACTGACACCCAGAACAGTGGCTTGTGAGTTTTGTTTCCCAGGGAAAAAGCCTGTACAATGGTTCAGGGTCCTGCGGCCTTAAATTGCCGGGTGCCTCCTGGATTTGCGCCTCTCGCAGGATGCCTCCCAGACGCATGGTGGCACCAGTGCCAACTTGGTCTGCTTTGAGAGTGTCAAGTGGGTCCTGAAAACTGACACCCAGAACAGTGGCTTGTGATTTTTGTTTCCCAGGGAAAAAGCCTGTACAGTGGTTCAGGGTCCTGCGGCCTTAAATTGCCGGGTGCCTCCTGGAATTGCGCCTCTCGCAGGATGCCTCCCAGACGCAAGGTGGCACCAGTGCCAACTTGGTCTGCTTTGAGAGTGTCAAGTGGGTCCTGAAAACTGACACCCAGAACAGTGGCTTGTGAGTTTTGTTTCCCAGGGAAAAAGCCTGTACAATGGTTCAGGGGCCTGCGGCCTTAAATTGCCGGGTGCCTCCTGGAATTCCGCCTCTCGCAGGATGCCTCCCAGACGCAAGGTGGCACCAGTGCCAACTTGGTCTGCTTTGAGAGTGTCAAGTGGGTCCTGAAAACTGACACCCAGAACAGTGGCTTGTGAGTTTTGTTTCCCAGGGAAAAAGCCTGTACAATGGTTCAGGGTCCTGAGGCCTTAAATTGCCGGGTGCCTCCTGGAGATCCGCCTCTCGAAGGATGCCTCCCAGACGCAAGGTGGCACCAGTGCCAACTTGGTCTGGTTAGAGTGCCAAGTGGGTCCTGAAAACTGACACCCAGAACAGTGGCTTGTGAGTTTTGTTTCCCAGGGAAAAAGCCTGTACAATGGTTCAGGGTCCTGCGGCCTTAAATTGCGGGGCGCCTCCTGGAATTCCGCATCACGCCAGATGTTTCCCAGTCGCTAAGCAACACCAGTGCCAACTTGGTCTGCTTTGAGAGTGTCAAGTGGGTCCTGAAAACTGACACCCAGAAGAGTGGCTTGTGAGTTTTGTTTCCCAGGGAAAAAGCCTGTACAATGGTTCAGGGGCCTGAGGCCTTAAATTGCGGGGCGCCTCCTGGAATTCCGCATCACGCCAGATGTTTCCCAGTCGCTAAGCAACACCAGTGCCAACTTGGTCTGGTTTGAGAGTGCCAAGTGGGTCCTGAAAACTGACACCCAGAACAGTGGCTTGTGAGTTTTGTTTCCCAGGGGAAAAGCCTGTACAATGGTTCAGGGTCCTGCGGCCTTAAATTGCCGGATGGCTCCTGGAATTCGGCCTCTCGCAGGATGCCTCCCAGATGCAAGGTGGCACCAGTTCCAACTTGGTTCGGTTTAAGACTGCCAAGTGGGTCCTGAAAACTGAAACCCAGAACAGTGACTTGTGAGTTTTGTTTCCCAAGGAAAAAGCCTGTACAATGGTTCAGGGGCCTGAGGCCTTAAATTGCCGGGTGCCTCCTGGAATTCCGCCTCTCGCAGGATGCCTCCCAGACGCAAGGTGGCACCAGTTCCAACTTGGTCTGGTTTAAGAGTGCCAAGTGGGTCCTGAAAACTGACACCCAGAACAGTGGCTTGTGAGTTTTGTTTCCCAGGGAAAAAGCCTGTACAATGGTTCAGGGTTCTGAGGCCTTAAATTGCTGGGTGGCTCCTGGAATTGCGCCTCTCGCAGGATGCCTCCCAGACGCAAGGTGGCACCGGTGCCAACTTGGTCTGCTTTGAGAGTGTCAAGTGGGTCCTGAAAACTGACACCCAGAACAGTGGCTTGTGAGTTTTGTTTCCCAGGGAAAAAGCCTGTACAATGGTTCAGGGTCCTGCGGCCTTAAATTGCCGGGTGCCTCCTGGAATTGCACCACTCGCAGAATATCTCCCAGACGCAAGGTGGCACCAGTGCCAACTTGGTCTGGTTTGAGAGTGCCAGGTAGCTCCTGAAAACTGACACCCAGAACAGTGGCTTGTGAGTTTTGTTTCCCAGGGAAAAAGCCTGTAAAATGGTTTAGGTAATGCCGCCTTTAATAGCCGGGTGCCACCTGGAGATCCGCCTCTCGCAGGATGCCTCCCAGACGCAAGGTGGCACCAGTGCCAACTTGGTCTGCTTTGAGAGTGTCAAGTGGGTCCTGAAAACTGACACCCAGAACAGTGGCTTGTGAGTTTTGTTTCCCAGGGAAAAAGCCTGTACAATGGTTCAGGGTCCTGCGGACTTAAATTGCCGGGTACCTCCTGGAATTACGCCTGTCGCAGGATGCCTCCCAGACACAAGGTGGCACCAGTGCCAACTTGGTCTGGTTTAAGAGTGCCAAGTGGGTCCTGAAAACTGACACCCAGAACAGTGGCTTGTGAGTTTTGTTTCCCAGGGAAAAAGCCTGTACAATGGTTCAGGGGCCTGAGGCCTTAAATTGCGGGGAGCCTCCTGGAATTCCGCATCACGCCAGATGTTTCCCAGTCGCTAAGCAACACCAGTGCCAACTTAGTCTGGTTTGAGAGTGCCAAGTGGGTCCTGAAAACTGACACCCAGAACAGTGGCTTGTGAGTTTTGTTTCCCAGGGAAAAAGCCTGTACAATGGTTCAGGGTCCTGTGGCCTTAAATTGCCGGGTGCCTCCTGGAATTCGGCGTCTTGCAAGATGCCTCCCAGACGCAAGGTGGCACCAGTGCCAACTTGGTCTGGTTTGAGAGTGCCAAGTGGGTCCTGCAATCTGACACCCATAAAAGTGGCTTCTGAATTTTGTTTTCCCGGGAAAAAGCCTGTAGAATGGTTTTGGGTCCTGCGGCCTTAAATTGCCGGGTGCCTCCTGGAATTCCGCCTCTCGCAGGATGCCTCCCAGACGCAAGGTGGCACCAGTGCCAACTTGGTCTGCTTTGAGAGTGTCAAGTGGGTCCTGAAAACTGATACCCAGAACAGTGGCTTGTGAGTTTTGTTTCCCAGGGAAAAAGCCTGTACAATGGTTCAGGGTCCTGCGGCCTTAAATTGCCCGGTTGCCTCCTGGAATTCCGCATCACGCCAGATGTTTCCCAGTCGCTAACAACACCAGTGCCAACTTGGTCTGCTTTGAGAGTGTCAAGTGGGTCCTGAAAACTGACACCCAGAACAGTGGCTTGTGAGTTTTGTTTCCCAGGGAAAAAGCCTGTACAATGGTTCAGGGGCCTGAGGCCTAAAATTGCGGGGCGCCTCCTGGAATTCCGCATCACGACAGATGTTTCCCAGTCGCTAAGCAACACCAGTGCCAACTTGGTCTGGTTTAAGAGTGCCAAGTGGGTCCTGAAAACTGACACCCAGAACAGTGGCTTGTGAGTTTTGTTTCCCAGGGAAAAAGCCTGTACAATGGTTCAGGGTCCTGCGGCCTTAAATTGCCGGGTGCCTCCTTGAATTCCGCATCTCACCAGATGTTTCCCAGACGCTAAGCAACACCAGTGCCAACATGGTCTGGTTTAAGAGTGCCAAGTGGGTCCTGGAAACTGACACCCAGAACAGTGGCTTCTGAGTTTTGTTTCCCAGGGAAAAAGCCTGTACAATGGTTCAGGGTCCTGCGGCCTTAAATTGCCGGGTGCCTCCTGGAATTCGGCGTCTTGCAAGATGCTTCCCAGATGCAAGGTGACACCAGTGCCAACTTGGTCTGGTTTGAGAGTGCCAGGTGGCTCCTGAAAACTGACACCCAGAACAGTGGCTTGTGAGTTTTGTTTCCCAGGGAAAAAGCCTGTAAAATGGTTTAGGTAATGCCGCCTTTAATAGCCGGGTGACACCTGGAGATCCGCCTCTCGCAGGATGCCTCCCAGACGCAAGGTGGCACCAGTGCCAACTTGGTCTGCTTTGAGAGTGTCAAGTGGGTCCTGAAAACTGACACCCAGAACAGTGGCTTGTGAGTTTTGTTTCCCAGGGAAAAAGCCTGTACAATGGTTCAGGAGGCTGAGGCCTTAAATTGCCCGGTTGCCTCCTGGAATTGCGCCTCTCGCAGGATGCCTCCCAGACGCAAGGTGGCACCAGTGCCAACTTGGTCTGGTTTAAGAGTGCCAAGTGGGTCCTGAAAACTGACACCCAGAACAGTGGCTTGTGAGTTTTGTTTCCCAGGGAAAAAGCCTGTACAATGGTTCAGGGTCCTGCGGACTTAAATTGCCGGGTACCTCCTGGAATTCCGCCTGTCGCAGGATGCCTCCCAGACACAAGGTGGCACCAGTGCCAACTTGGTCTGGTTTAAGAGTGCCAAGTGGGTCCTGAAAACTGACACCCAGAACAGTGGCTTGTGAGTTTTGTTTCCCAGGGAAAAAGCCTGTACAATGGTTCAGGGTCCTGCGGCCTTAAATTGCCGGGTGCCTCCTTGAATTCCGCATCTCACCAGATGTTTCCCAGACGCTAAGAAACACCAGTGCCAACATGGTCTGGTTTAAGAGTGCCAAGTGGGTCCTGGAAACTGACACCCAGAACAGTGGCTTCTGAGTTTTGTTTCCCAGGGAAAAAGCCTGTAGAATGGTTTTGGGTCCTGCGGCCTTAAATTGCCGGTTGCCTCCTGGAATTCCGCCTCTCGCAGGATGCCTCCCAGACGCAAGGTGGCACCAGTGCCAAATTGGTCTGCTTTGAGCGTGTTAAGTGGGTCCTGAAAACTGGCACCCAGAACAGTGGCTTGTGAGTTTTGTTTCCCAGGGAAAAAGCCTGTACAATGGTTCAGGGTCCTGCGGCCTTAAATTGCCGGGTGCCTCCTGGATTTGCGCCTCTCGCAGGATGCCTCCCAGACGCAAGGTGGCACCAGTGCCAACTTGGTCTGCTTTGAGAGTGTCAAGTGGGTCCTGAAAACTGACACCCAGAACAGTGGCTTGTGATTTTTGTTTCCCAGGGAAAAAGCCTGTACAGTGGTTCAGGGTCCTGCGGCCTTAAATTGCCGGGTGCCTCCTGGAATTGCGCCTCTCGCAGGATGCCTCCCAGACGCAAGGTGGCACCAGTGCCAACTTGGTCTGCTTTGAGAGTGTCAAGTGGGTCCTGAAAACTGACACCCAGAACAGTGGCTTGTGAGTTTTGTTTCCCAGGGAAAAAGCCTGTACAATGGTTCAGGGTCCTGCGGCCTTAAATTGCCGGGTGCCTCCTGGAATTCCGCCTCTCGCAGGATGCCTCCCAGACGCAAGGTGGCACCAGTGCTAACTTGGTCTGCTTTGAGAGTGTCAAGTGGGTCCTGAAAACTGACACCCAGAACAGTGGCTTGTGAGTTTTGTTTCCCAGGGAAAAAGCCTGTACAATGGTTCAGGGTCCTGAGGCCTTAAATTGCCGGGTGCCTCCTGGAGATCCGCCTCTCGAAGGATGCCTCCCAGACGCAAGGTGGCACCAGTGCCAACTTGGTCTGGTTAGAGTGCCAAGTGGGTCCTGAAAACTGACACCCAGAACAGTGGCTTGTGAGTTTTGTTTCCCAGGGAAAAAGCCTGTACAATGGTTCAGGGTCCTGCGGCCTTAAATTGCGGGGCGCCTCCTGGAATTCCGCATCACGCCAGATGTTTCCCAGTCGCTAAGCAACACCAGTGCCAACTTGGTCTGCTTTGAGAGTGTCAAGTGGGTCCTGAAAACTGACACCCAGAAGAGTGGCTTGTGAGTTTTGTTTCCCAGGGAAAAAGCCTGTACAATGGTTCAGGGGCCTGAGGCCTTAAATTGCGGGGCGCCTCCTGGAATTCCGCATCACGCCAGATGTTTCCCAGTCGCTAAGCAACACCAGTGCCAACTTGGTCTGGTTTGAGAGTGCCAAGTGGGTCCTGAAAACTGACACCCAGAACAGTGGCTTGTGAGTTTTGTTTCCCAGGGGAAAAGCCTGTACAATGGTTCAGGGTCCTGCGGCCTTAAATTGCCGGATGGCTCCTGGAATTCGGCCTCTCGCAGGATGCCTCCCAGATGCAAGGTGGCACCAGTTCCAACTTGGTTCGGTTTAAGACTGCCAAGTGGGTCCTGAAAACTGAAACCCAGAACAGTGACTTGTGAGTTTTGTTTCCCAAGGAAAAAGCCTGTACAATGGTTCAGGGGCCTGAGGCCTTAAATTGCCGGGTGCCTCCTGGAATTCCGCCTCTCGCAGGATGCCTCCCAGACGCAAGGTGGCACCAGTTCCAACTTGGTCTGGTTTAAGAGTGCCAAGTGGGTCCTGAAAACTGACACCCAGAACAGTGGCTTGTGAGTTTTGTTTCCCAGGGAAAAAGCCTGTACAATGGTTCAGGGTTCTGAGGCCTTAAATTGCTGGGTGGCTCCTGGAATTGCGCCTCTCGCAGGATGCCTCCCAGACGCAAGGTGGCACCAGTGCCAACTTGGTCTGCTTTGAGAGTGTCAAGTGGGTCCTGAAAACTGACACCCAGAACAGTGGCTTGTGAGTTTTGTTTCCCAGGGAAAAAGCCTGTACAATGGTTCAGGGTCCTGCGGCCTTAAATTGCCGGGTGCCTCCTGGAATTGCACCACTCGCAGAATATCTCCCAGACGCAAGGTGGCACCAGTGCCAACTTGGTCTGGTTTGAGAGTGCCAGGTAGCTCCTGAAAACTGACACCCAGAACAGTGGCTTGTGAGTTTTGTTTCCCAGGGAAAAAGCCTGTAAAATGGTTTAGGTAATGCCGCCTTTAATAGCCGGGTGACACCTGGAGATCCGCCTCTCGCAGGATGCCTCCCAGACGCAAGGTGGCACCAGTGCCAACTTGGTCTGCTTTGAGAGTGTCAAGTGGGTCCTGAAAACTGACACCCAGAACAGTGGCTTGTGAGTTTTGTTTCCCAGGGAAAAAGCCTGTACAATGGTTCAGGGGCCTGAGGCCTTAAATTGCCCGGTTGCCTCCTGGAATTGCGCCTCTCGCAGGATGCCTCCCAGACGCAAGGTGGCACCAGTGCCAAGTTGGTCTGCTTTGAGAGTGTCAAGTGGGTCCTGAAAACTGACACCCAGAACAGTGGCTTGTGAGTTTTGTTTCCCAGGGAAAAAGCCTGTACAATGGTTCAGGGTCCTGAGGCCTTAAATTGCCGGGTGCCTCCTGGAGATCCGCCTCTCGAAGGATGCCTCCCAGACGCAAGGTGGCACCAGTGCCAACTTGGTCTGGTTAGAGTGCCAAGTGGGTCCTGAAAACTGACACCCAGAACAGTGGCTTGTGAGTTTTGTTTCCCAGGGAAAAAGCCTGTACAATGGTTCAGGGTCCTGCGGCCTTAAATTGCGGGGCGCCTCCTGGAATTCCGCATCACGCCAGATGTTTCCCAGTCGCTAAGCAACACCAGTGCCAACTTGGTCTGCTTTGAGAGTGTCAAGTGGGTCCTGAAAACTGACACCCAGAAGAGTGGCTTGTGAGTTTTGTTTCCTAGGGAAAAAGCCTGTACAATGGTTCAGGGGCCTGAGGCCTTAAATTGCGGGGCGCCTCCTGGAATTCCGCATCACGCCAGATGTTTCCCAGTCGCTAAGCAACACCAGTGCCAACTTGGTCTGGTTTGAGAGTGCCAAGTGGGTCCTGAAAACTGACACCCAGAACAGTGGCTTGTGAGTTTTGTTTCCCAGGGGAAAAGCCTGTACAATGGTTCAGGGTCCTGCGGCCTTAAATTGCCGGATGGCTCCTGGAATTCGGCCTCTCGCAGGATGCCTCCCAGATGCAAGGTGGCACCAGTTCCAACTTGGTTCGGTTTAAGACTGCCAAGTGGGTCCTGAAAACTGAAACCCAGAACAGTGACTTGTGAGTTTTGTTTCCCAAGGAAAAAGCCTGTACAATGGTTCAGGGGCCTGAGGCCTTAAATTGCCGGGTGCCTCCTGGAATTCCGCCTCTCGCAGGATGCCTCCCAGACGCAAGGTGGCACCAGTTCCAACTTGGTCTGGTTTAAGAGTGCCAAGTGGGTCCTGAAAACTGACACCCAGAACAGTGGCTTGTGAGTTTTGTTTCCCAGGGAAAAAGCCTGTACAATGGTTCAGGGTTCTGAGGCCTTAAATTGCTGGGTGGCTCCTGGAATTGCGCCTCTCGCAGGATGCCTCCCAGACGCAAGGTGGCACCGGTGCCAACTTGGTCTGCTTTGAGAGTGTCAAGTGGGTCCTGAAAACTGACACCCAGAACAGTGGCTTGTGAGTTTTGTTTCCCAGGGAAAAAGCCTGTACAATGGTTCAGGGTCCTGCGGCCTTAAATTGCCGGGTGCCTCCTGGAATTGCACCACTCACAGAATATCTCCCAGACGCAAGGTGGCACCAGTGCCAACTTGGTCTGGTTTGAGAGTGCCAGGTAGCTCCTGAAAACTGACACCCAGAACAGTGGCTTGTGAGTTTTGTTTCCCAGGGAAAAAGCCTGTAAAATGGTTTAGGTAATGCCGCCTTTAATAGCCGGGTGACACCTGGAGATCCGCCTCTCGCAGGATGCCTCCCAGACGCAAGGTGGCACCAGTGCCAACTTGGTCTGCTTTGAGAGTGTCAAGTGGGTCCTGAAAACTGACACCCAGAACAGTGGCTTGTGAGTTTTGTTTCCCAGGGAAAAAGCCTGTACAATGGTTCAGGGGCCTGAGGCCTTAAATTGCCGGGTGCCTCCTGGAATTCCGCCTCTCGCAGGATGCCTCCCAGACGCAAGGTGGCACCAGTTCCAACTTGGTCTGGTTTAAGAGTGCCAAGTGGGTCCTGAAAACTGACACCCAGAACAGTGGCTTGTGAGTTTTGTTTCCCAGGGAAAAAGACTGTACAATGGTTCAGGGTCCTGCGGACTTAAATTGCTGGATACCTCCTGGAATTACGCCTCTCGCAGGATGCCTCCCAGACACAAGGTGGCACCAGTGCCAACTTGGTCTGGTTTAAGAGTGCCAAGTGGGTCCTGAAAACTGACACCCAGAACAGTGGCTTGTGAGTTTTGTTTCCCAGGGAAAAAGCCTGTACAATGGTTCAGGGTCCTGAGGCCTTAAATTGCGGGGAGCCTCCTGGAATTCCGCATCACGCCAGATGTTTCCCAGTCGCTAAGCAACACCAGTGCCAACTTAGTCTGGTTTGAGAGTGCCAAGTGGGTCCTGAAAACTGACACCCAGAACAGTGGCTTGTGAGTTTTGTTTCCCAGGGAAAAAGCCTGTAGAATGGTTTTGGGTCCTGCGGCCTTAAATTGCCGGTTGCCTCCTGGAATTCCGCCTCTCGCAGGATGCCTCCCAGACGCAAGGTGGCACCAGTGCCAAATTGGTCTGCTTTGAGCGTGTTAAGTGGGTCCTGAAAACTGGCACCCAGAACAGTGGCTTGTGAGTTTTGTTTCCCAGGGAAAAAGCCTGTACAATGGTTCAGGGTCCTGCGGCCTTAAATTGCCGGGTGCCTCCTGGATTTGCGCCTCTCGCAGGATGCCTCCCAGACGCAAGGTGGCACCAGTGCCAACTTGGTCTGCTTTGAGAGTGTCAAGTGGGTCCTGAAAACTGACACCCAGAACAGTGGCTTGTGATTTTTGTTTCCCAGGGAAAAAGCCTGTACAGTGGTTCAGGGTCCTGCGGCCTTAAATTGCCGGGTGCCTCCTGGAATTGCGCCTCTCGCAGGATGCCTCCCAGACGCAAGGTGGCACCAGTGCCAACTTGGTCTGCTTTGAGAGTGTCAAGTGGGTCCTGAAAACTGACACCCAGAACAGTGGCTTGTGAGTTTTGTTTCCCAGGGAAAAAGCCTGTACAATGGTTCAGGGTCCTGCGGCCTTAAATTGCCGGGTGCCTCCTGGAATTCCGCCTCTCGCAGGATGCCTCCCAGACGCAAGGTGGCACCAGTGCTAACTTGGTCTGCTTTGAGAGTGTCAAGTGGGTCCTGAAAACTGACACCCAGAACAGTGGCTTGTGAGTTTTGTTTCCCAGGGAAAAAGCCTGTACAATGGTTCAGGGTCCTGAGGCCTTAAATTGCCGGGTGCCTCCTGGAGATCCGCCTCTCGAAGGATGCCTCCCAGACGCAAGGTGGCACCAGTGCCAACTTGGTCTGGTTAGAGTGCCAAGTGGGTCCTGAAAACTGACACCCAGAACAGTGGCTTGTGAGTTTTGTTTCCCAGGGAAAAAGCCTGTACAATGGTTCAGGGTCCTGCGGCCTTAAATTGCGGGGCGCCTCCTGGAATTCCGCATCACGCCAGATGTTTCCCAGTCGCTAAGCAACACCAGTGCCAACTTGGTCTGCTTTGAGAGTGTCAAGTGGGTCCTGAAAACTGACACCCAGAACAGTGGCTTGTGAGTTTTGTTTCCCAGGGGAAAAGCCTGTACAATGGTTCAGGGTCCTGCGGCCTTAAATTGCCGGATGGCTCCTGGAATTCGGCCTCTCGCAGGATGCCTCCCAGATGCAAGGTGGCACCAGTTCCAACTTGGTTCGGTTTAAGACTGCCAAGTGGGTCCTGAAAACTGAAACCCAGAACAGTGACTTGTGAGTTTTGTTTCCCAAGGAAAAAGCCTGTACAATGGTTCAGGGGCCTGAGGCCTTAAATTGCCGGGTGCCTCCTGGAATTCCGCCTCTCGCAGGATGCCTCCCAGACGCAAGGTGGCACCAGTTCCAACTTGGTCTGGTTTAAGAGTGCCAAGTGGGTCCTGAAAACTGACACCCAGAACAGTGGCTTGTGAGTTTTGTTTCCCAGGGAAAAAGCCTGTACAATGGTTCAGGGTTCTGAGGCCTTAAATTGCTGGGTGGCTCCTGGAATTGCGCCTCTCGCAGGATGCCTCCCAGACGCAAGGTGGCACCGGTGCCAACTTGGTCTGCTTTGAGAGTGTCAAGTGGGTCCTGAAAACTGACACCCAGAACAGTGGCTTGTGAGTTTTGTTTCCCAGGGAAAAAGCCTGTACAATGGTTCAGGGTCCTGCGGCCTTAAATTGCCGGGTGCCTCCTGGAATTGCACCACTCGCAGAATATCTCCCAGACGCAAGGTGGCACCAGTGCCAACTTGGTCTGGTTTGAGAGTGCCAGGTAGCTCCTGAAAACTGACACCCAGAACAGTGGCTTGTGAGTTTTGTTTCCCAGGGAAAAAGCCTGTAAAATGGTTTAGGTAATGCCGCCTTTAATAGCCGGGTGACACCTGGAGATCCGCCTCTCGCAGGATGCCTCCCAGACGCAAGGTGGCACCAGTGCCAACTTGGTCTGCTTTGAGAGTGTCAAGTGGGTCCTGAAAACTGACACCCAGAACAGTGGCTTGTGAGTTTTGTTTCCCAGGGAAAAAGCCTGTACAATGGTTCAGGGGCCTGAGGCCTTAAATTGCCCGGTTGCCTCCTGGAATTGCGCCTCTCGCAGGATGCCTCCCAGACGCAAGGTGGCACCAGTGCCAAGTTGGTCTGGTTTAAGAGTGCCAAGTGGGTCCTGAAAACTGACACCCAGAACAGTGGCTTGTGAGTTTTGTTTCCCAGGGAAAAAGACTGTACAATGGTTCAGGGTCCTGCGGACTTAAATTGCTGGATACCTCCTGGAATTACGCCTCTCGCAGGATGCCTCCCAGACACAAGGTGGCACCAGTGCCAACTTGGTCTGGTTTAAGAGTGCCAAGTGGGTCCTGAAAACTGACACCCAGAACAGTGGCTTGTGAGTTTTGTTTCCCAGGGAAAAAGCCTGTACAATGGTTCAGGGGCCTGAGGCCTTAAATTGCGGGGAGCCTCCTGGAATTCCGCATCACGCCAGATGTTTCCCAGTCGCTAAGCAACACCAGTGCCAACTTAGTCTGGTTTGAGAGTGCCAAGTGGGTCCTGAAAACTGACACCCAGAACAGTGGCTTGTGAGTTTTGTTTCCCAGGGAAAAAGCCTGTACAATGGTTCAGGGTCCTGTGGCCTTAAATTGCCGGGTGCCTCCTGGAATTCGGCGTCTTGCAAGATGCCTCCCAGACGCAAGGTGGCACCAGTGCCAACTTGGTCTGGTTTGAGAGTGCCAAGTGGGTCCTGCAATCTGACACCCATAACAGTGGCTTCTGAATTTTGTTTTCCCGGGAAAAAGCCTGTAGAATGGTTTTGGGTCCTGCGGCCTTAAATTGCCGGGTGCCTCCTGGAATTCCGCCTCTCGCAGGATGCCTCCCAGACGCAAGGTGGCACCAGTGCCAACTTGGTCTGCTTTGAGAGTGTCAAGTGGGTCCTGAAAACTGACACCCAGAACAGTGGCTTGTGAGTTTTGTTTCCCAGGGAAAAAGCCTGTACAATGGTTCAGGGTCCTGCGGCCTTAAATTGCCCGGTTGCCTCCTGGAATTCCGCATCACGCCAGATGTTTCCCAGTCGCTAACAACACCAGTGCCAACTTGGTCTGCTTTGAGAGTGTCAAGTGGGTCCTGAAAACTGACACCCAGAACAGTGGCTTGTGAGTTTTGTTTCCCAGGGAAAAAGCCTGTACAATGGTTCAGGGGCCTGAGGCCTAAAATTGCGGGGCGCCTCCTGGAATTCCGCATCACGACAGATGTTTCCCAGTCGCTAAGCAACACCAGTGCCAACTTGGTCTGGTTTAAGAGTGCCAAGTGGGTCCTGAAAACTGACACCCAGAACAGTGGCTTGTGAGTTTTGTTTCCCAGGGAAAAAGCCTGTACAATGGTTCAGGGTCCTGCGGCCTTAAATTGCCGGGTGCCTCCTTGAATTCCGCATCTCACCAGATGTTTCCCAGACGCTAAGCAACACCAGTGCCAACATGGTCTGGTTTAAGAGTGCCAAGTGGGTCCTGGAAACTGACACCCAGAACAGTGGCTTCTGAGTTTTGTTTCCCAGGGAAAAAGCCTGTACAATGGTTCAGGGTCCTGCGGCCTTAAATTGCCGGGTGCCTCCTGGAATTCGGCGTCTTGCAAGATGCTTCCCAGATGCAAGGTGACACCAGTGCCAACTTGGTCTGGTTTGAGAGTGCCAGGTGGCTCCTGAAAACTGACACCCAGAACAGTGGCTTGTGAGTTTTGTTTCCCAGGGAAAAAGCCTGTAAAATGGTTTAGGTAATGCCGCCTTTAATAGCCGGGTGACACCTGGAGATCCGCCTCTCGCAGGATGCCTCCCAGACGCAAGGTGGCACCAGTGCCAACTTGGTCTGCTTTGAGAGTGTCAAGTGGGTCCTGAAAACTGACACCCAGAACAGTGGCTTGTGAGTTTTGTTTCCCAGGGAAAAAGCCTGTACAATGGTTCAGGAGGCTGAGGCCTTAAATTGCCCGGTTGCCTCCTGGAATTGCGCCTCTCGCAGGATGCCTCCCAGACGCAAGGTGGCACCAGTGCCAACTTGGTCTGGTTTAAGAGTGCCAAGTGGGTCCTGAAAACTGACACCCAGAACAGTGGCTTGTGAGTTTTGTTTCCCAGGGAAAAAGCCTGTACAATGGTTCAGGGTCCTGCGGACTTAAATTGCCGGGTACCTCCTGGAATTCCGCCTGTCGCAGGATGCCTCCCAGACACAAGGTGGCACCAGTGCCAACTTGGTCTGGTTTAAGAGTGCCAAGTGGGTCCTGAAAACTGACACCCAGAACAGTGGCTTGTGAGTTTTGTTTCCCAGGGAAAAAGCCTGTACAATGGTTCAGGGTCCTGCGGCCTTAAATTGCTGGTGCCTCCTTGAATTCCGCATCTCACCAGATGTTTCCCAGACGCTAAGAAACACCAGTGCCAACATGGTCTGGTTTAAGAGTGCCAAGTGGGTCCTGGAAACTGACACCCAGAACAGTGGCTTCTGAGTTTTGTTTCCCAGGGAAAAAGCCTGTACAATGGTTTTGGGTCCTGCGGCCTTAAATTGCCGGTTGCCTCCTGGAATTCCGCCTCTCGCAGGATGCCTCCCAGACGCAAGGTGGCACCAGTGCCAAATTGGTCTGCTTTGAGCGTGTTAAGTGGGTCCTGAAAACTGGCACCCAGAACAGTGGCTTGTGAGTTTTGTTTCCCAGGGAAAAAGCCTGTACAATGGTTCAGGGTCCTGCGGCCTTAAATTGCCGGGTGCCTCCTGGATTTGCGCCTCTCGCCGGATGCCTCCCAGACGCAAGGTGGCACCAGTGCCAACTTGGTCTGCTTTGAGAGTGTCAAGTGGGTCCTGAAAACTGACACCCAGAACAGTGTCTTGTGATTTTTGTTTCCCAGGGAAAAAGCCTGTACAGTGGTTCAGGGTCCTGCGGCCTTAAATTGCCGGGTGCCTCCTGGAATTGCGCCTCTCGCAGGATGCCTCCCAGACGCAAGGTGGCACCAGTGCCAACTTGGTCTGCTTTGAGAGTGTCAAGTGGGTCCTGAAAACTGACACCCAGAACAGTGGCTTGTGAGTTTTGTTTCTCAGGGAAAAAGCCTGTACAATGGTTCAGGGTCCTGCGGCCTTAAATTGCCGGGTGCCTCCTGGAATTCCGCCTCTCGCAGGATGCCTCCCAGACGCAAGGTGGCACCAGTGCTAACTTGGTCTGCTTTGAGAGTGTCAAGTGGGTCCTGAAAACTGACACCCAGAACAGTGGCTTGTGAGTTTTGTTTCCCAGGGAAAAAGCCTGTACAATGGTTCAGGGTCCTGAGGCCTTAAATTGCCGGGTGCCTCCTGGAGATCCGCCTCTCGAAGGATGCCTCCCAGACGCAAGGTGGCACCAGTGCCAACTTGGTCTGGTTAGAGTGCCAAGTGGGTCCTGAAAACTGACACCCAGAACAGTGGCTTGTGAGTTTTGTTTCCCAGGGAAAAAGCCTGTACAATGGTTCAGGGTCCTGCGGCCTTAAATTGCGGGGCGCCTCCTGGAATTCCGCATCACGCCAGATGTTTCCCAGTCGCTAAGCAACACCAGTGCCAACTTGGTCTGCTTTGAGAGTGTCAAGTGGGTCCTGAAAACTGACACCCAGAAGAGTGGCTTGTGAGTTTTGTTTCCCAGGGAAAAAGCCTGTACAATGGTTCAGGGGCCTGAGGCCTTAAATTGCGGGGCGCCTCCTGGAATTCCGCATCACGCCAGATGTTTCCCAGTCGCTAAGCAACACCAGTGCCAACTTGGTCTGGTTTGAGAGTGCCAAGTGGGTCCTGAAAACTGACACCCAGAACAGTGGCTTGTGAGTTTTGTTTCCCAGGGGAAAAGCCTGTACAATGGTTCAGGGTCCTGCGGCCTTAAATTGCCGGATGGCTCCTGGAATTCGGCCTCTCGCAGGATGCCTCCCAGATGCAAGGTGGCACCAGTTCCAACTTGGTTCGGTTTAAGACTGCCAAGTGGGTCCTGAAAACTGAAACCCAGAACAGTGACTTGTGAGTTTTGTTTCCCAAGGAAAAAGCCTGTACAATGGTTCAGGGGCCTGAGGCCTTAAATTGCCGGGTGCCTCCTGGAATTCCGCCTCTCGCAGGATGCCTCCCAGACGCAAGGTGGCACCAGTTCCAACTTGGTCTGGTTTAAGAGTGCCAAGTGGGTCCTGAAAACTGACACCCAGAACAGTGGCTTGTGAGTTTTGTTTCCCAGGGAAAAAGCCTGTACAATGGTTCAGGGTTCTGAGGCCTTAAATTGCTGGGTGGCTCCTGGAATTGCGCCTCTCGCAGGATGCCTCCCAGACGCAAGGTGGCACCGGTGCCAACTTGGTCTGCTTTGAGAGTGTCAAGTGGGTCCTGAAAACTGACACCCAGAACAGTGGCTTGTGAGTTTTGTTTCCCAGGGAAAAAGCCTGTACAATGGTTCAGGGTCCTGCGGCCTTAAATTGCCGGGTGCCTCCTGGAATTGCACCACTCGCAGAATATCTCCCAGACGCAAGGTGGCACCAGTGCCAACTTGGTCTGGTTTGAGAGTGCCAGGTAGCTCCTGAAAACTGACACCCAGAACAGTGGCTTGTGAGTTTTGTTTCCCAGGGAAAAAGCCTGTAAAATGGTTTAGGTAATGCCGCCTTTAATAGCCGGGTGACACCTGGAGATCCGCCTCTCGCAGGATGCCTCCCAGACGCAAGGTGGCACCAGTGCCAACTTGGTCTGCTTTGAGAGTGTCAAGTGGGTCCTGAAAACTGACACCCAGAACAGTGGCTTGTGAGTTTTGTTTCCCAGGGAAAAAGCCTGTACAATGGTTCAGGGGCCTGAGGCCTTAAATTGCCCGGTTGCCTCCTGGAATTGCGCCTCTCGCAGGATGCCTCCCAGACGCAAGGTGGCACCAGTGCCAACTTGGTCTGGTTTAAGAGTGCCAAGTGGGTCCTGAAAACTGACACCCAGAACAGTGGCTTGTGAGTTTTGTTTCCCAGGGAAAAAGACTGTACAATGGTTCAGGGTCCTGCGGACTTAAATTGCTGGATACCTCCTGGAATTACGCCTCTCGCAGGATGCCTCCCAGACACAAGGTGGCACCAGTGCCAACTTGGTCTGGTTTAAGAGTGCCAAGTGGGTCCTGAAAACTGACACCCAGAACAGTGGCTTGTGAGTTTTGTTTCCCAGGGAAAAAGCCTGTACAATGGTTCAGGGGCCTGAGGCCTTAAATTGCGGGGAGCCTCCTGGAATTCCGCATCACGCCAGATGTTTCCCAGTCGCTAAGCAACACCAGTGCCATCTTAGTCTGGTTTGAGAGTGCCAAGTGGGTCCTGAAAACTGACACCCAGAACAGTGGCTTGTGAGTTTTGTTTCCCAGGGAAAAAGCCTGTACAATGGTTCAGGGTCCTGTGGCCTTAAATTGCCGGGTGCCTCCTGGAATTCGGCGTCTTGCAAGATGCCTCCCAGACGCAAGGTGGCACCAGTGCCAACTTGGTCTGGTTTGAGAGTGCCAAGTGGGTCCTGCAATCTGACACCCATAACAGTGGCTTCTGAATTTTGTTTTCCCGGGAAAAAGCCTGTAGAATGGTTTTGGGTCCTGCGGCCTTAAATTGCCGGGTGCCTCCTGGAATTCCGCCTCTCGCAGGATGCCTCCCAGACGCAAGGTGGCACCAGTCCCAACTTGGTCTGGTTTAAGAGTGCCAAGTGGGTCCTGAAAACTGACACCCAGAACAGTGGCTTGTGAGTTTTGTTTCCCAGGGAAAAAGCCTGTACAATGGTTCAGGGTCCTGCGGCCTTAAATTGCCCGGTTGCCTCCTGGAATTCCGCATCACGCCAGATGTTTCCCAGTCGCTAACAACACCAGTGCCAACTTGGTCTGCTTTGAGAGTGTCAAGTGGGTCCTGAAAACTGACACCCAGAACAGTGGCTTGTGAGTTTTGTTTCCCAGGGAAAAAGCCTGTACAATGGTTCAGGGGCCTGAGGCCTAAAATTGCGGGGCGCCTCCTGGAATTCCGCATCACGACAGATGTTTCCCAGTCGCTAAGCAACACCAGTGCCAACTTGGTCTGGTTTAAGAGTGCCAAGTGGGTCCTGAAAACTGACACCCAGAACAGTGGCTTGTGAGTTTTGTTTCCCAGGGAAAAAGCCTGTACAATGGTTCAGGGTCCTGCGGCCTTAAATTGCCGGGTGCCTCCTTGAATTCCGCATCTCACCAGATGTTTCCCAGACGCTAAGCAACACCAGTGCCAACATGGTCTGGTTTAAGAGTGCCAAGTGGGTCCTGGAAACTGACACCCAGAACAGTGGCTTCTGAGTTTTGTTTCCCAGGGAAAAAGCCTGTACAATGGTTCAGGGTCCTGCGGCCTTAAATTGCCGGGTGCCTCCTGGAATTCGGCGTCTTGCAAGATGCTTCCCAGATGCAAGGTGACACCAGTGCCAACTTGGTCTGGTTTGAGAGTGCCAGGTGGCTCCTGAAAACTGACACCCAGAACAGTGGCTTGTGAGTTTTGTTTCCCAGGGAAAAAGCCTGTACAATGGTTCAGGGTCCTGCGGCCTTAAATTGCCGGGTGCCTCCTGGATTTGCGCCTCTCGCAGGATGCCTCCCAGACGCAAGGTGGCACCAGTGCCAACTTGGTCTGCTTTGAGAGTGTCAAGTGGGTCCTGAAAACTGACACCCAGAACAGTGGCTTGTGATTTTTGTTTCCCAGGGAAAAAGCCTGTACAGTGGTTCAGGGTCCTGCGGCCTTAAATTGCCGGGTGCCTCCTGGAATTGCGCCTCTCGCAGGATGCCTCCCAGACGCAAGGTGGCACCAGTGCCAACTTGGTCTGCTTTGAGAGTGTCAAGTGGGTCCTGAAAACTGACACCCAGAACAGTGGCTTGTGAGTTTTGTTTCCCAGGGAAAAAGCCTGTACAATGGTTCAGGGTCCTGCGGCCTTAAATTGCCGGGTGCCTCCTGGAATTCCGCCTCTCGCAGGATGCCTCCCAGACGCAAGGTGGCACCAGTGCCAACTTGGTCTGCTTTGAGAGTGTCAAGTGGGTCCTGAAAACTGACACCCAGAACAGTGGCTTGTGAGTTTTGTTTCCCAGGGAAAAAGCCTGTACAATGGTTCAGGGTCCTGAGGCCTTAAATTGCCGGGTGCCTCCTGGAGATCCGCCTCTCGAAGGATGCCTCCCAGACGCAAGGTGGCACCAGTGCCAACTTGGTCTGGTTAGAGTGCCAAGTGGGTCCTGAAAACTGACACCCAGAACAGTGGCTTGTGAGTTTTGTTTCCCAGGGAAAAAGCCTGTACAATGGTTCAGGGTCCTGCGGCCTTAAATTGCGGGGCGCCTCCTGGAATTCCGCATCACGCCAGATGTTTCCCAGTCGCTAAGCAACACCAGTGCCAACTTGGTCTGCTTTGAGAGTGTCAAGTGGGTCCTGAAAACTGACACCCAGAAGAGTGGCTTGTGAGTTTTGTTTCCCAGGGAAAAAGCCTGTACAATGGTTCAGGGGCCTGAGGCCTTAAATTGCGGGGCGCCTCCTGGAATTCCGCATCACGCCAGATGTTTCCCAGTCGCTAAGCAACACCAGTGCCAACTTGGTCTGGTTTGAGAGTGCCAAGTGGGTCCTGAAAACTGACACCCAGAACAGTGGCTTGTGAGTTTTGTTTCCCAGGGGAAAAGCCTGTACAATGGTTCAGGGTCCTGCGGCCTTAAATTGCCGGATGGCTCCTGGAATTCGGCCTCTCGCAGGATGCCTCCCAGATGCAAGGTGGCACCAGTTCCAACTTGGTTCGGTTTAAGACTGCCAAGTGGGTCCTGAAAACTGAAACCCAGAACAGTGACTTGTGAGTTTTGTTTCCCAAGGAAAAAGCCTGTACAATGGTTCAGGGGCCTGAGGCCTTAAATTGCCGGGTGCCTCCTGGAATTCCGCCTCTCGCAGGATGCCTCCCAGACGCAAGGTGGCACCAGTTCCAACTTGGTCTGGTTTAAGAGTGCCAAGTGGGTCCTGAAAACTGACACCCAGAACAGTGGCTTGTGAGTTTTGTTTCCCAGGGAAAAAGCCTGTACAATGGTTCAGGGGCCTGAAGACTTAAATTGCTGGGTGGCTCCTGGAATTGCGCCTCTCGCAGGATGCCTCCCAGACGCAAGGTGGCACCGGTGCCAACTTGGTCTGCTTTGAGAGTGCCAAGTGGGTCCTGAAAACTGACACCCAGAACAGTGGCTTGTGAGTTTTGTTTCCCAGGGAAAAAGCCTGTACAATGGTTCAGGGTCCTGCGGCCTTATATTGCCGGGTGCCTCCTGGAATTGCACCACTCGCAGAATATCTCCCAGACGCAAGGTGGCACCAGTGCCAACTTGGTCTGGTTTGAGAGTGCCAGGTAGCTCCTGAAAACTGACACCCAGAACAGTGGCTTGTGAGTTTTGTTTCCCAGGGAAAAAGCCTGTAAAATGGTTTAGGTAATGCCGCCTTTAATAGCCGGGTGCCACCTGGAGATCCGCCTCTCGCAGGATGCCTCCCAGACGCAAGGTGGCACCAGTGCCAACTTGGTCTGCTTTGAGAGTGTCAAGTGGGTCCTGAAAACTGACACCCAGAACAGTGGCTTGTGAGTTTTGTTTCCCAGGGAAAAAGCCTGTACAATGGTTCAGGGTCCTGAGGCCTTAAATTGCCCGGTTGCCTCCTGGAATTGCGCCTCTCGCAGGATGCCTCCCAGACGCAAGGTGGCACCAGTGCCAACTTGGTCTGGTTTAAGAGTGCCAAGTGGGTCCTGAAAACTGACACCCAGAACAGTGGCTTGTGAGTTTTGTTTCCCAGGGAAAAAGCCTGTACAATGGTTCAGGGTCCTGCGGACTTAAATTGCCGGGTACCTCCTGGAATTACGCCTGTCGCAGGATGCCTCCCAGACACAAGGTGGCACCAGTGCCAACTTGGTCTGGTTTAAGAGTGCCAAGTGGGTCCTGAAAACTGACACCCAGAACAGTGGCTTGTGAGTTTTGTTTCCCAGGGAAAAAGCCTGTACAATGGTTCAGGGGCCTGAGGCCTTAAATTGCGGGGAGCCTCCTGGAATTCCGCATCACGCCAGATGTTTCCCAGTCGCTAAGCAACACCAGTGCCAACTTAGTCTGGTTTGAGAGTGCCAAGTGGGTCCTGAAAACTGACACCCAGAACAGTGGCTTGTGAGTTTTGTTTCCCAGGGAAAAAGCCTGTACAATGGTTCAGGGTCCTGTGGCCTTAAATTGCCGGGTGCCTCCTGGAATTCGGCGTCTTGCAAGATGCCTCCCAGACGCAAGGTGGCACCAGTGCCAACTTGGTCTGGTTTGAGAGTGCCAAGTGGGTCCTGCAATCTGACACCCATAAAAGTGGCTTCTGAATTTTGTTTTCCCGGGAAAAAGCCTGTAGAATGGTTTTGGGTCCTGCGGCCTTAAATTGCCGGGTGCCTCCTGGAATTCCGCCTCTCGCAGGATGCCTCCCAGACGCAAGGTGGCACCAGTGCCAACTTGGTCTGCTTTGAGAGTGTCAAGTGGGTCCTGAAAACTGACACCCAGAACAGTGGCTTGTGAGTTTTGTTTCCCAGGGAAAAAGCCTGTACAATGGTTCAGGGTCCTGCGGCCTTAAATTGCCCGGTTGCCTCCTGGAATTCCGCATCACGCCAGATGTTTCCCAGTCGCTAACAACACCAGTGCCAACTTGGTCTGCTTTGAGAGTGTCAAGTGGGTCCTGAAAACTGACACCCAGAACAGTGGCTTGTGAGTTTTGTTTCCCAGGGAAAAAGCCTGTACAATGGTTCAGGGGCCTGAGGCCTAAAATTGCGGGGCGCCTCCTGGAATTCCGCATCACGACAGATGTTTCCCAGTCGCTAAGCAACACCAGTGCCAACTTGGTCTGGTTTAAGAGTGCCAAGTGGGTCCTGAAAACTGACACCCAGAACAGTGGCTTGTGAGTTTTGTTTCCCAGGGAAAAAGCCTGTACAATGGTTCAGGGTCCTGCGGCCTTAAATTGCCGGGTGCCTCCTTGAATTCCGCATCTCACCAGATGTTTCCCAGACGCTAAGCAACACCAGTGCCAACATGGTCTGGTTTAAGAGTGCCAAGTGGGTCCTGGAAACTGACACCCAGAACAGTGGCTTCTGAGTTTTGTTTCCCAGGGAAAAAGCCTGTACAATGGTTCAGGGTCCTGCGGCCTTAAATTGCCGGGTGCCTCCTGGAATTCGGCGTCTTGCAAGATGCTTCCCAGATGCAAGGTGACACCAGTGCCAACTTGGTCTGGTTTGAGAGTGCCAGGTGGCTCCTGAAAACTGACACCCAGAACAGTGGCTTGTGAGTTTTGTTTCCCAGGGAAAAAGACTGTAAAATGGTTTAGGTAATGCCGCCTTTAATAGCCGGGTGACACCTGGAGATCCGCCTCTCGCAGGATGCCTCCCAGACGCAAGGTGGCACCAGTGCCAACTTGGTCTGCTTTGAGAGTGTCAAGTGGGTCCTGAAAACTGACACCCAGAACAGTGGCTTGTGAGTTTTGTTTCCCAGGGAAAAAGCCTGTACAATGGTTCAGGAGGCTGAGGCCTTAAATTGCCCGGTTGCCTCCTGGAATTGCGCCTCTCGCAGGATGCCTCCCAGACGCAAGGTGGCACCAGTGCCAACTTGGTCTGGTTTAAGAGTGCCAAGTGGGTCCTGAAAACTGACACCCAGAACAGTGGCTTGTGAGTTTTGTTTCCCAGGGAAAAAGCCTGTACAATGGTTCAGGGTCCTGCGGACTTAAATTGCCGGGTACCTCCTGGAATTCCGCCTGTCGCAGGATGCCTCCCAGACACAAGGTGGCACCAGTGCCAACTTGGTCTGGTTTAAGAGTGCCAAGTGGGTCCTGAAAACTGACACCCAGAACAGTGGCTTGTGAGTTTTGTTTCCCAGGGAAAAAGCCTGTACAATGGTTCAGGGTCCTGCGGCCTTAAATTGCCGGGCGCCTCCTTGAATTCCGCATCTCACCAGATGTTTCCCAGACGCTAAGAAACACCAGTGCCAACATGGTCTGGTTTAAGAGTGCCAAGTGGGTCCTGGAAACTGACACCCAGAACAGTGGCTTGTGAGTTTTGTTTCCCAGGGAAAAAGCCTGTAGAATGGTTTTGGGTCCTGCGGCCTTAAATTGCCGGTTGCCTCCTGGAATTCCGCCTCTCGCAGGATGCCTCCCAGACGCAAGGTGGCACCAGTGCCAACTTGGTCTGGTTTGAGAGTGCCAAGTGGGTCCTGAAAACTGACACCCAGAACAGTGGCTTGTGAGTTTTGTTTCCGAGGGAAAAAGCCTGTACAATGGTTCAGGGTCCTGAGGCCTTAAATTGCCGGGTGCCTCCTGGAATTCGGCCACTCGCAGGATGCCTCCCAGACGCAAGGTGGCACCAGTTCCAACTTGGTCTGCTTTGAGAGTGTCAAGTGGGTCCTGAAAACTGACACCCAGAACAGTGGCTTGTGAGTTTTGTTTCCCAGGGAAAAAGCCTGTACAATGGTTCAGGGTCCTGCGGCCTTAAATTGCTGGGTGCCTCCTGGATTTGCGCCTCTCGCAGGATGCCTCCCAGACGCAAGGTGGCACCAGTGCCAACTTGGTCTGCTTTGAGAGTGTCAAGTGGGTCCTGAAAACTGACACCCACAACAGTGGCTTGTGAGTTTTGTTTCCCAGGGAAAAAGCCTGTACAGTGGTTCAGGGTCCTGCGGCCTTAAATTGCGGGGTGCCTCCTGGAATTGCGCCTCTCGCAGGATGCCTCCCAGACGCAAGGTGGCACCAGTGCCAACTTGGTCTGGTTTGAGAGTGTCAAGTGGGTCCTGAAAACTGACACCCAGAACAGTGGCTTGTGAGTTTTGTTTCCCAGGGAAAAAGCCTGTACAATGGTTCAGGGGCCTGAGGCCTTAAATTGCCGGGTGCCTCCTGGAATTCGGCCTCTCGCAGGATGCCTCCCAGACGCAAGGTGGCACCAGTGCCAACTTGGTCTGGTTTGAGAGTGTCAAGTGGGTCCTGAAAACTGACACCCAGAACAGTGGCTTGTGAGTTTTGTTTCCCAGGGAAAAAGCCTGTACAATGGTTCAGGGGCCTGAGGCCTTAAATTGCGGGGCGCCTCCTGGAATTCCGCATCACGCCAGATGTTTCCCAGTCGCTAAGCAACACCAGTGCCAACTTGGTCTGGTTTAAGAGTGCCAAGTGGGTCCTGAAAACTGACACCCAGAACAGTGGCTTGTGAGTTTTGTTTCCCAGGGAAAAAGCCTGTACAATGGTTCAGGGGCCTGTGGCCTTAAATTGCCGGGTGCCTCCTGGAATTCGGCGTCTTGCAAGATGCCTCCCAGACGCAAGGTGGCACCAGTGCCAACTTGGTCTGGTTTGAGAGTGCCAAGTGGGTCCTGCAATCTGACACCCATAACAGTGGCTTCTGAATTTTGTTTTCCCGGGAAAAAGCCTGTAGAACGGTTTTGGGTCCTGCGGCCTTAAATTGCCGGGTGCCTCCTGGAATTCCGCCTCTCGCAGGATGCCTCCCAGACGCAAGGTGGCACCAGTTCCAACTTGGTCTGGTTTAAGAGTGCCAAGTGGGTCCTGAAAACTGACACCCAGAACAGTGGCTTGTGAGTTTTGTTTCCCAGGGAAAAAGCCTGTACAATGGTTCAGGGTCCTGCGGCCTTAAATTGCCCGGTTGCCTCCTGGAATTCCGCATCACGCCAGATGTTTCCCAGTCGCTAACAACACCAGTGCCAACTTGGTCTGCTTTGAGAGTGTCAAGTGGGTCCTGAAAACTGACACCCAGAACAGTGGCTTGTGAGTTTTGTTTCCCAGGGAAAAAGCCTGTACAATGGTTCAGGGGCCTGAGGCCTAAAATTGCGGGGCGCCTCCTGGAATTCCGCATCACGACAGATGTTTCCCAGTCGCTAAGCAACACCAGTGCCAACATGGTCTGGTTTAAGAGTGCCAAGTGGGTCCTGAAAACTGACACCCAGAACAGTGGCTTGTGAGTTTTGTTTCCCAGGGAAAAAGCCTGTACAATGGTTCAGGGTCCTGCGGCCTTAAATTGCCGGGTGCCTCCTTGAATTCCGCATCTCACCAGATGTTTCCCAGACGCTAAGCAACACCAGTGCCAACATGGTCTGGTTTAAGAGTGCCAAGTGGGTCCTGGAAACTGACACCCAGAACAGTGGCTTGTGAGTTTTGTTTCCCAGGGAAAAAGCCTGTACAATGGTTCAGGGTCCTGCGGCCTTAAATTGCCGGGTGCCTCCTTGAATTCCGCATCTCACCAGATGTTTCCCAGACGCTAAGCAACACCAGTGCCAACATGGTCTGGTTTAAGAGTGCCAAGTGGGTCCTGGAAACTGACACCCAGAACAGTGGCTTGTGAGTTTTGTTTCCCAGGGAAAAAGCCTGTACAATGGTTCAAGGTCCTGCGGCCTTAAATATCCGGGTGCCTCCTTGAATTCCGCATCTCGCAGGATGCCTCCCAGACGCAAGGTGGCACCAGTGCCAACTTGGTCTGCTTTGAGCGTGTCAAGTGGGTCCTGAAAACTGACACCCAGAACAGTGGCTTGTGAGTTTTGTTTCCCAGGGGAAAAGCCTGTACAATGGTTCAGGGTCCTGCGGCCTTAAATTGCCGGGTGCCTCCTGGATTTGCGCCTCTCGCAGGATGCCTCCCAGACGCAAGGTGGCACCAGTGCCAACTTGCTCTGCTTTGAGAGTGTCAAGTGGGTCCTGAAAACTGACACCCAGAACAGTGGCTTGTGAGTTTTGTTTCCCAGGGAAAAAGCCTGTACAGTGGTTCAGGGTCCTGCGGCCTTAAATTGCCGGATGCCTCCTGGAATTGCACCTCTCGCAGGATGCCTCCCAGATGCAAGGTGGCACCAGTGCCAACTTGGTCTGCTTTGAGAGTGTCAAGTGGGTCCTGAAAACTGACACCCAGAACAGTGGCTTGTGAGTTATGTTTCCCAGGGAAAAAGCCTGTACAATGGTTCAGGGTCCTTAGGCCTTAAATTGCCGGGTGCCTCCTGGAGATCCGCCTCTCGCAGGATGCCTCCCAGACGCAAGGTGGCACCAATTCCAACTTTGTCTGGTTTAAGAGTGTCAAGTGGGTCCTGAAAACTGACACCCAGAACAGTGGCTTGTGAGTTTTGTTTCCCAGGGAAAAAGCCTGTACAATGGTTCAGGGTCCTGAGGCCTTAAATTGCCGGGTGCCTCCTGGAATTCGGCCTCTCGCAGGATGCCTCCCAGACGCAAGGTGGCACCAGTGCCAACTTGGTCTGCTTTGAG
Organism: Fringilla coelebs; assembly: GCF_963513975.1. Taxonomy (NCBI): domain Eukaryota; kingdom Metazoa; phylum Chordata; class Aves; order Passeriformes; family Fringillidae; genus Fringilla; species Fringilla coelebs. Next base: position 849,752 of record NW_028167527.1, read on the forward strand.
AGTGTCAAGTGGGTCCTGAAAACTGACACCCAGAACAGTGGCTTGTGAGTTTTGTTTCCCAGGGAAAAAGCCTGTACAATGGTTCAGGGGCCTGAGGCCTTAAATTGCGGGGCGCCTCCTGGAATTCCGCATCACGCCAGATGTTTCCCAGTCGCTAAGCAACACCAGTGCCAACTTGGTCTGGTTTGAGAGTGCCAAGTGGGTCCTGAAAACTGACACCCAGAACAGTGGCTTGTGAGTTTTGTTTCCCAGGGAAAAAGCCTGTAGAATGGTTTTGGGTCCTGCGGCCTTAAATTGCCGGGTGCCTCCTGGAATTCCGCCTCTCGCAGGATGCCTCCCAGACGCAAGGTGGCACCAGTTCCAACTTGGTCTGGTTTAAGAGTGCCAAGTGGGTCCTGAAAAATGACACCCAGAACAGTGGCTTGTGAGTTTTGTTTCCCAGGGAAAAAGCCTGTACAATGGTTCAGGGTCCTGCGGCCTTAAATTGCCCGGTTGCCTCCTGGAATTCCGCATCACGCCAGATGTTTCCCAGTCGCTAACAACACCAGTGCCAACTTGGTCTGCTTTGAGAGTGTCAAGTGGGTCCTGAAAACTGACACCCAGAACAGTGGCTTGTGAGTTTTGTTTCCCAGGGAAAAAGCCTGTACAATGGTTCAGGGGCCTGAGGCCTAAAATTGCAAGGCGCCTCCTGGAATTCCGCATCACGACAGATGTTTCCCAGTCGCTAAGCAACACCAGTGCCAACTTGGTCTGGTTTAAGAGTGCCAAGTGGGTCCTGAAAACTGACACCCAGAACAGTGGCTTCTGAGTTTTGTTTCCCAGGGAAAAAGCCTGTACAATGGTTCAGGGTCCTGCGGCCTTAAATTGCCGGGTGCCTCCTTGAATTCCGCATCTCACCAGATGTTTCCCAGACGCTAAGCAACACCAGTGCCAACATGGTCTGGTTTAAGAGTGCCAAGTGGGTCCTGGAAACTGACACCCAGAACAGTGGCTTCTGAGTTTTGTTTCCCAGGGAAAAAGCCTGTACAATGGTTCAGGGTCCTGCGGCCTTAAATTGCCGGGTGCCTCCTGGAATTCGGCGTCTTGCAAGATGCTTCCCAGATGCAAGGTGGCACCAGTGCCAACTTGGTCTGGTTTGAGAGTGCCAAGTGGGTCCTGCAAACTGACACCCAGAACAGTGGCTTCTGAAATTTGTTTTCCAGGGAAAAAGCCTGTACAATGGTTCAAGGTCCTGCGGCCTTAAATATCCGGGTGCCTCCTGGAATTCCGCCTCTCGCAGGATGCCTCCCAGACGCAAGGTGTCACCAGTGCCAACTTGGTCTGCTTTGAGCGTGTAGAGTGGGTCCTGAAAACTGACACCCAGAACAGTGGCTTGTGAGTTTTGTTTCCCAGGGAAAAAGCCTGTACAATGGTTCAGGGTCCTGCGGCCTTAAATTGCCGGGTGCCTCCTGGATTTGCGCCTCTCGCAGGATGCCTCCCAGACGCAAGGTGGCACCAGTGCCAACTTGGTCTGCTTTGAGAGTGTCAAGTGGGTCCTGAAAACTGACACCCAGAACAGTGGCTTGTGAGTTTTGTTTCCCAGGGAAAAAGCCTGTACAGTGGTTCAGGGTCCTGCGGCCTTAAATTGCCGGGTGCCTCCTGGAATTGCGCCTCTCGCAGGATGCCTCCCAGACGCAAGGTGGAACCAGTTCCAACTTTGTCTGGTTTAAGAGTGTCAAGTTGGTCCTGAAAACTGACACCCAGAACAGTGGCTTGTGAGTTTTGTTTCCCAGGGAAAAAGCCTGTACAATGGTTCAGGGTCCTGCGGCCTTAAATTGCCGGGTGCCTCCTGGAGATCCGCCTCTCGCAGGATGCCTCCCAGACGCAAGGTGGCACCAGTGCCAACTTGGTCTGGTTTGAGAGTGTCAAGTTGGTCCTGAAAACTGACACCCAGAACAGTGGCTTGTGAGTTTTGTTTCCCAGGGAAAAAGCCTGTACAATGGTTTTGGGTCCTGAGGCCTTAAATTGCCAGGTGCCTCCTGGAATTCCGCCTGTCGCAGGATGCCTCCCAGACGCAAGGTGGCACCAGTTCCAACTTGGTCTGGTTTAAGAGTGCCAAGTGGGTCCTGAAAACTGACACCCAGAACAGTGGCTTGTGAGTTTTGTTTCCCAGGGAAAAAGCCTGTACAATGGTTCAGGGTCCTGCGGCCTTAAATTGCCCGGTTGCCTCCTGGAATTCCGCATCACGCCAGATGTTTCCCAGTCGCTAACAACACCAGTGCCAACTTGGTCTGCTTTGAGAGTGTCAAGTGGGTCCTGAAAACTGACACCCAGAACAGTGGCTTGTGAGTTTTGTTTCCCAGGGAAAAAGCCTGTACAATGGTTCAGGGGCCTGAGGCCTAAAATTGCGGGGCGCCTCCTGGAATTCCGCATCACGACAGATGTTTCCCAGTCGCTAAGCAACACCAGTGCCAACATGGTCTGGTTTAAGAGTGCCAAGTGGGTCCTGAAAACTGACACCCAGAACAGTGGCTTGTGAGTTTTGTTTCCCAGGGAAAAAGCCTGTACAATGGTTCAGGGTCCTGCGGCCTTAAATTGCCGGGTGCCTCCTTGAATTCCGCATCTCACCAGATGTTTCCCAGACGCTAAGCAACACCAGTGCCAACATGGTCTGGTTTAAGAGTGCCAAGTGGGTCCTGGAAACTGACACCCAGAACAGTGGCTTGTGAGTTTTGTTTCCCAGGGAAAAAGCCTGTACAATGGTTCAGGGTCCTGCGGCCTTAAATTGCTGGGTGCCTCCTGGATTTGCGCCTCTCGCAGGATGCCTCCCAGACGCAAGGTGGCACCAGTGCCAACTTGGTCTGCTTTGAGAGTGTCAAGTGGGTCCTGAAAACTGACACCCACAACAGTGGCTTGTGAGTTTTGTTTCCCAGGGAAAAAGCCTGTACAGTGGTTCAGGGTCCTGCGGCCTTAAATTGCGGGGTGCCTCCTGGAATTGCGCCTCTCGCAGGATGCCTCCCAGACGCAAGGTGGCACCAGTGCCAAATTGGTCTGCTCTGAGCGTGTTAAGTGGGTCCTGAAAACTGGCACCCAGAACAGTGGCTTGTGAGTTTTGTTTCCCAGGGAAAAAGCCTGTACAATGGTTCAGGGTCCTGCGGCCTTAAATTGCCGGGTGCCTCCTGGATTTGCGCCTCTCGCAGGATGCCTCCCAGACGCAAGGTGGCACCAGTGCCAACTTGGTCTGGTTTGAGAGTGTCAAGTGGGTCCTGAAAACTGACACCCAGAACAGTGGCTTGTGAGTTTTGTTTCCCAGGGAAAAAGCCTGTACAATGGTTCAGGGTCCTGAGGCCTTAAATTGCCGGGTGCCTCCTGGAATTCGGCCTCTCGCAGGATGCCTCCCAGACGCAAGGTGGCACCAGTGCCAACTTGGTCTGGTTTGAGAGTGTCAAGTGGGTCCTGAAAACTGACACCCAGAACAGTGGCTTGTGAGTTTTGTTTCCCAGGGAAAAAGCCTGTACAATGGTTCAGGGGCCTGAGGCCTTAAATTGCGGGGCGCCTCCTGGAATTCCGCATCACGCCAGATGTTTCCCAGTCGCTAAGCAACACCAGTGCCAACTTGGTCTGGTTTAAGAGTGCCAAGTGGGTCCTGAAAACTGACACCCAGAACAGTGGCTTGTGAGTTTTGTTTCCCAGGGAAAAAGCCTGTACAATGGTTCAGGGGCCTGTGGCCTTAAATTGCCGGGTGCCTCCTGGAATTCGGCGTCTTGCAAGATGCCTCCCAGACGCAAGGTGGCACCAGTGCCAACTTGTTCTGGTTTGAGAGTGCCAAGTGGGTCCTGCAATCTGACACCCATAACAGTGGCTTCTGAATTTTGTTTTCCCGGGAAAAAGCCTGTAGAACGGTTTTGGGTCCTGCGGCCTTAAATTGCCGGGTGCCTCCTGGAATTCCGCCTCTCGCAGGATGCCTCCCAGACGCAAGGTGGCACCAGTTCCAACTTGGTCTGGTTTAAGAGTGCCAAGTGGGTCCTGAAAACTGACACCCAGAACAGTGGCTTGTGAGTTTTGTTTCCCAGGGAAAAAGCCTGTACAATGGTTCAGGGTCCTGCGGCCTTAAATTGCCCGGTTGCCTCCTGGAATTCCGCATCACGCCAGATGTTTCCCAGTCGCTAACAACACCAGTGCCAACTTGGTCTGCTTTGAGAGTGTCAAGTGGGTCCTGCAAACTGACACCCAGAACAGTGGCTTGTGAGTTTTGTTTCCCAGGGAAAAAGCCTGTACAATGGTTCAGGGGCCTGAGGCCTAAAATTGCGGGGCGCCTCCTGGAATTCCGCATCACGACAGATGTTTCCCAGTCGCTAAGCAACACCAGTGCCAACATGGTCTGGTTTAAGAGTGCCAAGTGGGTCCTGAAAACTGACACCCAGAACAGTGGCTTGTGAGTTTTGTTTCCCAGGGAAAAAGCCTGTACAATGGTTCAGGGTCCTGCGGCCTTAAATTGCCGGGTGCCTCCTTGAATTCCGCATCTCACCAGATGTTTCCCAGACGCTAAGCAACACCAGTGCCAACATGGTCTGGTTTAAGAGTGCCAAGTGGGTCCTGGAAACTGACACCCAGAACAGTGGCTTGTGAGTTTTGTTTCCCAGGGAAAAAGCCTGTACAATGGTTCAGGGTCCTGCGGCCTTAAATATCCGGGTGCCTCCTTGAATTCCGCATCTCGCAGGATGCCTCCCAGACGCAAGGTGGCACCAGTGCCAACTTGGTCTGCTTTGAGCGTGTCAAGTGGGTCCTGAAAACTGACACCCAGAACAGTGGCTTGTGAGTTTTGTTTCCCAGGGAAAAAGCCTGTACAATGGTTCAGGGTCCTGCGGCCTTAAATTGCCGGGTGCCTCCTGGATTTGCGCCTCTCGCAGGATGCCTCCCAGACGCAAGGTGGCACCAGTGCCAACTTGGTCTGCTTTGAGAGTGTCAAGTGGGTCCTGAAAACTGACACCCAGAACAGTGGCTTGTGAGTTTTGTTTCCCAGGGAAAAAGCCTGTACAATGGTTCAGGGTCCTGCGGCCTTAAATTGCCGGGTGCCTCCTGGATTTGCGCCTCTCGCAGGATGCCTCCCAGACGCAAGGTGGCACCAGTGCCAACTTGGTCTGCTTTGAGAGTGTCAAGTGGGTCCTGAAAACTGACACCCAGAACAGTGGCTTGTGAGTTTTGTTTCCCAGGGAAAAAGCCTGTACAGTGGTTCAGGGTCCTGCGGCCTTAAATTGCCGGATGCCTCCTGGAATTGCACCTCTCGCAGGATGCCTCCCAGATGCAAGGTGGCACCAGTGCCAACTTGGTCTGCTTTGAGAGTGTCAAGTGGGTCCTGAAAACTGACACCCAGAACAGTGGCTTGTGAGTTATGTTTCCCAGGGAAAAAGCCTGTACAATGGTTCAGGGTCCTTAGGCCTTAAATTGCCGGGTGCCTCCTGGAGATCCGCCTCTCGCAGGATGCCTCCCAGACGCAAGGTGGCACCAATTCCAACTTTGTCTGGTTTAAGAGTGTCAAGTGGGTCCTGAAAACTGACACCCAGAACAGTGGCTTGTGAGTTTTGTTTCCCAGGGAAAAATCCTGTAGAATGGTTTTGGGTCCTGCGGCCTTAAATTGCCGGGTGCCTCCTGGAATTCCGCCTCTCGCAGGATGCCTCCCAGACGCAAGGTGGCACCAGTTCCAACTTGGTCTGGTTTAAGAGTGCCAAGTGGGTCCTGAAAACTGACACCCAGAACAGTGGCTTGTGAGTTTTGTTTCCCAGGGAAAAAGCCTGTACAATGGTTCAGGGTCCTGCGGCCTTAAATTGCCCGGTTGCCTCCTGTAATTCCGCATCACGCCAGATGTTTCCCAGTCGCTAACAACACCAGTGCCAACTTGGTCTGCTTTGAGAGTGTCAAGTGGGTCCTGAAAACTGACACCCAGAACAGTGGCTTGTGAGTTTTGTTTCCCAGGGAAAAAGCCTGTACAATGGTTCAGGGGCCTGAGGCCTAAAATTGCAAGGCGCCTCCTGGAATTCCGCATCACGACAGATGTTTCCCAGTCGCTAAGCAACACCAGTGCCAACTTGGTCTGGTTTAAGAGTGCCAAGTGGGTCCTGAAAACTGACACCCAGAACAGTGGCTTGTGAGTTTTGTTTCCCAGGGAAAAAGCCTGTAAAATGGTTTAGGTAATGCCGTTTTTAATAGCCGGGTGCCACCTGGAGATCCGCCTCTCGCAGGATGCCTCCCAGACGCAAGGTGGCACCAGTGCCAACTTGGTCTGCTTTGAGAGTGTCAAGTGGGTCCTGAAAACTGACACCCAGAACAGTGGCTTGTGAGTTTTGTTTCCCAGGGAAAAAGCCTGTACAATGGTTCAGGGTCCTGCGGCCTTAAATTGCCGGGTGCCTCCTTGAATTCCGCATCTCACCAGATGTTTCTCAGACGCTAAGCAACACCAGTGCCAACATGGTCTGGTTTAAGAGTGCCAAGTGGGTCCTGCAAACTGACAACCAGAACAGTGGCTTGTGAGTTTTGTTTCCCAGGGAAAAAGCCTGTAGAATGGTTTTGGGTCCTGCGGCCTTAAATTGCCGGTTGCCTCCTGGAATTCCGCCTCTCGCAGGATGCCTCCCAGACGCAAGGTGGCACCAGTGCCAACTTGGTCTGGTTTGAGAGTGCCAAGTGGGTCCTGAAAACTGACACCCAGAACAGTGGCTTGTGAGTTTTGTTTCCCAGGGAAAAAGCCTGTACAATGGTTCAGGGTCCTGCGGCCTTAAATTGCCGGGTGCCTCCTGGAATTCGGCCACTCGCAGGATGCCTCCCAGACGCAAGGTGGCACCAGTTCCAACTTGGTCTGCTTTGAGAGTGTCAAGTGGGTCCTGAAAACTGACACCCAGAACAGTGGCTTGTGAGTTTTGTTTCCCAGGGAAAAAGCCTGTACAATGGTTCAGGGGCCTGAGGCCTTAAATTGCCAAATGCCTCCTGGAATTGCGCCTCTCCCAGGATGCCTCCCAGACGCAAGGTAGCACCAGTGCCAACTTGGTCTGCTTTGAGAGTGTCAAGTGGGTCCTGAAAACTGACACCCAGAACAGTGGCTTGTGAGTTTTGTTTCCCAGGGAAAAAGCCTGTACAATGGTTCAGGGTCCTGCGGCCTTAAATTGCCGGGTGCCTCCTGGAATTGCGCCTCTCGCAGGATGCCTCCCAGACGCAAGGTGGCACCAGTGCCAACTTGGTCTGCTTTGAGACTGTCAAGTGGGTCCTGAAAACTGACACCCAGAACAGTGGCTTGTGAGTTTTGTTTCCCAGGGAAAAAGCCTGTACAATGGTTCAGGGTCCTGCGGCCTTAAATTGCCGGGTGCCTCCTGGAGATCCGCCTCTCGCAGGATGCCTCCCAGACGCAAGGTGGCACCAGTTCCAACTTTGTCTGGTTTAAGAGTGTCAAGTGGGTCCTGAAAACTGACACCCAGAACAGTGGCTTGTGAGTTTTGTTTCCCAGGGAAAAAGCCTGTACAATGGTTCAGGGTCCTGAGGCCTTAAATTGCCGGGTGCCTCCTGGAATTCGGCCTCTCACAGGATGCCTCCCAGACGCAAGGTGGCACCAGTGCCAACTTGGTCTGCTTTGAGAGTGTCAAGTGGGTCCTGAAAACTGACACGCAGGACAGTGGCTTGTGAGTTTTGTTTCCCAGGGAAAAAGCCTGTACAATGGTTCAGGGGCCTGAGGCCTTAAATTGCGGGGCGCCTCCTTGAATTCCGCATCACGCCAGATGTTTCCCAGTCGCTAAGCAACACCAGTGCCAACTTAGTCTGGTTTGAGAGTGCCAAGTGGGTCCTGAAAACTGACACCCAGAACAGTGGCTTGTGAGTTTTGTTTCCCAGGGAAAAAGCCTGTACAATGGTTCAGGGTCCTGTGGCCTTAAATTGCCGGGTGCCTCCTGGAATTCGGCGTCTTGCAAGATGCCTCCCAGACGCAAGGTGGCACCAGTGCCAACTTGGTCTGGTTTGAGAGTGCCAAGTGGGTCCTGCAAACTGACACCCAGAACAGTGGCTTCTGAAATTTTTTTTCCAGGGAAAAAGCCTGTAGAATGGTTTTGGGTCCGGCGACCTTAAATTGCCGGGTGCCTCCTGGAATTCCGCCTCTCGCAGGATGCCTCCCAGACGCAAGGTGGCACCAGTTCCAACTTGGTCTGCTTTGAGAGTGCCAAGTGGGTCCTGAAAACTGACACCCAGAACAGTGGCTTGTGAGTTTTGTTTCCCAGGGAAAAAGCCTGTACAATGGTTCAGGGTCCTGCGGCCTTAAATTGCCCGGTTGCCTCCTGGAATTCCGCATCACGCCAGATGTTTCCCAGTCGCTAACAACACCAGTGCCAACTTGGTCTGCTTTGAGAGTGTCAAGTGGGTCCTGAAAACTGACACCCAGAACAGTGGCTTGTGAGTTTTGTTTCCCAGGGAAAAAGCCTGTACAATGGTTCAGGGGCCTGAGGCCTAAAATTGCGGAGCGCCTCCTGGAATTCCGCATCACGACAGATGTTTCCCAGTCGCTAAGCAACACCAGTGCCAACTTGGTCTGATTTAAGAGTGCCAAGTGGGTCCTGAAAACTGACACCCAGAACAGTGGCTTGTGAGTTTTGTTTCCCAGGGAAAAAGCCTGTACAATGGTTCAGGGTCCTGCGGCCTTAAATTGCCAGGTGCCTCCTTGAATTCCGCATCTCACCAGATGTTTCCCAGACGCTAAGCAACACCAGTGCCAACTTGGTCTGGTTTAAGAGTGCCAAGTGGGTCCTGCAAACTGACACCCAGAACAGTGGCTTCTGAGTTTTGTTTCCCAGGGAAAAAGCCTGTACAATGGTTCAGGGTCCTGCGGCCTTAAATTGCTGGGTGCCTCCTGGAATTCGGCGTCTTGCAAGATGCTTCCCAGATGCAAGGTGGAACCAGTGCCAACTTGGTCTGGTTTGAGAGTGCCAAGTGGGTCCTGAAAACTGACACCCAGAACAGTGGCTTGTGAGTTTTGTTTCCCAGGGAAAAAGCCTGTACAATGGTTCAGGGTCCTGCGGCCTTAAATTGCCGGGTGCCTCCTGGAATTCGGCCACTCGCAGGATGCCTCCCAGACGCAAGGTGGCACCAGTTCCAACTTGGTCTGCTTTGAGAGTGTCAAGTGGGTCCTGAAAACTGACACCCAGAACAGTGGCTTGTGAGTTTTGTTTCCCAGGGAAAAAGCCTGTACAATGGTTCAGGGTCCTGCGGCCTTAAATTGCTGGGTGCCTCCTGGATTTGCGCCTCTCGCAGGATGCCTCCCAGACGCAAGGTAGCACCAGTGCCAACTTGGTCTGCTTTGAGAGTGTCAAGTGGGTCCTGAAAACTGACACCCAGAACAGTGGCTTGTGAGTTTTGTTTCCCAGGGAAAAAGCCTGTACAATGGTTCAGGGGCCTGAGGCCTTAAATTGCGGGGCGCCTCCTGGAATTCCGCATCACGCCAGATGTTTCCCAGTCGCTAAGCAACACCAGTGCCAACTTAGTCTGGTTTGAGAGTGCCAAGTGGGTCCTGAAAACTGACACCCAGAACAGTGGCTTGTGAGTTTTGTTTCCCAGGGAAAAAGCCTGTAGAATGGTTTTGGGTCCTGCGGCCTTAAATTGCCGGTTGCCTCCTGGAATTCCGCCTCTCGCAGGATGCCTCCCAGACGCAAGGTGGCACCAGTGCCAACTTGGTCTGGTTTGAGAGTGCCAAGTGGGTCCTGAAAACTGACACCCAGAACAGTGGCTTGTGAGTTTTGTTTCCCAGGGAAAAAGCCTGTACAATGGTTCAGGGTCCTGCGGCCTTAAATTGCCCGGTTGCCTCCTGGAATTCCGCATCACGCCAGATGTTTCCCAGTCGCTAACAACACCAGTGCCAACTTGGTCTGCTTTGAGAGTGTCAAGTGGGTCCTGAAAACTGACACCCAGAACAGTGGCTTGTGAGTTTTGTTTCCCAGGGAAAAAGCCTGTACAATGGTTCAGGGGCCTGAGGCCTAAAATTGCGGAGCGCCTCCTGGAATTCCGCATCACGACAGATGTTTCCCAGTCGCTAAGCAACACCAGTGCCAACTTGGTCTGATTTAAGAGTGCCAAGTGGGTCCTGAAAACTGACACCCAGAACAGTGGCTTGTGAGTTTTGTTTCCCAGGGAAAAAGCCTGTACAATGGTTCAGGGTCCTGCGGCCTTAAATTGCCAGGTGCCTCCTTGAATTCCGCATCTCACCAGATGTTTCCCAGACGCTAAGCAACACCAGTGCCAACATGGTCTGGTTTAAGAGTGCCAAGTGGGTCCTGGAAACTGACACCCAGAACAGTGGCTTGTGAGTTTTGTTTCCCAGGGAAAAAGCCTGTACAATGGTTCAGGGTCCTGCGGCCTTAAATTGCTGGGTGCCTCCTGGAATTCGGCGTCTTGCAAGATGCTTCCCAGATGCAAGGTGGCACCAGTGCCAACTTGGTCTGGTTTGAGAGTGCCAAGTGGGTCCTGAAAACTGACACCCAGAACAGTGGCTTGTGAGTTTTGTTTCCCAGGGAAAAAGCCTGTACAATGGTTCAGGGTCCTGCGGCCTTAAATTGCCGGGTGCCTCCTGGAATTCGGCCACTCGCAGGATGCCTCCCAGACGCAAGGTGGCACCAGTTCCAACTTGGTCTGCTTTGAGAGTGTCAAGTGGGTCCTGAAAACTGACACCCAGAACAGTGGCTTGTGAGTTTTGTTTCCCAGGGAAAAAGCCTGTACAATGGTTCAGGGTCCTGCGGCCTTAAATTGCTGGGTGCCTCCTGGATTTGCGCCTCTCCCAGGATGCCTCCCAGACGCAAGGTAGCACCAGTGCCAACTTGGTCTGCTTTGAGAGTGTCAAGTGGGTCCTGAAAACTGACACCCAGAACAGTGGCTTGTGAGTTTTGTTTCCCAGGGAAAAAGCCTGTACAATGGTTCAGGGGCCTGAGGCCTTAAATTGCGGGGCGCCTCCTGGAATTCCGCATCACGCCAGATGTTTCCCAGTCGCTAAGCAACACCAGTGCCAACTTAGTCTGGTTTGAGAGTGCCAAGTGGGTCCTGAAAACTGACACCCAGAACAGTAGCTTGTGAGTTTTGTTTCCCAGGGAAAAAGCCTGTAGAATGGTTTTGGGTCCTGCGGCCTTAAATTGCCGGTTGCCTCCTGGAATTCCGCCTCTCGCAGGATGCCTCCCAGACGCAAGGTGGCACCAGTGCCAACTTGGTCTGGTTTGAGAGTGCCAAGTGGGTCCTGAAAACTGACACCCAGAACAGTGGCTTGTGAGTTTTGTTTCCCAGGGAAAAAGCCTGTACAATGGTTCAGGGTCCTGCGGCCTTAAATTGCCGGGTGCCTCCTGGAATTCGGCCACTCGCAGGATGCCTCCCAGACGCAAGGTGGCACCAGTTCCAACTTGGTCTGCTTTGAGAGTGTCAAGTGGGTCCTGAAAACTGACACCCAGAACAGTGGCTTGTGAGTTTTGTTTCCCAGGGAAAAAGCCTGTACAATGGTTCAGGGTCCTGCGGCCTTAAATTGCTGGGTGCCTCCTGGATTTGCGCCTCTCCCAGGATGCCTCCCAGACGCAAGGTAGCACCAGTGCCAACTTGGTCTGCTTTGAGAGTGTCAAGTGGGTCCTGAAAACTGACACCCAGAACAGTGGCTTGTGAGTTTTGTTTCCCAGGGAAAAAGCCTGTACAATGGTTCAGGGTCCTGCGGCCTTAAATTGCCGGGTGCCTCCTGGAATTGCGCCTCTCGCAGGATGCCTCCCAGACGCAAGGTGGCACCAGTGCCAACTTGGTCTGCTTTGAGACTGTCAAGTGGGTCCTGAAAACTGACACCCAGAACAGTGGCTTGTGAGTTTTGTTTCCCAGGGAAAAAGCCTGTACAATGGTTCAGGGTCCTGCGGCCTTAAATTGCCGGGTGCCTCCTGGAGATCCGCCTCTCGCAGGATGCCTCCCAGACGCAAGGTGGCACCAGTTCCAACTTTGTCTGGTTTAAGAGTGTCAAGTGGGTCCTGAAAACTGACACCCAGAACAGTGGCTTGTGAGTTTTGTTTCCCAGGGAAAAAGCCTGTACAATGGTTCAGGGTCCTGAGGCCTTAAATTGCCGGGTGCCTCCTGGAATTCGGCCTCTCACAGGATGCCTCCCAGACGCAAGGTGGCACCAGTGCCAACTTGGTCTGCTTTGAGAGTGTCAAGTGGGTCCTGAAAACTGACACGCAGGACAGTGGCTTGTGAGTTTTGTTTCCCAGGGAAAAAGCCTGTACAATGGTTCAGGGGCCTGAGGCCTTAAATTGCGGGGCGCCTCCTTGAATTCCGCATCACGCCAGATGTTTCCCAGTCGCTAAGCAACACCAGTGCCAACTTAGTCTGGTTTGAGAGTGCCAAGTGGGTCCTGAAAACTGACACCCAGAACAGTGGCTTGTGAGTTTTGTTTCCCAGGGAAAAAGCCTGTACAATGGTTCAGGGTCCTGTGGCCTTAAATTGCCGGGTGCCTCCTGGAATTCGGCGTCTTGCAAGATGCCTCCCAGACGCAAGGTGGCACCAGTGCCAACTTGGTCTGGTTTGAGAGTGCCAAGTGGGTCCTGCAAACTGACACCCAGAACAGTGGCTTCTGAAATTTTTTTTCCAGGGAAAAAGCCTGTAGAATGGTTTTGGGTCCGGCGACCTTAAATTGCCGGGTGCCTCCTGGAATTCCGCCTCTCGCAGGATGCCTCCCAGACGCAAGGTGGCACCAGTTCCAACTTGGTCTGCTTTGAGAGTGCCAAGTGGGTCCTGAAAACTGACACCCAGAACAGTGGCTTGTGAGTTTTGTTTCCCAGGGAAAAAGCCTGTACAATGGTTCAGGGTCCTGCGGCCTTAAATTGCCCGGTTGCCTCCTGGAATTCTGCATCACGCCAGATGTTTCCCAGTCGCTAACAACACCAGTGCCAACTTGGTCTGCTTTGAGAGTGTCAAGTGGGTCCTGAAAACTGACACCCAGAACAGTGGCTTGTGAGTTTTGTTTCCCAGGGAAAAAGCCTGTACAATGGTTCAGGGGCCTGAGGCCTTAAATTGCCGGGTGCCTCCTGGAATTCGGCCACTCGCAGGATGCCTCCCAGACGCAAGGTGGCACCAGTTCCAACTTGGTCTGCTTTGAGAGTGTCAAGTGGGTCCTGAAAACTGACACCCAGAACAGTGGCTTGTGAGTTTTGTTTCCCAGGGAAAAAGCCTGTACAATGGTTCAGGGTCTTGCGGCCTTAAATTGCTGGGTGCCTCCTGGATTTGCGCCTCTCCCAGGATGCTTCCCAGACGCAAGGTAGCACCAGTGCCAACTTGGTCTGCTTTGAGAGTGTCAAGTGGGTCCTGAAAACTGACACCCAGAACAGTGGCTTGTGAGTTTTGTTTCCCAGGGAAAAAGCCTGTACAATGGTTCAGGGTCCTGCGGCCTTAAATTGCCGGGTGCCTCCTTGAATTGCACCTCTCGCAGGATGCCTCCCAGACGCAAGGTGGCACCAGTGCCAACTTGGTCTGCTTTGAGACTGTCAAGTGGGTCCTGAAAACTGACACCCAGAACAGTGGCTTGTGAGTTTTGTTTCCCAGGGAAAAAGCCTGTACAATGGTTCAGGGTCCTGCGGCCTTAAATTGCCGGGTGCCTCCTGGAGATCCGCCTCTCGCAGGATGCCTCCCAGACGCAAGGTGGCACCAGTTCCAACTTGGTCTGCTTTGAGAGTGTCAAGTGGGTCCTGAAAACTGACACCCAGAACAGTGGCTTGTGAGTTTTGTTTCCCAGGGAAAAAGCCTGTACAATGGTTCAGGGTCCTGAGGCCTTAAATTGCCGGGTGCCTCCTGGAATTCGGCCTCTCACAGGATGCCTCCCAGACGCAAGGTGGCACCAGTGCCAACTTGGTCTGCTTTGAGAGTGTCAAGTGGGTCCTGAAAACTGACACCCAGAACAGTGGCTTGTGAGTTTTGTTTCCCAGGGAAAAAGCCTGTACAATGGTTCAGGGTCCTGTGGCCTTAAATTGCCGGGTGCCTCCTGGAATTCAGCGTCTTGCAAGATGCCTCCCAGACGCAAGGTGGCACCAGTGCCAACTTGGTCTGGTTTGAGAGTGCCAAGTGGGTCCTGCAATCTGACACCCAGAACAGTGGCTTCTGAATTTTGTTTTCCCGGGAAAAAGCCTGTAGAATGGTTTTGGGTCCTGCGACCTTAAATTGCCGGGTGCCTTCTGGAATTCCGCCTCTCGCAGGATGCCTCCCAGACGCAAGGTGGCACCAGTTCCAACTTGGTCTGCTTTGAGAGTGCCAAGTGGGTCCTGAAAACTGACACCCAGAACAGTGGCTTGTGAGTTTTGTTTCCCAGGGAAAAAGCCTGTACAATGGTTCAGGGGCCTGAGGCCTAAAATTGCAGAGCGCCTCCTGGAATTCCGCATCACGACAGATGTTTCCCAGTCGCTAAGCAACACCAGTGCCAACATGGTCTGGTTTAAGAGTGCCAAGTGGGTCCTGGAAACTGACACCCAGAACAGTGGCTTCTGAGTTTTGTTTCCCAGGGAAAAAGCCTGTACAATGGTTCAGGGTCCTGCGGCCTTAAATTGCCGGGTGCCTCCTGGAATTCGGCGTCTAGCAAGATGCTTCCCAGACGCAAGGTGGCACCAGTGCCAACTTGGTCTGGTTTGAGAGTGCCAAGTGGGTCCTGCAAACTGACACCCAGAACAGTGGCTTCTGAAATTTTTTTTCCAGGGAAAAAGCCTGTAGAATGGTTTTGGGTCCTGCGGCCTTAAATTGCCGGGTGCCTCCTGGAATTCCGCCTCTCGCAGGATGCCTCCCAGACGCAAGGTGGCACCAGTGCCAACTTGGTCTGCTTTGAGCGTGTCAAGTGGGTCCTGAAAACTGACACCCAGAACAGTGGCTTGTGAGTTTTGTTTCCCAGGGAAAAAGCCTGTACAATGGTTCAGGGTCCTGCGGCCTTAAATTGCCGGGTGCCTCCTGGAGATCCGCCTCTCGCAGGATGCCTCCCAGACGCAAGGTGGCACCAGTTCCAACTTTGTCTGGTTTAAGAGTGTCAAGTGGGTCCTGAAAACTGACACCCAGAACAGTGGCTTGTGAGTTTTGTTTCCCAGGGGAAAAGCCTGTACAATGGTTCAGGGGCCTGAGGCCTTAAATTGCCGGGTGCCTCCTGGAATTCGGCCTCTCGCAGGATGCCTCCCAGACGCAAGGTGGCACCAGTTCCAACTTGGTCTGGTTTAAGAGTGCCAAGTGGGTCCTGAAAACTGACACCCAGAACAGTGGCTTGTGAGTTTTGTTTCCCAGGGAAAAAGCCTGTACAATGGTTCAGGGTCATGCGGCCTTAAATTGCCGGGTGGCTCCTGGAATTCCGCATCTCACCAGATGTTTCCCAGACGCTAAGCAACACCAGTGCCAACATGGTCTGGTTTAAGAGTGCCAAGTGGGTCCTGCAAACTGACACCCAGAACAGTGGCTTGTGAGTTTTGTTTCCCAGGGAAAAAGCCTGTAGAATGGTTTTGGGTCCTGCGGCCTTAAATTGCCGGTTGCCTCCTGGAATTCCGCCTCTCGCAGGATGCCTCCCAGACGCAAGGTGGCACCAGTGCCAACTTGGTCTGGTTTGAGAGTGCCAAGTGGGTCCTGAAAACTGACACCCAGAACAGTGGCTTGTGAGTTTTGTTTCCCAGGGAAAAAGCCTGTACAATGGTTCAGGGTCCTGCGGCCTTAAATTGCCGGGTGCCTCCTGGAATTCGGCCACTCGCAGGATGCCTCCCAGACGCAAGGTGGCACCAGTTCCAACTTGGTCTGCTTTGAGAGTGTCAAGTGGGTCCTGAAAACTGACACCCAGAACAGTGGCTTGTGAGTTTTGTTTCCCAGGGAAAAAGCCTGTACAATGGTTCAGGGGCCTGAGGCCTTAAATTGCCGGGTGCCTCCTGGAGATCCGCCTCTCGCAGGATGCCTCCCAGACGCAAGGTGGCACCAGTTCCAACTTTGTCTGGTTTAAGAGTGTCAAGTGGGTCCTGAAAACTGACACCCAGAACAGTGGCTTGTGAGTTTTGTTTCCCAGGGAAAAAGCCTGTACAATGGTTCAGGGGCCTGAGGCCTTAAATTGCGGGGCGCCTCCTGGAATTCCGCATCACGCCAGATGTTTCCCAGTCGCTAAGCAACACCAGTGCCAACTTAGTCTGGTTTGAGAGTGCCAAGTGGGTCCTGAAAACTGACACCCAGAACAGTGGCTTGTGAGTTTTGTTTCCCAGGGAAAAAGCCTTTACAATGGTTCAGGGTCCTGTGGCCTTAAATTGCCGGGTGCCTCCTGGCATTCGGCGTCTTGCAAGATGCCTCCCAGACGCAAGGTGGCACCATTTCCAACTTGGTCTGGTTTGAGAGTGCCAAGTGGGTCCTGCAATCTGACACCCAGAACAGTGGCTCCTGAATTTTGTTTTCCCGGGAAAAAGCCTGTAGAATGGTTTTGGGTCCTGCGACCTTAAATTGCCGGGTGGCTTCTGGAATTCCGCCTCTCGCAGGATGCCTCCCAGACGCAAGGTGGCACCAGTTCCAACTTGGTCTGCTTTGAGAGTGCCAAGTGGGTCCTGAAAACTGACACCCAGAACAGTGGCTTGTGAGTTTTGTTTCCCAGGGAAAAAGCCTGTACAATGGTTCAGGGTCCTGCGGCCTTAAATTGCCCGGTTGCCTCCTGGAATTCCACATCACGCCAGATGTTTCCCAGTCGCTAACAACACCAGTGCCAACTTGGTCTGCTTTGAGAGTGTCAAGTGGGTCCTGAAAACTGACACCCAGAACAGTGGCTTGTGAGTTTTGTTTCCCAGGGAAAAAGCCTGTACAATGGTTCAGGGGCCTGAGGCCTAAAATTGCGGAGCGCCTCCTGGAATTCCGCATCACGACAGATGTTTCCCAGTCGCTAAGCAACACCAGTGCCAACATGGTCTGGTTTAAGAGTGCCAAGTGGGTCCTGGAAACTGACACCCAGAACAGTGGCTTCTGAGTTTTGTTTCCCAGGGAAAAAGCCTGTACAATGGTTCAGGGTCCTGCGGCCTTAAATTGCCGGGTGCCTCCTGGAATTCGGCGTCTAGCAAGATGCTTCCCAGACGCAAGGTGGCACCAGTGCCAACTTGGTCTGGTTTGAGAGTGCCAAGTGGGTCCTGCAAACTGACACCCAGAACAGTGGCTTCTGAAATTTTTTTTCCAGGGAAAAAGCCTGTAGAATGGTTTTGGGTCCTGCGGCCTTAAATTGCCGGGTGCCTCCTGGAATTCCGCCTCTCGCAGGATGCCTCCCAGACGCAAGGTGGCACCAGTGCCAACTTGGTCTGCTTTGAGCGTGTCAAGTGGGTCCTGAAAACTGACACCCAGAACAGTGGCTTGTGAGTTTTGTTTCCCAGGGAAAAAGCCTGTACAATGGTTCAGGGTCCTGCGGCCTTAAATTGCCGGGTGCCTCCTGGAGATCCGCCTCTCGCAGGATGCCTCCCAGACGCAAGGTGGCACCAGTTCCAACTTTGTCTGGTTTAAGAGTGTCAAGTGGGTCCTGAAAACTGACACCCAGAACAGTGGCTTGTGAGTTTTGTTTCCCAGGGGAAAAGCCTGTACAATGGTTCAGGGTCCTGCGGCCTTAAATTGCCGGATGGCTCCTGGAATTCGGCCTCTCGCAGGATGCCTCCCAGATGCAAGGTGGCACCAGTTCCAACTTGGTTCGGTTTAAGACTGCCAAGTGGGTCCTGAAAACTGAAACCCAGAACAGTGACTTGTGAGTTTTGTTTCCCAAGGAAAAAGCCTGTACAATGGTTCAGGGGCCTGAGGCCTTAAATTGCCGGGTGCCTCCTGGAATTCGGCCTCTCGCAGGATGCCTCCCAGACGCAAGGTGGCACCAGTTCCAACTTGGTCTGGTTTAAGAGTGCCAAGTGGGTCCTGAAAACTGACACCCAGAACAGTGGCTTGTGAGTTTTGTTTCCCAGGGAAAAAGCCTGTAAAATGGTTCAGGGTCATGCGGCCTTTAATTGCCGGGTGGCTCCTGGAATTCCGCATCTCACCAGATGTTTCCCAGACGCTAAGCAACACCAGTGCCAACATGGTCTGGTTTAAGAGTGCCAAGTGGGTCCTGCAAACTGACAACCAGAACAGTGGCTTGTGAGTTTTGTTTCCCAGGGAAAAAGCCTGTAGAATGGTTTTGGGTCCTGCGGCCTTAAATTGCCGGTTGCCTCCTGGAATTCCGCCTCTCGCAGGATGCCTCCCAGACGCAAGGTGGCACCAGTGCCAACTTGGTCTGGTTTGAGAGTGCCAAGTGGGTCCTGAAAACTGACACCCAGAACAGTGGCTTGTGAGTTTTCTTTCCCAGGGAAAAAGCCTGTACAATGGTTCAGGGTCCTGCGGCCTTAAATTGCCGGGTGCCTCCTGGAATTCGGCCACTCGCAGGATGCCTCCCAGACGCAAGGTGGCACCAGTTCCAACTTGGTCTGCTTTGAGAGTGTCAAGTGGGTCCTGCAAACTGACACCCAGAACAGTGGCTTGTGAGTTTTGTTTCCCAGGGAAAAAGCCTGTACAATGGTTCAGGGGCCTGAGGCCTTAAATTGCCGGGTGCCTCCTGGAGATCCGCCTCTCGCAGGATGCCTCCCAGACGCAAGGTGGCACCTGTTCCAACTTTGTCTGGTTTAAGAGTGTCAAGTGGGTCCTGAAAACTGACACCCAGAACAGTGGCTTGTGAGTTTTGTTTCCCAGGGAAAAAGCCTGTACAATGGTTCAGGGTCCTGAGGCCTTAAATTGCCGGGTGCCTCCTGGAATTCGGCCTCTCGCAGGATGCCTCCCAGACGCAAGGTGGCACCAGTGCCAACTTGGTCTGCTTTGAGAGTGTCAAGTGGGTCCTGAAAACTGACACCCAGAACAGTGGCTTGTGAGTTTTGTTTCCCAGGGAAAAAGCCTGTACAATGGTTCAGGGGCCTGAGGCCTTAAATTGCGGGGCGCCTCCTGGAATTCCGCATCACGCCAGATGTTTCCCAGTCGCTAAGCAACACCAGTGCCAACTTAGTCTGGTTTGAGAGTGCCAAGTGGGTCCTGCAAACTGACACCCAGAACAGTGGCTTGTGAGTTTTGTTTCCCAGGGAAAAAGCCTGCACAATGGTTCAGGGTCCTGTGGCCTTAAATTGCCGGGTGCCTCCTGGAATTCGGCGTCTTGCAAGATGCCTCCCAGACGCAAGGTGGCACCAGTGCCAACTTGGTCTGGTTTGAGAGTGCCAAGTGGGTCCTGCAATCTGACACCCAGAACAGTGGCTTCTGAATTTTGTTTTCCCGGGAAAAAGCCTGTAGAATGGTTTTGGGTCCAGCGACCTTAAATTGCCGGGTGCCTCCTGGAATTCCGCCTCTCGCAGGATGCCTCCCAGACGCAAGGTGGCACCAGTTCCAACTTGGTCTGGTTTGAGAGTGCCAAGTGGGTCCTGAAAACTGACACCCAGAACAGTGGCTTGTGAGTTTTGTTTCCCAGGGAAAAAGCCTGTACAATGGTTCAGGGTCCTGCGGCCTTAAATTGCCCGGTTGCCTCCTGGAATTCCGCATCACGCCAGATGTTTCTCAGTCGCTAACAACACCAGTGCCAACTTGGTCTGCTTTGAGAGTGTCAAGTGGGTCCTGAAAACTGACACCCAGAACAGTGGCTTGTGAGTTTTGTTTCCCAGGGAAAAAGCCTGTACAATGGTTCAGGGGCCTGAGGCCTAAAATTGCGGAGCGCCTCCTGGAATTCCGCATCACGACAGATGTTTCCCAGTCGCTAAGCAACACCAGTGCCAACATGGTCTGGTTTAAGAGTGCCAAGTGGGTCCTGGAAACTGACACCCAGAACAGTGGCTTGTGAGTTTTGTTTCCCAGGGAAAAAGCCTGTACAATGGTTCAGGGTCCTGCGGCCTTAAATTGCCGGATGGCTCCTGGAATTCGGCCTCTCGCAGGATGCCTCCCAGATGCAAGGTGGCACCAGTTCCAACTTGGTTCGGTTTAAGACTGCCAAGTGGGTCCTGAAAACTGAAACCCAGAACAGTGACTTGTGAGTTTTGTTTCCCAAGGAAAAAGCCTGTACAATGGTTCAGGGGCCTGAGGCCTTAAATTGCCGGGTGCCTCCTGGAATTCGGCCTCTCGCAGGATGCCTCCCAGACGCAAGGTGGCACCAGTTCCAACTTGGTCTGGTTTAAGAGTGCCAAGTGGGTCTTGAAAACTGACACCCAGAACAGTGGCTTGTGAGTTTTGTTTCCCAGGGAAAAAGCCTGTACAATGGTTCAGGGTCATGCGGCCTTAAATTGCGGGGTGGCTCCTGGAATTGCGCCTCTCGCAGGATGCCTCCCAGACGCAAGGTGGCACCAGTTCCAACTTGGTCTGGTTTAAGAGTGCCAAGTGGGTCCTGAAAACTGACACCCAGGACAGTGGCTTGTGAGTTTTGTTTCCCAGGGAAAAAGCCTGTACAATGGTTCAGGGTCCTTCGGCCTTAAATTGCCGGGTTCCTCCTGGAATTGCACCACTCGCAGAATATCTCCCAGACGCAAGGTGGCACCAGGGCCAACTTGGTCTGGTTTGAGAGTGCCAGGTGGCTCCTGCAAACTGACACCCAGAACAGTGGCTTGTGAGTTTTGTTTCCCAGGGAAAAAGCCTGTAAAATGGTTTAGGTAATGCCGTTTTTAATAGCCGGGTGCCACCTGGAGATCCGCCTCTCGCAGGATGCCTCCCAGACGCAAGGTGGCACCAGTGCCAACTTAGTCTGCTTTGAGAGTGTCAAGTGGGTCCTGAAAACTGACACCCAGAACAGTGGCTTGTGAGTTTTGTTTCCCAGGGAAAAAGCCTGTACAATGGTTCAGGGGCCTGAGGCCTTAAATTGCCCGGTTGCCTCCTGGAATTGCGCCTCTCGCAGGATGCCTCCCAGACGCAAGGTGGCACCAGTTCCAACTTGGTCTGGTTTGAGAGTGTCAAGTGGGTCCTGAAAACTGACACCCAGAACAGTGGCTTGTGAGTTTTGTTTCCCAGGGAAAAAGCCTGTACAATGGTTCAGGGTCCTGCGGCCTTAAATTGCTGGGTGCCTCCTGGATTTGCGCCTCTCCCAGGATGCCTCCCAGACGCAAGGTGGCACCAGTGCCAACTTGGTCTGGTTTGAGAGTGCCAAGTGGGTCCTGAAAACTGACACCCAGAACAGTGGCTTGTGAGTTTTGTTTCCCAGGGAAAAAGCCTGTACAATGGTTCAGGGTCCTGCGGCCTTAAATTGCCGGGTGCCTCCTGGAATTCGGCCACTCGCAGGATGCCTCCCAGACGCAAGGTGGCACCAGTTCCAACTTGGTCTGCTTTGAGAGTGTCAAGTGGGTCCTGAAAACTGACACCCAGAACAGTGGCTTGTGAGTTTTGTTTCCCAGGGAAAAAGCCTGTACAATGGTTCAGGGTCCTGCGGCCTTAAATTGCTGGGTGCCTCCTGGATTTGCGCCTCTCGCAGGATGCCTCCCAGACGCAAGGTGGCACCAGTGCCAACTTGGTCTGCTTTGAGAGTGTCAAGTGGGTCCTGAAAACTGACACCCAGAACAGTGGCTTGTGAGTTTTGTTTCCCAGGGAAAAAGCCTGTACAATGGTTCAGGGTCCTGAGGCCTTAAATTGCCGGGTGCCTCCTGGAATTCGGCCTCTCACAGGATGCCTCCCAGACGCAAGGTGGCACCAGTGCCAACTTGGTCTGCTTTGAGAGTGTCAAGTGGGTCCTGAAAACTGACACCCAGAACAGTGGCTTGTGAGTTTTGTTTCCCAGGGAAAAAGCCTGTACAATGGTTCAGGGGCCTGAGGCCTTAAATTTCGGGGCGCCTCCTTGAATTCCGCATCACGCCAGATGTTTCCCAGTCGCTAAGCAACACCAGTGCCAACTTAGTCTGGTTTGAGAGTGCCAAGTGGGTCCTGAAAACTGACACCCAGAACAGTGGCTTGTGAGTTTTGTTTCCCAGGGAAAAAGCATGTACAATGGTTCAGGGTCCTGTGGCCTTAAATTGCCGGGTGCCTCCTGGAATTCGGCGTCTTGCAAGATGCCTCCCAGACGCAAGGTGGCACCAGTGCCAACTTGGTTAGGTTTGAGAGTGCCAAGTGGGTCCTGCAATCTGACACCCAGAACAGTGGCTTCTGAATTTTGTTTTCCCGGGAAAAAGCCTGTAGAATGGTTTTGGGTCCGGCGACCTTAAATTGCCGGGTGCCTCCTGGAATTCCGCCTCTCGCAGGATGCCTCCCAGACGCAAGGTGGCACCAGTTCCAACTTGGTCTGCTTTGAGAGCGCCAAGTGGGTCCTGAAAACTGACACCCAGAACAGTGGCTTGTGAGTTTTGTTTCCCAGGGAAAAAGCCTGTACAATGGTTCAGGGTCCTGCGGCCTTAAATTGCCCGGTTGCCTCCTGGAATTCCGCATGACGCCAGATGTTTCCCAGTCGCTAACAACACCAGTGCCAACTTGGTCTGCTTTGAGAGTGTCAAGTGGGTCCTGAAAACTGACACCCAGAACAGTGGCTTGTGAGTTTTGTTTCCCAGGGAAAAAGCCTGTACAATGGTTCAGGGGCCTGAGGCCTAAAATTGCGGAGCGCCTCCTGGAATTCCGCATCACGACAGATGTTTCCCAGTCGCTAAGCAACACTAGTGCCAACTTGGTCTGATTTAAGAGTGCCAAGTGGGTCCTGAAAACTGACACCCAGAACAGTGGCTTGTGAGTTTTGTTTCCCAGGGAAAAAGCCTGTACAATGGTTCAGGGTCCTGCGGCCTTAAATTGCCAGGTGCCTCCTTGAATTCCGCATCTCACCAGAAGTTTCCCAGACGCTAAGCAACACCAGTGCCAACATGGTCTGGTTTAAGAGTGCCAAGTGGGTCCTGGAAACTGACACCCAGAACAGTGGCTTCTGAGTTTTGTTTCCCAGGGAAAAAGCCTGTACAATGGTTCAGGGTCCTGCGGCCTTAAATTGCCGGGTGCCTCCTGGAATTCGGCGTCTAGCAAGATGCTTCCCAGACGCAAGGTGGCACCAGTGCCAACTTGGCCTGGTTTGAGAGTGCCAAGTGGGTCCTGCAAACTGACACCCAGAACAGTGGCTTCTGAAATTTTTTTTCCAGGGAAAAAGCCTGTAGAATGGTTTTGGGTCCTGCGGCCTTAAATTGCCGGGTGCCTCCTGGAATTCCGCCTCTCGCAGGATGCCTCCCAGACGCAAGGTGGCACCAGTGCCAACTTGGTCTGCTTTGAGCGTGTCAAGTGGGTCCTGAAAACTGACACCCAGAACAGTGGCTTGTGAGTTTTGTTTCCCAGGGAAAAAGCCTGTACAATGGTTCAGGGTCCTGCGGCCTTAAATTGCCGGGTGCCTCCTGGAGATCCGCCTCTCGCAGGATGCCTCCCAGACGCAAGGTGGCACCAGTTCCAACTTTGTCTGGTTTAAGAGTGTCAAGTGGGTCCTGAAAACTGACACCCAGAACAGTGGCTTGTGAGTTTTGTTTCCCAGGGGAAAAGCCTGTACAATGGTTCAGGGTCCTGCGGCCTTAAATTGCCGGATGGCTCCTGGAATTCGGCCTCTCGCAGGATGCCTCCCAGATGCAAGGTGGCACCAGTTCCAACTTGGTTCGGTTTAAGACTGCCAAGTGGGTCCTGAAAACTGAAACCCAGAACAGTGACTTGTGAGTTTTGTTTCCCAAGGAAAAAGCCTGTACAATGGTTCAGGGGCCTGAGGCCTTAAATTGCCGGGTGCCTCCTGGAATTCGGCCACTCGCAGGATGCCTCCCAGACGCAAGGTGGCACCAGTTCCAACTTGGTCTGGTTTAAGAGTGCCAAGTGGGTCCTGAAAACTGACACCCAGAACAGTGGCTTGTGAGTTTTGTTTCCCAGGGAAAAAGCCTGTACAATGGTTCAGGGTCATGCGGCCTTAAATTGCCGGGTGGCTCCTGGAATTCCGCATCTCACCAGATGTTTCCCAGACGCTAAGCAACACCAGTGCCAACATGGTCTGGTTTAAGAGTGCCAAGTGGGTCCTGCAAACTGACAACCAGAACAGTGGCTTGTGAGTTTTGTTTCCCAGGGAAAAAGCCTGTAGAATGGTTTTGGGTCCTGCGGCCTTAAATTGCCGGTTGCCTCCTGGAATTCCGCCTCTCGCAGGATGCCTCCCAGACGCAAGGTGGCACCAGTGCCAACTTGGTCTGGTTTGAGAGTGCCAAGTGGGTCCTGAAAACTGACACCCAGAACAGTGGCTTGTGAGTTTTCTTTCCCAGGGAAAAAGCCTGTACAATGGTTCAGGGTCCTGCGGCCTTAAATTGCCGGGTGCCTCCTGGAATTCGGCCACTCGCAGGATGCCTCCCAGACGCAAGGTGGCACCAGTTCCAACTTGGTCTGCTTTGAGAGTGTCAAGTGGGTCCTGCAAACTGACACCCAGAACAGTGGCTTGTGAGTTTTGTTTCCCAGGGAAAAAGCCTGTACAATGGTTCAGGGGCCTGAGGCCTTAAATTGCCGGGTGCCTCCTGGAGATCCGCCTCTCGCAGGATGCCTCCCAGACGCAAGGTGGCACCTGTTCCAACTTTGTCTGGTTTAAGAGTGTCAAGTGGGTCCTGAAAACTGACACCCAGAACAGTGGCTTGTGAGTTTTGTTTCCCAGGGAAAAAGCCTGTACAATGGTTCAGGGTCCTGAGGCCTTAAATTGCCGGGTGCCTCCTGGAATTCGGCCTCTCGCAGGATGCCTCCCAGACGCAAGGTGGCACCAGTGCCAACTTGGTCTGCTTTGAGAGTGTCAAGTGGGTCCTGAAAACTGACACCCAGAACAGTGGCTTGTGAGTTTTGTTTCCCAGGGAAAAAGCCTGTACAATGGTTCAGGGGCCTGAGGCCTTAAATTGCGGGGCGCCTCCTGGAATTCCGCATCACGCCAGATGTTTCCCAGTCGCTAAGCAACACCAGTGCCAACTTAGTCTGGTTTGAGAGTGCCAAGTGGGTCCTGCAAACTGACACCCAGAACAGTGGCTTGTGAGTTTTGTTTCCCAGGGAAAAAGCCTGCACAATGGTTCAGGGTCCTGTGGCCTTAAATTGCCGGGTGCCTCCTGGAATTCGGCGTCTTGCAAGATGCCTCCCAGACGCAAGGTGGCACCAGTGCCAACTTGGTCTGGTTTGAGAGTGCCAAGTGGGTCCTGCAATCTGACACCCAGAACAGTGGCTTCTGAATTTTGTTTTCCCGGGAAAAAGCCTGTAGAATGGTTTTGGGTCCTGCGACCTTAAATTGCCGGGTGCCTCCTGGAATTCCGCCTCTCGCAGGATGCCTCCCAGACGCAAGGTGGCACCAGTTCCAACTTGGTCTGCTTTGAGAGTGCCAAGTGGGTCCTGAAAACTGACACCCAGAACAGTGGCTTGTGAGTTTTGTTTCCCAGGGAAAAAGCCTGTACAATGGTTCAGGGTCCTGCGGCCTTAAATTGCCCGGTTGCCTCCTGGAATTCCGCATCACGCCAGATGTTTCTCAGTCGCTGACAACACCAGTGCCAACTTGGTCTGCTTTGAGAGTGTCAAGTGGGTCCTGAAAACTGACACCCAGAACAGTGGCTTGTGAGTTTTGTTTCCCAGGGAAAAAGCCTGTACAATGGTTCAGGGGCCTGAGGCCTAAAATTGCGGAGCGCCTCCTGGAATTCCGCATCACGACAGATGTTTCCCAGTCGCTAAGCAACACCAGTGCCAACATGGTCTGGTTTAAGAGTGCCAAGTGGGTCCTGGAAACTGACACCCAGAACAGTGGCTTGTGAGTTTTGTTTCCCAGGGAAAAAGCCTGTACAATGGTTCAGGGTCCTGCGGCCTTAAATTGCCGGATGGCTCCTGGAATTCGGCCTCTCGCAGGATGCCTCCCAGATGCAAGGTGGCACCAGTTCCAACTTGGTTCGGTTTAAGACTGCCAAGTGGGTCCTGAAAACTGAAACCCAGAACAGTGACTTGTGAGTTTTGTTTCCCAAGGAAAAAGCCTGTACAATGGTTCAGGGGCCTGAGGCCTTAAATTGCCGGGTGCCTCCTGGAATTCGGCCTCTCGCAGGATGCCTCCCAGACGCAAGGTGGCACCAGTTCCAACTTGGTCTGGTTTAAGAGTGCCAAGTGGGTCCTGAAAACTGACACCCAGAACAGTGGCTTGTGAGTTTTGTTTCCCAGGGAAAAAGCCTGTACAATGGTTCAGGGTCATGCGGCCTTAAATTGCGGGGTGGCTCCTGGAATTGCGCCTCTCGCAGGATGCCTCCCAGACGCAAGGTGGCACCAGTTCCAACTTGGTCTGGTTTAAGAGTGCCAAGTGGGTCCTGAAAACTGACACCCAGGACAGTGGCTTGTGAGTTTTGTTTCCCAGGGAAAAAGCCTGTACAATGGTTCAGGGTCCTTCGGCCTTAAATTGCCGGGTGCCTCCTGGAATTGCACCACTCGCAGAATATCTCCCAGACGCAAGGTGGCACCAGGGCCAACTTGGTCTGGTTTGAGAGTGCCAGGTGGCTCCTGCAAACTGACACCCAGAACAGTGGCTTGTGAGTTTTGTTTCCCAGGGAAAAAGCCTGTAAAATGGTTTAGGTAATGCCGTTTTTAATAGCCGGGTGCCACCTGGAGATCCGCCTCTCGCAGGATGCCTCCCAGACGCAAGGTGGCACCAGTGCCAACTTAGTCTGCTTTGAGAGTGTCAAGTGGGTCCTGAAAACTGACACCCAGAACAGTGGCTTGTGAGTTTTGTTTCCCAGGGAAAAAGCCTGTACAATGGTTCAGGGGCCTGAGGCCTTAAATTGCCCGGTTGCCTCCTGGAATTGCGCCTCTCGCAGGATGCCTCCCAGACGCAAGGTGGCACCAGTTCCAACTTGGTCTGGTTTGAGAGTGTCAAGTGGGTCCTGAAAACTGACACCCAGAACAGTGGCTTGTGAGTTTTGTTTCCCAGGGAAAAAGCCTGTACAATGGTTCAGGGTCCTGCGGCCTTAAATTGCTGGGTGCCTCCTGGATTTGCGCCTCTCCCAGGATGCCTCCCAGACGCAAGGTGGCACCAGTGCCAACTTGGTCTGGTTTGAGAGTGCCAAGTGGGTCCTGAAAACTGACACCCAGAACAGTGGCTTGTGAGTTTTGTTTCCCAGGGAAAAAGCCTGTACAATGGTTCAGGGTCCTGCGGCCTTAAATTGCCGGGTGCCTCCTGGAATTCGGCCACTCGCAGGATGCCTCCCAGACGCAAGGTGGCACCAGTTCCAACTTGGTCTGCTTTGAGAGTGTCAAGTGGGTCCTGAAAACTGACACCCAGAACAGTGGCTTGTGAGTTTTGTTTCCCAGGGAAAAAGCCTGTACAATGGTTCAGGGTCCTGCGGCCTTAAATTGCTGGGTGCCTCCTGGATTTGCGCCTCTCGCAGGATGCCTCCCAGACGCAAGGTGGCACCAGTGCCAACTTGGTCTGCTTTGAGAGTGTCAAGTGGGTCCTGAAAACTGACACCCAGAACAGTGGCTTGTGAGTTTTGTTTCCCAGGGAAAAAGCCTGTACAATGGTTCAGGGTCCTGAGGCCTTAAATTGCCGGGTGCCTCCTGGAATTCGGCCTCTCACAGGATGCCTCCCAGACGCAAGGTGGCACCAGTGCCAACTTGGTCTGCTTTGAGAGTGTCAAGTGGGTCCTGAAAACTGACACCCAGAACAGTGGCTTGTGAGTTTTGTTTCCCAGGGAAAAAGCCTGTACAATGGTTCAGGGGCCTGAGGCCTTAAATTTCGGGGCGCCTCCTTGAATACCGCATCACGCCAGATGTTTCCCAGTCGCTAAGCAACACCAGTGCCAACTTAGTCTGGTTTGAGAGTGCCAATTGGGTCCTGAAAACTGACACCCAGAACAGTGGCTTGTGAGTTTTGTTTCCCAGGGAAAAAGCATGTACAATGGTTCAGGGTCCTGTGGCCTTAAATTGCCGGGTGCCTCCTGGAATTCGGCGTCTTGCAAGATGCCTCCCAGACGCAAGGTGGCACCAGTGCCAACTTGGTTAGGTTTGAGAGTGCCAAGTGGGTCCTGCAATCTGACACCCAGAACAGTGGCTTCTGAATTTTGTTTTCCCGGGAAAAAGCCTGTAGAATGGTTTTGGGTCCGGCGACCTTAAATTGCCGGGTGCCTCCTGGAATTCCGCCTCTCGCAGGATGCCTCCCAGACGCAAGGTGGCACCAGTTCCAACTTGGTCTGCTTTGAGAGCGCCAAGTGGGTCCTGAAAACTGACACCCAGAACAGTGGCTTGTGAGTTTTGTTTCCCAGGGAAAAAGCCTGTACAATGGTTCAGGGTCCTGCGGCCTTAAATTGCCCGGTTGCCTCCTGGAATTCCGCATGACGCCAGATGTTTCCCAGTCGCTAACAACACCAGTGCCAACTTGGTCTGCTTTGAGAGTGTCAAGTGGGTCCTGAAAACTGACACCCAGAACAGTGGCTTGTGAGTTTTGTTTCCCAGGGAAAAAGCCTGTACAATGGTTCAGGGGCCTGAGGCCTAAAATTGCGGAGCGCCTCCTGGAATTCCGCATCACGACAGATGTTTCCCAGTCGCTAAGCAACACTAGTGCCAACTTGGTCTGATTTAAGAGTGCCAAGTGGGTCCTGAAAACTGACACCCAGAACAGTGGCTTGTGAGTTTTGTTTCCCAGGGAAAAAGCCTGTACAATGGTTCAGGGTCCTGCGGCCTTAAATTGCCAGGTGCCTCCTTGAATTCCGCATCTCACCAGAAGTTTCCCAGACGCTAAGCAACACCAGTGCCAACATGGTCTGGTTTAAGAGTGCCAAGTGGGTCCTGGAAACTGACACCCAGAACAGTGGCTTCTGAGTTTTGTTTCCCAGGGAAAAAGCCTGTACAATGGTTCAGGGTCCTGCGGCCTTAAATTGCCGGGTGCCTCCTGGAATTCGGCGTCTAGCAAGATGCTTCCCAGACGCAAGGTGGCACCAGTGCCAACTTGGCCTGGTTTGAGAGTGCCAAGTGGGTCCTGCAAACTGACACCCAGAACAGTGGCTTCTGAAATTTTTTTTCCAGGGAAAAAGCCTGTAGAATGGTTTTGGGTCCTGCGGCCTTAAATTGCCGGGTGCCTCCTGGAATTCCGCCTCTCGCAGGATGCCTCCCAGACGCAAGGTGGCACCAGTGCCAACTTGGTCTGCTTTGAGCGTGTCAAGTGGGTCCTGAAAACTGACACCCAGAACAGTGGCTTGTGAGTTTTGTTTCCCAGGGAAAAAGCCTGTACAATGGTTCAGGGTCCTGCGGCCTTAAATTGCCGGGTGCCTCCTGGAGATCCGCCTCTCGCAGGATGCCTCCCAGACGCAAGGTGGCACCAGTTCCAACTTTGTCTGGTTTAAGAGTGTCAAGTGGGTCCTGAAAACTGACACCCAGAACAGTGGCTTGTGAGTTTTGTTTCCCAGGGGAAAAGCCTGTACAATGGTTCAGGGTCCTGCGGCCTTAAATTGCCGGATGGCTCCTGGAATTCGGCCTCTCGCAGGATGCCTCCCAGATGCAAGGTGGCACCAGTTCCAACTTGGTTCGGTTTAAGACTGCCAAGTGGGTCCTGAAAACTGAAACCCAGAACAGTGACTTGTGAGTTTTGTTTCCCAAGGAAAAAGCCTGTACAATGGTTCAGGGTCATGCGGCCTTAAATTGCCGGGTGGCTCCTGGAATTCCGCATCTCACCAGATGTTTCCCAGACGCTAAGCAACACCAGTGCCAACATGGTCTGGTTTAAGAGTGCCAAGTGGGTCCTGCAAACTGACAACCAGAACAGTGGCTTGTGAGTTTTGTTTCCCAGGGAAAAAGCCTGTAGAATGGTTTTGGGTCCTGCGGCCTTAAATTGCCGGTTGCCTCCTGGAATTCCGCCTCTCGCAGGATGCCTCCCAGACGCAAGGTGGCACCAGTGCCAACTTGGACTGGTTTGAGAGTGCCAAGTGGGTCCTGAAAACTGACACCCAGAACAGTGGCTTGTGAGTTTTGTTTCCCAGGGAAAAAGCCTGTACAATGGTTCAGGGTCCTGCGGCCTTAAATTGCCGGGTGCCTCCTGGAATTCGGCCACTCGCAGGATGCCTCCCAGACGCAAGGTGGCACCAGTTCCAACTTGGTGTGCTTTGAGAGTGTCAAGTGGGTCCTGAAAACTGACACCCAGAACAGTGGCTTGTGAGTTTTGTTTCCCAGGGAAAAAGCCTGTACAATGGTTCAGGGGCCTGAGGCCTTAAATTGCCGGGTGGCTCCTGGAGATCCGCCTCTCGCAGGATGCCTCCCAGACGCAAGGTGGCACCAGTTCCAACTTTGTCTGGTTTAAGAGTGTCAAGTGGGTCCTGGAAACTGACACCCAGAACAGTGGCTTGTGAGTTTTGTTTCCCAGGGAAAAAGCCTGTACAATGGTTCAGGGGCCTGAGGCCTTAAATTGCGGGGCACCTCCTGGAATTCCCCATCACGCCAGATGATTCCCAGTTGCTATGCAACACCAGTGCCAACTTAGTCTGGTTTGAGAGTGCCAAGTGGGTCCTGAAAACTGACACCCAGAACAGTGGCTTGTGAGTTTTGTTTCCCAGGGAAAAAGCCTGTACAATGGTTCAGGGTCCTGTGGCCTTAAATTGCCGGGTGCGTCCTGGAATTCGGCGTCTTGCAAGATGCCTCCCAGACGCAAGGTGGCACCAGTGCCAACTTGGTCTGGTTTGAGAGTGCCAAGTGGGTCCTGCATTCTGACACCCAGAACAGTGGCTTCTGAATTTTGTTTTCCCGGGAAAAAGCCTGTAGAATGGTTTTGGGTCCTGCGACCTTAAATTGCCGGGTGCCTCCTGGAATTCCGCCTCTCGCAGGATGCCTCCCAGACGCAAGGTGGCACCAGTTCCAACTTGGTCTGCTTTGAGAGTGCCAAGTGGGTCCTGAAAACTGACACCCAGAACAGCGGCTTGTGAGTTTTGTTTCCCAGGGAAAATGCCTGTACAATGGTTCAGGGTCCTGCGGCCTTATATTGCCCGGTTGCCTCCTGGAATTCCGCATCACGCCAGATGT
The DNA here is from genome assembly GCF_963513975.1 of Fringilla coelebs. Lineage (NCBI taxonomy): Eukaryota > Metazoa > Chordata > Aves > Passeriformes > Fringillidae > Fringilla > Fringilla coelebs. The sequence continues at coordinate 880,676 of NW_028167527.1, forward strand.
TTCCCAGTCGCTAACAACACCAGTGCCAACTTGGTCTGCTTTGGGAGTGTCAAGTGGGTCCTGAAAACTGACACCCAGAACAGTGGCTTGTGAGTTTTGTTTCCCAGGGAAAAAGCCTGTACAATGGTTCAGGGTCCTGCGGCCTTAAATTGCCAGGTGCCTCCTTGAATTCCGCATCACGACAGATGTTTTCCAGTCGCTAAGCAACACCAGTGCCAACATGGTCTGGTTTAAGAGTGCCAAGTGGGTCCTGAAAACTGACACCCAGAACAGTGGCTTCTGAGTTTTGTTTCCCAGGGAAAAAGCCTGTACAATGGTTCAGGGTCCTGTAGCCTTAAATTGCCGGGTGCCTCCTGGAATTCGGCGTCTTGCAAGATGCTTCCCAGATGCAAGGTGGCACCAGTGCCAACTTGGTCTGGTTTGAGAGTGCCAGGTGGGTCCTGAAAACTGACACCCAGAACAGTGGCTTGTGAGTTTTGTTTCCCAGGGAAAAAGCCTGTACAATGGTTCAGGGTCCTGCGGCCTTAAATTGCCGGGTGCCTCCTGGAATTCGGCCACTCGCAGGATGCCTCCCAGACGCAAGGTGGCACCAGTTCCAACTTGGTCTGCTTTGAGAGTGTCAAGTGGGTCCTGAAAACTGACACCCAGAACAGTGGCTTGTGAGTTTTGTTTCCCAGGGAAAAAGCCTGTACAATGGTTCAGGGTCCTGCGGCCTTAAATTGCTGGGTGCCTCCTGGATTTGCGCCTCTCCCAGGATGCCTCCCAGACGCAAGGTAGCACCAGTGCCAACTTGGTCTGCTTTGAGAGTGTCAAGTGGGTCCTGAAAACTGACACCCAGAACAGTGGCTTGTGAGTTTTGTTTCCCAGGGAAAAAGCCTGTACAATGGTTCAGGGTCCTGCGGCCTTAAATTGCCGGGTGCCTCCTGGAATTGCGCCTCTCGCAGGATGCCTCCCAGACGCAAGGTGGCACCAGTGCCAACTTGGTCTGCTTTGAGAGTGTCAAGTGGGTCCTGCAAACTGACACCCAGAACAGTGGCTTGTGAGTTTTGTTTCCCAGGGAAAAAGCCTGTACAATGGTTCAGGGTCCTGCGGCCTTAAATTGCCGGGTGCCTCCTGGAGATCCGCCTCTCGCAGGATGCCTCCCAGACGCAAGGTGGCACCAGTTCCAACTTTGTCTGGTTTAAGAGTGTCAAGTGGGTCCTGAAAACTGACACCCAGAACAGTGGCTTGTGAGTTTTGTTTCCCAGGGAAAAAGCCTGTACAATGGTTCAGGGGCCTGAGGCCTTAAATTGCGGGGCGCCTCCTGGAATTCCGCATCACGCCAGATGTTTCCCAGTCGCTAAGCAACACCAGTGCCAACTTAGTCTGGTTTGAGAGTGCCAAGTGGGTCCTGAAAACTGACACCCAGAACAGTGGCTTGTGAGTTTTGTTTCCCAGGGAAAAGGCCTGTACAATGGTTCAGGGTCCTGTGGCCTTAAATTGCCGGGTGCCTCCTGGAATTCGGCGTCTTGCAAGATGCCTCCCAGACGCAAGGTGGCACCAGTGCCAACTTGGTCTGGTTTGAGAGTGCCAAGTGGGTCCTGCAATCTGACACCCAGAACAGTGGCTTCTGAATTTTGTTTTCCCGGGAAAAAGCCTGTACAATGGTTTTGGGTCCGGCGACCTTAAATTGCCGGGTGCCTCCTGGAATTCCGCCTCTCGCAGGATGCCTCCCAGACGCAAGGTGGCACCAGTTCCAACTTGGTCTGCTTTGAGAGTGCCAAGTGGGTCCTGAAAACTGACACCCAGAACAGTGGCTTGTGAGTTTTGTTTCCCAGGGAAAAAGCCTGTACAATGGTTCAGGGTCCTGCGGCCTTAAATTGCCCGGTTGCCTCCTGGAATTCCGAATCACGCCAGATGTTTCCCAGTCGCTAACAACACCAGTGCCAACTTGGTCTGCTTTGAGAGTGTCAAGTGGGTCCTGAAAACTGACACCCAGAACAGTGGCTTGTGAGTTTTGTTTCCCAGGGAAAAAGCCTGTACAATGGTTCAGGGGCCTGCGGCCTTAAATTGCGGAGCGCCTCCTGGAATTCCGCAACACGAAAGATGTTTTCCAGTCGCTAAGCAACACCAGTGCCAACTTGGTCTGATTTAAGAGTGCCAAGTGGGTCCTGAAAACTGACACCCAGAACAGTGGCTTGTGAGTTTTGTTTCCCAGGGAAAAAGCCTGTACAATGGTTCAGGGTCCTGCGGCCCTAAATTGCCAGGTGCCTCCTTGAATTCCGCATCTCACCAGATGTTTCCCAGACGCTAAGCAACACCAGTGCCAACATGGTCTGGTTTAAGAGTGCCAAGTGGGTCCTGGAAACTGACAACCAGAACAGTGGCTTGTGAGTTTTGTTTCCCAGGGAAAAAGCCTGTAGAATGGTTTTGGGTCCTGCGGCCTTAAATTGCCGGTTGCCTCCTGGAATTCCGCCTCTCGCAGGATGCCTCCCAGACGCAAGGTGGCACCAGTGCCAACTTGGTCTGGTTTAAGAGTGCCAAGTGGGTCCTGAAAACTGACACCCAGAACAGTGGCTTGTGAGTTTTGTTTCCCAGGGAAAAAGCCTGTACAATGGTTCAGGGTCCTGCGGCCTTAAATTGCCGGGTGCCTCCTGGAATTCGGCCACTCGCAGGATGCCTCCCAGACGCAAGGTGGCACCAGTTCCAACTTGGTCTGCTTTGAGAGTGTCAAGTGGGTCCTGAAAACTGACACCCAGAACAGTGGCTTGTGAGTTTTGTTTCCCAGGGAAAAAGCCTGTACAATGGTTCAGGGTCCTGCGGCCTTAAATTGCTGGGTGCCTCCTGGATTTGCGCCTCTCCCAGGATGCCTCCAAGACGCAAGGTAGCACCAGTGCCAACTTGGTCTGCTTTGAGAGTGTCAAGTGGGTCCTGAAAACTGACACCCAGAACAGTGGCTTGTGAGTTTTGTTTCCCAGGGAAAAAGCCTGTACAATGGTTCAGGGTCCTGCGGCCTTAAATTGCCGGGTGCCTCCTGGAATTGCGCCTCTCGCAGGATGCCTCCCAGACGCAAGGTGGCACCAGTGCCAACTTGGTCTGCTTTGAGACTGTCAAGTGGGTCCTGAAAACTGACACCCAGAACAGTGGCTTGTGAGTTTTGTTTCCCAGGGAAAAAGCCTGTACAATGGTTCAGGGTCCTGCGGCCTTAAATTGCCGGGTGCCTCCTGGAATTCCGCCTCTCGCAGGATGCCTCCCAGACGCAAGGTGGCACCAGTTCCAACTTGGTCTGCTTTGAGAGCGCCAAGTGGGTCCTGAAAACTGACACCCAGAACAGTGGCTTGTGAGTTTTGTTTCCCAGGGAAAAAGCCTGTACAATGGTTCAGGGGCCTGAGGCCTAAAATTGCGGAGCGCCTCCTGGAATTCCGCATCACGACAGATGTTTCCCAGTCGCTAAGCAACACCAGTGCCAACTTGGTCTGCTTTGAGAGTGTCAAGTGGGTCCTGAAAACTGACACCCAGAACAGTGGCTTGTGAGTTTTGTTTCCCAGGGAAAAAGCCTGTACAATGGTTCAGGGTCCTGCGGCCTTAAATTGCCAGGTGCCTCCTTGAATTCCGCATCTCACCAGATGTTTCCCAGACGCTAAGCAACACCAGTGCCAACATGGTCTGGTTTAAGAGTGCCAAGTGGGTCCTGGAAACTGACACCCAGAACAGTGGCTTGTGAGTTTTGTTTCCCAGGGAAAAAGCCTGTACAATGGTTCAGGGTCCTGTAGCCTTAAATTGCCGGGTGCCTCCTGGAATTCGGCGTCTTGCAAGATGCTTCCCAGATGCAAGGTGGCACCAGTGCCAACTTGGTCTGGTTTGAGAGTGCCAAGTGGGTCCTGAAAACTGACACCCAGAACAGTGGCTTGTGAGTTTTGTTTCCCAGGGAAAAAGCCTGTACAATGGTTCAGGGTCATGCGGCCTTAAATTGCCGGGTGCCTCCTGGAATTCGGCCACTCGCAGGATGCCTCCCAGACGCAAGGTGGCACCAGTTCCAACTTGGTCTGGTTTGAGAGTGTCAAGTGGGTCCTGAAAACTGACACCCAGAACAGTGGCTTGTGAGTTTTGTTTCCCAGGGAAAAAGCCTGTACAATGGTTCAGGGTCCTGCGGCCTTAAATTGCTGGGTGCCTCCTGGATTTGCGCCTCTCCCAGGATGCCTCCCAGACGCAAGTTAGCACCAGTGCCAACTTGGTCTGCTTTGAGAGTGTCAAGTGGGTCCTGAAAACTGACACCCAGAACAGTGGCTTGTGAGTTTTGTTTCCCAGGGAAAAAGCCTGTACAATGGTTCAGGGTCCTGCGGCCTTAAATTGCCGGGTGCCTCCTGGAATTGCGCCTCTCGCAGGATGCCTCCCAGACGCAAGGTGGCACCAGTGCCAACTTGGTCTGCTTTGAGAGTGTCAAGTGGGTCCTGCAAACTGACACCCAGAACAGTGGCTTGTGAGTTTTGTTTCCCAGGGAAAAAGCCTGTACAATGGTTCAGGGTCCTGCGGCCTTAAATTGCCGGGTGCCTCCTGGAGATCCGCCTCTCGCAGGATGCCTCCCAGACGCAAGGTGGCACCAGTTCCAACTTTGTCTGGTTTAAGAGTGTCAAGTGGGTCCTGAAAACTGACACCCAGAACAGTGGCTTGTGAGTTTTGTTTCCCAGGGAAAAAGCCTGTACAATGGTTCAGGGTCCTGAGGCCTTAAATTGCCGGGTGCCTCCTGGAATTCGGCCTCTCACAGGATGCCTCCCAGACGCAAGGTGGCACCAGTGCCAACTTGGTCTGCTTTGAGAGTGTCAAGTGGGTCCTGAAAACTGACACCCAGAACAGTGGCTTGTGAGTTTTGTTTCCCAGGGAAAAAGCCTGTACAATGGTTCAGGGGCCTGAGGCCTTAAATTGCGGGGCGCCTCCTGGAATTCCGCATCACGACAGATGTTTCCCAGTCGCTAAGCAACACCAGTGCCAACTTAGTCTGGTTTGAGAGTGCCAAGTGGGTCCTGAAAACTGACACCCAGAACAGTGGCTTGTGAGTTTTGTTTCCCAGGGAAAAAGCCTGTACAATGGTTCAGGGTCCTGTGGCCTTAAATTGCCGGGTGCCTCCTGGAATTCGGCGTCTTGCAAGATGCCTCCCAGACGCAAGGTGGCACCAGTGCCAACTTGGTCTGGTTTGAGAGTGCCAAGTGGGTCCTGCAATCTGACACCCAGAACAGTGGCTTCTGAATTTTGTTTTCCCGGGAAAAAGCCTGTAGAATGGTTTTGGGTCCGGCGACCTTAAATTGCCGGGTGCCTCCTGGAATTCCGCCTCTCGCAGGATGCCTCCCAGACGCAAGGTGGCACCAGTTCCAACTTGGTCTGCTTTGAGAGTGCCAAGTGGGTCCTGAAAACTGACACCCAGAACAGTGGCTTGTGAGTTTTGTTTCCCAGGGAAAAAGCCTGTACAATGGTTCAGGGTCCTGCGGCCTTAAATTGCCCGGTTGCCTCCTGGAATTCCGCATCACGCCAGATGTTTCCCAGTCGCTAACAACACCAGTGCCAACTTGGTCTGCTTTGAGAGTGTCAAGTGGGTCCTGAAAACTGACACCCAGAACAGTGGCTTGTGAGTTTTGTTTCCCAGGGAAAAAGCCTGTACAATGGTTCAGGGGCCTGAGGCCTAAAATTGCGGAGCGCCTCCTGGAATTCCGCATCACGACAGATGTTTTCCAGTCGCTAAGCAACACCAGTGCCAACTTGGTCTGATTTAAGAGTGCCAAGTGGGTCCTGAAAACTGACACCCAGAACAGTGGCTTGTGAGTTTTGTTTCCCAGGGAAAAAGCCTGTACAATGGTTCAGGGTCCTGCGGCCCTAAATTGCCAGGTGCCTCCTTGAATTCCGCATCTCACCAGATGTTTCCCAGACGCTAAGCAACACCAGTGCCAACATGGTCTGGTTTAAGAGTGCCAAGTGGGTCCTGGAAACTGACACCCAGAACAGTGGCTTCTGAGTTTTGTTTCCCAGGGAAAAAGCCTGTACAATGGTTCAGGGTCCTGCGGCCTTAAATTGCCGGGTGCCTCCTGGAATTCGGCGTCTTGCAAGATGCTTCCCAGATGCAAGGTGGCACCAGTGCCAACTTGGTCTGGTTTGAGAGTGCCAAGTGGGTCCTGCAAACTGACACCCAGAACAGTGGCTTCTGAAATTTGTTTTCCAGGGAAAAAGCCTGTACAATGGTTCAAGGTCCTGCGGCCTTAAATATCCGGGTGCCTCCTGGAATTGCGCCTCTCGCAGGATGCCTCCCAGACGCAAGGTGGCACCAGTGCCAACTTGGTCTGGTTTAAGAGTGCCAAGTGGGTCCTGCAATCTGACACCCAGAACAGTGGCTTCTGAATTTTGTTTTCCCGGGAAAAAGCCTGTAGAATGGTTTTGGGTCCGGCGACCTTAAATTGCCGGGTGCCTCCTGGAATTCCGCCTCTCGCAGGATGCCTCCCAGACGCAAGGTGGCACCAGTTCCAACTTGGTCTGCTTTGAGAGTGCCAAGTGGGTCCTGAAAACTGACACCCAGAACAGTGGCTTGTGAGTTTTGTTTCCCAGGGAAAAAGCCTGTACAATGGTTCAGGGTCCTGCGGACTTAAATTGCCCGGTTGCCTCCTGGAATTCCGAATCACGTCAGATGTTTCCCAGTCGCTAACAACACCAGTGCCAACTTGGTCTGCTTTGAGAGTGTCAAGTGGGTCCTGAAAACTGACACCCAGAACAGTGGCTTGTGAGTTTTGTTTCCCAGGGAAAAAGCCTGTACAATGGTTCAGGGGCCTGAGGCCTAAAATTGCGGAGCGCCTCCTGGAATTCCGCATCACGAAAGATGTTTTCCAGTCGCTAAGCAACACCAGTGCCAACTTGGTCTGATTTAAGAGTGCCAAGTGGGTCCTGAAAACTGACACCCAGAACAGTGGCTTGTGAGTTTTGTTTCCCAGGGAAAAAGCCTGTACAATGGTTCAGGGTCCTGCGGCCCTAAATTGCCAGGTGCCTCCTTGAATTCCGCATCTCACCAGATGTTTCCCAGACGCTAAGCAACACCAGTGCCAACATGGTCTGGTTTAAGAGTGCCAAGTGGGTCCTGGAAACTGACAACCAGAACAGTGGCTTGTGAGTTTTGTTTCCCAGGGAAAAAGCCTGTAGAATGGTTTTGGGTCCTGCGGCCTTAAATTGCCCGGTTGCCTCCTGGAATTCCGCCTCTCGCAGGATGCCTCCCAGACGCAAGGTGGCACCAGTGCCAACTTGGTCTGGTTTAAGAGTGCCAAGTGGGTCCTGAAAACTGACACCCAGAACAGTGGCTTGTGAGTTTTGTTTCCCAGGGAAAAAGCCTGTACAATGGTTCAGGGTCCTGCGGCCTTAAATTGCCGGGTGCCTCCTGGAATTCGGCCACTCGCAGGATGCCTCCCAGACGCAAGGTGGCACCAGTTCCAACTTGGTCTGCTTTGAGAGTGTCAAGTGGGTCCTGAAAACTGACACCCAGAACAGTGGCTTGTGAGTTTTGTTTCCCAGGGAAAAAGCCTGTACAATGGTTCAGGGTCCTGCGGCCTTAAATTGCTGGGTGCCTCCTGGATTTGCGCCTCTCCCAGGATGCCTCCAAGACGCAAGGTAGCACCAGTGCCAACTTGGTCTGCTTTGAGAGTGTCAAGTGGGTCCTGAAAACTGACACCCAGAACAGTGGCTTGTGAGTTTTGTTTCCCAGGGAAAAAGCCTGTACAATGGTTCAGGGTCCTGCGGCCTTAAATTGCCGGGTGCCTCCTGGAATTGCGCCTCTCGCAGGATGCCTCCCAGACGCAAGGTGGCACCAGTGCCAACTTGGTCTGCTTTGAGACTGTCAAGTGGGTCCTGAAAACTGACACCCAGAACAGTGGCTTGTGAGTTTTGTTTCCCAGGGAAAAAGCCTGTAAAATGGTTCAGGGTCCTGCGGCCTTAAATTGCCGGGTGCCTCCTGGATTTGCGCCTCTCGCAGGATGCCTCCCAGACGCAAGGTGGCACCAGTTCCAACTTTGTCTGGTTTAAGAGTGTCAAGTGGGTCCTGAAAACTGACACCCAGAACAGTGGCTTGTGAGTTTTGTTTCCCAGGGAAAAAGCCTGTACAATGGTTCAGGGTCCTGCGGCCTTAAATTGCCGGGTGCCTCCTGGAATTCGGCCTCTCACAGGATGCCTCCCAGACGCAAGGTGGCACCAGTGCCAACTTGGTCTGCTTTGAGAGTGTCAAGTGGGTCCTGAAAACTGACACCCAGAACAGTGGCTTGTGAGTTTTGTTTCCCAGGGAAAAAGCCTGTACAATGGTTCAGGGGCCTGAGGCCTTAAATTGCGGGGCGCCTCCTGGAATTCCGCATCACGCCAGATGTTTCCCAGTCGCTAAGCAACACCAGTGCCAACTTAGTCTGGTTTGAGAGTGCCAAGTGGGTCCTGAAAACTGACACCCAGAACAGTGGCTTCTGAGTTTTGTTTCCCAGGGAAAAAGCCTGTACAATGGTTCAGGGTCCTGTGGCCTTAAATTGCCGGGTGCCTCCTGGAATTCGGCGTCTTGCAAGATGCCTCCCAGACGCAAGGTGGCACCAGTGCCAACTTGGTCTGGTTTGAGAGTGCCAAGTGGGTCCTGCAATCTGACACCCAGAACAGTGGCTTCTGAATTTTTTTTTCCCAGGGAAAAAGCCTGTAGAATGGTTTTGGGTCCGGCGACCTTAAATTGCCGGGTGCCTCCTGGAAATCCGCCTCTCGCAGGATGCCTCCCAGACGCAAGGTGGCACCAGTTCCAACTTGGTCTGCTTTGAGAGCGCCAAGTGGGTCCTGAAAACTGACACCCAGAACAGTGGCTTGTGAGTTTTGTTTCCCAGGGAAAAAGCCTGTACAATGGTTCAGGGGCCTGAGGCCTAAAATTGCGGAGCGCCTCCTGGAATTCCGCATCACGACAGATGTTTCCCAGTCGCTAAGCAACACCAGTGCCAACTTGGTCTGCTTTGAGAGTGTCAAGTGGGTCCTGAAAACTGACACCCAGAACAGTGGCTTGTGAGTTTTGTTTCCCAGGGAAAAAGCCTGTACAATGGTTCAGGGTCCTGCGGCCCTAAATTGCCAGGTGCCTCCTTGAATTCCGCATCTCACCAGATGTTTCCCAGACGCTAAGCAACACCAGTGCCAACATGGTCTGGTTTAAGAGTGCCAAGTGGGTCCTGGAAACTGACACCCAGAACAGTGGCTTCTGAGTTTTGTTTCCCAGGGAAAAAGCCTGTACAATGGTTCAGGGTCCTGCGGCCTTAAATTGCCGGGTGCCTCCTGGAATTCGGCGTCTTGCAAGATGCTTCCCAGATGCAAGGTGGCACCAGTGCCAACTTGGTCTGGTTTGAGAGTGCCAAGTGGGTCCTGCAAACTGACACCCAGAACAGTGGCTTCTGAAATTTGTTTTCCAGGGAAAAAGCCTGTACAATGGTTCAAGGTCCTGCGGCCTTAAATTGCCGGGTGCCTCCTGGAATTCGGCCACTCGCAGGATGCCTCCCAGACGCAAGGTGGCACCAGTTCCAACTTGGTCTCCTTTGAGAGTGTCAAGTGGGTCCTGAAAACTGACACCCAGAACAGTGGCTTGTGAGTTTTGTTTCCCAGGGAAAAAGCCTGTACAATGGTTCAGGGTCCTGCGGCCTTAAATTGCTGGGTGCCTCCTGGATTTGCGCCTCTCCCAGGATGCCTCCCAGACGCAAGGTAGCACCAGTGCCAACTTGGTCTGCTTTGAGAGTGTCAAGTGGGTCCTGAAAACTGACACCCAGAACAGTGGCTTGTGAGTTTTGTTTCCCAGGGAAAAAGCCTGTACAATGGTTCAGGGTCCTGCGGCCTTAAATTGCCGGGTGCCTCCTGGAATTGCGCCTCTCGCAGGATGCCTCCCAGACGCAAGGTGGCACCAGTGCAAACTTGGTCTGCTTTGAGAGTGTCAAGTGGGTCCTGAAAACTGACACCCAGAACAGTGGCTTGTGAGTTTTGTTTCCCAGGGAAAAAGCCTGTACAATGGTTCAGGGTCCTGCGGCCTTAAATTGCCGGGTGCCTCCTGGAGATCCGCCTCTCGCAGGATGCCTCCCAGACGCAAGGTGGCACCAGTTCCAACTTTGTCTGGTTTAAGAGTGTCAAGTGGGTCCTGAAAACTGACACCCAGAACAGTGGCTTGTGAGTTTTGTTTCCCAGGGAAAAAGCCTGTACAATGGTTCAGGGTCCTGAGGCCTTAAATTGCCGGGTGCCTCCTGGAATTCGGCCTCTCACAGGATGCCTCCCAGACGCAAGGTGGCACCAGTGCCAACTTGGTCTGCTTTGAGAGTGTCAAGTGGGTCCTGAAAACTGACACCCAGAACAGTGGCTTGTGAGTTTTGTTTCCCAGGGAAAAAGCCTGTACAATGGTTCAGGGGCCTGAGGCCTTAAATTGCGGGGCGCCTCCTGGAATTCCGCATCACGCCAGATGTTTCCCAGTCGCTAAGCAACACCAGTGCCAACTTAGTCTGGTTTGAGAGTGCCAAGTGCGTCCTGAAAACTGACACCCAGAACAGTGGCTTCTGAGTTTTGTTTCCCAGGGAAAAAGCCTGTACAATGGTTCAGGGTCCTGTGGCCTTAAATTGCCGGGTGCCTCCTGGAATTCGGCGTCTTGCAAGATGCCTCCCAGACGCAAGGAGGCACCAGTGCCAACTTGGTCTGGTTTGAGAGTGCCAAGTGGGTCCTGCAATCTGACACCCAGAACAGTGGCTTCTGAATTTTGTTTTCCCGGGAAAAATCCTGTAGAATGGTTTTGGGTCCGGCGACCTTAAATTGCCGGGTGCCTCCTGGAATTCCGCCTCTCGCAGGATGCCTCCCAGACGCAAGGTGGCACCAGTTCCAACTTGGTCTGCTTTGAGAGTGCCAAGTGGGTCCTGAAAACTGACACCCAGAACAGTGGCTTGTGAGTTTTGTTTCCCAGGGAAAAAGCCTGTACAATGGTTCAGGGTCCTGCGGCCTTAAATTGCCCGGTTGCCTCCTGGAATTCCGCATCACGCCAGATGTTTCCCAGTCGCTAACAACACCAGTGCCAACTTGGTCTGCTTTGAGAGTGTCAAGTGGGTCCTGAAAACTGACACCCAGAACAGTGGCTTGTGAGTTTTGTTTCCCAGGGAAAAAGCCTGTACAATGGTTCAGGGGCCTGAGGCCTAAAATTGCGGAGCGCCTCCTGGAATTCCGCATCACGACAGATGTTTTCCAGTCGCTAAGCAACACCAGTGCCAACTTGGTCTGATTTAAGAGTGCCAAGTGGGTCCTGAAAACTGACACCCAGAACAGTGGCTTGTGAGTTTTGTTTCCCAGGGAAAAAGCCTGTACAATGGTTCAGGGTCCTGCGGCCCTAAATTGCCAGGTGCCTCCTTGAATTCCGCATCTCACCAGATGTTTCCCAGACGCTAAGCAACACCAGTGCCAACATGGTCTGGTTTAAGAGTGCCAAGTGGGTCCTGGAAACTGACACCCAGAACAGTGGCTTCTGAGTTTTGTTTCCCAGGGAAAAAGCCTGTACAATGGTTCAGGGTCCTGCGGCCTTAAATTGCCGGGTGCCTCCTGGAATTCGGCGTCTTGCAAGATGCTTCCCAGATGCAAGGTGGCACCAGTGCCAACTTGGTCTGGTTTGAGAGTGCCAAGTGGGTCCTGCAAACTGACACCCAGAACAGTGGCTTCTGAAATTTGTTTTCCAGGGAAAAAGCCTGTACAATGGTTCAAGGTCCTGCGGCCTTAAATATCCGGGTGCCTCCTGGAATTGCGCCTCTCGCAGGATGCCTCCCAGACGCAAGGTGGCACCAGTGCCAACTTGGTCTGCTTTGAGAGTGTCAAGTGGGTCCTGAAAACTGACACCCAGAACAGTGGCTTGTGAGTTTTGTTTCCCAGGGAAAAAGCCTGTACAGTGGTTCAGGGTCCTGCGGCCTTAAATTGCCGGGTGCCTCCTGGAGATCCGCCTCTCGCAGGATGCCTCCCAGACGCAAGGTGGCACCAGTGCCAACTTGGTCTGCTTTGAGAGTGTCAAGTGGGTCCTGAAAACTGACACCCAGAACAGTGGCTTGTGAGTTATGTTTCCCAGGGAAAAAGCCTGTACAATGGTTCAGGGTCCTGCGGCCTTAAATTGCCGGGTGCCTCCTGGAGATCCGCCTCTCGCAGGATGCCTCCCAGACGCAAGGTGGCACCAGTTCCAACTTTGTCTGGTTTAAGAGTGTCAAGTGGGTCCTGAAAACTGACACCCAGAACAGTGGCTTGTGAGTTTTGTTTCCCAGGGAAAAAGCCTGTACAATGGTTCAGGGTCCTGCGGACTTAAATTGCCGGGTGCCTCCTGGAGATCCGCCTCTCGAAGGAAGCCTCCCAGACGCAAGGTGTCACCAGTGCCAACTTGGTCTGGTTAGAGTGCCAAGTGGGTCCTGAAAACTGACACCCAGAACAGTGGCTTGTGAGTTTTGTTTGCCAGGGAAAAAGCCTGTACAATGGTTCAGGGTCCTGCGGCCTTAAATTGCGAGGCGCCTTCTGGAATTCCGCATCACGCCAGATGTTTCCCAGTCGCTAAGCAACACCAGTGCCAACTTGGTCTGCTTTGAGAGTGTCAAGTGGGTCCTGAAAACTGACACCCAGAACAGTGGCTTGTGAGTTTTGTTTCCCAGGGAAAAAGCCTGTACAATGGTTCAGGGGCCTGAGGCCTTAAATTGCGGGGTGCCTCCTGGAATTCGGCCTCTCGCAGGATGCCTCCCAGACGCAAGGTGGCACCAGTTCCAACTTGGTCTGCTTTGAGAGTGCCAAGTGGGTCCTGAAAACTGACACCCAGAACAGTGGCTTGTGGGTTTTGTTTCCCAGGGAAAAAGCCTGTACAATGGTTCAGGGTCATGCAGCCTTAAATTGCCGGGTGGCTCCTGGAATTGCGCCTCTCGCAGGATGCCTCCCAGACGCAAGGTGGCACCAGTGCCAACTTGGTCTGCTTTGAGAGTGTCAAGTGGGTCCTGAAAACTGACACCCAGAACAGTGGCTTGTGAGTTTTGTTTCCCAGGGAAAAAGCCTGTACAATGGTTCAGTGTCCTGAGGCCTTAAATTGCAGGGCGCCTCCTGGAATTCCGCATCACGCCAGATGTTTCCCAGTCGCTAAGCAACACCAGTGCCAACTTGGTCTGGTTTGAGAGTGCCAAGTGGGTCCTGAAAACTGACACCCAGAACAGTGGCTTGTGAGTTTTGTTTCCCAGGGGAAAAGCCTGTACAATGGTTCAGGGTCCTGCGGCCTTAAATTGCCGGATGGCTCCTGGAATTCGGCCTATCGCAGGATGCCTCCCAGATGCAAGGTGGCACCAGTTCCAACTTGGTTCGGTTTAAGACTGCCAAGTGGGTCCTGAAAACTGACACCCAGAACAGTGACTTGTGAGTTTTGTTTTCCAAGGAAAAAGCCTGTACAATGGTTCAGGGGCCTGAGGCCTTAAATTGCCAAATGCCTCCTGGAATTCGGCCTCTCGCAGGATGCCTCCCAGACGCAAGGTGGCACCAGTTCCAACTTGGTCTGGTTTAAGAGTGCCAAGTGGGTCCTGAAAACTGACACCCAGAACAGTGGCTTGTGAGTTTTGTTTCCCAGGGAAAAAGCCTGTACAATGGTTCAGGGTCATGCGGCCTTAAATTGCTGGGTGGCTCCTGGAATTGCGCCTCTCGCAGGATGCCTCCCAGACGCAAGGTGGCACCAGTGCCAACTTGGTCTGCTTTGAGAGTGTCAAGTGGGTCCTGAAAACTGACACCCAGGACAGTGGCTTGTGAGTTTTGTTTCCCAGGGTAAAAGCCTGTACAATGGTTCAGGGTCCTGCGGCCTTAAATTGCCGGGTGCCTCCTGGAATTGCACCTCTAGCAGAATATCTCCCAGACGCAAGGTGGCACCAGTGCCAACTTGGTCTGGTTTGAGAGTGCCAAGTGGGTCCTGCAATCTGACACCCAGAACAGTGGCTTGTGAGTTTTGTTTCCCAGGGAAAAAGCCTGTACAATGGTTCAGGGTCCTGCGGCCTTAAATTGCCCGGTTGCCTCCTGGAATTCCGCATCACGCCAGATGTTTCCCAGTCGCTAACAACACCAGTGCCAACTTGGTCTGCTTTGAGAGTGTCAAGTGGGTCCTGAAAACTGACACCCAGAACAGTGGCTTGTGAGTTTTGTTTCCCAGGGAAAAAGCCTGTACAATGGTTCAGGGGCCTGAGGCCTTAAATTGCGGGGCGCCTCCTGGAATTCCGCATCACGCCAGATGTTTCCCAGTTGCTAACAACACCAGTGCCAACTTGGTCTGCTTTGAGAGTGTCAAGTGGGTCCTGAAAACTGACACCCAGAACAGTGGCTTGTGAGTTTTGTTTCCCAGGGAAAAAGCCTGTACAATGGTTCAGGGTCCTGCGGCCTTAAATTGCCGGGTGCCTCCTTGAATTCCGCATCTCACCAGATGTTTCCCAGACGCTAAGCAACACCAGTGCCAACATGGTCTGGTTTAAGAGTGCCAAGTGGGTCCTGGAAACTGACACCCAGAACAGTGGCTTCTGAGTTTTGTTTCCCAGGGAAAAAGCCTGTACAATGGTTCAGGGTCCTGCGGCCTTAAATTGCCGGATGGCTCCTGGAATTCGGCCTATCGCAGGATGCCTCCCAGTTGCAAGGTGGCACCAGTTCCAAGTTGGTTCGGTTTAAGACTGCCAAGTGGGTCCTGAAAACTGACACCCAGAACAGTGACTTGTGAGTTTTGTTTCCCAAGGAAAAAGCCTGTAAAATGGTTCAGGGGCCTGAGGCCTTAAATTGCGGGGTGCCTCCTGGAATTCGGCCTCTCGCAGGATGCCTCCCAGACGCAAGGTGGCACCAGTTCCAACTTGGTCTGGTTTAAGAGTGCCAAGTGGGTCCTGAAAACTGACACCCAGAACAGTGGCTTGTGAGTTTTGTTTCCCAGGGAAAAAGCCTGTACAATGGTTCAGGGTCATGCGGCCTTAAATTGCCGGGTGGCTCCTGGAATTGCGCCTCTCGCAGGATGCCTCCCAGACGCAAGGTGGCACCAGTGCCAACTTGGTCTGCTTTGAGAGTGTCAAGTGGGTCCTGAAAACTGACACCCAGAACAGTGGCTTGTGAGTTTTGTTTCCCAGGGAAAAAGCCTGTACAATGGTTCAGGGTCCTGCGGACTTAAATTGCCGGGTGCCTCCTGGAGATCCGGTTATCGAAGCATGCCTCCCAGACGCAAGGTGGCACCAGTTCCAACTTGGTCTGGTTTGAGAGTGCCAAGTGGGTCCTGAAAACTGACACCCAGGACAGTGGCTTGTGAGTTTTGTTTCCCAGGGAAAAAGCCTGTACAATGGTTCAGGGTCCTGCGGCCTTAAATTGCCGGGTGCCTCCTGGAATTGCACCACTCACAGAATATCTCCCAGACGCAAGGTGGCACCAGTGCCAACTTGGTCTGGTTTGAGAGTGCCAGGTGGCTCCTGCAAACTGACACCCAGAACAGTGGCTTGTGAGTTTTGTTTCCCAGGGAAAAAGCCTGTACAATGGTTTAGGTAATGCCGCCTTTAATTGCCGGGTGCCACCTGGAGATCCGCCTCTCGCAGGATGCCTCCCAGACGCAAGGTGGCACCAGTGCCAACTTGGTCTGCTTTGAGAGTGTCAAGTGGGTCCTGAAAACTGACACCCAGAACAGTGGCTTGTGAGTTTTGTTTCCCAGGGAAAAAGCCTGTACAATGGTTCAGGGTCCTGAGGCCTTAAATTGCGGGGCGCCTCCTGGAATTCCGCATCACGCCAGATGTTTCCCAGTCGCTAAGCAACACCAGTGCCAACTTGGTCTGGTTTGAGAGTGCCAAGTGGGTCCTGAAAACTGACACCCAGAACAGTGGCTTGTGAGTTTTGTTTCCCAGGGGAAAAGCCTGTACAATGGTTCAGGGTCCTGAGGCCTTAAATTGCCGGATGGCTCCTGGAATTCGGCCTCTCGCAGGATGCCTCCCAGATGCAAGGTGGCACCAGTTCCAACTTGGTTCGGTTTAAGACTGCCAAGTGGGTCCTGAAAACTGACACCCAGAACAGTGGCTTGTGAGTTTTGTTTCCCAGGGAAAAAGCCTGTACAATGGTTCAGGGTCATGCGGCCTTAAATTGCCGGGTGGCTCCTGGAATTGCGCCTCTCGCAGGATGCCTCCCAGACGCAAGGTGGCACCAGTGCCAACTTGGTCTGCTTTGAGAGTTTCAAGTGGGTCCTGAAAACTGACACCCAGGACAGTGGCTTGTGAGTTTTGTTTCCCAGGGAAAAAGCCTGTACAGTGGTTCAGGGTCCTGCGGCCTTAAATTGCCGGATGGCTCCTGGAATTGCACCACTCGCAGAATATCTCCCAGACGCAAGGTGGCACCAGGGCCAACTTGGTCTGGTTTGAGAGTGTCAAGTGGGTCCTGAAAACTGACACCCAGAACAGTGGCTTGTGAGTTTTGTTTCCCAGGGAAAAAGCCTGTAAAATGGTTTAGGTAATGCCGCCTTTAATAGCCGGGTGCCACCTGGAGATCCGCCTCTCGCAGGATGCCTCCCAGACGCAAGGTGGCACCAGTGCCAACTTGGTCTGCTTTGAGAGTGTCAAGTGGGTCCTGAAAACTGACACCCAGAACAGTGGCTTGTGAGTTTTGTTTCCCAGGGAAAAAGCCTGTACAATGGTTCAGGGTCCTGCGGCCTTAAATTGCCCGGTTGCCTCCTGGAATTCCGCATCACGCCAGATGTTTCCCAGTCGCTAACAACACCAGTGCCAACTTGGTCTGCTTTGAGAGTGTCAAGTGGGTCCTGAAAACTGACACCCAGAACAGTGGCTTGTGAGTTTTGTTTCCCAGGGAAAAAGCCTGTACAATGGTTCAGGGGCCTGAGGCCTTAAATTGCGGGGCGCCTCCTGGAATTGCGCCTCTCGCAGGATGCCTCCCAGACGCAAGGTGGCACCAGTGCCAACTTGGTCTGGTTTAAGAGTGCCAAGTGGGTCCTGGAAACTGACACCCAGAACAGTGGCTTGTGAGTTTTGTTTCCGAGGGAAAAAGCCTGTACAATGGTTCAGGGTCCTGCGGACTTAAATTGCCGGGTACCTCCTGGAATTCCGCCTGTCGCAGGATGCCTCCCAGACACAAGGTGGCACCAGTGCCAACTTGGTCTGGTTTAAGAGTGCCAAGTGGGTCCTGAAAACTGACACCCAGAACAGTGGCTTGTGAGTTTTGTTTCCCAGGGAAAAAGCCTGTACAATGGTTCAGGGTCCTGCGGCCTTAAATTTCCGGGTGCCTCCTTGAATTCCGCATCTCACCAGATGTTTCCCAGACGCTAAGCAACACCAGTGCCAACATGGTCTGGTTTAAGAGTGCCAAGTGGGTCCTGGAAACTGACACCCAGAACAGTGGCTTCTGAGATTTGTTTCCCAGGGAAAAAGCCTGTAGAATGGTTTTGGGTCCTGCGGCCTTAAATTGCCGGGTGCCTCCTGGAATTCCGCCTCTCGCAGGATGCCTCCCAGACGCAAGGTGGCTCCAGTGCCAACTTGGTCTGGTTTGAGAGTGCCAAGTGGGTCCTGAAAACTGACACCCAGAACAGTGGCTTGTGAGTTTTGTTTCCCAGGGAAAAAGCCTGTACAATGGTTCAGGGTCCTGCGGCCTTAAATTGCCGGGTGCCTCCTGGAATTCGGCCACTCGCAGGATGCCTCCCAGACGCAAGGTGGCACCAGTTCCAACTTGGTCTGCTTTGAGAGTGTCAAGTGGGTCCTGAAAACTGACACCCAGAACAGTGGCTTGTGAGTTTTGTTTCCCAGGGAAAAAGCCTGTACAATGGTTCAGGGTCCTGCGGCCTTAAATTGCCGGGTGCCTCCTGGAGATCCGCCTCTCGCAGGATGCCTCCCAGACGCAAGGTGGCACCAGTTCCAACTTTGTCTGGTTTAAGAGTGTCAAGTGGGTCCTGAAAACTGACACCCAGAACAGTGGCTTGTGAGTTTTGTTTCCCAGGGAAAAAGCCTGTACAATGGTTCAGGGTCCTGAGGCCTTAAATTGCCGGGTGCCTCCTGGAATTCGGCCTCTCGCAGGATGCCTCCCAGACGCAAGGTGGCACCAGTGCCAACTTGGTCTGCTTTGAGAGTGTCAAGTGGGTCCTGAAAACTGACACCCAGAACAGTGGCTTGTGAGTTTTGTTTCCCAGGGAAAAAGCCTGTACAATGGTTCAGGGTCCTGCGGCCTTAAATTGCCGGGTGCCTCCTTGAATTCTGCATCTCACCAGATGTTTCCCAGACGCTAAGAAACACCAGTGCCAACATGGTCTGGTTTAAGAGTGCCAAGTGGGTCCTGGAAACTGACACCCAGAACAGTGGCTTCTGAGTTTTGTTTCCCAGGGAAAAAGCCTGTACAATGGTTCAGGGTCCTGCGGCCTTAAATTGCCGGGTGCCTCCTGGAATTCAGCGTCTTGCAAGATGCTTCCCAGATGCAAGGTGGCACCAGTGCCAACTTGGTCTGGTTTGAGAGTGCCAAGTGGGTCCTGCAAACTGACACCCAGAACAGTGGCTTCTGAAATTTGTTTTCCAGGGAAAAAGCCTGTACAATGGTTCAAGGTCCTGCGGCCTTAAATATCCGGGTGCCTCCTGGAATTCGGCCTCTCGCAGGATGCCTCCCAGACGCAAGGTGGCACCAGTGCCAACTTGGTCTGCTTTGAGACTGTCAAGTGGGTCCTGAAAACTGACACCCAGAACAGTGGCTTGTGAGTTTTGTTTCCCAGGGAAAAAGCCTGTACAATGGTTCAGGGTCCTGCGGCCTTAAATTGCCGGGTGCCTCCTGGATTTGCGCCTCTCGCAGGATGCCTCCCAGACGCAAGGTGGCACCAGTGCCAACTTGGTCTGCTTTGAGAGTGTCAAGTGGGTCCTGAAAACTGACACCCAGGACAGTGGCTTGTGAGTTTTGTTTCCCAGGGAAAAAGCCTGTACAGTGGTTCAGGGTCCTGCGGCCTTAAATTGCCGGGTGCCTCCTGGAATTGCACCACTCGCAGAATATCTCCCAGACGCAAGGTGGCACCAGGGCCAACTTGGTCTGGTTTGAGAGTGTCAAGTGGGTCCTGAAAACTGACACCCATAACAGTGGCTTGTGAGTTTTGTTTCCCAGGGAAAAAGCCTGTTAAATGGTTTAGGTAATGCCGCCTTTAATAGCCGGGTGCCACCTGGAGATCCGCCTCTCGCAGGATGCCTCCCAGACGCAAGGTGGCACCAGTGCCAACTTGGTCTGGTTTAAGAGTGCCAAGTGGGTCCTGAAAACTGACACCCAGAACAGTGGCTTGTGAGTTTTGTTTCCGAGGGAAAAAGCCTGTACAATGGTTCAGGGTCCTGCGGACTTAAATTGCCGGGTACCTCCTGGAATTCCGCCTGTCGCAGGATGCCTCCCAGACACAAGGTGGCACCAGTGCCAACTTGGTCTGGTTTAAGAGTGCCAAGTGGGTCCTGAAAACTGACACCCAGAAGAGTGGCTTGTGAGTTTTGTTTCCCAGGGAAAAAGCCTGTACAATGGTTCAGGGTCCTGCGGCCTTAAATTGCCGGGTGCCTCCTTGAATTCCGCATCTCACCAGATGTTTCCCAGACGCTAAGCAACACCAGTGCCAACATGGTCTGGTTTAAGAGTGCCAAGTGGGTCCTGGGAACTGACACCCAGAACAGTGGCTTCTGAGATTTGTTTCCCAGGGAAAAAGCCTGTAGAATGGTTTTGGGTCCTGCGGCCATAAATTGCCGGGTGCCTCCTGGAATTCTGCCTCTCGCAGGATGCCTCCCAGACGCAAGGTGGCTCCAGTGCCAACTTGGTCTGGTTTGAGAGTCCCAAGTGGGTCCTGAAAACTGACACCCAGAACAGTGGCTTGTGAGTTTTGTTTCCCAGGGAAAAAGCCTGTACAATGGTTCAGGGTCCTGCGGCCTTAAATTGCCGGGTGCCTCCTGGAATTCGGCCACTCGCAGGATGCCTCCCAGACGCAAGGTGGCACCAGTTCCAACTTGGTCTGCTTTGAGAGTGTCAAGTGGGTCCTGAAAACTGACACCCAGAACAGTGGCTTGTGAGTTTTGTTTCCCAGAGAAAAGCCTGTACAATGGTTCAGGGTCATGCGGCCTTAAATTGCTGGGTGCCTCCTGGAATTCCGCCTCTCGCAGGATGCCTCCCAGACGCAAGGTAGCACCAGTGCCAACTTGGTCTGCTTTGAGAGTGTCAAGTGGGTCCTGAAAACTGACACCCAGAACAGTGGCTTGTGAGTTTTGTTTCCCAGGGAAAAAGCCTGTACAGTGGTTCAGGGTCCTGCGGCCTTAAATTGCCGGGTGCCTCCTGGAATTGCGCCTCTCGCAGGATGCCTCCCAGACGCAAGGTGGCACCAGTGCCAACTTGGTCTGCTTTGAGAGTGTCAAGTGGGTCCTGAAAACTGACACCCAGAACAGTGGCTTGTGAGTTTTGTTTCCCAGGGAAAAAGCCTGTACAATGGTTCAGGGTCCTGCGGCCTTAAATTGCCGGGTGCCTCCTGGAGATCCGCCTCTCGCAGGATGCCTCCCAGACGCAAGGTGGCACCAGTTCCAACTTTGTCTGGTTTAAGAGTGTCAAGTGGGTCCTGAAAACTGACACCCAGAACAGTGGCTTGTGAGTTTTGTTTCCCAGGGAAAAAGCCTGTACAATGGTTCAGGGTCCTGAGGCCTTAAATTGCCGGGTGCCTCCTGGAATTCGGCCTCTCGCAGGATGCCTCCCAGACGCTAACAACACCAGTGCCAACTTGGTCTGCTTTGAGAGTGTCAAGTGGGTCCTGAAAACTGACACCCAGAACAGTGGCTTGTGAGTTTTGTTTCCCAGGGAAAAAGCCTGTACAATGGTTCAGGGTCCTGCGGCCTTAAATTGCCGGGTGCCTCCTGGAATTCGGCGTCTTGCAAGATGCCTCCCAGACGCAAGGTGGCACCAGTGCCAACTTGGTCTGGTTTGAGAGTGCCAAGTGGGTCCTGCAATCTGACACCCAGAACAGTGGCTTGTGAGTTTTGTTTCCCAGGGAAAAAGCCTGTACAATGGTTCAGGGTCCTGCGGCCTTAAATTGCCCGGTTGCCTCCTGGAATTCCGCATCACGCCAGATGTTTCCCAGTCGCTAACAACACCAGTGCCAACTTGGTCTGCTTTGAGAGTGTCAAGTGGGTCCTGAAAACTGACACCCAGAACAGTGGCTTGTGAGTTTTGTTTCCCAGGGAAAAAGCCTGTACAATGGTTCAGGGGCCTGAGGCCTAAAATTGCGGGGCGCCTCCTGGAATTCCGCATCACGACAGATGTTTCCCAGTCGCTAAGCAACACCAGTGCCAACGTGGTCTGGTTTAAGAGTGCCAAGTGGGTCCTGGAAACTGACACCCAGAACAGTGGCTTCTGAGTTTTGTTTCCCAGGGAAAAAGCCTGTACAATGGTTCAGGGTCCTGCGGCCTTAAATTGCCGGGTGCCTCCTGGAATTCAGCGTCTTGCAAGATGCTTCCCAGATGCAAGGTGGCACCAGTGCCAACTTGGTCTGGTTTGAGAGTGCCAAGTGGGTCCTGCAAAGTGACACCCAGAACAGTGGCTTGTGAGTTTTGTTTCCCAGGGAAAAAGCCTGTACAATGGTTCAAGGTCCTGCGGCCTTAAATATCCGGGTGCCTCCTGGAATTCCGCCTCTCGCAGGATGCCTCCCAGACGCAAGGTGGCACCAGTGCCAACTTGGTCTGGTTTGAGAGTGTCAAGTGGGTCCTGAAAACTGACACCCAGAACAGTGGCTTGTGAGTTTTGTTTCCCAGGGAAAAAGCCTGTACAATGGTTCAGGGTCCTGCGGCCTTAAATTGCCGGGTGCCTCCTGGATTTGCGCCTCTCGCAGGATGCCTCCCAGACGCAAGGTGGCACCAGTGCCAACTTGGTCTGCTTTGAGAGTGTCAAGTGGGTCCTGAAAACTGACACCCAGGACAGTGGCTTGTGAGTTTTGTTTCCCAGGGAAAAAGCCTGTACAGTGGTTCAGGGTCCTGCGGCCTTAAATTGCCGGGTGCCTCCTGGAATTGCACCACTCGCAGAATATCTCCCAGACGCAAGGTGGCACCAGGGCCAACTTTGTCTGGTTTGAGAGTGTCAAGTGGGTCCTGAAAACTGACACCCAGAACAGTGGCTTGTGAGTTTTGTTTCCCAGGGAAAAAGCCTGTTAAATGGTTTAGGTAATGCCGCCTATAATAGCCGGGTGCCACCTGGAGATCCGCCTCTCGCAGGATGCCTCCCAGACGCAAGGTGGCACCAGTGCCAACTTGGTCTGCTTTGAGAGTGTCAAGTGGGTCCTGAAAACTGACACCCAGAACAGTGGCTTGTGAGTTTTGTTTCCCAGGGAAAAAGCCTGTACAATGGTTCAGGGGCCTGAGGCCTTAAATTGCCAAATGCCTCCTGGAATTGCGCCTCTCGCAGGATGCCTCCCAGACGCAAGGTGGCACCAGTGCCAACTTGGTCTGGTTTAAGAGTGCCAAGTGGGTCCTGAAAACTGACACCCAGAACAGTGGCTTGTGAGTTTTGTTTCCGAGGGAAAAAGCCTGTACAATGGTTCAGGGTCCTGCGGACTTAAATTGCCGGGTACCTCCTGGAATTCCGCCTGTCGCAGGATGCCTCCCAGACACAAGGTGGCACCAGTGCCAACTTGGTCTGGTTTAAGAGTGCCAAGTGGGTCCTGCAATCTGACACCCAGAACAGTGGCTTCTGAATTTTGTTTTCCCGGGAAAAAGCCTGTAGAATGGTTTTGGGTCCTGCGGCCTTAAATTGCCGGGTGCCTCCTGGAATTCCGCCTCTCGCAGGATGCCTCCCAGACGCAAGGTGGCACCAGTGCCAACTTGGTCTGCTTTGAGAGTGTCAAGTGGGTCCTGAAAACTGACACCCAGAACAGTGGCTTGTGAGTTTTGTTTCCCAGGGAAAAAGCCTGTACAATGGTTCAGGGTCCTGCGGCCTTAAATTGCCGGGTGCCTCCTGGAATTCGGCGTCTTGCAAGATGCCTCCCAGACGCAAGGTGGCACCAGTGCCAACTTGGTCTGGTTTGAGAGTGCCAAGTGGGTCCTGCAATCTGACACCCAGAACAGTGGCTTGTGAGTTTTGTTTCCCAGGGAAAAAGCCTGTACAATGGTTCAGGGTCCTGCGGCCTTAAATTGCCCGGTTGCCTCCTGGAATTCCGCATCACGCCAGATGTTTCCCAGTCGCTAACAACACCAGTGCCAACTTGGTCTGCTTTGAGAGTGTCAAGTGGGTCCTGAAAACTGACACCCAGAACAGTGGCTTGTGAGTCTTGTTTCCCAGGGAAAAAGCCTGTACAATGGTTCAGGGGCCTGAGGCCTAAAATTGCGGGGCGCCTCCTGGAATTCCGCATCACGACAGATGTTTCCCAGTCGCTAAGCAACACCAGTGCCAACTTGGTCTGGTTTAAGAGTGCCAAGTGGGTCCTGAAAACTGACACCCAGAACAGTGGCTTGTGAGTTTTGTTTCCCAGGGAAAAAGCCTGTACAATGGTTCAGGGTCCTGCGGCCTTAAATTGCCGGGTGCCTCCTTGAATTCTGCATCTCACCAGATGTTTCCCAGACGCTAAGCAACACCAGTGCCAACATGGTCTGGTTTAAGAGTGCCAAGTGGGTCCTGGAAACTGACACCCAGAACAGTGGCTTGTGAGTTTTCTTTCCCAGGGAAAAAGCCTGTACAATGGTTCAGGGTCCTGCGGCCTTAAATTGCCGGGTGCCTCCTGGAATTCAGCGTCTTGCAAGATGCTTCCCAGATGCAAGGTGGCACCAGTGCCAACTTGGTCTGGTTTGAGAGTGCCAAGTGGGTCCTGCAAAGTGACACCCAGAACAGTGGCTTGTGAGTTTTGTTTCCCAGGGAAAAAGCCTGTACAATGGTTCAAGGTCCTGCGGCCTTAAATATCCGGGTGCCTCCTGGAATTCCGCCTCTCGCAGGATGCCTCCCAGACGCAAGGTGGCACCAGTGCCAACTTGGTCTGCTTTGAGACTGTCAAGTGGGTCCTGAAAACTGACACCCAGAACAGTGGCTTGTGAGTTTTGTTTCCCAGGGAAAAAGCCTGTACAATGGTTCAGGGTCCTGCGGCCTTAAATTGCCGGGTGCCTCCTGGATTTGCGCCTCTCGCAGGATGCCTCCCAGACGCAAGGTGGCACCAGTGCCAACTTGGTCTGCTTTGAGAGTGTCAAGTGGGTCCTGAAAACTGACACCCAGGACAGTGGCTTGTGAGTTTTGTTTCCCAGGGAAAAAGCCTGTACAGTGGTTCAGGGTCCTGCGGCCTTAAATTGCCGGGTGCCTCCTGGAATTGCACCACTCGCAGAATATCTCCCAGACGCAAGGTGGCACCAGGGCCAACTTTGTCTGGTTTGAGAGTGTCAAGTGGGTCCTGAAAACTGACACCCAGAACAGTGGCTTCTGAGTTTTGTTTCCCAGGGAAAAAGCCTGTTAAATGGTTTAGGTAATGCCGCCTATAATAGCCGGGTGCCACCTGGAGATCCGCCTCTCGCAGGATGCCTCCCAGACGCAAGGTGGCACCAGTGCCAACTTGGTCTGCTTTGAGAGTGTCAAGTGGGTCCTGAAAACTGACACCCAGAACAGTGGCTTGTGAGTTTTGTTTCCCAGGGAAAAAGCCTGTACAATGGTTCAGGGGCCTGAGGCCTTAAATTGCGGGGCGCCTCCTGGAATTGCGCCTCTCGCAGGATGCCTCCCAGACGCAAGGTGGCACCAGTGCCAACTTGGTCTGGATTAAGAGTGCCAAGTGGGTCCTGAAAACTGACACCCAGAACAGTGGCTTGTGAGTTTTGTTTCCGAGGGAAAAAGCCTGTACAATGGTTCAGGGTCCTGCGGACTTAAATTGCCGGGTACCTCCTGGAATTCCGCCTGTCGCAGGATGCCTCCCAGACACAAGGTGGCACCAGTGCCAACTTGGTCTGGTTTAAGAGTGCCAAGTGGGTCCTGCAATCTGACACCCAGAACAGTGGCTTCTGAATTTTGTTTTCCCGGGAAAAAGCCTGTAGAATGGTTTTGGGTCCTGCGACCTTAAATTGCCGGGTGCCTCCTGGAGATCCGCCTCTCGCAGGATGCCTCCCAGTCGCTAAGCAACACCAGTGCCAACTTGGTCTGCTTTGAGAGTGCCAAGTGGGTCCTGAAAACTGACACCCAGAACAGTGGCTTGTGAGTTTTGTTTCCCAGGGAAAAAGCCTGTACAATGGTTCAGGGTCCTGCGGCCTTAAATTGCCCGGTTGCCTCCTGGAATTCCGCATCACGCCAGATGTTTCCCAGTCGCTAACAACACCAGTGCCAACTTGGTCTGCTTTGAGAGTGTCAAGTGGGTCCTGAAAACTGACACCCAGAACAGTGGCTTGTGAGTTTTGTTTCCCAGGGAAAAAGCCTGTACAATGGTTCAGGGGCCTGAGGCCTAAAATTGCGGGGCGCCTCCTGGAATTCCGCATCACGACAGATGTTTCCCAGTCGCTAAGCAACACCAGTGCCAACTTGGTCTGGTTTAAGAGTGCCAAGTGGGTCCTGAAAACTGACACCCAGAACAGTGGCTTGTGAGTTTTGTTTCCCAGGGAAAAAGCCTGTACAATGGTTCAGGGTCCTGCGGCCTTAAATTGCCGGGTGCCTCCTTGAATTCTGCATCTCACCAGATGTTTCCCAGACGCTAAGCAACACCAGTGCCAACATGGTCTGGTTTAAGAGTGCCAAGTGGGTCCTGGAAACTGACACCCAGAACAGTGGCTTCTGAGTTTTGTTTCCCAGGGAAAAAGCCTGTACAATGGTTCAGGGTCCTGCGGACTTAAATATCCGGGTGCCTCCTGGAATTCCGCCTCTCGCAGGATGCCTCCCAGATGCAAGGTGGCACCAGTGCCAACTAGGTCTGCTTTGAGAGTGTCAAGTGGGTCCTGAAAACTGACACCCAGAACAGTGGCTTGTGAGTTTTGTTTCCCAGGGAAAAAGCCTGTACAATGGTTCAGGGTCCTGCGGCCTTAAATTGCCGGGTGCCTCCTGGATTTGCGCCTCTCGCAGGATGCCTCCCAGACGCAAGGTGGCACCAGTGCCAACTTGGTCTGCTTTGAGAGTGTCAAGTGGGTCCTGAAAACTGACACCCAGAACAGTGGCTTGTGAGTTTTGTTTCCCAGGGAAAAAGCCTGTACAGTGGTTCAGGGTCCTGCGGCCTTAAATTGCCGGGTGCCTCCTGGAATTGCGCCTCTCGCAGGATGCCTCCCAGACGCAAGGTGGCACCAGTGCCAACTTGGTCTGCTTTGAGAGTGTCAAGTGGGTCCTGAAAACTGACACCCAGAACAGTGGCTTGTGAGTTATGTTTCCCAGGGAAAAAGCCTGTACAATGGTTCAGGGTCCTGCGGCCTTAAATTGCTGGGTGCCTCCTGGAGATCCGCCTCTCGCAGGATGCCTCCCAGACGCAAGGTGGCACCAGTTCCAACTTTGTCTGGTTTAAGAGTGTCAAGTGGGTCCTGAAAACTGACACCCAGAACAGTGGCTTGTGAGTTTTGTTTCCCAGGGAAAAAGCCTGTACAATGGTTCAGGGTCCTGCGGCCTTAAATTTCCGGGTGCCTCCTTGAATTCCGCATCTCACCAGATGTTTCCCAGACGCTAAGCAACACCAGTGCCAACATGGTCTGGTTTAAGAGTGCCAAGTGGGTCCTGGAAACTGACACCCAGAACAGTGGCTTCTGAGATTTGTTTCCCAGGGAAAAAGCCTGTAGAATGGTTTTGGGTCCTGCGGCCTTAAATTGCCGGGTGCCTCCTGGAATTCCGCCTCTCGCAGGATGCCTCCCAGACGCAAGGTGGCTCCAGTGCCAACTTGGTCTGGTTTGAGAGTGCCAAGTGGGTCCTGAAAACTGACACCCAGAACAGTGGCTTGTGAGTTTTGTTTCCCAGGGAAAAAGCCTGTACAATGGTTCAGGGTCCTGCGGCCTTAAATTGCCGGGTGCCTCCTGGAATTCGGCCACTCGCAGGATGCCTCCCAGACGCAAGGTGGCACCAGTTCCAACTTGGTCTGCTTTGAGAGTGTCAAGTGGGTCCTGAAAACTGACACCCAGAACAGTGGCTTGTGAGTTTTGTTTCCCAGGGAAAAAGCCTGTACAATGGTTCAGGGTCCTGCGGCCTTAAATTGCCGGGTGCCTCCTGGAGATCCGCCTCTCGCAGGATGCCTCCCAGACGCAAGGTGGCACCAGTTCCAACTTTGTCTGGTTTAAGAGTGTCAAGTGGGTCCTGAAAACTGACACCCAGAACAGTGGCTTGTGAGTTTTGTTTCCCAGGGAAAAAGCCTGTACAATGGTTCAGGGTCCTGAGGCCTTAAATTGCCGGGTGCCTCCTGGAATTCGGCCTCTCGCAGGATGCCTCCCAGACGCAAGGTGGCACCAGTGCCAACTTGGTCTGGTTTGAGAGTGCCAAGTGGGTCCTGAAAACTGACACCCAGAACAGTGGCTTGTGAGTTTTGTTTCCCAGGGAAAAAGCCTGTACAATGGTTCAGGGTCCTGCGGCCTTAAATTGCCGGGTGCCTCCTTGAATTCTGCATCTCACCAGATGTTTCCCAGACGCTAAGAAACACCAGTGCCAACATGGTCTGGTTTAAGAGTGCCAAGTGGGTCCTGGAAACTGACACCCAGAACAGTGGCTTCTGAGTTTTGTTTCCCAGGGAAAAAGCCTGTACAATGGTTCAGGGTCCTGAGGCCTTAAATTGCCGGGTGCCTCCTGGAATTCAGCGTCTTGCAAGATGCTTCCCAGATGCAAGGTGGCACCAGTGCCAACTTGGTCTGGTTTGAGAGTGCCAAGTGGGTCCTGCAAACTGACACCCAGAACAGTGGCTTCTGAAATTTGTTTTCCAGGGAAAAAGCCTGTACAATGGTTCAAGGTCCTGCGGCCTTAAATATCCGGGTGCCTCCTGGAATTCGGCCTCTCGCAGGATGCCTCCCAGACGCAAGGTGGCACCAGTGCCAACTTGGTCTGCTTTGAGACTGTCAAGTGGGTCCTGAAAACTGACACCCAGAACAGTGGCTTGTGAGTTTTGTTTCCCAGGGAAAAAGCCTGTACAATGGTTCAGGGTCCTGCGGCCTTAAATTGCCGGGTGCCTCCTGGATTTGCGCCTCTCGCAGGATGCCTCCCAGACGCAAGGTGGCACCAGTGCCAACTTGGTCTGCTTTGAGAGTGTCAAGTGGGTCCTGAAAACTGACACCCAGGACAGTGGCTTGTGAGTTTTGTTTCCCAGGGAAAAAGCCTGTACAGTGGTTCAGGGTCCTGCGGCCTTAAATTGCCGGGTGCCTCCTGGAATTGCACCACTCGCAGAATATCTCCCAGACGCAAGGTGGCACCAGGGCCAACTTGGTCTGGTTTGAGAGTGTCAAGTGGGTCCTGAAAACTGACACCCATAACAGTGGCTTGTGAGTTTTGTTTCCCAGGGAAAAAGCCTGTTAAATGGTTTAGGTAATGCCGCCTTTAATAGCCGGGTGCCACCTGGAGATCCGCCTCTCGCAGGATGCCTCCCAGACGCAAGGTGGCACCAGTGCCAACTTGGTCTGGTTTAAGAGTGCCAAGTGGGTCCTGAAAACTGACACCCAGAACAGTGGCTTGTGAGTTTTGTTTCCGAGGGAAAAAGCCTGTACAATGGTTCAGGGTCCTGCGGACTTAAATTGCCGGGTACCTCCTGGAATTCCGCCTGTCGCAGGATGCCTCCCAGACACAAGGTGGCACCAGTGCCAACTTGGTCTGGTTTAAGAGTGCCAAGTGGGTCCTGAAAACTGACACCCAGAACAGTGGCTTGTGAGTTTTGTTTCCCAGGGAAAAAGCCTGTACAATGGTTCAGGGTCCTGCGGCCTTAAATTGCCGGGTGCCTCCTTGAATTCCGCATCTCACCAGATGTTTCCCAGACGCTAAGCAACACCAGTGCCAACATGGTCTGGTTTAAGAGTGCCAAGTGGGTCCTGGAAACTGACACCCAGAACAGTGGCTTCTGAGATTTGTTTCCCAGGGAAAAAGCCTGTAGAATGGTTTTGGGTCCTGCGGCCATAAATTGCCGGGTGCCTCCTGGAATTCTGCCTCTCGCAGGATGCCTCCCAGACGCAAGGTGGCTCCAGTGCCAACTTGGTCTGGTTTGAGAGTGCCAAGTGGGTCCTGAAAACTGACACCCAGAACAGTGGCTTGTGAGTTTTGTTTCCCAGGGAAAAAGCCTGTACAATGGTTCAGGGTCCTGCGGCCTTAAATTGCCGGGTGCCTCCTGGAATTCGGCCACTCGCAGGATGCCTCCCAGACGCAAGGTGGCACCAGTTCCAACTTGGTCTGCTTTGAGAGTGTCAAGTGGGTCCTGAAAACTGACACCCAGAACAGTGGCTTGTGAGTTTTGTTTCCCAGAGAAAAAGCCTGTACAATGGTTCAGGGTCATGCGGCCTTAAATTGCTGGGTGCCTCCTGGAATTCCGCCTCTCGCAGGATGCCTCCCAGACGCAAGGTAGCACCAGTGCCAACTTGGTCTGCTTTGAGAGTGTCAAGTGGGTCCTGAAAACTGACACCCAGAACAGTGGCTTGTGAGTTTTGTTTCCCAGGGAAAAAGCCTGTACAGTGGTTCAGGGTCCTGCGGCCTTAAATTGCCGGGTGCCTCCTGGAATTGCGCCTCTCGCAGGATGCCTCCCAGACGCAAGGTGGCACCAGTGCCAACTTGGTCTGCTTTGAGAGTGTCAAGTGGGTCCTGAAAACTGACACCCAGAACAGTGGCTTGTGAGTTT
This sequence comes from Fringilla coelebs, assembly GCF_963513975.1. Classification (NCBI taxonomy): domain Eukaryota; kingdom Metazoa; phylum Chordata; class Aves; order Passeriformes; family Fringillidae; genus Fringilla; species Fringilla coelebs. The sequence continues at coordinate 910,404 of NW_028167527.1, forward strand.
TGTTTCCCAGGGAAAAAGCCTGTACAATGGTTCAGGGTCCTGCGGCCTTAAATTGCCGGGTGCCTCCTGGAGATCCGCCTCTCGCAGGATGCCTCCCAGACGCAAGGTGGCACCAGTTCCAACTTTGTCTGGTTTAAGAGTGTCAAGTGGGTCCTGAAAACTGACACCCAGAACAGTGGCTTGTGAGTTTTGTTTCCCAGGGAAAAAGCCTGTACAATGGTTCAGGGTCCTGAGGCCTTAAATTGCCGGGTGCCTCCTGGAATTCCGCCTCTCGCAGGATGCCTCCCAGACGCAAGGTGGCACCAGTGCCAACTTGGTCTGCTTTGAGAGTGTCAAGTGGGTCCTGAAAACTGACACCCAGAACAGTGGCTTGTGAGTTTTGTTTCCCAGGGAAAAAGCCTGTACAATGGTTCAGGGTCCTGCGGCCTTAAATTGCCGGGTGCCTCCTGGAATTCGGCGTCTTGCAAGATGCCTCCCAGACGCAAGGTGGCACCAGTGCCAACTTGGTCTGGTTTGAGAGTGCCAAGTGGGTCCTGCAATCTGACACCCAGAACAGTGGCTTGTGAGTTTTGTTTCCCAGGGAAAAAACCTGTACAATGGTTCAGGGTCCTGCGGCCTTAAATTGCCCGGTTGCCTCCTGGAATTCCGCATCACGCCAGATGTTTCCCAGTCGCTAACAACACCAGTGCCAACTTGGTCTGCTTTGAGAGTGTCAAGTGGGTCCTGAAAACTGACACCCAGAACAGTGGCTTGTGAGTTTTGTTTCCCAGGGAAAAAGCCTGTACAATGGTTCAGGGGCCTGAGGCCTAAAATTGCGGGGCGCCTCCTGGAATTCCGCATCACGACAGATGTTTCCCAGTCGCTAAGCAACACCAGTGCCAACTTGGTCTGGTTTAAGAGTGCCAAGTGGGTCCTGAAAACTGACACCCAGAACAGTGGCTTGTGAGTTTTGTTTCCCAGGGAAAAAGCCTGTACAATGGTTCAGGGTCCTGCGGCCTTAAATTGCCGGGTGCCTCCTTGAATTCTGCATCTCACCAGATGTTTCCCAGACGCTAAGAAACACCAGTGCCAACATGGTCTGGTTTAAGAGTGCCAAGTGGGTCCTGGAAACTGACACCCAGAACAGTGGCTTCTGAGTTTTGTTTCCCAGGGAAAAAGCCTGTACAATGGTTCAGGGTCCTGCGGCCTTAAATTGCCGGGTGCTTCCTGGAATTCAGCGTCTTGCAAGATGCTTCCCAGATGCAAGGTGGCACCAGTGCCAACTTGGTCTGGTTTGAGAGTGCCAAGTGGGTCCTGCAAAGTGACACCCAGAACAGTGGCTTGTGAGTTTTGTTTCCCAGGGAAAAAGCCTGTACAATGGTTCAAGGTCCTGCGGCCTTAAATATCCGGGTGCCTCCTGGAATTCCGCCTCTCGCAGGATGCCTCCCAGACGCAAGGTGGCACCAGTGCCAACTTGGTCTGCTTTGAGAGTGTCAAGTGGGTCCTGAAAACTGACACCCAGAACAGTGGCTTGTGAGTTTTGTTTCCCAGGGAAAAAGCCTGTACAATGGTTCAGGGTCCTGCGGCCTTAAATTGCCGGGTGCCTCCTGGATTTGCGCCTCTCGCAGGATGCCTCCCAGACGCAAGGTGGCACCAGTGCCAACTTGGTCTGCTTTGAGAGTGTCAAGTGGGTCCTGAAAACTGACACCCAGGACAGTGGCTTGTGAGTTTTGTTTCCCAGGGAAAAAGCCTGTACAGTGGTTCAGGGTCCTGCGGCCTTAAATTGCCGGGTGCCTCCTGGAATTGCACCACTCGCAGAATATCTGCCAGACGCAAGGTGGCACTGGGCCAACTTTGTCTGGTTTGAGAGTGTCAAGTGGGTCCTGAAAACTGACACCCAGAACAGTGGCTTCTGAGTTTTGTTTCCCAGGGAAAAAGCCTGTTAAATGGTTTAGGTAATGCCGCCTATAATAGCCGGGTGCCACCTGGAGATCCGCCTCTCGCAGGATGCCTCCCAGACGCAAGGTGGCACCAGTGCCAACTTGGTCTGCTTTGAGAGTGTCAAGTGGGTCCTGAAAACTGACACCCAGAACAGTGGCTTGTGAGTTTTGTTTCCCAGGGAAAAAGCCTGTACAATGGTTCAGGGGCCTGAGGCCTTAAATTGCGGGGCGCCTCCTGGAATTGCGCCTCTCGCAGGATGCCTCCCAGACGCAAGGTGGCACCAGTGCCAACTTGGTCTGGATTAAGAGTGCCAAGTGGGTCCTGAAAACTGACACCCAGAACAGTGGCTTGTGAGTTTTGTTTCCGAGGGAAAAAGCCTGTACAATGGTTCAGGGTCCTGCGGACTTAAATTGCCGGGTACCTCCTGGAATTCCGCCTGTCGCAGGATGCCTCCCAGACACAAGGTGGCACCAGTGCCAACTTGGTCTGGTTTAAGAGTGCCAAGTGGGTCCTGCAATCTGACACCCAGAACAGTGGCTTCTGAATTTTGTTTTCCCGGGAAAAAGCCTGTAGAATGGTTTTGGGTCCTGCGACCTTAAATTGCCGGGTGCCTCCTGGAGATCCGCCTCTCGCAGGATGCCTCCCAGTCGCTAAGCAACACCAGTGCCAACTTGGTCTGCTTTGAGAGTGCCAAGTGGGTCCTGAAAACTGACACCCAGAACAGTGGCTTGTGAGTTTTGTTTCCCAGGGAAAAAGCCTGTACAATGGTTCAGGGTCCTGCGGCCTTAAATTGCCCGGTTGCCTCCTGGAATTCCGCATCACGCCAGATGTTTCCCAGTCGCTAACAACACCAGTGCCAACTTGGTCTGCTTTGAGAGTGTCAAGTGGGTCCTGAAAACTGACACCCAGAACAGTGGCTTGTGAGTTTTGTTTCCCAGGGAAAAAGCCTGTACAATGGTTCAGGGGCCTGAGGCCTAAAATTGCGGGGCGCCTCCTGGAATTCCGCATCACGACAGATGTTTCCCAGTCGCTAAGCAACACCAGTGCCAACTTGGTCTGGTTTAAGAGTGCCAAGTGGGTCCTGAAAACTGACACCCAGAACAGTGGCTTGTGAGTTTTGTTTCCCAGGGAAAAAGCCTGTACAATGGTTCAGGGTCCTGCGGCCTTAAATTGCCGGGTGCCTCCTTGAATTCTGCATCTCACCAGATGTTTCCCAGACGCTAAGCAACACCAGTGCCAACATGGTCTGGTTTAAGAGTGCCAAGTGGGTCCTGGAAACTGACACCCAGAACAGTGGCTTCTGAGTTTTGTTTCCCAGGGAAAAAGCCTGTACAATGGTTCAGGGTCCTGCGGACTTAAATATCCGGGTGCCTCCTGGAATTCCGCCTCTCGCAGGATGCCTCCCAGATGCAAGGTGGCACCAGTGCCAACTTGGTCTGCTTTGAGAGTGTCAAGTGGGTCCTGAAAACTGACACCCAGAACAGTGGCTTGTGAGTTTTGTTTCCCAGGGAAAAAGCCTGTACAATGGTTCAGGGTCCTGCGGCCTTAAATTGCCGGGTGCCTCCTGGATTTGCGCCTCTCGCAGGATGCCTCCCAGACGCAAGGTGGCACCAGTGCCAACTTGGTCTGCTTTGAGAGTGTCAAGTGGGTCCTGAAAACTGACACCCAGAACAGTGGCTTGTGATTTTTGTTTCCCAGGGAAAAAGCCTGTACAGTGGTTCAGGGTCCTGCGGCCTTAAATTGCCGGGTGCCTCCTGGAATTGCGCCTCTCGCAGGATGCCTCCCAGACGCAAGGTGGCACCAGTGCCAACTTGGTCTGCTTTGAGAGTGTCAAGTGGGTCCTGAAAACTGACACCCAGAACAGTGGCTTGTGAGTTATGTTTCCCAGGGAAAAAGCCTGTACAATGGTTCAGGGTCCTGCGGCCTTAAATTTCCGGGTGCCTCCTTGAATTCCGCATCTCACCAGATGTTTCCCAGACGCTAAGCAACACCAGTGCCAACATGGTCTGGTTTAAGAGTGCCAAGTGGGTCCTGGAAACTGACACCCAGAACAGTGGCTTCTGAGATTTGTTTCCCAGGGAAAAAGCCTGTAGAATGGTTTTGGGTCCTGCGGCCTTAAATTGCCGGGTGCCTCCTGGAATTCCGCCTCTCGCAGGATGCCTCCCAGACGCAAGGTGGCTCCAGTGCCAACTTGGTCTGGTTTGAGAGTGCCAAGTGGGTCCTGAAAACTGACACCCAGAACAGTGGCTTGTGAGTTTTGTTTCCCAGGGAAAAAGCCTGTACAATGGTTCAGGGTCCTGCGGCCTTAAATTGCCGGGTGCCTCCTGGAATTCGGCCACTCGCAGGATGCCTCCCAGACGCAAGGTGGCACCAGTTCCAACTTGGTCTGCTTTGAGAGTGTCAAGTGGGTCCTGAAAACTGACACCCAGAACAGTGGCTTGTGAGTTTTGTTTCCCAGGGAAAAAGCCTGTACAATGGTTCAGGGTCCTGCGGCCTTAAATTGCCGGGTGCCTCCTGGAGATCCGCCTCTCGCAGGATGCCTCCCAGACGCAAGGTGGCACCAGTTCCAACTTTGTCTGGTTTAAGAGTGTCAAGTGGGTCCTGAAAACTGACACCCAGAACAGTGGCTTGTGAGTTTTGTTTCCCAGGGAAAAAGCCTGTACAATGGTTCAGGGTCCTGAGGCCTTAAATTGCCGGGTGCCTCCTGGAATTCGGCCTCTCGCAGGATGCCTCCCAGACGCAAGGTGGCACCAGTGCCAACTTGGTCTGCTTTGAGAGTGTCAAGTGGGTCCTGAAAACTGACACCCAGAACAGTGGCTTGTGAGTTTTGTTTCCCAGGGAAAAAGCCTGTACAATGGTTCAGGGTCCTGCGGCCTTAAATTGCCGGGTGCCTCCTTGAATTCTGCATCTCACCAGATGTTTCCCAGACGCTAAGAAACACCAGTGCCAACATGGTCTGGTTTAAGAGTGCCAAGTGGGTCCTGGAAACTGACACCCAGAACAGTGGCTTCTGAGTTTTGTTTCCCAGGGAAAAAGCCTGTACAATGGTTCAGGGTCCTGCGGCCTTAAATTGCCGGGTGCCTCCTGGAATTCAGCGTCTTGCAAGATGCTTCCCAGATGCAAGGTGGCACCAGTGCCAACTTGGTCTGGTTTGAGAGTGCCAAGTGGGTCCTGCAAACTGACACCCAGAACAGTGGCTTCTGAAATTTGTTTTCCAGGGAAAAAGCCTGTACAATGGTTCAAGGTCCTGCGGCCTTAAATATCCGGGTGCCTCCTGGAATTCGGCCTCTCGCAGGATGCCTCCCAGACGCAAGGTGGCACCAGTGCCAACTTGGTCTGCTTTGAGACTGTCAAGTGGGTCCTGAAAACTGACACCCAGAACAGTGGCTTGTGAGTTTTGTTTCCCAGGGAAAAAGCCTGTACAATGGTTCAGGGTCCTGCGGCCTTAAATTGCCGGGTGCCTCCTGGATTTGCGCCTCTCGCAGGATGCCTCCCAGACGCAAGGTGGCACCAGTGCCAACTTGGTCTGCTTTGAGAGTGTCAAGTGGGTCCTGAAAACTGACACCCAGGACAGTGGCTTGTGAGTTTTGTTTCCCAGGGAAAAAGCCTGTACAGTGGTTCAGGGTCCTGCGGCCTTAAATTGCCGGGTGCCTCCTGGAATTGCACCACTCGCAGAATATCTCCCAGACGCAAGGTGGCACCAGGGCCAACTTGGTCTGGTTTGAGAGTGTCAAGTGGGTCCTGAAAACTGACACCCATAACAGTGGCTTGTGAGTTTTGTTTCCCAGGGAAAAAGCCTGTTAAATGGTTTAGGTAATGCCGCCTTTAATAGCCGGGTGCCACCTGGAGATCCGCCTCTCGCAGGATGCCTCCCAGACGCAAGGTGGCACCAGTGCCAACTTGGTCTGGTTTAAGAGTGCCAAGTGGGTCCTGAAAACTGACACCCAGAACAGTGGCTTGTGAGTTTTGTTTCCGAGGGAAAAAGCCTGTACAATGGTTCAGGGTCCTGCGGACTTAAATTGCCGGGTACCTCCTGGAATTCCGCCTGTCGCAGGATGCCTCCCAGACACAAGGTGGCACCAGTGCCAACTTGGTCTGGTTTAAGAGTGCCAAGTGGGTCCTGAAAACTGACACCCAGAACAGTGGCTTGTGAGTTTTGTTTCCCAGGGAAAAAGCCTGTACAATGGTTCAGGGTCCTGCGGCCTTAAATTGCCGGGTGCCTCCTTGAATTCCGCATCTCACCAGATGTTTCCCAGACGCTAAGCAACACCAGTGCCAACATGGTCTGGTTTAAGAGTGCCAAGTGGGTCCTGGAAACTGACACCCAGAACAGTGGCTTCTGAGATTTGTTTCCCAGGGAAAAAGCCTGTAGAATGGTTTTGGGTCCTGCGGCCATAAATTGCCGGGTGCCTCCTGGAATTCTGCCTCTCGCAGGATGCCTCCCAGACGCAAGGTGGCTCCAGTGCCAACTTGGTCTGGTTTGAGAGTGCCAAGTGGGTCCTGAAAACTGACACCCAGAACAGTGGCTTGTGAGTTTTGTTTCCCAGGGAAAAAGCCTGTACAATGGTTCAGGGTCCTGCGGCCTTAAATTGCCGGGTGCCTCCTGGAATTCAGCCACTCGCAGGATGCCTCCCAGACGCAAGGTGGCACCAGTTCCAACTTGGTCTGCTTTGAGAGTGTCAAGTGGGTCCTGAAAACTGACACCCAGAACAGTGGCTTGTGAGTTTTGTTTCCCAGAGAAAAAGCCTGTACAATGGTTCAGGGTCATGCGGCCTTAAATTGCTGGGTGCCTCCTGGAATTCTGCCTCTCGCAGGATGCCTCCCAGACGCAAGGTAGCACCAGTGCCAACTTGGTCTGCTTTGAGAGTGTCAAGTGGGTCCTGAAAACTGACACCCAGAACAGTGGCTTGTGAGTTTTGTTTCCCAGGGAAAAAGCCTGTACAGTGGTTCAGGGTCCTGCGGCCTTAAATTGCCGGGTGCCTCCTGGAATTGCGCCTCTCGCAGGATGCCTCCCAGACGCAAGGTGGCACCAGTGCCAACTTGGTCTGCTTTGAGAGTGTCAAGTGGGTCCTGAAAACTGACACCCAGAACAGTGGCTTGTGAGTTTTGTTTCCCAGGGAAAAAGCCTGTACAATGGTTCAGGGTCCTGCGGCCTTAAATTGCCGGGTGCCTCCTGGAGATCCGCCTCTCGCAGGATGCCTCCCAGACGCAAGGTGGCACCAGTTCCAACTTTGTCTGGTTTAAGAGTGTCAAGTGGGTCCTGAAAACTGACACCCAGAACAGTGGCTTGTGAGTTTTGTTTCCCAGGGAAAAAGCCTGTACAATGGTTCAGGGTCCTGAGGCCTTAAATTGCCGGGTGCCTCCTGGAATTCGGCCTCTCGCAGGATGCCTCCCAGACGCAAGGTGGCACCAGTGCCAACTTGGTCTGCTTTGAGAGTGTCAAGTGGGTCCTGAAAACTGACACCCAGAACAGTGGCTTGTGAGTTTTGTTTCCCAGGGAAAAAGCCTGTACAATGGTTCAGGGTCCTGCGGCCTTAAATTGCCGGGTGCCTCCTGGAATTCGGCGTCTTGCAAGATGCCTCCCAGACGCAAGGTGGCACCAGTGCCAACTTGGTCTGGTTTGAGAGTGCCAAGTGGGTCCTGCAATCTGACACCCAGAACAGTGGCTTGTGAGTTTTGTTTCCCAGGGAAAAAGCCTGTACAATGGTTCAGGGTCCTGCGGCCTTAAATTGCCCGGTTGCCTCCTGGAATTCCGCATCACGCCAGATGTTTCCCAGTCGCTAACAACACCAGTGCCAACTTGGTCTGCTTTGAGAGTGTCAAGTGGGTCCTGAAAACTGACACCCAGAACAGTGGCTTGTGAGTTTTGTTTCCCAGGGAAAAAGCCTGTACAATGGTTCAGGGGCCTGAGGCCTAAAATTGCGGGGCGCCTCCTGGAATTCCGCATCACGACAGATGTTTCCCAGTCGCTAAGCAACACCAGTGCCAACTTGGTCTGGTTTGAGAGTGCCAAGTGGGTCCTGAAAACTGACACCCAGAACAGTGGCTTGTGAGTTTTGTTTCCCAGGGAAAAAGCCTGTACAATGGTTCAGGGTCCTGCGGCCTTAAATTGCCGGGTGCCTCCTTGAATTCTGCATCTCACCAGATGTTTCCCAGACGCTAAGCAACACCAGTGCCAACATGGTCTGGTTTAAGAGTGCCAAGTGGGTCCTGGAAACTGACACCCAGAACAGTGGCTTCTGAGTTTTGTTTCCCAGGGAAAAAGCCTGTACAATGGTTCAGGGTCCTGCGGCCTTAAATTGCCGGGTGCTTCCTGGAATTCAGCGTCTTGCAAGATGCTTCCCAGATGCAAGGTGGCACCAGTGCCAACTTGGTCTGGTTTGAGAGTGCCAAGTGGGTCCTGCAAAGTGACACCCAGAACAGTGGCTTGTGAGTTTTGTTTCCCAGGGAAAAAGCCTGTACAATGGTTCAAGGTCCTGCGGCCTTAAATATCCGGGTGCCTCCTGGAATTCCGCCTCTCGCAGGATGCCTCCCAGACGCAAGGTGGCACCAGTGCCAACTTGGTCTGCTTTGAGAGTGTCAAGTGGGTCCTGAAAACTGACACCCAGAACAGTGGCTTGTGAGTTTTGTTTCCCAGGGAAAAAGCCTGTACAATGGTTCAGGGTCCTGCGGCCTTAAATTGCCGGGTGCCTCCTGGATTTGCGCCTCTCGCAGGATGCCTCCCAGACGCAAGGTGGCACCAGTGCCAACTTGGTCTGCTTTGAGAGTGTCAAGTGGGTCCTGAAAACTGACACCCAGAACAGTGGCTTGTGAGTTTTGTTTCCCAGGGAAAAAGCCTGTACAATGGTTCAGGGTCCTGCGGCCTTAAATTGCCGGGTGCCTCCTGGAATTGCACCACTCGCAGAATATCTCCCAGACGCAAGGTGGCACCAGGGCCAACTTTGTCTGGTTTGAGAGTGTCAAGTGGGTCCTGAAAACTGACACCCAGAACAGTGGCTTGTGAGTTTTGTTTCCCAGGGAAAAAGCCTGTTAAATGGTTTAGGTAATGCCGCCTATAATAGCCGGGTGCCAACTGGAGATCCGCCTCTCGCAGGATGCCTCCCAGACGCAAGGTGGCACCAGTGCCAACTTGGTCTGCTTTGAGAGTGTCAAGTGGGTCCTGAAAACTGACACCCAGAACAGTGGCTTGTGAGTTTTGTTTCCCAGGGAAAAAGCCTGTACAATGGTTCAGGGGCCTGAGGCCTTAAATTGCCAAATGCCTCCTGGAATTGCGCCTCTCGCAGGATGCCTCCCAGACGCAAGGTGGCACCAGTGCCAACTTGGTCTGGTTTAAGAGTGCCAAGTGGGTCCTGAAAACTGACACCCAGAACAGTGGCTTGTGAGTTTTGTTTCCGAGGGAAAAAGCCTGTACAATGGTTCAGGGTCCTGCGGACTTAAATTGCCGGGTACCTCCTGGAATTCCGCCTGTCGCAGGATGCCTCCCAGACACAAGGTGGCACCAGTTCCAACTTGGTCTGGTTTAAGAGTGCCAAGTGGGTCCTGCAATCTGACACCCAGAACAGTGGCTTCTGAATTTTGTTTTCCCGGGAAAAAGCCTGTAGAATGGTTTTGGGTCCTGCGACCTTAAATTGCCGGGTGCCTCCTGGAATTCCGCCTCTCGCAGGATGCCTCCCAGACGCAAGGTGGCACCAGTGCCAACTTGGTCTGCTTTGAGAGTGTCAAGTGGGTCCTGAAAACTGACACCCAGAACAGTGGCTTGTGAGTTTTGTTTCCCAGGGAAAAAGCCTGTACAATGGTTCAGGGTCCTGCGGCCTTAAATTGCCGGGTGCCTCCTGGAATTCGGCGTCTTGCAAGATGCCTCCCAGACGCAAGGTGGCACCAGTGCCAACTTGGTCTGGTTTGAGAGTGCCAAGTGGGTCCTTCAAACTGACACCCAGAACAGTGGCTTGTGAGTTTTGTTTCCCAGGGAAAAAGCCTGTACAATGGTTCAGGGTCCTGCGGCCTTAAATTGCCCGGTTGCCTCCTGGAATTCCGCATCACGCCAGATGTTTCCCAGTCGCTAACAACACCAGTGCCAACTTGGTCTGCTTTGAGAGTGTCAAATGGGTCCTGAAAACTGACACCCAGAACAGTGGCTTGTGAGTTTTGTTTCCCAGGGAAAAAGCCTGTACAATGGTTCAGGGGCCTGAGGCCTAAAATTGCGGGGCGCCTCCTGGAATTCCGCATCACGACAGATGTTTCCCAGTCGCTAAGCAACACCAGTGCCAACTTGGTCTGGTTTAAGAGTGCCAAGTGGGTCCTGAAAACTGACACCCAGAACAGTGGCTTGTGAGTTTTGTTTCCCAGGGAAAAAGCCTGTACAATGGTTCAGGGTCCTGCGGCCTTAAATTGCCGGGTGCCTCCTTGAATTCTGCATCTCACCAGATGTTTCCCAGACGCTAAGCAACACCAGTGCCAACATGGTCTGGTTTAAGAGTGCCAAGTGGGTCCTGGAAACTGACACCCAGAACAGTGGCTTGTGAGTTTTCTTTCCCAGGGAAAAAGCCTGTACAATGGTTCAGGGTCCTGCGGCCTTAAATTGCCGGGTGCCTCCTGGAATTCAGCGTCTTGCAAGATGCTTCCCAGATGCAAGGTGGCACCAGTGCCAACTTGGTCTGGTTTGAGAGTGCCAAGTGGGTCCTGCAAAGTGACACCCAGAACAGTGGCTTGTGAGTTTTGTTTCCCAGGGAAAAAGCCTGTACAATGGTTCAAGGTCCTGCGGCCTTAAATATCCGGGTGCCTCCTGGAATTCCGCCTCTCGCAGGATGCCTCCCAGACGCAAGGTGGCACCAGTGCCAACTTGGTCTGCTTTGAGACTGTCAAGTGGGTCCTGAAAACTGACACCCAGAACAGTGGCTTGTGAGTTTTGTTTCCCAGGGAAAAAGCCTGTACAATGGTTCAGGGTCCTGCGGCCTTAAATTGCCGGGTGCCTCCTGGATTTGCGCCTCTCGCAGGATGCCTCCCAGACGCAAGGTGGCACCAGTGCCAACTTGGTCTGCTTTGAGAGTGTCAAGTGGGTCCTGAAAACTGACACCCAGGACAGTGGCTTGTGAGTTTTGTTTCCCAGGGAAAAAGCCTGTACAGTGGTTCAGGGTCCTGCGGCCTTAAATTGCCGGGTGCCTCCTGGAATTGCACCACTCGCAGAATATCTCCCAGACGCAAGGTGGCACCAGGGCCAACTTTGTCTGGTTTGAGAGTGTCAAGTGGGTCCTGAAAACTGACACCCAGAACAGTGGCTTGTGAGTTTTGTTTCCCAGGGAAAAAGCCTGTTAAATGGTTTAGGTAATGCCGCCTATAATAGCCGGGTGCCACCTGGAGATCCGCCTCTCGCAGGATGCCTCCCAGACGCAAGGTGGCACCAGTGCCAACTTGGTCTGCTTTGAGAGTGTCAAGTGGGTCCTGAAAACTGACACCCAGAACAGTGGCTTGTGAGTTTTGTTTCCCAGGGAAAAAGCCTGTACAATGGTTCAGGGGCCTGAGGCCTTAAATTGCCAAATGCCTCCTGGAATTGCGCCTCTCGCAGGATGCCTCCCAGACGCAAGGTGGCACCAGTGCCAACTTGGTCTGGTTTAAGAGTGCCAAGTGGGTCCTGAAAACTGACACCCAGAACAGTGGCTTGTGAGTTTTGTTTCCGAGGGAAAAAGCCTGTACAATGGTTCAGGGTCCTGCGGACTTAAATTGCCGGGTACCTCCTGGAATTCCGCCTGTCGCAGGATGCCTCCCAGACACAAGGTGGCACCAGTTCCAACTTGGTCTGGTTTAAGAGTGCCAAGTGGGTCCTGCAATCTGACACCCAGAACAGTGGCTTCTGAATTTTGTTTTCCCGGGAAAAAGCCTGTAGAATGGTTTTGGGTCCTGCGACCTTAAATTGCCGGGTGCCTCCTGGAATTCCGCCTCTCGCAGGATGCCTCCCAGACGCAAGGTGGCACCAGTGCCAACTTGGTCTGCTTTGAGAGTGTCAAGTGGGTCCTGAAAACTGACACCCAGAACAGTGGCTTGTGAGTTTTGTTTCCCAGGGAAAAAGCCTGTACAATGGTTCAGGGTCCTGCGGCCTTAAATTGCCGGGTGCCTCCTGGAATTCGGCGTCTTGCAAGATGCCTCCCAGACGCAAGGTGGCACCAGTGCCAACTTGGTCTGGTTTGAGAGTGCCAAGTGGGTCCTTCAAACTGACACCCAGAACAGTGGCTTGTGAGTTTTGTTTCCCAGGGAAAAAGCCTGTACAATGGTTCAGGGTCCTGCGGCCTTAAATTGCCCGGTTGCCTCCTGGAATTCCGCATCACGCCAGATGTTTCCCAGTCGCTAACAACACCAGTGCCAACTTGGTCTGCTTTGAGAGTGTCAAATGGGTCCTGAAAACTGACACCCAGAACAGTGGCTTGTGAGTTTTGTTTCCCAGGGAAAAAGCCTGTACAATGGTTCAGGGGCCTGAGGCCTAAAATTGCGGGGCGCCTCCTGGAATTCCGCATCACGACAGATGTTTCCCAGTCGCTAAGCAACACCAGTGCCAACTTGGTCTGGTTTAAGAGTGCCAAGTGGGTCCTGAAAACTGACACCCAGAACAGTGGCTTGTGAGTTTTGTTTCCCAGGGAAAAAGCCTGTACAATGGTTCAGGGTCCTGCGGCCTTAAATTGCCGGGTGCCTCCTTGAATTCTGCATCTCACCAGATGTTTCCCAGACGCTAAGCAACACCAGTGCCAACATGGTCTGGTTTAAGAGTGCCAAGTGGGTCCTGGAAACTGACACCCAGAACAGTGGCTTGTGAGTTTTCTTTCCCAGGGAAAAAGCCTGTACAATGGTTCAGGGTCCTGCGGCCTTAAATTGCCGGGTGCCTCCTGGAATTCAGCGTCTTGCAAGATGCTTCCCAGATGCAAGGTGGCACCAGTGCCAACTTGGTCTGGTTTGAGAGTGCCAAGTGGGTCCTGCAAAGTGACACCCAGAACAGTGGCTTGTGAGTTTTGTTTCCCAGGGAAAAAGCCTGTACAATGGTTCAAGGTCCTGCGGCCTTAAATATCCGGGTGCCTCCTGGAATTCCGCCTCTCGCAGGATGCCTCCCAGACGCAAGGTGGCACCAGTGCCAACTTGGTCTGCTTTGAGACTGTCAAGTGGGTCCTGAAAACTGACACCCAGAACAGTGGCTTGTGAGTTTTGTTTCCCAGGGAAAAAGCCTGTACAATGGTTCAGGGTCCTGCGGCCTTAAATTGCCGGGTGCCTCCTGGATTTGCGCCTCTCGCAGGATGCCTCCCAGACGCAAGGTGGCACCAGTGCCAACTTGGTCTGCTTTGAGAGTGTCAAGTGGGTCCTGAAAACTGACACCCAGGACAGTGGCTTGTGAGTTTTGTTTCCCAGGGAAAAAGCCTGTACAGTGGTTCAGGGTCCTGCGGCCTTAAATTGCCGGGTGCCTCCTGGAATTGCACCACTCGCAGAATATCTCCCAGACGCAAGGTGGCACCAGGGCCAACTTTGTCTGGTTTGAGAGTGTCAAGTGGGTCCTGAAAACTGACACCCAGAACAGTGGCTTCTGAGTTTTGTTTCCCAGGGAAAAAGCCTGTTAAATGGTTTAGGTAATGCCGCCTATAATAGCCGGGTGCCACCTGGAGATCCGCCTCTCGCAGGATGCCTCCCAGACGCAAGGTGGCACCAGTGCCAACTTGGTCTGCTTTGAGAGTGTCAAGTGGGTCCTGAAAACTGACACCCAGAACAGTGGCTTGTGAGTTTTGTTTCCCAGGGAAAAAGCCTGTACAATGGTTCAGGGGCCTGAGGCCTTAAATTGCGGGGCGCCTCCTGGAATTGCGCCTCTCGCAGGATGCCTCCCAGACGCAAGGTGGCACCAGTGCCAACTTGGTCTGGATTAAGAGTGCCAAGTGGGTCCTGAAAACTGACACCCAGAACAGTGGCTTGTGAGTTTTGTTTCCGAGGGAAAAAGCCTGTACAATGGTTCAGGGTCCTGCGGACTTAAATTGCCGGGTACCTCCTGGAATTCCGCCTGTCGCAGGATGCCTCCCAGACACAAGGTGGCACCAGTGCCAACTTGGTCTGGTTTAAGAGTGCCAAGTGGGTCCTGCAATCTGACACCCAGAACAGTGGCTTCTGAATTTTGTTTTCCCGGGAAAAAGCCTGTAGAATGGTTTTGGGTCCTGCGACCTTAAATTGCCGGGTGCCTCCTGGAGATCCGCCTCTCGCAGGATGCCTCCCAGTCGCTAAGCAACACCAGTGCCAACTTGGTCTGCTTTGAGAGTGCCAAGTGGGTCCTGAAAACTGACACCCAGAACAGTGGCTTGTGAGTTTTGTTTCCCAGGGAAAAAGCCTGTACAATGGTTCAGGGTCCTGCGGCCTTAAATTGCCCGGTTGCCTCCTGGAATTCCGCATCACGCCAGATGTTTCCCAGTCGCTAACAACACCAGTGCCAACTTGGTCTGGTTTGAGAGTGCCAAGTGGGTCCTGCAATCTGACACCCAGAACAGTGGCTTGTGAGTTTTGTTTCCCAGGGAAAAAGCCTGTACAATGGTTCAGGGGCCTGAGGCCTAAAATTGCGGGGCGCCTCCTGGAATTCCGCATCACGACAGATGTTTCCCAGTCGCTAAGCAACACCAGTGCCAACTTGGTCTGGTTTAAGAGTGCCAAGTGGGTCCTGAAAACTGACACCCAGAACAGTGGCTTGTGAGTTTTGTTTCCCAGGGAAAAAGCCTGTACAATGGTTCAGGGTCCTGCGGCCTTAAATTGCCGGGTGCCTCCTTGAATTCTGCATCTCACCAGATGTTTCCCAGACGCTAAGCAACACCAGTGCCAACATGGTCTGGTTTAAGAGTGCCAAGTGGGTCCTGGAAACTGACACCCAGAACAGTGGCTTCTGAGTTTTGTTTCCCAGGGAAAAAGCCTGTACAATGGTTCAGGGTCCTGCGGACTTAAATATCCGGGTGCCTCCTGGAATTCCGCCTCTCGCAGGATGCCTCCCAGATGCAAGGTGGCACCAGTGCCAACTTGGTCTGCTTTGAGAGTGTCAAGTGGGTCCTGAAAACTGACACCCAGAACAGTGGCTTGTGAGTTTTGTTTCCCAGGGAAAAAGCCTGTACAATGGTTCAGGGTCCTGCGGCCTTAAATTGCCGGGTGCCTCCTGGATTTGCGCCTCTCGCAGGATGCCTCCCAGACGCAAGGTGGCACCAGTGCCAACTTGGTCTGCTTTGAGAGTGTCAAGTGGGTCCTGAAAACTGACACCCAGAACAGTGGCTTGTGAGTTTTGTTTCCCAGGGAAAAAGCCTGTACAGTGGTTCAGGGTCCTGCGGCCTTAAATTGCCGGGTGCCTCCTGGAATTGCGCCTCTCGCAGGATGCCTCCCAGACGCAAGGTGGCACCAGTGCCAACTTGGTCTGCTTTGAGAGTGTCAAGTGGGTCCTGAAAACTGACACCCAGAACAGTGGCTTGTGAGTTATGTTTCCCAGGGAAAAAGCCTGTACAATGGTTCAGGGTCCTGCGGCCTTAAATTGCTGGGTGCCTCCTGGAGATCCGCCTCTCGCAGGATGCCTCCCAGACGCAAGGTGGCACCAGTTCCAACTTTGTCTGGTTTAAGAGTGCCAAGTGGGTCCTGAAAACTGACACCCAGAACAGTGGCTTGTGAGTTTTGTTTCCCAGGGAAAAAGCCTGTACAATGGTTCAGGGTCCTGCGGCCTTAAATTTCCGGGTGCCTCCTTGAATTCCGCATCTCACCAGATGTTTCCCAGACGCTAAGCAACACCAGTGCCAACATGGTCTGGTTTAAGAGTGCCAAGTGGGTCCTGGAAACTGACACCCAGAACAGTGGCTTCTGAGATTTGTTTCCCAGGGAAAAAGCCTGTAGAATGGTTTTGGGTCCTGCGGCCTTAAATTGCCGGGTGCCTCCTGGAATTCCGCCTCTCGCAGGATGCCTCCCAGACGCAAGGTGGCTCCAGTGCCAACTTGGTCTGGTTTGAGAGTGCCAAGTGGGTCCTGAAAACTGACACCCAGAACAGTGGCTTGTGAGTTTTGTTTCCCAGGGAAAAAGCCTGTACAATGGTTCAGGGTCCTGCGGCCTTAAATTGCCGGGTGCCTCCTGGAATTCGGCCACTCGCAGGATGCCTCCCAGACGCAAGGTGGCACCAGTTCCAACTTGGTCTGCTTTGAGAGTGTCAAGTGGGTCCTGAAAACTGACACCCAGAACAGTGGCTTGTGAGTTTTGTTTCCCAGGGAAAAAGCCTGTACAATGGTTCAGGGTCCTGCTGCCTTAAATTGCCGGGTGCCTCCTGGAGATCCGCCTCTCGCAGGATGCCTCCCAGACGCAAGGTGGCACCAGTTCCAACTTTGTCTGGTTTAAGAGTGTCAAGTGGGTCCTGAAAACTGACACCCAGAACAGTGGCTTGTGAGTTTTGTTTCCCAGGGAAAAAGCCTGTACAATGGTTCAGGGTCCTGAGGCCTTAAATTGCCGGGTGCCTCCTGGAATTCGGCCTCTCGCAGGATGCCTCCCAGACGCAAGGTGGCACCAGTGCCAACTTGGTCTGCTTTGAGAGTGTCAAGTGGGTCCTGAAAACTGACACCCAGAACAGTGGCTTGTGAGTTTTGTTTCCCAGGGAAAAAGCCTGTACAATGGTTCAGGGTCCTGCGGCCTTAAATTGCCGGGTGCCTCCTTGAATTCTGCATCTCACCAGATGTTTCCCAGACGCTAAGCAACACCAGTGCCAACATGGTCTGGTTTAAGAGTGCCAAGTGGGTCCTGGAAACTGACACCCAGAACAGTGGCTTCTGAGTTTTGTTTCCCAGGGAAAAAGCCTGTACAATGGTTCAGGGTCCTGCGGCCTTAAATTGCCGGGTGCCTCCTGGAATTCAGCGTCTTGCAAGATGCTTCCCAGATGCAAGGTGGCACCAGTGCCAACTTGGTCTGGTTTGAGAGTGCCAAGTGGGTCCTGCAAACTGACACCCAGAACAGTGGCTTCTGAAATTTGTTTTCCAGGGAAAAAGCCTGTACAATGGTTCAAGGTCCTGCGGCCTTAAATATCCGGGTGCCTCCTGGAATTCGGCCTCTCGCAGGATGCCTCCCAGACGCAAGGTGGCACCAGTGCCAACTTGGTCTGCTTTGAGACTGTCAAGTGGGTCCTGAAAACTGACACCCAGAACAGTGGCTTGTGAGTTTTGTTTCCCAGGGAAAAAGCCTGTACAATGGTTCAGGGTCCTGCGGCCTTAAATTGCCGGGTGCCTCCTGGATTTGCGCCTCTCGCAGGATGCCTCCCAGACGCAAGGTGGCACCAGTGCCAACTTGGTCTGCTTTGAGAGTGTCAAGTGGGTCCTGAAAACTGACACCCAGGACAGTGGCTTGTGAGTTTTGTTTCCCAGGGAAAAAGCCTGTACAGTGGTTCAGGGTCCTGCGGCCTTAAATTGCCGGGTGCCTCCTGGAATTGCACCACTCGCAGAATATCTCCCAGACGCAAGGTGGCACCAGGGCCAACTTGGTCTGGTTTGAGAGTGTCAAGTGGGTCCTGAAAACTGACACCCATAACAGTGGCTTGTGAGTTTTGTTTCCCAGGGAAAAAGCCTGTTAAATGGTTTAGGTAATGCCGCCTTTAATAGCCGGGTGCCACCTGGAGATCCGCCTCTCGCAGGATGCCTCCCAGACGCAAGGTGGCACCAGTGCCAACTTGGTCTGGTTTAAGAGTGCCAAGTGGGTCCTGAAAACTGACACCCAGAACAGTGGCTTGTGAGTTTTGTTTCCCAGGGAAAAAGCCTGTACAATGGTTCAGGGTCCTGCGGCCTTAAATTGCCGGGTACCTCCTGGAATTCCGCCTGTCGCAGGATGCCTCCCAGACACAAGGTGGCACCAGTGCCAACTTGGTCTGGTTTAAGAGTGCCAAGTGGGTCCTGAAAACTGACACCCAGAACAGTGGCTTGTGAGTTTTGTTTCCCAGGGAAAAAGCCTGTACAATGGTTCAGGGTCCTGCGGCCTTAAATTGCCGGGTGCCTCCTTGAATTCCGCATCTCACCAGATGTTTCCCAGACGCTAAGCAACACCAGTGCCAACATGGTCTGGTTTAAGAGTGCCAAGTGGGTCCTGGAAACTGACACCCAGAACAGTGGCTTCTGAGATTTGTTTCCCAGGGAAAAAGCCTGTAGAATGGTTTTGGGTCCTGCGGCCATAAATTGCCGGGTGCCTCCTGGAATTCTGCCTCTCGCAGGATGCCTCCCAGACGCAAGGTGGCTCCAGTGCCAACTTGGTCTGGTTTGAGAGTGCCAAGTGGGTCCTGAAAACTGACACCCAGAACAGTGGCTTGTGAGTTTTGTTTCCCAGGGAAAAAGCCTGTACAATGGTTCAGGGTCCTGCGGCCTTAAATTGCCGGGTGCCTCCTGGAATTCGGCCACTCGCCGGATGCCTCCCAGACGCAAGGTGGCACCAGTTCCAACTTGGTCTGCTTTGAGAGTGTCAAGTGGGTCCTGAAAACTGACACCCAGAACAGTGGCTTGTGAGTTTTGTTTCCCAGAGAAAAAGCCTGTACAATGGTTCAGGGTCATGCGGCCTTAAATTGCTGGGTGCCTCCTGGAATTCCGCCTCTCGCAGGATGCCTCCCAGACGCAAGGTAGCACCAGTGCCAACTTGGTCTGCTTTGAGAGTGTCAAGTGGGTCCTGAAAACTGACACCCAGAACAGTGGCTTGTGAGTTTTGTTTCCCAGGGAAAAAGCCTGTACAATGGTTCAGGGTCCTGCGGCCTTAAATTGCCGGGTGCCTCCTGGAATTGCGCCTCTCGCAGGATGCCTCCCAGACGCAAGGTGGCACCAGTGCCAACTTAGTCTGCTTTGAGAGTGTCAAGTGGGTCCTGAAAACTGACACCCAGAACAGTGGCTTGTGAGTTTTGTTTCCCAGGGAAAAAGCCTGTACAATGGTTCAGGGTCCTGCGGCCTTAAATTGCCGGGTGCCTCCTGGAGATCCGCCTCTCGCAGGATGCCTCCCAGACGCAAGGTGGCACCAGTTCCAACTTTGTCTGGTTTAAGAGTGTCAAGTGGGTCCTGAAAACTGACACCCAGAACAGTGGCTTGTGAGTTTTGTTTCCCAGGGAAAAAGCCTGTACAATGGTTCAGGGTCCTGAGGCCTTAAATTGCCGGGTGCCTCCTGGAATTCGGCCTCTCGCAGGATGCCTCCCAGACGCAAGGTGGCACCAGTGCCAACTTGGTCTGCTTTGAGAGTGTCAAGTGGGTCCTGAAAACTGACACCCAGAACAGTGGCTTGTGAGTTTTGTTTCCCAGGGAAAAAGCCTGTACAATGGTTCAGGGTCCTGCGGCCTTAAATTGCCGGGTGCCTCCTGGAATTCGGCGTCTTGCAAGATGCCTCCCAGACGCAAGGTGGCACCAGTGCCAACTTGGTCTGGTTTGAGAGTGCCAAGTGGGTCCTGCAATCTGACACCCAGAACAGTGGCTTGTGAGTTTTGTTTCCCAGGGAAAAAGCCTGTACAATGGTTCAGGGTCCTGCGGCCTTAAATTGCCCGGTTGCCTCCTGGAATTCCGCATCACGCCAGATGTTTCCCAGTCGCTAACAACACCAGTGCCAACTTGGTCTGCTTTGAGAGTGTCAAGTGGGTCCTGAAAACTGACACCCAGAACAGTGGCTTGTGAGTTTTGTTTCCCAGGGAAAAAGCCTGTACAATGGTTCAGGGGCCTGAGGCCTAAAATTGCGGGGCGCCTCCTGGAATTCCGCATCACGACAGATGTTTCCCAGTCGCTAAGCAACACCAGTGCCAACTTGGTCTGGTTTAAGAGTGCCAAGTGGGTCCTGAAAACTGACACCCAGAACAGTGGCTTGTGAGTTTTGTTTCCCAGGGAAAAAGCCTGTACAATGGTTCAGGGTCCTGCGGCCTTAAATTGCCGGGTGCCTCCTTGAATTCTGCATCTCACCAGATGTTTCCCAGACGCTAAGCAACACCAGTGCCAACATGGTCTGGTTTAAGAGTGCCAAGTGGGTCCTGGAAACTGACACCCAGAACAGTGGCTTCTGAGTTTTGTTTCCCAGGGAAAAAGCCTGTACAATGGTTCAGGGTCCTGCGGCCTTAAATTGCCGGGTGCCTCCTGGAATTCAGCGTCTTGCAAGATGCTTCCCAGATGCAAGGTGGCACCAGTGCCAACTTGGTCTGGTTTGAGAGTGCCAAGTGGGTCCTGCAAAGTGACACCCAGAACAGTGGCTTGTGAGTTTTGTTTCCCAGGGAAAAAGCCTGTACAATGGTTCAAGGTCCTGCGGCCTTAAATATCCGGGTGCCTCCTGGAATTCCGCCTCTCGCAGGATGCCTCCCAGACGCAAGGTGGCACCAGTGCCAACTTGGTCTGCTTTGAGAGTGTCAAGTGGGTCCTGAAAACTGACACCCAGAACAGTGGCTTGTGAGTTTTGTTTCCCAGGGAAAAAGCCTGTACAATGGTTCAGGGTCCTGCGGCCTTAAATTGCCGGGTGCCTCCTGGATTTGCGCCTCTCGCAGGATGCCTCCCAGACGCAAGGTGGCACCAGTGCCAACTTGGTCTGCTTTGAGAGTGTCAAGTGGGTCCTGAAAACTGACACCCAGGACAGTGGCTTGTGAGTTTTGTTTCCCAGGGAAAAAGCCTGTACAGTGGTTCAGGGTCCTGCGGCCTTAAATTGCCGGGTGCCTCCTGGAATTGCACCACTCGCAGAATATCTCCCAGACGCAAGGTGGCACCAGGGCCAACTTTGTCTGGTTTGAGAGTGTCAAGTGGGTCCTGAAAACTGACACCCAGAACAGTGGCTTGTGAGTTTTGTTTCCCAGGGAAAAAGCCTGTTAAATGGTTTAGGTAATGCCGCCTATAATAGCCGGGTGCCACCTGGAGATCCGCCTCTCACAGGATGCCTCCCAGACGCAAGGTGGCACCAGTGCCAACTTGGTCTGCTTTGAGAGTGTCAAGTGGGTCCTGAAAACTGACACCCAGAACAGTGGCTTGTGAGTTTTGTTTCCCAGGGAAAAAGCCTGTACAATGGTTCAGGGGCCTGAGGCCTTAAATTGCCAAATGCCTCCTGGAATTGCGCCTCTCGCAGGATGCCTCCCAGACGCAAGGTGGCACCAGTGCCAACTTGGTCTGGTTTAAGAGTGCCAAGTGGGTCCTGAAAACTGACACCCAGAACAGTGGCTTGTGAGTTTTGTTTCCGAGGGAAAAAGCCTGTACAATGGTTCAGGGTCCTGCGGACTTAAATTGCCGGGTACCTCCTGGAATTCCGCCTGTCGCAGGATGCCTCCCAGACACAAGGTGGCACCAGTGCCAACTTGGTCTGGTTTAAGAGTGCCAAGTGGGTCCTGCAATCTGACACCCAGAACAGTGGCTTCTGAATTTTGTTTTCCCGGGAAAAAGCCTGTAGAATGGTTTTGGGTCCTGCGACCTTAAATTGCCGGGTGCCTCCTGGAATTCCGCCTCTCGCAGGATGCCTCCCAGACGCAAGGTGGCACCAGTGCCAACTTGGTCTGCTTTGAGAGTGTCAAGTGGGTCCTGAAAACTGACACCCAGAACAGTGGCTTGTGAGTTTTGTTTCCCAGGGAAAAAGCCTGTACAATGGTTCAGGGTCCTGCGGCCTTAAATTGCCGGGTGCCTCCTGGAATTCGGCGTCTTGCAAGATGCCTCCCAGACGCAAGGTGGCACCAATGCCAACTTGGTCTGGTTTGAGAGTGCCAAGTGGGTCCTGCAATCTGACACCCAGAACAGTGGCTTGTGAGTTTTGTTTCCCAGGGAAAAAGCCTGTACAATGGTTCAGGGTCCTGCGGCCTTAAATTGCCCGGTTGCCTCCTGGAATTCCGCATCACGCCAGATGTTTCCCAGTCGCTAACAACACCAGTGCCAACTTGGTCTGCTTTGAGAGTGTCAAGTGGGTCCTGAAAACTGACACCCAGAACAGTGGCTTGTGAGTTTTGTTTCCCAGGGAAAAAGCCTGTACAATGGTTCAGGGGCCTGAGGCCTAAAATTGCGGGGCGCCTCCTGGAATTCCGCATCACGACAGATGTTTCCCAGTCGCTAAGCAACACCAGTGCCAACTTGGTCTGGTTTAAGAGTGCCAAGTGGGTCCTGAAAACTGACACCCAGAACAGTGGCTTGTGAGTTTTGTTTCCCAGGGAAAAAGCCTGTACAATGGTTCAGGGTCCTGCGGCCTTAAATTGCCGGATGACTCCTTGAATTCTGCATCTCACCAGATGTTTCCCAGACGCTAAGCAACACCAGTGCCAACTTGGTCTGGTTTGAGAGTGCCAAGTGGGTCCTGCAAAGTGACACCCAGAACAGTGGCTTGTGAGTTTTGTTTCCCAGGGAAAAAGCCTGTACAATGGTTCAAGGTCCTGCGGCCTTAAATATCCGGGTGCCTCCTGGAATTCCGCCTCTCGCAGGATGCCTCCCAGACGCAAGGTGGCACCAGTGCCAACTTGGTCTGGTTTGAGAGTGTCAAGTGGGTCCTGAAAACTGACACCCAGAACAGTGGCTTGTGAGTTTTGTTTCCCAGGGAAAAAGCCTGTACAATGGTTCAGGGTCCTGCGGCCTTAAATTGCCGGGTGCCTCCTGGATTTGCGCCTCTCGCAGGATGCCTCCCAGACGCAAGGTGGCACCAGTGCCAACTTGGTCTGCTTTGAGAGTGTCAAGTGGGTCCTGAAAACTGACACCCAGGACAGTGGCTTGTGAGTTTTGTTTCCCAGGGAAAAAGCCTGTACAGTGGTTCAGGGTCCTGCGGCCTTAAATTGCCGGGTGCCTCCTGGAATTGCACCACTCGCAGAATATCTCCCAGACGCAAGGTGGCACCAGGGCCAACTTTGTCTGGTTTGAGAGTGTCAAGTGGGTCCTGAAAACTGACACCCAGAACAGTGGCTTCTGAGTTTTGTTTCCCAGGGAAAAAGCCTGTTAAATGGTTTAGGTAATGCCGCCTATAATAGCCGGGTGCCACCTGGAGATCCGCCTCTCGCAGGATGCCTCCCAGACGCAAGGTGGCACCAGTGCCAACTTGGTCTGCTTTGAGAGTGTCAAGTGGGTCCTGAAAACTGACACCCAGAACAGTGGCTTGTGAGTTTTGTTTCCCAGGGAAAAAGCCTGTACAATGGTTCAGGGGCCTGAGGCCTTAAATTGCGGGGCGCCTCCTGGAATTGCGCCTCTCGCAGGATGCCTCCCAGACGCAAGGTGGCACCAGTGCCAACTTGGTCTGGTTTAAGAGTGCCAAGTGGGTCCTGAAAACTGACACCCAGAACAGTGGCTTGTGAGTTTTGTTTCCGAGGGAAAAAGCCTGTACAATGGTTCAGGGTCCTGCGGACTTAAATTGCCGGGTACCTCCTGGAATTCCGCCTGTCGCAGGATGCCTCCCAGACACAAGGTGGCACCAGTGCCAACTTGGTCTGGTTTAAGAGTGCCAAGTGGGTCCTGCAATCTGACACCCAGAACAGTGGCTTCTGAATTTTGTTTTCCCGGGAAAAAGCCTGTAGAATGGTTTTGGGTCCTGCGACCTTAAATTGCCGGGTGCCTCCTGGAGATCCGCCTCTCGCAGGATGCCTCCCAGTCGCTAAGCAACACCAGTGCCAACTTGGTCTGCTTTGAGAGTGCCAAGTGGGTCCTGAAAACTGACACCCAGAACAGTGGCTTGTGAGTTTTGTTTCCCAGGGAAAAAGCCTGTACAATGGTTCAGGGTCCTGCGGCCTTAAATTGCCCGGTTGCCTCCTGGAATTCCGCATCACGCCAGATGTTTCCCAGTCGCTAACAACACCAGTGCCAACTTGGTCTGCTTTGAGAGTGTCAAGTGGGTCCTGAAAACTGACACCCAGAACAGTGGCTTGTGAGTTTTGTTTCCCAGGGAAAAAGCCTGTACAATGGTTCAGGGGCCTGAGGCCTAAAATTGCGGGGCGCCTCCTGGAATTCCGCATCACGACAGATGTTTCCCAGTCGCTAAGCAACACCAGTGCCAACTTGGTCTGGTTTAAGAGTGCCAAGTGGGTCCTGAAAACTGACACCCAGAACAGTGGCTTGTGAGTTTTGTTTCCCAGGGAAAAAGCCTGTACAATGGTTCAGGGTCCTGCGGCCTTAAATTGCCGGGTGCCTCCTTGAATTCTGCATCTCACCAGATGTTTCCCAGACGCTAAGCAACACCAGTGCCAACATGGTCTGGTTTAAGAGTGCCAAGTGGGTCCTGGAAACTGACACCCAGAACAGTGGCTTCTGAGTTTTGTTTCCCAGGGAAAAAGCCTGTACAATGGTTCAGGGTCCTGCGGACTTAAATATCCGGGTGCCTCCTGGAATTCCGCCTCTCGCAGGATGCCTCCCAGATGCAAGGTGGCACCAGTGCCAACTTGGTCTGCTTTGAGAGTGTCAAGTGGGTCCTGAAAACTGACACCCAGAACAGTGGCTTGTGAGTTTTGTTTCCCAGGGAAAAAGCCTGTACAATGGTTCAGGGTCCTGCGGCCTTAAATTGCCGGGTGCCTCCTGGATTTGCGCCTCTCGCAGGATGCCTCCCAGACGCAAGGTGGCACCAGTGCCAACTTGGTCTGCTTTGAGAGTGTCAAGTGGGTCCTGAAAACTGACACCCAGAACAGTGGCTTGTGAGTTTTGTTTCCCAGGGAAAAAGCCTGTACAGTGGTTCAGGGTCCTGCGGCCTTAAATTGCCGGGTGCCTCCTGGAATTGCGCCTCTCGCAGGATGCCTCCCAGACGCAAGGTGGCACCAGTGCCAACTTGGTCTGCTTTGAGAGTGTCAAGTGGGTCCTGAAAACTGACACCCAGAACAGTGGCTTGTGAGTTATGTTTCCCAGGGAAAAAGCCTGTACAATGGTTCAGGGTCCTGCGGCCTTAAATTGCTGGGTGCCTCCTGGAGATCCGCCTCTCGCAGGATGCCTCCCAGACGCAAGGTGGCACCAGTTCCAACTTTGTCTGGTTTAAGAGTGTCAAGTGGGTCCTGAAAACTGACACCCAGAACAGTGGCTTGTGAGTTTTGTTTCCCAGGGAAAAAGCCTGTACAATGGTTCAGGGTCCTGCGGACTTAAATTGCCGGGTGCCTCCTGGAGATCCGCCTCTCGAAGGATGCCTCCCAGACGCAAGGTGGCACCAGTGCCAACTTGGTCTGCTTTGAGAGTGCCAAGTGGGTCCTGAAAACTGACACCCAGAACAGTGGCTTGTGAGTTTTGTTTCCCAGGGAAAAAGCCTGTACAATGGTTCAGGGTCCTGCGGCCTTAAATTGCGGGGCGCCTCCTGGAATTCCGCATCACGCCAGATGTTTCCCAGTCGCTAAGCAACACCAGTGCCAACTTGGTCTGCTTTGAGAGTGTCAAGTGGGTCCTGAAAACTGACACCCAGAACAGTGGCTTGTGAGTTTTGTTTCCCAGGGAAAAAGCCTGTACAATGGTTCAGGGTCCTGCGGCCTTAAATTGCCAGATGGCTCCTGGAATTCGGCCTCTCGCAGGATGCCTCCCAGATGCAAGGTGGCACCAGTTCCAACTTGGTTCGGTTTAAGACTGCCAAGTGGGTCTTGAAAACTGACACCCAGAACAGTGACTTGTGAGTTTTGTTTCCCAAGGAAAAAGCCTGTACAATGGTTCAGGGGCCTGAGGCCTTAAATTGCCGGGTGCCTCCTGGAGATCCGCTTATCGAAGCATGCCTCCCAGACGCAAGGTGGCACCAGGGCCAACTTGGTCTGGTTTAAGAGTGCCAAGTGGGTCCTGAAAACTGACACCCAGGACAGTGGCTTGTGAGTTTTGTTTCCCAGGGAAAAAGCCTGTAGAATGGTTCAGGGTCCTGCGGCCTTAAATTGCCGGGTGCCTCCTGGAATTGCACCACTCGCAGAATATCTCCCAGACGCAAGGTGGCACCAGGGCCAACTTGGTCTGGTTTGAGAGTGCCAGGTGGCTCCTGCAAACTGACACCCAGAACAGTGGCTTGTGAGTTTTGTTTCCCAGGGAAAAAGCCTGTACAATGGTTTAGGTAATGCCGCCTTTAATAGCCGGGTGCCTCCTGGAATTGCGCCTCTCGCAGGATGCCTCCCAGACGCAAGGTGGCACCAGTGCCAACTTGGTCTGCTTTGAGAGTGTCAAGTGGGTCCTGAAAACTGACACCCAGAACAGTGGCTTGTGAGTTTTGTTTCCCAGGGGAAAAGCCTGTACAATGGTTCAGGGGCCTGAGGCCTTAAATTGCCGGGTGACTCCTGGAATTCGGCGGCTTGCAGGATGCCTCCCAGACGCAAGGTGGCACCAGTGCAAACTTGGTCTGGTTTGAGAGTGCCAAGTGGGTCCTGTAAACTGACACCCAGAACAGTGGCTTCTGAAATTTTTTTTCCAGGGAAAAAGCCTGTAGAATGGTTTTGGGTCCTGCAGCCTTAAATAGCGGGGCGCCTCCTGGAATTCCGCATCACGCCGGATGTTTCCCAGTCGATAAGCAACACCAGTGCCAACTTGGTCTGCTTTGAGAGGGCCAAGTGGGTCCTGAAAACTGACACCCAGAACAGTGGCTTGTGAGTTTTGTTTCCCAGGGAAAAAGCCTGTACAATGGTTCAGGGTCCTGCGGCCTTAAATTGCCGGGTGACTCCTGGAATTAGGCCACTCACAGGATGCCTCCCAGACGCAAGGTGGCACCAGTTCCAACTTGGTCTGCTTTGAGAGTGTCAAGTGGGTCCTGAAAACTGACACCCAGAACAGTGGCTTGTGAGTTTTGTTTCCCAGGGAAAAAGCCTGTACAATGGTTCAGGGTCCTGCGGCCTTAAATTGCCGGGTGACTCCTGGAATTCGGCCACTCGCAGGATGCCTCCCAGACGCAAGGTGGCACCAGTTCCGACTTGGTCTGCTTTGAGAGTGTCAAGTGGGTCCTGAAAACTGACACCCAGAACAGTGGCTTGTGAGTTTTGTTTCCCAGGGAAAAAGCCTGTACAATGGTTCAGGGTCCTGCGGCCTTAAATTGCTCGGTGCCTCCTGGATTTGCGCCTCTCGCAGGATGCCTCCCAGACGCAAGGTGGCACCAGTGCCAACTTGGTCTGCTTTGAGAGTGTCAAGTGGGTCCTGAAAACTGACAGCCAGAACAGTGGATTGTGAGTTTTGTTTCCCAGGGGAAAAGCCTGTACAATGGTTCAGGGTCCTGCGGCCTTAAATTGCCGGGTGCCTCCTGGAGATCCGCCTCTTGCAGGATGCCTCCCAGACGCAAGGTGGCACCAGTTCCAAATTTGTCTGGTTTAAGAGTGCCAAGTGGGTCCTGAAAACTGACACCCAGAACAGTGGCTTGTGAGTTTTGTTTCCCAGGGAAAAAGCCTGTACAATGGTTCAGGGTCCTGAGGCCTTAAATTGCCGGGTGCCTCCTGGAATTCGGCCTCTCGCAGGATGCCTCCCAGACGCAAGGTGGCACCAGTGCCAACTTGGTCTGCTTTGAGAGTGTCAAGTGGGTCCTGAAAACTGACACCCAGAACAGTGGCTTGTGAGTTTTGTTTCCCAGGGAAAAAGCCTGTACAATGGTTCAGGGGCCTGAGGCCTTAAATTGCGGGGCGCCTCCTGGAATTCCGCATCACGCCAGATGTTTCCCAGTCGCTAAGCAACACCAGTGCCAACTTGGTCTGGTTTAAGAGTGCCAAGTGGGTCCTGAAAACTGACACCCAGAACAGTGGCTTCTGAGTTTTGTTTCCCAGGGAAAAAGCCTGTACAATGGTTCAGGGTCCTGCGGCCTTAAATTGCCGGGTGCCTCCTGGAATTCGGCGTCTTGCAAGATGCTTCCCAGATGCCAGGTGGCACCAGTGCCAACTTGGTCTGGTTTGAGAGTGCCAAGTGGGTCCTGCAAACTGACACCCAGAACAGTGGCTTCTGAAATTTGTTTTCCAGGGAAAAAGCCTGTACAATGGTTCAAGGTCCTGCGGCCTTAAATATCCGGGTGCCTCCTGGAATTCCGCCTCTCGCAGGATGCCTCCCAGACGCAAGGTGGCACCAGTGCCAACTTGGTCTGCTTTGAGACTGTCAAGTGGGTCCTGAAAACTGACACCCAGAACAGTGGCTTGTGAGTTTTGTTTCCCAGGGAAAAAGCCTGTACAGGGGTTCAGGGTCCTGCGGCCTTAAATTGCCGGGTGCCTCCTGGATTTGCGCCTCTCGCAGGATGCCTCCCAGACGCAAGGTGGCACCAGTTCCAACTTTGTCTGGTTTAAGAATGTCAAGTGGGTCCTGAAAACTGACACCCAGAAAAGTGGCTTGTGAGTTTTGTTTCCCAGGGAAAAAGCCTGTACAATGGTTTTGGGTCCTGCGGACTTAAATTGCCGGGTGCCTCCTGGAGATCCGCCTCTCGCAGGATGCCTCCCAGACGCAAGGAGGCACCAGTGCCAACTTGGTCTGGTTTGAGAGTGCCAAGTGGGTCCTGAAAACTGACACCCAGAACAGTGGCTTGTGAGTTTTGTTTCCCAGGGAAAAAGCCTGTACAATGGTTCAGGGTCCTGCGGCCTTAAATTGCGGGGCGCCTCCTGGAATTCCGCATCATGCCAGATGTTTCCCAGTCGCTAAGCAACACCAGTGCCAACTTGGTCTGCTTTGAGAGTGTCAAGTGGGTCCTGAAAACTGACACCCAGAACAGTGGCTTGTGAGTTTTGTTTCCCAGGGAAAAAGCCTGTACAATGGTTCAGGGTCCTGCGGCCTTAAATTGCCAGATGGCTCCTGGAATTCGGCCTCTCGCAGGATGCCTCCCAGATGCAAGGTGGCACCAGTTCCAACTTGGTTCGGTTTAAGACTGCCAAGTGGGTCTTGAAAACTGACACCCAGAACAGTGACTTGTGAGTTTTGTTTCCCAAGGAAAAAGCCTGTACAATGGTTCAGGGGCCTGAGGCCTTAAATTGCCGGGTGCCTCCTGGAGATCCGCTTATCGAAGCATGCCTCCCAGACGCAAGGTGGCACCAGTTCCAACTTGGTCTGGTTTAAGAGTGCCAAGTGGGTCCTGAAAACTGACACCCAGGACAGTGCCTTGTGAGTTTTTTTTCCCAGGGAAAAAGCCTGTAGAATGGTTCAGGGTCCTGCGGCCTTAAATTGCCGGGTGCCTCCTGGAATTGCACCACTCGCAGAATATCTCCCAGACGCAAGGTGGCACCAGTGCCAACTTGGTCTGGTTTGAGAGTGCCAGGTGGCTCCTGCAAACTGACACCCAGAACAGTGGCTTGTGAGTTTTGTTTCCCAGGGAAAAAGCCTGTACAATGGTTTAGGTAATGCCGCCTTTAATAGCCGGGTGCCTCCTGGAGATCCGCCTCTCGCAGGATGCCTCCCAGACGCAAGGTGGCACCAGTGCCAACTTGGTCTGCTTTGAGAGTGTCAAGTGGGTCCTGAAAACTGACACCCAGAACAGTGGCTTGTGAGTTTTGTTTCCCAGGGAAAAAGCCTGTAAAATGGTTTAGGTTAATGCCGCCTTTACTAGGCGGGTGCCACCTGGAGATTCGCCTCTCGCAGGATGCCTCCCAGACGCAAGGTGGCACCAGTGCCAACTTGGTCTGCTTTGAGAGTGTCAAGTGGGTCCTGAAAACTGACACCCAGAACAGTGGCTTGTGAGTTTTGTTTCCCAGGGGAAAAGCCTGTACAATGTTTCAGGGGCCTGAGGCCTTAAATTGCCGGGTGCCTCCTGGAATTCGGCGGCTTGCAGGATGCCTCCCAGACGCAAGGTGGCACCAGTGCAAACTTGGTCTGGTTTGAGAGTGCCAAGTGGGTCCTGTAAACTGACACCCAGAACAGTGGCTTCTGAAATTTTTTTTCCAGGGAAAAAGCCTGTAGAATGGTTTTGGGTCCTGCAGCCTTAAATAGCGGGGCGCCTCCTGGAATTCCGCATCACGCCGGATGTTTCCCAGTCGCTAAGCAACACCAGTGCCAACTTGGTCTGCTTTGAGAGGGCCAAGTGGGTCCTGAAAACTGACACCCAGAACAGTGGCTTGTGAGTTTTGTTTCCCAGGGGAAAAGCCTGTACAATGGTTCAGGGTCCTGCAGCCTTAAATTGCCGGTTGCCTCCTGGAATTCCGCCTCTCACAGGATGCCTCCCAGACGCAAGGTGGCACCAGTGCCAACTTGGTCTGCTTTGAGAGTGCCAAGCGGGTCCTGAAAACTGACACCCAGAACAGTGGCTTGTGAGTTTTGTTTCCCAGGGAAAAAGCCTGTACAATGGTTCAGGGTCCTGCGGCCTTAAATTGCCGGGTGACTCCTGGAATTCGGCCACTCGCAGGATGCCTCCCAGACGCAAGGTGGCACCAGTTCCAACTTGGTCTGCTTTGAGAGTGTCAAGTGGGTCCTGAAAACTGACACCCAGAACAGTGGCTTGTGAGTTTTGTTTCCCAGGGAAAAAGCCTGTACAATGGTTCAGGGTCCTGCGGCCTTAAATTGCTCGGTGCCTCCTGGATTTGCGCCTCTCGCAGGATGCCTCCCAGACGCAAGGTGGCACCAGTGCCAACTTGGTCTGCTTTGAGAGTGTCAAGTGGGTCCTGAAAACTGACAGCCAGAACAGTGGATTGTGAGTTTTGTTTCCCAGGGGAAAAGCCTGTACAATGGTTCAGGGTCCTGCGGCCTTAAATTGCCGGGTGCCTCCTGGAGATCCGCCTCTTGCAGGATGCCTCCCAGACGCAAGGTGGCACCAGTTCCAACTTTGTCTGGTTTAAGAGTGTCAAGTGGGTCCTGAAAACTGACACCCAGAACAGTGGCTTGTGAGTTTTGTTTCCCAGGGAAAAAGCCTGTACAATGGTTCAGGGGCCTGAGGCCTTAAATTGCCGGGTGCCTCCTGGAATTCGGCCTCTCGCAGGATGCCTCCCAGACGCAAGGTGGCACCAGTGCCAACTTGGTCTGCTTTGAGAGTGTCAAGTGGGTCCTGAAAACTGACACCCAGAACAGTGGCTTGTGAGTTTTGTTTCCCAGGGAAAAAGCCTGTACAATGGTTCAGGGGCCTGAGGCCTTAAATTGCGGGGCGCCTCCTGGAATTCCGCATCACGCCAGATGTTTCCCAGTCGCTAAGCAACACCAGTGCCAACTTGGTCTGGTTTAAGAGTGCCAAGTGGGTCCTGAAAACTGACACCCAGAACAGTGGCTTCTGAGTTTTGTTTCCCAGGGAAAAAGC
The DNA here is from genome assembly GCF_963513975.1 of Fringilla coelebs. NCBI lineage: Eukaryota > Metazoa > Chordata > Aves > Passeriformes > Fringillidae > Fringilla > Fringilla coelebs. The sequence goes on from NW_028167527.1 coordinate 941,382, forward strand.
CTGTACAATGGTTCAGGGTCCTGCGGCCTTAAATTGCCGGGTGCCTCCTGGAATTCGGCGTCTTGCAAGATGCTTCCCAGATGCCAGGTGGCACCAGTGCCAACTTGGTCTGGTTTGAGAGTGCCAAGTGGGTCCTGCAAACTGACACCCAGAACAGTGGCTTGTGAGTTTTGTTTTCCAGGGAAAAAGCCTGTACAATGGTTCAAGGTCCTGCGGCCTTAAATATCCGGGTGACTCCTGGAATTCCGCCTCTCGCAGGATGCCTCCCAGACGCAAGGTGGCACCAGTGCCAACTTGGTCTGCTTTGAGCGTGTCAAGTGGGTCCTGAAAACTGACACCCAGAACAGTGGCTTGTGAGTTTTGTTTCCCAGGGAAAAAGCCTGTACAATGGTTCAGGGTCCTGCGGCCTTAAATTGCCGGGTGCCTCCTGGATTTGCGCCTCTCGCAGGATGCCTCCCAGACGCAAGGTGGCACCAGTGCCAACTTGGTCTGCTTTGAGAGTGTCAAGTGGGTCCTGAAAACTGACACCCAGAACAGTGGCTTGTGAGTTATGTTTCCCAGGGAAAAAGCCTGTACAGTGGTTCAGGGTCCTGCGGCCTTAAATTGCCGGGTGCCTCCTGGAATTGCGCCTCTCGCAGGATGCCTCCCAGACGCAAGGTGGCACCAGTGCCAACTTGGTCTGCTTTGGGAGTGTCAAGTGGGTCCTGAAAACTGACACCCAGAACAGTGGCTTGTGAGTTTTGTTTCCCAGGGAAAAAGCCTGTACAATGGTTCAGGGTCCTGCGGACTTAAATTGCCGGGTGCCTCCTGGAGATCCGCCTCTCGAAGGATGCCTCCCAGACGCAAGGTGGCACCAGTGCCAACTTGGTCTGGTTAGAGTGCCAAGTGGGTCCTGAAAACTGACAACCAGAACAGTGGCTTGTGAGTTTTGTTTCCCAGGGAAAAAGCCTGTACAATGGTTCAGGGTCCTGCGGCCTTAAATTGCCGGGTGCCTCCTGGAATTCCGCATCACGCCAGATGTTTCCCAGTCGCTAAGCAACACCAGTGCCAACTTGGTCTGCTTTGAGAGTGTCAAGTGGGTCCTGAAAACTGACACCCAGAACAGTGGCTTGTGAGTTTTGTTTCCCAGGGAAAAAGCCTGTACAATGGTTCAGGGGCCTGAGGCCTTAAATTGCGGGGCGCCTCCTGGAATTCCGCATCACGCCAGATGTTTCCCAGTCGCTAAGCAACACCAGTGCCAACTTTGTCTGGTTTGAGAGTGCCAAGTGGGTCCTGAAAACTGACACCCAGAACAGTGGCTTGTGAGTTTTGTTTCCCAGGGGAAAAGCCTGTACAATGGTTCAGGGTCCTGCGGCCTTAAATTGCCGGTTGCCTCCTGGAATTCCGCCTCTCGCAGGATGCCTCCCAGACGCAAGGTGACACCAGTGCCATCTTGGTCTGCTTTGAGAGTGCCAAGTGGGTCCTGAAAACTGACACCCAGAACAGTGGCTTGTGAGTTTTGTTTCCCAGGGAAAAAGCCTGTACAATGGTTCAGGGTCCTGCGGCCTTAAATTGCCGGGTGCCTCCTGGAATTCGGCCACTCGCAGGATGCCTCCCAGACGCAAGGTGGCACCAGTGCCAACTTGGTCTGCTTTGAGAGTGTCAAGTGGGTCCTGAAAACTGACACCCAGAACAGTGGCTTGTGAGTTTTGTTTCCCAGGGAAAAAGCCTGTACAATGGTTCAGGGTCCTGCGGCCTTAAATTGCCGGGTGCCTCCTGGAATTGCGCCTCTCGCAGGATGCCTCCCAGACGCAAGGTAGCACCAGTGCTAACTTGGTCTGCTTTGAGAGTGTCAAGTGGGTCCTGAAAACTGACACCCAGAACAGTGGCTTGTGAGTTTTGTTTCCCAGGGAAAAAGCCTGTACAGTGGTTCAGGGTCCTGCGGCCTTAAATTGCCGGGTGCCTCCTGGAATTGCGCCTCTCGCAGGATGCCTCCCAGACGCAAGGTGGCACCAGTGCCAACTTGGTCTGCTTTGAGAGTGTCAAGTGGGTCCTGAAAACTGACACCCAGAACAGTGGATTGTGAGTTTTGTTTCCCAGGGGAAAAGCCTGCACAATGGTTCAGGGTGCTGCAGCCTTAAATTGCCGGATGTCTACTGGAATTGGCCTCTCGCAGGATGCCTCCCAGATGCAAGGTGGCACCAGTTCCAACTTGGTTCGGTTTAAGACTGCCAAGTGGGTCCTGAAAACTGATACCCAGAACAGTGACTTGTGAGTTTTGTTTCCCAAGGAAAAAGCCTGTACAATGGTTCAGGGGCCTGAGGCCTTAAATTGCCGGGTGCCTCCTGGAATTCGGCCTCTCGCAGGATGCCTCCCAGACGCAAGGTGGCACCAGTTCCAACTTGGTCTGGTTTAAGAGTGCCAAGTGGGTCCTGAAAACTGACACCCAGAACAGTGGCTTGTGAGTTTTGTTTCCCAGGGAAAAAGCCTGTACAATGGTTCAGGGTCATGCGGCCTTAAATTGCCGGGTGGCTCCTGGAATTGCGCCTCTCGCAGGATGCCTCCCAGACGCAAGGTGGCACCAGTGCCAACTTGGTCTACTTTGAGAGTGTCAAGTGGGTCCTGAAAACTGACACCCAGAACAGTGGCTTGTGAGTTTTGTTTCCCAGGGAAAAAGCCTGTACAATGGTTCAGGGTCCTGCGGACTTAAATTGCCGGGTGCCTCCTGGAGATCCGCTAATCGAAGCATGCCTCCCAGACGCAAGGTGGCACCAGTTCCAACTTGGTCTGGTTTAAGAGTGCCAAGTGGGTCCTGAAAACTGACACCCAGGACAGTGGCTTGTGAGTTTTGTTTCCCAGGGAAAAAGCCTGTACAATGGTTCAGGGTCCTGCGGCCTTAAATTGCCGGGTGCCTCCTGGAATTGCACCACTCGCAGAATATCTCCCAGACGCAAGGTGGCACCAGTGCCAACTTGGTCTGGTTTGAGAGTGCCAGGTTGCTCCTGCAAACTGACACCCAGAACAGTGGCTTGTGAGTTTTGTTTCCCAGGGAAAAAGCCTGTAAAATGGTTTAGGTAATGCCGCCTTTAATAGCCGGGTGCCACCTGGAGATCCGCCTCTCGCAGGATGCCTCCCAGACGCAAGGTGGCACCAGTGCCAACTTGGTCTTCTTTGAGAGTGTCAATTGGGTCCTGAAAACTGACACCCAGAACAGTGGCTTGTGAGTTTTGTTTCCCAGGGGAAAAGCCTGTACAATGGTTCAGGGTCCTGAGGCCTTAAATTGCCGGGTGCCTCCTGGAATTCGGCGGCTTGCAGGATGCCTCCCAGACGCAAGGTGGCACCAGTTCAAACTTGGTCTGGTTTGAGAGTGCCAAGTGGGTCCTGTAAACTGACACCCAGAACAGTGGCTTCTGAAATTTTTTTTCCAGGGAAAAAGCCTGTAGAATGGTTTTGGGTCCTGCAGCCTTAAATAGCGGGGCGCCTCCTGGAATTCCGCATCACGCCGGATGTTTCCCAGTCGCTAAGCAACACCAGTGCCAACTTGGTCTGCTTTGAGAGGGCCAAGTGGGTCCTGAAAACTGACACCCAGAACAGTGGCTTGTGAGTTTTGTTTCCCAGGGGAAAAGCCTTTACAATGGTTCAGGGTCCTGCGGCCTTAAATTGCCGGGTGCCTCCTGGAATTCGGACTATCGCAGGGTGCCTCCCAGACGTAAAATGACACCATTTCCAACTTGGTCTGGTTTGAGAGTGTCAAGTGGGTCCTGAAAACTGACACCCAGAACAGTGGCTTGTGAGTTTTCTTTCCCAGGGAAAAAGCCTGTACAATGGTTCAGGGTCCTGCGGCCTTAAATTGCCGGATGACTCCTGGAATTCCGCCTCTCGCAGGATGCCTCCCAGATGTAAGGTCGCACCAGTTCCAACTTGGTCTGGTTTAAGAGTGCCAAGTGGGTCCTGAAAACTGAAACCCAGAACAGTGACTTGTGAGTTTTGTTTCCAAAGGAAAAAGCCTGTACAATGGTTCAGGGGCCTGAGGCCTTAAATTGCCGGGTGCCTCCTGGAATTCGGCCACTCGCAGGATGCCTCCGAGACGCAAGGTGGCACCAGTTCCAACTTGGTCTGGTTTGAGAGTGCCAAGTGGGTCCTGAAAACTGACACCCAGAACAGTGGCTTGTGAGTTTTGTTTCCCAGGGAAAAAGCCTGTACAATGTTTTCGGTTAATGCCGCCTTTAAAAGCCGGGTGCCACCTGGAGATTCGCCTCTCGCAGGATGCCTCCCAGACGCAAGGTGGCACCAGTGCCAACTTGGTCTGCTTTGAGAGTGTCAAGTGGGTCCTGAAAACTGACACCCAGAACAGTGGCTTGTGAGTTTTGTTTCCCAGGGAAAAAGCCTGTACAATGGTTCAGGGTCCTGTGGACTTAAATTGCCGGGTGCCTCCTGGAGATCCGCCTCTCGCAGGATGCCTCCCAGACGCAAGGTGGCACCAGTGCCAACTTGGTCTGCTTTGAGAGTGCCAGGTGGCTCCTGCAATCTGACACCCAGAACAGTGGCTTGTGAGTTTTGTTTCCCAGGGAAAAAGCCTGTACAATGGTTTAGGTTAATGTCGCCTTTAATAGCCGGGTGCCACCTGGAGATCCGCCTCACGCAGGATGCCTCCCAGACGCAAGGTGGCACCAGTTCCAACTTGGTCTGGTTTGAGAGTGCCAAGTGTGTCCTGCAAACTGACACCCAGAACAGTGGCTTGTGAGTTTTGTTTCCCAGGGAAAAAGTCTGTACAATGGTTCAGGGTCCTGCGGCCTTAAATTGCCGGGTGCCTCCTAGAATTCGGCATCTTGCAAGATGCCTCCCAGACGCAAGGTGGCACCAGTGCCAACTTGGTCTGCTTTGAGAGTGCCAAGTGGGTCCTGAAAACTGACACCCAGAACAGTGGCTTCTGAATTTTGTTTTCCCGGGAAAAAGCCTGTAGAATGGTTTTGGGTCCTGCGGCCTTAAATTGCCTGGTGCCTCCTGGAATTCCGCCTCTCGCAGGATGCCTCCCAGACGCAAGGTGGCACCAGTTCCAACTTGGTCTGGTTTAAGACTGCCAAGTGCGTCCTGCAAACTGACACCCAGAACAGTGGCTAGTGAGTTTTGTTTTCCAGGGAAAAAGCCTGTACAATGGTTCAGGGGCCTGAGGCCTTAAATTGCCGGGTGGCTCCTGGAATTGCGCCTCTCGCAGGATGCCTCCCAGACGCAAGGTGGCACCAGTGCCAACTTGGTCTGGTTTAAGAGTGCCAAATGGGTCCTGAAAACTGACACCCAGAACAGTGGCTTGTGAGTTTTGTTTCCCAGGGAAAAAGCCTGTACAATGGTTCAGGGTCCTGCGGACTTAAATTGCCGGGTACCTCCTGGAATTCCGCCTGTCGCAGGATGCCTCCCAGACACAAGGTGGCACCAGTGCCAACTTGGTCTGGTTTAAGAGTGCCAAGTGGGTCCTGAAAACTGACACCCAGAACAGTGGCTTGTGAGTTTTGTTTCCCAGGGAAAAAGCCTGTACAATGGTTCAGGGGCCTGAGGCCTTAAATTGCCGCGTGACTCCTGGAATTCCGCCTCTCGCAGGATGCCTCCCAGACGCAAGGTGGCACCAGTTCCAACTTGGTCTGGTTTAAGAGTGCCAAGTGGGTCCTGAAAACTGACACCCAGAACAGTGGCTTGTGAGTTTTGTTTCCCAGGGAAAAAGCCTGTACAATGGTTCAGGGGCCTGAGGCCTTAAATTGCCGGGTGCCTCCTGGAGATCCGCCTCTCGCAGGATGCCTCCCAGACACAAGGTGGCACCAGTGCCAACTTAGTCTGGTTTAAGAGTGTCAAGTGGGTCCTGAAAACTGACACCCAGAACAGTGGCTTGTGAGTTTTGTTTCCCAGGGAAAAAGCCTGTACAATGGTTCAGGGTCCTGCGGCCTTAAATTGCCGGGTGCCTCCTGGAGATCCGCCTCTCGCAGGATGCCTCCCAGACGCAAGGTGGCACCAGTGCCAACTTGGTCTGGTTTGAGAGTGTCAAGTGGGTCCTGAAAACTGACAGCCAGAACAGTGGCTTGTGAGTTTTGTTTCCCAGGGAAAAAGACTGTACAATGGTTCAGGGTCCTGTGGCCTTAAATTGCCGGGTGCCTCCTGGAATTCGGCCTCTCGCAGGATGCCTCCCAGACGCAAGGTGGCACTAGTTCCAACTTGGTCTGGTTTAAGAGTGCCAAGTGGGTCCTGAAAACTGACACCCAGAACAGTGGCTTGTGAGTTTTCTTTCCCAGGGAAAAAGCCTGTACAATGGTTCAGGGTCCTACGGCCTTAAATTGCTGGGGGCCTCCTGGATTTGCGCCTCTCGCAGGATGCCTCCCAGACGCAAGGTGGCACCAGTGCCAACTTGGACTGGTTTGAGAGTGTCAAGTGGGTCCTGCAAACTGACACCCAGAACAGTGGCTTGTGAGTTTTGTTTCCCAGGGAAAAAGCCTGTACAATGGTTCAGGGTCCTGCGGCCTTAAATTGCCGGGTGCCTCCTGGAGATCCGCCTCTCGCAGGATGCCTCCCAGACGCAAGGTGGCACCAGTTCCAACTTTGTCTGGTTTAAGAGTGTCAAGTGGGTCCTGAAAACTGACAGCCAGAACAGTGGATTGTGAGTTTTGTTTCCCAGGGGAAAAGCCTGTACAATGGTTCAGGGTGCTGCAGCCTTAAATTGCCGGATGTCTACTGGAATTCGGCCTCTCGCAGGATGCCTCCCAGATGCAAGGTGGCACCAGTTCCAACTTGGTTCGGTTTAAGACTGCCAAGTGGGTCCTGAAAACTGACACCCAGAACAGTGACTTGTGAGTTTTGTTTCCCAAGGAAAAAGCCTGTACAATGGTTCAGGGGCCTGAGGCCTTAAATTGCCGGGTGCCTCCTGGAATTCGGCCTCTCGCAGGATGCCTCCCAGACGCAAGGTGGCACCAGTTCCAACTTGGTCTGGTTTAAGAGTGCCAAGTGGGTCCTGAAAACTGACACCCAGAACAGTGGCTTGTGAGTTTTGTTTCCCAGGGAAAAAGCCTGTACAATGGTTCAGGGTCATGCGGCCTTAAATTGCCGGGTGGCTCCTGGAATTGCGCCTCTCGCAGGATGCCTCCCAGACGCAAGGTGGCACCAGTGCCAACTTGGTCTGCTTTGAGAGTGTCAAGTGGGTCCTGAAAACTGACACCCAGAACAGTGGCTTGTGAGTTTTGTTTCCCAGGGAAAAAGCCTGTACAATGGTTCAGGGTCCTGCGGACTTAAATTGCCGGGTGCCTCCGTGAGATCCGCTAATCGAAGCATGCCTCCCAGACGCAAGGTGGCACCAGTTCCAACTTGGTCTGGTTTAAGAGTGCCAAGTGGGTCCTGAAAACTGACACCCAGGACAGTGGCTTGTGAGTTTTGTTTCCCAGGGAAAAAGCCTGTACAATGGTTCAGGGTCCTGCGGCCTTAAATTGCCGGGTGCCTCCTGGAATTGCACCACTCGCAGAATATCTCCCAGACGCAAGGTGGCACCAGTGCCAACTTGGTCTGGTTTGAGAGTGCCAGGTGGCTCCTGCAAACTGACACCCAGAACAGTGGCTTGTGAGTTTTGTTTCCCAGGGAATAAGCCTGTAAAATGGTTTAGGTAATGCCGCCTTTAATAGCCGGGTGCCACCTGGAGATCCGCCTCTCGCAGGATGCCTCCCAGACGCAAGGTGGCACCAGTGCCAACTTGGTCTGCTTTGAGAGTGCCAAGTGGGTCCTGAAAACTGACACCCAGAACAGTGGCTTGTGAGTTTTGTTTCCCAGGGGAAAAGCCTGTACAATGGTTCAGGGTCCTGAGGCCTTAAATTGCCGGGTGCCTCCTGGAATTCGGCGGCTTGCAGGATGCCTCCCAGACGCAAGGTGGCACCAGTGCAAACTTGGTCTGGTTTGAGAGTGCCAAGTGGGTCCTGTAAACTGACACCCAGAACAGTGGCTTCTGAAATTTTTTTTCCAGGGAAAAAGCCTGTAGAATGGTTTTGGGTCCTGCAGCCTTAAATAGCGGGGCGCCTCCTGGAATTCCGCATCACGCCGGATGTTTCCCAGTCGCTAAGCAACACCAGTGCCAACTTGGTCTGCTTTGAGAGGGCCAAGTGGGTCCTGAAAACTGACACCCAGAACAGTGGCTTGTGAGTTTTCTTTCCCAGGGAAAAAGCCTGTACAATGGTTCAGGGTCCTGCGGCCTTAAATTGCCGGATGACTCCTGGAATTCCGCCTCTCGCAGGATGCCTCCCAGATGTAAGGTCGCACCAGTTCCAACTTGGTCTGGTTTAAGAGTGCCAAGTGGGTCCTGAAAACTGACACCCAGAACAGTGACTTGTGAGTTTTGTTTCCAAAGGAAAAAGCCTGTACAATGGTTCAGGGGCCTGAGGCCTTAAATTGCCGGGTGCCTCCTGGAATTCGGCCTCTCGCAGGATGCCTCCCAGACGCAAGGTGGCACCAGTTCCAACTTGGTCTGGTTTAAGAGTGCCAAGTGGGTCCTGAAAACTGACACCCAGAACAGTGGCTTGTGAGTTTTGTTTCCCAGGGAAAAAGCCTGTACAATGGTTCAGGGTCATGCGGCCTTAAATTGCTGGGTGGCTCCTTGAATTGCGCGTCTCGCAGGATGCCTCCCAGACGCAAGGTGGCACCAGTGCCATCTTGGTCTGCTTTGAGAGTGTCAAGTGGGTCCTGAAAACTGACACCCAGAACAGTGGCTTGTGAGTTTTGTTTCCCAGGGAAAAAGCCTGTACAATGGTTCAGGGTCCTGCGGACTTAAATTGCCGGGTGCCTCCTGGAATTCGGCCTCTCGCAGGATGCCTCCCAGACGCAAGGTGGCACCAGTGCCAACTTTGTCTGCTTTGAGAGTGTCAAGTGGGTCCTGAAAACTGACACCCAGAACAGTGGCTTGTGAGTTTTCTTTCCCAGGGAAAAAGCCTGAACAATGGTTCAGGGTCCTGCGGCCTTAAATTGCGGGGCGCCTCCTGGAATTCCGCATCACGCCAGATGTTTCCCAGTCGCTAAGCAACACTAGGGCCAAATTGGTCTAATTTAAGCGTGCCAAGTGGGTCCTGAAAACTGACACCCAGAACAGTGGCTTGTGAGTTTTGTTTCCCAGGGAAAAAGCCTGTACAATGGTTCAGGGCTCTGAGGCCTTAAATTGCCGTGTGCCTCCTAGAGATCCGCCTCTCACAGGATGCCTCCCAGGCGCAAGTTGGCACCAGTGCCAACTTGGTCTGGTTTAAAAGTGCCAAGTGGGTCCTGAAAACTGACACCCAGAACAGTGGTTTGTGAGTTTTGTTTCCCAGGGAAAAAGCCTGTAAAATGGTTCAGGGTCCTGCGGCCTTAAATTACCGGGGGCCTCCTGGATTTGCGCCTCTCGCAGGATGCCTCCCAGACGCAAGGTGGCACCAGTTCCAACTTGGTCTGGTTTAAGAGTGCCAGGTGGCTCTTTCAAACTGACACCCAGAACAGTGGCTTGTGAGTTTTGTTTCCCAGGGAAAAAGCCTGTAAAATGGTTTAGGTTTATGCCGCCTTTACTAGGCGGGTGCCACCTGGAGATTCGCCTCTCGCAGGATGCCTCACAGACGCAAGGTGGCACCAGTGCCAACATGGTCTGGTTTAAGAGTGCCAAGTGGGTCCTGGAAACTGACACCCAGAACAGTGGCTTGTGAGTTTTGTTTCCCAGGGAAAAAGCCTGTACAATGGTTCAGGGTCCTGCAGCCTTAAAGTGCCGGGTGTCTCCTGGAATTGCGCCTCTTGCAGGATGCCTCCGAGACGCAAGGTGGCACCAGTTCCAACTTGGTCTGGTTTGAGAGTGCCAGGTGGCTCCTGCGAACTGACACCCAGAACAGTGGCTTCTGAGTTTTCTTTCCCAGGGAAAAAGCCTGTACAATGTTTTCGGTTAATGCCGCCTTTAAAAGCCGGGTGCCACCTGGAGATTCGCCTCTCGCAGGATGCCTCCCAGACGCAAGGTGGCACCAGTGCCAACTTGGTCTGGTTTGAGAGTGCCAAGTGGGTCCTGCAATCTGACACCCAGAACAGTGGCTTCTGAATTTTGTTTTCCCGGGAAAAAGCCTGTAGAATGGTTTTGGGTCCTGCGGCCTTAAATTGCCGGGTGCCTCCTGGAATTCCGCCTCTCGCAGGATGCCTCCCAGACGCAAGGTGGCACCAGTTCCAACTTGGTCTGGTTTAAGACTGCCAAGTGCGTCCTGCAAACTGACACCCAGAACAGTGGCTAGTGAGTTTTGTTTTCCAGGGAAAAAGCCTGTACAATGGTTCAGGGGCCTGAGGCCTTAAATTGCCGGGTGGCTCCTGGAATTGCGCCTCTCGCAGGATGCCTCCCAGACGCAAGGTGGCACCAGTGCCAACTTGGTCTGGTTTAAGAGTGCCAAATGGGTCCTGAAAACTGACACCCAGAACAGTGGCTTGTGAGTTTTGTTTCCCAGGGAAAAAGCCTGTACAATGGTTCAGGGTCCTGCGGACTTAAATTGCCGGGTACCTCCTGGAATTCCGCCTGTCGCAGGATGCCTCCCAGACGCAAGGTGGCACCAGTGCCAACTTGGTCTGGTTTAAGAGTGCCAAGTGGGTCCTGAAAACTGACACCCAGAACAGTGGCTTGTGAGTTTTGTTTCCCAGGGAAAAAGCCTGTACAATGGTTCAGGGGCCTGAGGCCTTAAATTGCCGCGTGCCTCCTGGAATTCCGCCTCTCGCAGGATGCCTCCCAGACGCAAGGTGGCACCAGTTCCAACTTGGTCTGGTTTAAGAGTGCCAAGTGGGTCCTGAAAACTGACACCCAGAACAGTGGCTTGTGAGTTTTGTTTCCCAGGGAAAAAGCCTGTACAATGGTTCAGGGGCCTGAGGCCTTAAATTGCTGGGTGCCTCCTGGAGATCCGCCTCTCGCAGGATGCCTCCCAGACATAAGGTGGCACCAGTGCCAACTTAGTCTGGTTTAAGAGTGCCAAGTGGGTCCTGAAAACTGACACCCAGAACAGTGGCTTGTGAGTTTTGTTTCCCAGGGAAAAAGCCTGTACAATGGTTCAGGGGCCTGAGGCCTTAAATTGCCGGGTGCCTCCTGGAATTCGGCGTCTTGCAAGATGCCTCCCAGACGCAAGGTGGCACCAGTGCCAGCTTGGTCTGGTTTGAGAGTGCCAAGTGGGTCCTGCAATCTGACACCCAGAACAGTGGCTTCTGAATTTTGTTTTCCCGGGAAAAAGCCTGTAGAATGGTTTTGGGTCCTGCGGCCTTAAATTGCCGGGTGCCTCCTGGAATTCCGCCTCTCGCAGGATGCCTCCCAGACGCAAGGTGGCACCAGTGCCAACTTGGTCTAGGTTAAGAGTGCCAAGTGGGTCCTGAAAACTGACACCCAGAACAGTGGCTTGTGAGTTTTGTTTCCCAGGGAAAAAGCCTGTACAATGGTTCAGGGTCCTGCGGACTTAAATTGCCGGGTACCTCCTGGAATTCCGCCTGTCGCCGGATGCCTCCCAGATACAAGGTGGCACCAGTGCCAACTTGGTCTGGTTTAAGAGTGCCAAGTGGGTCCTGAAAACTGACACCCAGAACAGTGGCTTGTGAGTTTTGTTTCCCAGGGAAAAAGCCTGTACAATGGTTCAGGGTCCTGCGGCCTTAAATTGCCGGGTGCCTCCTGGAATTCGGCGTCTTGCAAGATGCTTCCCAGACGCAAGGTGGCACCACTGCCAACTTGGTCTGGTTTGAGAGTGCCAAGTGGCTCCTGAAAACTGACACCCAGAACAGTGGCTTCTGAATTTTGTTTTCCAGGGAAAAAGCCTGTAGAATGGTTCAGGGTCCTGCAGCCTTAAATTGCCGGGTGCCTCCTGGAATTCCGCCTCTCGCAGGATGCCTCCCAGACGCAAGGTGGCACCAGTGCCAACTTGGTCTGGTTTGAGAGTGCCAAGTGGGTCCTGAAAACTGACACCCAGAACAGTGGCTTGTGAGTTTTGTTTCCCAGGGAAAAAGCCTGTACAATGGTTCAGGGTCCTGCGGCCTTAAATTGCCGGGTGCCTCCTGGATTTGCGCCTCTCGCAGGATGCCTCCCAGACGCAAGGTGGCACCAGTGCCAACTTGGTCTGGTTTGAGAGTGTCAAGTGGGTCCTGAAAACTGACACCCAGAACAGTGGCTTGTGAGTTTTGTTTCCCAGGGAAAAAGCCTGTACAATGGTTCAGGGGCCTGAGGCCTTAAATTGCCGGGTGCCTCCTGGAATTGCGCCTCTCGCAGGATGCCTCCCAGACGCAAGGTGGCACCAGTTCCAACTTGGTCTGGTTTAAGAGTGCCAAGTGGGTCCTGAAAACTGACACCCAGAACAGTGGCTTGTGAGTTTTCTTTCCCAGGGAAAAAGCCTGTACAATGGTTCAGGGTCCTGCGGCCTTAAATTGCCGGGGGCCTCCTGGATTTGCGCCTCTCGCAGGATGCCTCCCAGACGGAAGGTGGCACCAGTTCCAACTTGGTCTGGTTTGAGAGTGTCAAGTGGGTCCTTCAAACTGACACCCAGAACAGTGGCTTGTGAGTTTTGTTTCCCAGGGAAAAAGCCTGTAAAATGGTTTAGGTTAATGCCGCCTTTACTAGGCGGGTGCCACCTGGAGATTCGCCTCTCGCAGGATGCCTCCCAGACGCAAGGTGGCACCAGTGCCAACTTGGTCTGGTTTGAGAGTGTCAAGTGGGTCCTGAAAACTGACACCCAGAACAGTGGCTTGTGAGTTTTGTTTCCCAGGGAAAAAGCCTGTACAATGGTTCAGGGTCCTGCGGCCTTAAATTGCCGGGTGCCTCCTGGAATTCCGCCTCTCGCAGTATGCCTCCCAGACGCAAGGTGGCACCAGTGCCAACTTGGTCTGGTTTGAGAGTGTCAAGTGGGTCCTGAAAACTGACACCCTGAACAGTGGCTTGTGAGTTTTCTTTCCCAGGGAAAAAGCCTGTACAATGGTTCAGGGTCCTGCGGCCTTAAATTGCCGGGTGCCTCCTGGAATTCCGCCTCTCGCAGGATGCCTCCCAGACGCAAGGTGGCACCAGTGCCAACTTGGTCTGCTTTGAGAGTGTCAAGTGGGTCCTGAAAACTGACACTCAGAGCAGTGGCTTGTGAGTTTTGTTTCCCAGGGAAAAAGCCTGTACAATGGTTCAGGGGCCTGAGGCCTTAAATTGCCGGTTGACTCCTGGAATTCCGCCTCTCGCAGGATGCCTCCCAGACGGAAGGTGGCACCAGTTCCAACTTGGTCTGGTTTAAGAGTGCCAAGTGGGTCCTGAAAACTGACACCCAGAACAGTGGCTTGTGAGTTTTGTTTCCCAGGGAAAAAGCCTGTACAATGGTTCAGGGTCCTGCGGCCTTAAATTGCCGGGTGCCTCCTTGAATTGCGCCTCTCGCAGGATGCCTCCCAGACGGAAGGTGGCACCAGTGCCAACTTGGTCTGGTTTGAGAGTGCCAGGTGGCTCCTGCAAACTGACACCCAGAACAGTGGCTTGTGAGTTTTCTTTCCCAGGGAAAAAGCCTGTACAATGGTTCAGGGGCCTGAGGCCTTAAATTGCCGGGTGCCTCCTGGAATTCGGCCTCTCGCAGGATGCCTCCCAGACGCAAGGTGGCACCAGTTCCAACTTGGTCTGGTTTGAGAGTGCCAAGTGGGTCCTGCAAACTGACACCCAGAACAGTGGCTTCTGAATTTTGTTTTCCAGGGAAAAAGACTGTAGAATGGCTTTGGGTCCTGCAGCCTTAAATTGCCGGGTGCCTCCTGGAATTCCGCCTCTCGCAGGATGCCTCCCAGACGCAAGGTGGCACCAGTGCCAACTTGGTCTGGTTTGAGAGTGCCAAGTGGGTCCTGAAAACTGACACCCAGAACAGTGGCTTGTGAATTTTGTTTCCCAGGGAAAAAGCCTGTACAATGGTTCAGGGTCCTGCGGCCTTAAATTGCCGGGTGCCTCCTGGATTTGCGCCTCTCGCAGGATGCCTCCCAGACGCAAGGTGGCACCAGTGCCAACTTGGTCTGGTTTGAGAGTGTCAAGTGGGTCCTGAAAACTGACACCCAGAACAGTGGCTTGTGAGTTTTGTTTCCCAGGGAAAAAGCCTGTAAAATTGTTTAGGTTAATGCCGCCTTTACTAGGCGGGTGCCACCTGGAGATTCGCTTCTCGCAGGATGCCTCCCAGACGCAAGGTGGCACTAGTGCCAACTTGGTCTGGTTTGAGAGTGTCAAGTGGCTCCTGAAAACTGACACCCAGAACAGTGGCTTGTGAGTTTTGTTTCCCAGGGAAAAAGCCTGTACAATGGTTCAGGGGCCTGCGGCCTTAAATTGCCGGGTGCCTCCTGGAGATCCGCCTCTCGCAGGATGCCTCCCAGACGAGAGGTGGCACCAGTTCCAACTTGGTCTGGTTTAAGAGTGCCAAGTGGGTCCTGAAAACTGACACCCAGAACAGTGGCTTGTGAGTTTTGTTTCCCAGGGAAAAAGCCTGTACAATGGTTCAGGGTCCTGCGGCCTTAAATTGCCGGGTGCCTCCTGGAATTGCGCCTCTCGCAGGATGCCTCCCAGACGGAAGGTGGCACCAGTGCCAACTTGGTCTGGTTTGAGAGTGCCAGGTGGCTCCTTCAAACTGACACCCAGAACAGTGGCTTGTGAGTTTTCTTTCCCAGGGAAAAAGCCTGTACAATGGTTCAGGGGCCTGAGGCCTAAAATTGCCGGGTGCCTCCTGGAATTCGGCCTCTCGCAGGATGCCTCCCAGACGCAAGGTGGAACCAGTTCCAACTTGGTCTGGTTTAAGAGTGCCAAGTGGGTCCTGAAAACTGACACCCAGAACAGTGGCTTGTGAGTTTTGTTTCCCAGGGAAAAAGCCTGTACAATGGTTCAGGGTCCTGCGGCCTTAAATTGCCGGGTGCCTCCTTGAATTGCGCCTCTCGCAGGATGCCTCCCAGACGCAAGGTGGCACCAGTGCCAACTTGGTCTGGTTTGAGAGTGCCAGGTGGCTCCTGCAAACTGACACCCAGAACAGTGGCTTGTGAGTTTTGTTTCCCAGGGAAAAAGCCTGTACAATGGTTCAGGGTCCTGCGGCCTTAAATTGCCGGGTGCCTCCTGGAATTCGGCGTCTTGCAAGATGCCTCCCCGACGCAAGGTGGCACCAGTGCCAACTTGGTCTGGTTTGAGAGTGCCAAGTGGGTCCTGCAATCTGACACCCAGAGCAGTGGCTTGTGAGTTTTGTTTCCCAGGGAAAAAGCCTGTACAATGGTTCAGGGGCCTGAGGCCTTAAATTGCCGGTTGACTCCTGGAATTCCGCCTCTCGCAGGATGCCTCCCAGACGCAAGGTGGCACTAGTTCCAACTTGGTCTGGTTTAAGAGTGCCAAGTGGGTCCTGAAAACTGACACCCAGAACAGTGGCTTGTGAGTTTTGTTTCCCAGGGAAAAAGCCTGTACAATGGTTCAGGGTCCTGCGGCCTTAAATTGCCGGGTGCCTCCTGGAATTCCGCCTCTCGCAGGATGCCTCCAAGACGGAAGGTGGCACCAGTGCCAACTTGGTCTGGTTTGAGAGTGCCAGGTGGCTCCTGCAAACTGACACCCAGAACAGTGGCTTGTGAGTTTTCTTTCCCAGGGAAAAAGCCTGTACAATGGTTCAGGGGCCTGAGGCCTTAAATTGCCGGGTGCCTCCTGGAATTCGGCCTCTCGCAGGATGCCTCCCAGACGCAAGGTGGCAACAGTTCCAACTTGGTCTGGTTTAAGAGTGCCAAGTGGGTCCTGCAAACTGACACCCAGAACAGTGGCTTGTGAGTTTTGTTTCCCAGGGAAAAAGCCTGTACAATGGTTCAGGGGCCTGAGGCCTTAAATTGCCGGGTGCCTCCTGGAATTCCGCCTCTCGCAGGATGCCTCCCAGACGCAAGGTGGCACCAGTGCCAACTTGGTCTGGTTTGAGAGTGCCAAGTGGGTCCTGAAAACTGACACCCAGAACAGTGGCTTGTGAGTTTTGTTTCCCAGGGAAAAAGCCTGTACAATGGTTCAGGGTCCTGCGGCCTTAAATTGCCGGGTGCCTCCTGGATTTGCGCCTCTCGCAGGATGCCTCCCAGACGCAAGGTGGCACCAGTGCCAACTTGGTCTGGTTTGAGAGTGTCAAGTGGGTCCTGAAAACTGACACCCAGAACAGTGGCTTGTGAGTTTTGTTTCCCAGGGAAAAAGACTGTACAATGGTTCAGGGGCCTGAGGCCTTAAATTGCCGGGTGCCTCCTGGAATTCGGCCTCTCACAGGATGCCTCCCAGACGCAAGGTGGCACCAGTTCCAACTTGGTCTGGTTTAAGAGTGCCAAGTGGGTCCTGAAAACTGACACCCAGAACAGTGGCTTGTGAGTTTTCTTTCCCAGGGAAAAAGCCTGTACAATGGTTCAGGGTCCTGCGGCCTTAAATTGCCGGGGGCCTCCTGGATTTGCGCCTCTCGCAGGATGCCTCCCAGACGCAAGGTGGCACCAGTTCCAACTTGGTCTTGTTTGAGAGTGCCAGGTGGCTCCTTCAAACTGACACCCAGAACAGTGGCTTGTGAGTTTTGTTTCCCAGGGAAAAAGCCTGTAAAATGGTTTAGGTTAATGCCGCCTTTACTAGGCGGGTGCCACCGGGAGATTCGCCTCTCGCAGGATGCCTCCCAGACGCAAGGTGGCACCAGTGCCAACTTGGTCTGGTTTGAGAGTGTCAAGTGGGTCCTGAAAACTGACACCCAGAACAGTGGCTTGTGAGTTTTGTTTCCCAGGGAAAAAGCCTGTACAATGGTTCAGGGGCCTGCGGCCTTAAATTGCCGGGTGCCTCCTGGAGATCCGCCTCTCGCAGGATGCCTCCCAGACGAGAGGTGGCACCAGTTCCAACTTGGTCTGGTTTAAGAGTGCCAAGTGGGTCCTGAAAACTGACACCCAGAACAGTGGCTTGTGAGTTTTGTTTCCCAGGGAAAAAGCCTGTACAATGGTTCAGGGTCCTGCGGCCTTAAATTGCCGGGTGCCTCCTGGAATTCGGCATCTTGCAAGATGCTTCCCAGACGCAAGGTGGCACCAGTGCAAACTTAGTCTGGTGTGAGAGTGCCAAGTGGGTCCTGCAAACTGACACACAGAACAGTGGCTTCTGAGTTTTGTTTTCCAGGGAAAAAGCCTGTTGAATGGTTTTGGGTCCTGCAGCCTTAAATTGCCGGGTGCCTTCTGGAATTCCGCCTCTCGCAGGATGCCTCCCAGACGCAAGGTGGCACCAGTGCCAACTTGGTCTGGTTTGAGAGTGCCAAGTGGGTCCTGAAAACTGACACCCAGAACAGTGGCTTGTGAGTTTTGTTTCCCAGGGAAAAAGCCTGTACAATGGTTCAGGGTCCTGCGGCCTTAAATTGCCGGGTGCCTCCTGGATTTGCGCCTCTCGCAGGATGCCTCCCAGACGCAAGGTGGCACCAGTGCCAACTTGGTCTGGTTTGAGAGTGTCAAGTGGGTCCTGAAAATTGACAGCCAGAACAGTGGCTTGTGAGTTTTGTTTCCCAGGGAAAAAGCCTGTACAATGGTTCAGGGGCCTGAGGCCTTAAATTGCCGGGTGCCTCCTGGAATTTGGCCTCTCGCAGGATGCCTCCCAGACGCAAGGTGGCACCAGTTCCAACTTGGTCTGGTTTAAGAGTGCCAAGTGGGTCCTGAAAACTGACACCCAGAACAGTGGCTTGTGAGTTTTCTTTCCCAGGGAAAAAGCCTGTACAATGGTTCAGGGTCCTGCGGCCTTAAATTGCCGGGGGCCTCCTGGATTTGCGCCTCTCGCAGGATGCCTCCCAGACGCAAGGTGGCACCAGTTCCAACTTGGTCTGGTTTGAGAGTGCCAGGTGGCTCCTTCAAACTGACACCCAGAACAGTGGCTTGTGAGTTTTGTTTCCCAGGGAAAAAGCCTGTAAAATGGTTTAGGTTAATGCCGCCTTTACTAGGCGGGTGCCACCTGGAGATTCGCCTCTCGCAGGATGCCTCCCAGACGCAAGGTGGCACCAGTGCCAACTTGGTCTGCTTTGAGAGTGTCAAGTGGGTCCTGAAAACTGACACCCAGAGCAGTGGCTTGTGAGTTTTGTTTCCCAGGGAAAAAGCCTGTACAATGGTTCAGGGGCCTGAGGCCTTAAATTGCCGGTTGACTCCTGGAATTCCGCCTCTCGCAGGATGCCTCCCAGACGCAAGGTGGCACCAGTTCCAACTTGGTCTGGTTTAAGAGTGCCAAGTGGGTCCTGAAAACTGACACCCAGAACAGTGGCTTGTGAGTTTTGTTTCCCAGGGAAAAAGCCTGTAAAATGGTTTAGGTAATGCCGCCTTTAATAGCCGGGTGCCACCTGGAGATCCGCCTCTCGCAGGATGCCTCCCAGACGCAAGGTGGCACCAGTGCCAACTTGGTCTGCTTTGAGAGTGCCAAGTGGGTCCTGAAAACTGACACCCAGAACAGTGGCTTCTGAAATTTTTTTTCCAGGGAAAAAGCCTGTAGAATGGTTTTGGGTCCTGCAGCCTTAAATAGCGGGGCGCCTCCTGGAATTCCGCATCACGCCGGATGTTTCCCAGTCGCTAAGCAACACCAGTGCCAACTTGGTCTGCTTTGAGAGGGCCAAGTGGGTCCTGAAAACTGACACCCAGAACAGTGGCTTGTGAGTTTTCTTTCCCAGGGAAAAAGCCTGTACAATGGTTCAGGGTCCTGCGGCCTTAAATTGCCGGATGACTCCTGGAATTCCGCCTCTCGCAGGATGCCTCCCAGATGTAAGGTCGCACCAGTTCCAACTTGGTCTGGTTTAAGAGTGCCAAGTGGGTCCTGAAAACTGACACCCAGAACAGTGACTTGTGAGTTTTGTTTCCAAAGGAAAAAGCCTGTACAATGGTTCAGGGGCCTGAGGCCTTAAATTGCCGGGTGCCTCCTGGAATTCGGCCTCTCGCAGGATGCCTCCCAGACGCAAGGTGGCACCAGTTCCAACTTGGTCTGGTTTAAGAGTGCCAAGTGGGTCCTGAAAACTGACACCCAGAACAGTGGCTTGTGAGTTTTGTTTCCCAGGGAAAAAGCCTGTACAATGGTTCAGGGTCATGCGGCCTTAAATTGCTGGGTGGCTCCTTGAATTGCGCGTCTCGCAGGATGCCTCCCAGACGCAAGGTGGCACCAGTGCCATCTTGGTCTGCTTTGAGAGTGTCAAGTGGGTCCTGAAAACTGACACCCAGAACAGTGGCTTGTGAGTTTTGTTTCCCAGGGAAAAAGCCTGTACAATGGTTCAGGGTCCTGCGGACTTAAATTGCCGGGTGCCTCCTGGAATTCGGCCTCTCGCAGGATGCCTCCCAGACGCAAGGTGGCACCAGTGCCAACTTTGTCTGCTTTGAGAGTGTCAAGTGGGTCCTGAAAACTGACACCCAGAACAGTGGCTTGTGAGTTTTCTTTCCCAGGGAAAAAGCCTGAAAAATGGTTCAGGGTCCTGCGGCCTTAAATTGCGGGGCGCCTCCTGGAATTCCGCATCACGCCAGATGTTTCCCAGTCGCTAAGCAACACTAGGGCCAAATTGGTCTAATTTAAGCGTGCCAAGTGGGTCCTGAAAACTGACACCCAGAACAGTGGCTTGTGAGTTTTGTTTCCCAGGGAAAAAGCCTGTACAATGGTTCAGGGCTCTGAGGCCTTAAATTGCCGTGTGCCTCCTAGAGATCCGCCTCTCACAGGATGCCTCCCAGGCGCAAGTTGGCACCAGTGCCAACTTGGTCTGGTTTAAAAGTGCCAAGTGGGTCCTGAAAACTGACACCCAGAACAGTGGCTTGTGAGTTTTGTTTCCCAGGGAAAAAGCCTGTAAAATGGTTCAGGGTCCTGCGGCCTTAAATTACCGGGGGCCTCCTGGATTTGCGCCTCTCGCAGGATGCCTCCCAGACGCAAGGTGGCACCAGTTCCAACTTGGTCTGGTTTAAGAGTGCCAGGTGGCTCTTTCAAACTGACACCCAGAACAGTGGCTTGTGAGTTTTGTTTCCCAGGGAAAAAGCCTGTAAAATGGTTTAGGTTTATGCCGCCTTTACTAGGCGGGTGCCACCTGGAGATTCGCCTCTCGCAGGATGCCTCACAGACGCAAGGTGGCACCAGTGCCAACATGGTCTGGTTTAAGAGTGCCAAGTGGGTCCTGGAAACTGACACCCAGAACAGTGGCTTGTGAGTTTTGTTTCCCAGGGAAAAAGCCTGTACAATGGTTCAGGGTCCTGCAGCCTTAAAGTGCCGGGTGTCTCCTGGAATTGCGCCTCTTGCAGGATGCCTCCGAGACGCAAGGTGGCACCAGTTCCAACTTGGTCTGGTTTGAGAGTGCCAGGTGGCTCCTGCGAACTGACACCCAGAACAGTGGCTTCTGAGTTTTCTTTCCCAGGGAAAAAGCCTGTACAATGTTTTCGGTTAATGCCGCCTTTAAAAGCCGGGTGCCACCTGGAGATTCGCCTCTCGCAGGATGCCTCCCAGACGCAAGGTGGCACCAGTGCCAACTTGGTCTGGTTTGAGAGTGCCAAGTGGGTCCTGCAATCTGACACCCAGAACAGTGGCTTCTGAATTTTGTTTTCCCGGGAAAAAGCCTGTAGAATGGTTTTGGGTCCTGCGGCCTTAAATTGCCGGGTGCCTCCTGGAATTCCGCCTCTCGCAGGATGCCTCCCAGACGCAAGGTGGCACCAGTTCCAACTTGGTCTGGTTTAAGACTGCCAAGTGCGTCCTGCAAACTGACACCCAGAACAGTGGCTAGTGAGTTTTGTTTTCCAGGGAAAAAGCCTGTACAATGGTTCAGGGGCCTGAGGCCTTAAATTGCCGGGTGGCTCCTGGAATTGCGCCTCTCGCAGGATGCCTCCCAGACGCAAGGTGGCACCAGTGCCAACTTGGTCTGGTTTAAGAGTGCCAAATGGGTCCTGAAAACTGACACCCAGAACAGTGGCTTGTGAGTTTTGTTTCCCAGGGAAAAAGCCTGTACAATGGTTCAGGGTCCTGCGGACTTAAATTGCCGGGTACCTCCTGGAATTCCGCCTGTCGCAGGATGCCTCCCAGACACAAGGTGGCACCAGTGCCAACTTGGTCTGGTTTAAGAGTTCCAAGTGGGTCCTGAAAACTGACACCCAGAACAGTGGCTTGTGAGTTTTGTTTCCCAGGGAAAAAGCCTGTACAATGGTTCAGGGGCCTGAGGCCTTAAATTGCCGCGTGCCTCCTGGAATTCCGCCTCTCGCAGGATGCCTCCCAGACGCAAGGTGGCACCAGTTCCAACTTGGTCTGGTTTAAGAGTGCCAAGTGGGTCCTGAAAACTGACACCCAGAACAGTGGCTTGTGAGTTTTGTTTCCCAGGGAAAAAGCCTGTACAATGGTTCAGGGGCCTGAGGCCTTAAATTGCTGGGTGCCTCCTGGAGATCCGCCTCTCGCAGGATGCCTCCCAGACATAAGGTGGCACCAGTGCCAACTTAGTCTGGTTTAAGAGTGCCAAGTGGGTCCTGAAAACTGACACCCAGAACAGTGGCTTGTGAGTTTTGTTTCCCAGGGAAAAAGCCTGTACAATGGTTCAGGGTCCTGCGGCCTTAAATTGCCGGGTGCCTCCTGGAGATCCGCCTCTCGCAGGATGCCTCCCAGACGCAAGGTGGCACCAGTGCCAACTTGGTCTGCTTTGAGAGTGTCAAGTGGGTCCTGAAAACTGACACCCAGAACAGTGGCTTGTGAGTTTTGTTTCCCAGGGAAAAAGCCTGTACAATGGTTCAGGGGCCTGAGGCCTTAAATTGCCGGGTGCCTCCTGGAATTCGGCCTCTCGAAGGATGCCTCCCAGACGCAAGGTGGCACTAGTTCCAACTTGGTCTGGTTTAAGAGTGCCAAGTGGGTCCTGAAAACTGACACCCAGAACAGTGGCTTGTGAGTTTTCTTTCCCAGGGAAAAAGCCTGTACAATGGTTCAGGGTCCTGCGTCCTTAAATTGCCGGGGGCCTCTTGGATTTGCGCCTCTCGCAGGATGCCTCCCAGACGCAAGGTGGCACCAGTTCCAACTTGGTCTGCTTTGAGAGTGTCAAGTGGGTCCTGCAAACTGACACCCAGAACAGTGGCTTGTGAGTTTTGTTTCCCAGGGAAAAAGCCTGTACAATGGTTCAGGGTCCTGCGGCCTTAAATTGCCGGGTGCCTCCTGGAATTCGGCGTCTTGCAAGATGCCTCCCAGACGCAAGGTGGCACCAGTGCCAGCTTGGTCTGGTTTGAGAGTGCCAAGTGGGTCCTGCAATCTGACACCCAGAACAGTGGCTTCTGAATTTTGTTTTCCAGGGAAAAAGCCTGTAGAATGGTTTTGGGTCCTGCGGCCTTAAATTGCCGGGTGCCTCCTGGAATTCCGCCTCTCGCAGGATGCCTCCCAGACGCAAGGTGGCACCAGTGCCAACTTGGTCTAGGTTAAGAGTGCCAAGTGGGTCCTGAAAACTGACACCCAGAACAGTGGCTTGTGAGTTTTGTTTCCCAGGGAAAAAGCCTGTACAATGGTTCAGGGTCCTGCGGACTTAAATTGCCGGGTACCTCCTGGAATTCCGCCTGTCGCCGGATGCCTCCCAGATACAAGGTGGCACCAGTGCCAACTTGGTCTGGTTTAAGAGTGCCAAGTGGGTCCTCAAAAATGACACCCAGAACAGTGGCTTGTGAGTTTTGTTTCCCAGGGAAAAAGCCTGTACAATGGTTCAGGGTCCTGCGGCCTTAAATTGCCGGGTGCCTCCTGGAATTCGGCGTCTTGCAAGATGCTTCCCAGACGCAAGGTGGCACCAGTGCCAACTTGGTCTGGTTTGAGAGTGCCAAGTGGCTCCTGAAAACTGACACCCAGAACAGTGGCTTCTGAATTTTGTTTTCCAGGGAAAAAGCCTGTAGAATGGTTCAGGGTCCTGCAGCCTTAAATTGCCGGGTGCCTCCTGGAATTCCGCCTCTCGCAGGATGCCTCCCAGACGCAAGGTGGCACCAGTGCCAACTTGGTCTGGTTTGAGAGTGCCAAGTGGGTCCTGAAAACTGACACCCAGAACAGTGGCTTGTGAGTTTTGTTTCCCAGGGAAAAAGCCTGTACAATGGTTCAGGGTCCTGCGGCCTTAAATTGCCGGGTGCCTCCTGGATTTGCGCCTCTCGGAGGATGCCTCCCAGACGCAAGGTGGCACCAGTGCCAACTTGGTCTGGTTTGAGAGTGTCAAGTGGGTCCTGAAAACTGACACCCAGAACAGTGGCTTGTGAGTTTTGTTTCCCAGGGAAAAAGCCTGTACAATGGTTCAGGGGCCTGAGGCCTTAAATTGCCGGGTGCCTCCTGGAATTGCGCCTCTCGCAGGATGCCTCCCAGACGCAAGGTGGCACCAGTTCCAACTTGGTCTGGTTTAAGAGTGCCAAGTGGGTCCTGAAAACTGACACCCAGAACAGTGGCTTGTGAGTTTTCTTTCCCAGGGAAAAAGCCTGTACAATGGTTCAGGGTCCTGCGGCCTTAAATTGCCGGGGGCCTCCTGGATTTGCGCCTCTCGCAGGATGCCTCCCAGACGGAAGGTGGCACCAGTTCCAACTTGGTCTGGTTTGAGAGTGTCAAGTGGGTCCTTCAAACTGACACCCAGAACAGTGGCTTGTGAGTTTTGTTTCCCAGGGAAAAAGCCTGTAAAATGGTTTAGGTTAATGCCGCCTTTACTAGGCGGGTGCCACCTGGAGATTCGCCTCTCGCAGGATGCCTCCCAGACGCAAGGTTGCACCAGTGCCAACTTGGTCTGGTTTGAGAGTGTCAAGTGGGTCCTGAAAACTGACACCCAGAACAGTGGCTTGTGAGTTTTGTTTCCCAGGGAAAAAGCCTGTACAATGGTTCAGGGTCCTGCGGCCTTAAATTGCCGGGTGCCTCCTGGAATTCCGCCTCTCGCAGTATGCCTCCCAGACGCAAGGTGGCACCAGTGCCAACTTGGTCTGGTTTGAGAGTGTCAAGTGGGTCCTGAAAACTGACACCCTGAACAGTGGCTTGTGAGTTTTCTTTCCCAGGGAAAAAGCCTGTACAATGGTTCAGGGTCCTGCGGCCTTAAATTGCCGGGTGCCTCCTGGAATTCCGCCTCTCGCAGGATGCCTCCCAGACGCAAGGTGGCACCAGTGCCAACTTGGTCTGCTTTGAGAGTGTCAAGTGGGTCCTGAAAACTGACACTCAGAGCAGTGGCTTGTGAGTTTTGTTTCCCAGGGAAAAAGCCTGTACAATGGTTCAGGGGCCTGAGGCCTTAAATTGCCGGTTGACTCCTGGAATTCCGCCTCTCGCAGGATGCCTCCCAGACGGAAGGTGGCACCAGTTCCAACTTGGTCTGGTTTAAGAGTGCCAAGTGGGTCCTGAAAACTGACACCCAGAACAGTGGCTTGTGAGTTTTGTTTCCCAGGGAAAAAGCCTGTACAATGGTTCAGGGTCCTGCGGCCTTAAATTGCCGGGTGCCTCCTTGAATTGCGCCTCTCGCAGGATGCCTCCCAGACGGAAGGTGGCACCAGTGCCAACTTGGTCTGGTTTAAGAGTGCCAGGTGGCTCCTGCAAACTGACACCCAGAACAGTGGCTTGTGAGTTTTCTTTCCCAGGGAAAAAGCCTGTACAATGGTTCAGGGGCCTGAGGCCTTAAATTGCCGGGTGCCTCCTGGAATTCGGCCTCTCGCAGGATGCCTCCCAGACGCAAGGTGGCACCAGTTCCAACTTGGTCTGGTTTGAGAGTGCGAAGTGGGTCCTGCAAACTGACACCCAGAACAGTGGCTTCTGAATTTTGTTTTCCAGGGAAAAAGCCTGTAGAATGGCTTTGGGTCCTGCAGCCTTAAATTGCCGGGTGCCTCCTGGAATTCCGCCTCTCGCAGGATGCCTCCCAGACGCAAGGTGGCACCAGTGCCAACTTGGTCTGGTTTGAGAGTGCCAAGTGGGTCCTGAAAACTGACACCCAGAACAGTGGCTTGTGAATTTTGTTTCCCAGGGAAAAAGCCTGTACAATGGTTCAGGGTCCTGCGGCCTTAAATTGCCGGGTGCCTCCTGGATTTGCGCCTCTCGCAGGATGCCTCCCAGACGCAAGGTGGCACCAGTGCCAACTTGGTCTGGTTTGAGAGTGTCAAGTGGGTCCTGAAAACTGACACCCAGAACAGTGGCTTGTGAGTTTTGTTTCCCAGGGAAAAAGCCTGTAAAATTGTTTAGGTTAATGCCGCCTTTACTAGGCGGGTGCCACCTGGAGATTCGCTTCTCGCAGGATGCCTCCCAGACGCAAGGTGGCACTAGTGCCAACTTGGTCTGGTTTGAGAGTGTCAAGTGGCTCCTGAAAACTGACACCCAGAACAGTGGCTTGTGAGTTTTGTTTCCCAGGGAAAAAGCCTGTACAATGGTTCAGGGTCCTGCGGCCTTAAATTGCCGGGTGCCTCCTGGAGATCCGCCTCTCGCAGGATGCCTCCCAGACGAGAGGTGGCACCAGTTCCAACTTGGTCTGGTTTAAGAGTGCCAAGTGGGTCCTGAAAACTGACACCCAGAACAGTGGCTTGTGAGTTTTGTTTCCCAGGGAAAAAGCCTGTACAATGGTTCAGGGTCCTGCGGCCTTAAATTGCCGGGTGCCTCCTTGAATTGCGCCTCTCGCAGGATGCCTCCCAGACGGAAGGTGGCACCAGTGCCAACTTGGTCTGGTTTGAGAGTGCCAGGTGGCTCCTTCAAACTGACACCCAGAACAGTGGCTTGTGAGTTTTCTTTCCCAGGGAAAAAGCCTGTACAATGGTTCAGGGGCCTGAGGCCTAAAATTGCCGGGTGCCTCCTGGAATTCGGCCTCTCGCAGGATGCCTCCCAGACGCAAGGTGGAACCAGTTCCAACTTGGTCTGGTTTAAGAGTGCCAAGTGGGTCCTGAAAACTGACACCCAGAACAGTGGCTTGTGAGTTTTGTTTCCCAGGGAAAAAGCCTGTACAATGGTTCAGGGTCCTGCGGCCTTAAATTGCCGGGTGCCTCCTTGAATTGCGCCTCTCGCAGGATGCCTCCCAGACGCAAGGTGGCACCAGTGCCAACTTGGTCTGGTTTGAGAGTGCCAGGTGGCTCCTGCAAACTGACACCCAGAACAGTGGCTTGTGAGTTTTGTTTCCCAGGGAAAAAGCCTGTACAATGGTTCAGGGTCCTGCGGCCTTAAATTGCCGGGTGCCTCCTGGAATTCGGCGTCTTGCAAGATGCCTCCCCGACGCAAGGTGGCACCAGTGCCAACTTGGTCTGGTTTGAGAGTGCCAAGTGGGTCCTGCAATCTGACACCCAGAGCAGTGGCTTGTGAGTTTTGTTTCCCAGGGAAAAAGCCTGTACAATGGTTCAGGGGCCTGAGGCCTTAAATTGCCGGTTGACTCCTGGAATTCCGCCTCTCGCAGGATGCCTCCCAGACGCAAGGTGGCACCAGTTCCAACTTGGTCTGGTTTAAGAGTGCCAAGTGGGTCCTGAAAACTGACACCCAGAACAGTGGCTTGTGAGTTTTGTTTCCCAGGGAAAAAGCCTGTACAATGGTTCAGGGTCCTGCGGCCTTAAATTGCCGGGTGCCTCCTGGAATTCCGCCTCTCGCAGGATGCCTCCCAGACGGAAGGTGGCACCAGTGCCAACTTGGTCTGGTTTGAGAGTGCTAGGTGGCTCCTGCAAACTGACACCCAGAACAGTGGCTTGTGAGTTTTCTTTCCCAGGGAAAAAGCCTGTACAATGGTTCAGGGGCCTGAGGCCTTAAATTGCCGGGTGCCTCCTGGAATTCGGCCTCTCGCAGGATGCCTCCCAGACGCAAGGTGGCAACAGTTCCAACTTGGTCTGGTTTAAGAGTGCCAAGTGGGTCCTGCAAACTGACACCCAGAACAGTGGCTTCTGAATTTTGTTTTCCAGGGAAAAAGCCTGTAGAATGGCTTTGGGTCCTGCAGCCTTAAATTGCCGGGTGCCTCCTGGATTTGCGCCTCTCGCAGGATGCCTCCCAGACGCAAGGTGGCACCAGTGCCAACTTGGTCTGGTTTGAGAGTGTCAAGTGGGTCCTGAAAACTGACACCCAGAACAGTGGCTTGTGAGTTTTGTTTCCCAGGGAAAAAGACTGTACAATGGTTCAGGGGCCTGAGGCCTTAAATTGCCGGGTGCCTCCTGGAATTCGGCCTCTCACAGGATGCCTCCCAGACGCAAGGTGGCACCAGTTCCAACTTGGTCTGGTTTAAGAGTGCCAAGTGGGTCCTGAAAACTGACACCCAGAACAGTGGCTTGTGAGTTTTCTTTCCCAGGGAAAAAGCCTGTACAATGGTTCAGGGTCCTGCGGCCTTAAATTGCCGGGGGCCTCCTGGATTTGCGCCTCTCGCAGGATGCCTCCCAGACGCAAGGTGGCACCAGTTCCAACTTGGTCTTGTTTGAGAGTGCCAGGTGGCTCCTTCAAACTGACACCCAGAACAGTGGCTTGTGAGTTTTCTTTCCCAGGGAAAAAGCCTGTACAATGGTTCAGGGGCCTGAGGCCTAAAATTGCCGGTTGACTCCTGGAATTCCGCCTCTCGCAGGATGCCTCCCAGACGGAAGGTGGCACCAGTTCCAACTTGGTCTGGTTTAAGAGTGCCAAGTGGGTCCTGAAAACTGACACCCAGAACAGTGGCTTGTGAGTTTTGTTTCCCAGGGAAAAAGCCTGTACAATGGTTCAGGGTCCTGCGGCCTTAAATTGCCGGGTGCCTCCTTGAATTGCGCCTCTCGCAGGATGCCTCCCAGACGCAAGGTGGCACCAGTGCCAACTTGGTCTGGTTTGAGAGTGCCAGGTGGCTCCTGCAAACTGACACCCAGAACAGTGGCTTGTGAGTTTTGTTTCCCAGGGAAAAAGCCTGTACAATGGTTCAGGGTCCTGCGGCCTTAAATTGCCGGGTGCCTCCTGGAATTCGGCGTCTTGCAAGATGCCTCCCCGACGCAAGGTGGCACCAGTGCCAACTTGGTCTGGTTTGAGAGTGCCAAGTGGGTCCTGCAATCTGACACCCAGAGCAGTGGCTTGTGAGTTTTGTTTCCCAGGGAAAAAGCCTGTACAATGGTTCAGGGGCCTGAGGCCTTAAATTGCCGGTTGACTCCTGGAATTCCGCCTCTCGCAGGATGCCTCCCAGACGCAAGGTGGCACCAGTTCCAACTTGGTCTGGTTTAAGAGTGCCAAGTGGGTCCTGAAAACTGACACCCAGAACAGTGGCTTGTGAGTTTTGTTTCCCAGGGAAAAAGCCTGTACAATGGTTCAGGGTCCTGCGGCCTTAAATTGCCGGGTGCCTCCTGGAATTCCGCCTCTCGCAGGATGCCTCCCAGACGGAAGGTGGCACCAGTGCCAACTTGGTCTGGTTTGAGAGTGCCAGGTGGCTCCTGCAAACTGACACCCAGAACAGTGGCTTGTGAGTTTTGTTTCCCAGGGAAAAAGCCTGTACAATGGTTCAGGGGCCTGAGGCCTTAAATTGCCGGGTGCCTCCTGGAATTCCGCCTCTCGCAGGATGCCTCCCAGACGCAAGGTGGCACCAGTGCCAACTTGGTCTGGTTTGAGAGTGCCAAGTGGGTCCTGAAAACTGACACCCAGAACAGTGGCTTGTGAGTTTTGTTTCCCAGGGAAAAAGCCTGTACAATGGTTCAGGGTCCTGCGGCCTTAAATTGCCGGGTGCCTCCTGGATTTGCGCCTCTCGCAGGATGCCTCCCAGACGCAAGGTGGCACCAGTGCCAACTTGGTCTGGTTTGAGAGTGTCAAGTGGGTCCTGAAAACTGACACCCAGAACAGTGGCTTGTGAGTTTTGTTTCCCAGGGAAAAAGACTGTACAATGGTTCAGGGGCCTGAGGCCTTAAATTGCCGGGTGCCTCCTGGAATTCGGCCTCTCACAGGATGCCTCCCAGACGCAAGGTGGCACCAGTTCCAACTTGGTCTGGTTTAAGAGTGCCAAGTGGGTCCTGAAAACTGACACCCAGAACAGTGGCTTGTGAGTTTTCTTTCCCAGGGAAAAAGCCTGTACAATGGTTCAGGGTCCTGCGGCCTTAAATTGCCGGGGGCCTCCTGGATTTGCGCCTCTCGCAGGATGCCTCCCAGACGCAAGGTGGCACCAGTTCCAACTTGGTCTTGTTTGAGAGTGCCAGGTGGCTCCTTCAAACTGACACCCAGAACAGTGGCTTGTGAGTTTTGTTTCCCAGGGAAAAAGCCTGTAAAATGGTTTAGGTTAATGCCGCCTTTACTAGGCGGGTGCCACCGGGAGATTCGCCTCTCGCAGGATGCCTCCCAGACGCAAGGTGGCACCAGTGCCAACTTGGTCTGGTTTGAGAGTGTCAAGTGGGTCCTGAAAACTGACACCCAGAACAGTGGCTTGTGAGTTTTGTTTCCCAGGGAAAAAGCCTGTACAATGGTTCAGGGGCCTGCGGCCTTAAATTGCCGGGTGCCTCCTGGAGATCCGCCTCTCGCAGGATGCCTCCCAGACGAGAGGTGGCACCAGTTCCAACTTGGTCTGGTTTAAGAGTGCCAAGTGGGTCCTGAAAACTGACACCCAGAACAGTGGCTTGTGAGTTTTGTTTCCCAGGGAAAAAGCCTGTACAATGGTTCAGGGTCCTGCGGCCTTAAATTGCCGGGTGCCTCCTGGAATTCGGCATCTTGCAAGATGCTTCCCAGACGCAAGGTGGCACCAGTGCAAACTTAGTCTGGTGTGAGAGTGCCAAGTGGGTCCTGCAAACTGACACACAGAACAGTGGCTTCTGAGTTTTGTTTTCCAGGGAAAAAGCCTGTTGAATGGTTTTGGGTCCTGCAGCCTTAAATTGCCGGGTGCCTTCTGGAATTCCGCCTCTCGCAGGATGCCTCCCAGACGCAAGGTGGCACCAGTGCCAACTTGGTCTGGTTTGAGAGTGCCAAGTGGGTCCTGAAAACTGACACCCAGAACAGTGGCTTGTGAGTTTTGTTTCCCAGGGAAAAAGCCTGTACAATGGTTCAGGGTCCTGCGGCCTTAAATTGCCGGGTGCCTCCTGGATTTGCGCCTCTCGCAGGATGCCTCCCAGACGCAAGGTGGCACCAGTGCCAACTTGGTCTGGTTTGAGAGTGTCAAGTGGGTCCTGAAAATTGACAGCCAGAACAGTGGCTTGTGAGTTTTGTTTCCCAGGGAAAAAGCCTGTACAATGGTTCAGGGGCCTGAGGCCTTAAATTGCCGGGTGCCTCCTGGAATTTGGCCTCTCGCAGGATGCCTCCCAGACGCAAGGTGGCACCAGTTCCAACTTGGTCTGGTTTAAGAGTGCCAAGTGGGTCCTGAAAACTGACACCCAGAACAGTGGCTTGTGAGTTTTCTTTCCCAGGGAAAAAGCCTGTACAATGGTTCAGGGTCCTGCGGCCTTAAATTGCCGGGGGCCTCCTGGATTTGCGCCTCTCGCAGGATGCCTCCCAGACGCAAGGTGGCACCAGTTCCAACTTGGTCTGGTTTGAGAGTGCCAGGTGGCTCCTTCAAACTGACACCCAGAACAGTGGCTTGTGAGTTTTGTTTCCCAGGGAAAAAGCCTGTAAAATGGTTTAGGTTAATGCCGCCTTTACTAGGCGGGTGCCACCTGGAGATTCGCCTCTCGCAGGATGCCTCCCAGACGCAAGGTGGCACCAGTGCCAACTTGGTCTGCTTTGAGAGTGTCAAGTGGGTCCTGAAAACTGACACCCAGAGCAGTGGCTTGTGAGTTTTGTTTCCCAGGGAAAAAGCCTGTACAATGGTTCAGGGGCCTGAGGCCTTAAATTGCCGGTTGACTCCTGGAATTCCGCCTCTCGCAGGATGCCTCCCAGACGCAAGGTGGCACCAGTTCCAACTTGGTCTGGTTTAAGAGTGCCAAGTGGGTCCTGAAAACTGACACCCAGAACAGTGGCTTGTGAGTTTTGTTTCCCAGGGAAAAAGCCTGTAAAATGGTTTAGGTAATGCCGCCTTTAATAGCCGGGTGCCACCTGGAGATCCGCCTCTCGCAGGATGCCTCCCAGACGCAAGGTGGCACCAGTGCCAACTTGGTCTGCTTTGAGAGTGCCAAGTGGGTCCTGAAAACTGACACCCAGAACAGTGGCTTCTGAAATTTTTTTTCCAGGGAAAAAGCCTGTAGAATGGTTTTGGGTCCTGCAGCCTTAAATAGCGGGGCGCCTCCTGGAATTCCGCATCACGCCGGATGTTTCCCAGTCGCTAAGCAACACCAGTGCCAACTTGGTCTGCTTTGAGAGGGCCAAGTGGGTCCTGAAAACTGACACCCAGAACAGTGGCTTGTGAGTTTTCTTTCCCAGGGAAAAAGCCTGTACAATGGTTCAGGGTCCTGCGGCCTTAAATTGCCGGATGACTCCTGGAATTCCGCCTCTCGCAGGATGCCTCCCAGATGTAAGGTCGCACCAGTTCCAACTTGGTCTGGTTTAAGAGTGCCAAGTGGGTCCTGAAAACTGACACCCAGAACAGTGACTTGTGAGTTTTGTTTCCAAAGGAAAAAGCCTGTACAATGGTTCAGGGGCCTGAGGCCTTAAATTGCCGGGTGCCTCCTGGAATTCGGCCTCTCGCAGGATGCCTCCCAGACGCAAGGTGGCACCAGTTCCAACTTGGTCTGGTTTAAGAGTGCCAAGTGGGTCCTGAAAACTGACACCCAGAACAGTGGCTTGTGAGTTTTGTTTCCCAGGGAAAAAGCCTGTACAATGGTTCAGGGTCATGCGGCCTTAAATTGCTGGGTGGCTCCTTGAATTGCGCGTCTCGCAGGATGCCTCCCAGACGCAAGGTGGCACCAGTGCCATCTTGGTCTGCTTTGAGAGTGTCAAGTGGGTCCTGAAAACTGACACCCAGAACAGTGGCTTGTGAGTTTTGTTTCCCAGGGAAAAAGCCTGTACAATGGTTCAGGGTCCTGCGGACTTAAATTGCCGGGTGCCTCCTGGAATTCGGCCTCTCGCAGGATGCCTCCCAGACGCAAGGTGGCACCAGTGCCAACTTTGTCTGCTTTGAGAGTGTCAAGTGGGTCCTGAAAACTGACACCCAGAACAGTGGCTTGTGAGTTTTCTTTCCCAGGGAAAAAGCCTGAACAATGGTTCAGGGTCCTGCGGCCTTAAATTGCGGGGCGCCTCCTGGAATTCCGCATCACGCCAGATGTTTCCCAGTCGCTAAGCAACACTAGGGCCAAATTGGTCTAATTTAAGCGTGCCAAGTGGGTCCTGAAAACTGACACCCAGAACAGTGGCTTGTGAGTTTTGTTTCCCAGGGAAAAAGCCTGTACAATGGTTCAGGGCTCTGAGGCCTTAAATTGCCGTGTGCCTCCTAGAGATCCGCCTCTCACAGGATGCCTCCCAGGCGCAAGTTGGCACCAGTGCCAACTTGGTCTGGTTTAAAAGTGCCAAGTGGGTCCTGAAAACTGACACCCAGAACAGTGGCTTGTGAGTTTTGTTTCCCAGGGAAAAAGCCTGTAAAATGGTTCAGGGTCCTGCGGCCTTAAATTACCGGGGGCCTCCTGGATTTGCGCCTCTCGCAGGATGCCTCCCAGACGCAAGGTGGCACCAGTTCCAACTTGGTCTGGTTTAAGAGTGCCAGGTGGCTCTTTCAAACTGACACCCAGAACAGTGGCTTGTGAGTTTTGTTTCCCAGGGAAAAAGCCTGTAAAATGGTTTAGGTTTATGCCGCCTTTACTAGGCGGGTGCCACCTGGAGATTCGCCTCTCGCAGGATGCCTCACAGACGCAAGGTGGCACCAGTGCCAACATGGTCTGGTTTAAGAGTGCCAAGTGGGTCCTGGAAACTGACACCCAGAACAGTGGCTTGTGAGTTTTGTTTCCCAGGGAAAAAGCCTGTACAATGGTTCAGGGTCCTGCAGCCTTAAAGTGCCGGGTGTCTCCTGGAATTGCGCCTCTTGCAGGATGCCTCCGAGACGCAAGGTGGCACCAGTTCCAACTTGGTCTGGTTTGAGAGTGCCAGGTGGCTCCTGCGAACTGACACCCAGAACAGTGGCTTCTGAGTTTTCTTTCCCAGGGAAAAAGCCTGTACAATGTTTTCGGTTAATGCCGCCTTTAAAAGCCGGGTGCCACCTGGAGATTCGCCTCTCGCAGGATGCCTCCCAGACGCAAGGTGGCACCAGTGCCAACTTGGTCTGGTTTGAGAGTGCCAAGTGGGTCCTGCAATCTGACACCCAGAACAGTGGCTTCTGAATTTTGTTTTCCCGGGAAAAAGCCTGTAGAATGGTTTTGGGTCCTGCGGCCTTAAATTGCCGGGTGCCTCCTGGAATTCCGCCTCTCGCAGGATGCCTCCCAGACGCAAGGTGGCACCAGTTCCAACTTGGTCTGGTTTAAGACTGCCAAGTGCGTCCTGCAAACTGACACCCAGAACAGTGGCTAGTGAGTTTTGTTTTCCAGGGAAAAAGCCTGTACAATGGTTCAGGGGCCTGAGGCCTTAAATTGCCGGGTGGCTCCTGGAATTGCGCCTCTCGCAGGATGCCTCCCAGACGCAAGGTGGCACCAGTGCCAACTTGGTCTGGTTTAAGAGTGCCAAATGGGTCCTGAAAACTGACACCCAGAACAGTGGCTTGTGAGTTTTGTTTCCCAGGGAAAAAGCCTGTACAATGGTTCAGGGTCCTGCGGACTTAAATTGCCGGGTACCTCCTGGAATTCCGCCTGTCGCAGGATGCCTCCCAGACAGAAGGTGGCACCAGTGCCAACTTGGTCTGGTTTAAGAGTTCCAAGTGGGTCCTGAAAACTGACACCCAGAACAGTGGCTTGTGAGTTTTGTTTCCCAGGGAAAAAGCCTGTACAATGGTTCAGGGGCCTGAGGCCTTAAATTGCCGCGTGCCTCCTGGAATTCCGCCTCTCGCAGGATGCCTCCCAGACGCAAGGTGGCACCAGTTCCAACTTGGTCTGGTTTAAGAGTGCCAAGTGGGTCCTGAAAACTGACACCCAGAACAGTGGCTTGTGAGTTTTGTTTCCCAGGGAAAAAGCCTGTACAATGGTTCAGGGGCCTGAGGCCTTAAATTGCTGGGTGCCTCCTGGAGATCCGCCTCTCGCAGGATGCCTCCCAGACATAAGGTGGCACCAGTGCCAACTTAGTCTGGTTTAAGAGTGCCAAGTGGGTCCTGAAAACTGACACCCAGAACAGTGGCTTGTGAGTTTTGTTTCCCAGGGAAAAAGCCTGTACAATGGTTCAGGGTCCTGCGGCCTTAAATTGCCGGGTGCCTCCTGGAGATCCGCCTCTCGCAGGATGCCTCCCAGACGCAAGGTGGCACCAGTGCCAACTTGGTCTGCTTTGAGAGTGTCAAGTGGGTCCTGAAAACTGACACCCAGAACAGTGGCTTGTGAGTTTTGTTTCCCAGGGAAAAAGCCTGTACAATGGTTCAGGGGCCTGAGGCCTTAAATTGCCGGGTGCCTCCTGGAATTCGGCCTCTCGAAGGATGCCTCCCAGACGCAAGGTGGCACTAGTTCCAACTTGGTCTGGTTTAAGAGTGCCAAGTGGGTCCTGAAAACTGACACCCAGAACAGTGGCTTGTGAGTTTTCTTTCCCAGGGAAAAAGCCTGTACAATGGTTCAGGGTCCTGCGTCCTTAAATTGCCGGGGGCCTCTTGGATTTGCGCCTCTCGCAGGATGCCTCCCAGACGCAAGGTGGCACCAGTTCCAACTTGGTCTGCTTTGAGAGTGTCAAGTGGGTCCTGCAAACTGACACCCAGAACAGTGGCTTGTGAGTTTTGTTTCCCAGGGAAAAAGCCTGTACAATGGTTCAGGGTCCTGCGGCCTTAAATTGCCGGGTGCCTCCTGGAATTCGGCGTCTTGCAAGATGCCTCCCAGACGCAAGGTGGCACCAGTGCCAGCTTGGTCTGGTTTGAGAGTGCCAAGTGGGTCCTGCAATCTGACACCCAGAACAGTGGCTTCTGAATTTTGTTTTCCAGGGAAAAAGCCTGTAGAATGGTTTTGGGTCCTGCGGCCTTAAATTGCCGGGTGCCTCCTGGAATTCCGCCTCTCGCAGGATGCCTCCCAGACGCAAGGTGGCACCAGTGCCAACTTGGTCTAGGTTAAGAGTGCCAAGTGGGTCCTGAAAACTGACACCCAGAACAGTGGCTTGTGAGTTTTGTTTCCCAGGGAAAAAGCCTGTACAATGGTTCAGGGTCCTGCGGACTTAAATTGCCGGGTACCTCCTGGAATTCCGCCTGTCGCCGGATGCCTCCCAGATACAAGGTGGCACCAGTGCCAACTTGGTCTGGTTTAAGAGTGCCAAGTGGGTCCTGAAAACTGACACCCAGAACAGTGGCTTGTGAGTTTTGTTTCCCAGGGAAAAAGCCTGTACAATGGTTCAGGGTCCTGCGGCCTTAAATTGCCGGGTGCCTCCTGGAATTTGGCGTCTTGCAAGATGCTTCCCAGACGCAAGGTGGCACCAGTGCCAACTTGGTCTGGTTTGAGAGTGCCAAGTGGCTCCTGAAAACTGACACCCAGAACAGTGGCTTCTGAATTTTGTTTTCCAGGGAAAAAGCCTGTAGAATGGTTCAGGGTCCTGCAGCCTTAAATTGCCGGGTGCCTCCTGGAATTCCGCCTCTCGCAGGATGCCTCCCAGACGCAAGGTGGCACCAGTGCCAACTTGGTCTGGTTTGAGAGTGCCAAGTGGGTCCTGAAAACTGACACCCAGAACAGTGGCTTGTGAGTTTTGTTTCCCAGGGAAAAAGCCTGTACAATGGTTCAGGGTCCTGCGGCCTTAAATTGCCGGGTGCCTCCTGGATTTGCGCCTCTCGGAGGATGCCTCCCAGACGCAAGGTGGCACCAGTGCCAACTTGGTCTGGTTTGAGAGTGTCAAGTGGGTCCTGAAAACTGACACCCAGAACAGTGGCTTGTGAGTTTTGTTTCCCAGGGAAAAAGCCTGTACAATGGTTCAGGGGCCTGAGGCCTTAAATTGCCGGGTGCCTCCTGGAATTGCGCCTCTCGCAGGATGCCTCCCAGACGCAAGGTGGCACCAGTTCCAACTTGGTCTGGTTTAAGAGTGCCAAGTGGGTCCTGAAAACTGACACCCAGAACAGTGGCTTGTGAGTTTTCTTTCCCAGGGAAAAAGCCTGTACAATGGTTCAGGGTCCTGCGGCCTTAAATTGCCGGGGGCCTCCTGGATTTGCGCCTCTCGCAGGATGCCTCCCAGACGGAAGGTGGCACCAGTTCCAACTTGGTCTGGTTTGAGAGTGTCAAGTGGGTCCTTCAAACTGACACCCAGAACAGTGGCTTGTGAGTTTTGTTTCCCAGGGAAAAAGCCTGTAAAATGGTTTAGGTTAATGCCGCCTTTACTAGGCGGGTGCCACCTGGAGATTCGCCTCTCGCAGGATGCCTCCCAGACGCAAGGTGGCACCAGTGCCAACTTGGTCTGGTTTGAGAGTGTCAAGTGGGTCCTGAAAACTGACACCCAGAACAGTGGCTTGTGAGTTTTGTTTCCCAGGGAAAAAGCCTGTACAATGGTTCAGGGTCCTGCGGCCTTAAATTGCCGGGTGCCTCCTGGAATTCCGCCTCTCGCAGTATGCCTCCCAGACGCAAGGTGGCACCAGTGCCAACTTGGTCTGGTTTGAGAGTGTCAAGTGGGTCCTGAAAACTGACACCCTGAACAGTGGCTTGTGAGTTTTCTTTCCCAGGGAAAAAGCCTGTACAATGGTTCAGGGTCCTGCGGCCTTAAATTGCCGGGTGCCTCCTGGAATTCCGCCTCTCGCAGGATGCCTCCCAGACGCAAGGTGGCACCAGTGCCAACTTGGTCTGCTTTGAGAGTGTCAAGTGGGTCCTGAAAACTGACACTCAGAGCAGTGGCTTGTGAGTTTTGTTTCCCAGGGAAAAAGCCTGTACAATGGTTCAGGGGCCTGAGGCCTTAAATTGCCGGTTGACTCCTGGAATTCCGCCTCTCGCAGGATGCCTCCCAGACGGAAGGTGGCACCAGTTCCAACTTGGTCTGGTTTAAGAGTGCCAAGTGGGTCCTGAAAACTGACACCCAGAACAGTGGCTTGTGAGTTTTGTTTCCCAGGGAAAAAGCCTGTACAATGGTTCAGGGTCCTGCGGCCTTAAATTGCCGGGTGCCTCCTTGAATTGCGCCTCTCGCAGGATGCCTCCCAGACGGAAGGTGGCACCAGTGCCAACTTGGTCTGGTTTAAGAGTGCCAGGTGGCTCCTGCAAACTGACACCCAGAACAGTGGCTTGTGAGTTTTGTTTCCCAGGGAAAAAGCCTGTACAATGGTTCAGGGGCCTGAGGCCTTAAATTGCCGGGTGCCTCCTGGAATTCGGCCTCTCGCAGGATGCCTCCCAGACGCAAGGTGGCACCAGTTCCAACTTGGTCTGGTTTGAGAGTGCCAAGTGGGTCCTGCAAACTGACACCCAGAACAGTGGCTTCTGAATTTTGTTTTCCAGGGAAAAAGCCTGTAGAATGGCTTTGGGTCCTGCAGCCTTAAATTGCCGGGTGCCTCCTGGAATTCCGCCTCTCGCAGGATGCCTCCCAGACGCAAGGTGGCACCAGTGCCAACTTGGTCTGGTTTGAGAGTGCCAAGTGGGTCCTGAAAACTGACACCCAGAACAGTGGCTTGTGAATTTTGTTTCCCAGGGAAAAAGCCTGTACAATGGTTCAGGGTCCTGCGGCCTTAAATTGCCGGGTGCCTCCTGGATTTGCGCCTCTCGCAGGATGCCTCCCAGACGCAAGGTGGCACCAGTGCCAACTTGGTCTGGTTTGAGAGTGTCAAGTGGGTCCTGAAAACTGACACCCAGAACAGTGGCTTGTGAGTTTTGTTTCCCAGGGAAAAAGCCTGTAAAATTGTTTAGGTTAATGCCGCCTTTACTAGGCGGGTGCCACCTGGAGATTCGCTTCTCGCAGGATGCCTCCCAGACGCAAGGTGGCACTAGTGCCAACTTGGTCTGGTTTGAGAGTGTCAAGTGGCTCCTGAAAACTGACACCCAGAACAGTGGCTTGTGAGTTTTGTTTCCCAGGGAAAAAGCCTGTACAATGGTTCAGGGGCCTGCGGCCTTAAATTGCCGGGTGCCTCCTGGAGATCCGCCTCTCGCAGGATGCCTCCCAGACGAGAGGTGGCACCAGTTCCAACTTGGTCTGGTTTAAGAGTGCCAAGTGGGTCCTGAAAACTGACACCCAGAACAGTGGCTTGTGAGTTTTGTTTCCCAGGGAAAAAGCCTGTACAATGGTTCAGGGTCCTGCGGCCTTAAATTGCCGGGTGCCTCCTTGAATTGCGCCTCTCGCAGGATGCCTCCCAGACGGAAGGTGGCACCAGTGCCAACTTGGTCTGGTTTGAGAGTGCCAGGTGGCTCCTTCAAACTGACACCCAGAACAGTGGCTTGTGAGTTTTCTTTCCCAGGGAAAAAGCCTGTACAATGGTTCAGGGGCCTGAGGCCTAAAATTGCCGGGTGCCTCCTGGAATTCGGCCTCTCGCAGGATGCCTCCCAGACGCAAGGTGGAACCAGTTCCAACTTGGTCTGGTTTAAGAGTGCCAAGTGGGTCCTGAAAACTGACACCCAGAACAGTGGCTTGTGAGTTTTGTTTCCCAGGGAAAAAGCCTGTACAATGGTTCAGGGTCCTGCGGCCTTAAATTGCCGGGTGCCTCCTTGAATTGCGCCTCTCGCAGGATGCCTCCCAGACGCAAGGTGGCACCAGTGCCAACTTGGTCTGGTTTGAGAGTGCCAGGTGGCTCCTGCAAACTGACACCCAGAACAGTGG
Organism: Fringilla coelebs; assembly: GCF_963513975.1. Classification (NCBI taxonomy): domain Eukaryota; kingdom Metazoa; phylum Chordata; class Aves; order Passeriformes; family Fringillidae; genus Fringilla; species Fringilla coelebs. The sequence continues at coordinate 979,915 of NW_028167527.1, forward strand.
CTTGTGAGTTTTGTTTCCCAGGGAAAAAGCCTGTACAATGGTTCAGGGTCCTGCGGCCTTAAATTGCCGGGTGCCTCCTGGAATTCGGCGTCTTGCAAGATGCCTCCCCGACGCAAGGTGGCACCAGTGCCAACTTGGTCTGGTTTGAGAGTGCCAAGTGGGTCCTGCAATCTGACACCCAGAGCAGTGGCTTGTGAGTTTTGTTTCCCAGGGAAAAAGCCTGTACAATGGTTCAGGGGCCTGAGGCCTTAAATTGCCGGTTGACTCCTGGAATTCCGCCTCTCGCAGGATGCCTCCCAGACGCAAGGTGGCACCAGTTCCAACTTGGTCTGGTTTAAGAGTGCCAAGTGGGTCCTGAAAACTGACACCCAGAACAGTGGCTTGTGAGTTTTGTTTCCCAGGGAAAAAGCCTGTACAATGGTTCAGGGTCCTGCGGCCTTAAATTGCCGGGTGCCTCCTGGAATTCCGCCTCTCGCAGGATGCCTCCCAGACGGAAGGTGGCACCAGTGCCAACTTGGTCTGGTTTGAGAGTGCCAGGTGGCTCCTGCAAACTGACACCCAGAACAGTGGCTTGTGAGTTTTCTTTCCCAGGGAAAAAGCCTGTACAATGGTTCAGGGGCCTGAGGCCTTAAATTGCCGGGTGCCTCCTGGAATTCGGCCTCTCGCAGGATGCCTCCCAGACGCAAGGTGGCAACAGTTCCAACTTGGTCTGGTTTAAGAGTGCCAAGTGGGTCCTGCAAACTGACACCCAGAACAGTGGCTTCTGAATTTTGTTTTCCAGGGAAAAAGCCTGTAGAATGGCTTTGGGTCCTGCAGCCTTAAATTGCCGGGTGCCTCCTGGATTTGCGCCTCTCGCAGGATGCCTCCCAGACGCAAGGTGGCACCAGTGCCAACTTGGTCTGGTTTGAGAGTGTCAAGTGGGTCCTGAAAACTGACACCCAGAACAGTGGCTTGTGAGTTTTGTTTCCCAGGGAAAAAGACTGTACAATGGTTCAGGGGCCTGAGGCCTTAAATTGCCGGGTGCCTCCTGGAATTCGGCCTCTCACAGGATGCCTCCCAGACGCAAGGTGGCACCAGTTCCAACTTGGTCTGGTTTAAGAGTGCCAAGTGGGTCCTGAAAACTGACACCCAGAACAGTGGCTTGTGAGTTTTCTTTCCCAGGGAAAAAGCCTGTACAATGGTTCAGGGTCCTGCGGCCTTAAATTGCCGGGGGCCTCCTGGATTTGCGCCTCTCGCAGGATGCCTCCCAGACGCAAGGTGGCACCAGTTCCAACTTGGTCTTGTTTGAGAGTGCCAGGTGGCTCCTTCAAACTGACACCCAGAACAGTGGCTTGTGAGTTTTCTTTCCCAGGGAAAAAGCCTGTACAATGGTTCAGGGGCCTGAGGCCTAAAATTGCCGGTTGACTCCTGGAATTCCGCCTCTCGCAGGATGCCTCCCAGACGGAAGGTGGCACCAGTTCCAACTTGGTCTGGTTTAAGAGTGCCAAGTGGGTCCTGAAAACTGACACCCAGAACAGTGGCTTGTGAGTTTTGTTTCCCAGGGAAAAAGCCTGTACAATGGTTCAGGGTCCTGCGGCCTTAAATTGCCGGGTGCCTCCTTGAATTGCGCCTCTCGCAGGATGCCTCCCAGACGCAAGGTGGCACCAGTGCCAACTTGGTCTGGTTTGAGAGTGCCAGGTGGCTCCTGCAAACTGACACCCAGAACAGTGGCTTGTGAGTTTTGTTTCCCAGGGAAAAAGCCTGTACAATGGTTCAGGGTCCTGCGGCCTTAAATTGCCGGGTGCCTCCTGGAATTCGGCGTCTTGCAAGATGCCTCCCCGACGCAAGGTGGCACCAGTGCCAACTTGGTCTGGTTTGAGAGTGCCAAGTGGGTCCTGCAATCTGACACCCAGAGCAGTGGCTTGTGAGTTTTGTTTCCCAGGGAAAAAGCCTGTACAATGGTTCAGGGGCCTGAGGCCTTAAATTGCCGGTTGACTCCTGGAATTCCGCCTCTCGCAGGATGCCTCCCAGACGCAAGGTGGCACCAGTTCCAACTTGGTCTGGTTTAAGAGTGCCAAGTGGGTCCTGAAAACTGACACCCAGAACAGTGGCTTGTGAGTTTTGTTTCCCAGGGAAAAAGCCTGTACAATGGTTCAGGGTCCTGCGGCCTTAAATTGCCGGGTGCCTCCTGGAATTCCGCCTCTCGCAGGATGCCTCCCAGACGGAAGGTGGCACCAGTGCCAACTTGGTCTGGTTTGAGAGTGCCAGGTGGCTCCTGCAAACTGACACCCAGAACAGTGGCTTGTGAGTTTTCTTTCCCAGGGAAAAAGCCTGTACAATGGTTCAGGGGCCTGAGGCCTTAAATTGCCGGGTGCCTCCTGGAATTCGGCCTCTCGCAGGATGCCTCCCAGACGCAAGGTGGCAACAGTTCCAACTTGGTCTGGTTTAAGAGTGCCAAGTGGGTCCTGCAAACTGACACCCAGAACAGTGGCTTCTGAATTTTGTTTTCCAGGGAAAAAGCCTGTAGAATGGCTTTGGGTCCTGCAGCCTTAAATTGCCGGGTGCCTCCTGGATTTGCGCCTCTCGCAGGATGCCTCCCAGACGCAAGGTGGCACCAGTGCCAACTTGGTCTGGTTTGAGAGTGTCAAGTGGGTCCTGAAAACTGACACCCAGAACAGTGGCTTGTGAGTTTTGTTTCCCAGGGAAAAAGACTGTACAATGGTTCAGGGGCCTGAGGCCTTAAATTGCCGGGTGCCTCCTGGAATTCGGCCTCTCACAGGATGCCTCCCAGACGCAAGGTGGCACCAGTTCCAACTTGGTCTGGTTTAAGAGTGCCAAGTGGGTCCTGAAAACTGACACCCAGAACAGTGGCTTGTGAGTTTTCTTTCCCAGGGAAAAAGCCTGTACAATGGTTCAGGGTCCTGCGGCCTTAAATTGCCGGGGGCCTCCTGGATTTGCGCCTCTCGCAGGATGCCTCCCAGACGCAAGGTGGCACCAGTTCCAACTTGGTCTTGTTTGAGAGTGCCAGGTGGCTCCTTCAAACTGACACCCAGAACAGTGGCTTGTGAGTTTTGTTTCCCAGGGAAAAAGCCTGTAAAATGGTTTAGGTTAATGCCGCCTTTACTAGGCGGGTGCCACCGGGAGATTCGCCTCTCGCAGGATGCCTCCCAGACGCAAGGTGGCACCAGTGCCAACTTGGTCTGGTTTGAGAGTGTCAAGTGGGTCCTGAAAACTGACACCCAGAACAGTGGCTTGTGAGTTTTGTTTCCCAGGGAAAAAGCCTGTACAATGGTTCAGGGGCCTGCGGCCTTAAATTGCCGGGTGCCTCCTGGAGATCCGCCTCTCGCAGGATGCCTCCCAGACGAGAGGTGGCACCAGTTCCAACTTGGTCTGGTTTAAGAGTGCCAAGTGGGTCCTGAAAACTGACACCCAGAACAGTGGCTTGTGAGTTTTGTTTCCCAGGGAAAAAGCCTGTACAATGGTTCAGGGTCCTGCGGCCTTAAATTGCCGGGTGCCTCCTGGAATTCGGCATCTTGCAAGATGCTTCCCAGACGCAAGGTGGCACCAGTGCAAACTTAGTCTGGTGTGAGAGTGCCAAGTGGGTCCTGCAAACTGACACACAGAACAGTGGCTTCTGAGTTTTGTTTTCCAGGGAAAAAGCCTGTTGAATGGTTTTGGGTCCTGCAGCCTTAAATTGCCGGGTGCCTTCTGGAATTCCGCCTCTCGCAGGATGCCTCCCAGACGCAAGGTGGCACCAGTGCCAACTTGGTCTGGTTTGAGAGTGCCAAGTGGGTCCTGAAAACTGACACCCAGAACAGTGGCTTGTGAGTTTTGTTTCCCAGGGAAAAAGCCTGTACAATGGTTCAGGGTCCTGCGGCCTTAAATTGCCGGGTGCCTCCTGGATTTGCGCCTCTCGCAGGATGCCTCCCAGACGCAAGGTGGCACCAGTGCCAACTTGGTCTGGTTTGAGAGTGTCAAGTGGGTCCTGAAAATTGACAGCCAGAACAGTGGCTTGTGAGTTTTGTTTCCCAGGGAAAAAGCCTGTACAATGGTTCAGGGGCCTGAGGCCTTAAATTGCCGGGTGCCTCCTGGAATTTGGCCTCTCGCAGGATGCCTCCCAGACGCAAGGTGGCACCAGTTCCAACTTGGTCTGGTTTAAGAGTGCCAAGTGGGTCCTGAAAACTGACACCCAGAACAGTGGCTTGTGAGTTTTCTTTCCCAGGGAAAAAGCCTGTACAATGGTTCAGGGTCCTGCGGCCTTAAATTGCCGGGGGCCTCCTGGATTTGCGCCTCTCGCAGGATGCCTCCCAGACGCAAGGTGGCACCAGTTCCAACTTGGTCTGGTTTGAGAGTGCCAGGTGGCTCCTTCAAACTGACACCCAGAACAGTGGCTTGTGAGTTTTGTTTCCCAGGGAAAAAGCCTGTAAAATGGTTTAGGTTAATGCCGCCTTTACTAGGCGGGTGCCACCTGGAGATTCGCCTCTCGCAGGATGCCTCCCAGACGCAAGGTGGCACCAGTGCCAACTTGGTCTGCTTTGAGAGTGTCAAGTGGGTCCTGAAAACTGACACCCAGAGCAGTGGCTTGTGAGTTTTGTTTCCCAGGGAAAAAGCCTGTACAATGGTTCAGGGGCCTGAGGCCTTAAATTGCCGGTTGACTCCTGGAATTCCGCCTCTCGCAGGATGCCTCCCAGACGCAAGGTGGCACCAGTTCCAACTTGGTCTGGTTTAAGAGTGCCAAGTGGGTCCTGAAAACTGACACCCAGAACAGTGGCTTGTGAGTTTTGTTTCCCAGGGAAAAAGCCTGTACAATGGTTCAGGGTCCTGCGGCCTTAAATTGCCGGGTGCCTCCTTGAATTGCGCCTCTCGCAGGATGCTTCCCAGACGCAAGGTGGCACCAGTGCCAACTTGGTCTGGTTTGAGAGTGCCAAGTGGCTCCTGAAAACTGACACCCAGAACAGTGGCTTCTGAATTTTGTTTTCCAGGGAAAAAGCCTGTAGAATGGTTCAGGGTCCTGCAGCCTTAAATTGCCGGGTGCCTCCTGGAATTCCGCCTCTCGCAGGATGCCTCCCAGACGCAAGGTGGCACCAGTGCCAACTTGGTCTGGTTTGAGAGTGCCAAGTGGGTCCTGAAAACTGACACCCAGAACAGTGGCTTGTGAGTTTTGTTTCCCAGGGAAAAAGCCTGTACAATGGTTCAGGGTCCTGCGGCCTTAAATTGCCGGGTGCCTCCTGGATTTGCGCCTCTCGCAGGATGCCTCCCAGACGCAAGGTGGCACCAGTGCCAACTTGGTCTGGTTTGAGAGTGTCAAGTGGGTCCTGAAAACTGACACCCAGAACAGTGTCTTGTGAGTTTTGTTTCCCAGGGAAAAAGCCTGTACAATGGTTCAGGGGCCTGAGGCCTTAAATTGCCGGGTGCCTCCTGGATTTGCGCCTCTCGCAGGATGCCTCCCAGACGCAAGGTGGCACCAGTTCCAACTTGGTCTGGTTTAAGAGTGCCAAGTGGGTCCTGAAAACTGACACCCAGAACAGTGGCTTGTGAGTTTTCTTTCCCAGGGAAAAAGCCTGTACAATGGTTCAGGGTCCTGCGGCCTTAAATTGCCGGGGGCCTCCTGGATTTGCGCCTCTCGCAGGATGCCTCCCAGACGGAAGGTGGCACCAGTTCCAACTTGGTCTGGTTTGAGAGTGTCAAGTGGGTCCTTCAAACTGACACCCAGAACAGTGGCTTGTGAGTTTTGTTTCCCAGGGAAAAAGCCTGTAAAATGGTTTAGGTTAATGCCGCCTTTACTAGGCGGGTGCCACCTGGAGATTCGCCTCTCGCAGGATGCCTCCCAGACGCAAGGTGGCACCAGTGCCAACTTGGTCTTGTTTGAGAGTGCCAGGTGGCTCCTTCAAACTGACACCCAGAACAGTGGCTTGTGAGTTTTGTTTCCCAGGGAAAAAGCCTGTAAAATGGTTTAGGTTAATGCCGCCTTTACTAGGCGGGTGCCACCGGGAGATTCGCCTCTCGCAGGATGCCTCCCAGACGCAAGGTGGCACCAGTGCCAACTTGGTCTGGTTTGAGAGTGTCAAGTGGGTCCTGAAAACTGACACCCAGAACAGTGGCTTGTGAGTTTTGTTTCCCAGGGAAAAAGCCTGTACAATGGTTCAGGGGCCTGCGGCCTTAAATTGCCGGGTGCCTCCTGGAGATCCGCCTCTCGCAGGATGCCTCCCAGACGAGAGGTGGCACCAGTTCCAACTTGGTCTGGTTTAAGAGTGCCAAGTGGGTCCTGAAAACTGACACCCAGAACAGTGGCTTGTGAGTTTTGTTTCCCAGGGAAAAAGCCTGTACAATGGTTCAGGGTCCTGCGGCCTTAAATTGCCGGGTGCCTCCTGGAATTCGGCATCTTGCAAGATGCTTCCCAGACGCAAGGTGGCACCAGTGCAAACTTAGTCTGGTGTGAGAGTGCCAAGTGGGTCCTGCAAACTGACACACAGAACAGTGGCTTCTGAGTTTTGTTTTCCAGGGAAAAAGCCTGTTGAATGGTTTTGGGTCCTGCAGCCTTAAATTGCCGGGTGCCTTCTGGAATTCCGCCTCTCGCAGGATGCCTCCCAGACGCAAGGTGGCACCAGTGCCAACTTGGTCTGGTTTGAGAGTGCCAAGTGGGTCCTGAAAACTGACACCCAGAACAGTGGCTTGTGAGTTTTGTTTCCCAGGGAAAAAGCCTGTACAATGGTTCAGGGTCCTGCGGCCTTAAATTGCCGGGTGCCTCCTGGATTTGCGCCTCTCGCAGGATGCCTCCCAGACGCAAGGTGGCACCAGTGCCAACTTGGTCTGGTTTGAGAGTGTCAAGTGGGTCCTGAAAATTGACAGCCAGAACAGTGGCTTGTGAGTTTTGTTTCCCAGGGAAAAAGCCTGTACAATGGTTCAGGGGCCTGAGGCCTTAAATTGCCGGGTGCCTCCTGGAATTGCGCCTCTCGCAGGATGCCTCCCAGACGCAAGGTGGCACCAGTTCCAACTTGGTCTGGTTTAAGAGTGCCAAGTGGGTCCTGAAAACTGACACCCAGAACAGTGGCTTGTGAGTTTTCTTTCCCAGGGAAAAAGCCTGTACAATGGTTCAGGGTCCTGCGGCCTTAAATTGCCGGGGGCCTCCTGGATTTGCGCCTCTCGCAGGATGCCTCCCAGACGCAAGGTGGCACCAGTTCCAACTTGGTCTGGTTTGAGAGTGCCAGGTGGCTCCTTCAAACTGACACCCAGAACAGTGGCTTGTGAGTTTTGTTTCCCAGGGAAAAAGCCTGTAAAATGGTTTAGGTTAATGCCGCCTTTACTAGGCGGGTGCCACCTGGAGATTCGCCTCTCGCAGGATGCCTCCCAGACGCAAGGTGGCACCAGTGCCAACTTGGTCTGCTTTGAGAGTGTCAAGTGGGTCCTGAAAACTGACACCCAGAGCAGTGGCTTGTGAGTTTTGTTTCCCAGGGAAAAAGCCTGTACAATGGTTCAGGGGCCTGAGGCCTTAAATTGCCGGTTGACTCCTGGAATTCCGCCTCTCGCAGGATGCCTCCCAGACGCAAGGTGGCACCAGTTCCAACTTGGTCTGGTTTAAGAGTGCCAAGTGGGTCCTGAAAACTGACACCCAGAACAGTGGCTTGTGAGTTTTGTTTCCCAGGGAAAAAGCCTGTACAATGGTTCAGGGTCCTGCGGCCTTAAATTGCCGGGTGCCTCCTTGAATTGCGCCTCTCGCAGGATGCTTCCCAGACGCAAGGTGGCACCAGTGCCAACTTGGTCTGGTTTGAGAGTGCCAAGTGGCTCCTGAAAACTGACACCCAGAACAGTGGCTTCTGAATTTTGTTTTCCAGGGAAAAAGCCTGTAGAATGGTTCAGGGTCCTGCAGCCTTAAATTGCCGGGTGCCTCCTGGAATTCCGCCTCTCGCAGGATGCCTCCCAGACGCAAGGTGGCACCAGTGCCAACTTGGTCTGGTTTGAGAGTGCCAAGTGGGTCCTGAAAACTGACACCCAGAACAGTGGCTTGTGAGTTTTGTTTCCCAGGGAAAAAGCCTGTACAATGGTTCAGGGTCCTGCGGCCTTAAATTGCCGGGTGCCTCCTGGATTTGCGCCTCTCGCAGGATGCCTCCCAGACGCAAGGTGGCACCAGTGCCAACTTGGTCTGGTTTGAGAGTGTCAAGTGGGTCCTGAAAACTGACACCCAGAACAGTGTCTTGTGAGTTTTGTTTCCCAGGGAAAAAGCCTGTACAATGGTTCAGGGGCCTGAGGCCTTAAATTGCCGGGTGCCTCCTGGAATTGCGCCTCTCGCAGGATGCCTCCCAGACGCAAGGTGGCACCAGTTCCAACTTGGTCTGGTTTAAGAGTGCCAAGTGGGTCCTGAAAACTGACACCCAGAACAGTGGCTTGTGAGTTTTCTTTCCCAGGGAAAAAGCCTGTACAATGGTTCAGGGTCCTGCGGCCTTAAATTGCCGGGGGCCTCCTGGATTTGCGCCTCTCGCAGGATGCCTCCCAGACGGAAGGTGGCACCAGTTCCAACTTGGTCTGGTTTGAGAGTGTCAAGTGGGTCCTTCAAACTGACACCCAGAACAGTGGCTTGTGAGTTTTGTTTCCCAGGGAAAAAGCCTGTAAAATGGTTTAGGTTAATGCCGCCTTTACTAGGCGGGTGCCACCTGGAGATTCGCCTCTCGCAGGATGCCTCCCAGACGCAAGGTGGCACCAGTGCCAACTTGGTCTTGTTTGAGAGTGCCAGGTGGCTCCTTCAAACTGACACCCAGAACAGTGGCTTGTGAGTTTTGTTTCCCAGGGAAAAAGCCTGTAAAATGGTTTAGGTTAATGCCGCCTTTACTAGGCGGGTGCCACCGGGAGATTCGCCTCTCGCAGGATGCCTCCCAGACGCAAGGTGGCACCAGTGCCAACTTGGTCTGGTTTGAGAGTGTCAAGTGGGTCCTGAAAACTGACACCCAGAACAGTGGCTTGTGAGTTTTGTTTCCCAGGGAAAAAGCCTGTACAATGGTTCAGGGGCCTGCGGCCTTAAATTGCCGGGTGCCTCCTGGAGATCCGCCTCTCGCAGGATGCCTCCCAGACGAGAGGTGGCACCAGTTCCAACTTGGTCTGGTTTAAGAGTGCCAAGTGGGTCCTGAAAACTGACACCCAGAACAGTGGCTTGTGAGTTTTGTTTCCCAGGGAAAAAGCCTGTACAATGGTTCAGGGTCCTGCGGCCTTAAATTGCCGGGTGCCTCCTGGAATTCGGAATCTTGCAAGATGCTTCCCAGACGCAAGGTGGCACCAGTGCCAACTTAGTCTGGTGTGAGAGTGCCAAGTGGGTCCTGCAAACTGACACACAGAACAGTGGCTTCTGAGTTTTGTTTTCCAGGGAAAAAGCCTGTTGAATGGTTTTGGGTCCTGCAGCCTTAAATTGCCGGGTGCCTTCTGGAATTCCGCCTCTCGCAGGATGCCTCCCAGACGCAAGGTGGCACCAGTGCCAACTTGGTCTGGTTTGAGAGTGCCAAGTGGGTCCTGAAAACTGACACCCAGAACAGTGGCTTGTGAGTTTTGTTTCCCAGGGAAAAAGCCTGTACAATGGTTCAGGGTCCTGCGGCCTTAAATTGCCGGGTGCCTCCTTGAATTGCGCCTCTCGCAGGATGCCTCCCAGACGCAAGGTGGCACCAGTGCCAACTTGGTCTGGTTTGAGAGTGTCAAGTGGGTCCTGAAAATTGACAGCCAGAACAGTGGCTTGTGAGTTTTGTTTCCCAGGGAAAAAGCCTGTACAATGGTTCAGGGGCCTGAGGCCTTAAATTGCCGGGTGCCTCCTGGAATTTGGCCTCTCGCAGGATGCCTCCCAGACGCAAGGTGGCACCAGTTCCAACTTGGTCTGGTTTAAGAGTGCCAAGTGGGTCCTGAAAACTGACACCCAGAACAGTGGCTTGTGAGTTTTCTTTCCCAGGGAAAAAGCCTGTACAATGGTTCAGGGTCCTGCGGCCTTAAATTGCCGGGGGCCTCCTGGATTTGCGCCTCTCGCAGGATGCCTCCCAGACGCAAGGTGGCACCAGTTCCAACTTGGTCTGGTTTGAGAGTGCCAGGTGGCTCCTTCAAACTGACACCCAGAACAGTGGCTTGTGAGTTTTGTTTCCCAGGGAAAAAGCCTGTAAAATGGTTTAGGTTAATGCCGCCTTTACTAGGCGGGTGCCACCTGGAGATTCGCCTCTCGCAGGATGCCTCCCAGACGCAAGGTGGCACCAGTGCCAACTTGGTCTGCTTTGAGAGTGTCAAGTGGGTCCTGAAAACTGACACCCAGAGCAGTGGCTTGTGAGTTTTGTTTCCCAGGGAAAAAGCCTGTACAATGGTTCAGGGGCCTGAGGCCTTAAATTGCCGGTTGACTCCTGGAATTCCGCCTCTCGCAGGATGCCTCCCAGACGCAAGGTGGCACCAGTTCCAACTTGGTCTGGTTTAAGAGTGCCAAGTGGGTCCTGAAAACTGACACCCAGAACAGTGGCTTGTGAGTTTTGTTTCCCAGGGAAAAAGCCTGTACAATGGTTCAGGGTCCTGCGGCCTTAAATTGCCGGGTGCCTCCTTGAATTGCGCCTCTCGCAGGATGCCTCCCAGACGGAAGGTGGCACCAGTGCCAACTTGGTCTGGTTTGAGAGTGCCAGGTGGCTCCTGCAAACTGACACCCAGAACAGTGGCTTGTGAGTTTTCTTTCCCAGGGAAAAAGCCTGTACAATGGTTCAGGGTCCTGCGGCCTTAAATTGCCGGGTGCCTCCTGGAATTGCGCCTCTCGCAGGATGCCTCCCAGACGCAAGGTGGCACCAGTGCCAACTTGGTCTGCTTTGAGAGTGTCAAGTGGGTCCTGAAAACTGACACCCAGAACAGTGGCTTGTGAGTTTTGTTTCCCAGGGAAAAAGCCTGTACAATGGTTCAGGGTCCTGCGGCCTTAAATTGCCGGGTGCCTCCTGGAGATCCGGCGTCTTGCAAGATGCCTCCCAGACGCAACGTGGCACCAGTGCCAACTTGGTCTGGTTTGAGAGTGCCAAGTGGGTCCTGCAATCTGACACCCAGAACAGTGGCTTCTGAATTTTGTTTTCCCGGGAAAAAGCCTGTAGAATGGTTTTGGGTCCTGCGGCCTTAAATTGCCGGGTGCCTCCTGGAATTCCGCCTCTCGCAGGATGCCTCCCAGACGCAAGGTGGCACCAGTGCCAACTTGGTCTGGTTTGAGAGTGCCAAGTGCGTCCTGCAAACTGACACCCAGAACAGTGGCTTGTGAGTTTTGTTTCCCAGGGAAAAAGCCTGTACAATGGTTCAGGGTCCTGCGGCCTTAAATTGCCCGGTTGCCTCCTGGAATTGCGCCTCTCGCAGGATGCCTCCCAGACGCAAGGTGGCACCAGTGCCAACTTGGTCTGGTTTAAGAGTGCCAAGTGGGTCCTGAAAACTGACATCCAGAACAGTGGCTTGTGAGTTTTGTTTCCCAGGGAAAAAGCCTGTACAATGGTTCAGGGTCCTGCGGACTTAAATTGCCGGGTACCTCCTGGAATTCCGCCTGTCGCCGGATGCCTCCCAGATACAAGGTGGCACCAGTGCCAACTTGGTCTGGTTTAAGAGTGCCAAGTGGGTCCTGAAAACTGACACCCAGAACAGTGGCTTGTGAGTTTTGTTTCCCAGGGAAAAAGCCTGTACAATGGTTCAGGGTCCTGAGGCCTTAAATTGCCGGGTGACTCCTGGAATTCGGCGTCTTGCAAGATGCTTCCCAGACGCAAGGTGGCACCAGTGCCAACTTGGTCTGGTTTGAGAGTGCCAAGTGGCTCCTGAAAACTGACACCCAGAACAGTGGCTTCTGAATTTTGTTTTCCAGGGAAAAAGCCTGTAGAATGGTTTTGGGTCCTGCAGCCTTAAATTGCCGGGTGCCTCCTGGAATTCCGCCTCTCGCAGGATGCCTCCCAGACGCAAGGTGGCACCAGTGCCAACTTGGTCTGGTTTGAGAGTGCCAAGTGGGTCCTGAAAACTGACACCCAGAACAGTGGCTTGTGAGTTTTGTTTCCCAGGGAAAAAGCCTGTACAATGGTTCAGGGTCCTGCGGCCTTAAATTGCCGGGTGCCTCCTTGAATTGCGCCTCTCGCAGGATGCCTCCCAGACGGAAGGTTGCACCAGTGCCAACTTGGTCTGGTTTGAGAGTGCCAGGTGGCTCCTGCAAACTGACAACCAGAACAGTGGCTTGTGAGTTTTCTTTCCCAGGGAAAAAGCCTGTACAATGGTTCAGGGTCCTGCGGCCTTAAATTGCCGGGTGCCTCCTGGATTTGCGCCTCTCGCAGGATGCCTCCCAGACGGAAGGTGGCACCAGTTCCAACTTGGTCTGGTTTAAGAGTGCCAAGTGCGTCCTGCAAACTGACACCCAGAACAGTGGCTTGTGAGTTTTGTTTCCCAGGGAAAAAGCCTGTACAATGGTTCAGGGTCCTGCGGCCTTAAATTGCCCGGTTGCCTCCTGGAATTGCGCCTCTCGCAGGATGCCTCCCAGACGCAAGGTGGCACCAGTGCCAACTTGGTCTGGTTTAAGAGTGCCAAGTGGGTCCTGAAAACTGACATCCAGAACAGTGGCTTGTGAGTTTTGTTTCCCAGGGAAAAAGCCTGTACAATGGTTCAGGGTCCTGCGGACTTAAATTGCCGGGTACCTCCTGGAATTCCGCCTGTCGCCGGATGCCTCCCAGATACAAGGTGGCACCAGTGCCAACTTGGTCTGGTTTAAGAGTGCCAAGTGGGTCCTGAAAACTGACACCCAGAACAGTGGCTTGTGAGTTTTGTTTCCCAGGGAAAAAGCCTGTACAATGGTTCAGGGTCCTGAGGCCTTAAATTGCCGGGTGCCTCCTGGAATTCGGCGTCTTGCAAGATGCTTCCCAGACGCAAGGTGGCACCAGTGCCAACTTGGTCTGGTTTGAGAGTGCCAAGTGGCTCCTGAAAACTGACACCCAGAACAGTGGCTTCTGAATTTTGTTTTCCAGGGAAAAAGCCTGTAGAATGGTTTTGGGTCCTGCAGCCTTAAATTGCCGGGTGCCTCCTGGAATTCCGCCTCTCGCAGGATGCCTCCCAGACGCAAGGTGGCACCAGTGCCAACTTGGTCTGGTTTGAGAGTGCCAAGTGGGTCCTGAAAACTGACACCCAGAACAGTGGCTTGTGAGTTTTCTTTCCCAGGGAAAAAGCCTGTACAATGGTTCAGGGTCCTGCGGCCTTAAATTGCCGGGGGCCTCCTGGATTTGCGCCTCTCGCAGGATGCCTCCCAGACGCAAGGTGGCACCAGTTCCAACTTGGTCTGGTTTGAGAGTGCCAGGTGGCTCCTTCAAACTGACACCCAGAACAGTGGCTTGTGAGTTTTGTTTCCCAGGGAAAAAGCCTGTAAAATGGTTTAGGTTAATGCCGCCTTTACTAGGCGGGTGCCACCTGGAGATTCGCCTCTCGCAGGATGCCTCCCAGACGCAAGGTGGCACCAGTGCCAACTTGGTCTGCTTTGAGAGTGTCAAGTGGGTCCTGAAAACTGACACCCAGAGCAGTGGCTTGTGAGTTTTGTTTCCCAGGGAAAAAGCCTGTACAATGGTTCAGGGGCCTGAGGCCTTAAATTGCCGGTTGACTCCTGGAATTCCGCCTCTCGCAGGATGCCTCCCAGACGCAAGGTGGCACCAGTTCCAACTTGGTCTGGTTTAAGAGTGCCAAGTGGGTCCTGAAAACTGACACCCAGAACAGTGGCTTGTGAGTTTTGTTTCCCAGGGAAAAAGCCTGTACAATGGTTCAGGGTCCTGCGGCCTTAAATTGCCGGGTGCCTCCTTGAATTGCGCCTCTCGCAGGATGCCTCCCAGACGGAAGGTGGCACCAGTGCCAACTTGGTCTGGTTTGAGAGTGCCAGGTGGCTCCTGCAAACTGACACCCAGAACAGTGGCTTGTGAGTTTTCTTTCCCAGGGAAAAAGCCTGTACAATGGTTCAGGGTCCTGCGGCCTTAAATTGCCGGGTGCCTCCTGGAATTGCGCCTCTCGCAGGATGCCTCCCAGACGCAAGGTGGCACCAGTGCCAACTTGGTCTGCTTTGAGAGTGTCAAGTGGGTCCTGAAAACTGACACCCAGAACAGTGGCTTGTGAGTTTTGTTTCCCAGGGAAAAAGCCTGTACAATGGTTCAGGGTCCTGCGGCCTTAAATTGCCGGGTGCCTCCTGGAGATCCGGCGTCTTGCAAGATGCCTCCCAGACGCAACGTGGCACCAGTGCCAACTTGGTCTGGTTTGAGAGTGCCAAGTGGGTCCTGCAATCTGACACCCAGAACAGTGGCTTCTGAATTTTGTTTTCCCGGGAAAAAGCCTGTAGAATGGTTTTGGGTCCTGCGGCCTTAAATTGCCGGGTGCCTCCTGGAATTCCGCCTCTCGCAGGATGCCTCCCAGACGCAAGGTGGCACCAGTGCCAACTTGGTCTGGTTTGAGAGTGCCAAGTGCGTCCTGCAAACTGACACCCAGAACAGTGGCTTGTGAGTTTTGTTTCCCAGGGAAAAAGCCTGTACAATGGTTCAGGGTCCTGCGGCCTTAAATTGCCCGGTTGCCTCCTGGAATTGCGCCTCTCGCAGGATGCCTCCCAGACGCAAGGTGGCACCAGTGCCAACTTGGTCTGGTTTAAGAGTGTCAAGTGGGTCCTGAAAACTGACATCCAGAACAGTGGCTTGTGAGTTTTGTTTCCCAGGGAAAAAGCCTGTACAATGGTTCAGGGTCCTGCGGACTTAAATTGCCGGGTACCTCCTGGAATTCCGCCTGTCGCCGGATGCCTCCCAGATACAAGGTGGCACCAGTGCCAACTTGGTCTGGTTTAAGAGTGCCAAGTGGGTCCTGAAAACTGACACCCAGAACAGTGGCTTGTGAGTTTTGTTTCCCAGGGAAAAAGCCTGTACAATGGTTCAGGGTCCTGAGGCCTTAAATTGCCGGGTGACTCCTGGAATTCGGCGTCTTGCAAGATGCTTCCCAGACGCAAGGTGGCACCAGTGCCAACTTGGTCTGGTTTGAGAGTGCCAAGTGGCTCCTGAAAACTGACACCCAGAACAGTGGCTTCTGAATTTTGTTTTCCAGGGAAAAAGCCTGTAGAATGGTTTTGGGTCCTGCAGCCTTAAATTGCCGGGTGCCTCCTGGAATTCCGCCTCTCGCAGGATGCCTCCCAGACGCAAGGTGGCACCAGTGCCAACTTGGTCTGGTTTGAGAGTGCCAAGTGGGTCCTGAAAACTGACACCCAGAACAGTGGCTTGTGAGTTTTGTTTCCCAGGGAAAAAGCCTGTACAATGGTTCAGGGTCCTGCGGCCTTAAATTGCCGGGTGCCTCCTTGAATTGCGCCTCTCGCAGGATGCCTCCCAGACGGAAGGTTGCACCAGTGCCAACTTGGTCTGGTTTGAGAGTGCCAGGTGGCTCCTGCAAACTGACAACCAGAACAGTGGCTTGTGAGTTTTCTTTCCCAGGGAAAAAGCCTGTACAATGGTTCAGGGTCCTGCGGCCTTAAATTGCCGGGTGCCTCCTGGATTTGCGCCTCTCGCAGGATGCCTCCCAGACGGAAGGTGGCACCAGTTCCAACTTGGTCTGGTTTAAGAGTGCCAAGTGCGTCCTGCAAACTGACACCCAGAACAGTGGCTTGTGAGTTTTGTTTCCCAGGGAAAAAGCCTGTACAATGGTTCAGGGTCCTGCGGCCTTAAATTGCCCGGTTGCCTCCTGGAATTGCGCCTCTCGCAGGATGCCTCCCAGACGCAAGGTGGCACCAGTGCCAACTTGGTCTGGTTTAAGAGTGCCAAGTGGGTCCTGAAAACTGACATCCAGAACAGTGGCTTGTGAGTTTTGTTTCCCAGGGAAAAAGCCTGTACAATGGTTCAGGGTCCTGCGGACTTGAATTGCCGGGTACCTCCTGGAATTCCGCCTGTCGCCGGATGCCTCCCAGATACAAGGTGGCACCAGTGCCAACTTGGTCTGGTTTAAGAGTGCCAAGTGGTTCCTGAAAACTGACACCCAGAACAGTGGCTTGTGAGTTTTGTTTCCCAGGGAAAAAGCCTGTACAATGGTTCAGGGTCCTGAGGCCTTAAATTGCCGGGTGCCTCCTGGAATTCGGCGTCTGGCAAGATGCTTCCCAGACGCAAGGTGGCACCAGTGCCAACTTGGTCTGGTTTGAGAGTGCCAAGTGGCTCCTGAAAACTGACACCCAGAACAGTGGCTTCTGAATTTTGTTTTCCAGGGAAAAAGCCTGTAGAATGGTTTTGGGTCCTGCAGCCTTAAATTGCCGGGTGCCTCCTGGAATTCCGCCTCTCGCAGGATGCCTCCCAGACGCAAGGTGGCACCAGTGCCAACTTGGTCTGGTTTGAGAGTGCCAAGTGGGTCCTGAAAACTGACACCCAGAACAGTGGCTTGTGAGTTTTGTTTCCCAGGGAAAAAGCCTGTACAATGGTTCAGGGTCCTGCGGCCTTAAATTGCCGGGTGCCTCCTTGAATTGCGCCTTACGCAGGATGCCTCCCAGACGGAAGGTTGCACCAGTGCCAACTTGGTCTGGTTTGAGAGTGCCAGGTGGCTCCTGCAAACTGACACCCAGAACAGTGGCTTGTGAGTTTTCTTTCCCAGGGAAAAAGCCTGTACAATGGTTCAGGGTCCTGCGGCCTTAAATTGCCGGGTGCCTCCTGGATTTGCGCCTCTCGCAGGATGCCTCCCAGACGGAAGGTGGCACCAGTGCCAACTTGGTCTGGTTTGAGAGTGTCAAGTGGGTCCTGAAAACTGACACCCAGAACAGTGGCTTGTGAGTTTTGTTTCCCAGGGAAAAAGCCTGTACAATGGTTCAGGGTCCTGCGGCCTTAAATTGCCGGGTGCCTCCTGGAATTCTGCGTCTTGCAAGATGCCTCCCCGACGCAAGGTGGCACCAGTGCCAACTTGGTCTGGTTTGAGAGTGCCAAGTGGGTCCTGCAATCTGACACCCAGAACAGTGGCTTCTGAATTTTGTTTTCCCGGGAAAAAGCCTGTAGAATGGTTTTGGGTCCTGCGGCCTGAAATTGCCGGGTGCCTCCTGGAATTCCGCCTCTCGCAGGATGCCTCCCAGACGCAAGGTGGCACCAGTTCCAACTTGGTCTGGTTTAAGACTGCCAAGTGCGTCCTGCAAACTGACACCCAGAACAGTGGCTTGTGAGTTTTGTTTCCCAGGGAAAAAGCCTGTACAATGGTTCCGGGGCCTGAGGCCTTAAATTGCCCGGTTGCCTCCTGGAATTGCGCCTCTCGCAGGATGCCTCCCAGACGCAAGGTGGCACCAGTGCCAACTTGGTCTGGTTTAAGAGTGCCAAGTGGGTCCTGAAAACTGACACCCAGAACAGTGGCTTGTGAGTTTTGTTTCCCAGGGAAAAAGCCTGTACAATGGTTCAGGGTCCTGCGGACTTAAATTGCCGGGTACCTCCTGGAATTCCGCCTGTCGCCGGATGCCTCCCAGATACGAGGTGGCACCAGTGCCAACTTGGTCTGGTTTAAGAGTGCCAAGTGGGTCCTGAAAACTGACACCCAGAACAGTGGCTTGTGAGTTTTGTTTCCCAGGGAAAAAGCCTGTACAATGGTTCAGGGTCCTGAGGCCTTAAATTGCCGGGTGCCTCCTGGAATTCGGCGTCTTGCAAGATGCTTCCCAGACGCAAGGTGGCACCAGTGCCAACTTGGTCTGGTTTGAGAGTGCCAAGTGGCTCCTTCAAACTGACACCCAGAACAGTGGCTTGTGAGTTTTGTTTCCCAGGGAAAAAGCCTGTACAATGGTTCAGGGTCCTGCGGACTTCAATTGCCGGGTGCCTCCTGGAATTCCGCCTCTCGCAGGATGCCTCCCAGACGCAAGGTGGCACCAGTGCCAACTTGGTCTGCTTTGAGAGTGTCAAGTGGGTCCTGAAAACTGACACCCAGAGCAGTGGCTTGTGAGTTTTTTTTCCCAGGGAAAAAGCATGTACAATGGTTCAGGGTCCTGCGGCCTTAAATTGCCGGGTGCCTCCTGGAATTGCGCCTCTCGCAGGATGCCTCCCAGACGGAAGGTGGCACCAGTGCCAACTTGGTCTGGTTTGAGAGTGCCAGGTGGCTCCTGCAAACTGACACCCAGAACAGTGGCTTGTGAGTTTTCTTTCCCAGGGAAAAAGCCTGTACAATGGTTCAGGGGCCTGAGGCCTTAAATTGCCGGGTGCCCCCTGGAATTCGGCCTCTCGCAGGATGCCTCCCAGACGCAAGGTGGCACCAGTTCCAACTTGGTCTGGTTTAAGAGTGCCAAGTGGGTCCTGCAAACTGACACCCAGAACAGTGGCTTCTGAATTTTGTTTTCCAGGGAAAAAGCCTGTAGAATGGTTTTGGGTCCTGCAGCCTTAAATTGCCGGGTGCCTCCTGGAATTCCGCCTCTCGCAGAATGCCTCCCAGACGCAAGGTGGCACCAGTGCCAACTTGGTCTGGTTTGAGAGTGCCAAGTGGGTCCTGAAAACTGACACCCAGAACAGTGGCTTGTGAGTTTTGTTTCCCAGGGAAAAAGCCTGTACAATGGTTCAGGGTCCTGCGGCCTTAAATTGCCGGGTGCCTCCTTGATTTGCGCCTCTCGCAGGATGCCTCCCAGACGCAAGGTGGCACCAGTGCCAACTTGGTCTGGTTTGAGAGTGTCAAGTGGGTCCTGAAAACTGACAGCCAGAACAGTGGCTTGTGAGTTTTGTTTCCCAGGGAAAAAGACTGTACAATGGTTCAGGGGCCTGAGGCATTAAATTGCCGGGTGCCTCCTGGAATTCGGCCTCTCGCAGGATGCCTCCCAGACGCAAGGTGGCACCAGTTCCAACTTGGTCTGGTTTAAGAGTGCCAAGTGGGTCCTGAAAACTGACACCCAGAACAGTGGCTTGTGAGTTTTGTTTCCCAGGGAAAAAGCCTGTTCAATGGTTCAGGGTCCTGCGGCCTTAAATTGCCGGGGGCCTCCTGGATTTGCGCCTCTCGCAGGATGCCTCCCAGACGCAAGGTGGCACCAGTTCCAACTTGGTCTGGTTTGAGAGTGCCAGGTGGCTCCTTCAAACTGACACCCAGAACAGTGGCTTGTGAGTTTTGTTTCCCAGGGAAAAAGCCTGTAAATTGGTTTAGGTTAATGCCGCCTTTACTAGGCGGGTGCCACCTGGAGATTCGCCTCTCGCAGGATGCCTCCCAGACGCAAGGTGGCACCAGTGCCAACTTGGTCTGGTTTGAGAGTGTCAAGTGGGTCCTGAAAACTGACACCCAGAACAGTGGCTTGTGAGTTTTGTTTCCCAGGGAAAAAGCCTGTACAATGGTTCAGGGTCCTGCGGCCTTAAATTGCCGGGTGCCTCCTTGAATTGCGTCTCTCGCAGGATGCCTCCCCGACGCAAGGTGGCACCAGTGCCAACTTGGTCTGGTTTGAGAGTGCCAAGTGGCTCCTGCAATCTGACACCCAGAACAGTGGCTTCTGAATTTTGTTTTCCCGGGAAAAAGCCTGTAGAATGGTTTTGGGTCCTGCGGCCTTAAATTGCCGGGTGCCTCCTGGAATTCCGCCTCTCGCAGGATGCCTCCCAGACGCAAGGTGGCACCAGTTCCAACTTGGTCTGGTTTAAGAGTGCCAAGTGCGTCCTGCAAACTGACACCCAGAACAGTGGCTTGTGAGTTTTGTTTCCCAGGGAAAAAGCCTGTACAATGGTTCAGGGGCCTGAGGCCTTAAATTGCCCGGTTGCCTCCTGGAATTGCGCCTCTCGCAGGATGCCTCCCAGACGCAAGGTGGCACCAGTGCCAACTTGGTCTGGTTTAAGAGTGCCAAGTGGGTCCTGAAAACTGACACCCATAACAGTGGCTTGTGAGTTTTGTTTCCCAGGGAAAAAGCCTGTACAATGGTTCAGGGTCCTGCGGACTTAAATTGCCGGGGGCCTCCTGGAATTCCGCCTGTCGCCGGATGCCTCCCAGATACAGGGTGGCACCAGTGCCAACTTGGTCTGGTTTAAGAGTGCCAAGTGGGTCCTGAAAACTGACACCCAGAACAGTGGCTTGTGAGTTTTGTTTCCCAGGGAAAAAGCCTGTACAATGGTTCAGGGTCCTGCGGCCTTAAATTGCCGGGTGCCTCCTGGAATTCCGCCTCTCGCAGGATGCCTCCCAGACGCAAGGTGGCACCAGTGCCAACTTGGTCTGGTTTGAGAGTGCCAAGTGGGTCCTGAAAACTGACACCCAGAACAGTGGCTTGTGAGTTTTGTTTCCCAGGGAAAAAGCCTGTACAATGGTTCAGGGTCCTGCGGCCTTAAATTGCCGGGTGCTTCCTGGATTTGCGCCTCTCGCAGGATGCCTCCCAGACGCAAGGTGGCACCAGTGCCAACTTGGTCTGGTTTGAGAGTGTCAAGTGGGTCCTGAAAACTGACAGCCAGAACAGTGGCTTGTGAGTTTTGTTTCCCAGGGAAAAAGACTGTACAATGGTTCAGGGGCCTGAGGCCTTAAATTGCCGGGTGCCTCCTGGAATTCGGCCTCTCGCAGGATGCCTCCCAGACGCAAGGTGGCACCAGTTCCAACTTGGTCTGGTTTAAGAGTGCCAAGTGGGTCCTGAAAACTGACACCCAGAACAGTGGCTTGTGAGTTTTCTTTCCCAGGGAAAAAGCCTGTACAATGGTTCAGGGTCCTGCGGCCTTAAATTGCCGGGGGCCTCCTGGATTTGCGCCTCTCACAGGATGCCTCCCAGACGCAAGGTGGCACCAGTTCCAACTTGGTCTGGTTTGAGAGTGCCAGGTGGCTCCTTCAAACTGACACCCAGAACAGTGGCTTGTGAGTTTTGTTTCCCAGGGAAAAAGCCTGTACAATGGTTTAGGTTAATGCCGCCTTTACTAGGCGGGTGCCACCTGGAGATTCGCCTCTCGCAGGATGCCTCCCAGACGCAAGGTGGCACCAGTGCCAACTTGGTCTGGTTTGAGAGTGTCAAGTGGGTCCTGAAAACTGACACCCAGAACAGTGGCTTGTGAGTTTTGTTTCCCAGGGAAAAAGCCTGTACAATGGTTCAGGGGCCTGCGGCCTTAAATTGCCGGGTGCCTCCTGGAGATCCGCCTCTCGCAGGATGCCTCCCAGACGAGAGGTGGCACCAGTTCTAACTTGGTCTGGTTTAAGAGTGCCAAGTGGGTCCTGAAAACTGACACCCAGAACAGTGGCTTGTGAGTTTTGTTTCCCAGGGAAAAAGCCTGTACAATGGTTCAGGGTCCTGCGGCCTTAAATTGCCGGGTGCCTCCTTGAATTGCGCCTCTCGCAGGATGCCTCCCAGACGGAAGGTGGCACCAGTGCCAACTTGGTCTGGTTTGAGAGTGCCAGGTGGCTCCTTCAAACTGACACCCAGAACAGTGGCTTGTGAGTTTTCTTTCCCAGGGAAAAAGCCTGTACAATGGTTCAGGGGCCTGAGGCCTAAAATTGCCGGGTGCCTCCTGGAATTCGGCCTCTCGCAGGATGTCTCCCAGACGCAAGGTGGAACCAGTTCCAACTTGGTCTGGTTTAAGAGTGCCAAGTGGGTCCTGAAAACTGACACCCAGAACAGTGGCTTGTGAGTTTTCTTTCCCAGGGAAAAAGCCTGTTCAATGGTTCAGGGTCCTGCGGCCTTAAATTGCCGGGGGCCTCCTGGATTTGCGCCTCTCGCAGGATGCCTCCCAGACGCAAGGTGGCACCAGTTCCAACTTGGTCTGGTTTGAGAGTGCCAGGTGGCTCCTTCAAACTGACACCCAGAACAGTGGCTTGTGAGTTTTGTTTCCCAGGGAAAAAGCCTGTAAATTGGTTTAGGTTAATGCCGCCTTTACTAGGCGGGTGCCACCTGGAGATTCGCCTCTCGCAGGATGCCTCCCAGACGCAAGGTGGCACCAGTGCCAACTTGGTCTGGTTTGAGAGTGTCAAGTGGGTCCTGAAAACTGACACCCAGAACAGTGGCTTGTGAGTTTTGTTTCCCAGGGAAAAAGCCTGTACAATGGTTCAGGGTCCTGCGGCGTTAAATTGCCGGGTGCCTCCTTGAATTGCGTCTCTCGCAGGATGCCTCCCCGACGCAAGGTGGCACCAGTGCCAACTTGGTCTGGTTTGAGAGTGCCAAGTGGCTCCTGCAATCTGACACCCAGAACAGTGGCTTCTGAATTTTGTTTTCCCGGGAAAAAGCCTGTAGAATGGTTTTGGGTCCTGCGGCCTTAAATTGCCGGGTGCCTCCTGGAATTCCGCCTCTCGCAGGATGCCTCCCAGACGCAAGGTGGCACCAGTTCCAACTTGGTCTGGTTTAAGACTGCCAAGTGCGTCCTGCAAACTGACACCCAGAACAGTGGCTTGTGAGTTTTGTTTCCCAGGGAAAAAGCCTGTACAATGGTTCAGGGGCCTGAGGCCTTAAATTGCCCGGTTGCCTCCTGGAATTGCGCCTCTCGCAGGATGCCTCCCAGACGCAAGGTGGCACCAGTGCCAACTTGGTCTGGTTTAAGAGTGCCAAGTGGGTCCTGAAAACTGACACCCATAACAGTGGCTTGTGAGTTTTGTTTCCCAGGGAAAAAGCCTGTACAATGGTTCAGGGTCCTGCGGACTTAAATTGCCGGGGGCCTCCTGGAATTCCGCCTGTCGCCGGATGCCTCCCAGATACAGGGTGGCACCAGTGCCAACTTGGTCTGGTTTAAGAGTGCCAAGTGGGTCCTGAAAACTGACACCCAGAACAGTGGCTTGTGAGTTTTGTTTCCCAGGGAAAAAGCCTGTACAATGGTTCAGGGTCCTGCGGCCTTAAATTGCCGGGTGCCTCCTGGAATTCCGCCTCTCGCAGGATGCCTCCCAGACGCAAGGTGGCACCAGTGCCAACTTGGTCTGGTTTGAGAGTGCCAAGTGGGTCCTGAAAACTGACACCCAGAACAGTGGCTTGTGAGTTTTGTTTCCCAGGGAAAAAGCCTGTACAATGGTTCAGGGTCCTGCGGCCTTAAATTGCCGGGTGCTTCCTGGATTTGCGCCTCTCGCAGGATGCCTCCCAGACGCAAGGTGGCACCAGTGCCAACTTGGTCTGGTTTGAGAGTGTCAAGTGGGTCCTGAAAACTGACAGCCAGAACAGTGGCTTG
This sequence comes from Fringilla coelebs, assembly GCF_963513975.1. Taxonomy (NCBI): domain Eukaryota; kingdom Metazoa; phylum Chordata; class Aves; order Passeriformes; family Fringillidae; genus Fringilla; species Fringilla coelebs. Next base: position 1,002,918 of record NW_028167527.1, read on the forward strand.
TGAGTTTTGTTTCCCAGGGAAAAAGACTGTACAATGGTTCAGGGGCCTGAGGCCTTAAATTGCCGGGTGCCTCCTGGAATTCGGCCTCTCGCAGGATGCCTCCCAGACGCAAGGTGGCACCAGTTCCAACTTGGTCTGGTTTAAGAGTGCCAAGTGGGTCCTGAAAACTGACACCCAGAACAGTGGCTTGTGAGTTTTCTTTCCCAGGGAAAAAGCCTGTACAATGGTTCAGGGTCCTGCGGCCTTAAATTGCCGGGGGCCTCCTGGATTTGCGCCTCTCACAGGATGCCTCCCAGACGCAAGGTGGCACCAGTTCCAACTTGGTCTGGTTTGAGAGTGCCAGGTGGCTCCTTCAAACTGACACCCAGAACAGTGGCTTGTGAGTTTTGTTTCCCAGGGAAAAAGCCTGTACAATGGTTTAGGTTAATGCCGCATTTACTAGGCGGGTGCCACCTGGAGATTCGCCTCTCGCAGGATGCCTCCCAGACGCAAGGTGGCACCAGTGCCAACTTGGTCTGGTTTGAGAGTGTCAAGTGGGTCCTGAAAACTGACACCCAGAACAGTGGCTTGTGAGTTTTGTTTCCCAGGGAAAAAGCCTGTACAATGGTTCAGGGGCCTGCGGCCTTAAATTGCCGGGTGCCTCCTGGAGATCCGCCTCTCGCAGGATGCCTCCCAGACGAGAGGTGGCACCAGTTCTAACTTGGTCTGGTTTAAGAGTGCCAAGTGGGTCCTGAAAACTGACACCCAGAACAGTGGCTTGTGAGTTTTGTTTCCCAGGGAAAAAGCCTGTACAATGGTTCAGGGTCCTGCGGCCTTAAATTGCCGGGTGCCTCCTTGAATTGCGCCTCTCGCAGGATGCCTCCCAGACGGAAGGTGGCACCAGTGCCAACTTGGTCTGGTTTGAGAGTGCCAGGTGGCTCCTTCAAACTGAAACCCAGAACAGTGGCTTGTGAGTTTTCTTTCCCAGGGAAAAAGCCTGTACAATGGTTCAGGGGCCTGAGGCCTAAAATTGCCGGGTGCCTCCTGGAATTCGGCCTCTCGCAGGATGTCTCCCAGACGCAAGGTGGAACCAGTTCCAACTTGGTCTTGTTTAAGAGTGCCAAGTGGGTCCTGAAAACTGACACCCAGAACAGTGGCTTGTGAGTTTTGTTTCCCAGGGAAAAAGCCTGTACAATGGTTCAGGGTCCTGCGGCCTTAAATTGCCGGGTGCCTCCTTGAATTGCGCCTCTCGCAGGATGCCTCCCAGACGCAAGGTGGCACCAGTTCCAACTTGGTCTGGTTTAAGAGTGCCAAGTGGGTCCTGAAAACTGACACCCAGAACAGTGGCTTGTGAGTTTTCTTTCCCAGGGAAAAAGCCTGTACAATGGTTCAGGGTCCTGCAACCCTAAATTGCCGGGTGCCTCCTGGAATTGCGCCTCTCGCAGGATGCCTCCCAGACGCAAGGTGGCACCAGTTCCAACTTGGTCTGGTTTGAGAGTGCCAGGTGGCTCCTTCAAACTGACACCCAGAACAGTGGCTTGTGAGTTTTGTTTCCCAGGGAAAAAGCCTGTACAATGGTTTAGGTTAATGCCGCCTTTACTAGGCGGGTGCCACCTGGAGATTCGCCTCTCGCAGGATGCCTCCCAGACGCAAGGTGGCACCAGTGCCAACTTGGTCTGGTTTGAGAGTGCCAGGTGGCTCCTTCAAACTGACACCCAGAACAGTGGCTTGTGAGTTTTCTTTCCCAGGGAAAAAGCCTGTACAATGGTTCAGGGTCCTGCGGCCTTAAATTGCCGGGGGCCTCCTGGAGATCCGCCTCTCGCAGGATGCCTCCCAGACGAGAGGTGGCACCAGTGCCAACTTGGTCTGGTTTGAGAGTGCCAAGTGGGTCCTGAAAACTGACACCCAGAACAGTGGCTTGTGAGTTTTCTTTCCCAGGGAAAAAGCCTGTACAATGGTTCAGGGTCCTGCGGCATTAAATTGCCGGGTTCCTCCTTGAATTGCGCCTCTCGCAGGATGCCTCCCAGACGGAAGGTGGCACCACTGCCAACTTGGTCTGGTTTGAGAGTGCCAGGTGGCTCCTTCAAACTGACACCCAGAACAGTGGCTTGTGAGTTTTCTTTCCCAGGGAAAAAGCCTGTACAATGGTTCAGGGGCCTGAGGCCTAAAATTGCCGGGTGCCTCCTGGAATTCGGCGTCTTGCAAGATGCCTCCCCGACGCAAGGTGGCACCAGTGCCAACTTGGTCTGGTTTGAGAGTGCCAAGTGGGTCCTGCAATCTGACACCCAGAACAGTGGCTTCTGAATTTTGTTTTCCCGGGAAAAATCTTGTAGAATGGTTTTGGGTCCTGCGGCCTTAAATTGCCGGGTGCCTCCTGGAATTCCGCCTCTCGCAGGATGCCTCCCAGACGCAACATGACACCAGTGCCAACTTGGTCTGGTTTAAGACTGCCAAGTGCGTCCTGAAAACTGAAACCCAGAACAGTGGCTTGTGAGTTTTGTTTCCCAGGGAAAAAGCCTGTACAATGGTTCAGGGGCCTGAGGCCTTAAATTGCCCGGTTGCCTCCTGGAATTGCGCCTCTCGCAGGATGCCTCCCAGACGCAAGGTGGCACCAGTGCCAACTTGGTCTGGTTTGAGAGTGCCAAGTGGGTCCTGAAAACTGACACCCAGAACAGTGGCTTGTGAGTTTTGTTTCCCAGGGAAAAAGCCTGTACAATGGTTCAGGGTCCTGCGGACTTAAATTGCCGGGTACCTCCTGGAATTTCTGCCTGTCGCCGGATGCCTCCCAGATACAAGGTGGGACCAGTGCCAACTTGGTCTGCTTTGAGAGTGTCAAGTGGGTCCTGAAAACTGACACCCAGAACAGTGGCTTGTGAGTTTTGTTTCCCAGGGAAAAAGCCTGTACAATGGTTCAGGGTCCTGCGGCCTTAAATTGCCGGGTGCCTCCTGGAATTCGGCATCTTGCAAGATGCTTCCCAGACGCAAGGTTGCACCAGTGCCAACTTAGTCTGGTTTGAGAGTGCCAAGTGGGTCCTGCAAACTGACACCCAGAACAGTGGCTTCTGAATTTTGTTTTCCAGGGAAAAAGCCTTTTGAATGGTTTTGGGTCCTGAGGCCTTAAATTGCCGGGTGCCTTCTGGAATTCCGCCTCTCGCAGGATGCCTCCCAGACGCAAGGTGGCACCAGTGCCAACTTGGTCTGGTTTGAGAGTGCCAAGTGGGTCCTGAAAACTGACACCCAGAACAGTGGCTTGTGAGTTTTGTTTCCCAGGGAAAAAGCCTGTACAATGGTTCAAGGTCCTGCGACCTTAAATTGCCGGGTGCCTCCTGGATTTGCGCCTCTCGCAGGATGCCTCCCAGACGCAAGGTGGCACCAGTGCCAGCTTGGTCTGGTTTGAGAGTGTCAAGTGGGTCCTGAAAATTGACAGCTAGAACAGTGGCTTGTGAGTTTTGTTTCCCAGGGAAAAAGCCTGTACAATGGTTCAGGGGCCTGAGGCCTTAAATTGCCGGGTGCCTCCTGGAATTCGGCCTCTCGCAGGATGCCTCCCAGACGCAAGGTGGCACCAGTTCCAACTTGGTCTGGTTTAAGAGTGCCAAGTGGGTCCTGAAAACTGAGACCCAGAACAGTGGCTTGTGAGTTTTCTTTCCCAGGGAAAAAGCCTGTACAATGGTTCAGGGTCCCGCGGCCTTAAATTGCCGGGGGCCTCCTGGAATTGCGCCTCTCGCAGGATGCCTCCCAGACGCAAGGTGGCACCAGTTCCAACTTGGTCTGGTTTGAGAGTGCCAGGTGGCTCCTTCAAACTGACACCCAGAACAGTGGCTTGTGAGTTTTGTTTCCCAGGGAAAAAGCCTGTAAAATGGTTTAGGTTAATGCCGCCTTTACTAGGCGGGTGCCACCTGGAGATTCGCCTCTCGCAGGATGCCTCTCAGACGCAAGGTGGCACCAGTGCCAACTTGGTCTGCTTTGAGAGTGTCAAGTGGGTCCTGAAAACTGACACCCAGAACAGTGGCTTGTGAGTTTTCTTTCCCAGGGAAAAAGCCTGTACAATGGTTCAGGGTCCTGCGGCCTTAAATTGCCGGTTGCCTCCTTGAATTGCGCCTCTCGCAGGATGCCTCCCAGACGGAAGGTGGCACCAGTGCCAACTTGGTCTGGTTTGAGAGTGCCAGGTGGCTCCTGCAAACTGACACCCAGAACAGTGGCTTGTGAGTTTTGTTTCCCAAGGAAAAAGCCTGTACAATGGTTCAGGGGCCTGAGGCCTTAAATTGCCGGGTGCCTCCTGGAATTCGGCGTCTTGCAAGATGCCTCCCAGACGCAAGGTGGCACCAGTGCCAACTTGGTCTGGTTTGAGAGTGCCAAGTGGGTCCTGCAATCTGACACCCAGAACAGTGGCTTCTGAATTTTGTTTTCCCGGGAAAAAGCCTGTAGAATGGTTTTGGGTCCTGCGGCCTTAAATTGCCGGGTGCCTCCTGGAATTGCGCCTCTCGCAGGATGCCTCCCAGACGCAAGGTGGCACCAGTTCCAACTTGGTCTGGTTTAAGAGTGCCAAGTGCGTCCTGCAAACTGACACCCAGAACAGTGGCTTGTGAGTTTTGTTTCCCAGGGAAAAAGCCTGTACAATGGTTCAGGGGCCTGAGGCCTTAAATTGCCCGGTTGCCTCCTGGAATTGCGCCTCTCGCAGGATGCCTCCCAGACGCAAGGTGGCACCAGTGCCTACTTGGTCTGGTTTAAGAGTGCCAAGTGGGTCCTGAAAACTGACACCCAGAACAGTGGCTTGTGAGTTTTGTTTCCCAGGGAAAAAGCCTGTACAATGGTTCAGGGTCCTGCGGACTTAAATTGCCGGGTACCTCCTGGAATTCCGCATGTCGCCGGATGCCTCCCAGATACAAGGTGGCACCAGTGCCAACTTGGTCTGGTTTAAGAGTGCCAAGTGGGTCCTGAAAACTGACACCCAGAACAGTGGCTTGTGAGTTTTGTTTCCCAGGGAAAAAGCCTGTACAATGGTTCAGGGTCCTGCAGCCTTAAATTGCCGGGTGCCTCCTGGAATTCGGCGTCTTGCAAGATGCTTCCCAGACGCAAGGTGGCAGCAGTGCCAACTTAGTCTGGTTTGAGAGTGCCAAGTGGGTCCTGAAAACTGACACCCAGAACAGTGGCTTCTGAATTTTGTTTTCCAGGGAAAATGCCTGTTGAATGGTTTTGGGTCCTGCAGCCTTAAATTGCCGGGTGCCTTCTGGAATTCCGCCTATCGCAGGATGCCTCCCAGACGCAAGGTGGCACCAGTGCCAACTTGGTCTGGTTTGAGAGTGCCAAGTGGGTCCTGAAAACTGACACCCAGAACAGTGGCTTGTGAGTTTTGTTTCCCAGGGAAAAAGCCTGTACAATGGTTCAGGGTCCTGCGGCCTTAAATTGCCGGGTGCCTCCTGGATTTGCGCCTCTCGCAGGATGCCTCCCAGACGCAAGGTGGCACCAGTGCCAACTTGGTCTGGTTTGAGAGTGCCAAGTGGGTCCTGAAAACTGACAGCCAGAACAGTGGCTTGTGAGTTTTGTTTCCCAGGGAAAAAGCCTGTACAATGGTTCAGGGGCCTGAGGCCTTAAATTGCCGGGTGCCTCCTGGAATTCGGCCTCTCGCAGGATGCCTCCCAGACGCAAGGTGGCACCAGTTCCAACTTGGTCTGGTTTAAGAGTGCCAAGTGGGTCCTGAAAACTGACACCCAGAACAGTGGCTTGTGAGTTTTCTTTCCCAGGGAAAAAGCCTGTACAATGGTTCAGGATCCTGCGGCCTTAAATTGCCGGGGGCCTCCTGGATTTGCGCCTCTCGCAGGATGCCTCCCAGACGGAAGGTGGCACCAGTTCCAACTTGGTCTGGTTTGAGAGTGCCAGGTGGCTCCTTCAAACTGACACCCAGAACAGTGGCTTGTGAGTTTTGTTTCCCAGGGAAAAAGCCTGTAAAATGGTTTAGGTTAATGCCGCCTTTACTAGGCGGGTGTTACCTGGAGATTCGCCTCTCGCAGGATGCCTCCCAGACGCAAGGTGGCACCAGTGCCAACTTGGTCTGGTTTGAGAGTGTCAAGTGGGTCCTGAAAACTGACACCCAGAACAGTGGCTTGTGAGTTTTGTTTCCCAGGGAAAAAGCCTGTACAATGGTTCAGGGTCCTGCGGCCTTAAATTGCCGGGTGCCTCCTGGATTTGCGCCTCTCGCAGGATGCCTCCCAGACGCAAGGTGGCACCAGTTCCAACTTGGTCTGGTTTGAGAGTGTCAAGTGGGTCCTGAAAACTGACACCCAGAACAGTGGCTTGTGAGTTTTGTTTCCCAGGGAAAAAGCCTGTACAATGGTTCAGGGTCCTGCGGCCTTAAATTGCCGGGTGCCTCCTGGAATTCCGCCTCTCGCAGGATGCCTCCCAGACGCAAGGTGGCACCAGTGCCAACTTGGTCTGCTTTGAGAGTGTCAAGTGGGTCCTGAAAACTGACACCCAGAGCAGTGGCTTGTGAGTTTTGTTTCCCAGGGAAAAAGCCTGTACAATGGTTCAGGGGCCTGAGGCCTTAAATTGCCGGTTGACTCCTGGAATTCCGCCACTCGCAGGATGCCTCCCAGACGCAAGGTGGCACCAGTTCCAACTTGGTCTGGTTTAAGAGTGCCAAGTGGGTCCTGAAAACTGACACCCAGAACAGTGGCTTGTGAGTTTTGTTTCCCAGGGAAAAAGCCTGTACAATGGTTCAGGGTCCTGCGGCCTTAAATTGCCGGGTGCCTCCTTGAATTGCGCCTCTCGCAGGATGCCTCCCAGACGGAAGGTGGCACCAGTGCCAACTTGGTCTGGTTTGAGAGTGCCAGGTGGCTCCTGCAAACTGACACCCAGAACAGTGGCTTGTGAGTTTTCTTTCCCAGGGAAAAAGCCTGTACAATGGTTCAGGGGCCTGAGGCCTTAAATTGCCGGGTGCCTCCTGGAATTCGGCCTCTCGCAGGATGCCTCCCAGACGCAAGGTGGCACCAGTTCCAACTTGGTCTGGTTTAAGAGTGCCAAGTGGGTCCTGCAAACTAACACCCAGAACAGTGGCTTCTGAATTTTGTTTTCCAGGGAAAAAGCCTGTAGAATGGTTTTGGGTCCTGCAGCCTTAAATTGCCGGGTGCCTTCTGGAATTCCGCCTATCGCAGGATGCCTCCCAGACGCAAGGTGGCACCAGTGCCAACTTGGTCTGGTTTGAGAGTGCCAAGTGGGTCCTGAAAACTGACACCCAGAACAGTGCCTTGTGAGTTTTGTTTCCCAGGGAAAAAGCCTGTACAATGGTTCAGGGTCCTGCGGCCTTAAATTGCCGGGTGCCTCCTGGATTTGCGCCTCTCGCAAGATGCCTCCCAGACGCAAGGTGGCACCAGTGCCAACTTGGTCTGGTTTGAGAGTGTCAAGTGGGTCCTGAAAACTGACAGCCAGAACAGTGGCTTGTGAGTTTTGTTTCCCAGGGAAAAAGACTGTACAATGGTTCAGGGGCCTGAGGCCTTAAATTGCCGGGTGCCTCCTGGAATTCGGCCTCTCGCAGGATGCCTCCCAGACGCAAGGTGGCACCAGTTCCAACTTGGTCTGGTTTAAGAGTGCCAAGTGGGTCCTGAAAACTGACACCCAGAACAGTGGCTTGTGAGTTTTCTTTCCCAGGGAAAAAGCCTGTACAATGGTTCAGGGTCCTGCGGCCTTAAATTGCCGGGGGCCTCCTGGATTTGCGCCTCTCGCAGGATGCCTCCCAGACGCAAGGTGGCACCAGTTCCAACTTGGTCTGGTTTGAGAGTGCCAGGTGGCTCCTTCAAACTGACACCCAGAACAGTGGCTTGTGAGTTTTGTTTCCCAGGGAAAAAGCCTGTACAATGGTTTAGGTTAATGCCGCCTTTACTAGGCGGGTGCCACCTGGAGATTCGCCTCTCGCAGGATGCCTCCCAGACGCAAGGTGGCACCAGTGCCAACTTGGTCTGGTTTGAGAGTGTCAAGTGGGTCCTGAAAACTGACACCCAGAACAGTGGCTTGTGAGTTTTGTTTCCCAGGGAAAAAGCCTGTACAATTGTTCAGGGTCCTGCGGACTTAAATTGCCGGGTACCTCCTGGAATTCCGCCTGTCGCCGGATGCCTTCCAGATACAAGGTGGCACCAGTGCCAACTTGGTCTGGTTTAAGAGTGCCAAGTGGGTCCTGAAAACTGACACCCAGAACAGTGGCTTGTGAGTTTTGTTTCCCAGGGAAAAAGCCTGTACAATGGTTCAGGGTCCTGCAGCCTTAAATTGCCGGGTGCCTCCTGGAATTCGGCGTCTTGCAAGATGCTTCCCAGACGCAAGGTGGCACCAGTGCCAACTTAGTCTGGTTTGAGAGTGCCAAGTGGGTCCTGAAAACTGACACCCAGAACAGTGGCTTCTGAATTTTGTTTTCCAGGGAAAAAGCCTGTTGAATGGTTTTGGGTCCTGCAGCCTTAAACTGCCGGGTGCCTTCTGGAATTCCGCCTCTCGCAGGATGCCTCCCAGACGCAAGGTGGCACCAGTGCCAACTTGGTCTGGTTTGAGAGTGCCAAGTGGGTCCTGAAAACTGACACCCAGAACAGTGGCTTGTGAGTTTTGTTTCCCAGGGAAAAAGCCTGTACAATGGTTCAGGGTCCTGCGGCCTTAAATTGCCGGGTGCCTCCTGGATTTGCGCCTCTCGCAGGATGCCTCCCAGACGCAAGGTGGCACCAGTGCCAACTTGGTCTGGTTTGAGAGTGTCAAGTGGGTCCTGAAAACTGACAGCCAGAACAGTGGCTTGTGAGTTTTGTTTCCCAGGGAAAAAGCCTGTACAATGGTTCAGGGGCCTGAGGCCTTAAATTGCCGGGTGCCTCCTGGAATTCGGCCTCTCGCAGGATGCCTCCCAGACGCAAGGTGGCACCAGTTCCAACTTGGTCTGGTTTAAGAGTGCCAAGTGGGTCCTGAAAACTGACACCCAGAACAGTGGCTTGTGAGTTTTCTTTCCCAGGGAAAAAGCCTGTACAATGGTTCAGGGTCCTGCGGCCTTAAATTGCCGGGGGCCTCCTTGATTTGCGCCTCTCGCAGGATGCCTCCCAGACGGAAGGTGGCACCAGTTCCAACTTGGTCTGGTTTGAGAGTGCCAGGTGGCTCCTTCAAACTGACACCCAGAACAGTGGCTTGTGAGTTTTCTTTCCCAGGGAAAAAGCCTGTAAAATGGTTTAGGTTAATGCCGCCTTTACTAGGCGGGTGCCACCTGGAGATTCGCCTCTCGCAGGATGCCTCCCAGACGCAAGGTGGCACCAGTGCCAACTTGGTCTGGTTTGAGAGTGTCAAGTGGGTCCTGAAAACTGACACCCAGAGCAGTGGCTTGTGAGTTTTGTTTCCCAGGGAAAAAGCCTGTACAATGGTTCAGGGTCCTGCGGCCTTAAATTGCCGGGTGCCTCCTGGAATTCAGCGTCTTGCAAGATGCCTCCCAGACGGAAGGTGGCACCAGTGCCAACTTGGTCTGGTTTGAGAGTGCCAAGTGGGTCCTGCAATCTGACACCCAGAACAGTGGCTTCTGAATTTTGTTTTCCCGGGAAAAAGCCTGTAGAATGGTTTTGGGTCCTGCGGCCTTAAATTGCCGGGTGCCTCCTGGAATTGCGCCTCTCGCAGGATGCCTCCCAGACGCAAGGTGGCACCAGTTCCAACTTGGTCTGGTTTGAGAGTGCCAGGTGGCTCCTTCAAACTGACACCCAGAACAGTGGCTTGTGAGTTTTGTTTCCCAGGGAAAAAGCCTGTAAAATGGTTTAGGTTAATGCCGCCTTTACTAGGCGGGTGCCTCCTGGAGATTCGCCTCTCGCAGGATGCCTCCCAGACGCAAGGTGGCACCAGTGCCAACTTTGTCTGGTTTGAGAGTGTCAAGTGGGTCCTGAAAACTGACACCCAGAACAGTGGCTTGTGAGTTTTGTTTCCCAGGGAAAAAGCCTGTACAATGGTTCAGGGTCCTGCGGCCTTAAATTGCCGGGTGCCTCCTGGAGATCCGCCTCTCGCAGGATGCCTCCCAGACACAAGATGGCACCAGTGCCAACTTGGTCTGCTTTGAGAGTGTCAAGTGGGTCCTGAAAACTGACACCCAGAACAGTGGCTTGTGAGTTTTCTTTCCCAGGGAAAAAGCCTGTACAATGGTTCAGGGGCCTGCGGCCTTAAATTGCCGGGTGACTCCTGGAATTCCGCCTCTCGCAGGATGCCTCCCAGACGCAAGGTGGCACCAGTTCCAACTTGGTCTGGTTTAAGAGTGCCAAGTGGGTCCTGAAAACTGACACCCAGAACAGTGGCTTGTGAGTTTTGTTTCCCAGGGAAAAAGCCTGTACAATGGTTCAGGGTCCTGCGGCCTTAAATTGCCGGGTGCCTCCTGGAATTGCGCCTCTCGCAGGATGCCTCCCAGACGCAAGGTGGCACCAGTGCCAACTTGGTCTGCTTTGAGAGTGTCAAGTGGGTCCTGAAAACTGACACCCAGAGCAGTGGCTTGTGAGTTTTGTTTCCCAGGGAAAAAGCCTGTACAATGGTTCAGGGGCCTGAGGCCTAAAATATACGGGTGCCTCCTGGAATTCGGCCTCTCGCAGGATGCCTCCCAGACGCAAGGTGGAACCAGTTCCAACTTGGTCTGGTTTAAGAGTTCCAAGTGGGTCCTGAAAACTGACACCCAGAACAGTGGCTTGTGAGTTTTGTTTCCCAGGGAAAAAGCCTGTACAATGGTTCAGGGTCCTGCGGCCTTAAATTGCCGGGTGCCTCCTTGAATTGCGCCTCTCGCAGGATGCCTCCCAGACGGAAGGTGGCACCAGTGCCAACTTGGTCTGGTTTGAGAGTGCCAGGTGGCTCCTGCAAACTGACACCCAGAACAGTGGCTTGTGAGTTTTGTTTCCCAGGGAAAAAGCCTGTACAATGGTTCAGGGTCCTGCGGCCTTAAATTGCCGGGTGCCTCCTGGAATTCGACGTCTTGCAAGATACCTCCCAGACGCAAGGTGGCACCAGTGCCAACTTGGTCTGGTTTGAGAGTGCCAAGTGGGTCCTGCAATCTGACACCCAGAACAGTGGCTTCTGAATTTTGTTTTCCCGGGAAAAAGCCTGTAGAATGGTTTTGGGTCCTGCGGCCTTAAATTGCCGGGTGCCTCCTGGAATTCCGCCTCTCGCAGGATGCCTCCCAGACGCAAGGTGGCACCAGTGCCAACTTGGTCTGGTTTAAGAGTGCCAAGTGCGTCCTGCAAACTGACACCCAGAACAGTGGCTTGTGAGTTTTGTTTCCCAGGGAAAAAGCCTGTACAATGGTTCAGGGGCCTGAGGCCTTAAATTGCCCGGTTGCCTCCTGGAATTGCGCCTCTCGCAGGATGCCTCCCAGACGCAAGGTGGCACCAGTTCCAACTTGGTCTGGTTTGAGAGTGCCAGGTGGCTCCTTCAAACTGACACCCAGAACAGTGGCTTGTGAGTTTTGTTTCCCAGGGAAAAAGCCTGTAAAATGGTTTAGGTTAATGCCGCCTTTACTAGGCGGGTGCCTCCTGGAGATTCGCCTCTCGCAGGATGCCTCCCAGACGCAAGGTGGCACCAGTGCCAACTTTGTCTGGTTTGAGAGTGTCAAGTGGGTCCTGAAAACTGACACCCAGAACAGTGGCTTGTGAGTTTTGTTTCCCAGGGAAAAAGCCTGTACAATGGTTCAGGGTCCTGCGGCCTTAAATTGCCGGATGCCTCCTGGAGATCCGCCTCTCGCAGGATGCCTCCCAGACACAAGATGGCACCAGTGCCAACTTGGTCTGCTTTGAGAGTGTCAAGTGGGTCCTGAAAACTGACACCCAGAACAGTGGCTTGTGAGTTTTCTTTCCCAGGGAAAAAGCCTGTACAATGGTTCAGGGGCCTGCGGCCTTAAATTGCCGGGTGACTCCTGGAATTCCGCCTCTCGCAGGATGCCTCCCAGACGCAAGGTGGCACCAGTTCCAACTTGGTCTGGTTTAAGAGTGCCAAGTGGGTCCTGAAAACTGACACCCAGAACAGTGGCTTGTGAGTTTTGTTTCCCAGGGAAAAAGCCTGTACAATGGTTAAGGGTCCTGCGGCCTTAAATTGCCGGGTGCCTCCTGGAATTGCGCCTCTCGCAGGATGCCTCCCAGACGCAAGGTGGCACCAGTGCCAACTTGGTCTGCTTTGAGAGTGTCAAGTGGGTCCTGAAAACTGACACCCAGAGCAGTGGCTTGTGAGTTTTGTTTCCCAGGGAAAAAGCCTGTACAATGGTTCAGGGGCCTGAGGCCTTAAATTGCCGGTTGACTCCTGGAATTCCGCCTCTCGCAGAATGCCTCCCAGACGCAAGGTGGCACCAGTTCCAACTTGGTCTGGTTTAAGAGTGCCAAGTGGGTCCTGAAAACTGACACCCAGAACAGTGGCTTGTGAGCTTTGTTTCCCAGGGAAAAAGCCTGTACAATGGTTCAGGGTCCTGCGGCCTTAAATTGCCGGGTGCCTCCTTGAATTGCGCCTCTCGCAGGATGCCTCCCAGACGGAAGGTGGCACCAGTGCCAACTTGGTCTGGTTTGAGAGTGCCAGGTGGCTCCTGCAAACTGACACCCAGAACAGTGGCTTGTGAGTTTTCCTTCCCAGGGAAAAAGCCTGTACAATGGTTCAGGGGCCTGAGGCCTAAAATATACGGGTGCCTCCTGGAATTCGGCCTCTCGCAGGATGCCTCCCAGACGCAAGGTGGAACCAGTTCCAACTTGGTCTGGTTTAAGAGTTCCAAGTGGGTCCTGAAAACTGACACCCAGAACAGTGGCTTGTGAGTTTTGTTTCCCAGGGAAAAAGCCTGTACAATGGTTCAGGGTCCTGCGGCCTTAAATTGCCGGGTGCCTCCTTGAATTGCGCCTCTCGCAGGATGCCTCCCAGACGGAAGGTGGCACCAGTGCCAACTTGGTCTGGTTTGAGAGTGCCAGGTGGCTCCTGCAAACTGACACCCAGAACAGTGGCTTGTGAGTTTTGTTTCCCAGGGAAAAAGCCTGTACAATGGTTCAGGGTCCTGCGGCCTTAAATTGCCGGGTGCCTCCTGGAATTCGACGTCTTGCAAGATACCTCCCAGACGCAAGGTGGCACCAGTGCCAACTTGGTCTGGTTTGAGAGTGCCAAGTGGGTCCTGCAATCTGACACCCAGAACAGTGGCTTCTGAATTTTGTTTTCCCGGGAAAAAGCCTGTAGAATGGTTTTGGGTCCTGCGGCCTTAAATTGCCGGGTGCCTCCTGGAATTCCGCCTCTCGCAGGATGCCTCCCAGACGCAAGGTGGCACCAGTGCCAACTTGGTCTGGTTTAAGAGTGCCAAGTGCGTCCTGCAAACTGACACCCAGAACAGTGGCTTGTGAGTTTTCTTTCCCAGGGAAAAAGCCTGTACAATGGTTCAGGGGCCTGAGGCCTTAAATTGCCCGGTTGCCTCCTGGAATTGCGCCTCTCGCAGGATGCCTCCCAGACGCAAGGTGGCACCAGTTCCAACTTTGTCTGGTTTAAGAGTGCCAAGTGGGTCCTGAAAACTGACACCCAGAACAGTGGCTTGTGAGTTTTTTTTCCCAGGGAAAAAGCCTGTACAATGGTTCAGGGTCCTGCGGACTTAAATTGCCGGGTACCTCCTGGAATTCCGCCTGTCGCCGGATGCCTCCCAGATACAAGGTGGCACCAGTGCCAACTTGGTCTGGTTTAAGAGTGCCACGTGGGTCCTGAAAACTGACACCCAGAACAGTGGCTTGTGAGTTTTGTTTCCCAGGGAAAAAGCCTGTACAATGCTTCAGGGTCCTGCGGCCTTAAATTGCCGGGGGCCTCCTAGAATTCGGCGTCTTGCAAGATGCTTCCCAGATGCAAGGTGGCACCAGTGCCAACTTGGTCTGGTTTGAGAGTGCCAAGTGGGTCCTGCAAACTGACACCCAGAACAGTGGCTTCTGAATTTTGTTTTCCAGGGAAAAAGCCTGTAGAATGGTTTTGGGTGTGCAGCCTTAAATTGCCGGGTGCCTCCTTGAATTGCGCCTCTCGCAGGATGCCTCCCAGACGCAAGGTGGCACCAGTGCCAACTTGGTCTGGTTTGAGAGTGCCAAGTGGGTCCTGAAAACCGACACCCAGAACAGTGGCTTGTGAGTTTTGTTTCCCAGGGAAAAAGCCTGTACAATGGTTCAGGGTCCTGCAGCCTTAAATTGCCGGGTGCCTCCTGGAATTCGGCGTCTTGCAAGATGCTTCCCAGACGCAAGGTGGCACCAGTGCCAACTTAGTCTGGTTTGAGAGTGCCAAGTGGGTCCTGAAAACTGACACCCAGAACAGTGGCTTCTGAATTTTGTTTTCCAGGGAAAAAGCCTGTTGAATGGTTTTGGGTCCTGCAGCCTTAAACTGCCGGGTGCCTTCTGGAATTCCGCCTCTCGCAGGATGCCTCCCAGACGCAAGGTGGCACCAGTGCCAACTTGGTCTGGTTTGAGAGTGCCAAGTGGGTCCTGAAAACTGACACCCAGAACAGTGGCTTGTGAGTTTTGTTTCCCAGGGAAAAAGCCTGTACAATGGTTCAGGGTCCTGCGGCCTTAAATTGCCGGGTGCCTCCTGGATTTGCGCCTCTCGCAGGATGCCTCCCAGACGCAAGGTGGCACCAGTGCCAACTTGGTCTGGTTTGAGAGTGTCAAGTGGGTCCTGAAAACTGACAGCCAGAACAGTGGCTTGTGAGTTTTGTTTCCCAGGGAAAAAGCCTGTACAATGGTTCAGGGGCCTGAGGCCTTAAATTGCCGGGTGCCTCCTGGAATTCGGCCTCTCGCAGAATGCCTCCCAGACGCAAGGTGGCACCAGTTCCAACTTGGTCTGGTTTAAGAGTGCCAAGTGGGTCCTGAAAACTGACACCCAGAACAGTGGCTTGTGAGTTTTCTTTCCCAGGGAAAAAGCCTGTACAATGGTTCAGGGTCCTGCGGCCTTAAATTGCCGGGGGCCTCCTGGATTTGCGCCTCTCGCAGGATGCCTCCCAGACGGAAGGTGGCACCAGTTCCAACTTGGTCTGGTTTGAGAGTGCCAGGTGGCTCCTTCAAACTGACACCCAGAACAGTGGCTTGTGAGTTTTCTTTCCCAGGGAAAAAGCCTGTAAAATGGTTTAGGTTAATGCCGCCTTTACTAGGCGGGTGCCACCTGGAGATTCGCCTCTCGCAGGATGCCTCCCAGACGCAAGGTGGCACCAGTGCCAACTTGGTCTGGTTTGAGAGTGTCAAGTGGGTCCTGAAAACTGACACCCAGAACAGTGGCTTGTGAGTTTTGTTTCCCAGGGAAAAAGCCTGTACAATGGTTCAGGGTCCTGCGGCCTTAAATTGCCGGGTGCCTCCTGGAATTCAGCGTCTTGCAAGATGCCTCCCAGACGGAAGGTGGCACCAGTGCCAACTTGGTCTGGTTTGAGAGTGCCAAGTGGGTCCTGCAATCTGACACCCAGAACAGTGGCTTCTGAATTTTGTTTTCCCGGGAAAAAGCCTGTAGAATGGTTTTGGGTCCTGCGGCCTTAAATTGCCGGGTGCCTCCTGGAATTGCGCCTCTCGCAGGATGCCTCCCAGACGCAAGGTGGCACCAGTTCCAACTTGGTCTGGTTTGAGAGTGCCAGGTGGCTCCTTCAAACTGACACCCAGAACAGTGGCTTGTGAGTTTTGTTTCCCAGGGAAAAAGCCTGTAAAATGGTTTAGGTTAATGCCGCCTTTACTAGGCGGGTGCCTCCTGGAGATTCGCCTCTCGCAGGATGCCTCCCAGACGCAAGGTGGCACCAGTGCCAACTTTGTCTGGTTTGAGAGTGTCAAGTGGGTCCTGAAAACTGACACCCAGAACAGTGGCTTGTGAGTTTTGTTTCCCAGGGAAAAAGCCTGTACAATGGTTCAGGGGCCTGAGGCCTTAAATTGCCGGGGGCCTCCTAGAATTCGGCGTCTTGCAAGATGCTTCCCAGATGCAAGGTGGCACCAGTGCCAACTTGGTCTGGTTTGAGAGTGCCAAGTGGGTCCTGCAAACTGACACCCAGAACAGTGGCTTCTGAATTTTGTTTTCCAGGGAAAAAGCCTGTAGAATGGTTTTGGGTGTGCAGCCTTAAATTGCCGGGTGCCTCCTTGAATTGCGCCTCTCGCAGGATGCCTCCCAGACGCAAGGTGGCACCAGTGCCAACTTGGTCTGGTTTGAGAGTGCCAAGTGGGTCCTGAAAACCGACACCCAGAACAGTGGCTTGTGAGTTTTGTTTCCCAGGGAAAAAGCCTGTACAATGGTTCAGGGTCCTGCAGCCTTAAATTGCCGGGTGCCTCCTGGAATTCGGCGTCTTGCAAGATGCTTCCCAGACGCAAGGTGGCACCAGTGCCAACTTAGTCTGGTTTGAGAGTGCCAAGTGGGTCCTGAAAACTGACACCCAGAACAGTGGCTTCTGAATTTTGTTTTCCAGGGAAAAAGCCTGTTGAATGGTTTTGGGTCCTGCAGCCTTAAACTGCCGGGTGCCTTCTGGAATTCCGCCTCTCGCAGGATGCCTCCCAGACGCAAGGTGGCACCAGTGCCAACTTGGTCTGGTTTGAGAGTGCCAAGTGGGTCCTGAAAACTGACACCCAGAACAGTGGCTTGTGAGTTTTGTTTCCCAGGGAAAAAGCCTGTACAATGGTTCAGGGTCCTGCGGCCTTAAATTGCCGGGTGCCTCCTGGATTTGCGCCTCTCGCAGGATGCCTCCCAGACGCAAGGTGGCACCAGTGCCAACTTGGTCTGGTTTGAGAGTGTCAAGTGGGTCCTGAAAACTGACAGCCAGAACAGTGGCTTGTGAGTTTTGTTTCCCAGGGAAAAAGCCTGTACAATGGTTCAGGGGCCTGAGGCCTTAAATTGCCGGGTGCCTCCTGGAATTCGGCCTCTCGCAGAATGCCTCCCAGACGCAAGGTGGCACCAGTTCCAACTTGGTCTGGTTTAAGAGTGCCAAGTGGGTCCTGAAAACTGACACCCAGAACAGTGGCTTGTGAGTTTTCTTTCCCAGGGAAAAAGCCTGTACAATGGTTCAGGGTCCTGCGGCCTTAAATTGCCGGGGGCCTCCTGGATTTGCGCCTCTCGCAGGATGCCTCCCAGACGGAAGGTGGCACCAGTTCCAACTTGGTCTGGTTTGAGAGTGCCAGGTGGCTCCTTCAAACTGACACCCAGAACAGTGGCTTGTGAGTTTTCTTTCCCAGGGAAAAAGCCTGTAAAATGGTTTAGGTTAATGCCGCCTTTACTAGGCGGGTGCCACCTGGAGATTCGCCTCTCGCAGGATGCCTCCCAGACGCAAGGTGGCACCAGTGCCAACTTGGTCTGGTTTGAGAGTGTCAAGTGGGTCCTGAAAACTGACACCCAGAACAGTGGCTTGTGAGTTTTGTTTCCCAGGGAAAAAGCCTGTACAATGGTTCAGGGTCCTGCGGCCTTAAATTGCCGGGTGCCTCCTGGAATTCAGCGTCTTGCAAGATGCCTCCCAGACGGAAGGTGGCACCAGTGCCAACTTGGTCTGGTTTGAGAGTGCCAAGTGGGTCCTGCAATCTGACACCCAGAACAGTGGCTTCTGAATTTTGTTTTCCCGGGAAAAAGCCTGTAGAATGGTTTTGGGTCCTGCGGCCTTAAATTGCCGGGTGCCTCCTGGAATTGCGCCTCTCGCAGGATGCCTCCCAGACGCAAGGTGGCACCAGTTCCAACTTGGTCTGGTTTGAGAGTGCCAGGTGGCTCCTTCAAACTGACACCCAGAACAGTGGCTTGTGAGTTTTGTTTCCCAGGGAAAAAGCCTGTAAAATGGTTTAGGTTAATGCCGCCTTTACTAGGCGGGTGCCTCCTGGAGATTCGCCTCTCGCAGGATGCCTCCCAGACGCAAGGTGGCACCAGTGCCAACTTTGTCTGGTTTGAGAGTGTCAAGTGGGTCCTGAAAACTGACACCCAGAACAGTGGCTTGTGAGTTTTGTTTCCCAGGGAAAAAGCCTGTACAATGGTTCAGGGTCCTGCGGCCTTAAATTGCCGGGTGCCTCCTGGAGATCCGCCTCTCGCAGGATGCCTCCCAGACACAAGATGGCACCCGTGCCAACTTGGTCTGCTTTGAGAGTGTCAAGTGGGTCCTGAAAACTGACACCCAGAACAGTGGCTTGTGAGTTTTGTTTCCCAGGGAAAAAGCCTGTACAATGGTTCAGGGGCCTGCGGCCTTAAATTGCCGGGTGACTCCTGGAATTCCGCCTCTCGCAGGATGCCTCCCAGACGCAAGGTGGCACCAGTTCCAACTTGGTCTGGTTTAAGAGTGCCAAGTGGGTCCTGGAAACTGACACCCAGAACAGTGGCTTGTGAGTTTTGTTTCCCAGGGAAAAAGCCTGTACAATGGTTCAGGGTCCTGCGGCCTTAAATTGCCGGGTGCCTCCTGGAATTGCGCCTCTCGCAGGATGCCTCCCAGACGCAAGGTGTCACCAGTGCCAACTTGGTCTGCTTTGAGAGTGTCAAGTGGGTCCTGAAAACTGACACCCAGAGCAGTGGCTTGTGAGTTTTGTTTCCCAGGGAAAAAGCCTGTACAATGGTTCAGGGGCCTGAGGCCTTAAATTGCCGGTTGACTCCTGGAATTCCGCCTCTCGCAGGATGCCTCCCAGACACAAGGTGGCACCAGTGCCAAATTGGTCTGGTTTAAGAGTGCCAAGTGGGTCCTGAAAACTGACACCCAGAACAGTGGCTTGTGAGTTTTGTTTCCCAGGGAAAAAGCCTGTACAATGGTTCAGGGTCCTGCGGCCTTAAATTGCCGGGTGCCTCCTTGAATTGCGCCTCTCGCAGGATGCCTCCCAGACGGAAGGTGGCACCAGTGCCAATTTGGTCTGGTTTGAGAGTGCCAGGTGGCTCCTGCAAACTGACACCCAGAACAGTGGCTTGTGAGTTTTCCTTCCCAGGGAAAAAGCCTGTACAATGGTTCAGGGGCCTGAGGCCTAAAATATCCGGGTGCCTCCTGGAATTCGGCCTCTCGCAGGATGCCTCCCAGACGTAAGGTGGAACCAGTTCCAACTTGGTCTGGTTTAAGAGTTCCAAGTTGGTCCTGAAAACTGACACCCAGAACAGTGGCTTGTGAGTTTTGTTTCCCAGGGAAAAAGCCTGTACAATGGTTCAGGGTCCTGCGGCCTTAAATTGCCGGGTGCCTCCTTGAATTGCGCCTCTCGCAGGATGCCTCCCAGACGGAAGGTGGCACCAGTGCCAACTTGGTCTGGTTTGAGAGTGCCAGGTGGCTCCTGCAAACTGACACCCAGAACAGTGGCTTGTGAGTTTTGTTTCCCAGGGAAAAAGCCTGTACAATGGTTCAGGGTCCTGCGGCCTTAAATTGCCGGGTGCCTCCTGGAATTCGACGTCTTGCAAGATACCTCCCAGACGCAAGGTGGCACCAGTGCCAACTTGGTCTGGTTTGAGAGTGCCAAGTGGGTCCTGCAATCTGACACCCAGAACAGTGGCTTCTGAATTTTGTTTTCCCGGGAAAAAGCCTGTAGAATGGTTTTGGGTTTGCGGCCTTAAATTGCCGGGTGCCTCCTGGAATTCCGCCTCTCGCAGGATGCCTCCCAGACGCAAGGTGGCACCAGTGCCAACTTGGTCTGGTTTAAGAGTGCCAAGTGCGTCCTGCAAACTGACACCCAGAACAGTGGCTTGTGAGTTTTGTTTCCCAGGGAAAAAGCCTGTACAATGGTTCAGGGGCCTGAGGCCTTAAATTGCCCGGTTGCCTCCTGGAATTGCGCCTCTCGCAGGATGCCTCCCAGACGCAAGGTGGCACCAGTTCCAACTTGGTCTGGTTTAAGAGTGCCAAGTGGGTCCTGAAAACTGACACCCAGAACAGTGGCTTGTGAGTTTTGTTTCCCAGGGAAAAAGCCTGTACAGTGGTTCAGGATCCTGCGGCCTTAAATTGACGGGTACCTCCTGGAATTCCGCCTGTCGCCGGATGCCTCCCAGATACAAGGTGGCACCAGTGCCAACTTGGTCTGGTTTAAGAGTGCCACGTGGGTCCTGAAAACTGACACCCAGAACAGTGGCTTGTGAGTTTTGTTTCCCAGGGAAAAAGCCTGTACAATGCTTCAGGGTCCTGCGGCCTTAAATTGCCGGGTGCCTCCTAGAATTCGGCGTCTTGCAAGATGCTTCCCAGATGCAAGGTGGCACCAGTGCCAACTTGGTCTGGTTTGAGAGTGCCAAGTGGGTCCTGCAAACTGACACCCAGAACAGTGGCTTCTGAATTTTGTTTTCCAGGGAAAAAGCCTGTAGAATGGTTTTGGGTGTGAAGCCTTAAATTGCCGGGTGCCTCTTTGAATTGCGCCTCTCGCAGGATGCCTCCCAGACGCAAGGTGGCACCAGTGCCAACTTGGTCTGGTTTGAGAGTGCCAAGTGGGTCCTGAAAACTGACACCCAGAACAGTGGCTTGTGAGTTTTGTTTCCCAGGGAAAAAGCCTGTACAATGGTTCAGGGTCCTGCGGCCTTAAATTGCCGGGTGCCTCCTGGAATTCGGCCTCTCGCAGGATGCCTCCCAGACGCAAGGTGGCACCAGTTCCAACTTGGTCTGGTTTAAGAGTGCCAAGTGGGTCCTGAAAACTGACACCCAGAACAGTGGCTTGTGAGTTTTCTTTCCCAGGGAAAAAGCCTGTACAATGGTTCAGGGTCCTGCGGCCTTAAATTGCCGGGGGCCTCCTGGATTTGCGCCTCTCGCAGGATGCCTCCCAGACGCAAGGTGGCACCAGTTCCAACTTGGTCTGGTTTGAGAGTGCCAGGTGGCTCCTTCAAACTGACACCCAGAACAGTGGCTTGTGAGTTTTGTTTCCCAGGGAAAAAGCCTGTAAAATGGTTTAGGTTAATGCCGCCTTTACTAGGCGGGTGCCACCTGGAGATTCGCCTCTCGCAGGATGCCTCCCAGACGCAAGGTGGCACCAGTGCCAACTTGGTCTGGTTTGAGAGTGCCAAGTGGGTCCTGAAAACTGACACCCAGAACAGTGGCTTGTGAGTTTTGTTTCCCAGGGTAAAAGCCTGTACAATGGTTCAGGGTCCTGCAACCTTAAATTGCCGGGTGCCTCCTTGAATTGCGCCTCTCGCAGGATGCCTCCCAGACGGAAGGTGGCACCAGTGCCAACTTGGTCTGCTTTGAGAGTGCCAGGTGGCTCCTGCAAACTGACACCCAGAACAGTGGCTTGTGAGTTTTCTTTCCCAGGGAAAAAGCCTGTACAATGGTTCAGGGGCCTGAGGCCTTAAATTGCCGGGTGCCTCCTAGAATTCGGCCTCTCGCAGGATGCCTCCCAGACGCAAGGTGGCACCAGTTCCAACTTGGTCTGGTTTAAGAGTGCCAAGTGTGTCCTGAAAACTGACACCCAGAACAGTGGCTTGTGAGTTTTCTTTCCCAGGGAAAAAGCCTGTACAATGGTTCAGGGTCCTGCGGCCTTAAATTGCCGGGGGCCTCCTGGATTTGCGCCTCTCGCAGGATGCCTCCCAGACGCAAGGTGGCACCAGTTCCAACTTGGTCTGGTTTGAGAGTGCCAGGTGGCTCCTTCAAACTGACACCCAGAACAGTGGCTTGTGAGTTTTGTTTCCCAGGGAAAAAGCCTGTACAATGGTTTAGGTTAATGCCGCCTTTACTAGGCGGGTGCCACCTGGAGATTCGCCTCTCGCAGGATGCCTCCCAGACGCAAGGTGGCACCAGTGCCAACTTGGTCTGGTTTGAGAGTGTCAAGTGGGTCCTGAAAACTGACACCCAGAACAGTGGCTTGTGAGTTTTGTTTCCCAGGGAAAAAGCCTGTACAGTGGTTCAGGGTCCTGCGGCCTTAAATTGCCGGGTGCCTCCTGGAATTCGGCGTCTTGCAAGATGCCTCCCAGATTCAAGGTGGCACCAGTTCCAGCTTGGTCTGGTTTAAGAGTGCCAAGTGGGTCCTGAAAACTGACTCCCAGAACAGTGGCTTGTGAGTTTTGTTTCCCAGGGAAAAAGCCTGTAGAATGGTTCAGGGTCCTGCGGCCTTAAATTGCCGGGGGCCTCCTGGATTTGCGCCTCTCGCAGGATGCCTCCCAGACGCAAGGTGGCACCAGTTCCAACTTGGTCTGGTTTGAGAGTGCCAGGTGGCTCCTTCAAACTGACACCCAGAACAGTGGCTTGTGAGTTTTGTTTCCCAGGGAAAAAGCCTGTAAAATGGTTTAGGTTAATGCCGCCTTTACTAGGCGGGTGCCACCTGGAGATTCGCCTCTCGCAGGATGCCTCCAAGACGCAAGGTGGCACCAGTTCCAACTTGGTCTGGTTTAAGAGTGCCAAGTGGGTCCTGAAAACTGACACCCAGAACAGTGGCTTGTGAGTTTTGTTTCCCAGGGAAAAAGCCTGTACAATGGTTCAGGGTCCTGCGGCCTTAAATTGCCGGGTGCCTCCTGGAATTGCGCCTCTCGCAGGATGCCTCCCAGACGCAAGGTGGCACCAGTGCCAACTTGGTCTGCTTTGAGAGTGTCAAGTGGGTCCTGAAAACTGACACCCAGAGCAGTGGCTTGTGAGTTTTGTTTCCCAGGGAAAAAGCCTGTACAATGGTTCAGGGGCCTGAGGCCTTAAATTGCCGGTTGACTCCTGTAATTCCGCCTCTCGCAGGATGCCTCCCAGACGCAAGGTGGCACCAGTTCCAACTTGGTCTGGTTTAAGAGTGCCAAGTGGGTCCTGAAAACTGACACCCAGAACAGTGGCTTGTGAGTTTTGTTTCCCAGGGAAAAAGCCTGTACAATGGTTCAGGGTCCTGCGGCCTTAAATTGCCGGGGGCCTCCTTGAATTGCGCCTCTCGCAGGATGCCTCCCAGACGGAAGGTGGCACCAGTGCCAACTTGGTCTGGTTTGAGAGTGCCAGGTGGCTCCTGCAAACTGACACCCAGAACAGTGGCTTGCGAGTTTTCCTTCCCAGGGAAAAAGCCTGTACAATGGTTCAGGGGCCTGAGGCCTAAAATATCCGGGTGCCTCCTGGAATTCGGCCTCTCGCAGGATGCCTCCCAGACGCAAGGTGGAACCAGTTCCAACTTGGTCTGGTTTAAGAGTTCCAAGTGGGTCCTGAAAACTGACACCCAGAACAGTGGCTTGTGAGTTTTGTTTCCCAGGGAAAAAGCCTGTACAATGGTTCAGGGTCCTGCGGCCTTAAATTGCCGGGTGCCTCCTTGAATTGCGCCTCTCGCAGGATGCCTCCCAGACGGAAGGTGGCACCAGTGCCAACTTGGTCTGGTTTGAGAGTGCCAGGTGGCTCCTGCAAACTGACACCCAGAACAGTGGCTTGTGAGTTTTGTTTCCCAGGGAAAAAGCCTGTACAATGGTTCAGGGTCCTGCGGCCTTAAATTGCCGGGTGCCTCCTGGAATTCGACGTCTTGCAAGATACCTCCCAGACGCAAGGTGGCACCAGTGCCAACTTGGTCTGGTTTGAGAGTGCCAAGTGGGTCCTGCAATCTGACACCCAGAACAGTGGCTTCTGAATTTTGTTTTCCCGGGAAAAAGCCTGTAGAATGGTTTTGGGTCCTGCGGCCTTAAATTGCCGGGTGCCTCCTGGAATTCCGCCTCTCGCAGGATGCCTCCCAGACGCAAGGTGGCACCAGTGCCAACTTGGTCTGGTTTAAGAGTGCCAAGTGCGTCCTGCAAACTGACACCCAGAACAGTGGCTTGTGAGTTTTGTTTCCCAGGGAAAAAGCCTGTACAATGGTTCAGGGGCCTGAGGCCTTAAATTGCCCGGTTGCCTCCTGGAATTGCGCCTCTCGCAGGATGCCTCCCAGACGCAAGGTGGCACCAGTTCCAACTTGGTCTGGTTTAGGAGTGCCAAGTGGGTCCTGAAAACTGACACCCAGAACAGTGGCTTGTGAGTTTTTTTTCCCAGGGAAAAAGCCTGTACAATGGTTCAGGGTCCTGCGGACTTAAATTGCCGGGTACCTCCTGGAATTCCGCCTGTCGCCGGATGCCTCCCAGATACAAGGTGGCACCAGTGCCAACTTGGTCTGGTTTAAGAGTGCCAAGTGGGTCCTGAAAACTGACACCCAGAACAGTGGCTTGTGAGTTTTGTTTCCCAGGGAAAAAGCCTGTACAATGCTTCAGGGTCCTGCGGCCTTAAATTGCCGGGTGCCTCCTAGAATTCGGCGTCTTGCAAGATGCTTCCCAGATGCAAGGTGGCACCAGTGCCAACTTGGTCTGGTTTGAGAGTGCCAAGTGGGTCCTGCAAACTGACACCCAGAACAGTGGCTTCTGAATTTTGTTTTCCAGGGAAAAAGCCTGTAGAATGGTTTTGGGTGTGCAGCCTTAAATTGCCGGGTGCCTCCTTGAATTGCGCCTCTCGCAGGATGCCTCCCAGACGCAAGGTGGCACCAGTGCCAACTTGGTCTGGTTTGAGAGTGCCAAGTGGGTCCTGAAAACTGACACCCAGAACAGTGGCTTGTGAGTTTTGTTTCCCAGGGAAAAAGCCTGTACAATGGTTCAGGGTCCTGCGGCCTTAAATTGCCGGGTGCCTCCTGGAATTCGGCCTCTCGCAGGATGCCTCCCAGACGCAAGGTGGCACCAGTTCCAACTTGGTCTGGTTTAAGAGTGCCAAGTGGGTCCTGAAAACTGACACCCAGAACAGTGGCTTGTGAGTTTTGTTTCCCAGGGAAAAAGCCTGTACAATGGTTCAGGGTCCTGCGGCCTTAAATTGCCGGGGGCCTCCTGGATTTGCGCCTCTCGCAGGATGCCTCCCAGACGCAAGGTGGCACCAGTGCCAACTTGGTCTGGTTTGAGAGTGCCAGGTGGCTCCTTCAAACTGACACCCAGAACAGTGGCTTGTGAGTTTTGTTTCCCAGGGAAAAAGCCTGTAAAATGGTTTAGGTTAATGCCGCCTTTACTAGGCGGGTGCCACCTGGAGATTCGCCTCTCGCAGGATGCCTCCCAGACGCAAGGTGGCACCAGTGCCAACTTGGTCTGGTTTGAGAGTGCCAAGTGGGTCCTGAAAACTGACACCCAGAACAGTGGCTTGTGAGTTTTGTTTCCCAGGGTAAAAGCCTGTACAATGGTTCAGGGTCCTGCAACCTTAAATTGCCGGGTGCCTCCTTGAATTGCGCCTCTCGCAGGATGCCTCCCAGACGGAAGGTGGCACCAGTGCCAACTTGGTCTGCTTTGAGAGTGCCAGGTGGCTCCTGCAAACTGACACCCAGAACAGTGGCTTGTGAGTTTTCTTTCCCAGGGAAAAAGCCTGTACAATGGTTCAGGGGCCTGAGGCCTTAAATTGCCGGGTGCCTCCTGGAATTCGGCCTCTCGCAGGATGCCTCCCAGACGCAAGGTGGCACCAGTTCCAACTTGGTCTGGTTTAAGAGTGCCAAGTGTGTCCTGAAAACTGACACCCAGAACAGTGGCTTGTGAGTTTTCTTTCCCAGGGAAAAAGCCTGTACAATGGTTCAGGGTCCTGCGGCCTTAAATTGCCGGGGGCCTCCTGGATTTGCGCCTCTCGCAGGATGCCTCCCAGACGGAAGGTGGCACCAGTTCCAACTTGGTCTGGTTTGAGAGTGCCAGGTGGCTCCTTCAAACTGACACCCAGAACAGTGGCTTGTGAGTTTTGTTTCCCAGGGAAAAAGCCTGTACAATGGTTTAGGTTAATGCCGCATTTACTAGGCGGGTGCCACCTGGAGATTCGCCTCTCGCAGGATGCCTCCCAGACGCAAGGTGGCACCAGTGCCAACTTGGTCTGGTTTGAGAGTGTCAAGTGGGTCCTGAAAACTGACACCCAGAACAGTGGCTTGTGAGTTTTGTTTCCCAGGGAAAAAGCCTGTACAGTGGTTCAGGGTCCTGCGGCCTTAAATTGCCGGGTGCCTCCTGGAATTCGGCGTCTTGCAAGATGCCTCCCAGATTCAAGGTGGCACCAGTTCCAGCTTGGTCTGGTTTAAGAGTGCCAAGTGGGTCCTGAAAACTGACTCCCAGAACAGTGGCTTGTGAGTTTTGTTTCCCAGGGAAAAAGCCTGTAGAATGGTTCAGGGTCCTGCGGCCTTAAATTGCCGGGGGCCTCCTGGATTTGCGCCTCTCGCAGGATGCCTCCCAGACGCAAGGTGGCACCAGTTCCAACTTGGTCTGGTTTGAGAGTGCCAGATGGCTCCTTCAAACTGACACCCAGAACAGTGGCTTGTGAGTTTTGTTTCCCAGGGAAAAAGCCTGTAAAATGGTTTAGGTTAATGCCGCCTTTACTAGGCGGGTGCCACCTGGAGATTCGCCTCTCGCAGGATGCCTCCCAGACGCAAGGTGGCACCAGTGCCAACTTGGTCTGGTTTGAGAGTGCCAAGTGGGTCCTGAAAACTGACACCCAGAACAGTGGCTTGTGAGTTTTGTTTCCCAGGGTAAAAGCCTGTACAATGGTTCAGGGTCCTGCAACCTTAAATTGCCGGGTGCCTCCTTGAATTGCGCCTCTCGCAGGATGCCTCCCAGACGGAAGGTGGCACCAGTGCCAACTTGGTCTGCTTTGAGAGTGCCAGGTGGCTCCTGCAAACTGACACCCAGAACAGTGGCTTGTGAGTTTTCTTTCCCAGGGAAAAAGCCTGTACAATGGTTCAGGGGCCTGAGGCCTTAAATTGCCGGGTGCCTCCTGGAATTCAACCTCTCGCAGGATGCCTCCCAGACGCAAGGTGGCACCAGTTCCAACTTGGTCTGGTTTAAGAGTGCCAAGTGTGTCCTGAAAACTGACACCCAGAACAGTGGCTTGTGAGTTTTCTTTCCCAGGGAAAAAGCCTGTACAATGGTTCAGGGTCCTGCGGCCTTAAATTGCCGGGGGCCTCCTGGATTTGCGCCTCTCGCAGGATGCCTCCCAGACGCAAGGTGGCACCAGTTCCAACTTGGTCTGGTTTGAGAGTGCCAGGTGGCTCCTTCAAACTGACACCCAGAACAGTGGCTTGTGAGTTTTGTTTCCCAGGGAAAAAGCCTGTACAATGGTTTAGGTTAATGCCGCCTTTACTAGGCGGGTGCCACCTGGAGATTCGCCTCTCGCAGGATGCCTCCCAGACGCAAGGTGGCACCAGTGCCAACTTGGTCTGGTTTGAGAGTGTCAAGTGGGTCCTGAAAACTGACACCCAGAACAGTGGCTTGTGAGTTTTGTTTCCCAGGGAAAAAGCCTGTACAGTGGTTCAGGGTCCTGCGGCCTTAAATTGCCGGGTGCCTCCTGGAATTCGGCGTCTTGCAGGATGCCTCCCAGATTCAAGGTGGCACCAGTTCCAGCTTGGTCTGGTTTAAGAGTGCCAAGTGGGTCCTGAAAACTGACTCCCAGAACAGTGGCTTGTGAGTTTTGTTTCCCAGGGAAAAAGCCTGTAGAATGGTTCAGGGTCCTGCGGCCTTAAATTGCCGGGTGCCTCCTTGAATTGCGCCTCTCGCAGGATGCCTCCCATACGGAAGGTGGCACCAGTGCCAACTTGGTCTGGTTGGAGAGTGCCAGGTGGCTCCTGCAAACTGACACCCAGAACAGTGGCTTGTGAGTGAGTTTTCTTTCCCAGGGAAAAAGCCTGTACAATGGTTCAGGGTCCTGCGGCCTTAAATTGCCGGGTGCCACCTGGAGATCCGCCTCACACAGGATGCCTCCCAGACGCAAGGTGGCACCAGTGCACACTTTGTCTGGTTTGAGAGTGCCAAGTGTGTCCTGAAAACTGACACCCAGAACAGTGGCTTGTGAGTTTTGTTTCCCAGGGAAAAAGCCTGTACAATGGTTCAGGGTCCTGCGGCCTTAAATTGCCAGGTGCCTTCTGGAATTCGGCGTCTTGCAAGATGCCTCCCAGACGCAAGGTGGCACCAGTGCCAGCTTGGTCTGGTTTGAGAGTGCCACGTGGGTCCTGCAATCTGACACCCAGAACAGTGGCTTCTGAATTTTGTTTTTCCGGGAAAAAGCCTGTAGAATGGTTTTGGGTCCTGCGGCCTTAAATTGCCGGGTGCCTCCTGGAATTCCGCCTCTCGCAGGATGCCTCCCAGACGCAAGGTGGCACCAGTGCCAACTTGGTCTGGTTTAAGAGTGCCAAGTGCGTCCTGCAAACTGACACCCAGAACAGTGGCTTGTGAGTTTTGTTTCCCAGGGAAAAAGCCTGTACAATGGTTCAGGGGCCTGAGGCCTTAAATTGCCCGGTTGCCTCCTGGAATTGCGCCTCTCGCAGGATGCCTCCCAGACGCAAGGTGGCACCAGTTCCAACTTGGTCTGGTTTAAGAGTGCCAAGTGGGTCCTGAAAACTGACACCCAGAACAGTGGCTTGTGAGTTTTTTTTCCCAGGGAAAAAGCCTGTACAATGTTTCAGGGTCCTGCGGACTTAAATTGCCGGGTACCTCCTGGAATTCCGCCTGTCGCCGGATGCCTCCCAGATACAAGGTGGCACCAGTGCCAACTTGGTCTGGTTTAAGAGTGCCACGTGGGTCCTGAAAACTGACACCCAGAACAGTGGCTTGTGAGTTTTGTTTCCCAGGGAAAAAGCCTGTACAATGGTTTTGGGTGTGCAGCCTTAAATTGCCGGGTGCCTCCTTGAATTCCGCCTCTCGCAGTATGCCTCTCAGATGCAAGGTGGCACCAGTGCCAACTTGGTCTGGTTTGAGAGTGCCAAGTGGGTCCTGAAAACTGACACCCAGAACAGTGGCTTGTGAGTTTTGTTTCCCAGGGAAAAAGCCTGTACAATGGTTCAGGGTCCTGCGGCCTTAAATTGCCGGGTGCCTCCTGGAATTCGGCCTCTCGCAGGATGCCTCCCAGACGCAAGGTGGCACCAGTTCCAACTTGGTCTGGTTTAAGAGTGCCAAGTGGGTCCTGAAAACTGACACCCAGAACAGTGGCTTGTGAGTTTTGTTTCCCAGGGAAAAAGCCTGTACAATGGTTCAGGGTCCTGAGGCCTTAAATTGCCGGGGGCCTCCTGGATTTGCGCCTCTCGCAGGATGCCTCCCAGACGCAAGGTGGCACCAGTTCCAACTTGGTCTGGTTTGAGAGTGCCAGGTGGCTCCTTCAAACTGACACCCAGAACAGTGGCTTGTGAGTTTTGTTTCCGAGGGAAAAAGCCTGTAAAATGGTTTAGGTTAATGCCGCCTTTACTAGGCGGGTGCCACCTGGAGATTCGCCTCTCGCAGGATGCCTCCCAGACGCAAGGTGGCACCAGTGCCAACTTGGTCTGGTTTGAGAGTGCCAAGTGGGTCCTGAAAACTGACACCCAGAACAGTGGCTTGTGAGTTTTGTTTCCCAGGGTAAAAGCCTGTACAATGGTTCAGGGTCCTGCAACCTTAAATTGCCGGGTGCCTCCTTGAATTGCGCCTCTCGCAGGATGCCTCCCAGACGGAAGGTGGCACCAGTGCCAACTTGGTCTGCTTTGAGAGTGCCAGGTGGCTCCTGCAAACTGACACCCAGAACAGTGGCTTGTGAGTTTTGTTTCCCAGGGAAAAAGCCTGTACAATGGTTCAGGGTCCTGCGGCCTTAAATTGCCGGGTGCCTCCTGGAATTCGGCCTCTCGCAGGATGCCTCCCAGACGCAAGGTGGCACCAGTTCCAACTTGGTCTGGTTTAAGAGTGCCAAGTGGGTCCTGAAAACTGACACCCAGAACAGTGGCTTGTGAGTTTTGTTTCCCAGGGAAAAAGCCTGTACAATGGTTCAGGGTCCTGAGGCCTTAAATTGCCGGGGGCCTCCTGGATTTGCGCCTCTCGCAGGATGCCTCCCAGACGCAAGGTGGCACCAGTTCCAACTTGGTCTGGTTTGAGAGTGCCAGGTGGCTCCTTCAAACTGACACCCAGAACAGTGGCTTGTGAGTTTTGTTTCCGAGGGAAAAAGCCTGTAAAATGGTTTAGGTTAATGCCGCCTTTACTAGGCGGGTGCCACCTGGAGATTCGCCTCTCGCAGGATGCCTCCCAGACGCAAGGTGGCACCAGTGCCAACTTGGTCTGGTTTGAGAGTGCCAAGTGGGTCCTGAAAACTGACACCCAGAACAGTGGCTTGTGAGTTTTGTTTCCCAGGGTAAAAGCCTGTACAATGGTTCAGGGTCCTGCAACCTTAAATTGCCGGGTGCCTCCTTGAATTGCGCCTCTCGCAGGATGCCTCCCAGACGGAAGGTGGCACCAGTGCCAACTTGGTCTGCTTTGAGAGTGCCAGGTGGCTCCTGCAAACTGACACCCAGAACAGTGGCTTGTGAGTTTTCTTTCCCAGGGAAAAAGCCTGTACAATGGTTCAGGGGCCTGAGGCCTTAAATTGCCGGGTGCCTCCTGGAATTCAACCTCTCGCAGGATGCCTCCCAGACGCAAGGTGGCACCAGTTCCAACTTGGTCTGGTTTAAGAGTGCCAAGTGTGTCCTGAAAACTGACACCCAGAACAGTGGCTTGTGAGTTTTCTTTCCCAGGGAAAAAGCCTGTACAATGGTTCAGGGTCCTGCGGCCTTAAATTGCCGGGGGCCTCCTGGATTTGCGCCTCTCGCAGGATGCCTCCCAGACGCAAGGTGGCACCAGTTCCAACTTGGTCTGGTTTGAGAGTGCCAGGTGGCTCCTTCAAACTGACACCCAGAACAGTGGCTTGTGAGTTTTGTTTCCCAGGGAAAAAGCCTGTACAATGGTTTAGGTTAATGCCGCCTTTACTAGGCGGGTGCCACCTGGAGATTCGCCTCTCGCAGGATGCCTCCCAGACGCAAGGTGGCACCAGTGCCAACTTGGTCTGGTTTGAGAGTGTCAAGTGGGTCCTGAAAACTGACACCCAGAACAGTGGCTTGTGAGTTTTGTTTCCCAGGGAAAAAGCCTGTACAGTGGTTCAGGGTCCTGCGGCCTTAAATTGCCGGGTGCCTCCTGGAATTCGGCGTCTTGCAGGATGCCTCCCAGATTCAAGGTGGCACCAGTTCCAGCTTGGTCTGGTTTAAGAGTGCCAAGTGGGTCCTGAAAACTGACTCCCAGAACAGTGGCTTGTGAGTTTTGTTTCCCAGGGAAAAAGCCTGTAGAATGGTTCAGGGTCCTGCGGCCTTAAATTGCCGGGTGCCTCCTTGAATTGCGCCTCTCGCAGGATGCCTCCCATACGGAAGGTGGCACCAGTGCCAACTTGGTCTGGTTGGAGAGTGCCAGGTGGCTCCTGCAAACTGACACCCAGAACAGTGGCTTGTGAGTGAGTTTTCTTTCCCAGGGAAAAAGCCTGTACAATGGTTCAGGGTCCTGCGGCCTTAAATTGCCGGGTGCCACCTGGAGATCCGCCTCACACAGGATGCCTCCCAGACGCAAGGTGGCACCAGTGCACACTTTGTCTGGTTTGAGAGTGCCAAGTGTGTCCTGAAAACTGACACCCAGAACAGTGGCTTGTGAGTTTTGTTTCCCAGGGAAAAAGCCTGTACAATGGTTCAGGGTCCTGCGGCCTTAAATTGCCAGGTGCCTTCTGGAATTCGGCGTCTTGCAAGATGCCTCCCAGACGCAAGGTGGCACCAGTGCCAGCTTGGTCTGGTTTGAGAGTGCCACGTGGGTCCTGCAATCTGACACCCAGAACAGTGGCTTCTGAATTTTGTTTTTCCGGGAAAAAGCCTGTAGAATGGTTTTGGGTCCTGCGGCCTTAAATTGCCGGGTGCCTCCTGGAATTCCGCCTCTCGCAGGATGCCTCCCAGACGCAAGGTGGCACCAGTGCCAACTTGGTCTGGTTTAAGAGTGCCAAGTGCGTCCTGCAAACTGACACCCAGAACAGTGGCTTGTGAGTTTTGTTTCCCAGGGAAAAAGCCTGTACAATGGTTCAGGGGCCTGAGGCCTTAAATTGCCCGGTTGCCTCCTGGAATTGCGCCTCTCGCAGGATGCCTCCCAGACGCAAGGTGGCACCAGTTCCAACTTGGTCTGGTTTAAGAGTGCCAAGTGGGTCCTGAAAACTGACACCCAGAACAGTGGCTTGTGAGTTTTTTTTCCCAGGGAAAAAGCCTGTACAATGTTTCAGGGTCCTGCGGACTTAAATTGCCGGGTACCTCCTGGAATTCCGCCTGTCGCCGGATGCCTCCCAGATACAAGGTGGCACCAGTGCCAACTTGGTCTGGTTTAAGAGTGCCACGTGGGTCCTGAAAACTGACACCCAGAACAGTGGCTTGTGAGTTTTGTTTCCCAGGGAAAAAGCCTGTACAATGGTTTTGGGTGTGCAGCCTTAAATTGCCGGGTGCCTCCTTGAATTCCGCCTCTCGCAGTATGCCTCTCAGATGCAAGGTGGCACCAGTGCCAACTTGGTCTGGTTTGAGAGTGCCAAGTGGGTCCTGAAAACTGACACCCAGAACAGTGGCTTGTGAGTTTTGTTTCCCAGGGAAAAAGCCTGTACAATGGTTCAGGGTCCTGCGGCCTTAAATTGCCGGGTGCCTCCTGGAATTCGGCCTCTCGCAGGATGCCTCCCAGACGCAAGGTGGCACCAGTTCCAACTTGGTCTGGTTTAAGAGTGCCAAGTGGGTCCTGAAAACTGACACCCAGAACAGTGGCTTGTGAGTTTTGTTTCCCAGGGAAAAAGCCTGTACAATGGTTCAGGGTCCTGAGGCCTTAAATTGCCGGGGGCCTCCTGGATTTGCGCCTCTCGCAGGATGCCTCCCAGACGCAAGGTGGCACCAGTTCCAACTTGGTCTGGTTTGAGAGTGCCAGGTGGCTCCTTCAAACTGACACCCAGAACAGTGGCTTGTGAGTTTTGTTTCCGAGGGAAAAAGCCTGTAAAATGGTTTAGGTTAATGCCGCCTTTACTAGGCGGGTGCCACCTGGAGATTCGCCTCTCGCAGGATGCCTCCCAGACGCAAGGTGGCACCAGTGCCAACTTGGTCTGGTTTGAGAGTGCCAAGTGGGTCCTGAAAACTGACACCCAGAACAGTGGCTTGTGAGTTTTGTTTCCCAGGGTAAAAGCCTGTACAATGGTTCAGGGTCCTGCAACCTTAAATTGCCGGGTGCCTCCTTGAATTGCGCCTCTCGCAGGATGCCTCCCAGACGGAAGGTGGCACCAGTGCCAACTTGGTCTGCTTTGAGAGTGCCAGGTGGCTCCTGCAAACTGACACCCAGAACAGTGGCTTGTGAGTTTTCTTTCCCAGGGAAAAAGCCTGTACAATGGTTCAGGGGCCTGAGGCCTTAAATTGCCGGGTGCCTCCTGGAATTCGGCCTCTCGCAGGATGCCTCCCAGACGCAAGGTGGCACCAGTGCCAACTTGGTCTGGTTTAAGAGTGCCAAGTGTGTCCTGAAAACTGACACCCAGAACAGTGGCTTGTGAGTTTTCTTTCCCAGGGAAAAAGCCTGTACAATGGTTCAGGGTCCTGCGGCCTTAAATTGCCGGGGGCCTCCTGGATTTGCGCCTCTCGCAGGATGCCTCCCAGACGCAAGGTGGCACCAGTTCCAACTTGGTCTGGTTTGAGAGTGCCAGGTGGCTCCTTCAAACTGACACCCAGAACAGTGGCTTGTGAGTTTTGTTTCCCAGGGAAAAAGCCTGTACAATGGTTTAGGTTAATGCCGCCTTTACTAGGCGGGTGCCACCTGGAGATTCGCCTCTCGCAGGATGCCTCCCAGACGCAAGGTGGCACCAGTGCCAACTTGGTCTGGTTTGAGAGTGTCAAGTGGGTCCTGAAAACTGACACCCAGAACAGTGGCTTGTGAGTTTTGTTTCCCAGGGAAAAAGCCTGTACAATGGTTCAGGGTCCTGCGGCCTTAAATTGCCGGGTGCCTCCTGGAATTCGGCGTCTTGCAAGATGCCTCCCAGATTCAAGGTGGCACCAGTTCCAGCTTGGTCTGGTTTAAGAGTGCCAAGTGGGTCCTGAAAACTGACTCCCAGAACAGTGGCTTGTGAGTTTTGTTTCCCAGGGAAAAAGCCTGTAGAATGGTTCAGGGTCCTGCGGCCTTAAATTGCCGGGGGCCTCCTGGATTTGCGCCTCTCGCAGGATGCCTCCCAGACGCAAGGTGGCACCAGTTCCAACTTGGTCTGGTTTGAGAGTGCCAGGTGGCTCCTTCAAACTGACACCCAGAACAGTGGCTTGTGAGTTTTGTTTCCCAGGGAAAAAGCCTGTAAAATGGTTTAGGTTAATGCCGCCTTTACTAGGCGGGTGCCACCTGGAGATTCGCCTCTCGCAGGATGCCTCCCAGACGCAAGGTGGCACCAGTGCCAACTTGGTCTGGTTTGAGAGTGCCAAGTGGGTCCTGAAAACTGACACCCAGAACAGTGGCTTGTGAGTTTTGTTTCCCAGGGTAAAAGCCTGTACAATGGTTCAGGGTCCTGCAACCTTAAATTGCCGGGTGCCTCCTTGAATTGCGCCTCTCGCAGGATGCCTCCCAGACGGAAGGTGGCACCAGTGCCAACTTGGTCTGCTTTGAGAGTGCCAGGTGGCTCCTGCAAACTGACACCCAGAACAGTGGCTTGTGAGTTTTCTTTCCCAGGGAAAAAGCCTGTACAATGGTTCAGGGGCCTGAGGCCTTAAATTGCCGGGTGCCTCCTGGAATTCAACCTCTCGCAGGATGCCTCCCAGACGGAAGGTGGCACCAGTTCCAACTTGGTCTGGTTTAAGAGTGCCAAGTGTGTCCTGAAAACTGACACCCAGAACAGTGGCTTGTGAGTTTTCTTTCCCAGGGAAAAAGCCTGTACAATGGTTCAGGGTCCTGCGGCCTTAAATTGCCGGGGGCCCCCTGGATTTGCGCCTCTCGCAGGATGCCTCCCAGACGCAAGGTGGCACCAGTTCCAACTTGGTCTGGTTTGAGAGTGCCAGGTGGCTCCTTCAAACTGACACCCAGAACAGTGGCTTGTGAGTTTTGTTTCCCAGGGAAAAAGCCTGTACAATGGTTTAGGTTAATGCCGCCTTTACTAGGCGGGTGCCACCTGGAGATTCGCCTCTCGCAGGATGCCTCCCAGACGCAAGGTGGCACCAGTGCCAACTTGGTCTGGTTTGAGAGTGTCAAGTGGGTCCTGAAAACTGACACCCAGAACAGTGGCTTGTGAGTTTTGTTTCCCAGGGAAAAAGCCTGTACAGTGGTTCAGGGTCCTGCGGCCTTAAATTGCCGGGTGCCTCCTGGAATTCGGCGTCTTGCAAGATGCCTCCCAGATTCAAGGTGGCACCAGTTCCAGCTTGGTCTGGTTTAAGAGTGCCAAGTGGGTCCTGAAAACTGACTCCCAGAACAGTGGCTTGTGAGTTTTGTTTCCCAGGGAAAAAGCCTGTAGAATGGTTCAGGGTCCTGCGGCCTTAAATTGCCGGGTGCCTCCTTGAATTGCGCCTCTCGCAGGATGCCTCCCATACGGAAGGTGGCACCAGTGCCAACTTGGTCTGGTTTGAGAGTGCCAGGTGGCTCCTGCAAACTGACACCCAGAACAGTGGCTTGTGAGTGAGTTTTCTTTCCCAGGGAAAAAGCCTGTACAATGGTTCAGGGTCCTGCGGCCTTAAATTGCCGGGTGCCACCTGGAGATCCGCCTCACACAGGATGCCTCCCAGACGCAAGGTGGCACCAGTGCACACTTTGTCTGGTTTGAGAGTGCCAAGTGTGTCCTGAAAACTGACACCCAGAACAGTGGCTTGTGAGTTTTGTTTCCCAGGGAAAAAGCCTGTACAATGGTTCAGGGTCCTGCGGCCTTAAATTGCCAGGTGCCTTCTGGAATTCGGCGTCTTGCAAGATGCCTCCCAGACGCAAGGTGGCACCAGTGCCAGCTTGGTCTGGTTTGAGAGTGCCACGTGGGTCCTGCAATCTGACACCCAGAACAGTGGCTTCTGAATTTTGTTTTCCCGGGAAAAAGCCTGTAGAATGGTTTTGGGTCCTGCGGCCTTAAATTGCCGGGTGCCTCCTTGAATTGCGCCTCTCGCAGGATGCCTCCCAGACGCAAGGTGGCACCAGTGCCAACTTGGTCTGGTTTAAGAGTGCCAAGTGGGTCCTGAAACTGACACCCAGAACAGTGGCTTGTGAGTTTTGTTTCCCAGGGAAAAAGCCTGTACAATGGTTCAGGGTCCTGCGGCCTTAAATTGCCGGGTGCCTCCTGGAGATCCGCCTGTCGCAGGATGCCTCCCAGACAAAAGGTGGCACCAGTGCCAACTTGGTCTGGTTTAAGAGTGCCAAGTGGGTCCTGAAAACTGACACCCAGAACAGTGGCTTGTGAGTTTTGTTTCCCAGGGAAAAAGCCTGTACAATGGTTCAGGGTCCTGCGGCCTTAAATTGCCGGGTGCCTCCTTGAATTCCGCATCTCACCAGATGTTTCCCAGACGCTAAGCAACCCCAGTGCCAACATGGTCTGGTTTAAGAGTGCCAAGTGGGTCCTGGAAACTGACACCCAGAACAGTGGCTTGTGAGTTTTGTTTCCCAGGGAAAAAGCCTGTACAATGGTTCAGGGTCCTGCGGCCTTAAATTGCCGGGTGCCTCCTGGAATTCGGCGTCTTGCAAGATTCTTCCCAGATGCAAGGTGGCACCAGTGCCAACTTGGTCTGGTTTGAGAGTGCCAAGTGGGTCCTGAAAACTGACACCCAGAACAGTGGCTTGTGAGTTTTGTTTCCCAGGGAAAAAGCCTGTACAATGGTTCAGGGTCCTGCGGCCTTAAATTGCCGGGTGCCTCCTGGATTTGCGCCTCTCGCAGGATGCCTTCCAGACGCAAGGTGGCACCAGTGCCAACTTGGTCTGGTTTGAGAGTGTCAAGTGGCTCCTGAAAACTGACTCCCAGAACAGTGGCTTGTGAGTTTTGTTTCCCAGGGAAAAAGCCTGTACAGTGGTTCAGGG
The DNA here is from genome assembly GCF_963513975.1 of Fringilla coelebs. Lineage (NCBI taxonomy): Eukaryota > Metazoa > Chordata > Aves > Passeriformes > Fringillidae > Fringilla > Fringilla coelebs. The sequence continues at coordinate 1,039,455 of NW_028167527.1, forward strand.
TCCTGCGGCCTTAAATTGCCGGGTGCCTCCTGGAATTGCGCCTCTCGCAGGATGCCTCCCAGACGCATGGTGGCACCAGTGCCAACTTGGTCTGGTTTGAGAGTGCCAAGTGGGTCCTGAAAACTGACACCCAGAACAGTGGCTTGTGAGTTGTGTTTTCCAGGGAAAAAGCCTGTACAATGGTTCAGGGTCCTGCGGCCTTAAATTGCGGGGTGACTCCTGGAATTCCGCATCACGGCAGATGTTTCCCTGACGCTAAGCAACACCAGTGCCAACATGGTCTGGTTTAAGAGTGCCAAGTGGGTCCTGGAAACTGACACCCAGAACAGTGGCTTGTGAGTTTTCTTTCCCAGGGAAAAAGCCTGTACAATGGTTCAGGGGCCTGCGGCCTTAAATTGTTGGGTGCCTCCTGGAATTCGCCGTCTTGCAAGATGCTTCCCAGATGCAAGGTGGCACCAGAGCAAACTTGGTCTGCTTTGAGAGTGCCAAGTGGGTCCTGCAAACTGACACCCAGAACAGTGGCTTCTGAATTTTGTTTTCCAGGGAAAAAGCCTGTAGAATGGTTTTGGGTCCTGCAGCCTTAAATTGCCGGGTGCCTCCTAGAATTCCGCCTCTCGCAGGATGCCTCCCAGACGCAAGGTGGCACCAGTGCCAACTTGGTCTGCTTTGAGAGTGTCAAGTGGGTCCTGAAAACTGACACCCAGAACAGTGGCTTGTGAGTTTTGTTTCCCAGGGAAAAAGCCTGTACAATGGTTCAGCGTCCTGAGGCCTTAAATTGCCGGGTGCCTCCTGGAATTCGGCCTCTCGCAGGATGCCTCCCAGACGCAAGGTGGCACCAGTTCCAACTTTGTCTGGTTTAAGAGTGCCAAGTGGGTCCTGAAAACTGACACCCAGAGCAGTGGCTTGTGAGTTTTCTTTCCCAGGGAAAAAGCCTGTACAATGGTTCAGGGTCCTGCGGCCTTAAATTGCCGGGGGCCTCCTGGATTTGCGCCTCTCGCAGGATGCCTCCCAGACGCAAGGTGGCACCAGTTCCAACTTGGTCTGGTTTGAGAGTGTCAAGTGGGTCCTGAAAACTGACACCCAGAACAGTGGCTTGTGAGTTTTGTTTCCCAGGGAAAAAGCCTGTAAAATGGTTTAGGTTAATGCCGCCTTTACTAGGCGGGTGCCACCTGGAGATTCGCCTCTCGCAGGATGCCTCCCAGACGCAAGGTGGCACCAGTGACAACTTGGTCTGGTTTGAGAGTGTCAAGTGGGTCCTGAAAACTGACACCCAGAACAGTGGCTTGTGAGTTTTGTTTCCCAGGGTAAAAGCCTGTACAATGGTTCAGGGTCCTGCAACCTTAAATTGCCGGGTGCCTCCTTGAATTGCGCCTCTCGCAGGATGCCTCCCAGACGGAAGGTGGCACCAGTGCCAACTTTGTCTGGTTTGAGAGTGCCAGGTGGCTCCTGCAAACTGACACCCAGAACAGTGGCTTGTGAGTTTTGTTTCCCAGGGAAAAAGCCTGTACAGTGGTTCAGGGTCCTGCGGCCTTAAATTGACGGGTGCCTCCTGGAATTGCGCCTCTCGCAGGATGCCTCCCAGACGCAAGGTGGCACCAGTGCCAACTTGGTCTGCTTTAAGAGTGTCAAGTGGGTCCTGAAAACTGACTCCCAGAACAGTGGCTTGTGAGTTTTGTTTCCCAGGGAAAAAGCCTGTACAATGGTTAAGGGTCCTGCGGCCTTAAATTGCGGGGTGACTCCTGGAATTCCGCATCACGGCAGATGTTTCCCAGACGCTAAGCAACACCAGGGCCAAATTGGTCTAGTTTAAGCGTGCCAAGTGGGTCCTGAAAACTGAAACCCAGAACAGTGGCTTGTGAGTTTTGTTTCCCAGGGAAAAAGCCTGTACAATGGTTCAGGGGCCTGCGGACTTAAATTGCCGAGTACCTCCTGGAATTCCGCCTGTCGCAGGATGCCTCCCAGACGCAAGGTGGAACCAGTGCCAACTTGGTCTGGTTTAAGAGTGCCAAGTGGGTCCTGAAAACTGACACCCAGAACAGTGGCTTGTGAGTTTTGTTTCCCAGGGAAAAAGCCTGTACAATGGTTCAGGGTCCTGCGGCCTTAAATTGCCGGGTGCCTCCTTGAATTCCACATCTCACCAGATGTTTCCCTGACGCTAAGCAACACCAGTGCCAACATGGTCTGGTTTAAGAGTGCCAAGTGGGTCCTGGAAACTGACACCCAGAACAGTGGCTTGTGAGTTTTGTTTCCCAGGGAAAAAGCCTGTACAATGGTTCAGGGTCCTGCGGCCTTAAATTGCCGGGTGCCTCCTGGATTTGCGCCTCTCGCAGGATGCCTTCCAGACGCAAGGTGGCACCAGTGCCAACTTGGTCTGGTTTGAGAGTGTCAAGTGGGTCCTGAAAACTGACTCCCAGAACAGTGGCTTGTGAGTTTTGTTTCCCAGGGAAAAAGCCTGTACAGTGGTTCAGGGTCCTGCGGCCTTAAATTGCCGGGTGCCTCCTGGAATTGCGCCTCTCGCAGGATGCCTCCCAGACGCATGGTGGCACCAGTGCCAACTTGGTCTGGTTTGAGAGTGCCAAGTGGGTCCTGAAAACTGACACCCAGAACAGTGGCTTGTGAGTTTTGTTTCCCAGGGAAAAAGCCTGTACAATGGTTCAGGGTCCTGCGGCCTTAAATTGCGGGGTGACTCCTGGAATTCCGCATCACGGCAGATGTTTCCCTGACGCTAAGCAACACCAGTGCCAACATGGTCTGGTTTAAGAGTGCCAAGTGGGTCCTGGAAACTGACACCCAGAACAGTGGCTTGTGAGTTTTCTTTCCCAGGGAAAAAGCCTGTACAATGGTTCAGGGGCCTGCGGCCTTAAATTGTTGGGTGCCTCCTGGAATTCGTCGTCTTGCAAGATGCTTCCCAGATGCAAGGTGGCACCAGAGCAAACTTGGTCTGCTTTGAGAGTGCCAAGTGGGTCCTGCAAACTGACACCCAGAACAGTGGCTTCTGAATTTTGTTTTCCAGGGAAAAAGCCTGTAGAATGGTTTTGGGTCCTGCAGCCTTAAATTGCCGGGTGCCTCCTAGAATTCCGCCTCTCGCAGGATGCCTCCCAGACGCAAGGTGGCACCAGTGCCAACTTGGTCTGCTTTGAGAGTGTCAAGTGGGTCCTGAAAACTGACACCCAGAACAGTGGCTTGTGAGTTTTGTTTCCCAGGGAAAAAGCCTGTACAATGGTTCAGCGTCCTGAGGCCTTAAATTGCCGGGAGCCTCCTGGAATTCGGCCTCTCGCAGGATGCCTCCCAGACGCAAGGTGGCACCAGTTCCAACTTTGTCTGGTTTAAGAGTGCCAAGTGGGTCCTGAAAACTGACACCCAGAGCAGTGGCTTGTGAGTTTTCTTTCCCAGGGAAAAAGCCTGTACAATGGTTCAGGGTCCTGCGGCCTTAAATTGCCGGGGGCCTCCTGGATTTGCGCCTCTCGCAGGATGCCTCCCAGACGCAAGGTGGCACCAGTTCCAACTTGGTCTGGTTTGAGAGTGTCAAGTGGGTCCTGAAAACTGACACCCAGAACAGTGGCTTGTGAGTTTTGTTTCCCAGGGAAAAAGCCTGTAAAATGGTTTAGGTTAATGCCGCCTTTACTAGGCGGGTGCCACCTGGAGATTCGCCTCTCGCAGGATGCCTCCCAGACGCAAGGTGGCACCAGTGACAACTTGGTCTGGTTTGAGAGTGTCAAGTGGGTCCTGAAAACTGACACCCAGAACAGTGGCTTCTGAGTTTTGTTTCCCAGGGTAAAAGCCTGTACAATGGTTCAGGGTCCTGCGGCCTTAAATTGCCGGGTGCCTCCTTGAATTGCGCCTCTCGCAGGATGCCTCCCAGACGGAAGGTGGCACCAGTGCCAACTTTGTCTGGTTTGAGAGTGCCAGGTGGCTCCTGCAAACTGACACCCAGAACAGTGGCTTGTGAGTTTTGTTTCCCAGGGAAAAAGCCTGTACAGTGGTTCAGGGTCCTGCGGCCTTAAATTGACGGGTGCCTCCTGGAATTGCGCCTCTCGCAGGATGCCTCCCAGACGCAAGGTGGCACCAGTGCCAACTTGGTCTGCTTTAAGAGTGTCAAGTGGGTCCTGAAAACTGACTCCCAGAACAGTGGCTTGTGAGTTTTGTTTCCCAGGGAAAAAGCCTGTACAATGGTTAAGGGTCCTGCGGCCTTAAATTGCGGGGTGACTCCTGGAATTCCGCATCACGGCAGATGTTTCCCAGACGCTAAGCAACACCAGGGCCAAATTGGTCTAGTTTAAGCGTGCCAAGTGGGTCCTGAAAACTGAAACCCAGAACAGTGGCTTGTGAGTTTTGTTTCCCAGGGAAAAAGCCTGTACAATGGTTCAGCGTCCTGCGGACTTAAATTGCCGAGTACCTCCTGGAATTCCGCCTGTCGCAGGATGCCTCCCAGACGCAAGGTGGAACCAGTGCCAACTTGGTCTGGTTTAAGAGTGCCAAGTGGGTCCTGAAAACTGACACCCAGAACAGTGGCTTGTGAGTTTTGTTTCCCAGGGAAAAAGCCTGTACAATGGTTCAGGGTCCTGCGGCCTTAAATTGCCGGGTGCCTCCTTGAATTCCACATCTCACCAGATGTTTCCCTGACGCTAAGCAACACCAGTGCCAACATGGTCTGGTTTAAGAGTGCCAAGTGGGTCCTGGAAACTGACACCCAGAACAGTGGCTTGTGAGTTTTGTTTCCCAGGGAAAAAGCCTGTACAATGGTTCAGGGTCCTGCGGCCTTAAATTGCCGGGTGCCTCCTGGAATTCGGCGTCTTGCAAGATGCTTCCCAGATGCAAGGTGGCACCAGAGCAAACTTGGTCTGGTTTAAGAGTGGCAAGTGGGTTCTGAAAACTGACACCCAGAACAGTGGCTTCTGAGTATTGTTTCCCAGGGAAAAAGCCTGTAAAATGGTTCAGGGTCCTGCGGCCTTAAATTGCCGGGGGCCTCCTGGATTTGCGCCTCTCGCAGAATGCCTCCCAGACGCAAGGTGGCACCAGTTCCAACTTGGTCTGGTTTGAGAGTGCCAGGTGGCTCCTTCAAACTGACACCCAGAACAGTGGCTTGTGAGTTTTGTTTCCGAGGGAAAAAGCCTGTAAAATGGTTCAGGGTCCTGCGGCCTTAAATTGCCGGGGGCCTCCTGGATTTGCGCCTCTCGCAGAATGCCTCCCAGACGCAAGGTGGCACCAGTTCCAACTTGGTCTGGTTTGAGAGTGCCAGGTGGCTCCTTCAAACTGACACCCAGAACAGTGGCTTGTGAGTTTTGTTTCCCAGGGAAAAAGCCTGTACAGTGGTTCAGGGTCCTGCGGCCTTAAATTGCCGGGTGCCTCCTGGAATTGCGCCTCTCGCAGGATGCCTCCCAGACGCATGGTGGCACCAGTGCCAACTTGGTCTGGTTTGAGAGTGCCAAGTGGGTCCTGAAAACTGACACCCAGAACAGTGGCTTGTGAGTTGTGTTTTCCAGGGAAAAAGCCTGTACAATGGTTCAGGGTCCTGCGGCCTTAAATTGCGGGGTGACTCCTGGAATTCCGCATCACGGCAGATGTTTCCCTGACGCTAAGCAACACCAGTGCCAACATGGTCTGGTTTAAGAGTGCCAAGTGGGCCCTGGAAACAGACACCCAGAACAGTGGCTTGTGAGTTTTCTTTCCCAGGGAAAAAGCCTGTACAATGGTTCAGGGGCCTGCGGCCTTAAATTGCCGGGTGCCTCCTGGAATTCGTCGTCTTGCAAGATGCTTCCCAGATGCAAGGTGGCACCAGAGCAAACTTGGTCTGCTTTGAGAGTGCCAAGTGGGTCCTGCAAACTGACACCCAGAACAGTGGCTTCTGAATTTTGTTTTCCAGGGAAAAAGCCTGTAGAATGGTTTTGGGTCCTGCAGCCTTAAATTGCCGGGTGCCTCCTAGAATTCCGCCTCTCGCAGGATGCCTCCCAGACGCAAGGTGGCACCAGTGCCAACTTGGTCTGCTTTGAGAGTGTCAAGTGGGTCCTGAAAACTGACACCCAGAACAGTGGCTTGTGAGTTTTGTTTCCCAGGGAAAAAGCCTGTACAATGGTTCAGCGTCCTGAGGCCTTAAATTGCCGGGTGCCTCCTGGAATTCGGCCTCTCGCAGGATGCCTCCCAGACGCAAGGTGGCACCAGTTCCAACTTTGTCTGGTTTGAGAGTGCCAGGTGGCTCCTTCAAACTGACACCCAGAACAGTGGCTTGTGAGTTTTGTTTCCCAGGGAAAAAGCCTGTAAAATGGTTTAGGTTAATGCCGCCTTTACTAGGCGGGTGCCACCTGGTGATTCGCCTCTCGCAGGATGCCTCCCAGACGCAAGGTGGCACCAGTGACAACTTGGTCTAGTTTGAGAGTGTCAAGTGGGTCCTGAAAACTGACACCCAGAACAGTGGCTTGTGAGTTTTGTTTCCCAGGGTAAAAGCCTGTACAATGGTTCAGGGTCCTGCAACCTTAAATTGCCGGGTGCCTCCTTGAATTGCGCCTCTCGCAGGATGCCTCCCAGACGGAAGGTGGCACCAGTGCCAACTTTGTCTGGTTTGAGAGTGCCAGGTGGCTCCTGCAAACTGACACCCAGAACAGTGGCTTGTGAGTTTTGTTTCCCAGGGAAAAAGCCTGTACAATGGTTCAGGGGCCTGAGGCCTTTAATTGCCGGGTGCCTCCTGGAATTCGGCCTCTCGCAGGATGCCTCCCAGACGGAAGGTGGCACCAGTGCCAACTTTGTCTGGTTTGAGAGTGCCAGGTGGCTCCTGCAAACTGACACCCAGAACAGTGGCTTGTGAGTTTTGTTTCCCAGGGAAAAAGCCTGTACAATGGTTCAGGGGCCTGAGGCCTTAAATTGCCGGGTGCCTCCTGGAATTCGGCCTCTCGCAGGATGCCTCCCAGACGCAAGGTGGCACCAGTTCCAACTTGGTCTGGTTTAAGAGTGCCAAGTGGGTCCTGAAAACTGACACCCAGAACAGTGGCTTGTGAGTTTTCTTTCCCAGGGAAAAAGCCTGTACAATGGTTCAGGGTCCTGCGGCCTTAAATTGCCGGGGGCCTCCTGGATTTGCGCCTCTCGCAGGATGCCTCCCAGACGCAAGGTGGCACCAGTTCCAACTTGGTCTGGTTTGAGAGTGCCAGGTGGCTCCTTCAAACTGACACCCAGAACAGTGGCTTGTGAGTTTTTTTTCCCAGGGAAAAAGCCTCTAAAATGGTTTAGGTTAATGCCGCCATTACTAGGCGGGTGCCACCTGGAGATTCGCCTCTCGCAGGATGCCTCCCAGACGCAAGGTGGCACCAGTGCCAACTTGGTCTGCTTTGAGAGTGCCAACTGGGTCCTGAAAACTGACACCCAGAACAGTGGCTTGTGAGTTTTGTTTCCCAGGGAAAAAGCCTGTACAATGGTTCAGGGTCCTGCGGCCTTAAATTGCCGGATGCCTCCTGGAATTCGGCGTCTTGCAAGATGCCTCCCAGATTCAAGGTGGCACCAGTGCCAACTTGGTCTGGTTTGAGAGTGCCAAGTAGGTCCTGAAAACTGACACCCAGAGCAGTGGCTTGTGAGTTTTGTTTCCCAGGGAAAAAGCCTGTACAATGGTTCAGGGGCCTGAGGCCTTAAATTGCCGGTTGCCTCCTGGAATTCCGCCTCTCGCAGGATGCCTCCCAGACGCAAGGTGGCACCAGTTCCAGCTTGGTCTGGTTTAAGAGTGCCAAGCGGGTCCTGAAAACTGACACCCAGAACAGTGGCTTGTGAGTTTTGTTTCCCAGGGAAAAAGCCTGTACAATGGTTCAGGGTCCTGCGGCCTTAAATTGCCGGGTGCCTCCTTGAATTGCGCCTCTCGCAGGATGCCTCCCAGACGGAAGGTGGCACCAGTTCCAACTTGGTCTGGTTTGAGAGTGCCAGGTGGCTCCTGCAAACTGACACCCAGAACAGTGGCTTGTGAGTTTTCTTTCCCAGGGAAAAAGCCTGTACAATGGTTCAGGGTCCTGCGGCCTTAAATTGCCGGGTGCCACCTGGAGATCCGCCTCTCTCAGGATGCCTCCCAGACGCAAGGTGGCACCAGTGCACACTTTGTCTGGTTTGAGAGTGCCAAGTGTGTCCTGAAAACTGACACCCAGAACAGTGGCTTCTGAATTTTGTTTCCCAGGGAAAAAGCCTGTACAATGGTTCAGAGTCCTGCGGCCTTAAATTGCCGGGTGCCTTCTGGAATTCGGCCTCTTGCAAGATGCCTCCCAGACGCAAGGTGGCACCAGTGCCAACTTGGTCTGGTTTGAGAGTGCCAAGTGGGTCCTGCAATCTGACACTCAGAACAGTGGCTTCTGAATTTTGTTTTCCCGGGAAAAAGCCTGTACAATGGTTTTGGGTCCTGCGGCCTTAAATTGCCGGGTGCCTCCTGGAATTCCGCCTGTCGCAGGATGCCTCCCAGACGCAAGGTGGCACCAGTGCCAACTTGGTCTGCTTTGAGAGTGTCAAGTGGGTCCTGAAAACTGACACCCAGAACAGTGGCTTGTGAGTTTTGTTTCCCAGGGAAAAAGCCTGTAAAATGGTTAAGGGTCCTGCGGCCTTAAATTGCGGGGTGACTCCTGGAATTCCGCATCACGGCAGATGTTTCCCAGACGCTAAGCAACACCAGGGCCAAATTGGTCTAGTTTAAGCGTGCCAAGTGGGTCCTGGAAACTGACACCCAGAACAGTGGCTTGTGAGTTTTGTTTCCCAGGGAAAAAGCCTGTACAATGGTTCAGGGTCCTGCGGCCTTAAATTGCCGGGTGCCTCCTGGAATTCGGCGTCTTGCAAGATGCTTCCCAGATGCAAGGTGGCACCAGAGCAAACTTGGTCTGGTTTAAGAGTGCCAAGTGGGTTCTGAAAACTGACACCCAGAACAGTGGCTTCTGAGTATTGTTTCCCAGGGAAAAAGCCTGTAAAATGGTTCAGGGTCCTGCGGCCTTAAATTGCCGGGGGCCTCCTGGATTTGCGCCTCTCGCAGAATGCCTCCCAGACGCAAGGTAGCACCAGTTCCAACTTGGTCTGGTTTGAGAGTGCCAGGTGGCTCCTTCAAACTGACACCCAGAACAGTGGCTTGTGAGTTTTGTTTCCGAGGGAAAAAGCCTGTAAAATGGTTTAGGTTAATGCCGCCTTTACTAGGCGGGTGCCACCTGGAGATTCGCCTCTCGCAGGATGCCTCCCAGACGCAAGGTGGCACCAGTGACAACTTGGTCTGGTTTGAGAGTGTCAAGTGGGTCCTGAAAACTGACACCCAGAACAGTGGCTTGTGAATTTTGTTTCCCAGGGAAAAAGCCTGTACAGTGGTTAAGGGTCCTGCGGCCTTAAATTGCCGGGTGCCTCCTGGAGATCCGCCTCTCACAGGATGCCTCCCCGACGCAAGGTGGCACCAGTTCCAACTTTGTCTGGTTTGAGAGTTTCAAGTGGGTCCTGAAAACTGACACCCAGAACAGTGGCTTGTGAGTTTTGTTTCCCAGGGAAAAAGCCTGTACAATGGTTCAGGGTCCTGCGGCCTTAAATTGCCGGGTGCCTCCTGGAATTCCGCCTCTCGCAGGATGCCTCCCAGACGCTAGGTGGCACCAGTGCCAACTTGGTCTGGTTTGAGAGTGTCAAGTGGGTCCTGAAAACTGACTTCCAGAACAGTGGCTTGTGAGTTTTGTTTCCCAGGGAAAAAGCCTGTACAATGGTTCAGGGTCCTGCGGCCTTAAATTGCGGGGTGACTCCTGGAATTCCGCATCACGCCAGATGTTTCCCAGACGCTAAGCAACACCAGTGCCAAATTGGTCTAGTTTAAGCGTGCCAAGTGGGTCCTGAAAACTGACACCCAGAACAGTGGCTTGTGAGTTTTGTTTCCCAGGGAAAAAGCCTGTACAATGGTTCAGGGTCCTGCGGCCTTAAATTGCCGGGTGCCACCTGGAGATCCGCCTCACGCAGGATGCCTCCCAGACGCAAGGTGGCACCAGTGCACACTTTGTCTGGTTTGAGAGTGCCAAGTGTGTCCTGAAAACTGACACCCAGAACAGTGGCTTGTGAGTTTTGTTTCCCAGGGAAAAAGCCTGTACAATGGTTCAGGGTCCTGCGGCCTTAAATTGCCGGGTGCCTTCTGGAATTCGGCGTCTTGCAAGATGCCTCCCAGACGCAAGGTGGCACCAGTGCCAACTTGGTCTGGTTTGAGAGTGCCAAGTGGGTCCTGCAATCTGACACCCAGAACAGTGGCTTCTGAATTTTGTTTTCCCGGGAAAAAGCCTGTACAATGGTTTTGGGTCCTGCGGCCTTAAATTGCCGGGTGCCTCCTGGAATTGCGCCTGTCGCAGGATGCCTCCCAGACGCAAGGTGGCACCAGTGCCAACTTGGTCTGCTTTGAGAGTGTCAAGTGGGTCCTGAAAACTGACACCCAGAACAGTGGCTTGTGAGTTTTGTTTCCCAGGGAAAAAGCCTGTACAGTGGTTCAGGGTCCTGCGGCCTTAAATTGCCGGGTGCCTCCTGGAATTGCGCCTCTCGCAGGATGCCTCCCAGACGCAAGGTGGCACCAGTGCCAACTTGGTCTGCTTTGAGAGTGTCAAGTGGGTCCTGAAAACTGACACCCAGAACAGTGGCTTGTGAGTTTTGTTTCCCAGGGAAAAAGCCTGTACAATGGTTCAGGATCCTGCGGCCTTAAATTGCCGGGTGCCTCCTGGAGATCCGCCTCTCGCAAGATGCCTCCCCCACGCAAGGTGGCACCAGTTCCAACTTGGTCTGGTTTAAGAGTGCCAAGTGGGTCCTGAAAACTGACTCCCAGAACAGTGGCTTGTGAGTTTTGTTTCCCAGGGAAAAAGCCTGTACAATGGTTAAGGGTCCTGCGGCCTTAAATTGCGGGGTGACTCCTGGAATTCCGCATCACGGCAGATGTTTCCCAGACGCTAAGCAACACCAGGGCCAAATTGGTCTAGTTTAAGCGTGCCAAGTGGGTCCTGAAAACTGACACCCAGAACAGTGGCTTGTGAGTTTTGTTTCCCAGGGAAAAAGCCTGTACAATGGTTCAGGGGCCTGCGGACTTAAATTGCCGAGTACCTCCTGGAATTCCGCCTGTCGCAGGATTCCTCCCAGACGCAAGGTGGAACCAGTGCCAACTTGGTCTGGTTTAAGAGTGCCAAGTGGGTCCTGAAAACTGACACCCAGAACAGTGGCTTGTGAGTTTTGTTTCCCAGGGAAAAAGCCTGTACAATGGTTCAGGGTCCTGCGGCCTTAAATTGCCGGGTGCCTCCTTGAATTCCACATCTCACCAGATGTTTCCCTGACGCTAAGCAACACCAGTGCCAACATGGTCTGGTTTAAGAGTGCCAAGTGGGTCCTGGAAACTGACACCCAGAACAGTGGCTTGTGAGTTTTGTTTCCCAGGGAAAAAGCCTGTACAATGGTTCAGGGTCCTGCGGCCTTAAATTGCCGGGTGCCTCCTGGAATTCGGCGTCTTGCAAGATGCTTCCCAGATGCAAGGTGGCACCAGAGCAAACTTGGTCTGGTTTAAGAGTGCCAAGTGGGTTCTGAAAACTGACACCCAGAACAGTGGCTTCTGAGTATTGTTTCCCAGGGAAAAAGCCTGTAAAATGGTTCAGGGTCCTGCGGCCTTAAATTGCCGGGGGCCTCCTGGATTTGCGCCTCTCGCAGAATGCCTCCCAGACGCAAGGTAGCACCAGTTCCAACTTGGTCTGGTTTGAGAGTGCCAGGTGGCTCCTTCAAACTGACACCCAGAACAGTGGCTTGTGAGTTTTGTTTCCCAGGGAAAAAGCCTGTAAAATGGTTTAGGTTAATGCCGCCTTTACTAGGCGGGTGCCACCTGGAGATTCGCCTCTCGCAGGATGCCTCCCAGACGCAAGGTGGCACCAGTGACAACTTGGTCTGGTTTGAGAGTGTCAAGTGGGTCCTGAAAACTGACACCCAGAACAGTGGCTTGTGAGTTTTGTTTCCCAGGGAAAAAGCCTGTACAATGGTTAAGGGTCCTGCGGCCTTAAATTGCCGGGTGCCTCCTGGAGATCCGCCTCTCACAGGATGCCTCCCCGACGCAAGGTGGCACCAGTTCAAACTTTGTCTGGTTTGAGAGTTTCAAGTGGGTCCTGAAAACTGACACCCAGAACAGTGGCTTGTGAGTTTTGTTTCCCAGGGAAAAAGCCTGTACAATGGTTCAGGGTCCTGCGGCCTTAAATTGCCGGGTGCCTCCTGGAATTCCGCCTCTCGCAGGATGCCTCCCAGACGCTAGGTGGCACCAGTGCCAACTTGGTCTGGTTTGAGAGTGTCAAGTGGGTCCTGAAAACTGACTCCCAGAACAGTGGCTTGTGAGTTTTGTTTCCCAGGGAAAAAGCCTGTACAATGGTTCAGGGTCCTGCGGCCTTAAATTGCGGGGTGACTCCTGGAATTCCGCATCACGCCAGATGTTTCCCAGACGCTAAGCAACACCAGTGCCAAATTGGTCTAGTTTAAGCGTGCCAAGTGGGTCCTGAAAACTGACACCCAGAACAGTGGCTTGTGAGTTTTGTTTCCCAGGGAAAAAGCCTGTACAATGGTTCAGGGTCCTGCGGCCTTAAATTGCCGGGTGCCACCTGGAGATCCGCCTCACGCAGGATGCCTCCCAGACGCAAGGTGGCACCAGTGCACACTTTGTCTGGTTTGAGAGTGCCAAGTGTGTCCTGAAAACTGACACCCAGAACAGTGGCTTGTGAGTTTTGTTTCCCAGGGAAAAAGCCTGTACAATGGTTCAGGGTCCTGCGGCCTTAAATTGCCGGGTGCCTTCTGGAATTCGGCGTCTTGCAAGATGCCTCCCAGACGCAAGGTGGAACCAGTGCCAACTTGGTCTGGTTTGAGAGTGCCAAGTGAGTCCTGCAATCTGACACCCAGAACAGTGGCTTCTGAATTTTGTTTTCCCGGGAAAAAGCCTGTACAATGGTTTTGGGTCCTGCGGCCTTAAATTGCCGGGTGCCTCCTGGAATTCCGCCTGTCGCAGGATGCCTCCCAGACGCAAGGTGGCACCAGTGTCAACTTGGTCTGCTTTGAGAGTGTCAAGTGGGTCCTGAAAACTGACACCCAGAACAGTGGCTTGTGAGTTTTGTTTCCCAGGGAAAAAGCCTGTACAGTGGTTCAGGGTCCTGCGGCCTTAAATTGCCGGGTGCCTCCTGGAATTGCGCCTCTCGCAGGATGCCTCCCAGACGCAAGGTGGCACCAGTGCCAACTTGGTCTGCTTTGAGAGTGTCAAGTGGGTCCTGAAAACTGACACCCAGAACAGTGGCTTGTGAGTTTTGTTTCCCAGGGAAAAAGCCTGTACAATGGTTCAGGATCCTGCGGCCTTAAATTGCCGGGTGCCTCCTGGAGATCCGCCTCTCGCAAGATGCCTCCCCCACGCAAGGTGGCACCAGTTCCAACTTGGTCTGGTTTAAGAGTGTCAAGTGGGTCCTGAAAACTGACTCCCAGAACAGTGGCTTGTGAGTTTTGTTTCCCAGGGAAAAAGCCTGTACAATGGTTAAGGGTCCTGCGGCCTTAAATTGCGGGGTGACTCCTTGAATTCCGCATCACGGCAGATGTTTCCCAGACGCTAAGCAACACCAGGGCCAAATTGGTCTAGTTTAAGCGTGCCAAGTGGGTCCTGAAAACTGACACCCAGAACAGTGGCTTGTGAGTTTTGTTTCCCAGGGAAAAAGCCTGTACAATGGTTCAGGGTCCTGCGGACTTAAATTGCCGAGTACCTCCTGGAATTCCGCCTGTCGCAGGATGCCTCCCAGACGCAAGGTGGAAACAGTGCCAACTTGGTCTGGTTTAAGAGTGCCAAGTGGGTCCTGAAAACTGACACCCAGAACAGTGGCTTGTGAGTTTTGTTTCCCAGGGAAAAAGCCTGTACAATGGTTCAGGGTCCTGCGGCCTTAAATTGCCGGGTGCCTCCTTGAATTCCACATCTCACCAGATGTTTCCCTGACGCTAAGCAACACCAGTGCCAACATGGTCTGGTTTAAGAGTGCCAAGTGGGTCCTGGAAACTGACACCCAGAACAGTGGCTTGTGAGTTTTGTTTCCCAGGGAAAAAGCCTGTACAATGGTTCAGGGTCCTGCGGCCTTAAATTGCCGGGTGCCTCCTGGAATTCGGCGTCTTGCAAGATGCTTCCCAGATGCAAGGTGGCACCAGAGCAAACTTGGTCTGGTTTAAGAGTGCCAAGTGGGTTCTGAAAACTGACACCCAGAACAGTGGCTTCTGAGTATTGTTTCCCAGGGAAAAAGCCTGTAAAATGGTTCAGGGTCCTGCGGCCTTAAATTGCCGGGGGCCTCCTGGATTTGCGCCTCTCGCAGAATGCCTCCCAGACGCAAGGTAGCACCAGTTCCAACTTGGTCTGGTTTGAGAGTGCCAGGTGGCTCCTTCAAACTGACACCCAGAACAGTGGCTTGTGAGTTTTGTTTCCGAGGGAAAAAGCCTGTAAAATGGTTTAGGTTAATGCCGCCTTTACTAGGCGGGTGCCACCTGGAGATTCGCCTCTCGCAGGATGCCTCCCAGACGCAAGGTGGCACCAGTGACAACTTGGTCTGGTTTGAGAGTGTCAAGTGGGTCCTGAAAACTGACACCCAGAACAGTGGCTTGTGAATTTTGTTTCCCAGGGAAAAAGCCTGTACAGTGGTTAAGGGTCCTGCGGCCTTAAATTGCCGGGTGCCTCCTGGAGATCCGCCTCTCACAGGATGCCTCCCCGACGCAAGGTGGCACCAGTTCCAACTTTGTCTGGTTTGAGAGTTTCAAGTGGGTCCTGAAAACTGACACCCAGAACAGTGGCTTGTGAGTTTTGTTTCCCAGGGAAAAAGCCTGTACAATGGTTCAGGGTCCTGCGGCCTTAAATTGCCGGGTGCCTCCTGGAATTCCGCCTCTCGCAGGATGCCTCCCAGACGCTAGGTGGCACCAGTGCCAACTTGGTCTGGTTTGAGAGTGTCAAGTGGGTCCTGAAAACTGACTTCCAGAACAGTGGCTTGTGAGTTTTGTTTCCCAGGGAAAAAGCCTGTACAATGGTTCAGGGTCCTGCGGCCTTAAATTGCGGGGTGACTCCTGGAATTCCGCATCACGCCAGATGTTTCCCAGACGCTAAGCAACACCAGTGCCAAATTGGTCTAGTTTAAGCGTGCCAAGTGGGTCCTGAAAACTGACACCCAGAACAGTGGCTTGTGAGTTTTGTTTCCCAGGGAAAAAGCCTGTACAATGGTTCAGGGTCCTGCGGCCTTAAATTGCCGGGTGCCACCTGGAGATCCGCCTCACGCAGGATGCCTCCCAGACGCAAGGTGGCACCAGTGCACACTTTGTCTGGTTTGAGAGTGCCAAGTGTGTCCTGAAAACTGACACCCAGAACAGTGGCTTGTGAGTTTTGTTTCCCAGGGAAAAAGCCTGTACAATGGTTCAGGGTCCTGCGGCCTTAAATTGCCGGGTGCCTTCTGGAATTCGGCGTCTTGCAAGATGCCTCCCAGACGCAAGGTGGCACCAGTGCCAACTTGGTCTGGTTTGAGAGTGCCAAGTGGGTCCTGCAATCTGACACCCAGAACAGTGGCTTCTGAATTTTGTTTTCCCGGGAAAAAGCCTGTACAATGGTTTTGGGTCCTGCGGCCTTAAATTGCCGGGTGCCTCCTGGAATTGCGCCTGTCGCAGGATGCCTCCCAGACGCAAGGTGGCACCAGTGCCAACTTGGTCTGCTTTGAGAGTGTCAAGTGGGTCCTGAAAACTGACACCCAGAACAGTGGCTTGTGAGTTTTGTTTCCCAGGGAAAAAGCCTGTACAGTGGTTCAGGGTCCTGCGGCCTTAAATTGCCGGGTGCCTCCTGGAATTGCGCCTCTCGCAGGATGCCTCCCAGACGCAAGGTGGCACCAGTGCCAACTTGGTCTGCTTTGAGAGTGTCAAGTGGGTCCTGAAAACTGACACCCAGAACAGTGGCTTGTGAGTTTTGTTTCCCAGGGAAAAAGCCTGTACAATGGTTCAGGATCCTGCGGCCTTAAATTGCCGGGTGCCTCCTGGAGATCCGCCTCTCGCAAGATGCCTCCCCCACGCAAGGTGGCACCAGTTCCAACTTGGTCTGGTTTAAGAGTGCCAAGTGGGTCCTGAAAACTGACTCCCAGAACAGTGGCTTGTGAGTTTTGTTTCCCAGGGAAAAAGCCTGTACAATGGTTAAGGGTCCTGCGGCCTTAAATTGCGGGGTGACTCCTGGAATTCCGCATCACGGCAGATGTTTCCCAGACGCTAAGCAACACCAGGGCCAAATTGGTCTAGTTTAAGCGTGCCAAGTGGGTCCTGAAAACTGACACCCAGAACAGTGGCTTGTGAGTTTTGTTTCCCAGGGAAAAAGCCTGTACAATGGTTCAGGGGCCTGCGGACTTAAATTGCCGAGTACCTCCTGGAATTCCGCCTGTCGCAGGATTCCTCCCAGACGCAAGGTGGAACCAGTGCCAACTTGGTCTGGTTTAAGAGTGCCAAGTGGGTCCTGAAAACTGACACCCAGAACAGTGGCTTGTGAGTTTTGTTTCCCAGGGAAAAAGCCTGTACAATGGTTCAGGGTCCTGCGGCCTTAAATTGCCGGGTGCCTCCTTGAATTCCACATCTCACCAGATGTTTCCCTGACGCTAAGCAACACCAGTGCCAACATGGTCTGGTTTAAGAGTGCCAAGTGGGTCCTGGAAACTGACACCCAGAACAGTGGCTTGTGAGTTTTGTTTCCCAGGGAAAAAGCCTGTACAATGGTTCAGGGTCCTGCGGCCTTAAATTGCCGGGTGCCTCCTGGAATTCGGCGTCTTGCAAGATGCTTCCCAGATGCAAGGTGGCACCAGAGCAAACTTGGTCTGGTTTAAGAGTGCCAAGTGGGTTCTGAAAACTGACACCCAGAACAGTGGCTTCTGAGTATTGTTTCCCAGGGAAAAAGCCTGTAAAATGGTTCAGGGTCCTGCGGCCTTAAATTGCCGGGGGCCTCCTGGATTTGCGCCTCTCGCAGAATGCCTCCCAGACGCAAGGTAGCACCAGTTCCAACTTGGTCTGGTTTGAGAGTGCCAGGTGGCTCCTTCAAACTGACACCCAGAACAGTGGCTTGTGAGTTTTGTTTCCCAGGGAAAAAGCCTGTAAAATGGTTTAGGTTAATGCCGCCTTTACTAGGCGGGTGCCACCTGGAGATTCGCCTCTCGCAGGATGCCTCCCAGACGCAAGGTGGCACCAGTGACAACTTGGTCTGGTTTGAGAGTGTCAAGTGGGTCCTGAAAACTGACACCCAGAACAGTGGCTTGTGAGTTTTGTTTCCCAGGGAAAAAGCCTGTACAATGGTTAAGGGTCCTGCGGCCTTAAATTGCCGGGTGCCTCCTGGAGATCCGCCTCTCACAGGATGCCTCCCCGACGCAAGGTGGCACCAGTTCAAACTTTGTCTGGTTTGAGAGTTTCAAGTGGGTCCTGAAAACTGACACCCAGAACAGTGGCTTGTGAGTTTTGTTTCCCAGGGAAAAAGCCTGTACAATGGTTCAGGGTCCTGCGGCCTTAAATTGCCGGGTGCCTCCTGGAATTCCGCCTCTCGCAGGATGCCTCCCAGACGCTAGGTGGCACCAGTGCCAACTTGGTCTGGTTTGAGAGTGTCAAGTGGGTCCTGAAAACTGACTCCCAGAACAGTGGCTTGTGAGTTTTGTTTCCCAGGGAAAAAGCCTGTACAATGGTTCAGGGTCCTGCGGCCTTAAATTGCGGGGTGACTCCTGGAATTCCGCATCACGCCAGATGTTTCCCAGACGCTAAGCAACACCAGTGCCAAATTGGTCTAGTTTAAGCGTGCCAAGTGGGTCCTGAAAACTGACACCCAGAACAGTGGCTTGTGAGTTTTGTTTCCCAGGGAAAAAGCCTGTACAATGGTTCAGGGTCCTGCGGCCTTAAATTGCCGGGTGCCACCTGGAGATCCGCCTCACGCAGGATGCCTCCCAGACGCAAGGTGGCACCAGTGCACACTTTGTCTGGTTTGAGAGTGCCAAGTGTGTCCTGAAAACTGACACCCAGAACAGTGGCTTGTGAGTTTTGTTTCCCAGGGAAAAAGCCTGTACAATGGTTCAGGGTCCTGCGGCCTTAAATTGCCGGGTGCCTTCTGGAATTCGGCGTCTTGCAAGATGCCTCCCAGACGCAAGGTGGAACCAGTGCCAACTTGGTCTGGTTTGAGAGTGCCAAGTGAGTCCTGCAATCTGACACCCAGAACAGTGGCTTCTGAATTTTGTTTTCCCGGGAAAAAGCCTGTACAATGGTTTTGGGTCCTGCGGCCTTAAATTGCCGGGTGCCTCCTGGAATTCCGCCTGTCGCAGGATGCCTCCCAGACGCAAGGTGGCACCAGTGTCAACTTGGTCTGCTTTGAGAGTGTCAAGTGGGTCCTGAAAACTGACACCCAGAACAGTGGCTTGTGAGTTTTGTTTCCCAGGGAAAAAGCCTGTACAGTGGTTCAGGGTCCTGCGGCCTTAAATTGCCGGGTGCCTCCTGGAATTGCGCCTCTCGCAGGATGCCTCCCAGACGCAAGGTGGCACCAGTGCCAACTTGGTCTGCTTTGAGAGTGTCAAGTGGGTCCTGAAAACTGACACCCAGAACAGTGGCTTGTGAGTTTTGTTTCCCAGGGAAAAAGCCTGTACAATGGTTCAGGATCCTGCGGCCTTAAATTGCCGGGTGCCTCCTGGAGATCCGCCTCTCGCAAGATGCCTCCCCCACGCAAGGTGGCACCAGTTCCAACTTGGTCTGGTTTAAGAGTGTCAAGTGGGTCCTGAAAACTGACTCCCAGAACAGTGGCTTGTGAGTTTTGTTTCCCAGGGAAAAAGCCTGTACAATGGTTAAGGGTCCTGCGGCCTTAAATTGCGGGGTGACTCCTTGAATTCCGCATCACGGCAGATGTTTCCCAGACGCTAAGCAACACCAGGGCCAAATTGGTCTAGTTTAAGCGTGCCAAGTGGGTCCTGAAAACTGACACCCAGAACAGTGGCTTGTGAGTTTTGTTTCCCAGGGAAAAAGCCTGTACAATGGTTCAGGGTCCTGCGGACTTAAATTGCCGAGTACCTCCTGGAATTCCGCCTGTCGCAGGATGCCTCCCAGACGCAAGGTGGAAACAGTGCCAACTTGGTCTGGTTTAAGAGTGCCAAGTGGGTCCTGAAAACTGACACCCAGAACAGTGGCTTGTGAGTTTTGTTTCCCAGGGAAAAAGCCTGTACAATGGTTCAGGGTCCTGCGGCCTTAAATTGCCGGGTGCCTCCTTGAATTCCACATCTCACCAGATGTTTCCCTGACGCTAAGCAACACCAGTGCCAACATGGTCTGGTTTAAGAGTGCCAAGTGGGTCCTGGAAACTGACACCCAGAACAGTGGCTTGTGAGTTTTGTTTCCCAGGGAAAAAGCCTGTACAATGGTTCAGGGTCCTGCGGCCTTAAATTGCCGGGTGCCTCCTGGAATTCGGCGTCTTGCAAGATGCTTCCCAGATGCAAGGTGGCACCAGAGCAAACTTGGTCTGGTTTAAGAGTGCCAAGTGGGTTCTGAAAACTGACACCCAGAACAGTGGCTTCTGAGTATTGTTTCCCAGGGAAAAAGCCTGTAAAATGGTTCAGGGTCCTGCGGCCTTAAATTGCCGGGGGCCTCCTGGATTTGCGCCTCTCGCAGAATGCCTCCCAGACGCAAGGTAGCACCAGTTCCAACTTGGTCTGGTTTGAGAGTGCCAGGTGGCTCCTTCAAACTGACACCCAGAACAGTGGCTTGTGAGTTTTGTTTCCCAGGGAAAAAGCCTGTAAAATGGTTTAGGTTAATGCCGCCTTTACTAGGCGGGTGCCACCTGGAGATTCGCCTCTCGCAGGATGCCTCCCAGACGCAAGGTGGCACCAGTGACAACTTGGTCTGGTTTGAGAGTGTCAAGTGGGTCCTGAAAACTGACACCCAGAACAGTGGCTTGTGAGTTTTGTTTCCCAGGGAAAAAGCCTGTACAATGGTTAAGGGTCCTGCGGCCTTAAATTGCCGGGTGCCTCCTGGAGATCCGCCTCTCACAGGATGCCTCCCCGACGCAAGGTGGCACCAGTTCAAACTTTGTCTGGTTTGAGAGTTTCAAGTGGGTCCTGAAAACTGACACCCAGAACAGTGGCTTGTGAGTTTTGTTTCCCAGGGAAAAAGCCTGTACAATGGTTCAGGGTCCTGCGGCCTTAAATTGCCGGGTGCCTCCTGGAATTCCGCCTCTCGCAGGATGCCTCCCAGACGCTAGGTGGCACCAGTGCCAACTTGGTCTGGTTTGAGAGTGTCAAGTGGGTCCTGAAAACTGACTCCCAGAACAGTGGCTTGTGAGTTTTGTTTCCCAGGGAAAAAGCCTGTACAATGGTTCAGGGTCCTGCGGCCTTAAATAGCGGGGTGACTCCTGGAATTCCGCATCACGCCAGATGTTTCCCAGACGCTAAGCAACACCAGTGCCAAATTGGTCTAGTTTAAGCGTGCCAAGTGGGTCCTGAAAACTGACACCCAGAACAGTGGCTTGTGAGTTTTGTTTCCCAGGGAAAAAGCCTGTACAATGGTTCAGGGTCCTGCGGCCTTAAATTGCCGGGTGCCACCTGGAGATCCGCCTCACGCAGGATGCCTCCCAGACGCAAGGTGGCACCAGTGCACACTTTGTCTGGTTTGAGAGTGCCAAGTGTGTCCTGAAAACTGACACCCAGAACAGTGGCTTGTGAGTTTTGTTTCCCAGGGAAAAAGCCTGTACAATGGTTCAGGGTCCTGCGGCCTTAAATTGCCGGGTGCCTTCTGGAATTCGGCGTCTTGCAAGATGCCTCCCAGACGCAAGGTGGAACCAGTGCCAACTTGGTCTGGTTTGAGAGTGCCAAGTGAGTCCTGCAATCTGACACCCAGAACAGTGGCTTCTGAATTTTGTTTTCCCGGGAAAAAGCCTGTACAATGGTTTTGGGTCCTGCGGCCTTAAATTGCCGGGTGCCTCCTGGAATTCCGCCTGTCGCAGGATGCCTCCCAGACGCAAGGTGGCACCAGTGTCAACTTGGTCTGCTTTGAGAGTGTCAAGTGGGTCCTGAAAACTGACACCCAGAACAGTGGCTTGTGAGTTTTGTTTCCCAGGGAAAAAGCCTGTACAGTGGTTCAGGGTCCTGCGGCCTTAAATTGCCGGGTGCCTCCTGGAATTGCGCCTCTCGCAGGATGCCTCCCAGACGCAAGGTGGCACCAGTGCCAACTTGGTCTGCTTTGAGAGTGTCAAGTGGGTCCTGAAAACTGACACCCAGAACAGTGGCTTGTGAGTTTTGTTTCCCAGGGAAAAAGCCTGTACAATGGTTCAGGATCCTGCGGCCTTAAATTGCCGGGTGCCTCCTGGAGATCCGCCTCTCGCAAGATGCCTCCCCCACGCAAGGTGGCACCAGTTCCAACTTGGTCTGGTTTAAGAGTGTCAAGTGGGTCCTGAAAACTGACTCCCAGAACAGTGGCTTGTGAGTTTTGTTTCCCAGGGAAAAAGCCTGTACAATGGTTAAGGGTCCTGCGGCCTTAAATTGCGGGGTGACTCCTTGAATTCCGCATCACGGCAGATGTTTCCCAGACGCTAAGCAACACCAGGGCCAAATTGGTCTAGTTTAAGCGTGCCAAGTGGGTCCTGAAAACTGACACCCAGAACAGTGGCTTGTGAGTTTTGTTTCCCAGGGAAAAAGCCTGTACAATGGTTCAGGGTCCTGCGGACTTAAATTGCCGAGTACCTCCTGGAATTCCGCCTGTCGCAGGATGCCTCCCAGACGCAAGGTGGAAACAGTGCCAACTTGGTCTGGTTTAAGAGTGCCAAGTGGGTCCTGAAAACTGACACCCAGAACAGTGGCTTGTGAGTTTTGTTTCCCAGGGAAAAAGCCTGTACAATGGTTCAGGGTCCTGCGGCCTTAAATTGCCGGGTGCCTCATTGAATTCCACATCTCACCAGATGTTTCCCTGACGCTAAGCAACACCAGTGCCAACATGGTCTGGTTTAAGCGTGCCAAGTGGGTCCTGGAAACTGACACCCAGAACAGTGGCTTGTGAGTTTTGTTTCCCAGGGAAAAAGCCTGTACAATGGTTCAGGGTCCTGCGGCCTTAAATTGCCGGGTGCCTCCTGGAATTCGGCGTCTTGCAAGATGCTTCCCAGATGCAAGGTGGCACCAGAGCAAACTTGGTCTGGTTTAAGAGTGCCAAGTGGGTTCTGAAAACTGACACCCAGAACAGTGGCTTCTGAGTATTGTTTCCCAGGGAAAAAGCCTGTAAAATGGTTCAGGGTCCTGCGGCCTTAAATTGCCGGGGGCCTCCTGGATTTGCGCCTCTCGCAGAATGCCTCCCAGACGCAAGGTAGCACCAGTTCCAACTTGGTCTGGTTTGAGAGTGCCAGGTGGCTCCTTCAAACTGACACCCAGAACAGTGGCTTGTGAGTTTTGTTTCCGAGGGAAAAAGCCTGTAAAATGGTTTAGGTTAATGCCGCCTTTACTAGGCGGGTGCCACCTGGAGATTCGCCTCTCGCAGGATGCCTCCCAGACGCAAGGTGGCACCAGTGACAACTTGGTCTGGTTTGAGAGTGTCAAGTGGGTCCTGAAAACTGACACCCAGAACAGTGGCTTGTGAATTTTGTTTCCCAGGGAAAAAGCCTGTACAGTGGTTAAGGGTCCTGCGGCCTTAAATTGCCGGGTGCCTCCTGGAGATCCGCCTCTCACAGGATGCCTCCCCGACGCAAGGTGGCACCAGTTCCAACTTTGTCTGGTTTGAGAGTTTCAAGTGGGTCCTGAAAACTGACACCCAGAACAGTGGCTTGTGAGTTTTGTTTCCCAGGGAAAAAGCCTGTACAATGGTTCAGGGTCCTGCGGCCTTAAATTGCCGGGTGCCTCCTGGAATTCCGCCTCTCGCAGGATGCCTCCCAGACGCTAGGTGGCACCAGTGCCAACTTGGTCTGGTTTGAGAGTGTCAAGTGGGTCCTGAAAACTGACTTCCAGAACAGTGGCTTGTGAGTTTTGTTTCCCAGGGAAAAAGCCTGTACAATGGTTCAGGGTCCTGCGGCCTTAAATTGCGGGGTGACTCCTGGAATTCCGCATCACGCCAGATGTTTCCCAGACGCTAAGCAACACCAGTGCCAAATTGGTCTAGTTTAAGCGTGCCAAGTGGGTCCTGAAAACTGACACCCAGAACAGTGGCTTGTGAGTTTTGTTTCCCAGGGAAAAAGCCTGTACAATGGTTCAGGGTCCTGCGGCCTTAAATTGCCAGGTGCCACCTGGAGATCCGCCTCACGCAGGATGCCTCCCAGACGCAAGGTGGCACCAGTGCACACTTTGTCTGGTTTGAGAGTGCCAAGTGTGTCCTGAAAACTGACACCCAGAACAGTGGCTTGTGAGTTTTGTTTCCCAGGGAAAAAGCCTGTACAATGGTTCAGGGTCCTGCGGCCTTAAATTGCCGGGTGCCTTCTGGAATTCGGCGTCTTGCAAGATGCCTCCCAGACGCAAGGTGGCACCAGTGCCAACTTGGTCTGGTTTGAGAGTGCCAAGTGGGTCCTGCAATCTGACACCCAGAACAGTGGCTTCTGAATTTTGTTTTCCCGGGAAAAAGCCTGTACAATGGTTTTGGGTCCTGCGGCCTTAAATTGCCGGGTGCCTCCTGGAATTGCGCCTGTCGCAGGATGCCTCCCAGACGCAAGGTGGCACCAGTGCCAACTTGGTCTGCTTTGAGAGTGTCAAGTGGGTCCTGAAAACTGACACCCAGAACAGTGGCTTGTGAGTTTTGTTTCCCAGGGAAAAAGCCTGTACAGTGGTTCAGGGTCCTGCGGCCTTAAATTGCCGGGTGCCTCCTGGAATTGCGCCTCTCGCAGGATGCCTCCCAGACGCAAGGTGGCACCAGTGCCAACTTGGTCTGCTTTGAGAGTGTCAAGTGGGTCCTGAAAACTGACACCCAGAACAGTGGCTTGTGAGTTTTGTTTCCCAGGGAAAAAGCCTGTACAATGGTTCAGGATCCTGCGGCCTTAAATTGCCGGGTGCCTCCTGGAGATCCGCCTCTCGCAAGATGCCTCCCCCACGCAAGGTGGCACCAGTTCCAACTTGGTCTGGTTTAAGAGTGCCAAGTGGGTCCTGAAAACTGACTCCCAGAACAGTGGCTTGTGAGTTTTGTTTCCCAGGGAAAAAGCCTGTACAATGGTTAAGGGTCCTGCGGCCTTAAATTGCGGGGTGACTCCTGGAATTCCGCATCACGGCAGATGTTTCCCAGACGCTAAGCAACACCAGGGCCAAATTGGTCTAGTTTAAGCGTGCCAAGTGGGTCCTGAAAACTGACACCCAGAACAGTGGCTTGTGAGTTTTGTTTCCCAGGGAAAAAGCCTGTACAATGGTTCAGGGGCCTGCGGACTTAAATTGCCGAGTACCTCCTGGAATTCCGCCTGTCGCAGGATTCCTCCCAGACGCAAGGTGGAACCAGTGCCAACTTGGTCTGGTTTAAGAGTGCCAAGTGGGTCCTGAAAACTGACACCCAGAACAGTGGCTTGTGAGTTTTGTTTCCCAGGGAAAAAGCCTGTACAATGGTTCAGGGTCCTGCGGCCTTAAATTGCCGGGTGCCTCCTTGAATTCCACATCTCACCAGATGTTTCCCTGACGCTAAGCAACACCAGTGCCAACATGGTCTGGTTTAAGCGTGCCAAGTGGGTCCTGGAAACTGACACCCAGAACAGTGGCTTGTGAGTTTTGTTTCCCAGGGAAAAAGCCTGTACAATGGTTCAGGGTCCTGCGGCCTTAAATTGCCGGGTGCCTCCTGGAATTCGGCGTCTTGCAAGATGCTTCCCAGATGCAAGGTGGCACCAGAGCAAACTTGGTCTGGTTTAAGAGTGCCAAGTGGGTTCTGAAAACTGACACCCAGAACAGTGGCTTCTGAGTATTGTTTCCCAGGGAAAAAGCCTGTAAAATGGTTCAGGGTCCTGCGGCCTTAAATTGCCGGGGGCCTCCTGGATTTGCGCCTCTCGCAGAATGCCTCCCAGACGCAAGGTAGCACCAGTTCCAACTTGGTCTGGTTTGAGAGTGCCAGGTGGCTCCTTCAAACTGACACCCAGAACAGTGGCTTGTGAGTTTTGTTTCCGAGGGAAAAAGCCTGTAAAATGGTTTAGGTTAATGCCGCCTTTACTAGGCGGGTGCCACCTGGAGATTCGCCTCTCGCAGGATGCCTCCCAGACGCAAGGTGGCACCAGTGACAACTTGGTCTGGTTTGAGAGTGTCAAGTGGGTCCTGAAAACTGACACCCAGAACAGTGGCTTGTGAATTTTGTTTCCCAGGGAAAAAGCCTGTACAGTGGTTAAGGGTCCTGCGGCCTTAAATTGCCGGGTGCCTCCTGGAGATCCGCCTCTCACAGGATGCCTCCCCGACGCAAGGTGGCACCAGTTCCAACTTTGTCTGGTTTGAGAGTTTCAAGTGGGTCCTGAAAACTGACACCCAGAACAGTGGCTTGTGAGTTTTGTTTCCCAGGGAAAAAGCCTGTACAATGGTTCAGGGTCCTGCGGCCTTAAATTGCCGGGTGCCTCCTGGAATTCCGCCTCTCGCAGGATGCCTCCCAGACGCTAGGTGGCACCAGTGCCAACTTGGTCTGGTTTGAGAGTGTCAAGTGGGTCCTGAAAACTGACTTCCAGAACAGTGGCTTGTGAGTTTTGTTTCCCAGGGAAAAAGCCTGTACAATGGTTCAGGGTCCTGCGGCCTTAAATTGCGGGGTGACTCCTGGAATTCCGCATCACGCCAGATGTTTCCCAGACGCTAAGCAACACCAGTGCCAAATTGGTCTAGTTTAAGCGTGCCAAGTGGGTCCTGAAAACTGACACCCAGAACAGTGGCTTGTGAGTTTTGTTTCCCAGGGAAAAAGCCTGTACAATGGTTCAGGGTCCTGCGGCCTTAAATTGCCAGGTGCCACCTGGAGATCCGCCTCACGCAGGATGCCTCCCAGACGCAAGGTGGCACCAGTGCACACTTTGTCTGGTTTGAGAGTGCCAAGTGTGTCCTGAAAACTGACACCCAGAACAGTGGCTTGTGAGTTTTGTTTCCCAGGGAAAAAGCCTGTACAATGGTTCAGGGTCCTGCGGCCTTAAATTGCCGGGTGCCTTCTGGAATTCGGCGTCTTGCAAGATGCCTCCCAGACGCAAGGTGGCACCAGTGCCAACTTGGTCTGGTTTGAGAGTGCCAAGTGGGTCCTGCAATCTGACACCCAGAACAGTGGCTTCTGAATTTTGTTTTCCCGGGAAAAAGCCTGTACAATGGTTTTGGGTCCTGCGGCCTTAAATTGCCGGGTGCCTCCTGGAATTGCGCCTGTCGCAGGATGCCTCCCAGACGCAAGGTGGCACCAGTGCCAACTTGGTCTGCTTTGAGAGTGTCAAGTGGGTCCTGAAAACTGACACCCAGAACAGTGGCTTGTGAGTTTTGTTTCCCAGGGAAAAAGCCTGTACAGTGGTTCAGGGTCCTGCGGCCTTAAATTGCCGGGTGCCTCCTGGAATTGCGCCTCTCGCAGGATGCCTCCCAGACGCAAGGTGGCACCAGTGCCAACTTGGTCTGCTTTGAGAGTGTCAAGTGGGTCCTGAAAACTGACACCCAGAACAGTGGCTTGTGAGTTTTGTTTCCCAGGGAAAAAGCCTGTACAATGGTTCAGGATCCTGCGGCCTTAAATTGCCGGGTGCCTCCTGGAGATCCGCCTCTCGCAAGATGCCTCCCCCACGCAAGGTGGCACCAGTTCCAACTTGGTCTGGTTTAAGAGTGCCAAGTGGGTCCTGAAAACTGACTCCCAGAACAGTGGCTTGTGAGTTTTGTTTCCCAGGGAAAAAGCCTGTACAATGGTTAAGGGTCCTGCGGCCTTAAATTGCGGGGTGACTCCTGGAATTCCGCATCACGGCAGATGTTTCCCAGACGCTAAGCAACACCAGGGCCAAATTGGTCTAGTTTAAGCGTGCCAAGTGGGTCCTGAAAACTGACACCCAGAACAGTGGCTTGTGAGTTTTGTTTCCCAGGGAAAAAGCCTGTACAATGGTTCAGGGGCCTGCGGACTTAAATTGCCGAGTACCTCCTGGAATTCCGCCTGTCGCAGGATTCCTCCCAGACGCAAGGTGGAACCAGTGCCAACTTGGTCTGGTTTAAGAGTGCCAAGTGGGTCCTGAAAACTGACACCCAGAACAGTGGCTTGTGAGTTTTGTTTCCCAGGGAAAAAGCCTGTACAATGGTTCAGGGTCCTGCGGCCTTAAATTGCCGGGTGCCTCCTTGAATTCCACATCTCACCAGATGTTTCCCTGACGCTAAGCAACACCAGTGCCAACATGGTCTGGTTTAAGAGTGCCAAGTGGGTCCTGGAAACTGACACCCAGAACAGTGGCTTGTGAGTTTTGTTTCCCAGGGAAAAAGCCTGTACAATGGTTCAGGGTCCTGCGGCCTTAAATTGCCGGGTGCCTCCTGGAATTCGGCGTCTTGCAAGATGCTTCCCAGATGCAAGGTGGCACCAGAGCAAACTTGGTCTGGTTTAAGAGTGCCAAGTGGGTTCTGAAAACTGACACCCAGAACAGTGGCTTCTGAGTATTGTTTCCCAGGGAAAAAGCCTGTAAAATGGTTCAGGGTCCTGCGGCCTTAAATTGCCGGGGGCCTCCTGGATTTGCGCCTCTCGCAGAATGCCTCCCAGACGCAAGGTAGCACCAGTTCCAACTTGGTCTGGTTTGAGAGTGCCAGGTGGCTCCTTCAAACTGACACCCAGAACAGTGGCTTGTGAGTTTTGTTTCCGAGGGAAAAAGCCTGTAAAATGGTTTAGGTTAATGCCGCCTTTACTAGGCGGGTGCCACCTGGAGATTCGCCTCTCGCAGGATGCCTCCCAGACGCAAGGTGGCACCAGTGACAACTTGGTCTGGTTTGAGAGTGTCAAGTGGGTCCTGAAAACTGACACCCAGAACAGTGGCTTGTGAGTTTTGTTTCCCAGGGAAAAAGCCTGTACAATGGTTAAGGGTCCTGCGGCCTTAAATTGCCGGGTGCCTCCTGGAGATCCGCCTCTCACAGGATGCCTCCCCGACGCAAGGTGGCACCAGTTCCAACTTTGTCTGGTTTGAGAGTTTCAAGTGGGTCCTGAAAACTGACACCCAGAACAGTGGCTTGTGAGTTTTGTTTCCCAGGGAAAAAGCCTGTACAATGGTTCAGGGTCCTGCGGCCTTAAATTGCCGGGTGCCTCCTGGAATTCCGCCTCTCGCAGGATGCCTCCCAGACGCTAGGTGGCACCAGTGCCAACTTGGTCTGGTTTGAGAGTGTCAAGTGGGTCCTGAAAACTGACTCCCAGAACAGTGGCTTGTGAGTTTTGTTTCCCAGGGAAAAAGCCTGTACAATGGTTCAGGGTCCTGCGGCCTTAAATTGCGGGGTGACTCCTGGAATTCCGCATCACGCCAGATGTTTCCCAGACGCTAAGCAACACCAGTGCCAAATTGGTCTAGTTTAAGCGTGCCAAGTGGGTCCTGAAAACTGACACCCAGAACAGTGGCTTGTGAGTTTTGTTTCCCAGGGAAAAAGCCTGTACAATGGTTCAGGGTCCTGCGGCCTTAAATTGCCGGGTGCCACCTGGAGATCCGCCTCACGCAGGATGCCTCCCAGACGCAAGGTGGCACCAGTGCACACTTTGTCTGGTTTGAGAGTGCCAAGTGTGTCCTGAAAACTGACACCCAGAACAGTGGCTTGTGAGTTTTGTTTCCCAGGGAAAAAGCCTGTACAATGGTTCAGGGTCCTGCGGCCTTAAATTGCCGGGTGCCTTCTGGAATTCGGCGTCTTGCAAGATGCCTCCCAGACGCAAGGTGGAACCAGTGCCAACTTGGTCTGGTTTGAGAGTGCCAAGTGAGTCCTGCAATCTGACACCCAGAACAGTGGCTTCTGAATTTTGTTTTCCCGGGAAAAAGCCTGTACAATGGTTTTGGGTCCTGCGGCCTTAAATTGCCGGGTGCCTCCTGGAATTCCGCCTGTCGCAGGATGCCTCCCAGACGCAAGGTGGCACCAGTGTCAACTTGGTCTGCTTTGAGAGTGTCAAGTGGGTCCTGAAAACTGACACCCAGAACAGTGGCTTGTGAGTTTTGTTTCCCAGGGAAAAAGCCTGTACAGTGGTTCAGGGTCCTGCGGCCTTAAATTGCCGGGTGCCTCCTGGAATTGCGCCTCTCGCAGGATGCCTCCCAGACGCAAGGTGGCACCAGTGCCAACTTGGTCTGCTTTGAGAGTGTCAAGTGGGTCCTGAAAACTGACACCCAGAACAGTGGCTTGTGAGTTTTGTTTCCCAGGGAAAAAGCCTGTACAATGGTTCAGGATCCTGCGGCCTTAAATTGCCGGGTGCCTCCTGGAGATCCGCCTCTCGCAAGATGCCTCCCCCACGCAAGGTGGCACCAGTTCCAACTTGGTCTGGTTTAAGAGTGTCAAGTGGGTCCTGAAAACTGACTCCCAGAACAGTGGCTTGTGAGTTTTGTTTCCCAGGGAAAAAGCCTGTACAATGGTTAAGGGTCCTGCGGCCTTAAATTGCGGGGTGACTCCTTGAATTCCGCATCACGGCAGATGTTTCCCAGACGCTAAGCAACACCAGGGCCAAATTGGTCTAGTTTAAGCGTGCCAAGTGGGTCCTGAAAACTGACACCCAGAACAGTGGCTTGTGAGTTTTGTTTCCCAGGGAAAAAGCCTGTACAATGGTTCAGGGTCCTGCGGACTTAAATTGCCGAGTACCTCCTGGAATTCCGCCTGTCGCAGGATGCCTCCCAGACGCAAGGTGGAAACAGTGCCAACTTGGTCTGGTTTAAGAGTGCCAAGTGGGTCCTGAAAACTGACACCCAGAACAGTGGCTTGTGAGTTTTGTTTCCCAGGGAAAAAGCCTGTACAATGGTTCAGGGTCCTGCGGCCTTAAATTGCCGGGTGCCTCATTGAATTCCACATCTCACCAGATGTTTCCCTGACGCTAAGCAACACCAGTGCCAACATGGTCTGGTTTAAGCGTGCCAAGTGGGTCCTGGAAACTGACACCCAGAACAGTGGCTTGTGAGTTTTGTTTCCCAGGGAAAAAGCCTGTACAATGGTTCAGGGTCCTGCGGCCTTAAATTGCCGGGTGCCTCCTGGAATTCGGCGTCTTGCAAGATGCTTCCCAGATGCAAGGTGGCACCAGAGCAAACTTGGTCTGGTTTAAGAGTGCCAAGTGGGTTCTGAAAACTGACACCCAGAACAGTGGCTTCTGAGTATTGTTTCCCAGGGAAAAAGCCTGTAAAATGGTTCAGGGTCCTGCGGCCTTAAATTGCCGGGGGCCTCCTGGATTTGCGCCTCTCGCAGGATGCCTCCCAGACGCAAGGTGGCACCAGTTCCAACTTGGTCTGGTTTGAGAGTGCCAGGTGGCTCCTTCAAACTGACACCCAGAACAGTGGCTTGTGAGTTTTGTTTCTGAGGGAAAAAGCCTGTAAAATGGTTTAGGTTAATGCCGCCTTTACTAGGCGGGTGCCACCTGGAGATTCGCCTCTCGCAGGATGCCTCCCAGACGCAAGGTGGCACCAGTGCCAACTTGGTCTGGTTTGAGAGTGTCAAGTGGGTCCTGAAAACTGACACCCAGAACAGTGGCTTGTGAGTTTTGTTTCCCAGGGAAAAAGCCTGTACAATGGTTAAGGGTCCTGCGGCCTTAAATTGCCGGGTGCCTCCTGGAGATCCGCCTCTCACAGGATGCCTCCCCGACGCAAGGTGGCACCAGTTCCAACTTTGTCTGGTTTGAGAGTTTCAAGTGGGTCCTGAAAACTGACACCCAGAACAGTGGCTTGTGAGTTTTGTTTCCCAGGGAAAAAGCCTGTACAATGATTCAGGGTCCTGCGGCCTTAAATTGCCGGGTGCCTCCTGGAATTCCGCCTCTCTCAGGATGCCTCCCAGACGCTAGGTGGCACCAGTGCCAACTTGGTCTGGTTTGAGAGTGTAAAGTGGGTCCTGAAAACTGACTCCCAGAACAGTGGCTTGTGAGTTTTGTTTCCCAGGGAAAAAGCCTGTACAATGGTTCAGGGTCCTGCGGCCTTAAATTGCGGGGTGACTCCTGGAATTCCGCATCACGCCAGATGTTTCCCAGACGCTAAGCAACACCAGTGCCAAATTGGTCTAGTTTAAGCGTGCCAAGTGGGTCCTGAAAACTGACACCCAGAACAGTGGCTTGTGAGTTTTGTTTCCCAGGTAAAAAGCCTGTACAATGGTTCAGGGTCCTGCGGCCTTAAATTGCCGGGTGCCTCCTGGAGATCCGCCTCTCACAGGATGCCTCCCCGACGCAAGGTGGCACCAGTTCCAACTTTGTCTGGTTTAAGAGTGTCAAGTGGGTCCTGAAAACTGACACCCAGAACAGTGGCTTGTGAGTTTTGTTTCCCAGGGAAAAAGCCTGTAGAATGGTTTTGGGTCCTGCGGCCTTAAATTGCCGGGTGCCTCCTGGAATTGCGACTCTGGCAGGATGCCTCCCAGACGCTAGGTGGCACCAGTGCCAACTTGGTCTGCTTTGAGAGTGTCAAGTGGGTCCTGAAAACTGACACCCAGAACAGTGGCTTGTGAGTTTTGTTTCCCAGGGAAAAAGCCTGTACAATGGTTCAGGATCCTGCGGCCTTAAATTGCCGGGTGCCTCGTGGAGATCCGCCTCTCGCAGGATGCCTCCCCCACGCAAGGTGGCACCAGTTCTCCCTTTGTCTGGTTTGAGAGTGCCAAGTGGGTCCTGAAAACTGACACCCAGAACAGTGGCTTGTGAGTTTTGTTTCCCAGGGAAAAAGCCTGTACAATGGTTCAGGGTCCTGCGGCCTTAAATTGCGGGGTGACTCCTGGAATTCCGCATCACGCCAGATGTTTCCCAGACGCTAAGCAACACCAGTGCCAAATTGGTCTAGTTTAAGCGTGCCAAGTGGGTCCTGAAAACTGACACCCAGAACAGTGGCTTGTGAGTTTTGTTTCCCAGGGAAAAAGCCTGTACAATGGTTCAGGGCCCTGAGGCCTTAAATTGCCGGGTGCCTCCTGGAGATCCGCCTCTCACAGGATGCCTCCCCGACGCAAGGTGGCACCAGTACCAACTTTGTCTGGTTTAAGAGTGTCAAGTGGGTCCTGAAAACTGACACCCAGAACAGTGGCTTGTGAGTTTTGTTTCCCAGGGAAAAAGCTTGTAGAATGGTTTTGGGTCCTGCGGCCTTAAATTGCCGGGTGCCTCCTGGAATTGCGCCTCTCGCAGGATGCCTCCCAGACGCTAGGTGGCACCAGTGCCAACTTGGTCTGCTTTGAGAGTGTCAAGTGGGTCCTGAAAACTGACTTCCAGAACAGTGGCTTGTGAGTTTTGTTTCCCAGGGAAAAAGCCTGTACAATGGTTCAGGATCCTGCGGCCTTAAATTGCCGGGTGCCTCGTGGAGATCCGCCTCTCGCAGGATGCCTCCCCCACGCAAGGTGGCACCAGTTCTCCCTTTGTCTGGTTTGAGAGTGCCAAGTGGGTCCTGAAAACTGACACCCAGAACAGTGGCTTGTGAGTTTTGTTTCCCAGGGAAAAAGCCTGTACAATGGTTCAGGGTCCTGCGGCCTTAAATTGCGGGGTGACTCCTGGAATTCCGCATCACGCCAGATGTTTCCCAGACGCTAAGCAACACCAGTGCCAAATTGGTCTAATTTAAGCGTGCCAAGTGGGTCCTGAAAACTGACACCCAGAACAGTGGCTTGTGAGTTTTGTTTCCCAGGGAAAAAGCCTGTACAATGGTTCAGGATCCTGCGGCCTTAAATTGCCGGGTGCCTCGTGGAGATCCGCCTCTCGCAGGATGCCTCCCCCACGCAAGGTGGCTGCAGTGCTCCCTTTGTCTGGTTTGAGAGTGTCAAGTGGGTCCTGAAAACTGACTCCCAGAACAGTGGCTTGTGAGTTTTGTTTCCCAGGGAAAAAGCCTGTACAATGGTTCAGGGTCCTGCGGCCTTAAATTGCGGGGTGATTCCTGGAATTCCGCATCACGCCAGATGTTTCCCAGACGCTAAGCAACACCAGTGCCAAATTGGTCTAGTTTAAGCGTGCCAAGTGGGTCCTGAAAACTGACAGCCAGAACAGTGGCTTGTGAGTTTTGTTTCCCAGGGAAAAAGCCTGTACAATGGTTCAGGGCCCTGAGGCCTTAAATTGCCGGGTGCCTCCTGGAGATCCGCCTCTCACAGGATGCCTCCACGACGCAAGGTGGCACCAGTTCCAACTTTGTCTGGTTTAAGAGTGTCAAGTGGGTCCTGAAAACTGACACCCAGAACAGTGGCTTGTGAGTTTTGTTTCCCAGGGAAAAAGCCTGTAGAATGGTTTTGGGTCCTGCGGCCTTAAATTGCCGGGTGCCTCCTGGAATTGCGCCTCTCGCAGGATGCCTCCCAGACGCTAGGTGGCACCAGTGCCAACTTGGTCTGCTTTGAGAGTGTCAAGTGGGTCCTGAAAACTGACACCCAGAACAGTGGCTTGTGAGTTTTGTTTCCCAGGGAAAAAGCCTGTACAATGGTTCAGGATCCTGCGGCCTTAAATTGCCGGGTGCCTCGTGGAGATCCGCCTCTCGCAGGATGCCTCCCAGACGCAAGGTGGCACCAGTTCTCCCTTTGTCTGGTTTGAGAGTGCCAAGTGGGTCCTGAAAACTGACACCCAGAACAGTGGCTTGTGAGTTTTGTTTCCCAGGGAAAAAGCCTGTACAATGGTTCAGGGTCCTGCGGCCTTAAATAGCGGGGTGGCTCCTGGAATTCCGCATCACGCCAGATGTTTCCCAGACGCTAAGCAACACCAGTGCCAAATTGGTCTAGTTTAAGCGTGCCAAGTGGGTCCTGAAAACTGACACCCAGAACAGTGGCTTGTGAGTTTTGTTTCCCAGGGAAAAAGCCTGTACAATGGTTCAGGGTCCTGCGGCCTTAAATCGCCGGGTGCCACCTGGAGATCCGCCTCACGCAGGATGCCTCCCAGACGCAAGGTGGCACCAGTGCACACTTTGTCTGGTTTGAGAGTGCCAAGTGTGTCCTGAAAACTGACACCCAGAACAGTGGCTTGTGAGTTTTGTTTCCCAGGGAAAAAGCCTGTACAATGGTTCAGGGTCCTGCGGCCTTAAATTGCCAGGTGCCTTCTGGAATTCGGCGTCTTGCAAGATGCCTCCCAGACGCAAGGTGGCACCAGTGCCAGCTTGGTCTGGTTTGAGAGTGCCAAGTGGGTCCTGCAATCTGACACCCAGAACAGTGGCTTCTGCATTTTGTTTTCCCGGGAAAAAGCCTGTAGAATGGTTTTGGGTCCTGCGGCCTTAAATTGCCGGGTGCCTCCTGGAATTCCGCCTCTCGCAGGATGCCTCCCAGACACAAGGTGGCACCAGTTCCAACTTGGTCTGGTTTAAGAGTGCCAAGTGCGTCCTGCAAACTGACACCCAGAACAGTGGCTTGTGAGTTTTGTTTCCCAGGGAAAAAGCCTGTACAATGGTTCAGGGGCCTGAGGCCTTAAATTGCCCGGTTGCCTCCTGGAGATTCGCCTCTCGCAGGATGCCTCCCAGACGCAAGGTGGCACCAGTGCCAACTTGGTCTGGTTTAAGAGTGCCAAGTGGGTCCTGAAAACTGACACCCAGAACAGTGGCTTGTGAGTTTTGTTTCCCAGGGAAAAAGCCTGTACAATGGTTCAGGATCCTGCGGCCTTAAATTGCCGGGTGCCTCCTGGAATTCCGCCTGTCGCAGGATACCTCCCAGACGCAAGGTGGAACCAGTGCCAACTTGGTCTGGTTTAAGAGTGCCAAGTGGGTCCTGAAAACTGACACCCAGAACAGTGGCTTGTGAGTTTTGTTTCCCAGGGAAAAAGCCTGTACAATGGTTCAGGGTCCTGCGGCCTTAAATTGCCGGGTGCCTCCTTGAATTCCACATCTCACCAGATGTTTCCCTGACGCTAAGCAACACCAGTGCCAACATGGTCTGGTTTAAGAGTGCCAAGTGGGTCCTGGAAACTGACACCCAGAACAGTGGCTTGTGAGTTTTGTTTCCCAGGGAAAAAGCCTGTACAATGGTTCAGGGTCCTGCGGCCTTAAATTGCCGGGTGCCTCCTGGAATTCGGCGTCTTGCAAGATGCTTCCCAGATGCAAGGTGGCACCAGAGCAAACTCGGTCTGGTTTAAGAGTGCCAAGTGGGTTCTGAAAACTGACACCCAGAACAGTGGCTTCTGAGTATTGTTTCCCAGGGAAAAAGCCTGTAAAATGGTTCAGGGTCCTGCGGCCTTAAATTGCCGGGGGCCTCCTGGATTTGCGCCTCTCGCAGAATGCCTCCCAGACGCAAGGTGGCACCAGTTCCAACTTGGTCTGGTTTGAGAGTGCCAGGTGGCTCCTTCAAACTGACACCCAGAACAGTGGCTTGTGAGTTTTGTTTCCGAGGGAAAAAGCCTGTAAAATGGTTTAGGTTAATGCCGCCTTTACTAGGCGGGTGCCACCTGGAGATTCGCCTCTCGCAGGATGCCTCCCAGACGCAAGGTGGCACCAGTGACAACTTGGTCTGGTTTGAGAGTGTCAAGTGGGTCCTGAAAACTGACACCCAGAACAGTGGCTTGTGAGTTTTGTTTCCCAGGGAAAAAGCCTGTACAGTGGTTAAGGGTCCTGCGGCCTTAAATTGCCGGGTGCCTCCTGGAGATCCGCCTCTCATAGGATGCCTCCCCGACGCAAGGTGGCACCAGTTCCAACTTTGTCTGGTTTGAGAGTTTCAAGTGGGTCCTGAAAACTGACACCCAGAACAGTGGCTTGTGAGTTTTGTTTCCCAGGGAAAAAGCCTGTACAATGGTTCAGGGTCCTGCGGCCTTAAATTGCCGGGTGCCTCCTGGAATTCCGCCTCTCGCAGGATGCCTCCCAGACGCTAGGTGGCACCAGTGCCAACTTGGTCTGGTTTGAGAGTGTCAAGGGGGTCCTGAAAACTGACTCCCAGAACAGTGGCTTGTGAGTTTTGTTTCCCAGGGAAAAAGCCTGTACAATGGTTCAGGGTCCTGCGGCCTTAAATTGCGGGGTGACTCCTGGAATTCCGCATCACGCCAGATGTTTCCCAGACGCTAAGCAACACCAGTGCCAAATTGGTCTAGTTTAAGCGTGCCAAGTGGGTCCTGAAAACTGACACCCAGAACAGTGGCTTGTGAGTTTTGTTTCCCAGGGAAAAAGCCTGTACAATGGTTCAGGGTCCTGCGGCCTTAAATTGCCGGGTGCCACCTGGAGATCCGCCTCACGCAGGATGCCTCCCAGACGCAAGGTGGCACCAGTGCACACTTTGTCTGGTTTGAGAGTGCCAAGTGTGTCCTGAAAACTGACACCCAGAACAGTGGCTTGTGAGTTTTGTTTCCCAGGGAAAAAGCCTGTACAATGGTTCAGGGTCCTGCGGCCTTAAATTGCCGGGTGCCTTCTGGAATTCGGCGTCTTGCAAGATGCCTCCCAGACGCAAGGTGGCACCAGTGCCAACTTGGTCTGGTTTGAGAGTGCCAAGTGGGTCCTGCAATCTGACACCCAGAACAGTGGCTTCTGAATTTTGTTTTCCCGGGAAAAAGCCTGTACAATGGTTTTGGGTCCTGCGGCCTTAAATTGCCGGGTGCCTCCTGGAATTCCGCCTGTCGCAGGATGCCTCCCAGACGCAAGGTGGCACCAGTGTCAACTTGGTCTGCTTTGAGAGTGTCAAGTGGGTCCTGAAAACTGACACCCAGAACAGTGGCTTGTGAGTTTTGTTTCCCAGGGAAAAAGCCTGTACAGTGGTTCAGGGTCCTGCGGCCTTAAATTGCCGGGTGCCTCCTGGAATTGCGCCTCTCGCAGGATGCCTCCCAGACGCAAGGTGGCACCAGTGCCAACTTGGTCTGCTTTGAGAGTCTCAAGTGGGTCCTGAAAACTGACACCCAGAACAGTGGCTTGTGAGTTTTGTTTCCCAGGGAAAAAGCCTGTACAATGGTTAAGGATCCTGCGGCCTTAAATTGCCGGGTGCCTCCTGGAGATCCGCCTCTCGCAAGATGCCTCCCCCACGCAAGGTGGCACCAGTTCCAACTTGGTCTGGTTTAAGAGTGTCAAGTGGGTCCTGAAAACTGACTCCCAGAACAGTGGCTTGTGAGTTTTGTTTCCCAGGGAAAAAGCCTGTACAATGGTTAAGGGTCCTGCGGCCTTAAATTGCGGGGTGACTCCTGGAATTCCGCATCACGGCAGATGTTTCCCAGACACTAAGCAACACCAGGGCCAAATTGGTCTAGTTTAAGCGTGCCAAGTGGGTCCTGAAAACTGACACCCAGAACAGTGGCTTGTGAGTTTTGTTTCCCAGGGAAAAAGCCTGTACAATGGTTCAGGGGCCTGAGGCCTTAAATTGCCGAGTACCTCCTGGAATTCCGCCTGTCGCAGGATGCCTCCCAGACGCAAGGTGGAAACAGTGCCAACTTGGTCTGGTTTAAGAGTGCCAAGTGGGTCCTGAAAACTGACACCCAGAACAGTGGCTTGTGAGTTTTGTTTCCCAGGGAAAAAGCCTGTACAATGGTTCAGGGTCCTGCGGCCTTAAATTGCCGGGTGCCTCCTTGAATTCCACATCTCACCAGATGTTTCCCTGACGCTAAGCAACACCAGTGCCAACATGGTCTGGTTTAAGAGTGCCAAGTGGGTCCTGGAAACTGACACCCAGAACAGTGGCTTGTGAGTTTTGTTTCCCAGGGAAAAAGCCTGTACAATGGTTCAGGGTCCTGCGGCCTTAAATTGCCGGGTGCCTCCTGGAATTCGGCGTCTTGCAAGATGCTTCCCAGATGCAAGGTGGCACCAGAGCAAACTTGGTCTGGTTTAAGAGTGCCAAGTGGGTTCTGAAAACTGACACCCAGAACAGTGGCTTCTGAGTATTGTTTCCCAGGGAAAAAGCCTGTAAAATGGTTCAGGGTCCTGCGGCCTTAAATTGCCGGGGGCCTCCTGGATTTGCGCCTCTCGCAGAATGCCTCCCAGACGCAAGGTGGCACCAGTTCCAACTTGGTCTGGTTTGAGAGTGCCAGGTGGCTCCTTCAAACTGACACCCAGAACAGTGGCTTGTGAGTTTTGTTTCCGAGGGAAAAAGCCTGTAAAATGGTTTAGGTTAATGCCGCCTTTATTAGGCGGGTGCCACCTGGAGATTCGCCTCTCGCAGGATGCCTCCCAGACGCAAGGTGGCACCAGTGACAACTTGGTCTGGTTTGAGAGTGTCAAGTGGGTCCTGAAAACTGACACCCAGAACAGTGGCTTGTGAGTTTTGTTTCCCAGGGAAAAAGCCTGTACAATGGTTAAGGGTCCTGCGGCCTTAAATTGCCGGGTGCCTCCTGGAGATCCGCCTCTAACAGGATGCCTC
Organism: Fringilla coelebs; assembly: GCF_963513975.1. NCBI lineage: Eukaryota > Metazoa > Chordata > Aves > Passeriformes > Fringillidae > Fringilla > Fringilla coelebs. The sequence goes on from NW_028167527.1 coordinate 1,077,704, forward strand.
CCCGACGCAAGGTGGCACCAGTTCCAACTTTGTCTGGTTTGAGAGTTTCAAGTGGGTCCTGAAAACTGACACCCAGAACAGTGGCTTGTGAGTTTTGTTTCCCAGGGAAAAAGCCTGTACAATGGTTCAGGGTCCTGCGGCCTTAAATTGCCGGGTGCCTCCTGGAATTCCGCCTCTCGCAGGATGCCTCCCAGACGCTAGGTGGCACCAGTGCCAACTTGGTCTGGTTTGAGAGTGTCAAGTGGGTCCTGAAAACTGACTCCCAGAACAGTGGCTTGTGAGTTTTGTTTCCCAGGGAAAAAGCCTGTACAATGGTTCAGGATCCTGCGGCCTTAAATTGCGGGGTGACTCCTGGAATTCCGCATCACGGCAGATGTTTCCCAGACGCTAAGCAACACCAGTGCCAAATTGGTCTAGTTTAAGCGTGCCAAGTGGGTCCTGAAAACTGACACCCAGAACAGTGGCTTGTGAGTTTTGTTTCCCAGGGAAAAAGCCTGTACAATGGTTCAGGGTCCTGCGGCCTTAAATTGCCGGGTGCCTCCTGGAGATCCGCCTCTCGCAGGATGCCTCCCAGACGCTAGGTGGCACCAGTGCCAACTTGGTCTGCTTTGAGAGTGTCAAGTGGGTCCTGAAAACTGACACCCAGAACAGTGGCTTGTGAGTTTTGTTTCCCAGGGAAAAAGCCTGTACAATGATTCAGGATCCTGCGGCCTTAAATTGCCAGGTGCCTCGTGGAGATCCGCCTCTCGCAGGATGCCTCCCCCACGCAAGGTGGCACCAGTTCTCCCTTTGTCTGGTTTGAGAGTGCCAAGTGGGTCCTGAAAACTGACACCCAGAACAGTGGCTTGTGAGTTTTGTTTCCCAGGGAAAAAGCCTGTACAATGGTTCAGGGTCCTGCGGCCTTAAATTGCCGGGGGCCTCCTGGATTTGCGCCTCTCGCAGGATGCCTCCAAGACGCAAGGTGGCACCAGTTCCAACTTGGTCTGGTTTGAGAGTGCCAGGTGGCTCCTTCAAACTGACACCCAGAACAGTGGCTTGTGAGTTTTGTTTCCCAGGGAAAAAGCCGGTACAATGGTTTAGGTTAATGCCGCCTTTACCAGGCGGGTGCCACCTGGAGATTCGCCTCTCGCAGGATGCCTCCCAGATGCAAGGTGGCACCAGTGCCAACTTGGTCTGGTTTGAGAGTGTCAAGTGGGTCCTGAAAACTGACTCCCAGAACAGTGGCTTGTGAGTTTTGTTTCCCAGGGAAAAAGCCTGTACAATGGTTCATGGTCCTGCGGCCTTAAATTGCCGGGTGCCTCCTGGAGATCTGCCTCTCGTAGGATGCCTCCCAGACGCAAGGTGGCACCAGTGCCAACATGGTCTGGTTTAAGAGTGTCAAGTGGGTCCTGAAAACTGACACCCAGAACAGTGGCTTGTGAGTTTTGTTTCCCAGGGGAAAAGCCTGTACAATGGTTAAGGGTCCTGCGGCCTTAAATTGCGGGGTGACTCCTGGAATTCCGCATCACGCCAGATGTTTCCCAGACGCTAAGCAACACCAGTGCCAAATTGGTCTAGTTTAAGCGTGCCAAGTGGGTCCTGAAAACTGACACCCAGAACAGTGGCTTGTGAGTTTTGTTTCCCAGGGAAAAAGCCTGTACAATGGTTCAGGGCCCTGAGGCCTTAAATTGCCGGGTGCCTCCTGGAGATCCGCCTCTCACAGGATGCCTCCCCGACGCAAGGTGGCACCAGTTCCAACTTTGTCTGGTTTGAGAGTTTCAAGTGGGTCCTGAAAACTGACACCCAGAACAGTGGCTTGTGAGTTTTGTTTCCCAGGGAAAAAGCCTGTACAATGGTTCAGGGTCCTGCGGCCTTAAATTGCCGGGTGCCTCCTGGAATTCCGCCTCTCGCAGGATGCCTCCCAGACGCAAGGTGGCACCAGTGCCAACTTGGTCTGGTTTGAGAGTGCCAAGTGGGTCCTGCAAACTGACACCCAGAACAGAGGCTTGTGAGTTTTGTTTCCCAGGGAAAAAGCCTGTACAATGGTTCAGGGTCCTGCGGCCTTAAATTGCGGGGTGACTCCTGGTATTGCGCATCACGCCAGATGTTTCCCAGACGCTAAGCAACACCAGTGCCAAATTGGTCTAGTTTAAGCGTGCCACGTGGGTCCTGAAAACTGACACCCAGAACAGTGGCTTGTGAGTTTTGTTTCCCAGGGAAAAAGCCTGTACAATGGTTCAGGGTCCTGCGGCCTTAAATTGCCGGGTGCCTCCTGGAATTCCGCCTCTCGCAGGATGCTTCCCAGATGCAAGGTGGCACCAGTGCCAACTTGGTCTGGTTTGAGAGTGCCAAGTAGGTCCTGAAAACTGACACCCAGAACAGTGGCTTGTGAGTTTTGTTTCCCAGGGAAAAAGCCTGTACAATGGTTCAGGGTCCTGCGGCCTTAAATTGCCGGGTGCCTCCTGGAATTCCGCCTCTCGCAGGATGCCTCCCAGACGCAAGGTGGCACCAGTGCCAACTTGGTCTGGTTTGAGAGTGCCAAGTGGGTCCTGCAAACTGACACCCAGAACAGAGGCTTGTGAGTTTTGTTTCCCAGGGAAAAAGCCTGTACAATGGTTCAGGGTCCTGCGGCCTTAAATTGCGGGGTGACTCCTGGTATTGCGCATCACGCCAGATGTTTCCCAGACGCTAAGCAACACCAGTGCCAAATTGGTCTAGTTTAAGCGTGCCACGTGGGTCCTGAAAACTGACACCCAGAACAGTGGCTTGTGAGTTTTGTTTCCCAGGGAAAAAGCCTGTACAATGGTTCAGGGTCCTGCGGCCTTAAATTGCCGGGTGCCTCCTGGAATTCCGCCTCTCGCAGGATGCTTCCCAGATGCAAGGTGGCACCAGTGCCAACTTGGTCTGGTTTGAGAGTGCCAAGTAGGTCCTGAAAACTGACACCCAGAACAGTGGCTTGTGAGTTTTGTTTCCCAGGGAAAAAGCCTGTACAGTGGTTCAGGGTCCTGCGGCCTTAAATTGCCGGGTGCCTCCTGGAATTGCGCCTCTCGCAGGATGCCTCCCAGACGCTAGGTGGCACCAGTGCCAACTTGGTCTGGTTTGAGAGTGTCAAGTGGGTCCTGAAAACTGACTCCCAGAACAGTGGCTTGTGAGTTTTGTTTCCCAGGGAAAAAGCCTGTACAATGGTTCAGGATTCTGCGGCCTTAAATTGCCGGGTGCCTCCTGGAGATCCGCCTCTCGCAGGATGCCTCCCCCACGCAAGGTGGCACCAGTTCTCCCTTTGTCTGGTTTGAGAGTGCCAAGTGGGTCCTGAAAACTGACACCCAGAACAGTGGCTTGTGAGTTTTGTTTCCCAGGGAAAAAGCCTGTACAATGGTTCAGGGTCCTGCGGCCTTAAATTGCCGGGTGCCTCCTGGATTTCCGCCTCTCGCAGGATGCCTCCCAGACGCTAGGTGGCACCAGTGCCAACTTGGTCTGGTTTGAGAGTGTCAAGTGGGTCCTGAAAACTGACTCCCAGAACAGTGGCTTGTGAGTTTTGTTTCGCAGGGAAAAAGCCTGTACAATGGTTAAGGGTCCTGCGGCCTTAAATTGCGGGGTGACTCCTGGAATTCCGCATCACGCCAGATGTTTCCCAGACGCTAAGCAACACCTGTGCCAAATTGGTCTAGTTTAAGCGTGCCAAGTGGGTCCTGAAAACTGACACCCAGAACAGTGGCTTGTGAGTTTTGTTTCCCAGGGAAAAAGCCTGTACAATGGTTCAGGGCCCTGAGGCCTTAAATTGCCGGGTGCCTCCTGGAGATCCGCCTCTCACAGGATGCCTCCCAGACGCCAGGTGGCACCAGTTCCAACTTTGTCTGGTTTAAGAGTGTCAAGTGGGTCCTGCAAACTGACACCCAGAACAGTGGCTTGTGAGTTTTGTTTCCCAGGGAAAAAGCCTGTAAAATGGTTAAGGGTCCTGCGGCCTTAAATTGCGGGGTGACTCCTGGAATTCCGCCTCTCGCAGGATGCCTCCCAGACGCTAGGTGGCACCAGTGCCAACTTGGTCTGGTTTGAGAGTGTCAAGTGGGTCCTGAAAACTGACACCCAGAACAGTGGCTTGTGAGTTTTCTTTCCCAGGGAAAAAGCCTGTACAATGGTTAAGGGTCCTGCGGCCTTAAATTGCCGGGGGCCTCCTGGAATTCCGCATCACGCCAGATGTTTCCCAGACGCTAAGCAACACCAGTGCCAAATTGGTCTAGTTTAAGCGTGCCAAGTGGGTCCTGAAAACTGACACCCAGAACAGTGGCTTGTGAGTTTTGTTTCCCAGGGAAAAAGCCTGTACAATGGTTCAGGGTCCTGCGGCCTTAAATTGCCGGGTGCCTCCTGGAATTCGGCGTCTTGCAAGATGCTTCCCAGATTCAAGGTGGCACCAGTGCAAACTTGGTCTGGTTTAAGAGTGCCAAGTGGGTCCTGCAAACTGACACCCAGAACAGTGGCTTCTGAATTTTGTTTTCCAGGGAAAAAGCCTGTAGAATGGTTTTGGGTCCTGCAGCCTTAAATTGCCGGGTGCCTCCTGGAATTCCGCCTCTCGCAGGATGCCTCCCAGACGCAAGGTGGCACCAGTGCCAGCTTGGTCTGGTTTGAGAGTGCCAAGTGGGTCCTGAAAACTGACACCCAGAACAGTGGCTTGTGAGTTTTGTTTCCCAGGGAAAAAGCCTGTACAATGGTTCAGGGTCCTGCGGCCCTAAATTGCCGGGTGCCTCCTGGATTTGCGCCTCTCGCAGGATGCCTCCCAGACGCAAGGTGGCACCAGTGCCAACTTGGTCTGGTTTGAGAGTGTCAAGTGGGTCCTGAAAACTGACACCCAGAACAGTGGCTTGTGAGTTTTGTTTCCCAGGGAAAAAGCCTGTACAGTGGTTCAGGGTCCTGCGGCCTTAAATTGCCGGGTGCCTCCTGGAATTGCGCCTCTCGCAGGATGCCTCCCAGACGCAAGGTGGCACCAGTGCCAACTTGGTCTGCTTTGAGAGTGTCAAGTGGGTCCTGAAAACTGACACCCAGAACAGTGGCTTGTGAGTTTTGTTTCCCAGGGAAAAAGCCTGTACAATGGTTCAGGATCCTGCGGCCTTAAATTGCCGGGTGCCTCCTGGAGATCCGCCTCTCGCAGGATGCCTCCCCCACGCAAGGTGGCACCAGCTCTCCCTTTGTCTGGTTTGAGAGTGCCAAGTGGGTCCTGAAAACTGACACCCAGAACAGTGGCTTGTGAGTTTTGTTTCCCAGGGAAAAAGCCTGTACAATGGTTCAGGGTCCTGCGGCCTTAAATTGCCGGGTGCCTCCTGGAATTGCGCCTCTCGCAGGATGCCTCCCAGATGCAAGGTGGCACCAGTGCCAACATGGTCTGCTGTGAGAGTGTCAAATGGGTCCTGAAAACTGACACCCAGAACAGTGGCTTGTGAGTTTTGTTTCCCAGGGAAAAAGCCTGTACAATGGTTCAGGGTCCTGCGGCCTTAAATTGCCGGGTGTCTCCTGGAATTCCGCCTCTCGCAGGATGCCTCCCAGACGCAAGGTGGCACCACTGCCAACTTGGTCTGGTTTGAGAGTGTCAAGTGGGTCCTGAAAACTGACTCCCAGAACAGTGGCTTGTGAGTTTTGTTTCCCAGGGAAAAAGCCTGTACAATGGTTAAGGGTCCTGCGGCCTTAAATTGCGGGGTGACTCCTGGAATTCTGCATCACGCCAGATGTTTTCCAGACGCTAAGCAACACCAGTGCCAATTTGGTCTAGTTTAAGCGTGCCAAGTGGGTCCTGAAAACTGACACCCAGAACAGTGGCTTGTGAGTTTTGTTTCCCAGGGAAAAAGCCTGTACAATGGTTCAGGGTCCTGCGGCCCTAAATTGCCGGGTGCCTCCTTGAATTCCGCATCTCACCAGATGTTTCCCAGACGCTAAGCAACACCAGTGCCAACATGGTCTGGTTTAAGAGTGCCAAGTGGGTCCTGGAAACTGACACCCAGAACAGTGGCTTGTGAGTTTTGTTTCCCAGGGAAAAAGCCTGTACAATGGTTCAGGGTCCTGCGGCCTTAAATTGCCGGGTGCCTCCTGGAGATCCGCCTCTCGCAGGATGCCTCCCAGACGCAAGGTGGCACCAGTTCCAACTTGGTCTGGTTTAAGAGTGCCAAGTGGGTCCTGAAAACTGACACCCAGAACAGTGGCTTGTGAGTTTTCTTTCCCAAGGAAAAAGCCTGTACAATGGTTCAGGGTCCTGCGGCCTTAAATTGCCGGGTGCCTCCTGGATTTGCGCCTCTCGCAGGATGCCTCCCAGACGCAAGGTGGCACCAGTGCCAACTTGGTCTGCTTTGAGAGTGTCAAGTGGGTCCTGAAAACTGACACCCAGAACAGTGGCTTGTGAGTTTTGTTTCCCAGGGAAAAAGCCTGTACAATGGTTCAGGATCCTGCGGCCTTAAATTGCCGGGTGCCTCGTGGAGATCCGCCTCTCGCAGGATGCCTCCCCCACGCAAGGTGGCACCAGTTCTCCCTTTGTCTGGTTTGAGAGTGCCAAGTGGGTCCTGAAAACTGACACCCAGAACAGTGGCTTGTGAGTTTTGTTTCCCAGGGAAAAAGCCTGTACAATGGTTTAGGGTCCTGCGGCCTTAAATTGCCGGGTGCCTCCTGGAATTCCGCCTCTCGCAGGATGCCTCCCAGACGCTAGGTGGCACCAGTGCCAACTTGGTCTGGTTTGAGAGTGTCAAGTGGGTCCTGAAAACTGACTCCCAGAACAGTGGCTTGTGAGTTTTGTTTCCCAGGGAAAAAGCCTGTACAATGGTTAAGGGTCCTGCAGCCTTAAATTGCGGCGTAACTCCTGGAATTCCGCATCACGCCAGATGTTTCCCAGACGCTAAGCAACACCAGTGCCAAATTGGTCTAGTTTAAGCGTGCCAAGTGGGTCCTGAAAACTGACACCCAGAACAGTGGCTTGTGAGTTTTGTTTCCCAGGGAAAAAGCCTGTAGAATGGTTTTGGGTCCTGCAGCCTTAAATTGCCGGGTGCCTCCTGGAATTCCGCCTCTCGCAGGATGCCTCCCAGACGCAAGGTGGCACCAGTGCCAACTTGGTCTGGTTTGAGAGTGCCAAGTGGGTCCTGAAAACTGAAACCCAGAACAGTGGCTTGTGAGTTTTGTTTCCCAGGGAAAAAGCCTGTACAATGTTTCAGGGTCCTGCAGCCTTAAATTGCCGGGTGCCTCCTGGATTTGCGCCTCTCGCAGGATGCCTCCCAGACACAAGGTGGCACCAGTGCCAACTTGGTCTGGTTTGAGAGTGTCAAGTGGGTCCTGAAAACTGACACCCAGAACAGTGGCTTGTGAGTTTTGTTTCCCAGGGAAAAAGCCTGTACAATGGTTCAGGGTCCTGCGGCCTTAAATTGCCGGGTGCCTCCTGGATTTGCGCCTCTCGCAGGATGCCTCCCAGACGCAAGGTGGCACCAGTGCCAACTTGGTCTGCTTTGAGAGTGTCAAGTGTGTCCTGAAAACTGACACCCAGAACAGTGGCTTGTGAGTTTTGTTTCCCAGGGAAAAAGCCTGTACAATGGTTCAGGGTCCTGCGGCCTTAAATTGCCGAATGCCTCCTGGAATTGCGCCTCTCGCAGGATGCCTCCCAGACACAAGGTGGCACCAGTGCCAACTTGGTCTGCTTTGAGAGTGTCAAGTGGGTCCTGAAAACTGACACCCAGAACAGTGGCTTGTGAGTTTTGTTTCCCAGGGAAAAAGCCTGTACAATGGTTCAGGATCCTGCGGCCTTAATATGCCGGGTGCCTCCTGGAGATCCGCCTCTCGCAGGATGCCTCCCAGACGCAAGGTGGCACCAGTTCCAACTTGGTCTGGTTTAAGAGTGCCAAGTGGGTCCTGAAAACTGACACCCAGAACAGTGGCTTGTGAGTTTTCTTTCCCAGGGAAAAAGCCTGTACAATGGTTCAGGGTCCTGCGGCCTTAAATTGCCGGGTGCCTCCTGGAATTGCGCCTCTCGCAGGATGCCTCCCAGATGCAAGGTGGCACCAGTGCCAACATGGTCTGCTGTGAGAGTGTCAAATGGGTCCTGAAAACTGACACCCAGAACAGTGGCTTGTGAGTTTTGTTTCGCAGGGAAAAAGCCTGTACAATGGTTCAGGGTCCTGCGGCCTTAAATTGCCGGGTGTCTCCTGGAATTGCGCCTCTCGCAGGATGCCTCCCAGACGCAAGGTGGCACCAGTGCCAACTTGGTCTGGTTTAAGAGTGCCAAGTGGGTCCTGAAAACTGACACCCAGAACAGTGGCTTGTGAGTTTTGTTTCCCAGGGAAAAAGCCTGTACAATGGTTCAGGGTCCTGCAACCCTAAATTGCCGGGTGCCTCCTTGAATTCCGCATCTCACCAGATGTTTCCCAGACGCTAAGCAACACCAGTGCCAACATGGTCTGGTTTAAGAGTGCCAAGTGGGTCCTGGAAACTGACACCCAGAACAGTGGCTTCTGAGTTTTGTTTCCCAGGGAAAAAGCCTGTACAATGGTTCAGGGTCCTGCGGCCTTAAATTGCCGGGTGCCTCCTGGAGATCCGCCTCTCGCAGGATGCCTCCCAGACGCAAGGTGGCACCAGTGCCAACTTGGTCTGGTTTAAGAGTGCCAAGTGGGTCCTGAAAACTGACACCCAGAACAGTGGCTTGTGAGTTTTGTTTCCCAGGGAAAAAGCCTGTACAATGGTTCAGGGTCCTGCGGCCTTAAATTGCCGGGTGCCTCCTGGATTTGTACCTCTCGCAGGATGCCTCCCAGACACAAGGTGGCACCAGTGCCAACTTGGTCTGGTTTGAGAGTGTCAAGTGGGTCCTGAAAACTGACACCCAGAACAGTGGCTTGTGAGTTTTGTTTCCCAGGGAAAAAGCCTGTACAATGGTTCAGGGTCCTGCGGCCTTAAATTGCCGGGTGTCTCCTGGAATTCCGCTTCTCGCAGGATGCCTCTCAGACGCAAGGTGGCACCAGTTCCAACTTGGTCTGGTTTAAGAGTGCCAGGTGGCTCCTGAAAACTGACACCCAGAACAGTGGCTTGTGAGTTTTCTTTCCCAGGGAAAAAACCTGTAAAATGGTTTAGGTTAATGCCGCCTTTACTAGGCGGGTGCCACCTGGAGATTCGCCTCTCGCAGGATGCCTCCCAGACGCAAGGTGGCACCAGTGCCAACTTGGTCTGCTTTGAGAGTGTCAAGTGGGTCCTGAAAACTGACACCCAGAACAGTGGCTTGTGAGTTTTGTTTCCCAGGGAAAAAGCCTGTACAATGGTTCAGGGGCCTGAGGCCTTAAATTGCCGGGTGACTCTTGGAATTCCGCCTCTCGCAGGATGCCTCCCAGACGCAAGGTGGCACCAGTTCCAACTTCGTCTGGTTTAAGAGTGCCAAGTGGGTCCTGAAAACTGACTCCCAGAACAGTGGCTTGTGAGTTTTCTTTCCCAGGGAAAAAGCCTGTAAAATGGTTTAGGTTAATGCCGCCTTTAATAGCCGGGTGCCACCTGGAGATTCGCCTCTCGCAGGATGCCTCCCAGACGCAAGGTGGCACCAGTGCCAACTTGGTCTGGTTTGAGAGTGTCAAGTGGGTCCTGAAAACTGACTCCCAGAACAGTGGCTTGTGAGTTTTGTTTCGCAGGGTAAAAGCCTGTACAATGGTTCAGGGTCCTGCGGCCTTAAATTGCCGGGTGCCTCCTGGAATTCGGCGTCTTGCAAGATGCTTCCCAGATGCAAGGTGGCACCAGTGCCAACTTGGTCTGGTTTGAGAGTGCCAAGTGGGTCCTGCAAACTGACACCCAGAACAGTGGCTTCTGAATTTTGTTTCCCAGGGAAAAAGCCTGTACAATGGTTTTGGGTCCTGCAGCCTTAAATTGCCGGGTGCCTACTGGAATTCCGCCTCTCGCAGGATGCCTCCCAGACGCAAGGTGGCACCAGTGCCAACTTGGTCTGGTTTGAGAGTGCCAAGTGGGTCCTGAAAACTGACACCCAGAACAGTGGCTTGTGAGTTTTGTTTCCCAGGGAAAAAGCCTGTACAATGGTTCAGGGTCCTGCGGCCTTAAATTGCCGGGTGCCTCCTGGATTTGCGCCTCTCGCAGGATGCCTCCCAGACACAAGGTGGCACCAGTGCCAACATGGTCTGCTGTGAGAGTGTCAAATGGGTCCTGAAAACTGACACCCAGAACAGTGGCTTGTGAGTTTTGTTTCCCAGGGAAAAAGCCTGTACAATGGTTCAGGGTCCTGCGGCCTTAAATTGCCGGGTGTCTCCTGGAATTCCGCCTCTCGCAGGATGCCTCCCAGACGCAAGGTGGCACCAGTTCCAACTTGGTCTGGTTTGAGAGTGCCAGGTGGCTCCTGCGAACTGACACCCAGAACAGTGGCTTGTGAGTTTTCTTTCCCAGGGAAAAAACCTGTAAAATGGTTTAGGTTAATGCCGCCTTTAATAGCCGGGTGCCACCTGGAGATTCGCCTCTCGCAGGATGCCTCCCAGACGCAAGGTGGCACCAGTGCCAACTTGGTGTGGTTTGAGAGTGTCAAGTGGGTCCTGAAAACTGACACCCAGAACAGTGGCTTGTGAGTTTTGTTTCCCAGGGAAAAAGCCTATACAATGGTTCAGGGTCCTGCGGCCTTAAATTGCCGGGTGCCTCCTGGAGATCCGCCTCTCGCAGGATGCCTCCCAGACGCAAGGTGGCACCAGTGCCAACTTGGTCTGGTTTGAGAGTGTCAAGTGGGTCCTGAAAACTGACACCCAGAACAGTGGCTTGTGAGTTTTGTTTCCCAGGGAAAAAGCCTGTACAGTGGTTCAGGGTCCTGCGGCCTTAAATTGCCGGGTGCCTCCTGGAATTGCGCCTCTCGCAGGATGCCTCCCAGACGCAAGGTGGCACCAGTGCCAACTTGGTCTGCTTTGAGAGTGTCAAGTGGGTCCTGAAAACTGACACCCAGAACAGTGGCTTGTGAGTTTTGTTTCCCAGGGAAAAAGCCTGTACAATGGTTCAGGATCCTGCGGCCTTAAATTGCCGGGTGCCTCCTGGAGATCCGCCTCTCGCAGGATGCCTCCCAGACGCAAGGTGGCACCAGTTCCAACTTGGTCTGGTTTAAGAGTGCCAAGTGGGTCCTGAAAACTGACACCCAGAACAGTGGCTTGTGAGTTTTGTTTCCCAGGGAAAAAGCCTGTAAAATGGTTAAGGGTCCTGCGGCCTTAAATTGCGGGGTGACTCCTGGAATTCCGCCTCTCGCAGGATGCCTCCCAGTCGCTAGGTGGCACCAGTGCCAACTTGGTCTGGTTTGAGAGTGTCAAGTGGGTCCTGAAAACTGACACCCAGAACAGTGGCTTGTGAGTTTTCTTTCCCAGGGAAAAAGCCTGTACAATGGTTAAGGGTCCTGCGGCCTTAAATTGCCGGGGGCCTCCTGGAATTCCGCATCACGCCAGATGTTTCCCAGACGCTAAGCAACACCAGTGCCAAATTGGTCTAGTTTAAGCGTGCCAAGTGGGTCCTGAAAACTGACACCCAGAACAGTGGCTTGTGAGTTTTGTTTCCCAGGGAAAAAGCCTGTACAATGGTTCAGGGTCCTGCGGCCTTAAATTGCCGGGTGCCTCCTGGAATTCGGCGTCTTGCAAGATGCTTCCCAGATTCAAGGTGGCACCAGTGCCAACTTGGTCTGGTTTAAGAGTGCCAAGTGGGTCCTGCAAACTGACACCCAGAACAGTGGCTTCTGAATTTTGTTTTCCAGGGAAAAAGCCTGTAGAATGGTTTTGGGTCCTGCAGCCTTAAATTGCCGGGTGCCTCCTGGAATTCCGCCTCTCGCAGGATGCCTCCCAGACGCAAGGTGGCACCAGTGCCAGCTTGGTCTGGTTTGAGAGTGCCAAGTGGGTCCTGAAAACTGACACCCAGAACAGTGGCTTGTGAGTTTTGTTTCCCAGGGAAAAAGCCTGTACAATGGTTCAGGGTCCTGCGGCCCTAAATTGCCGGGTGCCTCCTGGATTTGCGCCTCTCGCAGGATGCCTCCCAGACGCAAGGTGGCACCAGTGCCAACTTGGTCTGGTTTGAGAGTGTCAAGTGGGTCCTGAAAACTGACACCCAGAACAGTGGCTTGTGAGTTTTGTTTCCCAGGGAAAAAGCCTGTACAGTGGTTCAGGGTCCTGCGGCCTTAAATTGCCGGGTGCCTCCTGGAATTGCGCCTCTCGCAGGATGCCTCCCAGACGCAAGGTGGCACCAGTGCCAACTTGGTCTGCTTTGAGAGTGTCAAGTGGGTCCTGAAAACTGACACCCAGAACAGTGGCTTGTGAGTTTTGTTTCCCAGGGAAAAAGCCTGTACAATGGTTCAGGATCCTGCGGCCTTAAATTGCCGGGTGCCTCCTGGAGATCCGCCTCTCGCAGGATGCCTCCCAGACGCAAGGTGGCACCAGTTCCAACTTGGTCTGGTTTAAGAGTGCCAAGTGGGTCCTGAAAACTGACACCCAGAACAGTGGCTTGTGAGTTTTGTTTCCAAGGGAAAAAGCCTGTACAATGGTTCAGGGTCCTGCGGCCTTAAATTGCCGGGTGCCTCCTGGAATTGCGCCTCTCGCAGGATGCCTCCCAGATGCAAGGTGGCACCAGTGCCAACATGGTCTGCTGTGAGAGTGTCAAATGGGTCCTGAAAACTGACACCCAGAACAGTGGCTTGTGAGTTTTGTTTCCCAGGGAAAAAGCCTGTACAATGGTTCAGGGTCCTGCGGCCTTAAATTGCCGGGTGTCTCCTGGAATTCGGCGTCTTGCAGGATGCCTCCCAGACGCAAGGTGGCACCAGTGCCAACTTGGTCTGGTTTGAGAGTGTCAAGTGGGTCCTGAAAACTGACTCCCAGAACAGTGGCTTGTGAGTTTTGTTTCCCAGGGAAAAAGCCTGTACAATGGTTAAGGGTCCTGCGGCCTTAAATTGCGGGGTGACTCCTGGAATTCTGCATCACGCCAGATGTTTTCCAGACGCTAAGCAACACCAGTGCCAATTTGGTCTAGTTTAAGCGTGCCAAGTGGGTCCTGAAAACTGACACCCAGAACAGTGGCTTGTGAGTTTTGTTTCCCAGGGAAAAAGCCTGTACAATGGTTCAGGGTCCTGCGGCCCTAAATTGCCGGGTGCCTCCTTGAATTCCGCATCTCACCAGATGTTTCCCAGACGCTAAGCAACACCAGTGCCAACATGGTCTGGTTTAAGAGTGCCAAGTGGGTCCTGGAAACTGACACCCAGAACAGTGGCTTGTGAGTTTTGTTTCCCAGGGAAAAAGCCTGTACAATGGTTCAGGGTCCTGCGGCCTTAAATTGCCGGGTGCCTCCTGGAGATCCGCCTCTCGCAGGATGCCTCCCAGACGCAAGGTGGCACCAGTTCCAACTTGGTCTGGTTTAAGAGTGCCAAGTGGGTCCTGAAAACTGACACCCAGAACAGTGGCTTGTGAGTTTTCTTTCCCAAGGAAAAAGCCTGTACAATGGTTCAGGGTCCTGCGGCCTTAAATTGCCGGGTGCCTCCTGGATTTGCGCCTCTCGCAGGATGCCTCCCAGACGCAAGGTGGCACCAGTGCCAACTTGGTCTGGTTTGAGAGTGTCAAGTGGGTCCTGAAAACTGACACCCAGAACAGTGGCTTGTGAGTTTTGTTTCCCAGGGAAAAAGCCTGTACAATGGTTCAGGATCCTGCGGCCTTAAATTGCCGGGTGCCTCCTGGAGATCCGCCTCTCGCAGGATGCCTCCCCCACGCAAGGTGGCACCAGCTCTCCCTTTGTCTGGTTTGAGAGTGCCAAGTGGGTCCTGAAAACTGACACCCAGAACAGTGGCTTGTGAGTTTTGTTTCCCAGGGAAAAAGCCTGTACAATGGTTTAGGGTCCTGCGGCCTTAAATTGCCGGGTGCCTCCTGGAATTCCGCCTCTCGCAGGATGCCTCCCAGACGCTAGGTGGCACCAGTGCCAACTTGGTCTGGTTTGAGAGTGTCAAGTGGGTCCTGAAAACTGACTCCCAGAACAGTGGCTTGTGAGTTTTGTTTCCCAGGGAAAAAGCCTGTACAATGGTTAAGGGTCCTGCAGCCTTAAATTGCGGCGTAACTCCTGGAATTCCGCATCACGCCAGATGTTTCCCAGACGCTAAGCAACACCAGTGCCAAATTGGTCTAGTTTAAGCGTGCCAAGTGGGTCCTGAAAACTGACACCCAGAACAGTGGCTTGTGAGTTTTCTTTCCCAGGGAAAAAGCCTGTACAATGGTTCAGGGTCCTGCGGCCTTAAATTGCCGGGTGTCTCCTGGAATTCCGCCTCTCGCAGGATGCCTCCCAGACGCAAGGTGGCACCAGTTCCAACTTGGTCTGGTTTGAGAGTGCCAGGTGGCTCCTGCGAACTGACACCCAGAACAGTGGCTTGTGAGTTTTGTTTCCCAGGGAAAAAACCTGTAAAATGGTTTAGGTTAATGCCGCCTTTAATAGCCGGGTGCCACCTGGAGATTCGCCTCTCGCAGGATGCCTCCCAGACGCAAGGTGGCACCAGTGCCAACTTGGTCTGGTTTGAGAGTGTCAAGTGGGTCCTGAAAACTGACACCCAGAACAGTGGCTTGTGAGTTTTGTTTCCCAGGGAAAAAGCCTGTACAATGGTTCAGGGTCCTGCGGCCTTAAATTGCCGGGTGCCTTCTAGAGATCCGCCTCTCGCAGGATGCCTCCCAGACGCAAGGTGGCACCAGTGCCAACTTGGTCTGGTTTGAGAGTGTCAAGTGGGTCCTGAAAACTGACACCCAGAACAGTGGCTTGTGAGTTTTGTTTCCCAGGGAAAAAGCCTGTACAGTGGTTCAGGGTCCTGCGGCCTTAAATTGCCGGGTGCCTTCTGGAATTGCGCCTCTCGCAGGATGCCTCCCAGACGCAAGGTGGCACCAGTGCCAACTTGGTCTGCTTTGAGAGTGTCAAGTGGGTCCTGAAAACTGACACCCAGAACAGTGGCTTGTGAGTTTTGTTTCCCAGGGAAAAAGCCTGTACAATGGTTCAGGATCCTGCGGCCTTAAATTGCCGGGTGCCTCCTGGAGATCCGCCTCTCGCAGGATGCCTCCCAGACGCAAGGTGGCACCAGTTCCAACTTGGTCTGGTTTAAGAGTGCCAAGTGGGTCCTGAAAACTGACACCCAGAACAGTGGCTTGTGAGTTTTGTTTCCCAGGGAAAAAGCCTGTAAAATGGTTAAGGGTCCTGCGGCCTTAAATTGCGGGGTGACTCCTGGAATTCCGCCTCTCGCAGGATGCCTCCCAGACGCTAGGTGGCACCAGTGCCAACTTGGTCTGGTTTGAGAGTGTCAAGTGGGTCCTGAAAACTGACACCCAGAACAGTGGCTTGTGAGTTTTCTTTCCCAGGGAAAAAGCCTGTACAATGGTTAAGGGTCCTGCGGCCTTAAATTGCCGGGGGCCTCCTGGAATTCCGCATCACGCCAGATGTTTCCCAGACGCTAAGCAACACCAGTGCCAAATTGGTCTAGTTTAAGCGTGCCAAGTGGGTCCTGAAAACTGACACCCAGAACAGTGGCTTGTGAGTTTTGTTTCCCAGGGAAAAAGCCTGTACAATGGTTCAGGGTCCTGCGGCCTTAAATTGCCGGGTGCCTCCTGGAATTCGGCGTCTTGCAAGATGCTTCCCAGATTCAAGGTGGCACCAGTGCCAACTTGGTCTGGTTTAAGAGTGCCAAGTGGGTCCTGCAAACTGACACCCAGAACAGTGGCTTCTGAATTTTGTTTTCCAGGGAAAAAGCCTGTAGAATGGTTTTGGGTCCTGCAGCCTTAAATTGCCGGGTGCCTCCTGGAATTCCGCCTCTCGCAGGATGCCTCCCAGACGCAAGGTGGCACCAGTGCCAGCTTGGTCTGGTTTGAGAGTGCCAAGTGGGTCCTGAAAACTGACACCCAGAACAGTGGCTTGTGAGTTTTGTTTCCCAGGGAAAAAGCCTGTACAATGGTTCAGGGTCCTGCGGCCCTAAATTGCCGGGTGCCTCCTGGATTTGCGCCTCTCGCAGGATGCCTCCCAGACGCAAGGTGGCACCAGTGCCAACTTGGTCTGGTTTGAGAGTGTCAAGTGGGTCCTGAAAACTGACACCCAGAACAGTGGCTTGTGAGTTTTGTTTCCCAGGGAAAAAGCCTGTACAATGGTTCAGGGGCCTGAGGCCTTAAATTGCCGGGTGCCTCCTGGAATTAGGACTCTCGAAGGGAGCCTCCCAGACGCAAGGTGACACCATATCCAACTTGGTCTGGTTTAAGAGTGCCAAGTGGGTCCTGAAAACTGACACCCAGAACAGTGGCTTGTGAGTTTTGTTTCCCAGGGAAAAAGCCTGTACAATGGTTCAGGGTCATGCGGCCTTAAATTGCCGGGTGCCTCCTAGAATTCGGCCTCTCGCAGGATGCCTCCCAGACGCAAGGTGGCATCAGTTCCAACTTGGTCTGGTTTAAGAGTGCCAAGTGGGTCCTGAAAACTGACACCCAGAACAGTGGCTTGTGAGTTTTGTTTCCCAGGGAAAAAGCCTGTACAATGGTTCAGGGTCCTGCGGCCTTAAATTGCCGGGTGCCTCCTGGAATTGCGCCTCTCGCAGGATGCCTCCCAGATGCAAGGTGGCACCAGTGCCAACATGGTCTGCTGTGAGAGTGTCAAATGGGTCCTGAAAACTGACACCCAGAACAGTGGCTTGTGAGTTTTGTTTCCCAGGGAAAAAGCCTGTACAATGGTTCAGGGTCCTGCGGCCTTAAATTGCCGGGTGTCTCCTGGAATTCCGCCTCTCGCAGGATGCCTCCCAGACGCAAGGTGGCACCAGTGCCAACTTGGTCTGGTTTGAGAGTGTCAAGTGGGTCCTGAAAACTGACTCCCAGAACAGTGGCTTGTGAGTTTTGTTTCCCAGGGAAAAAGCCTGTACAATGGTTAAGGGTCCTGCGGCCTTAAATTGCGGGGTGACTCCTGGAATTCTGCATCACGCCAGATGTTTTCCAGACGCTAAGCAACACCAGTGCCAATTTGGTCTAGTTTAAGCGTGCCAAGTGGGTCCTGAAAACTGACACCCAGAACAGTGGCTTGTGAGTTTTGTTTCCCAGGGAAAAAGCCTGTACAATGGTTCAGGGTCCTGCGGCCCTAAATTGCCGGGTGCCTCCTTGAATTCCGCATCTCACCAGATGTTTCCCAGACGCTAAGCAACACCAGTGCCAACATGGTCTGGTTTAAGAGTGCCAAGTGGGTCCTGGAAACTGACACCCAGAACAGTGGCTTGTGAGTTTTGTTTCCCAGGGAAAAAGCCTGTACAATGGTTCAGGGTCCTGCGGCCTTAAATTGCCGGGTGCCTCCTGGAGATCCGCCTCTCGCAGGATGCCTCCCAGACGCAAGGTGGCACCAGTTCCAACTTGGTCTGGTTTAAGAGTGCCAAGTGGGTCCTGAAAACTGACACCCAGAACAGTGGCTTGTGAGTTTTCTTTCCCAAGGAAAAAGCCTGTACAATGGTTCAGGGTCCTGCGGCCTTAAATTGCCGGGTGCCTCCTGGAATTCCGCCTCTCGCAGGATGCCTCCCAGACGCTAGGTGGCACCAGTGCCAACTTGGTCTGGTTTGAGAGTGTCAAGTGGGTCCTGAAAACTGACTCCCAGAACAGTGGCTTGTGAGTTTTGTTTCCCAGGGAAAAAGCCTGTACAATGGTTAAGGGTCCTGCGGCCTTAAATTGCGGCGTAACTCCTGGAATTCCGCATCACGCCAGATGTTTCCCAGACGCTAAGCAACACCAGTGCCAAATTGGTCTAGTTTAAGCGTGCCAAGTGGGTCCTGAAAACTGACACCCAGAACAGTGGCTTGTGAGTTTTGTTTCCCAGGGAAAAAGCCTGTACAATGGTTCAGGGCCCTGAGGCCTTAAATTGCCGGGTGCCTCCTTGAGATCCGCCTCTCACAGGATGCCTCCCCGACGCAAGGTGGCACCAGTTCCAACATTGTCTGGTTTAAGAGTGTCAAGTGGGTCCTGAAAACTGACTCCCAGAACAGTGGCTTTTGAGTTTTGTTTCCCAGGGAAAAAGCCTGTACAATGGTTCAGGGTCCTGCGGCCTTAAATTGCCGGGTGCCTCCTGGAATTCGGCGTCTTGCAAGATGCTTCCCAGATGCAAGGTGGCACCAGTGCCAACTTGGTCTGGTTTGAGAGTGCCAAGTGGGTCCTGCAAACTGACACCCAGAACAGTGGCTTCTGAATTTTGTTTTCCAGGGAAAAAGCCTGTAGAATGGTTTTGGGTCCTGCAGCCTTAAATTGCCGGGTGCCTCCTGGAATTCCGCCTCTCGCAGGATGCCTCCCAGACGCAAGGTGGCACCAGTGCCAACTTGGTCTGGTTTGAGAGTGCCAAGTGGGTCCTGAAAACTGAAACCCAGAACAGTGGCTTGTGAGTTTTGTTTCCCAGGGAAAAAGCCTGTACAATGGTTCAGGGTCCTGCGGCCTTAAATTGCCGGGTGCCTCCTGGATTTGCGCCTCTCGCAGGATGCCTCCCAGACACAAGGTGGCACCAGTGCCAACTTGGTCTGGTTTGAGAGTGTCAAGTGGGTCCTGAAAACTGACACCCAGAACAGTGGCTTGTGAGTTTTGTTTCCCAGGGAAAAAGCCTGTACAATGGTTCAGGGTCCTGCGGCCTTAAATTGCCGGGTGCCTCCTGGATTTGCGCCTCTCGCAGGATGCATCCCAGACGCAAGGTGGCACCAGTGCCAACTTGGTCTGGTTTGAGAGTGTCAAGTGTGTCCTGAAAACTGACACCCAGAACAGTGGCTTGTGAGTTTTGTTTCCCAGGGAAAAAGCCTGTACAATGGTTCAGGGTCCTGCGGCCTTAAATTGCCGAATGCCTCCTGGAATTGCGCCTCTCGCAGGATGCCTCCCAGACACAAGGTGGCACCAGTGCCAACTTGGTCTGCTTTGAGAGTGTCAAGTGGGTCCTGAAAACTGACACCCAGAACAGTGGCTTGTGAGTTTTGTTTCCCAGGGAAAAAGCCTGTACAATGGTTCAGGATCCTGCGGCCTTAATATGCCGGGTGCCTCCTGGAGATCCGCCTCTCGCAGGATGCCTCCCAGACGCAAGGTGGCACCAGTTCCAACTTGGTCTGGTTTAAGAGTGCCAAGTGGGTCCTGAAAACTGACACCCAGAACAGTGGCTTGTGAGTTTTCTTTCCCAGGGAAAAAGCCTGTACAATGGTTCAGGGTCCTGCGGCCTTAAATTGCCGGGTGCCTCCTGGAATTGCGCCTCTCGCAGGATGCCTCCCAGATGCAAGGTGGCACCAGTGCCAACATGGTCTGCTGTGAGAGTGTCAAATGGGTCCTGAAAACTGACACCCAGAACAGTGGCTTGTGAGTTTTGTTTCGCAGGGAAAAAGCCTGTACAATGGTTCAGGGTCCTGCGGCCTTAAATTGCCGGGTGTCTCCTGGAATTGCGCCTCTCGCAGGATGCCTCCCAGACGCAAGGTGGCACCAGTGCCAACTTGGTCTGGTTTAAGAGTGCCAAGTGGGTCCTGAAAACTGACACCCAGAACAGTGGCTTGTGAGTTTTGTTTCCCAGGGAAAAAGCCTGTACAATGGTTCAGGGTCCTGCAACCCTAAATTGCCGGGTGCCTCCTTGAATTCCGCATCTCACCAGATGTTTCCCAGACGCTAAGCAACACCAGTGCCAACATGGTCTGGTTTAAGAGTGCCAAGTGGGTCCTGGAAACTGACACCCAGAACAGTGGCTTCTGAGTTTTGTTTCCCAGGGAAAAAGCCTGTACAATGGTTCAGGGTCCTGCGGCCTTAAATTGCCGGGTGCCTCCTGGAGATCCGCCTCTCGCAGGATGCCTCCCAGACGCAAGGTGGCACCAGTGCCAACTTGGTCTGGTTTAAGAGTGCCAAGTGGGTCCTGAAAACTGACACCCAGAACAGTGGCTTGTGAGTTTTGTTTCCCAGGGAAAAAGCCTGTACAATGGTTCAGGGTCCTGCGGCCTTAAATTGCCGGGTGCCTCCTGGATTTGTGCCTCTCGCAGGATGCCTCCCAGACACAAGGTGGCACCAGTGCCAACTTGGTCTGGTTTGAGAGTGTCAAGTGGGTCCTGAAAACTGACACCCAGAACAGTGGCTTGTGAGTTTTGTTTCCCAGGGAAAAAGCCTGTACAATGGTTCAGGGTCCTGCGGCCTTAAATTGCCGGGTGTCTCCTGGAATTCCGCTTCTCGCAGGATGCCTCCCAGACGCAAGGTGGCACCAGTTCCAACTTGGTCTGGTTTAAGAGTGCCAGGTGGCTCCTGAAAACTGACACCCAGAACAGTGGCTTGTGAGTTTTCTTTCCCAGGGAAAAAACCTGTAAAATGGTTTAGGTTAATGCCGCCTTTACTAGGCGGGTGCCACCTGGAGATTCGCCTCTCGCAGGATGCCTCCCAGACGCAAGGTGGCACCAGTGCCAACTTGGTCTGCTTTGAGAGTGTCAAGTGGGTCCTGAAAACTGACACCCAGAACAGTGGCTTGTGAGTTTTGTTTCCCAGGGAAAAAGCCTGTACAATGGTTCAGGGGCCTGAGGCCTTAAATTGCCGGGTGACTCTTGGAATTCCGCCTCTCGCAGGATGCCTCCCAGACGCAAGGTGGCACCAGTTCCAACTTCGTCTGGTTTAAGAGTGCCAAGTGGGTCCTGAAAACTGACTCCCAGAACAGTGGCTTGTGAGTTTTCTTTCCCAGGGAAAAAGCCTGTAAAATGGTTTAGGTTAATGCCGCCTTTAATAGCCGGGTGCCACCTGGAGATTCGCCTCTCGCAGGATGCCTCCCAGACGCAAGGTGGCACCAGTGCCAACTTGGTCTGGTTTGAGAGTGTCAAGTGGGTCCTGAAAACTGACTCCCAGAACAGTGGCTTGTGAGTTTTGTTTCGCAGGGTAAAAGCCTGTACAATGGTTCAGGGTCCTGCGGCCTTAAATTGCCGGGTGCCTCCTGGAATTCGGCGTCTTGCAAGATGCTTCCCAGATGCAAGGTGGCACCAGTGCCAACTTGGTCTGGTTTGAGAGTGCCAAGTGGGTCCTGCAAACTGACACCCAGAACAGTGGCTTCTGAATTTTGTTTCCCAGGGAAAAAGCCTGTACAATGGTTTTGGGTCCTGCAGCCTTAAATTGCCGGGTGCCTACTGGAATTCCGCCTCTCGCAGGATGCCTCCCAGACGCAAGGTGGCACCAGTGCCAACTTGGTCTGGTTTGAGAGTGCCAAGTGGGTCCTGAAAACTGACACCCAGAACAGTGGCTTGTGAGTTTTGTTTCCCAGGGAAAAAGCCTGTACAATGGTTCAGGGTCCTGCGGCCTTAAATTGCCGGGTGCCTCCTGGATTTGCGCCTCTCGCAGGATGCCTCCCAGACACAAGGTGGCACCAGTGCCAACATGGTCTGCTGTGAGAGTGTCAAATGGGTCCTGAAAACTGACACCCAGAACAGTGGCTTGTGAGTTTTGTTTCCCAGGGAAAAAGCCTGTACAATGGTTCAGGGTCCTGCGGCCTTAAATTGCCGGGTGTCTCCTGGAATTCCGCCTCTCGCAGGATGCCTCCCAGACGCAAGGTGGCACCAGTTCCAACTTGGTCTGGTTTGAGAGTGCCAGGTGGCTCCTGCGAACTGACACCCAGAACAGTGGCTTGTGAGTTTTGTTTCCCAGGGAAAAAACCTGTAAAATGGTTTAGGTTAATGCCGCCTTTAATAGCCGGGTGCCACCTGGAGATTCGCCTCTCGCAGGATGCCTCCCAGACGCAAGGTGGCACCAGTGCCAACTTGGTCTGGTTTGAGAGTGTCAAGTGGGTCCTGAAAACTGACACCCAGAACAGTGGCTTGTGAGTTTTGTTTCCCAGGGAAAAAGCCTGTACAATGGTTCAGGGTCCTGCGGCCTTAAATTGCCGGGTGCCTCCTGGAGATCCGCCTCTCGCAGGATGCCTCCCAGACGCAAGGTGGCACCAGTGCCAACTTGGTCTGGTTTGAGAGTGTCAAGTGGGTCCTGAAAACTGACACCCAGAACAGTGGCTTGTGAGTTTTGTTTCCCAGGGAAAAAGCCTGTACAGTGGTTCAGGGTCCTGCGGCCTTAAATTGCCGGGTGCCTCCTGGAATTGCGCCTCTCGCAGGATGCCTCCCAGACGCAAGGTGGCACCAGTGCCAACTTGGTCTGGTTTGAGAGTGTCAAGTGGGTCCTGAAAACTGACACCCAGAACAGTGGCTTGTGAGTTTTGTTTCCCAGGGAAAAAGCCTGTACAATGGTTCAGGATCCTGCGGCCTTAAATTGCCGGGTGCCTCCTGGAGATCCGCCTCTCGCAGGATGCCTCCCAGACGCAAGGTGGCACCAGTTCCAACTTGGTCTGGTTTAAGTGTGCCAAGTGGGTCCTGAAAACTGACACCCAGAACAGTGGCTTGTGAGTTTTGTTTCCCAGGGAAAAAGCCTGTACAATGGTTCAGGGTCCTGCGGCCTTAAATTGCCGGGTGCCTCCTGGAATTGCGCCTCTCGCAGGATGCCTCCCAGATGCAAGCTGGCACCAGTGCCAACATGGTCTGCTGTGAGAGTGTCAAATGGGTCCTGAAAACTGACACCCAGAACAGTGGCTTGTGAGTTTTGTTTCCCAGGGAAAAAGCCTGTACAATGGTTCAGGGTCCTGCGGCCTTAAATTGCCGGGTGTCTCCTGGAATTCCGCCTCTCGCAGGATGCCTCCCAGACGCAAGGTGGCACCAGTGCACACTTTGTCTGGTTTGAGAGTGTCAAGTGGGTCCTGAAAACTGACTCCCAGAACAGTGGCTTGTGAGTTTTGTTTCCCAGGGAAAAAGCCTGTACAATGGTTAAGGGTCCTGAGGCCTTAAATTGCCGGGTGCCTCCGGGAATTCTGCATCACGCCAGATGTTTTCCAGACGCTAAGCAACACCAGTGCCAAATTGGTCTAGTTTAAGCGTGCCAAGTGGGTCCTGAAAACTGACACCCAGAACAGTGGCTTGTGAGTTTTGTTTCCCAGGGAAAAAGCCTGTACAATGGTTCAGGGTCCTGCGGCCTTAAATTGCTGGGTGCCTCCTGGAATTCGGCGTCTTGCAAGATGCTTCCCAGATGCAAGGTGGCACCAGTGCCAACTTGGTCTGGTTTGAGAGTGCCAAGTGGGTCCTGCAAACTGACACCCAGAACAGTGGCTTCTGAATTTTCTTTTCCAGGGAAAAAGCCTGTAGAATGGTTTTGGGTCCTGCAGCCTTAAATTGCCGGGTGCCTCCTGGAATTCCGCCTCTCGCAGGATGCCTCCCAGACGCAAGGTGGCACCAGTGCCAACTTGGTCTGGTTTGAGAGTGCCAAGTGGGTCCTGCAAACTGACACCCAGAACAGTGGCTTGTGAGTTTTGTTTCCCAGGGAAAAAGCCTGTACAATGGTTCAGGGTCCTGCGGACTTAAATTGCCGGGTACCTCCTGGAATTCCGCCTGTCGCAGGATGCCTCCCAGACACAAGGTGGCACCAGTGCCAACGTGGTCAGGTTTAAGAGTGCCAAGTGGGTCCTGAAAACTGACACCCAGAACAGTGGCTTGTGAGTTTTGTTTCCCAGGGAAAAAGCCTGTACAATGGTTCAGGGTCCTGCGGCCCTAAATTGCCGGGTGCCTCCTTGAATTCCGCATCTCACCAGATGTTTCCCAGACGCTAAGCAACACCAGTGCCAACATGGTCTGGTTTAAGAGTGCCAAGTGGGTCCTGGAAACTGACACCCAGAACAGTGGCTTCTGAGTTTTGTTTCCCAGGGAAAAAGCCTGTACAATGGTTCAGGGTCCTGCGGCCTTAAATTGCCGGGTGCCTCCTGGAATTCCGCCTCTCGCAGGATGCTTCCCAGATGCAAGGTGGCACCAGTGCCAACTTGGTCTGCTTTGAGAGTGTCAAGTGGGTCCTGAAAACTGACACCCAGAACAGTGGCTTGTGAGTTTTGTTTCGCAGGGAAAAAGCCTGTACAATGGTTAAGGGTCCTGCGGCCTTAAATTGCCGGGTGCCTCCTGGAATTCCGCATCACGCCAGATGTTTCCCAGACCCTAAGCAACACCAGTGCCAACTTGGTCTGGTTTAAGCGTGCCAAGTGGGTCCTGAAAACTGACACCCAGAACAGTGGCTTGTGAGTTTTGTTTCCGAGGGAAAAAGCCTGTACAATGGTTCAGGGTCCTGCGGCCTTAAATTGCTGGGTGCCTCCTGGAATTCGGCGTCTTGCAAGATGCTTCCCAGATGCAAGGTGGCACCAGTGCCAACTTGGTCTGGTTTGAGAGTGCCAAGTGGGTCCTGCAAACTGACACCCAGAACAGTGGCTTCTGAATTTTGTTTTCCAGGGAAAAAGCCTGTAGAATGCTTTTGGGTCCTGCAGCCTTAAATTGCCGGGTGCCTCCTGGAATTCCGCCTCTCGCAGGATGCCTCCCAGACGCAAGGTGGCACCAGTGCCAACTTGGTCTGGTTTGAGAGTGCCAAGTGGGTCCTGAAAACTGACACCCAGAACAGTGGCTTGTGAGTTTTGTTTCCCAGGGAAAAAGCCTGTACAATGGTTCAGGGTCCTGCGGCCTTAAATTGCCGGGTGCCTCCTGGAGATCCGCCTCTCGCAGGATGCCTCCCAGACGCAAGGTGGCACCAGTGCCAACTTGGTCTGGTTTGAGAGTGTCAAGTGGGTCCTGAAAACTGACACCCAGAACAGTGGCTTGTGAGTTTTGTTTCCCAGGGAAAAAGCCTGTACAATGGTTCAGGGTCCTGTGGCCTTAAATTGCCGGGTGCCTCCTGGAATTGCGCCTCTCGCAGGATGCCTCCCAGACGCAAGGTGGCACCAGTGCCAACTTGGTCTGCTTTGAGAGTGTCAAGTGGGTCCTGAAAACTGACACCCAGAGCAGTGGCTTGTGAGTTTTGTTTCCCAGGGAAAATGCCTGTACAATGGTTCAGGGTCCTGAGGCCTTAAATTGCCGGGTGACTCCTGGAATTCCGCCTCTCGCAGGATGCCTCCCAGACGCAAGGTGGCACCAGTTCCAACTTGGTCTGGTTTAAGAGTGCCAAGTGGGTCCTGAAAACTGACACCCAGAACAGTGGCTTGTGAGTTTTCTTTCCCAGGGAAAAAGCCTGTAAAATGGTTTAGGTTAATCCCGCCTTTAATAGCCGGCTGCCACCTGGAGATTCGCCTCTCGCAGGATGCCTTCCAGACGCAAGGTGGCACCAGTGCCAACTTGGTCTGGTTTGAGAGTGCCAAGTGGGTCCTGAAAACTGACACCCAGAACAGTGGCTTGTGAGTTTTGTTTCCCAGGGAAAAAGCCTGTAAAATGGTTCAGGGGCCTGAGGCCTTAAATTGCCGGGTGACTCTTGGAATTCCGCCTCTCGCAGGATGCCTCCCAGACGCAAGGTGGCACCAGTTCCAACTTGGTCTGGTTTAAGAGTGCCAAGTGGGTCCTGAAAACTGACACCCAGAACAGTGGCTTGTGAGTTTTCTTTCCCAGGGAAAAAGCCTGTAAAATGGTTTAGGTTAATGTCGCCTTTAATAGCCGGGTGCCACCTGGAGATCCGCCTCTCGCAGGATGCCTCCCAGACGCAAGGTGGCACCAGTGCACACTTTGTCTGGCTTGAGAGTGCCAACTGTGTCCTGCAATCTGACACCCAGAACAGTGCCTTCTGAATTTTGCTTTCCCGGGAAAAAGCCTGTAGAATGGTTTTGGGTCCTGCGGCCTTAAATTGCCGGGTGCCTCCTGGAATTCCGCCTCTCGCAGGATGCCTCCCAGACGCAAGGTGGCACCTGTTCCAACTTGGTCTGGTTTGAGAGTGTCAAGTGGGTCCTGAAAACTGACACCCAGAACAGTGGCTTGTGAGTTTTCTTTCCCAGGGAAAAAGCCTGTACAATGGTTCAGGGTCCTGCGGCCTTAAATTGCCGGGTGCCTCCTGGATTTGCGCCTCTCGCAGGATGCCTCCCAGACGCAAGGTGGCACCAGTGCCAACATGGTCTGCTGTGAGAGTGTCAAATGGGTCCTGAAAACTGACACCCAGAACAGTGGCTTGTGAGTTTTGTTTCCCAGGGAAAAAGCCTGTACAATGGTTCAGGGTCCTGCGGCCTTAAATTGCCGGGTGTCTCCTGGAGATTCGCCTCTCGCAGGATGCCTCCCAGACGCAAGGTGGCACCAGTTCCAACTTGGTCTGGTTTGAGAGTGCCAGGTGGCTCCTGCGAACTGACACCCAGAACAGTGGCTTGTGAGTTTTGTTTCCCAGGGAAAAAGCCTGTAAAATGGTTTAGGTTAATGCCGCCTTTAATAGCCGGGTGCCACCTGGAGATTCGCCTCTCGCAGGATGCCTCCCAGACGCAAGGTGGCACCAGTGACAACTTGGTCTGGTTTGAGAGTGTCAAGTGGGTCCTGAAAACTGACTCCCAGAACAGTGGCTTGTGAGTTTTGTTTCGCAGGGTAAAAGCCTGTACAATGGTTAAGGGTCCTGCGGCCTTAAATTGCGGGGTGACTCCTGGAATTCCGCATCACGGCAGATGTTTCCCACACGCTAAGCAACACCAGGGCCAAATTGGTCTAGTTTAAGCGTGCCAAGTGGGTCCTGAAAACTGACACCCAGAACAGTGGCTTGTGAGTTTTGTTTCCCAGGGAAAAAGCCTGTACAATGGTTCAGGGTCCTGCGGCCTTAAATTGCCGGGTGACTCCTGGAATTCGGCGTCTTGCAAGATGCTTCCCAGATGCAAGGTGGCACCAGTGCCAACTTGGTCTGGTTTGAGAGTGCCAAGTGGGTCCTGCAAACTGACACCCAGAACAGTGGCTTCTGAATTTTGTTTTCCAGGGAAAAAGCCTGTAGAATGGTTTTGGGTCCTGCAGCCTTAAATTGCCGGGTGCCTCCAGGAATTCCGCCTCTCGCAGGATGCCTCCCAGACGCAAGGTGGCACCAGTGCCAACTTGGTCTGGTTTGAGAGTGCCAAGTGGGTCCTGAAAACTGACACCCAGAACAGTGGCTTGTGAGTTTTGTTTCCCAGGGAAAAAGCCTGTACAATGGTTCAGGGTCCTGCGGCCTTAAATTGCCGGGTGCCTCCTGGATTTGCGCCTCTCGCAGGATGCCTCCCAGACACAAGGTGGCACCAGTGCCAACTTGGTCTGGTTTGAGAGTGTCAAGTGGGTCCTGAAAACTGACACCCAGAACAGTGGCTTGTGAGTTTTGTTTCCCAGGGAAAAAGCCTGTACAGTGGTTCAGGGTCCTGCGGCCTTAAATTGCCGGGTGCCTCCTGGAATTGCGCCTCTCGCAGGATGCCTCCCAGACGCAAGGTGGCACCAGTGCCAACTTGGTCTGCTTTGAGAGTGTCAAGTGGGTCCTGAAAACTGACACCCAGAACAGTGGCTTGTGAGTTTTGTTTCCCAGGGAAAAAGCCTGTACAATGGTTCAGGATCCTGCGGCCTTAAATTGCCGGGTGCCTCCTGGAGATCCGCCTCTCGCAGGATGCCTCCCAGACGCAAGGTGGCACCAGTTCCAACTTGGTCTGGTTTAAGAGTGCCAAGTGGGTCCTGAAAACTGACACCCAGAACAGTGGCTTGTGAGTTTTCTTTCCCAGGGAAAAAGCCTGTACAATGGTTCAGGGTCCTGCGGCCTTAAATTGCCGGGTGCCTCCTGGAATTGCGCCTCTCGCAGGATGCCTCCCAGATGCAAGGTGGCACCTGTTCCAACTTGGTCTGGTTTGAGAGTGTCAAGTGGGTCCTGAAAACTGACACCCAGAACAGTGGCTTGTGAGTTTTGTTTCCCAGGGAAAAAGCCTGTACAATGGTTCAGGGTCCTGCGGCCTTAAATTGCCGGGTGTCTCCTGGAATTCCGCCTCTCGCAGGATGCCTCCCAGACGCAAGGTGGCACCAGTTCCAACTTGGTCTGGTTTGAGAGTGCCAGGTGGCTCCTGCGAACTGACACCCAGAACAGTGGCTTGTGAGTTTTCTTTCCCAGGGAAAAAACCTGTAAAATGGTTTAGGTTAATGCCGCCTTTAATAGCCGGGTGCCACCTGGAGATTCGCCTCTCGCAGGATGCCTCCCAGACGCAAGGTGGCACCAGTGCCAACTTGGTCTGGTTTGAGAGTGTCAAGTGGGTCCTGAAAACTGACACCCAGAACAGTGGCTTGTGAGTTTTGTTTCCCAGGGAAAAAGCCTGTACAATGGTTCAGGGTCCTGCGGCCTTAAATTGCCGGGTGCCTCCTGGAGATCCGCCTCTCGCAGGATGCCTCCCAGACGCAAGGTGGCACCAGTGCCAACTTGGTCTGGTTTGAGAGTGTCAAGTGGGTCCTGAAAACTGACACCCAGAACAGTGGCTTGTGAGTTTTGTTTCCCAGGGAAAAAGCCTGTACAATGGTTCAGGGTCCTGCGGCCTTAAATTGCCGGGTGCCTCCTGGAATTGCGCCTCTCGCAGGATGCCTCCCAGACGCAAGGTGGCACCAGTGCCAACTTGGTCTGGTTTGAGAGTGCCAAGTGGGTCCTGAAAACTGACACCCAGAACAGTGGCTTGTGAGTTTTGTTTCCCAGGGAAAAAGCCTGTACAATGGTTCAGGGGCCTGAGGCCTTAAATTGCCGGGTGACTCTTGGAATTCCGCCTCTCGCAGGATGCCTCCCAGACGCAAGGTGGCACCAGTTCCAACTTGGTCTGGTTTAAGAGTGCCAAGTGGGTCCTGAAAACTGACACCCAGAACAGTGGCTTGTGAGTTTTCTTTCCCAGGAAAAAAGCCTGTAAAATGGTTTAGGTTAATGTCGCCTTTAATAGCCGGGTGCCACCTGGAGATCCGCCTCTCGCAGGATGCCTCCCAGACGCAAGGTGGCACCAGTGCACACTTTGTCTGGCTTGAGAGTGCCAAGTGTGTCCTGCAATCTGACACCCAGAACAGTGCCTTCTGAATTTTGTTTTCCCGGGAAAAAGCCTGTAGAATGGTTTTGGGTCCTGCGGCCTTAAATTGCCGGGTGCCTCCTGGAATTCGGCCACTCCCAGGATGCCTCCCAGACGCAAGGTGGCACCTGTTCCAACTTGGTCTGGTTTGAGAGTGTCAAGTGGGTCCTGAAAACTGACACCCAGAACAGTGGCTTGTGAGTTTTCTTTCCCAGGGAAAAAGCCTGTACAATGGTTCAGGGTCCTGCGGCCTTAAATTGCCGGGTGCCTCCTGGATTTGCGCCTCTCGCAGGATGCCTCCCAGACGCAAGGTGGCACCAGTGCCAACATGGTCTGCTGTGAGAGTGTCAAATGGGTCCTGAAAACTGACAGCCAGAACAGTGGCTTGTGAGTTTTGTTTCCCAGGGAAAAAGCCTGTACAATGGTTCAGGGTCCTGCGGCCTTAAATTGCCGGGTGCCTCCTGGAGATTCGCCTCTCGCAGGATGCCTCCCAGACGCAAGGTGGCACCAGTTCCAACTTGGTCTGGTTTGAGAGTGCCAGGTGGCTCCTGCGAACTGACACCCAGAACAGTTGCTTGTGAGTTTTCTTTCCCAGGGAAAAAGCCTGTAAAATGGTTTAGGTTAATGCCGCCTTTAATAGCCGGGTGCCACCTGGAGATTCGCCTCTCGCAGGATGCCTCCCAGACGCAAGGTGGCACCAGTGCCAACTTGGTCTGGTTTGAGAGTGTCAAGTGGGTCCTGAAAACTGACTCCCAGAACAGTGGCTTGTGAGTTTTGTTTCGCAGGGTAAAAGCCTGTACAATGGTTAAGGGTCCTGCGGCCTTAAATTGCGGGGTGACTCCTGGAATTCCGCATCACGGCAGATGTTTCCCAGACGCTAAGCAACACCAGGGCCAAATTGGTCTAGTTTAAGCGTGCCAAGTGGGTCCTGAAAACTGACACCCAGAACAGTGGCTTGTGAGTTTTGTTTCCCAGGGAAAAAGCCTGTACAATGGTTCAGGGTCCTGCGGCCTTAAATTGCCGGGTGCCTCCTGGAATTCGGCGTCTTGCAAGATGCTTCCCAGATGCAAGGTGGCACCAGTGCCAACTTGGTCTGGTTTGAGAGTGCCAAGTGGGTCCTGCAAACTGACACCCAGAACAGTGGCTTCTGAATTTTGTTTTCCAGGGAAAAAGCCTGTAGAATTGTTTTGGGTCCTGCAGCCTTAAATTGCCGGGTGCCTCCTGGATTTGCGCCTCTCGCAGGATGCCTCCCAGACACAAGGTGGCACCAGTGCCAACTTGGTCTGGTTTGAGAGTGTCAAGTGGGTCCTGAAAACTGACACCCAGAACAGTGGCTTGTGAGTTTTGTTTCCCAGGGAAAAAGCCTGTACAGTGGTTCAGGGTCCTGCGGCCTTAAATTGCCGGGTGCCTCCTGGAATTGCGCCTCTCGCAGGATGCCTCCCAGACGCAAGGTGGCACCAGTGCCAACTTGGTCTGCTTTGAGAGTGTCAAGTGGGTCCTGCAAACTGACACCCAGAACAGTGGCTTGTGAGTTTTGTTTCCCAGGGAAAAAGCCTGTACAATGGTTCAGGATCCTGCGGCCTTAAATTGCCGGGTGCCCTCTGGAGATCCGCCTCTCGCAGGATGCCTCCCAGACGCAAGGTGGCACCAGTTCCAACTTGGTCTGGTTTAAGAGTGCCAAGTGGGTCCTGAAAACTGACACCCAGAACAGTGGCTTGTGAGTTTTCTTTCCCAGGGAAAAAGCCTGTACAATGGTTCAGGGTCCTGCGGCCTTAAATTGCCGGGTGCCTCCTGGAATTGCGCCTCTCGCAGGATGCCTCCCAGATGCAAGGTGGCACCAGTGCCAACATGGTCTGCTGTGAGAGTGTCAAATGGGTCCTGAAAACTGACACCCAGAACAGTGGCTTGTGAGTTTTGTTTCCCAGGGAAAAAGCCTGTACAATGGTTCAGGGTCCTGCGGCCTTAAATTGCCGGGTGTCTCCTGGAATTCCGCCTCTCGCAGGATGCCTCCCAGACGCAAGGTGGCACCAGTTCCAACTTGGTCTGGTTTGAGAGTGCCAGGTGGCTCCTGCGAACTGACACCCAGAACAGTGGCTTGTGAGTTTTCTTTCCCAGGGAAAAAACCTGTAAAATGGTTTAGGTTAATGCCGCCTTTAATAGCCGGGTGCCACCTGGAGATTCGCCTCTCGCAGGATGCCTCCCAGACGCAAGGTGGCACCAGTGCCAACTTGGTCTGGTTTGAGAGTGTCAAGTGGGTCCTGAAAACTGACACCCAGAACAGTGGCTTGTGAGTTTTGTTTCCCAGGGAAAAAGCCTGTACAATGGTTCAGGGTCCTGCGGCCTTAAATTGCCGGGTGCCTCCTGGAGATCCCCCTCTCGCAGGATGCCTCCCAGACGCAAGGTGGCACCAGTGCCAACTTGGTCTGGTTTGAGAGTGTCAAGTGGGTCCTGAAAACTGACATCCAGAGCAGTGGCTTGTGAGTTTTGTTTCCCAGGGAAAATGCCTGTACAATGGTTCAGGGGCCTGAGGCCTTAAATCCCGGGTGACTCCTGGAATTCCGCCTCTCGCAGGATGCCTCCCAGACGCAAGGTGGCACCAGTGCCAACTTGGTCTGGTTTAAGAGTGCCAAGTGGGTCCTGAAAACTGACACCCAGAACAGTGGCTTTTGAGTTTTCTTTCCCAGGGAAAAAGCCTGTAAAATGATTTAGGTTAATCCCGCCTTTAATAGCCGGGTGCCACCTGGAGATTCGCCTCTCGCAGGATGCCTTCCAGACGCAAGGTGGCACCAGTGCCAACTTGGTCTGGTTTGAGAGTGCCAAGTGGGTCCTGAAAACTGACACCCAGAACAGTGGCTTGTGAGTTTTGTTTCCCAGGGAAAAAGCCTGTACAATGGTTCAGGGGCCTGAGGCCTTAAATTGCCGGGTGACTCTTGGAATTCCGCCTCTCGCAGGATGCCTCCCAGACGCAAGGTGGCACCAGTTCCAACTTGGTCTGGTTTAAGAGTGCCAAGTGGGTCCTGAAAACTGACACCCAGAACAGTGGCTTGTGAGTTTTCTTTCCCAGGGAAAAAGTTTGTAAAATGGTTTAGGTTAATGTCGCCTTTAATAGCCGGGTGCCACCTGGAGCTCCGCCTCTCGAAGGATGCCTCCCAGACGCAAGGTGGCACCAGTGCCAACTTGGTCTGGTTTGAGAGTGTCAAGTGGGTCCTGGAAACTGACACCCAGAACAGTGGCTTGTGAGTTTTGTTTCCCAGGGAAAAAGCCTGTACAATGGTTCAGGGGCCTGAGGCCTTAAATTGCCGGGTGACTCCTGGAATTCCGCATCACGCCAGATGTTTCCCAGACGCTAAGCAACACCTGTGCTAAATTGGTCTGGTTTAAGAGTGCCAAGTGGGTCCTGAAAACTGACACCCAGAACAGTGGCGTGTAAGTTTTGTTTCCCAGGGAAAAAGCCTGTACAATCGTTCAGGGTCCTGCGGACTTAAATTGCCGGGTGCCTCCTGGAGATCCGCCTCTCGCAGGATGCCTCCCAGACACAAGGTGGCACCAGTGCCAACTTGGTCTGGTTTGAGAGTGCCAAGTGGGTCCTGGAAACTGACACCCAGAACAGTGGCTTGTGAGTTTTGTTTCCCAGGGAAAAAGCCTGTACAATGGTTCAGGGGCCTGAGGCCTTAAATTGCCGGGTGACTCCTGGAATTCCGCATCACGCCAGATGTTTCCGAGACGCTAAGCAACACCTGTGCTAAATTGGTCTGGTATAAGAGTGCCAAGTGGGTCCTGAAAACTGACACCCAGAACAGTGGCTTGTGAGTTTTGTTTCCCAGGGAAAAAGCCTGTACAATGATTCAGGGTCCTGCGGCCTTAAATTGCCGGGTGCCTCCTGGAATTGCACCTCTCGCAGGATGCCTCCCAGACGCAAGGTGGCACCAGTGCCAACTTGGTCTGCTTTGAGAGTGTCAAGTGGGTCCTGAAAACTGACACCCAGAACAGTGGCTTGTGAGTTTTGTTTCCCAGGGAAAAAGCCTGTACAATGGTTTAGGTAATGCCGCATTTAATAGTCGGGTGCCACCTGGAGATCCGCCTCTCGCAGGATGCCTCCCAGACGCAAGGTGGCACCAGTGCCAACTTGGTCTGGTTTGAGAGTGCCAAGTGGGTCCTGAAAACTGACACCCAGAACAGTGGCTTGTGAGTTTTGTTTCCCAGGGAAAAAGCCTGTACAATGGTTCAGGGGCCTGAGGCCTTAAATTGCCGGGTGCCTCCTGGAATTCGGCCTCTCGCAGGATGCCTCCCAGACACAAGGTGGCATCAGTACCAACTTGGTCTGGTTTAAGAGTGCCAAGTGGGTCCTGGAAACTGACACCCAGAACAGTGGCTTGTGAGTTTTGTTTCCCAGGGAAAAAGCCTGTACAATGGTTCAGGGGCCTGCGGCCTCAAATTGCCGGCTGCCTCCTGGAATTCGGCGTCTTGCAGGATGCCTCCCAGAGAGAAGGTGGCACCAGTGCCAACTTGGTCTGGTTTGAGAGTGTCAAGTGGGTCCTGCAAACTGACACCCAGAACAGTGGCTTCTGTATTATTTTTCCCAGGGAAAAAGCCTGTACAATGGTTCAGGGTCCTGCGGCATTAAATTGCCCGGTGACTCCTGGAATTCGGCCACTCCCTGGATGCCTCCCAGACGCAAGGTGGCACCAGTGCCAACTTGGTCTGGTTTAAGAGTGCCAAGTGGGTCCTGAAAACTCACACCCAGAACAGTGGCTTGTGAGTTTTGTTTCCCAGGGAAAAAGCCTGTACAATGGTTCAGGGTCCTGCGGCCTTAAATTGCCGGGTGCCTCCTGGAATTGCGCCTCTCGCAGGATGCCTCCCAGACGCAAGCAACACCAGTGCCAACTTGGTCTGGTTTGAGAGTGCCAGGTGGCTCCTGCAAACTTACACCCAGAACAGTGGCTTGTGAGTTTTCTTTCCCAGGGAAAAAGCCTGGAAAATGGTTTAGGTAATGCCGCCTTCAATATCCGGGTGACACCTGGAGCTCCGCCTCTCGCAAAATGCCTCCCAGACGCAAGGTGGCACCAGTGCCAACTTGGTCTGGTTTGAGAGTGCCAAGTGGGTCCTGAAAACTGACACCCAGAACAGTGGCTTGTGAGTTTTGTTTCCCAGGGAAAAAGCCTGTACAATGGTTCAGGGGCCTGAGGCCTTAAATTGCCGGGTGACTCCTGGAATTCTGCATCACGCCAGATTTTTCCCAGACGCTAAGCAACACCTGTGCTAAATTGGTCTGGTTTAAGAGTGCCAAGTGGGTCCTGAAAACTGACACCCAGAACAGTGGCGTGTAAGTTTTGTTTCCCAGGGAAAAAGCCTGTACAATGGTTCAGGGTCCTGCGGCCTTAAATTGCCGGGTGCCACATGGAATTGGACCTCTCGCAGGATGCCTCCCAGACGCAAGGTGGCACCAGTGCCACCTTGGTCTGGTTTAAGAGTGCCAGGTGGCTCCTGAAAACTGACACCCAGAACAGTGGCTTGTGAGTTTTGTTTCCCAGGGAAAAAGCCTGTAAAATGGATTAGGTAATGCCGCCTTTAATAGCCGGGTGCCACCTGGAGATCCGCCTCTCGCAGGATGCCTCCCAGACGCAAGGTGGCACCAGTGCCAAATTGGTCTGGTTTAAGAGTGCCAAGTGGGTCCTGAGAACTGACACCCAGAACAGTGGCTTGTGAGTTTTGTTTCCCAGGGAAAAAGCCTGTAAAATGGTTCAGGGGCCTGCGGCCTCAAATTGCCGGCTGCCTCCTGGAATTCGGCGCCTTGCAGGATGCCTCCCAGAGAGAAGGTGGCACCAGTGCCAACTTGGTCTGGTTTGAGAGTGTCAAGTGGGTCCTGAAAACTGACACCCAGAACAGTGGCTTCTGTATTTTTTTTCCCAGGGAAAAAGCCTGTACAATGGTTCAGGGTCCTGCGGCCTTAAATTGCCGGCTGACTCCTGGAATTCGGCCTCTCGCAGGATGCCTCCCAGACGCAAGGTGGCACCAGTGCCAACTTGATCTGGTTTAAGAGTGCCAAGTGGGTCCTGAAAACTGACACCCAGAACAGTGGCTTGTGAGTTTTGTTTCCCAGGGAAAAAGCCTGTACAATGGTTCAGGGTCCTGCTGCCTTAAATTGCCGGGTGCCTCCTGGAATTCGGACTCTCACAGGGTGCCTCCCAGACGCAAAATGACACCATTTCCGACTTTGTCTGGTTTGAGAGTGCCAAGTGGGTCCTGAAAACTGACACCCAGAACAGTGGCTTGTGAGTTTTGTTTCCCAGGGAAAAAGCCTGTACAATGGTTCAGGGTCCTGCGGCCTTAAATTGCCGGGTGACTCCTGGAATTCGGCCACTCCCAGGATGCCTCCCAGACGCAAGGTGGCACCAGTGCCAGCTTGGTCTGGTTTGAGAGTGTCAAGTGGGTCCTGAAAACTGACACCCAGAACAGTGGCTTGTGAGTTTTGTTTCCCAGGGAAAAAGCCTGTACAATGGTTCAGGGGCCTGAGGCCTTAAATTGCCGGGTGACTCCTGGAATTCCGCATCACGCCAGGTGTTTCCCAGACGCTAAGCAACACCTGTGCTAAATTGGTCTGGTTTAAGAGTGCCAAGTAGGTCCTGAAAACTGACACCCAGAACAGTGGCGTGTAAGTTTTGTTTCCCAGGGAAAAAGCCTGTACAATGGTTCAGGGTCATGCGGACTTAAATTGCCAGGTGCCTCCTGGAGATCCGCCTCTCGCAGGATGCCTCCCAGACGCAAGGTGGCACCAGTGCCAACTTGGTCTGGTTTGAGAGTGCCAAGTGTGTCCTGCAAACTGACACCCAGAACAGTGGCTTGTGAGTTTTGTTTCCCAGGGAAAAAGCCTGTACAATGGTTCAGGGGCCTGAGGCCTTAAATTGCCGGGTGACTCCTGGAATTCCGCATCACGCCAGATGTTTCCCAGACGCTAAGCAACACCTGTGCTAAATTGGTCTGGTTTAAGAGTGCCAAGTGGGTCCTGAAAACTGACACCCAGAACAGTGGCTTGTGAGTTTTGTTTCCCAGGGAAAAAGCCTGTACAATGGTTCAAGTTCCTGCGGCCTTAAATTGCCGGGTGCCTCCTGGAATTGCACCTCTCGCAGGATGCCTCCCAGACGCAAGGTGGCACCAGTGCCAACTTGGTCTGGTTTAAGAGTGCCAGGTGGCTCCTGAAAACTGACACCCAGAACAGTGGCTTGTGAGTTTTCTTTCCCAGGGAAAAAGCCTGTAAAATGGTTTAGGTTAATCCCGCCCTTAATAGCCGGGTGCCACCTGGAGATTCGCCTCTCGCAGGATGCCTCCCAGACGCAAGGTGGCACCAGTGCCAACTTGGTCTGGTTTGAGAGTGCCAAGTGGGTCCTGAAAACTGACACCCAGAACAGTGGCTTGTGAGTTTTGTTTCCCAGGGAAAAAGCCTGTACAATGGTTCAGGGGCCTGAGGCCTTAAATTGCCGGGTGACTCTTGGAATTCCGCCTCTCGCAGGATGCCTCCCAGACGCAAGGTGGCACCAGTTCCAACTTGGTCTGGTTTAAGAGTGCCAAGTGGGTCCTGAAAACTGACACCCAGAACAGTGGCTTGTGAGTTTTCTTTCCCAGGGAAAAAGCCTGTAAAATGGTTTAGGTTAATGTCGCCTTTAATAGCCGGGTGCCACCTGGAGATCCGCCTCTCGCAGGATGCCTCCCAGACGCAAGGTGGCACCAGTGCACACTTTGTCTGGCTTGAGAGTGCCAAGTGTGTCCTGCAATCTGACACCCAGAACAGTGCCTTCTGAATTTTGTTTTCCCGGGAAAAAGCCTGTAGAATGGTTTTGGGTCCTGCGGCCTTAAATTGCCGGGTGCCTACTGGAATTCCGCCTCTCGCAGGATGCCTCCCAGACGCAAGGTGGCACCTGTTCCAACTTGGTCTGGTTTGAGAGTGTCAAGTGGGTCCTGAAAACTGACACCCAGAACAGTGGCTTGTGAGTTTTCTTTCCCAGGGAAAAAGCCTGTACAATGGTTCAGGGTCCTGCGGCCTTAAATTGCCGGGTGCCTCCTGGATTTGCGCCTCTCGCAGGATGCCTCCCAGACGCAAGGTGGCACCAGTGCCAACATGGTCTGCTGTGAGAGTGTCAAATGGGTCCTGAAAACTGACAGCCAGAACAGTGGCTTGTGAGTTTTGTTTCCCAGGGAAAAAGCCTGTACAATGGTTCAGGGTCCTGCGGCCTTAAATTGCCGGGTGCCTCCTGGAGATTCGCCTCTCGCAGGATGCCTCCCAGACGCAAGGTGGCACCAGTTCCAACTTGGTCTGGTTTGAGAGTGCCAGGTGGCTCCTGCGAACTGACACCCAGAACAGTTGCTTGTGAGTTTTCTTTCCCAGGGAAAAAGCCTGTAAAATTGTTTAGGTTAATGCCGCCTTTAATAGCCGGGTGCCACCTGGAGATTCGCCTCTCGCAGGATGCCTCCCAGACGCAAGGTGGCACCAGTGCCAACTTGGTCTGGTTTGAGAGTGTCAAGTGGGTCGTGAAAACTGACTCCCAGAACAGTGGCTTGTGAGTTTTGTTTCGCAGGGTAAAAGCCTGTACAATGGTTAAGGGTCCTGCGGCCTTAAATTGCGGGGTGACTCCTGGAATTCCGCATCACGGCAGATGTTTCCCAGACGCTAAGCAACACCAGGGCCAAATTGGTCTAGTTTAAGCGTGCCAAGTGGGTCCTGAAAACTGACACCCAGAACAGTGGCTTGTGAGTTTTGTTTCCCAGGGAAAAAGCCTGTACAATGGTTCAGGGTCCTGCGGCCTTAAATTGCCGGGTGCCTCCTGGAATTCGGCGTCTTGCAAGATGCTTCCCAGATGCAAGGTGGCACCAGTGCCAACTTGGTCTGGTTTGAGAGTGCCAAGTGGGTCCTGCAAACTGACACCCAGAACAGTGGCTTCTGAATTTTGTTTTCCAGGGAAAAAGCCTGTAGAATGGTTTTGGGTCCTGCAGCCTTAAATTGCCGGGTGCCTCCTGGATTTGCGCCTCTCGCAGGATGCCTCCCAGACACAAGGTGGCACCAGTGCCAACTTGGTCTGGTTTGAGAGTGTCAAGTGGGTCCTGAAAACTGACACCCAGAACAGTGGCTTGTGAGTTTTGTTTCCCAGGGAAAAAGCCTGTACAGTGGTTCAGGGTCCTGCGGCCTTAAATTGCCGGGTGCCTCCTGGAATTGCGCCTCTCGCAGGATGCCTCCCAGACGCAAGGTGGCACCAGTGCCAACTTGGTCTGCTTTGAGAGTGTCAAGTGGGTCCTGCAAACTGACACCGAGAACAGTGGCTTGTGAGTTTTGTTTCCCAGGGAAAAAGCCTGTACAATGGTTCAGGATCCTGCGGCCTTAAATTGCCGGGTGCCTCCTGGAGATCCGACTCTCGCAGGATGCCTCCCAGACGCAAGGTGGCACCAGTTCCAACTTGGTCTGGTTTAAGAGTGCCAAGTGGGTCCTGAAAACTGACACCCAGAACAGTGGCTTGTGAGTTTTCTTTCCCAGGGAAAAAGCCTGTACAATGGTTCAGGGTCCTGCGGCCTTAAATTGCCGGGTGCCTCCTGGAATTGCGCCTCTCGCAGGATGCCTCCCAGATGCAAGGTGGCACCAGTGCCAACATGGTCTGCTGTGAGAGTGTCAAATGGGTCCTGAAAACTGACACCCAGAACAGTGGCTTGTGAGTTTTGTTTCCCAGGGAAAAAGCCTGTACAATGGTTCAGGGTCCTGCGGCCTTAAATTGCCGGATGTCTCCTGGAATTCCGCCTCTCGCAGGATGCCTCCCAGACGCAAGGTGGCACCAGTTCCAACTTGGTCTGGTTTGAGAGTGCCAGGTGGCTCCTGCGAACTGACACCCAGAACAGTGGCTTGTGAGTTTTCTTTCCCAGGGAAAAAACCTGTAAAATGGTTTAGGTTAATGCCGCCTTTAATAGCCGGGTGCCACCTGGAGATTCGCCTCTCGCAGGATGCCTCCCAGACGCAAGGTGGCACCAGTGCCAACTTGGTCTGGTTTGAGAGTGTCAAGTGGGTCCTGAAAACTGACACCCAGAACAGTGGCTTGTGAGTTTTGTTTCCCAGGGAAAAAGCCTGTACAATGGTTCAGGGTCCTGCGGCCTTAAATTGCCGGGTGCCTCCTGGAGATCCGCCTCTCGCAGGATGCCTCCCAGACGCAAGGTGGCACCAGTGCCAACTTGGTCTGCTTTGAGAGTGTTAAGTGGGTCCTGAAAACTGACACCCAGAGCAGTGGCTTGTGAGTTTTGTTTCCCAGGGAAAATGCCTGTACAATGGTTCAGGGGCCTGAGGCCTTAAATCCCGGGTGACTCCTGGAATTCCGCCTTTCGCAGGATGCCTCCCAGACGCAAGGTGGCACCAGTGCCAACTTGGTCTGGTTTAAGAGTGCCAAGTGGGTCCTGAAAACTGACACCCAGAACAGTGGCTTTTGAGTTTTCTTTCCCAGGGAAAAAGCCTGTAAAATGGTTTAGGTTAATCCCGCCTTTAATAGCCGGGTGCCACCTGGAGATTCGCCTCTCGCAGGATGCCTTCCAGACGCAAGGTGGCACCAGTGCCAACTTGGTCTGGTTTGAGAGTGCCAAGTGGGTCCTGAAAACTGACACCCAGAACAGTGGCTTGTGAGTTTTGTTTCCCAGGGAAAAAGCCTCTACAATGGTTCAGGGGCCTGAGGCCTTAAATTGCCGGGTGACTCTTGGAATTCCGCCTCTCGCAGGATGCCTCCCAGACGCAAGGTGGCACCAGTTCCAACTTGGTCTGGTTTAAGAGTGCCAAGTGGGTCCTGAAAACTGACACCCAGAACAGTGGCTTGTGAGTTTTCTTTCCCAGGGAAAAAGTTTGTAAAATGGTTTAGGTTAATGTCGCCTTTAATAGCCGGGTGCCACCTGGAGCTCCGCCTCTCGCAGGATGCCTCCCAGACGCAAGGTGGCACCAGTGCCAACTTGGTCAGGTTTAAGAGTGTCAAGTGGGTCCTGGAAACTGACACCCAGAACAGTGGCTTGTGAGTTTTGTTTCCCAGGGAAAAAGCCTGTACAATGGTTCAGGGGCCTGAGGCCTTAAATTGCCGGGTGACTCCTGGAATTCCGCATCACGCCAGATGTTTCCCAGACGCTAAGCAACACCTGTGCTAAATTGGTCTGGTTTAAGAGTGCCAAGTGGGTCCTGAAAACTGACACCCAGAACAGTGGCGTGTAAGTTTTGTTTCCCAGGGAAAAAGCCTGTACAATGGTTCAGGGTCCTGCGGACTTAAATTGCCGGGTGCCTCCTGGAGATCCGCCTCTCGCAGGATGCCTCCCAGACACAAGGTGGCACCAGTGCCAACTTGGTCTGGTTTGAGAGTGCCAAGTGGGTCCTGAAAACTGACACCCAGAACAGTGGCTTGTGAGTTTTGTTTCCCAGGGAAAAAGCCTGTACAATGGTTCAGGGGCCTGAGGCCTTAAATTGCCGGGTGACTCCTGGAATTCCGCATCACGCCAGATGTTTCCGAGACGCTAAGCAACACCTGTGCTAAATTGGTCTGGTATAAGAGTGCCAAGTGGGTCCTGAAAACTGACACCCAGAACAGTGGCTTGTGAGTTTTGTTTCCCAGGGAAAAAGCCTGTACAATGATTCAGGGTCCTGCGGCCTTAAATTGCCGGGTGCCTCCTGGAATTGCACCTCTCGCAGGATGCCTCCCAGACGCAAGGTGGCACCAGTGCCAACTTGGTCTGCTTTGAGAGTGTCAAGTGGGTCCTGAAAACTGACACCCAGAACAGTGGCTTGTGAGTTTTGTTTCCCAGGGAAAAAGCCTGTACAATGGTTTAGGTAATGCCGCATTTAATAGTCGGGTGCCACCTGGAGATCCGCCTCTCGCAGGATGCCTCCCAGACGCAAGGTGGCACCAGTGCCAACTTGGTCTGGTTTGAGAGTGCCAAGTGGGTCCTGAAAACTGACACCCAGAACAGTGGCTTGTGAGTTTTGTTTCCCAGGGAAAAAGCCTGTACAATGGTTCAGGGGCCTGAGGCCTTAAATTGCCGGGTGCCTCCTGGAATTCGGCCTCTCGCAGGATGCCTCCCAGACACAAGGTGGCATCAGTACCAACTTGGTCTGGTTTAAGAGTGCCAAGTGGGTCCTGGAAACTGACACCCAGAACAGTGGCTTGTGAGTTTTGTTTCCCAGGGAAAAAGCCTTTAAAATGGTTCAGGGGCCTGCGGCCTCAAATTGCCGGCTGCCTCCTGGAATTGCGCCTCTCGCAGGATGCCTCCCAGACGCAAGGGGGCACCAGTGCCAACTTGGTCTGGTTTGAGAGTGCCAGGTGGCTCCTGAAAACTGACACCCAGAACAGTGGCTTGTGAGTTTTGTTTCCCAGGGAAAAAGCCTGTACAATGGTTCTGGGTCTTGCGGCCTTAAATTGCCGGGTGCCTCCTGGAATTGCACCTCTTGCAGGATGCCTCCCAGACGCAAGCAACACCAGTGCCAACTTGGTCTGGTTTGAGAGTGCCAGGTGGCTCCTGCAAACTGACACCCAGAACAGTGGCTTGTGAGTTTTGTTTCCCAGGGAAAAAGCCTGGAAAATGGTTTAGGTAATGCCGCCTTCAATATCCGGGTGACACCTGGAGCTCCGCCTCTCGCAAAATGCCTCCCAGACGCAAGGTGGCACCAGTGCCAACTTGGTCTGGTTTGAGAGTGCCAAGTGGGTCCTGAAAACTGACACCCAGAACAGTGGCTTGTGAGTTTTGTTTCCCAGGGAAAAAGCCTGTACAATGGTTCAGGGGCCTGAGGCCTTAAATTGCCGGGTGACTCCTGGAATTCTGCATCACGCCAGATTTTTCCCAGACGCTAAGCAACACCTGTGCTAAATTGGTCTGGTTTAAGAGTGCCAAGTGGGTCCTGAAAACTGACACCCAGAACAGTGGCGTGTAAGTTTTGTTTCCCAGGGAAAAAGCCTGTACAATGGTTCAGGGTCCTGCGGCCTTAAATTGCTGGGTGCCACATGGAATTGCACCTCTCGCAGGATGCCTCCCAGACGCAAGGTGGCACCAGTGCCACCTTGGTCTGGTTTAAGAGTGCCAGGTGGCTCCTGAAAACTGACACCCAGAACAGTGGCTTGTGAGTTTTGTTTCCCAGGGAAAAAGCCTGTAAAATGGATTAGGTAATGCCGCCTTTAATAGCCGGGTGCCACCTGGAGATCCGCCTCTCGCAGGATGCCTCCCAGACGCAAGGTGGCACCAGTGCCAAATTGGTCTGGTTTAAGAGTGCCAAGTGGGTCCTGAGAACTGACACCCAGAACAGTGGCTTGTGAGTTTTGTTTCCCAGGGAAAAAGCCTGTAAAATGGTTCAGGGGCCTGCGGCCTCAAATTGCCGGCTGCCTCCTGGAATTCGGCGTCTTGCAGGATGCCTCCCAGAGAGAAGGTGGCACCAGTGCCAACTTGGTCTGGTTTGAGAGTGTCAAGTGGGTCCTGAAAACTGACACCCAGAACAGTGGCTTCTGTATTTTTTTTCCCAGGGAAAAAGCCTGTACAATGGTTCAGGGTCCTGCGGCCTTAAATTGCCGGCTGACTCCTGGAATTCGGCCTCTCGCAGGATGCCTCCCAGACGCAAGGTGGCACCAGTGCCAACTTGATCTGGTTTAAGAGTGCCAAGTGGGTCCTGAAAACTGACACCCAGAACAGTGGCTTGTGAGTTTTGTTTCCCAGGGAAAAAGCCTGTACAATGGTTCAGGGTCCTGCTGCCTTAAATTGCCGGGTGCCTCCTGGAATTCGGACTCTCACAGGGTTCCTCCCAGACGCAAAATGACACCATTTCCGACTTTGTCTGGTTTGAGAGTGCCAAGTGGGTCCTGAAAACTGACACCCAGAACAGTGGCTTGTGAGTTTTGTTTCCCAGGGAAAAAGCCTCTACAATGGTTCAGGGTCCTGCGGCCTTAAATTGCCGGGTGACTCCTGGAATTCGGCCACTCCCAGGATGCCTCCCAGACGCAAGGTGGCACCAGTGCCAACTTGGTCTGGTTTGAAAGTGTCAAGTGGGTCCTGAAAACTGACACCCAGAACAGTGGCTTGTGAGTTTTGTTTCCCAGGGAAAAAGCCTGTACAATGGTTCAGGGTCCTGCGGCCTTAAATTGCCGGGTGACTCCTGGAATTCCGCATCACGCCAGGTGTTTCCCAGACGCTAAGAAACACCTGTGCTAAATTGGTCTGGTTTAAGAGTGCCAAGTAGGTCCTGAAAACTGACACCCAGAACAGTGGCGTGTAAGTTTTGTTTCCCAGGGAAAAAGCCTGTACAATGGTTCAGGGTCCTGCGGACTTAAATTGCCGGGTGCCTCCTGGAGATCCGCCTCTCGCAGGATTCCTCCCAGACGCAAGGTGGCACCAGTGCCAACTTGGTCTGGTTTGAGAGTGCCAAGTGTGTCCTGCAAACTGACACCCAGAACAGTGGCTTGTGAGTTTTGTTTCCCAGGGAAAAAGCCTGTACAATGGTTCAGGGGCCTGAGGCCTTAAATTGCCGGGTGACTCCTGGAATTCCGCATCACGCCAGATGTTTCCCAGACGCTAAGCAACACCTGTGCTAAATTGGTCTGGTTTAAGAGTGCCAAGTGGGTCCTGAAAACTGACACCCAGAACAGTGGCTTGTGAGTTTTGTTTCCCAGGGAAAAAGCCTGTACAATGGTTCAAGTTCCTGCGGCCTTAAATTGCCGGGTGCCTGCTGGAATTGCACCTCTCGCAGGATGCCTCCCAGACGCAAGGTGGCACCAGTGCCAACTTGGTCTGGTTTAAGAGTGCCAGGTGGCTCCTGAAAACTGACACCCAGAACAGTGGCTTGTGAGTTTTCTTTCCAGGGGAAAAAGCCTGTACAATGGTTTAGGTAATGCCGCCTTTAATAGCCGGGTGCCACATGGAGGTCCGCCTCTCGCAGGATGCCTCCCAGACGCAAGGTGGCACCAGTGCCAACTTGGTCTGGTTTGAGAGTGCCAAGTGGGTCCTCAAAACTGACACCCAGAAC
This sequence comes from Fringilla coelebs, assembly GCF_963513975.1. Classification (NCBI taxonomy): domain Eukaryota; kingdom Metazoa; phylum Chordata; class Aves; order Passeriformes; family Fringillidae; genus Fringilla; species Fringilla coelebs. The sequence goes on from NW_028167527.1 coordinate 1,121,472, forward strand.
AGTGGCTTGTGAGTTTTGTTTCCCAGGGAAAAAGCCTGTACAATGGTTCAGGGGCCTGAGGCCTTAAATTGCCGGGTGCCTCCTGGAATTGCGCCTCTCGCAGGATGCCTCCCAGACGCAAGGGGGCACCAGTGCCAACTTGGTCTGGTTTGAGAGTGCCAGGTGGCTCCTGAAAACTGACACCCAGAACAGTGGCTTCTGAGTTTTGTTTCCCAGGGAAAAAGCCTGTAAATTGGATTAGGTAATGCCGCCTTTAATAGCCGGGTGCCACCTGGAGATCCGCCTCTCGCAGGATGCCTCCCAGACGCAAGGTGGCACCAGTGCCAACTTGGTCTGGTTTGAGAGTGCCAAGTGGGTCCTGAAAACTGACACCCAGAACAGTGGCTTGTGAGTTTTGTTTCCCAGGGAAAAAGCCTGTACAATGGTTCAGGGTCCTGCGGCCTTAAATTGCCGGGTGCCTCCTGGAATTGCGCCTCTCGCAGGATGCCTCCCAGACGCAAGCAACACCAGTGCCAACTTGGTCTGGTTTGAGAGTGCCAGGTGGCTCCTGCAAACTGACACCCAGAACAGTGGCTTGTGAGTTTTGTTTCCCAGGGAAAAAGCCTGTAAAATGGTTTAGGTAATGCCGCCTTTAATATCCGGGTGACACCTGGAGCTCCGCCTCTCGCAGGATGCCTCCCAGACGCAAGGTGGCACCAGTGCCAACATGGTCTGGTTTGAGAGTGTCAAGTGGGTCCTGAAAACTGACACCCAGAACAGTGGCTTGTGAGTTTTGTTTCCCAGGGAAAAAGCCTGTACAATGGTTCAGGGGCCTGAGGCCTTAAATTGCCGGGTGACTCCTTGAATTCCGCATCACGCCAGATGTTTCCCAGACGCTAAGCAACACCTGTGCTAAATTGGTCTGGTTTAAGAGTGCCAAGTGGGTCCTGAAAACTGACACCCAGAACAGTGGCTTGTAAGTTTTGTTTCCCAGGGAAAAAGCCTGTACAATGGTTCAGGGTCCTGCGGCCTTAAATTGCCGGGTGCCTCCTGGAATTGCACCTCTCGCAGGATGCCTCCCAGACGCAAGGTGGCACCAGTGCCAACTTGGTCTGGTTTAAGAGTGCCAGGTGGCTCCTGAAAACTGACACCCAGAGCAGTGGCTTGTGAGTTTTCTTTCCCAGGGAAAAAGCCTGTACAATGGTTTAGGTAATGCCGCCTTTAATAGCCGGGTGCCACCTGGAGATCCGCCTCTCGCAGGATGCCTCCCAGACGCAAGGTGCCACCAGTGCCAACTTGGTCTGGTTTGAGAGTGTCAAGTGGGTCCTGAAAACTGACACCCAGAACAGTGGCTTGTGAGTTTTGTTTCCCAGGGAAAAAGCCTGTACAATGGTTCAGGGGCCTGAGGCCTTAAATTGCCGGGTGTCTCCTGGAATTGCGCCTCTCGCAGGATGCCTCCCAGACGCAAGGTGGCACCAGTGCCAAATTGGTCTGGTTTAAGAGTGCCAAGTGGGTCCTGGAAACTGACACCCAGAACAGTGGCTTGTGAGTTTTGTTTCCCAGGGAAAAAGCCTGTACAATGGTTCAGGGGCCTGCGGCCTTAAATTGCCGGCTGCCTCCTGGAATTCGGCGTCTTGCAGGATGCCTCCCAGACAGAAGGTGGCACCAGTGCCAACTTGGTCTGGTTTGAGAGTGCCAAGTGGGTCCTGAAAACTGACACCCAGAACAGTGGCTTGTGAGTTTTGTTTCCCAGGGAAAAAGCCTGTACAATGGTTCAGGGGCCTGAGGCCTTAAATTGCCGGGTGTCTCCTGGAATTGCGCCTCTCGCAGGATGCCTCCCAGACGCAAGGGGGCACCAGTGCCAACTTGGTCTGGTTTGAGAGTGCCAGGTGGCTCCTGAAAACTGACACCCAGAACAGTGGCTTGTGAGTTTTGTTTCCCAGGGAAAAAGCCTGTAAAATGGATTAGGTAATGCCGCCTTTAATAGCCGGGTGCCACCTGGAGATCCGCCTCTCGCAGGATGCCTCCCAGACGCAAGGTGGCACCAGTGCCAACTTGGTCTGGTTTGAGAGTGCCAAGTGGGTCCTGAAAACTGACACCCAGAACAGTGGCTTGTGAGTTTTGTTTCCCAGGGAAAAAGCCTGTACAATGGTTCTGGGTCTTGCGGCCTTAAATTGCCGGGTGCCTCCTGGAATTGCACCTCTCGCATGATGCCTCCCAGACGCAAGCAACACCAGTGCCAACTTGGTCTGGTTTGAGAGTGCCAGGTGGCTCCTGCAAACTGACACCCAGAACAGTGGCTTGTGAGTTTTGTTTCCCAGGGAAAAAGCCTGTAAAATGGTTTAGGTAATGCCGCCTTTAATATCCGGGTGACACCTGGAGCTCCGCCTCTCGCAGGATGCCTCCCAGACGCAAGGTGGCACCAGTGCCAACTTGGTCTGGTTTGAGAGTGTCAAGTGGGTCCTGAAAACTGACACCCAGAACAGTGGCTTGTGAGTTTTCTTTCCCAGGGAAAAAGCCTGTACAATGGTTCAGGGGCCTGAGGCCTTAAATTGCCGGGTGACTCCTTGAATTCCGCATCACGCCAGATGTTTCCCAGACGCTAAGCAACACCTGTGCTAAATTGGTCTGGTTTAAGAGTGCCAAGTGGGTCCTGAAAACTGACACCCAGAACAGTGGCTTGTGAGTTTTGTTTCCCAGGGAAAAAGCCTGTACAATGGTTCAGGGTCCTGCGGCCTTAAATTGCCGGGTGCCTCCTGGAATTGCACCTCTCGCAGGATGCCTCCCAGACGCAAGGTGGCACCAGTGCCAACTTGGTCTGGTTTAAGAGTGCCAGGTGGCTCCTGAAAACTGACACCCAGAACAGTGGCTTGTGAGTTTTCTTTCCCAGGGAAAAAGCCTGTACAATGGTTTAGGTAATGCCGCCTTTAATAGCCGGGTGCCACCTGGAGATCCGCCTCTCGCAGGATGCCTCCCAGACGCAAGGTGGCACCAGTGCCAACTTGGTCTGGTTTGAGAGTGTCAAGTGGGTCCTGAAAACTGACACCCAGAACAGTGGCTTGTGAGTTTTGTTTCCCAGGGAAAAAGCCTGTACAATGGTTCAGGGGCCTGAGGCCTTAAATTGCCGGGTGCCTCCTGGAATTCGGCCTCTCGCAGGATGCCTCCCAGACGCAAGGTGGCACCAGTGCCAAATTGGTCTGGTTTAAGAGTGCCAAGTGGGTCCTGGAAACTGACACCCAGAACAGTGGCTTGTGAGTTTTGTTTCCCAGGGAAAAAGCCTGTACAATGGTTCAGGGGCCTGCGGCCTTAAATTGCCGGCTGCCTCCTGGAATTCGGCGTCTTGCAGGATGCCTCCCAGACAGAAGGTGGCACCAGTGCCAACTTGGTCTGGTTTGAGAGTGCCAAGTGGGTCCTGAAAACTGACACCCAGAACAGTGGCTTGTGAGTTTTGTTTCCCAGGGAAAAAGCCTGTACAATGGTTCAGGGGCCTGAGGCCTTAAATTGCCGGGTGCCTCCTGGAATTGCGCCTCTCGCAGGATGCCTCCCAGACGCAAGGGGGCACCAGTGCCAACTTGGTCTGGTTTGAGAGTGCCAGGTGGCTCCTGAAAACTGACACCCAGAACAGTGGCTTGTGAGTTTTGTTTCCCAGGGAAAAAGCCTGTAAAATGGATTAGGTAATGCCGCCTTTAATAGCCGGGTGCCACCTGGAGATCCGCCTCTCGCAGGATGCCTCCCAGACGCAAGGTGGCACCAGTGCCAACTTGGTCTGGTTTGAGAGTGCCAAGTGGGTCCTGAAAACTGACACCCAGAACAGTGGCTTGTGAGTTTTGTTTCCCAGGGAAACAGCCTGTACAATGGTTCAGGGGCCTGAGGCCTTAAATTGCCGGGTGACTCCTGGAATTCCGCATCACGCCAGATGTTTCCCAGACGCTAAGCAACACCTGTGCTAAATTGGTCTGGTTTAAGAGTGCCAAGTGGGTCCTGAAAACTGACACCCAGAACAGTGGCTTGTGAGTTTTGTTTCCCAGGGAAAAAGCCTGTACAATGGTTCTGGGTCTTGCGGCCTTAAATTGCCGGGTGCCTCCTGGAATTGCACCTCTCGCATGATGCCTCCCAGACGCAAGCAACACCAGTGCCAACTTGGTCTCGTTTGAGAGTGCCAGGTGGCTCCAGCAAACTGACACCCAGAACAGTGGCTTGTGAGTTTTGTTTCCCAGGGAAAAAGCCTGTAAAATGGTTTAGGTAATGCCGCCTTTAATATCCGGGTGACACCTGGAGGTCCGCCTCTCGCAGGATGCCTCCCAGACGTAAGGTGGCACCAGTGCCAACTTGGTCTGGTTTAAGAGTGCCAGGTGGCTCCTGAAAACTGACACCCAGAACAGTGGCTTGTGAGTTTTCTTTCCCAGGGAAAAAGCCTGTACAATGGTTTAGGTAATGCCGCCTTTAATAGCCGGGTGCCACCTGGAGATCCGCCTCTCGCAGGATGCCTCCCAGACGCAAGGTGGCACCAGTGCCAACTTGGTCTGGTTTGAGAGTGCCAAGTGGGTCCTTCAAACTGACACCCAGAACAGTGGCTTGTGAGTTTTGTTTCCCAGGGAAAAAGCCTGTACAATGGTTCAGGGGCCTGAGGCCTTAAATTGCCGGGTGCCTCCTGGAATTCGGCCTCTCACAGGATGCCTCCCAGACGCAAGGTGGCACCAGTGCCAACTTGGTCTGGTTTGAGAGTGTCAAGTGGGTCCTGAAAACTGACACCCAGAACAGTGGCTTGTGAGTTTTGTTTCCAAGGGAAAAAGCCTGTAAAATGGTTCAGGGGCCTGCGGCCTTAAATTGCCGGCTGCCTCCTGGATTTCGGCGTCTTGCAGGATGCCTCCCAGACAGAAGGTGGCACCAGTGCCAACTTGGTCTGGTTTGAGAGTGCCAAGTGGGTCCTGCAAACTGACACCCAGAACAGTGGCTTGTGAGTTTTGTTTCCCAGGGAAAAAGCCTGTACAATGGTTTTGGGTCCCGCGGCCTTAAATTGCCGGGTGCCTCCTGGAATTCGGCCTCTCGCAGGATGCCTCCCAGACGCAAGGTGACACCAGTGCCAAATTGGTCTGGTTTAAGAGTGCCAAGTGGGTCCTGAAAACTGACAGCCAGAACAGTGGCTTGTGAGTTTTGTTTCCCAGGGAAAAAGCCTGTACAATGGTTCAGGGTCCTGCGGCCTTAAATTGCCGGGTGCCTCCTGGAATTTGGACTCTCGCAGGGTGCCTCCCAGACGCAAAATGACACCATTTCCGACTTGGTCTGGTTTGAGAGTGCCAACTGGGTCCTGAAAACTGACACCCAGAACAGTGGCTTGTGAGTTTTGTTTCCCAGGGAAAAAGCCTGTACAATGGTTCAGGGTCTTGCGGCCTTAAATTGCCGGGTGCCTCCTGGAATTGCACCTCTCGCATGATGCCTCCCAGACGCAAGCAACACCAGTGCCAACTTGGTCTGGTTTGAGAGTGCCAGGTGGCTCCTGCAAACTGACACCCAGAACAGTGGCTTGTGAGTTTTGTTTCCCAGGGAAAAAGCCTGTAAAATGGTTTAGGTAATGCCGCCTTTAATATCCGGGTGACACCTGGAGCTCCGCCTCTCGCAGGATGCCTCCCAGACGCAAGGTGGCACCAGTGCCAACTTGGTCTGGTTTGAGAGTGTCAAGTGGGTCCTGAAAACTGACACCCAGAACAGTGGCTTGTGAGTTTTGTTTCGCAGGGAAAAAGCCTGTACAATGGTTCAGGGGCATGAGGCCTTAAATTGCCGGGTGACTCCTTGAATTCCGGATCACGCCAGATGTTTCCCAGATGCTAAGCAACACCTGTGCTAAATTGGTCTGGTTTAAGAGTGCCTAGTGGGTCCTGAAAACTGACACCCAGAACAGTGGCTTGTAAGTTTTGTTTCCCAGGGAAAAAGCCTGTACAATGGTTCAGGGTCCTGCGGCCTTAAATTGCCGGGTGCCTCCTGGAATTGCACCTCTCGCAGGATGCCTCCCAGACGCAAGGTGGCACCAGTGCCAACTTGGTCTGGTTTAAGAGTGCCAGGTGGCTCCTAAAAACTGACACCTAGAACAGTGGCTTCTGTATTTTTTTTACCAGGGAAAAAGCCTGTAGAATGGTTTTGGGTCCTGCGGCCTTAAATTGCCGGGTGCCTCCTGGAATTCCGCCTCTCGCAGGATGCCTCCCAGACGCAAGGTGGCACCAGTGCCAACTTGGTCTGGTTTGAGAGTGCCAAGTGGGTCCTGCAAACTGACACCCAGAACAGTGGCTTGTGAGTTTTGTTTCCCAGGGAAAAAGCCTGTACAATGGTTCAGGGGCCTGAGGCCTTAAATTGCCGGGTGCCTCCTGGAATTCGGCCTCTCGCAGGATGCCTCCCAGACGCAAGGTGACACCAGTGCCAAATTGGTCTGGTTTAAGAGTGCCAAGTGGGTCCTGGAAACTGACACCCAGAACAGTGGCTTGTGAGTTTTGTTTCCCAGGGAAAAAGCCTGTAAAATGGTTCAGGGGCCTGCGGCCTTAAATTGCCGGCTGACTCCTGGAATTCGGCGTCTTGCAGGATGCCTCCCAGACAGAAGGTGGCACCAGTGCCAACTTGGTCTGGTTTGAGAGTGCCAAGTGGGTCCTGAAAACTGACACCCAGAACAGTGGCTTGTGAGTTTTGTTTCCCAGGGAAAAAGCCTGTACAATGGTTCAGGGTCCTGCGGCCTTAAATTGCCGGGTGCCTTCTGGAATTTGGACTCTCGCAGGGTGCCTCCCAGACGCAAAATGACACCATTTCCGACTTGGTCTGGTTTGAGAGTGTCAAGTGTGTCCTGAAAACTGACACCCAGAACAGTGGCTTGTGAGTTTTGTTTCCCAGGGAAAAAGCCTGTACAATGGTTCAGGGTCCTGCGGCCTTTAATAGCCGGGTGCCACCTGGAGATCCGCCTCTCGCAGGATGCCTCCCAGACGCAAGGTGGCACCAGTGCCAACTTGGTCTGGTTTAAGAGTGCCAAGTGGGTCCTGCAAACTGACACCCAGAACAGTGGCTTGTGAGTTTTGTTTCCCAGGGAAAAAGCCTGTACAATGGTTCTGGGTCTTGCGGCCTTAAATTGCCGGGTGCCTCCTGGAATTGCACCTCTCGCAGGATGCCTCCCAGACGCAAGCAACACCAGTGCCAACTTGGTCTGGTTTGAGAGTGCCAGGTGGCTCCTGCAAACTGACACCCAGAACAGTGGCTTGTGAGTTTTGTTTCCCAGGGAAAAAGCCTGTAAAATGGTTTAGGTAATGCCGCCTTTAATATCCGGGTGACACCTGGAGCTCCGCCTCTCGCAGGATGCCTCCCAGACGCAAGGTGGCACCAGTGCCAACTTGGTCTGGTTTGAGAGTGTCAAGTGGGTCCTGAAAACTGACACCCAGAACAGTGGCTTGTGAGTTTTGTTTCCCAGGGAAAAAGCCTGTACAATGGTTCAGGGGCCTGAGGCCTTAAATTGCCGGGTGACTCCTGGAATTCCGCATCACGCCAGATGTTTCCGAGACGCTAAGTAACACCTCTGCTAAATTGGTCTGGTATAAGAGTGCCAAGTGGGTCCTGAAAACTGACACCCAGAACAGTGGCTTGTAAGTTTTGATTCCCAGGGAAAAAGCCTGTACAATGGTTCAGGGTCCTGCGGCCTTAAATTGCCGGGTGCCTCCTGGAATTGCACCTCTCGCAGGATGCCTCCCAGACGCAAGGTGTCACCAGTTATAACTTGTTCTGGTTTAAGAGTGCCAGGTGGCTCCTGAAAACTGACACCCAGAACAGTGGCTTGTGAGTTTTCTTTCCCAGGGAAAAAGCCTGTACAATGGTTTAGGTAATGCCGCCTTTAATAGCCGGGTGCCACCTGGAGATCCGCCTCTCGCAGGATGCCTCCCAGACGCAAGGTGGCACCAGTGCCAACTTGGTCTGGTTTGAGAGTGCCAAGTGGGTCCTGAAAACTGACACCCAGAACAGTGGCTTGTGAGTTTTGTTTCCCAGGGAAAAAGCCTGTACAATGGTTCAGGGGCCTGAGGCCTTAAATTGCCGGGTGCCTCCTGGAATTGCGCCTCTCGCAGGATGCCTCCCAGACGCAAGGGGGCACCAGTGCCAACTTGGTCTGGTTTGAGAGTGCCAGGTGGCTCCTGAAAACTGACACCCAGAACAGTGGCTTGTGAGTTTTGTTTCCCAGGGAAAAAGCCTGTAAAATGGATTAGGTAATGCCGCCTTTAATAGCAGGGTGCCACCTGGAGATCCGCCTCTCGCAGGATGCCTCCCAGACGCAAGGTGGCACCAGTGCCAACTTGGTCTGGTTTGAGAGTGCCAAGTGGGTCCTGCAAACTGACACCCAGAACAGTGGCTTGTGAGTTTTGTTTCCCAGGGAAAAAGCCTGTACAATGGTTCAGGGTCCTGCGGCCTTAAATTGCCGGGTGCCTCCTGGAATTTGGACTCTCGCAGGGTGCCTCCCAGAGGCAAAATGACACCATTTCCGACTTGGTCTGGTTTGAGAGTGCCAACTGGGTCCTGAAAACTGACACCCAGAACAGTGGCTTGTGAGTTTTGTTTCCCAGGGAAAAAGCCTGTACAATGGTTCAGGGTCCTGCGGCCTTAAATTGCCGGGTGACTCCTGGAATTCGGCCTTTCGCAGGATGCCTCCCAGACGCAAGGTGTCACCAGTTATAATTTGGTCTGGTTTAAGAGTGCCAAGTGCGTCCTGCAAACTGACACCCAGAACAGTGGCTTGTGAGTTTTGTTTCCCAGGGAAAAAGCCTGTACGATGGTTCAGGGTCCTGCGGCCTTAAATTACCGGGTGCCTCCTGGAATTGCGCCTCTCGCAGGATGCCTCCCAGACGCAAGGTGGCACCAGTGCCAACTTGGTCTGCTTTGAGAGTGTCAAGTGGGTCCTGCAAACTGACACCCAGAACAGTGGCTTCTGAATTTTGTTTCCCAGGGAAAAAGCCTGTAAATTGGATTAGGTAATGCCGCCTTTAACAGCCGGGTGCCACCTGGAGATCCGCCTCTCGCAGGATGCCTCCCAGACGCAAGGTGGCACCAGTGCCAACTTGGTCTGGTTTGAGAGTGCCAAGTGGGTCCTGAAAACTGACACCCAGAACAGTGGCTTGTGAGTTTTGTTTCCCAGGGAAAAAGCCTGTACAATGGTTCAGGGTCCTGCGGCCTTAAATTGCCGGGTGCCTCCTGGAATTGCGCCTCTCGCAGGATGCCTCCCAGACGCAAGGGGGCACCAGTGCCAACTTGGTCTGGTTTGAGAGTGCCAAGTGTGTCCTGCAAACTGACACCCAGAACAGTGGCTTGTGAGTTTTGTTTCCCAGGGAAAAAGCCTGTACAATGGTTCAGGGGCCTGCGGCCTTAAATTGCCGGCTGCCTCCTGGAATTCCGCATCACGCCAGATGTTTCCCAGACGCTAAGCAACACCTGTGCTAAATTGGTCTGGTTTAAGAGTGCCAAGTGGGTCCTGAAAACTGACACCCAGAACAGTGGCTTGTAAGTTTTGTTTCCCAGGGAAAAAGCCTGTACAATGGTTCAGGGTCCTGCGGCCTTAAATTGCCGGGTGCCTCCTGGAATTGCACCTCTCGCAGGATGCCTCCCAGACGCAAGGTGGCACCAGTGCCAACTTGGTCTGGTTTAAGAGTGCCAGGTGGCTCCTGAAAACTGACACCCAGAACAGTGGCTTGTGAGTTTTCTTTCCCAGGGAAAAAGCCTGTACAATGGTTCAGGGGCCTGAGGCCTTAAATTGCCGGGTGACTCCTGGAATTCCGCATCACGCCAGATGTTTCCCAGACGCTAAGCAACACCTGTGCTAAATTGGTCTGGTTTAAGAGTGCCAAGTGTGTCCTGAAAACTGACACCCAGAACAGTGGCTTGTAAGTTTTGTTTCCCAGGGAAAAAGCCTGTACAATGGTTCAGGGGCCTGCGGCCTTAAATTGCCGGGTGCCTCCTGGAATTCCGAATCTCGCAGGATGCCTCCCAGACGCAAGGTGGCACCAGTGCCAACTTGGTTTGGTTTGAGAGTGCCAGGTGGCTCCTGAAAACTGACACCCAGAACAGTGGCTTGTGAGTTTTGTTTCCCAGGGAAAAAGCCTGTAAAATGGATTAGGTAATGCCGCCTTTAATAGCCGGGTGCCACCTGGAGATCCGCCTCTCGCAGGATGCCTCCCAGACGCAAGGTGGCACCAGTGCCAACTTGGTCTGGTTTGAGAGTGCCAAGTGGGTCCTGAAAACTGACACCCAGAACAGTGGCTTGTGAGTTTTGTTTCCCAGGGAAAAAGCCTGTACAATGGTTCAGGGTCCTGCGGCCTTAAATTGCCGGGTGCCTCCTGGAATTGCGCCTCTCGCAGGATGCCTCCCAGACGCAAGGGGGCACCAGTGCCAACTTGGTCTGGTTTGAGAGTGTCAAGTGTGTCCTGCAAACTGACACCCAGAACAGTGGCTTGTGAGTTTTGTTTCCCAGGGAAAAAGCCTGTACAATGGTTCAGGGGCCTGAGGCCTTAAATTGCCGGGTGACTCCTGGAATTCCGCATCACGCCAGATGTTTCCCAGACGCTAAGCAACACCTGTGCTAAATTGGTCTGGTTTAAGAGTGCCAAGTGTGTCCTGAAAACTGACACCCAGAACAGTGGCTTGTAAGTTTTGTTTCCCAGGGAAAAAGCCTGTACAATGGTTCAGGGTCCTGCGGCCTTAAATTGCCGGGTGCCTCCTGGAATTGCACCTCTCGCAGGATGCCTCCCAGACGCAAGGTGGCACCAGTGCCAACTTGGTCTGGTTTAAGAGTGCCAGGTGGCTCCTGAAAACTGACACCCAGAACAGTGGCTTGTGAGTTTTCTTTCCCAGGGAAAAAGCCTGTACAATGGTTCAGGGGCCTGAGGCCTTAAATTGCCGGGTGCCTCCTGGAATTCGGCCTCTCGCAGGATGCCTCCCAGACACAAGGTGGCACCAGTGCCAAATTGGTCTGGTTTAAGAGTGCCAAGTGGGTCCTGGAAACTGACACCAAGAACAGTGGCTTGTGAGTTTTGTTTCCCAAGGAAAAAGCCTGTTAAATGGATTAGGTAATGCCGCCTTTAATAGCCGGGTGACACCTGGAGCTCCGCCTCTCGCAGGATGCCTCCCAGACACAAGGTGGCACCTGTGCCAACTTGGTCTGCTTTGAGAGTGCCAAGTGGGTCCTGCAAACTGACACCCAGAACAGTGGCTTCTGTATTTTTTTTCCCAGGGAAAAAGCCTGTACAATGGTTTTGGGTCCTGCGGCCTTAAATTGCCGGGTGCCTCCTGGAATTCCGCCTCTCGCAGGATGCCTCCCAGACGCAAGGTGGCACCAGTGCCAACTTGGTCTGGTTTAAGAGTGTCAAGTGGGTCCTGAAAACTGACACCCAGAACAGTGGCTTGTGAGTTTTGTTTCCCAGGGAAAAAGCCTGTACAATGGTTCAGGGGCCTGCGGCCTTAAATTGCCGGCTGCCTCCTGGAATTCGGACTCTCGCAGGGTGCCTCCCAGACGCAAAATGACACTATTTCGGACTTGGTCTGGTTTGAGAGTGCCAACTGGGTCCTGAAAACTGACACCCAGAACAGTGGCTTGTGAGTTTTGTTTCCCAGGGAAAAAGCCTGTACAATGGTTCAGGGTCCTGCGGCATTAAATTGCCGGGTGACTCCTGGAATTCGGCCACTCCCGGGATGCCTCCCAGACGCAAGGTGGCACCAGTGCCAACTTGTTCTGGTTTAAGAGTGCCAAGTGGGTCCTGAAAACTGACACCCAGAACAGTGGCTTGTGAGTTTTGTTTCCCAGGGAAAAAGCCTGTACAATGGTTCCGGGGCCTGCGGCCTTAAATTGCCGGGTGCCTCCTGGAATTCCGAATCTCGCAGGATGCCTCCCAGACGCAAGGTGGCACCAGTGCCAACTTGGTTTGGTTTGAGAGTGCCAGGTGGCTCCTGAAAACTGACACCCAGAACAGTGGCTTGTGAGTTTTGTTTCCCAGGGAAAAAGCCTGTAAAATGGATTAGGTAATGCCGCCTTTAATAGCCGGGTGCCACCTGGAGATCCGCCTCTCGCAGGATGCCTCCCAGACGCAAGGTGGCACCAGTGCCAACTTGGTCTGGTTTGAGAGTGTCAAGTGGGTCCTGAAAACTGACACCCAGAACAGTGGCTTGTGAGTTTTGTTTCCCAGGGAAAAAGCCTGTACAATGGTTCAGGGGCCTGAGGCCTTAAATTGCCGGGTGACTCCTGGAATTCCGCATCACGCCAGATGTTTCCCAGATGCTAAGCAACACCTGTGCTAAATTGGTCTGGTTTAAGAGTGCCAAGTGGGTCCTGAAAAGTGACACCCAGAACAGTGGCTTGTAAGTTTTGTTTCCCAGGGAAAAAGCCTGTACAATGGTTCAGGGGCCTGCGGCCTTAAATTGCCGGCTGCCTCCTGGAATTGCACCTCTCGCAGGATGCCTCCCAGACGCAAGGTGGCACCAGTGCCAACTTGGTCTGGTTTAAGAGTGCCAGGTGGCTCCTGAAAACTGACACCCAGAACAGTGGCTTGTGAGTTTTCTTTCCCAGGGAAAAAGCCTGTACAATGGTTTAGGTAATGCCGCCTTTAATAGCCGCGTGCCACCTGGAGATCCGCCTTTCGCAGGATGCCTCCCAGACGCAAGGTGGCACCAGTGCCAACTTGGTCTGGTTTAAGAGTGCCAAGTGGGTCCTGAAAACTGACACCCAGAACAGTGGCTTGTGAGTTTTGTTTCCCAGGGAAAAAGCCTGTACAATGGTTCAGGGGCCTGAGGCCTTAAATTGCTGGGTGCCTCCTGGAATTGCGCCTCTCGCAGGATGCCTCCCAGACGCAAGGGGGCACCAGTGCCAACTTGGTCTGGTTTGAGAGTGCCAAGTGGGTCCTGAAAACTGACACCCAGAACAGTGGCTTGTGAGTTTTGTTTCCCAGGGAAAAAGCCTGTACAATGGTTCAGGGGCCTGAGGCCTTAAATTGCCGGGTGCCTCCTGGAATTTGGCCTCTCGCAGGATGCCTCCCAGACGCAAGGTGGCACCAGTGCCAACTTGGTCTGGTTTGAGAGTGTCAAGTGGGTCCTGAAAACTGACACCCAGAACAGTGGCTTGTGAGTTTTGTTTCCCAGGGAAAAAGCCTGTACAATGGTTCAGGGGCCTGAGGCCTTAAATTGCCGGGTGACTCCTGGAATTCCGCATCACGCCAGATGTTTCCCAGACGCTAAGCAACACCTGTGCTAAATTGGTCTGGTTTAAGAGTGCCAAGTGGGTCCTGAAAACTGACACCCAGAACAGTGGCTTGTGAGTTTTCTTTCCCAGGGAAAAAGCCTGTACAATGGTTCAGGGTCCTGCGACCTTAAATTGCCGGGTGCCTCCTGGAATTCGGCGTCTTGCAGGATGCCTCCCAGACAGAAGGTGGCACCAGTGCCAACTTGGTCTGGTATGAGAGTGCCAAGTGGGTCCTGAAAACTGACACCCAGAACAGTGGCTTCTGTATTTTTTTTCCCAGGGAAAAAGCCTGTACAATGGTTTTGGGTCCTGCGGCCTTAAATTGCCGGGTGCCTCCTGGAATTCCGCCTCTCGCAGGATGCCTCCCAGACGCAAGGTGGCACCAGTGCCAACTTGGTCTGGTTTGAGAGTGCCAAGTGGGTCCTGAAAACTGACACCCAGAACAGTGGCTTGTGAGTTTTGTTTCCCAGGGAAAAAGCCTGTACAATGGTTCAGGGTCCTGCGGCCTTAAATTGCCGGGTGCCTCCTGGAATTGCGCCTCTCGCAGGGTGCCTCCCAGACGCAAAATGACACCATTTCCGACTTGGTCTGGTTTGAGAGTGCCAACTGGGTCCTGAAAACTGACACCCAGAACAGTGGCTTGTGAGTTTTGTTTCCCAGGGAAAAAGCCTGTACAATGGTTCAGGGTCCTGCGGCCTTAAATTGCCGGGTGACTCCTGGAATTCGGCCTCTCGCAGGATGCCTCCCAGACGCAAGGTGTCACCAGTTATAACTTGGTCTGGTTTAAGAGTGCTAAGTGGGTCCTGAAAACTGACACCCAGAACAGTGGCTTGTGAGTTTTGTTTCCCAGGGAAAAAGCCTGTACGATGGTTCAGGGTCCTGCGGCCTTAAATTACCGGGTGCCTCCTGGAATTGCGCCTCTCGCAGGATGCCTCCCAGACGCAAGGTGGCACCAGTGCCAACTTGGTCTGCTTTGAGAGTGTCAAGTGGGTCCTGAAAACTGACACCCAGAACAGTGGCTTGTGAGTTTTGTTTCCCAGGGAAAAAGCCTGTAAAATGGATTAGGTAATGCCGCCTTTAACAGCCGGGTGCCACCTGGAGATCCGCCTCTCGCAGGATGCCTCCCAGACGCAAGGTGGCACCAGTGCCAACTTAGTCTGGTTTGAGAGTGCCAAGTGGGTCCTGAAAACTGACACCCAGAACAGTGGCTTGTGAGTTTTGTTTCCCAGGGAAAAAGCCTGTACAATGGTTCAGGGTCCTGCGGCCTTAAATTGCCGGGTGCCTCCTGGAATTGCGCCTCTCGCAGGATGCCTCCCAGACGCAAGGGGGCACCAGTGCCAACTTGGTCTGGTTTGAGAGTGCCAAGTGTGTCCTGCAAACTGACACCCAGAACAGTGGCTTGTGAGTTTTGTTTCCCAGGGAAAAAGCCTGTACAATGGTTCAGGGGCCTGAGGCCTTAAATTGCCGGGTGACTCCTGGAATTCCGCATCACGCCAGATGTTTCCCAGACGCTAAGCAACACCTTTGCTAAATTGGTCTGGTTTAAGAGTGCCAAGTGGGTCCTGAAAACTGACACCCAGAACAGTGGCTTGTAAGTTTTGTTTCCCAGGGAAAAAGCCTGTACAATGGTTCAGGGTCCTGCGGCCTTAAATTGCCGGGTGCCTCCTGGAATTGCACCTCTCGCAGGATGCCTCCCAGACGCAAGGTGGCACCAGTGCCAACTTGGTCTGGTTTAAGAGTGCCAGGTGGCTCCTGAAAACTGACACCCAGAACAGTGGCTTGTGAGTTTTCTTTCCCAGGGAAAAAGCCTGTACAATGGTTCAGGGGCCTGAGGCCTTAAATTGCCGGGTGCCTCCTGGAATTCGGCCTCTCGCAGGATGCCTCCCAGACACAAGGTGGCACCAGTGCCAAATTGGTCTGGTTTAAGAGTGCCAAGTGGGTCCTGGAAACTGACACCCAGAACAGTGGCTTGTGAGTTTTGTTTCCCAAGGAAAAAGCCTGTTAAATGGATTAGGTAATGCCGCCTTAAATAGCCGGGTGACACCTGGAGCTCCGCCTCTCGCAGGATGCCTCCCAGACACAAGGTGGCACCAGTGCCAACTTGGTCTGGTTTGAGAGTGCCAAGTGGGTCCTGCAAACTGACACCCAGAACAGTGGCTTCTGTATTTTTTTTCCCAGGGAAAAAGCCTGTAGAATGGTTTTGGGTCCTGCGGCCTTAAATTGCCGGGTGCCTCCTGGAATTCCGCCTCTCGCAGGATGCCTCCCAGACGCAAGGTGGCACCTGTGCCAACTTGGTCTGGTTTAAGAGTGTCAAGTGGGTCCTGAAAACTGACACCCAGAACAGTGGCTTGTGAGTTTTGTTTCCCAGGGAAAAAGCCTGTACAATGGTTCAGGGGCCTGCGGCCTTAAATTGCCGGCTGCCTCCTGGAATTCGGACTCTCGCAGGGTGCCTCCCAGACGCAAAATGACACCATTTCCGACTTGGTCTGGTTTGAGAGTGCCAACTGGGTCCTGCAAACTGACACCCAGAACAGTGGCTTGTGAGTTTTGTTTCCCAGGGAAAAAGCCTGTACAATGGTTCAGGGTCCTGCGGCATTAAATTGCCGGGTGACTCCTGGAATTCGGCCACTCCCAGGATGCCTCCCAGACGCAAGGTGGCACCAGTGCCAACTTGTTCTGGTTTAAGAGTGCCAAGTGGGTCCTGAAAACTGACACCCAGAACAGTGGCTTGTGAGTTTTGTTTCCCAGGGAAAAAGCCTGTACAATGGTTCAGGGGCCTGCGGCCTTAAATTGCCGGGTGCCTCCTGGAATTCCGAATCTCGCAGGATGCCTCCCAGACGCAAGGTGGCACCAGTGCCAACTTGGTCTGGTTTGAGAGTGCCAGGTGGCTCCTGAAAACTGACACCCAGAACAGTGGCTTGTGAGTTTTGTTTCCCAGGGAAAAAGCCTGTAAAATGGATTAGGTAATGCCGCCTTTAATAGCCGGGTGCCACCTGGAGATCCGCCTCTCGCAGGATGCCTCCCAGACGCAAGGTGGCACCAGTGCCAACTTGGTCTGGTTTGAGAGTGCCAAGTGGGTCCTGAAAACTGACACCCAGAACAGTGGCTTGTGAGTTTTGTTTCCCAGGGAAAAAGCCTGTACAATGGTTCAGGGGCCTGAGGCCTTAAATTGCCGGGTGACTCCTGGAATTCCGCATCACGCCAGATGTTTCCCAGACGCTAAGCAACACCTGTGCTAAATTGGTCTGGTTTAAGAGTGCCAAGTGGGTCCTGAAAAGTCACACCCAGAACAGTGGCGTGTAAATATTGTTTCCCAGGGAAAAAGCCTGTACAATGGTTCAGGGTCCTGCGGACTTAAATTGCCGGGTGCCTCCTGGAGATCCGCCTCTCGCAGGATGCCTCCCAGACGCAAGGTGGCACCAGTGCCAACTTGGTCTGGTTTGAGAGTGCCAAGTGGGTCCTGAAAACTGACACCCAGAACAGTGGCTTGTGAGTTTTGTTTCCCAGGGAAAAAGCCTGTACAATGGTTCAGGGTCCTGCGGCCTTAAATTGCCGGGTGAGTCCTGGAATTCCGCATCACGCCAGATGTTTCCGAGACGCTAAGTAACACCTGTGCTAAATTGGTCTGGTATAAGAGTGCCAAGTGGGTCCTGAAAACTGACACCCAGAACAGTGGCTTGTAAGTTTTGTTTCCCAGGGAAAAAGCCTGTACAATGGTTCAGGGGCCTGCGGCCTTAAATTGCCGGCTGCCTCCTGGAATTGCACCTCTCGCAGGATGCCTCCCAGACGCAAGGTGGCACCAGTGCCAACTTGGTCTGCTTTGAGAGTGTCAAGTGGGTCCTGAAAACTGACACCCAGAACAGTGGCTTGTGAGTTTTGTTTCCCAGGGAAAAAGCCTGTAAAATGGATTAGGTAATGCCGCCTTTAATAGCCGGGTGCCACCTGGAGATCCGCCTCTCGCAGGATGCCTCCCAGACGCAAGGTGGCACCAGTGCCAACTTGGTCTGGTTTGAGAGTGCCAAGTGGGTCCTGAAAACTGACACCCAGAACAGTGGCTTGTGAGTTTTGTTTCCCAGGGAAAAAGCCTGTACAATGGTTCAGGGGCCTGAGGCCTTAAATTGCCGGGTGACTCCTGGAATTCCGCATCACGCCAGATGTTTCCCAGACGCTAAGCAACACCTGTGCTAAATTGGTCTGGTTTAAGAGTGCCAAGTGGGTCCTGAAAAGTCACACCCAGAACAGTGGCGTGTAAGTATTGTTTCCCAGGGAAAAAGCCTGTACAATGGTTCAGGGTCCTGCGGACTTAAATTGCCGGGTGCCTCCTGGAGATCCGCCTCTCGCAGGATGCCTCCCAGACGCAAGGTGGCACCAGTGCCAACTTGGTCTGGTTTGAGAGTGCCAAGTGGGTCCTGAAAACTGACACCCAGAACAGTGGCTTGTGAGTTTTGTTTCCCAGGGAAAAAGCCTGTACAATGGTTCAGGGTCCTGCGGCCTTAAATTGCCGGGTGAGTCCTGGAATTCCGCATCACGCCAGATGTTTCCGAGACGCTAAGTAACACCTGTGCTAAATTGGTCTGGTATAAGAGTGCCAAGTGGGTCCTGAAAACTGACACCCAGAACAGTGGCTTGTAAGTTTTGTTTCCCAGGGAAAAAGCCTGTACAATGGTTCAGGGGCCTGCGGCCTTAAATTGCCGGCTGCCTCCTGGAATTGCACCTCTCGCAGGATGCCTCCCAGACGCAAGGTGGCACCAGTGCCAACTTGGTCTGGTTTAAGAGTGCCAGGTGGCTCCTGAAAACTGACACCCAGAACAGTGGCTTGTGAGTTTTCTTTCCCAGGGAAAAAGCCTGTACAATGGTTTAGGTAATGCCGCCTTTAATAGCCGCGTGCCACCTGGAGATCCGCCTTTCGCAGGATGCCTCCCAGACGCAAGGTGGCACCAGTGCCAACTTGGTCTGGTTTAAGAGTGCCAAGTGGGTCCTGAAAACTGACACCCAGAACAGTGGCTTGTGAGTTTTGTTTCCCAGGGAAAAAGCCTGTACAATGGTTCAGGGGCCTGAGGCCTTAAATTGCCGGGTGCCTCCTGGAGATCCGCCTCTCGCAGGATGCCTCCCAGACGCAAGGTGGCACCAGTGCCAACTTGGTCTGGTTTGAGAGTGCCAAGTGGGTCCTGAAAACTGACACCCAGAACAGTGGCTTGTGAGTTTTGTTTCCCAGGGAAAAAGCCTGTACAATGGTTCAGGGGCCTGAGGCCTTAAATTGCCGGGTGACTCCTGGAATTCCGCATCACGCCAGATGTTTCCCAGACGCTAAGCAACACCTGTGCTAAATTGGTCTGGTTTAAGAGTGCCAAGTGGGTCCTGAAAAGTCACACCCAGAACAGTGGCGTGTAAGTATTGTTTCCCAGGGAAAAAGCCTGTACAATGGTTCAGGGTCCTGCGGACTTAAATTGCCGGGTGCCTCCTGGAGATCCGCCTCTCGCAGGATGCCTCCCAGACGCAAGGTGGCACCAGTGCCAACTTGGTCTGGTTTGAGAGTGCCAAGTGGGTCCTGAAAACTGACACCCAGAACAGTGGCTTGTGAGTTTTGTTTCCCAGGGAAAAAGCCTGTACAATGGTTCAGGGTCCTGCGGCCTTAAATTGCCGGGTGAGTCCTGGAATTCCGCATCACGCCAGATGTTTCCGAGACGCTAAGTAACACCTGTGCTAAATTGGTCTGGTATAAGAGTGCCAAGTGGGTCCTGAAAACTGACACCCAGAACAGTGGCTTGTAAGTTTTGTTTCCCAGGGAAAAAGCCTGTACAATGGTTCAGGGGCCTGCGGCCTTAAATTGCCGGCTGCCTCCTGGAATTGCACCTCTCGCAGGATGCCTCCCAGACGCAAGGTGGCACCAGTGCCAACTTGGTCTGGTTTAAGAGTGCCAGGTGGCTCCTGAAAACTGACACCCAGAACAGTGGCTTGTGAGTTTTCTTTCCCAGGGAAAAAGCCTGTACAATGGTTTAGGTAATGCCGCCTTTAATAGCCGCGTGCCACCTGGAGATCCGCCTTTCGCAGGATGCCTCCCAGACGCAAGGTGGCACCAGTGCCAACTTGGTCTGGTTTAAGAGTGCCAAGTGGGTCCTGAAAACTGACACCCAGAACAGTGGCTTGTGAGTTTTGTTTCCCAAAGAAAAAGCCTGTACAATGGTTCAGGGGCCTGAGGCCTTAAATTGCTGGGTGCCTCCTGGAATTGCGCCTCTCGCAGGATGCCTCCCAGACGCAAGGGGGCACCAGTGCCAACTTGGTCTGGTTTGAGAGTGCCAAGTGGGTCCTGAAAACTGACACCCAGAACAGTGGCTTGTGAGTTTTGTTTCCCAGGGAAAAAGCCTGTACAATGGTTCAGGGGCCTGAGGCCTTAAATTGCCGGGTGCCTCCTGGAATTTAGCCTCTCGCAGGATGCCTCCCAGACGCAAGGTGGCACCAGTGCCAACTTGGTCTGGTTTGAGAGTGTCAAGTGGGTCCTGAAAACTGACACCCAGAACAGTGGCTTGTGAGTTTTGTTTCCCAGGGAAAAAGCCTGTACAATGGTTCAGGGGCCTGAGGCCTTAAATTGCCGGGTGACTCCTGGAATTCCGCATCACGCCAGATGTTTCCCAGACGCTAAGCAACACCTGTGCTGAATTGGTCTGGTTTAAGAGTGCCAAGTGGGTCCTGAAAACTGACACCCAGAACAGTGGCTTGTGAGTTTTCTTTCCCAGGGAAAAAGCCTGTACAATGGTTCAGGGTCCTGCGGCCTTAAATTGCCGGGTGCCTCCTGGAATTGCACCTCTCGCAGGATGCCTCCCAGACGCAAGGTGGCACCAGTGCCAACTTGGTCTGGTTTAAGAGTGCCAGGTGGCTCCTGAAAACTGACACCCAGAACAGTGGCTTGTGAGTTTTCTTTCCCAGGGAAAAAGCCTGTACAATGGTTTAGGTAATGCCGCCTTTAATAGCCGGGTGCCACCTGGAGATCCGCCTCTCGCAGGATGCCTCCCAGACGCAAGGTGGCACCAGTGCCAACTTGGTCTGGTTTGAGAGTGTCAAGTGGGTCCTGAAAACTGACACCCAGAACAGTGGCTTGTGAGTTTTGTTTCCCAGGGAAAAAGCCTGTACAATGGTTCAGGGGCCTGAGGCCTTAAATTGCCGGGTGCCTTCTGGAATTCGGCCTCTCGCAGGATGCCTCCCAGACGCAAGGTGGCACCAGTGCCAAATTGGTCTGGTTTAAGAGTGCCAAGTGGGTCCTGGAAACTGACACCCAGAACAGTGGCTTGTGAGTTTTGTTTCCCAGGGAAAAAGCCTGTACAATGGTTCAGGGGCCTGCGGCCTTAAATTGCCGGCTGCCTCCTGGAATTCGGCGTCTTGCAGGATGCCTCCCAGACAGAAGGTGGCACCAGTGCCAACTTGGTCTGGTTTGAGAGTGCCAAGTGGGTCCTGAAAACTGACACCCAGAACAGTGGCTTGTGAGTTTTGTTTCCCAGGGAAAAAGCCTGTACAATGGTTCAGGGGCCTGAGGCCTTAAATTGCCGGGTGCCTCCTGGAATTGCGCCTCTCGCAGGATGCCTCCCAGACGCAAGGGGGCACCAGTGCCAACTTGGTCTGGTTTGAGAGTGCCAGGTGGCTCCTGAAAACTGACACCCAGAACAGTGGCTTGTGAGTTTTGTTTCCCAGGGAAAAAGCCTGTAAAATGGATTAGGTAATGCCGCCTTTAATAGCCGGGTGCCACCTGGAGATCCGCCTCTCGCAGGATGCCTCCCAGACGCAAGGTGGCACCAGTGCCAACTTGGTCTGGTTTGAGAGTGCCAAGTGGGTCCTGAAAACTGACACCCAGAACAGTGGCTTGTGAGTTTTGTTTCCCAGGGAAACAGCCTGTACAATGGTTCAGGGGCCTGAGGCCTTAAATTGCCGGGTGACTCCTGGAATTCCGCATCACGCCAGATGTTTCCCAGACGCTAAGCAACACCTGTGCTAAATTGGTCTGGTTTAAGAGTGCCAAGTGGGTCCTGAAAACTGACACCCAGAACAGTGG
This sequence comes from Fringilla coelebs, assembly GCF_963513975.1. NCBI lineage: Eukaryota > Metazoa > Chordata > Aves > Passeriformes > Fringillidae > Fringilla > Fringilla coelebs. Next base: position 1,142,726 of record NW_028167527.1, read on the forward strand.
CTTGTGAGTTTTGTTTCCCAGGGAAAAAGCCTGTACAATGGTTCTGGGTCTTGCGGCCTTAAATTGCCGGGTGCCTCCTGGAATTGCACCTCTCGCATGATGCCTCCCAGACGCAAGCAACACCAGTGCCAACTTGGTCTGGTTTGAGAGTGCCAGGTGGCTCCAGCAAACTGACACCCAGAACAGTGGCTTGTGAGTTTTGTTTCCCAGGGAAAAAGCCTGTAAAATGGTTTAGGTAATGCCGCCTTTAATATCCGGGTGACACCTGGAGGTCCGCCTCTCGCAGGATGCCTCCCAGACGCAAGGTGGCACCAGTGCCAACTTGGTCTGGTTTAAGAGTGCCAGGTGGCTCCTGAAAACTGACACCCAGAACAGTGGCTTGTGAGTTTTCTTTCCCAGGGAAAAAGCCTGTACAATGGTTCAGGGGCCTGAGGCCTTAAATTGCCGGGTGCCTCCTGGAATTCGGCCTCTCGCAGGATGCCTCCCAGACACAAGGTGGCACCAGTGCCAAATTGGTCTGGTTTAAGAGTGCCAAGTGGGTCCTGGAAACTGACACCAAGAACAGTGGCTTGTGAGTTTTGTTTCCCAAGGAAAAAGCCTGTTAAATGGATTAGGTAATGCCGCCTTTAATAGCCGGGTGACACCTGGAGCTCCGCCTCTCGCAGGATGCCTCCCAGACACAAGGTGGCACCTGTGCCAACTTGGTCTGCTTTGAGAGTGCCAAGTGGGTCCTGCAAACTGACACCCAGAACAGTGGCTTCTGTATTTTTTTTCCCAGGGAAAAAGCCTGTACAATGGTTTTGGGTCCTGCGGCCTTAAATTGCCGGGTGCCTCCTGGAATTCCGCCTCTCGCAGGATGCCTCCCAGACGCAAGGTGGCACCAGTGCCAACTTGGTCTGGTTTGAGAGTGCCAAGTGGGTCCTTCAAACTGACACCCAGAACAGTGGCTTGTGAGTTTTGTTTCCCAGGGAAAAAGCCTGTACAATGGTTCAGGGGCCTGAGGCCTTAAATTGCCGGGTGCCTCCTGGAATTCGGCCTCTCACAGGATGCCTCCCAGACGCAAGGTGGCACCAGTGCCAACTTGGTCTGGTTTGAGAGTGTCAAGTGGGTCCTGAAAACTGACACCCAGAACAGTGGCTTGTGAGTTTTGTTTCCCAGGGAAAAAGCCTGTAAAATGGTTCAGGGGCCTGCGGCCTTAAATTGCCGGCTGCCTCCTGGAATTCGGCGTCTTGCAGGATGCCTCCCAGACAGAAGGTGGCACCAGTGCCAACTTGGTCTGGTTTGAGAGTGCCAAGTGGGTCCTGCAAACTGACACCCAGAACAGTGGCTTGTGAGTTTTGTTTCCCAGGGAAAAAGCCTGTACAATGGTTTTGGGTCCCGCGGCCTTAAATTGCCGGGTGCCTCCTGGAATTCGGCCTCTCGCAGGATGCCTCCCAGACGCAAGGTGACACCAGTGCCAAATTGGTCTGGTTTAAGAGTGCCAAGTGGGTCCTGAAAACTGACAGCCAGAACAGTGGCTTGTGAGTTTTGTTTCCCAGGGAAAAAGCCTGTACAATGGTTCAGGGTCCTGCGGCCTTAAATTGCCGGGTGCCTCCTGGAATTTGGACTCTCGCAGGGTGCCTCCCAGACGCAAAATGACACCATTTCCGACTTGGTCTGGTTTGAGAGTGCCAACTGGGTCCTGAAAACTGACACCCAGAACAGTGGCTTGTGAGTTTTGTTTCCCAGGGAAAAAGCCTGTACAATGGTTCAGGGTCTTGCGGCCTTAAATTGCCGGGTGCCTCCTGGAATTGCACCTCTCGCATGATGCCTCCCAGACGCAAGCAACACCAGTGCCAACTTGGTCTGGTTTGAGAGTGCCAGGTGGCTCCTGCAAACTGACACCCAGAACAGTGGCTTGTGAGTTTTGTTTCCCAGGGAAAAAGCCTGTAAAATGGTTTAGGTAATGCCGCCTTTAATATCCGGGTGACACCTGGAGCTCCGCCTCTCGCAGGATGCCTCCCAGACGCAAGGTGGCACCAGTGCCAACTTGGTCTGGTTTGAGAGTGTCAAGTGGGTCCTGAAAACTGACACCCAGAACAGTGGCTTGTGAGTTTTGTTTCGCAGGGAAAAAGCCTGTACAATGGTTCAGGGGCCTGAGGCCTTAAATTGCCGGGTGACTCCTTGAATTCCGGATCACGCCAGATGTTTCCCAGATGCTAAGCAACACCTGTGCTAAATTGGTCTGGTTTAAGAGTGCCTAGTGGGTCCTGAAAACTGACACCCAGAACAGTGGCTTGTAAGTTTTGTTTCCCAGGGAAAAAGCCTGTACAATGGTTCAGGGTCCTGCGGCCTTAAATTGCCGGGTGCCTCCTGGAATTGCACCTCTCGCAGGATGCCTCCCAGACGCAAGGTGGCACCAGTGCCAACTTGGTCTGGTTTAAGAGTGCCAGGTGGCTCCTAAAAACTGACACCTAGAACAGTGGCTTCTGTATTTTTTTTACCAGGGAAAAAGCCTGTAGAATGGTTTTGGGTCCTGCGGCCTTAAATTGCCGGGTGCCTCCTGGAATTCCGCCTCTCGCAGGATGCCTCCCAGACGCAAGGTGGCACCAGTGCCAACTTGGTCTGGTTTGAGAGTGCCAAGTGGGTCCTGCAAACTGACACCCAGAACAGTGGCTTGTGAGTTTTGTTTCCCAGGGAAAAAGCCTGTACAATGGTTCAGGGGCCTGAGGCCTTAAATTGCCGGGTGCCTCCTGGAATTCGGCCTCTCGCAGGATGCCTCCCAGACGCAAGGTGACACCAGTGCCAAATTGGTCTGGTTTAAGAGTGCCAAGTGGGTCCTGGAAACTGACACCCAGAACAGTGGCTTGTGAGTTTTGTTTCCCAGGGAAAAAGCCTGTAAAATGGTTCAGGGGCCTGCGGCCTTAAATTGCCGGCTGACTCCTGGAATTCGGCGTCTTGCAGGATGCCTCCCAGACAGAAGGTGGCACCAGTGCCAACTTGGTCTGGTTTGAGAGTGCCAAGTGGGTCCTGAAAACTGACACCCAGAACAGTGGCTTGTGAGTTTTGTTTCCCAGGGAAAAAGCCTGTACAATGGTTCAGGGTCCTGCGGCCTTAAATTGCCGGGTGCCTTCTGGAATTTGGACTCTCGCAGGGTGCCTCCCAGACGCAAAATGACACCATTTCCGACTTGGTCTGGTTTGAGAGTGTCAAGTGTGTCCTGAAAACTGACACCCAGAACAGTGGCTTGTGAGTTTTGTTTCCCAGGGAAAAAGCCTGTACAATGGTTCAGGGTCCTGCGGCCTTTAATAGCCGGGTGCCACCTGGAGATCCGCCTCTCGCAGGATGCCTCCCAGACGCAAGGTGGCACCAGTGCCAACTTGGTCTGGTTTAAGAGTGCCAAGTGGGTCCTGAAAACTGACACCCAGAACAGTGGCTTGTGAGTTTTGTTTCCCAGGGAAAAAGCCTGTACAATGGTTCAGGGGCCTGCGGCCTTAAATTGCCGGGTGCCTCCTGGAATTGCACCTCTCGCAGGATGCCTCCCAGACGCAAGCAACACCAGTGCCAACTTGGTCTGGTTTGAGAGTGCCAGGTGGCTCCTGCAAACTGACACCCAGAACAGTGGCTTGTGAGTTTTGTTTCCCAGGGAAAAAGCCTGTAAAATGGTTTAGGTAATGCCGCCTTTAATATCCGGGTGACACCTGGAGCTCCGCCTCTCGCAGGATGCCTCCCAGACGCAAGGTGGCACCAGTGCCAACTTGGTCTGGTTTGAGAGTGCCAAGTGGGTCCTGAAAACTGACACCCAGAACAGTGGCTTGTGAGTTTTGTTTCCCAGGGAAAAAGCCTGTACAATGGTTCAGGGGCCTGAGGCCTTAAATTGCCGGGTGACTCCTGGAATTCCGCATCACGCCAGATGTTTCCGAGACGCTAAGTAACACCTCTGCTAAATTGGTCTGGTATAAGAGTGCCAAGTGGGTCCTGAAAACTGACACCCAGAACAGTGGCTTGTAAGTTTTGATTCCCAGGGAAAAAGCCTGTACAATGGTTCAGGGTCCTGCGGCCTTAAATTGCCGGGTGCCTCCTGGAATTGCACCTCTCGCAGGATGCCTCCCAGACGCAAGGTGTCACCAGTTATAACTTGGTCTGGTTTAAGAGTGCCAGGTGGCTCCTGAAAACTGACACCCAGAACAGTGGCTTGTGAGTTTTGTTTCCCAGGGAAAAAGCCTGTAAAATGGTTTAGGTAATGCCGCCTTTAATATCCGGGTGACACCTGGAGCTCCGCCTCTCGCAGGATGCCTCCCAGACGCAAGGTGGCACCAGTGCCAACTTGGTCTGGTTTGAGAGTGTCAAGTGGGTCCTGAAAACTGACACCCAGAACAGTGGCTTGTGAGTTTTGTTTCGCAGGGAAAAAGCCTGTACAATGGTTCAGGGGCCTGAGGCCTTAAATTGCCGGGTGACTCCTTGAATTCCGGATCACGCCAGATGTTTCCCAGATGCTAAGCAACACCTGTGCTAAATTGGTCTGGTTTAAGAGTGCCTAGTGGGTCCTGAAAACTGACACCCAGAACAGTGGCTTGTAAGTTTTGTTTCCCAGGGAAAAAGCCTGTACAATGGTTCAGGGTCCTGCGGCCTTAAATTGCCGGGTGCCTCCTGGAATTGCACCTCTCGCAGGATGCCTCCCAGACGCAAGGTGGCACCAGTGCCAACTTGGTCTGGTTTAAGAGTGCCAGGTGGCTCCTAAAAACTGACACCTAGAACAGTGGCTTCTGTATTTTTTTTACCAGGGAAAAAGCCTGTAGAATGGTTTTGGGTCCTGCGGCCTTAAATTGCCGGGTGCCTCCTGGAATTCCGCCTCTCGCAGGATGCCTCCCAGACGCAAGGTGGCACCAGTGCCAACTTGGTCTGGTTTGAGAGTGCCAAGTGGGTCCTGCAAACTGACACCCAGAACAGTGGCTTGTGAGTTTTGTTTCCCAGGGAAAAAGCCTGTACAATGGTTCAGGGGCCTGAGGCCTTAAATTGCCGGGTGCCTCCTGGAATTCGGCCTCTCGCAGGATGCCTCCCAGACGCAAGGTGACACCAGTGCCAAATTGGTCTGGTTTAAGAGTGCCAAGTGGGTCCTGGAAACTGACACCCAGAACAGTGGCTTGTGAGTTTTGTTTCCCAGGGAAAAAGCCTGTAAAATGGTTCAGGGGCCTGCGGCCTTAAATTGCCGGCTGACTCCTGGAATTCGGCGTCTTGCAGGATGCCTCCCAGACAGAAGGTGGCACCAGTGCCAACTTGGTCTGGTTTGAGAGTGCCAAGTGGGTCCTGAAAACTGACACCCAGAACAGTGGCTTGTGAGTTTTGTTTCCCAGGGAAAAAGCCTGTACAATGGTTCAGGGTCCTGCGGCCTTAAATTGCCGGGTGCCTTCTGGAATTTGGACTCTCGCAGGGTGCCTCCCAGACGCAAAATGACACCATTTCCGACTTGGTCTGGTTTGAGAGTGTCAAGTGTGTCCTGAAAACTGACACCCAGAACAGTGGCTTGTGAGTTTTGTTTCCCAGGGAAAAAGCCTGTACAATGGTTGAGGGTCCTGCGGCCTTTAATAGCCGGGTGCCACCTGGAGATCCGCCTCTCGCAGGATGCCTCCCAGACGCAAGGTGGCACCAGTGCCAACTTGGTCTGGTTTAAGAGTGCCAAGTGGGTCCTGAAAACTGACACCCAGAACAGTGGCTTGTGAGTTTTGTTTCCCAGGGAAAAAGCCTGTACAATGGTTCAGGGGCCTGCGGCCTTAAATTGCCGGGTGCCTCCTGGAATTGCACCTCTCGCAGGATGCCTCCCAGACGCAAGCAACACCAGTGCCAACTTGGTCTGGTTTGAGAGTGCCAGGTGGCTCCTGCAAACTGACACCCAGAACAGTGGCTTGTGAGTTTTGTTTCCCAGGGAAAAAGCCTGTAAAATGGTTTAGGTAATGCCGCCTTTAATATCCGGGTGACACCTGGAGCTCCGCCTCTCGCAGGATGCCTCCCAGACGCAAGGTGGCACCAGTGCCAACTTGGTCTGGTTTGAGAGTGTCAAGTGGGTCCTGAAAACTGACACCCAGAACAGTGGCTTGTGAGTTTTGTTTCCCAGGGAAAAAGCCTGTACAATGGTTCAGGGGCCTGAGGCCTTAAATTGCCGGGTGACTCCTGGAATTCCGCATCACGCCAGATGTTTCCGAGACGCTAAGTAACACCTCTGCTAAATTGGTCTGGTATAAGAGTGCCAAGTGGGTCCTGAAAACTGACACCCAGAACAGTGGCTTGTAAGTTTTGATTCCCAGGGAAAAAGCCTGTACAATGGTTCAGGGTCCTGCGGCCTTAAATTGCCGGGTGCCTCCTGGAATTGCACCTCTCGCAGGATGCCTCCCAGACGCAAGGTGTCACCAGTTATAACTTGGTCTGGTTTAAGAGTGCCAGGTGGCTCCTGAAAACTGACACCCAGAACAGTGGCTTGTGAGTTTTCTTTCCCAGGGAAAAAGCCTGTACAATGGTTTAGGTAATGCCGCCTTTAATAGCCGGGTGCCACCTGGAGATCCGCCTCTCGCAGGATGCCTCCCAGACGCAAGGTGGCACCAGTGCCAACTTGGTCTGGTTTGAGAGTGCCAAGTGGGTCCTGAAAACTGACACCCAGAACAGTGGCTTGTGAGTTTTGTTTCCCAGGGAAAAAGCCTGTACAATGGTTCAGGGGCCTGAGGCCTTAAATTGCCGGGTGCCTCCTGGAATTGCGCCTCTCGCAGGATGCCTCCCAGACGCAAGGGGGCACCAGTGCCAACTTGGTCTGGTTTGAGAGTGCCAGGTGGCTCCTGAAAACTGACACCCAGAACAGTGGCTTGTGAGTTTTGTTTCCCAGGGAAAAAGCCTGTAAAATGGATTAGGTAATGCCGCCTTTAATAGCAGGGTGCCACCTGGAGATCCGCCTCTCGCAGGATGCCTCCCAGACGCAAGGTGGCACCAGTGCCAACTTGGTCTGGTTTGAGAGTGCCAAGTGGGTCCTGAAAACTGACACCCAGAACAGTGGCTTGTGAGTTTTGTTTCCCAGGGAAAAAGCCTGTACAATGGTTCAGGGTCCTGCGGCCTTAAATTGCCGGGTGCCTCCTGGAATTTGGACTCTCGCAGGGTGCCTCCCAGAGGCAAAATGACACCATTTCCGACTTGGTCTGGTTTGAGAGTGCCAACTGGGTCCTGAAAACTGACACCCAGAACAGTGGCTTGTGAGTTTTGTTTCCCAGGGAAAAAGCCTGTACAATGGTTCAGGGTCCTGCGGCCTTAAATTGCCGGGTGACTCCTGGAATTCGGCCTTTCGCAGGATGCCTCCCAGACGCAAGGTGTCACCAGTTATAATTTGGTCTGGTTTAAGAGTGCCAAGTGGGTCCTGAAAACTGACACCCAGAACAGTGGCTTGTGAGTTTTGTTTCCCAGGGAAAAAGCCTGTACGATGGTTCAGGGTCCTGCGGCCTTAAATTACCGGGTGCCTCCTGGAATTGCGCCTCTCGCAGGATGCCTCCCAGACGCAAGGTGGCACCAGTGCCAACTTGGTCTGCTTTGAGAGTGTCAAGTGGGTCCTGCAAACTGACACCCAGAACAGTGGCTTCTGAATTTTGTTTCCCAGGGAAAAAGCCTGTAAATTGGATTAGGTAATGCCGCCTTTAACAGCCGGGTGCCACCTGGAGATCCGCCTCTCGCAGGATGCCTCCCAGACGCAAGGTGGCACCAGTGCCAACTTGGTCTGGTTTGAGAGTGCCAAGTGGGTCCTGAAAACTGACACCCAGAACAGTGGCTTGTGAGTTTTGTTTCCCAGGGAAAAAGCCTGTACAATGGTTCAGGGTCCTGCGGCCTTAAATTGCCGGGTGCCTCCTGGAATTGCGCCTCTCGCAGGATGCCTCCCAGACGCAAGGGGGCACCAGTGCCAACTTGGTCTGGTTTGAGAGTGCCAAGTGTGTCCTGCAAACTGACACCCAGAACAGTGGCTTGTGAGTTTTGTTTCCCAGGGAAAAAGCCTGTACAATGGTTCAGGGGCCTGAGGCCTTAAATTGCCGGGTGACTCCTGGAATTCCGCATCACGCCAGATGTTTCCCAGATGCTAAGCAACACCTGTGCTAAATTGGTCTGGTTTAAGAGTGCCAAGTGTGTCCTGAAAACTGACACCCAGAACAGTGGCTTGTAAGTTTTGTTTCCCAGGGAAAAAGCCTGTACAATGGTTCAGGGTCCTGCGGCCTTAAATTGCCGGGTGCCTCCTGGAATTGCACCTCTCGCAGGATGCCTCCCAGACGCAAGGTGGCACCAGTGCCAACTTGGTCTGGTTTAAGAGTGCCAGGTGGCTCCTGAAAACTGACACCCAGAACAGTGGCTTGTGAGTTTTGTTTCCCAGGGAAAAAGCCTGTACAATGGTTCAGGGTCCTGCGGCCTTAAATTGCCGGGTGCCTTCTGGAATTTGGACTCTCGCAGGGTGCCTCCCAGACGCAAAATGACACCATTTCCGACTTGGTCTGGTTTGAGAGTGTCAAGTGTGTCCTGAAAACTGACACCCAGAACAGTGGCTTGTGAGTTTTGTTTCCCAGGGAAAAAGCCTGTACAATGGTTGAGGGTCCTGCGGCCTTTAATAGCCGGGTGCCACCTGGAGATCCGCCTCTCGCAGGATGCCTCCCAGACGCAAGGTGGCACCAGTGCCAACTTGGTCTGGTTTAAGAGTGCCAAGTGGGTCCTGAAAACTGACACCCAGAACAGTGGCTTGTGAGTTTTGTTTCCCAGGGAAAAAGCCTGTACAATGGTTCAGGGGCCTGCGGCCTTAAATTGCCGGGTGCCTCCTGGAATTGCACCTCTCGCAGGATGCCTCCCAGACGCAAGCAACACCAGTGCCAACTTGGTCTGGTTTGAGAGTGCCAGGTGGCTCCTGCAAACTGACACCCAGAACAGTGGCTTGTGAGTTTTGTTTCCCAGGGAAAAAGCCTGTAAAATGGTTTAGGTAATGCCGCCTTTAATATCCGGGTGACACCTGGAGCTCCGCCTCTCGCAGGATGCCTCCCAGACGCAAGGTGGCACCAGTGCCAACTTGGTCTGGTTTGAGAGTGTCAAGTGGGTCCTGAAAACTGACACCCAGAACAGTGGCTTGTGAGTTTTGTTTCCCAGGGAAAAAGCCTGTACAATGGTTCAGGGGCCTGAGGCCTTAAATTGCCGGGTGACTCCTGGAATTCCGCATCACGCCAGATGTTTCCGAGACGCTAAGTAACACCTCTGCTAAATTGGTCTGGTATAAGAGTGCCAAGTGGGTCCTGAAAACTGACACCCAGAACAGTGGCTTGTAAGTTTTGATTCCCAGGGAAAAAGCCTGTACAATGGTTCAGGGTCCTGCGGCCTTAAATTGCCGGGTGCCTCCTGGAATTGCACCTCTCGCAGGATGCCTCCCAGACGCAAGGTGTCACCAGTTATAACTTGGTCTGGTTTAAGAGTGCCAGGTGGCTCCTGAAAACTGACACCCAGAACAGTGGCTTGTGAGTTTTCTTTCCCAGGGAAAAAGCCTGTACAATGGTTTAGGTAATGCCGCCTTTAATAGCCGGGTGCCACCTGGAGATCCGCCTCTCGCAGGATGCCTCCCAGACGCAAGGTGGCACCAGTGCCAACTTGGTCTGGTTTGAGAGTGCCAAGTGGGTCCTGAAAACTGACACCCAGAACAGTGGCTTGTGAGTTTTGTTTCCCAGGGAAAAAGCCTGTACAATGGTTCAGGGGCCTGAGGCCTTAAATTGCCGGGTGCCTCCTGGAATTGCGCCTCTCGCAGGATGCCTCCCAGACGCAAGGGGGCACCAGTGCCAACTTGGTCTGGTTTGAGAGTGCCAGGTGGCTCCTGAAAACTGACACCCAGAACAGTGGCTTGTGAGTTTTGTTTCCCAGGGAAAAAGCCTGTAAAATGGATTAGGTAATGCCGCCTTTAATAGCAGGGTGCCACCTGGAGATCCGCCTCTCGCAGGATGCCTCCCAGACGCAAGGTGGCACCAGTGCCAACTTGGTCTGGTTTGAGAGTGCCAAGTGGGTCCTGAAAACTGACACCCAGAACAGTGGCTTGTGAGTTTTGTTTCCCAGGGAAAAAGCCTGTACAATGGTTCAGGGTCCTGCGGCCTTAAATTGCCGGGTGCCTCCTGGAATTTGGACTCTCGCAGGGTGCCTCCCAGAGGCAAAATGACACCATTTCCGACTTGGTCTGGTTTGAGAGTGCCAACTGGGTCCTGAAAACTGACACCCAGAACAGTGGCTTGTGAGTTTTGTTTCCCAGGGAAAAAGCCTGTACAATGGTTCAGGGTCCTGCGGCCTTAAATTGCCGGGTGACTCCTGGAATTCGGCCTTTCGCAGGATGCCTCCCAGACGCAAGGTGTCACCAGTTATAATTTGGTCTGGTTTAAGAGTGCCAAGTGGGTCCTGAAAACTGACACCCAGAACAGTGGCTTGTGAGTTTTGTTTCCCAGGGAAAAAGCCTGTACGATGGTTCAGGGTCCTGCGGCCTTAAATTACCGGGTGCCTCCTGGAATTGCGCCTCTCGCAGGATGCCTCCCAGACGCAAGGTGGCACCAGTGCCAACTTGGTCTGCTTTGAGAGTGTCAAGTGGGTCCTGCAAACTGACACCCAGAACAGTGGCTTCTGAATTTTGTTTCCCAGGGAAAAAGCCTGTAAATTGGATTAGGTAATGCCGCCTTTAACAGCCGGGTGCCACCTGGAGATCCGCCTCTCGCAGGATGCCTCCCAGACGCAAGGTGGCACCAGTGCCAACTTGGTCTGGTTTGAGAGTGCCAAGTGGGTCCTGAAAACTGACACCCAGAACAGTGGCTTGTGAGTTTTGTTTCCCAGGGAAAAAGCCTGTACAATGGTTCAGGGTCCTGCGGCCTTAAATTGCCGGGTGCCTCCTGGAATTGCGCCTCTCGCAGGATGCCTCCCAGACGCAAGGGGGCACCAGTGCCAACTTGGTCTGGTTTGAGAGTGCCAAGTGTGTCCTGCAAACTGACACCCAGAACAGTGGCTTGTGAGTTTTGTTTCCCAGGGAAAAAGCCTGTACAATGGTTCAGGGGCCTGAGGCCTTAAATTGCCGGGTGACTCCTGGAATTCCGCATCACGCCAGATGTTTCCCAGATGCTAAGCAACACCTGTGCTAAATTGGTCTGGTTTAAGAGTGCCAAGTGTGTCCTGAAAACTGACACCCAGAACAGTGGCTTGTAAGTTTTGTTTCCCAGGGAAAAAGCCTGTACAATGGTTCAGGGTCCTGCGGCCTTAAATTGCCGGGTGCCTCCTGGAATTGCACCTCTCGCAGGATGCCTCCCAGACGCAAGGTGGCACCAGTGCCAACTTGGTCTGGTTTAAGAGTGCCAGGTGGCTCCTGAAAACTGACACCCAGAACAGTGGCTTGTGAGTTTTCTTTCCCAGGGAAAAAGCCTGTACAATGGTTCAGGGGCCTGAGGCCTTAAATTGCCGGGTGCCTCCTGGAATTCGGCCTCTCGCAGGATGCCTCCCAGACACAAGGTGGCACCAGTGCCAAATTGGTCTGGTTTAAGAGTGCCAAGTGGGTCCTGGAAACTGACACCAAGAACAGTGGCTTGTGAGTTTTGTTTCCCAAGGAAAAAGCCTGTTAAATGGATTAGGTAATGCCGCCTTTAATAGCCGGGTGACACCTGGAGCTCCGCCTCTCGCAGGATGCCTCCCAGACACAAGGTGGCACCTGTGCCAACTTGGTCTGCTTTGAGAGTGCCAAGTGGGTCCTGCAAACTGACACCCAGAACAGTGGCTTCTGTATTTTTTTTCCCAGGGAAAAAGCCTGTACAATGGTTTTGGGTCCTGCGGCCTTAAATTGCCGGGTGCCTCCTGGAATTCCGCCTCTCGCAGGATGCCTCCCAGACGCAAGGTGGCACCAGTGCCAACTTGGTCTGGTTTAAGAGTGTCAAGTGGGTCCTGAAAACTGACACCCAGAACAGTGGCTTGTGAGTTTTGTTTCCCAGGGAAAAAGCCTGTACAATGGTTCAGGGGCCTGCGGCCTTAAATTGCCGGCTGCCTCCTGGAATTCGGACTCTCGCAGGGTGCCTCCCAGACGCAAAATGACACCATTTCCGACTTGGTCTGGTTTGAGAGTGCCAACTGGGTCCTGAAAACTGACACCCAGAACAGTGGCTTGTGAGTTTTGTTTCCCAGGGAAAAAGCCTGTACAATGGTTCAGGGTCCTGCGGCATTAAATTGCCGGGTGACTCCTGGAATTCGGCCACTCCCAGGATGCCTCCCAGACGCAAGGTGGCACCAGTGCCAACTTGGTCTGGTTTAAGAGTGCCAAGTGGGTCCTGAAAACTGACACCCAGAACAGTGGCTTGTGAGTTTTGTTTCCCAGGGAAAAAGCCTGTACAATGGTTCAGGGGCCTGCGGCCTTAAATTGCCGGGTGCCTCCTGGAATTCCGAATCTCGCAGGATGCCTCCCAGACGCAAGGTGGCACCAGTGCCAACTTGGTTTGGTTTGAGAGTGCCAGGTGGCTCCTGAAAACTGACACCCAGAACAGTGGCTTGTGAGTTTTGTTTCCCAGGGAAAAAGCCTGTAAAATGGATTAGGTAATGCCGCCTTTAATAGCCGGGTGCCACCTGGAGATCCGCCTCTCGCAGGATGCCTCCCAGACGCAAGGTGGCACCAGTGCCAACTTGGTCTGGTTTGAGAGTGCCAAGTGGGTCCTGAAAACTGACACCCAGAACAGTGGCTTGTGAGTTTTGTTTCCCAGGGAAAAAGCCTGTACAATGGTTCAGGGGCCTGAGGCCTTAAATTGCCGGGTGACTCCTGGAATTCCGCATCACGCCAGATGTTTCCCAGACGCTAAGCAACACCTGTGCTAAATTGGTCTGGTTTAAGAGTGCCAAGTGGGTCCTGAAAAGTGACACCCAGAACAGTGGCTTGTAAGTTTTGTTTCCCAGGGAAAAAGCCTGTACAATGGTTCAGGGGCCTGCGGCCTTAAATTGCCGGCTGCCTCCTGGAATTGCACCTCTCGCAGGATGCCTCCCAGACGCAAGGTGGCACCAGTGCCAACTTGGTCTGGTTTAAGAGTGCCAGGTGGCTCCTGAAAACTGACACCCAGAACAGTGGCTTGTGAGTTTTCTTTCCCAGGGAAAAAGCCTGTACAATGGTTTAGGTAATGCCGCCTTTAATAGCCGCGTGCCACCTGGAGATCCGCCTCTCGCAGGATGCCTCCCAGACGCAAGGGGGCACCAGTGCCAACTTGGTCTGGTTTGAGAGTGCCAAGTGGGTCCTGAAAACTGACACCCAGAACAGTGGCTTGTGAGTTTTGTTTCCCAGGGAAAAAGCCTGTACAATGGTTCAGGGGCCTGAGGCCTTAAATTGCCGGGTGCCTCCTGGAATTTGGCCTCTCGCAGGATGCCTCCCAGACGCAAGGTGGCACCAGTGCCAACTTGGTCTGGTTTGAGAGTGTCAAGTGGGTCCTGAAAACTGACACCCAGAACAGTGGCTTGTGAGTTTTGTTTCCCAGGGAAAAAGCCTGTACAATGGTTCAGGGGCCTGAGGCCTTAAATTGCCGGGTGACTCCTGGAATTCCGCATCACGCCAGATGTTTCCCAGACGCTAAGCAACACCTGTGCTAAATTGGTCTGGTTTAAGAGTGCCAAGTGGGTCCTGAAAACTGACACCCAGAACAGTGGCTTGTGAGTTTTCTTTCCCAGGGAAAAAGCCTGTACAATGGTTCAGGGTCCTGCGACCTTAAATTGCCGGGTGCCTCCTGGAATTCGGCGTCTTGCAGGATGCCTCCCAGACAGAAGGTGGCACCAGTGCCAACTTGGTCTGGTATGAGAGTGCCAAGTGGGTCCTGAAAACTGACACCCAGAACAGTGGCTTCTGTATTTTTTTTCCCAGGGAAAAAGCCTGTACAATGGTTTTGGGTCCTGCGGCCTTAAATTGCCGGGTGCCTCCTGGAATTCCGCCTCTCGCAGGATGCCTCCCAGACGCAAGGTGGCACCAGTGCCAACTTGGTCTGGTTTGAGAGTGCCAAGTGGGTCCTGAAAACTGACACCCAGAACAGTGGCTTGTGAGTTTTGTTTCCCAGGGAAAAAGCCTGTACAATGGTTCAGGGTCCTGCGGCCTTAAATTGCCGGGTGCCTCCTGGAATTGCGCCTCTCGCAGGGTGCCTCCCAGACGCAAAATGACACCATTTCCGACTTGGTCTGGTTTGAGAGTGCCAACTGGGTCCTGAAAACTGACACCCAGAACAGTGGCTTGTGAGTTTTGTTTCCCAGGGAAAAAGCCTGTACAATGGTTCAGGGTCCTGCGGCCTTAAATTGCCGGGTGACTCCTGGAATTCGGCCTCTCGCAGGATGCCTCCCAGACGCAAGGTGTCACCAGTTATAACTTGGTCTGGTTTAAGAGTGCTAAGTGGGTCCTGAAAACTGACACCCAGAACAGTGGCTTGTGAGTTTTGTTTCCCAGGGAAAAAGCCTGTACGATGGTTCAGGGTCCTGCGGCCTTAAATTACCGGGTGCCTCCTGGAATTGCGCCTCTCGCAGGATGCCTCCCAGACGCAAGGTGGCACCAGTGCCAACTTGGTCTGCTTTGAGAGTGTCAAGTGGGTCCTGAAAACTGACACCCAGAACAGTGGCTTGTGAGTTTTGTTTCCCAGGGAAAAAGCCTGTAAAATGGATTAGGTAATGCCGCCTTTAACAGCCGGGTGCCACCTGGAGATCCGCCTCTCGCAGGATGCCTCCCAGACGCAAGGTGGCACCAGTGCCAACTTAGTCTGGTTTGAGAGTGCCAAGTGGGTCCTGAAAACTGACACCCAGAACAGTGGCTTGTGAGTTTTGTTTCCCAGGGAAAAAGCCTGTACAATGGTTCAGGGTCCTGCGGCCTTAAATTGCCGGGTGCCTCCTGGAATTGCGCCTCTCGCAGGATGCCTCCCAGACGCAAGGGGGCACCAGTGCCAACTTGGTCTGGTTTGAGAGTGCCAAGTGTGTCCTGCAAACTGACACCCAGAACAGTGGCTTGTGAGTTTTGTTTCCCAGGGAAAAAGCCTGTACAATGGTTCAGGGGCCTGAGGCCTTAAATTGCCGGGTGACTCCTGGAATTCCGCATCACGCCAGATGTTTCCCAGACGCTAAGCAACACCTTTGCTAAATTGGTCTGGTTTAAGAGTGCCAAGTGGGTCCTGAAAACTGACACCCAGAACAGTGGCTTGTAAGTTTTGTTTCCCAGGGAAAAAGCCTGTACAATGGTTCAGGGTCCTGCGGCCTTAAATTGCCGGGTGCCTCCTGGAATTGCACCTCTCGCAGGATGCCTCCCAGACGCAAGGTGGCACCAGTGCCAACTTGGTCTGGTTTAAGAGTGCCAGGTGGCTCCTGAAAACTGACACCCAGAACAGTGGCTTGTGAGTTTTCTTTCCCAGGGAAAAAGCCTGTACAATGGTTCAGGGGCCTGAGGCCTTAAATTGCCGGGTGCCTCCTGGAATTCGGCCTCTCGCAGGATGCCTCCCAGACACAAGGTGGCACCAGTGCCAAATTGGTCTGGTTTAAGAGTGCCAAGTGGGTCCTGGAAACTGACACCCAGAACAGTGGCTTGTGAGTTTTGTTTCCCAAGGAAAAAGCCTGTTAAATGGATTAGGTAATGCCGCCTTAAATAGCCGGGTGACACCTGGAGCTCCGCCTCTCGCAGGATGCCTCCCAGACACAAGGTGGCACCAGTGCCAACTTGGTCTGGTTTGAGAGTGCCAAGTGGGTCCTGCAAACTGACACCCAGAACAGTGGCTTCTGTATTTTTTTTCCCAGGGAAAAAGCCTGTAGAATGGTTTTGGGTCCTGCGGCCTTAAATTGCCGGGTGCCTCCTGGAATTCCGCCTCTCGCAGGATGCCTCCCAGACGCAAGGTGGCACCTGTGCCAACTTGGTCTGGTTTAAGAGTGTCAAGTGGGTCCTGAAAACTGACACCCAGAACAGTGGCTTGTGAGTTTTGTTTCCCAGGGAAAAAGCCTGTACAATGGTTCAGGGGCCTGCGGCCTTAAATTGCCGGCTGCCTCCTGGAATTCGGACTCTCGCAGGGTGCCTCCCAGACGCAAAATGACACCATTTCCGACTTGGTCTGGTTTGAGAGTGCCAACTGGGTCCTGCAAACTGACACCCAGAACAGTGGCTTGTGAGTTTTGTTTCCCAGGGAAAAAGCCTGTACAATGGTTCAGGGTCCTGCGGCATTAAATTGCCGGGTGACTCCTGGAATTCGGCCACTCCCAGGATGCCTCCCAGACGCAAGGTGGCACCAGTGCCAACTTGTTCTGGTTTAAGAGTGCCAAGTGGGTCCTGAAAACTGACACCCAGAACAGTGGCTTGTGAGTTTTGTTTCCCAGGGAAAAAGCCTGTACAATGGTTCAGGGGCCTGCGGCCTTAAATTGCCGGGTGCCTCCTGGAATTCCGAATCTCGCAGGATGCCTCCCAGACGCAAGGTGGCACCAGTGCCAACTTGGTCTGGTTTGAGAGTGCCAGGTGGCTCCTGAAAACTGACACCCAGAACAGTGGCTTGTGAGTTTTGTTTCCCAGGGAAAAAGCCTGTAAAATGGATTAGGTAATGCCGCCTTTAATAGCCGGGTGCCACCTGGAGATCCGCCTCTCGCAGGATGCCGCCCAGACGCAAGGTGGCACCAGTGCCAACTTGGTCTGGTTTGAGAGTGCCAAGTGGGTCCTGAAAACTGACACCCAGAACAGTGGCTTGTGAGTTTTGTTTCCCAGGGAAAAAGCCTGTACAATGGTTCAGGGGCCTGAGGCCTTAAATTGCCGGGTGACTCCTGGAATTCCGCATCACGCCAGATGTTTCCCAGACGCTAAGCAACACCTGTGCTAAATTGGTCTGGTTTAAGAGTGCCAAGTGGGTCCTGAAAAGTCACACCCAGAACAGTGGCGTGTAAGTATTGTTTCCCAGGGAAAAAGCCTGTACAATGGTTCAGGGTCCTGCGGACTTAAATTGCCGGGTGCCTCCTGGAGATCCGCCTCTCGCAGGATGCCTCCCAGACGCAAGGTGGCACCATTTCCGACTTGGTCTGGTTTGAGAGTGCCAACTGGGTCCTGAAAACTGACACCCAGAACAGTGGCTTGTGAGTTTTGTTTCCCAGGGAAAAAGCCTGTACAATGGTTCAGGGTCCTGCGGCCTTAAATTGCCGGGTGACTCCTGGAATTCGGCCTCTCGCAGGATGCCTCCCAGACGCAAGGTGTCACCAGTTATAACTTGGTCTGGTTTAAGAGTGCTAAGTGGGTCCTGAAAACTGACACCCAGAACAGTGGCTTGTGAGTTTTGTTTCCCAGGGAAAAAGCCTGTACGATGGTTCAGGGTCCTGCGGCCTTAAATTACCGGGTGCCTCCTGGAATTGCGCCTCTCGCAGAATGCCTCCCAGACGCAAGGTGGCACCAGTGCCAACTTGGTCTGCTTTGAGAGTGTCAAGTGGGTCCTGAAAACTGACACCCAGAACAGTGGCTTGTGAGTTTTGTTTCCCAGGGAAAAAGCCTGTAAAATGGATTAGGTAATGCCGCCTTTAACAGCCGGGTGCCACCTGGAGATCCGCCTCTCGCAGGATGCCTCCCAGACGCAAGGTGGCACCAGTGCCAACTTAGTCTGGTTTGAGAGTGCCAAGTGGGTCCTGAAAACTGACACCCAGAACAGTGGCTTGTGAGTTTTGTTTCCCAGGGAAAAAGCCTGTACAATGGTTCAGGGTCCTGCGGCCTTAAATTGCCGGGTGCCTCCTGGAATTGCGCCTCTCGCAGGATGCCTCCCAGACGCAAGGGGGCACCAGTGCCAACTTGGTCTGGTTTGAGAGTGCCAAGTGTGTCCTGCAAACTGACACCCAGAACAGTGGCTTGTGAGTTTTGTTTCCCAGGGAAAAAGCCTGTACAATGGTTCAGGGGCCTGAGGCCTTAAATTGCCGGGTGACTCCTGGAATTCCGCATCACGCCAGATGTTTCCCAGACGCTAAGCAACACCTTTGCTAAATTGGTCTGGTTTAAGAGTGCCAAGTGGGTCCTGAAAACTGACACCCAGAACAGTGGCTTGTAAGTTTTGTTTCCCAGGGAAAAAGCCTGTACAATGGTTCAGGGTCCTGCGGCCTTAAATTGCCGGGTGCCTCCTGGAATTGCACCTCTCGCAGGATGCCTCCCAGACGCAAGGTGGCACCAGTGCCAACTTGGTCTGGTTTAAGAGTGCCAGGTGGCTCCTGAAAACTGACACCCAGAACAGTGGCTTGTGAGTTTTCTTTCCCAGGGAAAAAGCCTGTACAATGGTTCAGGGGCCTGAGGCCTTAAATTGCCGGGTGCCTCCTGGAATTCGGCCTCTCGCAGGATGCCTCCCAGACACAAGGTGGCACCAGTGCCAAATTGGTCTGGTTTAAGAGTGCCAAGTGGGTCCTGGAAACTGACACCCAGAACAGTGGCTTGTGAGTTTTGTTTCCCAAGGAAAAAGCCTGTTAAATGGATTAGGTAATGCCGCCTTAAATAGCCGGGTGACACCTGGAGCTCCGCCTCTCGCAGGATGCCTCCCAGACACAAGGTGGCACCAGTGCCAACTTGGTCTGGTTTGAGAGTGCCAAGTGGGTCCTGCAAACTGACACCCAGAACAGTGGCTTCTGTATTTTTTTTCCCAGGGAAAAAGCCTGTAGAATGGTTTTGGGTCCTGCGGCCTTAAATTGCCGGGTGCCTCCTGGAATTCCGCCTCTCGCAGGATGCCTCCCAGACGCAAGGTGGCACCTGTGCCAACTTGGTCTGGTTTAAGAGTGTCAAGTGGGTCCTGAAAACTGACACCCAGAACAGTGGCTTGTGAGTTTTGTTTCCCAGGGAAAAAGCCTGTACAATGGTTCAGGGGCCTGCGGCCTTAAATTGCCGGCTGCCTCCTGGAATTCGGACTCTCGCAGGGTGCCTCCCAGACGCAAAATGACACCATTTCCGACTTGGTCTGGTTTGAGAGTGCCAACTGGGTCCTGCAAACTGACACCCAGAACAGTGGCTTGTGAGTTTTGTTTCCCAGGGAAAAAGCCTGTACAATGGTTCAGGGTCCTGCGGCATTAAATTGCCGGGTGACTCCTGGAATTCGGCCACTCCCAGGATGCCTCCCAGACGCAAGGTGGCACCAGTGCCAACTTGTTCTGGTTTAAGAGTGCCAAGTGGGTCCTGAAAACTGACACCCAGAACAGTGGCTTGTGAGTTTTGTTTCCCAGGGAAAAAGCCTGTACAATGGTTCAGGGGCCTGCGGCCTTAAATTGCCGGGTGCCTCCTGGAATTCCGAATCTCGCAGGATGCCTCCCAGACGCAAGGTGGCACCAGTGCCAACTTGGTCTGGTTTGAGAGTGCCAGGTGGCTCCTGAAAACTGACACCCAGAACAGTGGCTTGTGAGTTTTGTTTCCCAGGGAAAAAGCCTGTAAAATGGATTAGGTAATGCCGCCTTTAATAGCCGGGTGCCACCTGGAGATCCGCCTCTCGCAGGATGCCTCCCAGACGCAAGGTGGCACCAGTGCCAACTTGGTCTGGTTTGAGAGTGCCAAGTGGGTCCTGAAAACTGACACCCAGAACAGTGGCTTGTGAGTTTTGTTTCCCAGGGAAAAAGCCTGTACAATGGTTCAGGGGCCTGAGGCCTTAAATTGCCGGGTGACTCCTGGAATTCCGCATCACGCCAGATGTTTCCCAGACGCTAAGCAACACCTGTGCTAAATTGGTCTGGTTTAAGAGTGCCAAGTGGGTCCTGAAAAGTCACACCCAGAACAGTGGCGTGTAAGTATTGTTTCCCAGGGAAAAAGCCTGTACAATGGTTCAGGGTCCTGCGGACTTAAATTGCCGGGTGCCTCCTGGAGATCCGCCTCTCGCAGGATGCCTCCCAGACGCAAGGTGGCACCAGTGCCAACTTGGTCTGGTTTGAGAGTGCCAAGTGGGTCCTGAAAACTGACACCCAGAACAGTGGCTTGTGAGTTTTGTTTCCCAGGGAAAAAGCCTGTACAATGGTTCAGGGTCCTGCGGCCTTAAATTGCCGGGTGAGTCCTGGAATTCCGCATCACGCCAGATGTTTCCGAGACGCTAAGTAACACCTGTGCTAAATTGGTCTGGTATAAGAGTGCCAAGTGGGTCCTGAAAACTGACACCCAGAACAGTGGCTTGTAAGTTTTGTTTCCCAGGGAAAAAGCCTGTACAATGGTTCAGGGGCCTGCGGCCTTAAATTGCCGGCTGCCTCCTGGAATTGCACCTCTCGCAGGATGCCTCCCAGACGCAAGGTGGCACCAGTGCCAACTTGGTCTGGTTTAAGAGTGCCAGGTGGCTCCTGAAAACTGACACCCAGAACAGTGGCTTGTGAGTTTTCTTTCCCAGGGAAAAAGCCTGTACAATGGTTTAGGTAATGCCGCCTTTAATAGCCGCGTGCCACCTGGAGATCCGCCTTTCGCAGGATGCCTCCCAGACGCAAGGTGGCACCAGTGCCAACTTGGTCTGGTTTAAGAGTGCCAAGTGGGTCCTGAAAACTGACACCCAGAACAGTGGCTTGTGAGTTTTGTTTCCCAGGGAAAAAGCCTGTACAATGGTTCAGGGGCCTGAGGCCTTAAATTGCCGGGTGCCACCTGGAGATCCGCCTCTCGCAGGATGCCTCCCAGACGCAAGGTGGCACCAGTGCCAACTTGGTCTGGTTTGAGAGTGCCAAGTGGGTCCTGAAAACTGACACCCAGAACAGTGGCTTGTGAGTTTTGTTTCCCAGGGAAAAAGCCTGTACAATGGTTCAGGGGCCTGAGGCCTTAAATTGCCGGGTGACTCCTGGAATTCCGCATCACGCCAGATGTTTCCCAGACGCTAAGCAACACCTGTGCTAAATTGGTCTGGTTTAAGAGTGCCAAGTGGGTCCTGAAAAGTCACACCCAGAACAGTGGCGTGTAAGTATTGTTTCCCAGGGAAAAAGCCTGTACAATGGTTCAGGGTCCTGCGGACTTAAATTGCCGGGTGCCTCCTGGAGATCCGCCTCTCGCAGGATGCCTCCCAGACGCAAGGTGGCACCAGTGCCAACTTGGTCTGGTTTGAGAGTGCCAAGTGGGTCCTGAAAACTGACACCCAGAACAGTGGCTTGTGAGTTTTGTTTCCCAGGGAAAAAGCCTGTACAATGGTTCAGGGTCCTGCGGCCTTAAATTGCCGGGTGAGTCCTGGAATTCCGCATCACGCCAGATGTTTCCGAGACGCTAAGTAACACCTGTGCTAAATTGGTCTGGTATAAGAGTGCCAAGTGGGTCCTGAAAACTGACACCCAGAACAGTGGCTTGTGAGTTTTGTTTCCCAGGGAAAAAGCCTGTACAATGGTTCAGGGGCCTGAGGCCTTAAATTGCCGGGTGCCTCCTGGAATTTAGCCTCTCGCAGGATGCCTCCCAGACGCAAGGTGGCACCAGTGCCAACTTGGTCTGGTTTGAGAGTGTCAAGTGGGTCCTGAAAACTGACACCCAGAACAGTGGCTTGTGAGTTTTGTTTCCCAGGGAAAAAGCCTGTACAATGGTTCAGGGGCCTGAGGCCTTAAATTGCCGGGTGACTCCTGGAATTCCGCATCACGCCAGATGTTTCCCAGACGCTAAGCAACACCTGTGCTGAATTGGTCTGGTTTAAGAGTGCCAAGTGGGTCCTGAAAACTGACACCCAGAACAGTGGCTTGTGAGTTTTCTTTCCCAGGGAAAAAGCCTGTACAATGGTTCAGGGTCCTGCGACCTTAAATTGCCGGGTGCCTCCTGGAATTCGGCGTCTTGCAGGATGCCTCCCAGACAGAAGGTGGCACCAGTGCCAACTTGGTCTGGTTTGAGAGTGCCAAGTGGGTCCTGAAAACTGACACCCAGAACAGTGGCTTCTGTATTTTTTTTCCCAGGGAAAAAGCCTGTACAATGGTTTTGGGTCCTGCGGCCTTAAATTGCCGGGTGCCTCCTGGAATTCCGCCTCTCGCAGGATGCCTCCCAGACGCAAGGTGGCACCAGTGCCAACTTGGTCTGGTTTGAAAGTGCCAAGTGGGTCCTGAAAACTGACACCCAGAACAGTGGCTTGTGAGTTTTGTTTCCCAGGGAAAAAGCCTGTACAATGGTTCAGGGTCCTGCGGCCTTAAATTGCCGGGTGCCTCCTGGAATTTGGACTCTCGCAGGGTGCCTCCCAGACGCAAAATGACACCATTTCCGACTTGGTCTGGTTTGAGAGTGCCAACTGGGTCCTGAAAACTGACACCCAGAACAGTGGCTTGTGAGTTTTGTTTCCCAGGGAAAAAGCCTGTACAATGGTTCAGGGTCCTGCGGCCTTAAATTGCCGGGTGACTCCTGGAATTCGGCCTCTCGCAGGATGCCTCCCAGACGCAAGGTGTCACCAGTTATAACTTGGTCTGGTTTAAGAGTGCCAAGTGGGTCCTGAAAACTGACACCCAGAACAGTGGCTTGTGAGTTTTGTTTCCCAGGGAAAAAGCCTGTACGATGGTTCAGGGTCCTGCGGCCTTAAATTACCGGGTGCCTCCTGGAATTGCGCCTCTCGCAGGATGCCTCCCAGACGCAAGGTGGCACCAGTGCCAACTTGGTCTGCTTTGAGAGTGTCAAGTGGGTCCTGAAAACTGACACCCAGAACAGTGGCTTGTGAGTTTTGTTTCCCAGGGAAAAAGCCTGTAAAATGGATTAGGTAATGCCGCCTTTAACAGCCGGGTGCCATCTGGAGATCCGCCTCTCGCAGGATGCCTCCCAGACGCAAGGTGGCACCAGTGCCAACTTGGTCTGGTTTGAGAGTGCCAAGTGGGTCCTGAAAACTGACACCCAGAACAGTGGCTTGTAAGTTTTGTTTCCCAGGGAAAAAGCCTGTACAATGGTTCAGGGTCCTGCGGCCTTAAATTGCCGGGTGCCTCCTGGAATTGCGCCTCTCGCAGGATGCCTCCCAGACGCAAGGGGGCACCAGTGCCAACTTGGTCTGGTTTGAGAGTGCCAGGTGGCTCCTGAAAACTGACACCCAGAACAGTGGCTTGTGAGTTTTGTTTCCCAGGGAAAAAGCCTGTTAAATGGATTAGGTAATGCCGCCTTTAATAGCCGGGTGACACCTGGAGCTCCGCCTCTCGCAGGATGCCTCCCAGACGCAAGGTGGCAACAGTGCCAACTTGGTCTGGTTTGAGAGTGCCAAGTGTGTCCTGCAAACTGACACCCAGAACAGTGGCTTGTGAGTTTTGTTTCCCAGGGAAAAAGCCTGTACAATGGTTCAGGGGCCTGAGGCCTTAAATTGCCGGGTGACTCCTGGAATTCCGCATCACGCCAGATGTTTCCGAGACGCTAAGCAACACCTGTGCTAAATTGGTCTGGTATAAGAGTGCCAAGTGGGTCCTGAAAACTGACACCCAGAACAGTGGCTTGTAAGTTTTGTTTCCCAGGGAAAAAGCCTGTACAATGGTTCAGGGTCCTGCGGCCTTAAATTGCCGGGTGCCTCCTGGAATTGCACCTCTCGCAGGATGCCTCCCAGACGCAAGGTGGCACCAGTGCCAACTTGGTCTGGTTTAAGAGTGCCAGGTGGCTCCTGAAAACTGACACCCAGAACAGTGGCTTGTGAGTTTTCTTTCCCAGGGAAAAAGCCTGTACAATGGTTTCGGTAATGCCGCCATCAATACCTGGGTGACACCTGGAGCTCCGCCTCTCGCAGGATGCCTCCCAGACGCAAGGTGGCACCAGTGCCAACTTGGTCTGGTTTGAGAGTGCCAAGGGGGTCCTGAAAACTGACACCCAGAACAGTGGCTTGTGAGTTTTGTTTCCCAGGGAAAAAGCCTGTACAATGGTTCAGGGTCCTGAGGCCTTAAATTGCCGGGTGCCTCCTGGAATTCGGCCTCTCGCAGGATGCCTCCCAGACACAAGGTGGCACCAGTGCAAACTTGGTCTGGTTTAAGAGTGCCAAGTGGGTCCTGGAAACTGACACCCAGAACAGTGGCTTGTGAGTTTTGTTTCCCAGGGAAAAAGCCTGTACAATGGTTCAGGGGCCTGAGGCCTTAAATTGCCGGGTGCCTCCTGGAATTCCGCCTCTCGCAGGATGCCTCCCAGACGCAAGGTGGCACCAGTGCCAACTTGGTCTGGTTTAAGAGTGTCAAGTGGCTCCTGAAAACTGACACCCAGAACAGTGGCTTGTGAGTTTTGTTTCCCAGGGAAAAAGCCTGTACAATGGTTCAGGGGCCTGCGGCTTTAAATTGCCGGGTGCCTCCTGGAATTCGGACTCTCGCAGGGTGCCTCCCAGACGCAAAATGACACCATTTCCGACTTGGTCTGGTTTGAGAGTGCCAACTGGGTCCTGAAAACTGACACCCAGAACAGTGGCTTGTGAGTTTTGTTTCCCAGGGAAAAAGCCTGTACAATGGTTCAGGGTCCTGCGGCATTAAATTGCCGGGTGACTCCTGGAATTCGGCCACTCCCAGGATGCCTCCCAGAAGCAAGGTGGCACCAGTGCCAACTTGTTCTGGTTTAAGAGTGCCAAGTGGGTCCTGAAAACTGACACCCAGAACAGTGGCTTGTGGGTTTTGTTTGCCAGGGAAAAAGCCTGTACAATGGTTCAGGGGCCTGCGGCCTTAAATTGCCGGGTGCCTCCTGGAATTGCGCCTCTCGCAGGATGCCTCCCAGACGCAAGGGGGCACCAGTGCCAACTTGGTCTGGTTTGAGAGTGCCAGGTGGCTCCTGAAAACTGACACCCAGAACAGTGGCTTGTGAGTTTTGTTTCCCAGGGAAAAAGCCTGTACAATGGATTAGGTAATGCCGCCTTTAATAGCCGGGTGCCACCTGGAGATCCGCCTCTCGCAGGATGCCTCCCAGACGCAAGGTGGCACCAGTGCCAAATTGGTCTGGTTTGAGAGTGCCAAGTGGGTCCTGAAAACTGACACCCAGAACAGTGGCTTGTGAGTTTTGTTTCCCAGGGAAAAAGCCTGTACAATGGTTCTGGGTCTTGCGGCCTTAAATTGCCGGGTGCCTCCTGGAATTGCACCTCTCGCAGGATGCCTCCCAGACGCAAGCAACACCAGTGCCAACTTGGTCTGGTTTGAGAGTGCCAGGTGGCTCCTGCAAACTGACACCCAGAACAGTGGCTTGTGAGTTTTGTTTCCCAGGGAAAAAGCCTGGACAATGGTTTAGGTAATGCCGCCTTCAATATCCGGGTGACACCTGGAGCTCCGCCTCTCGCAGGATGCCTCCCAGACGCAAGGTGGCACCAGTGCCAACTTGGTCTGGTTTGAGAGTGCCAAGTGGGTCCTGGAAACTGACACCCAGAACAGTGGCTTGTGAGTTTTGTTTCCCAGGGAAAAAGCCTGTACAATGGTTCAGGGGCCTGAGGCCTTAAATTGCCGGGTGACTCCTGGAATTCCGCATCACGCCAGATTTTTCCCAGATGATAAGCAACACCTGTGCTAAATTGGTCTGGTTTAAGAGTGCCAAGTGGGTCCTGAAAACTGACACCCAGAACAGTGGCTTCTGAGTTTTGTTTCCCAGGGAAAAAGCCTGTACAATGGTTCAGGGGCCTGCGGCCTTAAATTGCCGGGTGCCTCCTGGAATTGCGCCTCTCGCAGGATGCCTCTCAGACGCAAGGGGGCACCAGTGCCAACTTGGTCTGGTTTGAGAGTGCCAGGTGGGTCCTGAAAACTGACACCCAGAACAGTGGCTTGTGAGTTTTGTTTCCCAGGGAAAAAGCCTGTACAATGGTTCAGGGTCCTGCGGCCTTAAGTTGCCGGGTGCCTCCTGGAATTGCGCCTCTCGCAGGATGCCTCCCAGACGCAAGGTGGCACCAGTGCCAACTTGGTCTGGTTTGAGAGTGCCAAGTGGGTCCTGAAAACTGACACCCAGAACAGTGGCTTGTGAGTTTTGTTTCCCAGGGAAAAAGCCTGTACAATGGTTCAGGGTCCTGCGGCCTTAAATTGCCGGGTGCCTCCTGGAATTCGGACTCTCGCAGGGTGCCTCCCAGACGCAAAATGACACCATTTCCGACTTTGTCTGGTTTGAGAGTGCCAACTGGGTCCTGAAAACTGACACCCAGAACAGTGGCTTGTGAGTTTTGTTTCCCAGGGAAAAAGCCTGTACAATGGTTCAGGGTCCTGCGGCCTTAAATTGCCGGGTGACTCCTGGAATTCGGCCACTCCCAGGATGCCTCCCAGACGCAAGGTGGCACCAGTATCAACTTGGTCTGGTTTGAGAGTGCCAAGTGGGTCCTGAAAACTGACACCCAGAACAGTGGCTTGTGAGTTTTGTTTCCCAGGGAAAAAGCCTGTACGATGGTTCACGGTCCTGCGGCCTTAAATTACCTGGTGCCTCCTGGAATTGCGCCTCTCGCAGGATGCCTCCCAGACGCAAGGTGGCACCAGTGCCAACTTGGTCTGGTTTGAGAGTGCCAGGTGGCTCCTGAAAACTGACACCCAGAACAGTGGCTTGTGAGTTTTGTTTCCCAGGGAAAAAGCCTGTACAATGGTTCAGGGGCCTGCGGTCTTAAATTGCCAGGTGCCTCCTGGAATTGCGCCTTGCGCAGGATGCCTCCCAGACGCAAAATGACACCATTTCCGACTTGGTCTGGTTTAAGAGTGCCAAGTGGGTCCTGAGAACTGACACCCAGAACAGTGGCTTCTGAGTTTTGTTTCCCATGGAAAAAGCCTGTAAAATGGATTAGGTAATGCCGCCTTTAATAGCAGGGTGCCACCTGGAGATCCGCCTCTTGCAGGATGCCTTCCAGACGCAAGGTGGCACCAGTGCCAACTTGGTCTGGTTTGAGAGTGCCAAGTGGGTCCTGAAAACTGACACCCAGAACAGTGGCTTGTGAGTTTTCTTTCCCAGGGAAAAAGCCTGTACAATGGTTCAGGGTCCTGCGGCCTTAAATTGCCGGGCGCCACCTGGAAATGCGCCTCTCGCAGGATGCCTCCCAGACGCAAGGTGGCACCAGTGCCAACTTGGTCTGGTTTGAGAGTGCCAAGTGTGTCCTGAAAACTGACACCCAGAACAGTGCCTTGTGAGTTTTGTTTCCCAGGGAAAAAGCCTGTGCAATTTTTCAGCGGCCTGCGGACTTAAATTGCCCGGTGCCTCCTGGAATTCGGCCTCTCGCAGGATGCATCCCAGACGCAAGGTGGCACCAGTTCCCACTTGGTCTGCTTTGAGAGTGCCAGGTGGCTCCTGCAAACTGACACCCAGAACAGTGGCTTGTGAGTTTTGTTTCCCAGGGAAAAAGCCTGTACAATGGTTCAGGGGCCTGAGGCCTTAAATTGCGGGGTGCCTCCTGGAATTCCGCATCACGCCAGATGTTTCCCAGACGCTAAGCAACACCTGTGCTAAATTGGTCTGGTTTAAGAGTGCCAAGTGTGTCCTGCAAACTGCCACCCAGAACAGTGGCTTGTGAGTTTTGTTTCCCAGGGAAAAAGCCTGTACAATGGTTCAGGGTCCTGCGGCCTTAAATTGCCGGGTGCCTCCTGGAATTGCACCTCTCGCAGGATGCCTCCCAGACGCAAGGTGGCACCAGTGCCAACTTGGTCTGGTTTAAGAGTGCCAGGTGGCTCCTGAAAACTGACACCCAGAACAGTGGCTTGTGAGTTTTGTTTCCCAGGGAAAAAGCCTAGACAATGGTTTAGGTAATGCCGCCTTTAATAGCCGGGTACCACCTGGAGACCTGTTTCTCGCAGGATGCCTCCCAGACGCAAGGTGGCACCAGTGCCAACTTGGTCTGGTTTGAGAGTGCCAAGTGGGTCCTGAAAACTGACACCCAGAACAGTGGCTTGTGAGTTTTGCTTCCCAGGGAAAAAGCCTGTACAATGGTTCAGGGGCCTGAGGCCTTAAATTGCCGGGTGCCTCCTGGAATTCGGCCTCTCGCAGGATGCCTCCCAGACGCAAGGTGGCACCAGTGCCAAATTGGTCTGGTTTAAGAGTGCCAAGTGGGTCCTGGAAACTGACACCCAGAACAGTGGCTTGTGAGTTTTGTTTCCCAGGGAAAAAGCCTGTACAATGGTTCAGGGGCCTGCGGCCTTAAATTGCCGGGTGCCTACTGGAATTCGGCGTCTTGCAGGATGCCTCCCAGACGCAAGGTGGCACCAGTGCCAACTTGGTCTGGTTTGAGAGTGCAAAGTGGGTCCTGCAAACTGACACCCAGAACAGTGGCTTGTGAGTTTTGTTTCCCAGGGAAAAAGCCTGTACAATGGTTCAGGGTCCTGCGGCATTAAATTGCCGGGTGACTCCTGGAATTCGGCCACTCCCAGGATGCCTCCCAGACGCAAGGTGGCACCAGTGCCAACTTGTTCTGGTTTAAGAGTGCCAAGTGGGTCCTGAAAACTGACACCCAGAACAGTGGCTTGTGAGTTTTGTTTGCCAGGGAAAAAGCCTGTACAATGGTTCAGGGGCCTGCGGCCTTATATTGCCGGGTGCCTCCTGGAATTGCGCCTCTCGCAGGATGCCTCCCAGACGCAAGGGGGCACCAGTGCCAACTTGGTCTGGTTTGAGAGTGCCAGGTGGCTCCTGAAAACTGACACCCAGAACAGTGGCTTGTGAGTTTTGTTTCCCAGGGAAAAAGCCTGTACAATGGATTAGGTAATGCCGCCTTTAATAGCCGGGTGCCACCTGGAGTTCCGCCTTTCGCAGGATGCCTCCCAGACGCAAGGTGGCACCAGTGCCAAATTGGTCTGGTTTGAGAGTGCCAAGTGGGTCCTGAAAACTGACACCCAGAACAGTGGCTTGTGAGTTTTGTTTCCCAGGGAAAAAGTCTGTACAATGGTTCAGGGTCCTGCGGCCTTAAATTGCCGGGTGCCTCCTGGAATTCGGACTCTCGAAGGGTGCCTCCCAGACGCAAAATGACACCATTTCCGGCTTTGTGTGGTTTGAGAGTGCCAACTGGGTCCTGAAAACTGACACCCAGAACAGTGGCTTGTGAGTTTTGTTTCCCAGGGAAAAAGCCTGTACAATGGTTCAGGGTCCTGCGGCCTTAAATTACCGGGTGACTCCTGGAATTCGGCCACTCCCAGGATGCCTCCCAGACGCAAGGTGGCACCAGTATCAACTTGGTCTGGTTTGAGAGTGCCAGGTGGCTCCTGAAAACTGACACCCAGAACAGTGGCTTGTGAGTTTTGTTTCCCAGGGAAAAAGCCTGTACGATGGTTCAGGGTCCTGCGGCCTTAAATTACCTGGTGCCTCCTGGAATTGCGCCTCTCGCAGGATGCCTCCCAGACGCAAGGTGGCACCAGTGCCAACTTGGTCTGGTTTGAGAGTGCCAGGTGGCTCCTGAAAACTGACACCCAGAACAGTGGCTTGTGAGTTTTGTTTCCCAGGGAAAAAGCCTGTACAATGGTTCAGGGGCCTGCGGCCTTAAATTGCCGGGTGCCTCCTGGAATTGGGCCTCTCGCAGGATGCCTCCCAGACGCAAGGTGGCACCAGTGCCAACTTGGTCTGGTTTGAGAGTGCCAGGTGGCTCCTGAAAACTGACACCCAGAACAGTGGCTTGTGAGTTTTGTTTCCCAGGGAAAAAGCCTGTACAATGGTTCAGGGGCCTGCGGCCTTAAATTGCTGGGTGCCTCCTGGAATTGCGCCTCTCGCAGGATGCCTCCCAGACGCAAGGTGGCACCAGTGCCAACTTGGTCTGGTTTGAGAGTGCCAAGTGGGTCCTGAAAACTGACACCCAGAACAGTGGCTTGTGAGTTTTGTTTCCAAGGGAAAAAGCCTGTACAATGGTTCAGGGTCCTGTGGCCTTAAATTGCCGCGTGCCTCCTGGAATTGCACCTCTCGCAGGATGCCTCCCAGACGCAAGCAATACCAGTGCCAACTTGGTCTGGTTTGAGAGTGCCAGGTGGCTCCTGCAAACTGACACCCAGAACAGTGGCTTGTGAGTTTTGTTTCCCAGGGAAAAAGCCTGTAAAATGTTTTAGGTAATGCCGCCTTTAATATCCGGGTGACACCTGGAGATCCGCCTCTCGCAGGATGCCTCCCAGACGCAAGGTGGCACCAGTGCCAACTTGGTCTGGTTTAAGAGTGCCAGGTGGCTCCTGAAAACTGACACCCAGAACAGTGGCTTGTGAGTTTTCTTTCCCAGGGAAAAAGCCTGTACAATGGTTCAGGGGCCTGAGGCCTTAAATTGCCGGGTGCCTCCTGGAATTCGGCCTCTCGCAGGATGCCTCCCAGACACAAGGTGGCACCAGTGCCAAATTGGTCTGGTTTAAGAGTGCCAAGTGGGTCCTGGAAACTGACACCCAGAACAGTGGCTTGTGAGTTTTGTTTGCCAGGGAAAAAGCCTGTACAATGGTTCAGGGGCCTGAGGCCTTAAATTGCCGGCTGCCTCCTGGAATTCGGCATCTTGCAGGATGCCTCCCAGACGCAAGGTGGCACCAGTGCCAACTTGGTCTGGTTTGAGAGTGCCAGGTGGGTCCTGAAAACTGACACCCAGAACAGTGGCTTGTGAGTTTTGTTTCCCAGGGAAAAAGCCTGTACAATGGTTCAGGGGCCTGCGGTCTTAAATTGCCGGGTGGCTCCTGGAATTGCGCCTTGCGCAGGATGCCTCCCAGACGCAAAATGACACCATTTCCGACTTGGTCTGGTTTAAGAGTGCCAAGTGGGTCCTGAAAACTGACACCCAGAACAGTGGCTTCTGAATTTTGTTTCCCATGGAAAAAGCCTGTTAAATGGATTAGGTAATGCCGCCTTTAATAGCAGGGTGCCACCTGGAGATCCGCCTCTTGCAGGATGCCTTCCAGACGCAAGGTGGCACCAGTGCCAACTTGGTCTGGTTTAAAAGTGCCAAGTGGGTCCTGAAAACTGACACCCAGAACAGTGGCTTGTGAGTTTTCTTTCCCAGGGAAAAAGCCTGTACAATGGTTCAGGGTCCTGCGGCCTTAAATTGCCGGGCGCCACCTGGAATTGCGCCTCTCGCAGGATGCCTCCCAGACGCAAGGTGGCACCAGTGCCAACTTGGTCTGGTTTGAGAGTGCCAAGTGTGTCCTGAAAACTGACACCCAGAACAGTGGCTTGTGAGTTTGGTTTCCCAGGGAAAAAGCCTGTGCAATTTTTCAGCGGCCTGCGGACTTAAATTGCCCGGTGCCTCCTGGAATTCGGCCTCTCGCAGGATGCGTCCCAGACGCAAGGTGGCACCAGTTCCCACTTGGTCTGCTTTGAGAGTGCCAGGTGGCTCCTGCAAACTGACACCCAGAACAGTGGCTTGTGAGTTTTGTTTCCCAGGGAAAAAGCCTGTACAATGGTTCAGGGGCCTGAGGCCTTAAATTGCGGGGTGCCTCCTGGAATTCCGCATCACGCCAGATGTTTCCCAGACGCTAAGCAACACCTGTGCTAAATTGGTCTGGTTTAAGAGTGCCAAGTGTGTCCTGCAAACTGACACCCAGAACAGTGGCTTGTGAGTTTTGTTTCCCAGGGAAAAAGCCTGTACAATGGTTCAGGGTCCTGCGGCCTTAAATTGCCGGGTGCCTCCTGGAATTGCACCTCTCGCAGGATGCCTCCCAGACGCAAGGTGGCACCAGTGCCAACTTGGTCTGGTTTAAGAGTGCCAGGTGGCTCCTGAAAACTGACACCCAGAACAGTGGCTTGTGAGTTTTGTTTCCCAGGGAAAAAGCCTGGACAATGGTTTAGGTAATGCCGCCTTTAATAGCCGGGTACCACCTGGAGACCTGTTTCTCGCAGGATGCCTCCCAGACGCAAGGTGGCACCAGTGCCAACTTGGTCTGGTTTGAGAGTGCCAAGTGGGTCCTGAAAACTGACACCCAGAACAGTGGCTTGTGAGTTTTGTTTCCCAGGGAAAAAGCCTGTACAATGGTTCAGGGGCCTGAGGCCTTAAATTGCCGGGTGCCTCCTGGAATTCGGCCTCTCGCAGGATGCCTCCCAGACGCAAGGTGGCACCAGTGCCAAATTGGTCTGGTTTAAGAGTGCCAAGTGGGTCCTGGAAACTGACACCCAGAACAGTGGCTTGTGAGTTTTGTTTCCCAGGGAAAAAGCCTGTACAATGGTTCAGGGGCCTGCGGCCTTAAATTGCCGGGTGCCTACTGGAATTCGGCGTCTTGCAGGATGCCTCCCAGACGCAAGGTGGCACCAGTGCCAACTCAGTCTGGTTTGAGAGTGCAAAGTGGGTCCTGCAAACTTACACCCAGAACAGTGGCTTGTGAGTTTTGTTTCCCAGGGAAAAAGCCTGTACAATGGTTCAGGGTCCTGCGGCATTAAATTGCCGGGTGACTCCTGGAATTCGGCCACTCCCAGGATGCCTCCCAGACGCAAGGTGGCACCAGTGCCAACTTGATCTGGTTTAAGAGTGCCAAGTGGGTCCTGAAAACTGACACCCAGAACAGTGGCTTGTGAGTTTTGTTTGCCAGGGAAAAAGCCTGTACAATGGTTCAGGGGCCTGCGGCCTTATATTGCCGGGTGCCTCCTGGAATTGCGCCTCTCGCAGGATGCCTCCCAGACGCAAGGGGGCACCAGTGCCAACTTGGTCTGGTTTGAGAGTGCCAGGTGGCTCCTGAAAACTGACACCCAGAACAGTGGCTTGTGAGTTTTGTTTCCCAGGGAAAAAGCCTGTACAATGGATTAGGTAATGCCGCCTTTAATAGCCGAGTGCCACCTGGAGTTCCGCCTTTCGCAGGATGCCTCCCAGACGCAAGGTGGCACCAGTGCCAAATTGGTCTGGTTTGAGAGTGCCAAGTGGGTCCTGAAAACTGACACCCAGAACAGTGGCTTGTGAGTTTTGTTTCCCAGGGAAAAAGCCTGTACAATGGTTCTGGGTCTTGCGGCCTTAAATTGCCGGGTGCCTCCTGGAATTGCACCTCTCGCAGGATGCCTCCCAGACGCAAGCAACACCAGTACCAACTTGGTCTGGTTTGAGAGTGCCAGGTGGCTCCTGAAAACTGACACCCAGAACAGTGGCTTGTGAGTTTTGTTTCCCAGGGAAAAAGCCTGGACAATGGTTTCGGTAATGCCGCCTTCAATACCTGGGTGACACCTGGAGCTCCGCCTCTCGCAGGATGCCTCCCAGACGCAAGGTGGCACCAGTGCCAACTTGGTCTGGTTTGAGAGTGCCAAGTGGGTCCTGAAAACTGACACCCAGAACAGTGGCTTGTGAGTTTTGTTTCCCAGGGAAAAAGCCTGTACAATGGTTCAGGGGCCTGAGGCCTTAAATTGCCGGGTGACTCCTGGAATTCCGCATCACGCCAGATGTTTCCCAGATGATAAGCAACACCTGTGCTAAATTGGTCTGGTTTAAGAGTGCCAAGTGGGTCCTGAAAACTGACACCCAGAACAGTGGCGTGTAAGTTTTGTTTCCCAGGGAAAAAGCCTGTACAATGGTTCAGGGGCCTGCGGCCTTAAATTGCCGGGTGCCACCTGGAATTGCACCTCTCGCAAGATGCCTCCCAGACGCAAGGTGGCACCAGTGCCACCTTGGTCTGGTTTAAGAGTGCCAGGTGGCTCCTGCAAACTGACACCCAGAACAGTAGCTTGTGAGTTTTGTTTCCCAGGGAAAAAGCCTGTACAATGGTTTAGGTAATGCCGCCTTTAATAGCCGGGTGCCACCTGGAGATCCGCCTCTCGCAGGATGCCTCCCAGACGCAAGGTGGCACCAGTGCCAACTTGGTCTGGTTTGAGAGTGCCAAGTGGGTCCTGAAAACTGACACCCAGAACAGTGGCTTGTGAGTTTTGTTTCCCAGGGAAAAAGCCTGTACAATGGTTCAGGGGCCTGAGGCCTTAAATTGCCGGGTGCCTCCTGGAATTCGGACTCTCGCAGGATGTCTCCCAGACACAAGGTGGCACCAGTGCCAAATTGGTCTGGTTTAAGAGTGCCAAGTGGGTCCTGGAAACTGACACCCAGAACAGTGGCTTGTGAGTTTTGTTTCCCAGGGAAAAAGCCTGTAAAATGGTTCAGGGGCCTGCAGCCTCAAATTGCCGGGTGCCTCCTGGAATTCGGCGTCTTGCAGGATGCCTCCCAGACAGAAGGTGGCACCAGTGCCAACTTGGTCTGGTTTGAGAGTGCCAAGTGGGTCCTGAAAACTGACACCCAGAACAGTGGCTTCTGTATTTTTTTTCCCAGGGAAAAAGCCTGTACAATGGTTTTGGGTCCTGCGGCCTTAAATTGCCGGGTGCCTCCTGGAATTCCGCCTCTCGCAGGATGCCTCCCAGACGCAAGGTGGCACCAGTGCCAACTTGGTCTGGTTTGAGAGTTCCAAGTGTGTCCTGAAAACTGACACCCAGAACAGTGGCTTGTGAGTTTTGTTTCCCAGGGAAAAAGCCTGTACAATGGTTCAGGGTCCTGCGGCCTTAAATTGCCGGGTGCCTCCTGGAATTCGGACTCTCGCAGGGTGCCTCCCAGACGCAAAATGACACCATTTCCGACTTTGTCTGGTTTGAGAGTGCCAACTGGGTCCTGAAAACTGACACCCAGAACAGTGGCTTGTGAGTTTTGTTTCCCAGGGAAAAAGCCTGTACAATGGTTCAGGGTCCTGCGGCCTTAAATTGCCGGGTGACTCCTGGAATTCGGCCACTCCCAGGATGCCTCCCAGACGCAAGGTGGCACCAGTATCAACTTGGTCTGGTTTGAGAGTGCCAAGTGGGTCCTGAAAACTGACACCCAGAACAGTGGCTTGTGAGTTTTGTTTCCCAGGGAAAAAGCCTGTACGATGGTTCAGGGTCCTGCGGCCTTAAATTACCTGGTGCCTCCTGGAATTGCGCCTCTCGCAGGATGCCTCCCAGACGCAAGGTGGCACCAGTGCCAACTTGGTCTGGTTTGAGAGTGCCAGGTGGCTCCTGAAAACTGACACCCAGAACAGTGGCTTGTGAGTTTTGTTTCCCAGGGAAAAAGCCTGTACAATGGTTCAGGGGCCTGCGGCCTTAAATTGCCGGGTGCCTCCTGGAATTGCGCCTCTCGCAGGATGCCTCCCAGACGCAAGGTGGCACCAGTGCCAACTTGGTCTGGTTTGAGAGTGCCAGGTGGCTCCTGAAAACTGACACCCAGAACAGTGGCTTGTGAGTTTTGTTTCCCAGGGAAAAAGCCTGTACAATGGTTCAGGGTCCTGCGGCCTTAAATTGCCGGGTGCCTCCTGGAATTGCGCCTCTCGCAGGATGCCTCCCAGACGCAAGGTGGCACCAGTGCCAACTTGGTCTGGTTTGAGAGTGCCAAGTGGGTCCTGAAAACTGACACCCAGAACAGTGGCTTGTGAGTTTTGTTTCCCAGGGAAAAAGCCTGTACAATGGTTCAGGGTCCTGTGGCCTTAAATTGACGCGTGCCTCCTGGAATGGCGCCTCTCGCAGGATGCCTCCCAGACGCAAGCAATACCAGTGCACACTTGGTCTGGTTTGAGAGTGCCAGGTGGCTCCTGCAAACTGACACCCAGAACAGTGGCTTGTGAGTTTTGTTTCCCAGGGAAAAAGCCTGTAAAATGTTTTAGGTAATGCCGCCTTTAATATCCGGGTGACACCTGGAGATCCGCCTCTCGCAGGATGCCTCCCAGACGCAAGGTGGCACCAGTGCCAACTTGGTCTGGTTTGAGAGTGCCAAGTGGGTCCTGAAAACTGACACCCAGAACAGTGGCTTGTAAGTTTTGTTTCCCAGGGAAAAAGCCTGTACAATGGTTCAGGGTCCTGCGGCCTTAAATTGCCGGGTGCCTCCTGGAATTGCACCTCTCGCAGGATGCCTCCAAGACGCAAGGTGGCACCAGTGCCAACTTGGTCTGGTTTAAGAGTGCCAGGTGGCTCCTGAAAACTGACACCCAGAACAGTGGCTTGTGAGTTTTCTTTCCCAGGGAAAAAGCCTATAAAATGGTTTAGGTAATGCCGCCTTTAATAGCCGGGTGCCACCTGGAGATCCGCCTCTCGCAGGATGCCTCCCAGACGCAAGGTGGCACCAGTGCCAAATTGGTCTGGTTTAAGAGTGCCAAGTGGGTCCTGGAAACTGACACCCAGAACAGTGGCTTGTGAGTTTTGTTTCCCAGGGAAAAAGCCTGTACAATGGTTCAGGGGCCTGAGGCCTTAAATTGCCGGGTGCCTCCTGGAATTCGGCCTCTCGCAGGATGCCTCCCAGACACAAGGTGGCACCAGTGCCAAATTGGTCTGGTTTAAGAGTGCCAAGTGGGTCCTGGAAACTGACACCCAGAACAGTGGCTTGTGAGTTTTGTTTGCCAGGGAAAAAGCCTGTACAATGGTTCAGGGGCCTGAGGCCTTAAATTGCCGGCTGCCTCCTGGAATTCGGCATCTTGCAGGATGCCTCCCAGACGCAAGGTGGCACCAGTGCCAACTTGGTCTGGTTTGAGAGTGCCAGGTGGGTCCTGAAAACTGACACCCAGAACAGTGGCTTGTGAGTTTTGTTTCCCAGGGAAAAAGCCTGTACAATGGTTCAGGGGCCTGCGGTCTTAAATTGCCGGGTGGCTCCTGGAATTGCGCCTTGCGCAGGATGCCTCCCAGACGCAAAATGACACCATTTCCGACTTGGTCTGGTTTAAGAGTGCCAAGTGGGTCCTGAAAACTGACACCCAGAACAGTGGCTTCTGAGTTTTGTTTCCCATGGAAAAAGCCTGTTAAATGGATTAGGTAATGCCGCCTTTAATAGCAGGGTGCCACCTGGAGATCCGCCTCTTGCAGGATGCCTTCCAGACGCAAGGTGGCACCAGTGCCAACTTGGTCTGGTTTAAAAGTGCCAAGTGGGTCCTGAAAACTGACACCCAGAACAGTGGCTTGTGAGTTTTCTTTCCCAGGGAAAAAGCCTGTACAATGGTTCAGGGTCCTGCGGCCTTAAATTGCCGGGCGCCACCTGGAATTGCGCCTCTCGCAGGATGCCTCCCAGACGCAAGGTGGCACCAGTGCCAACTTGGTCTGGTTTGAGAGTGCCAAGTGTGTCCTGAAAACTGACACCCAGAACAGTGGCTTGTGAGTTTGGTTTCCCAGGGAAAAAGCCTGTGCAATTTTTCAGCGGCCTGCGGACTTAAATTGCCCGGTGCCTCCTGGAATTCGGCCTCTCGCAGGATGCGTCCCAGACGCAAGGTGGCACCAGTTCCCACTTGGTCTGCTTTGAGAGTGCCAGGTGGCTCCTGCAAACTGACACCCAGAACAGTGGCTTGTGAGTTTTGTTTCCCAGGGAAAAAGCCTGTACAATGGTTCAGGGGCCTGAGGCCTTAAATTGCGGGGTGCCTCCTGGAATTCCGCATCACGCCAGATGTTTCCCAGACGCTAAGCAACACCTGTGCTAAATTGGTCTGGTTTAAGAGTGCCAAGTGTGTCCTGCAAACTGACACCCAGAACAGTGGCTTGTGAGTTTTGTTTCCCAGGGAAAAAGCCTGTACAATGGTTCAGGGTCCTGCGGCCTTAAATTGCCGGGTGCCTCCTGGAATTGCACCTCTCGCAGGATGCCTCCCAGACGCAAGGTGGCACCAGTGCCAACTTGGTCTGGTTTAAGAGTGCCAGGTGGCTCCTGAAAACTGACACCCAGAACAGTGGCTTGTGAGTTTTGTTTCCCAGGGAAAAAGCCTGGACAATGGTTTAGGTAATGCCGCCTTTAATAGCCGGGTACCACCTGGAGACCTGTTTCTCGCAGGATGCCTCCCAGACGCAAGGTGGCACCAGTGCCAACTTGGTCTGGTTTGAGAGTGCCAAGTGGGTCCTGAAAACTGACACCCAGAACAGTGGCTTGTGAGTTTTGTTTCCCAGGGAAAAAGCCTGTACAATGGTTCAGGGGCCTGAGGCCTTAAATTGCCGGGTGCCTCCTGGAATTCGGCCTCTCGCAGGATGCCTCCCAGACGCAAGGTGGCACCAGTGCCAAATTGGTCTGGTTTAAGAGTGCCAAGTGGGTCCTGGAAACTGACACCCAGAACAGTGGCTTGTGAGTTTTGTTTCCCAGGGAAAAAGCCTGTACAATGGTTCAGGGGCCTGCGGCCTTAAATTGCCGGGTGCCTACTGGAATTCGGCGTCTTGCAGGATGCCTCCCAGACGCAAGGTGGCACCAGTGCCAACTCAGTCTGGTTTGAGAGTGCAAAGTGGGTCCTGCAAACTTACACCCAGAACAGTGGCTTGTGAGTTTTGTTTCCCAGGGAAAAAGCCTGTACAATGGTTCAGGGTCCTGCGGCATTAAATTGCCGGGTGACTCCTGGAATTCGGCCACTCCCAGGATGCCTCCCAGACGCAAGGTGGCACCAGTGCCAACTTGGTCTGGTTTAAGAGTGCCAAGTGGGTCCTGAAAACTGACACCCAGAACAGTGGCTTGTGAGTTTTGTTTGCCAGGGAAAAAGCCTGTACAATGGTTCAGGGGCCTGCGGCCTTATATTGCCGGGTGCCTCCTGGAATTGCGCCTCTCGCAGGATGCCTCCCAGACGCAAGGGGGCACCAGTGCCAACTTGGTCTGGTTTGAGAGTGCCAGGTGGCTCCTGAAAACTGACACCCAGAACAGTGGCTTGTGAGTTTTGTTTCCCAGGGAAAAAGCCTGTACAATGGATTAGGTAATGCCGCCTTTAATAGCCGGGTGCCACCTG
Source organism: Fringilla coelebs (assembly GCF_963513975.1). Taxonomy (NCBI): domain Eukaryota; kingdom Metazoa; phylum Chordata; class Aves; order Passeriformes; family Fringillidae; genus Fringilla; species Fringilla coelebs. The sequence goes on from NW_028167527.1 coordinate 1,181,135, forward strand.
GAGTTCCGCCTTTCGCAGGATGCCTCCCAGACGCAAGGTGGCACCAGTGCCAAATTGGTCTGGTTTGAGAGTGCCAAGTGGGTCCTGAAAACTGACACCCAGAACAGTGGCTTGTGAGTTTTGTTTCCCAGGGAAAAAGCCTGTACAATGGTTCTGGGTCTTGCGGCCTTAAATTGCCGGGTGCCTCCTGGAATTGCACCTCTCGCAGGATGCCTCCCAGACGCAAGCAACACCAGTACCAACTTGGTCTGGTTTGAGAGTGCCAGGTGGCTCCTGAAAACTGACACCCAGAACAGTGGCTTGTGAGTTTTGTTTCCCAGGGAAAAAGCCTGGACAATGGTTTCGGTAATGCCGCCTTCAATACCTGGGTGACACCTGGAGCTCCGCCTCTCGCAGGATGCCTCCCAGACGCAAGGTGGCACCAGTGCCAACTTGGTCTGGTTTGAGAGTGCCAAGTGGGTCCTGAAAACTGACACCCAGAACAGTGGCTTGTGAGTTTTGTTTCCCAGGGAAAAAGCCTGTACAATGGTTCAGGGGCCTGAGGCCTTAAATTGCCGGGTGACTCCTGGAATTCCGCATCACGCCAGATGTTTCCCAGATGATAAGCAACACCTGTGCTAAATTGGTCTGGTTTAAGAGTGCCAAGTGGGTCCTGAAAACTGACACCCAGAACAGTGGCGTGTAAGTTTTGTTTCCCAGGGAAAAAGCCTGTACAATGGTTCAGGGGCCTGCGGCCTTAAATTGCCGGGTGCCACCTGGAATTGCACCTCTCGCAAGATGCCTCCCAGACGCAAGGTGGCACCAGTGCCACCTTGGTCTGGTTTAAGAGTGCCAGGTGGCTCCTGCAAACTGACACCCAGAACAGTAGCTTGTGAGTTTTGTTTCCCAGGGAAAAAGCCTGTACAATGGTTTAGGTAATGCCGCCTTTAATAGCCGGGTGCCACCTGGAGATCCGCCTCTCGCAGGATGCCTCCCAGACGCAAGGTGGCACCAGTGCCAACTTGGTCTGGTTTGAGAGTGCCAAGTGGGTCCTGAAAACTGACACCCAGAACAGTGGCTTGTGAGTTTTGTTTCCCAGGGAAAAAGCCTGTACAATGGTTCAGGGGCCTGAGGCCTTAAATTGCCGGGTGCCTCCTGGAATTCGGACTCTCGCAGGATGTCTCCCAGACACAAGGTGGCACCAGTGCCAAATTGGTCTGGTTTAAGAGTGCCAAGTGGGTCCTGGAAACTGACACCCAGAACAGTGGCTTGTGAGTTTTGTTTCCCAGGGAAAAAGCCTGTAAAATGGTTCAGGGGCCTGCAGCCTCAAATTGCCGGGTGCCTCCTGGAATTCGGCGTCTTGCAGGATGCCTCCCAGACAGAAGGTGGCACCAGTGCCAACTTGGTCTGGTTTGAGAGTGCCAAGTGGGTCCTGAAAACTGACACCCAGAACAGTGGCTTCTGTATTTTTTTTCCCAGGGAAAAAGCCTGTACAATGGTTTTGGGTCCTGCGGCCTTAAATTGCCGGGTGCCTCCTGGAATTCCGCCTCTCGCAGGATGCCTCCCAGACGCAAGGTGGCACCAGTGCCAACTTGGTCTGGTTTGAGAGTTCCAAGTGTGTCCTGAAAACTGACACCCAGAACAGTGGCTTGTGAGTTTTGTTTCCCAGGGAAAAAGCCTGTACAATGGTTCAGGGTCCTGCGGCCTTAAATTGCCGGGTGCCTCCTGGAATTCGGACTCTCGCAGGGTGCCTCCCAGACGCAAAATGACACCATTTCCGACTTTGTCTGGTTTGAGAGTGCCAACTGGGTCCTGAAAACTGACACCCAGAACAGTGGCTTGTGAGTTTTGTTTCCCAGGGAAAAAGCCTGTACAATGGTTCAGGGTCCTGCGGCCTTAAATTGCCGGGTGACTCCTGGAATTCGGCCACTCCCAGGATGCCTCCCAGACGCAAGGTGGCACCAGTATCAACTTGGTCTGGTTTGAGAGTGCCAAGTGGGTCCTGAAAACTGACACCCAGAACAGTGGCTTGTGAGTTTTGTTTCCCAGGGAAAAAGCCTGTACGATGGTTCAGGGTCCTGCGGCCTTAAATTACCTGGTGCCTCCTGGAATTGCGCCTCTCGCAGGATGCCTCCCAGACGCAAGGTGGCACCAGTGCCAACTTGGTCTGGTTTGAGAGTGCCAGGTGGCTCCTGAAAACTGACACCCAGAACAGTGGCTTGTGAGTTTTGTTTCCCAGGGAAAAAGCCTGTACAATGGTTCAGGGGCCTGCGGCCTTAAATTGCCGGGTGCCTCCTGGAATTGCGCCTCTCGCAGGATGCCTCCCAGACGCAAGGTGGCACCAGTGCCAACTTGGTCTGGTTTGAGAGTGCCAGGTGGCTCCTGAAAACTGACACCCAGAACAGTGGCTTGTGAGTTTTGTTTCCCAGGGAAAAAGCCTGTACAATGGTTCAGGGTCCTGCGGCCTTAAATTGCCGGGTGCCTCCTGGAATTGCGCCTCTCGCAGGATGCCTCCCAGACGCAAGGTGGCACCAGTGCCAACTTGGTCTGGTTTGAGAGTGCCAAGTGGGTCCTGAAAACTGACACCCAGAACAGTGGCTTGTGAGTTTTGTTTCCCAGGGAAAAAGCCTGTACAATGGTTCAGGGTCCTGTGGCCTTAAATTGCCGCGTGCCTCCTGGAATGGCGCCTCTCGCAGGATGCCTCCCAGACGCAAGCAATACCAGTGCACACTTGGTCTGGTTTGAGAGTGCCAGGTGGCTCCTGCAAACTGACACCCAGAACAGTGGCTTGTGAGTTTTGTTTCCCAGGGAAAAAGCCTGTAAAATGTTTTAGGTAATGCCGCCTTTAATATCCGGGTGACACCTGGAGATCCGCCTCTCGCAGGATGCCTCCCAGACGCAAGGTGGCACCAGTGCCAACTTGGTCTGGTTTGAGAGTGCCAAGTGGGTCCTGAAAACTGACACCCAGAACAGTGGCTTGTAAGTTTTGTTTCCCAGGGAAAAAGCCTGTACAATGGTTCAGGGTCCTGCGGCCTTAAATTGCCGGGTGCCTCCTGGAATTGCACCTCTCGCAGGATGCCTCCAAGACGCAAGGTGGCACCAGTGCCAACTTGGTCTGGTTTAAGAGTGCCAGGTGGCTCCTGAAAACTGACACCCAGAACAGTGGCTTGTGAGTTTTCTTTCCCAGGGAAAAAGCCTATAAAATGGTTTAGGTAATGCCGCCTTTAATAGCCGGGTGCCACCTGGAGATCCGCCTCTCGCAGGATGCCTCCCAGACGCAAGGTGGCACCAGTGCCAAATTGGTCTGGTTTAAGAGTGCCAAGTGGGTCCTGGAAACTGACACCCAGAACAGTGGCTTGTGAGTTTTGTTTCCCAGGGAAAAAGCCTGTACAATGGTTCAGGGGCCTGAGGCCTTATATTGCCGGCTGCCTCCTGGAATTTGGCCTCTCGCAGGATGCCTCCCAGACGCAAGGAGGCACCAGTGCCAACTTGGTCTGGTTTGAGAGTGCCAAGTGGGTCCTGCAAACTGACACCCAGAACAGTGGCTTCTGTATTTTTTTTCCCAAAGAAAAAGCCTGTAGAATGGTTCAGGGGCCTGCGGCCTTAAATTGCCGGGTGCCTCCTGGAGATTCGCCTCTCGCAGGATGCCTCCCAGACGCAAGGTGGCACCAGTGCCAACTTGGTCTGGTTTGAGAGTGCCAGGTGGCTCCTGAAAACTGACACCCAGAACAGTGGCTTGTGAGTTTTGTTTCCCAGGGAAAAAGCCTGTAAAATGGTTCAGGGGCCTGCGGTCTTAAATTGCCGGGTGCCTCCTGGAATTGCGCCTCGCGCAGGATGCCTCCCAGACGCAAAATGACACCATTTCCGACTTGGTCTGGTTTAAGAGTGCCAAGTGGGTCCTGAAAACTGACACCCAGAACAGTGGCTTCTGAGTTTTGTTTCCCATGGAAAAAGCCTGTAAAATGGATTAGGTAATGCCGCCTTTAATAGCAGGGTGCCACCTGGAGATCCGCCTCTTGCAGGATGCCTTCCAGACGCAAGGTGGCACCAGTGCCAACTTGGTCTGGTTTGAGAGTGCCAAGTGGGTCCTGAAAACTGACACCCAGAACAGTGGCTTGTGAGTTTTCTTTCCCAGGGAAAAAGCCTGTACAATGGTTCAGGGTCCTGCGGCCTTAAATTGCCGGGCGCCACCTGGAATTGCGCCTCTCGCAGGATGCCTCCCAGACGCAAGGTGGCACCAGTGCCAACTTGGTCTGGTTTGAGAGTGCCAAGTGTGTCCTGAAAACTGACACCCAGAACAGTGGCTTGTGAGTTTTGTTTGCCAGGGAAAAAGCCTGTGCAATTTTTCAGCGGCCTGCGGACTTAAATTGCCCGGTGCCTCCTGGAATTCGGCCTCTCGCAGGATGCGTCCCAGACGCAAGGTGGCACCAGTGCCAACTTGGTCTGGTTTGAGAGTGCCAAGTGTGTCCTGCAAACTGACACCCAGAACAGTGGCTTGTGAGTTTTGTTTCCCAGGGAAAAAGCCTGTACAATGGTTCAGGGGCCTGAGGCCTAAAATTGCGCGGTGCCTCCTGGAATTCCGCATCACGCCAGATGTTTCCCAGACGCTAAGAAACACCTGTGCTAAATTGGTCTGGTTTAAGAGTGTCAAGTGTGTCCTGCAAACTGACACCCAGAACAGTGGCTTGTGAGTTTTGTTTCCCAGGGAAAAAGCCTGTACAATGGTTCAGGGTCCTGCGGCCTTAAATTGCCGGGTGCATCCTGGAATTGCACCTCTCGCAGGATGCCTCCCAGACGCAAGGTGGCACCAGTGCCAACTTGGTCTGGTTTAAGAGTGCCAGGTGGCTCCTGAAAACTGACACCCAGAACAGTGGCTTGTGAGTTTTGTTTCCCAGGGAAAAAGCCTGGACAATGGTTTAGGTAATGCCGCCTTTAATAGCCGGGTACCACCTGGAGACCTGTTTCTCGCAGGATGCCTCCCAGACGCAAGGTGGCACCAGTGCCAACTTGGTCTGGTTTGAGAGTGCCAAGTGGGTCCTGAAAACTGACACCCAGAACAGTGGCTTGTGAGTTTTGTTTCCCAGGGAAAAAGCCTGTAAAATGGTTCAGGGGCCTGAGGCCTTAAAATGCCGGGTGCCTCCTGGAATTCGGCCTCTCGCAGGATGCCTCCCAGAGGCAAGGTGGCACCAGTGCCAAATTGGTCTGGTTTAAGAGTGCCAAGTGGGTCCTGCAAACTGACACCCAGAACAGTGGCTTGTGAGTTTTGTTTCCCAGGGAAAAAGCCTGTACAATGGTTCAGGGGCCTGCGGCCTTAAATTGCCGGGTGCCTACTGGAATTCGGCGTCTTGCAGGATGCCTCCCAGACGCAAGGTGGCACCAGTGCCAACTTGGTCTGGTTTGAGAGTGCAAAGTGGGTCCTGCAAACTGACACCCAGAACAGTGGCTTCTGAATTTTTTTTCCTAGGGAAAAAGCCTGTAGAATGGTTTTGGGTCCTGCGGCCTTAAATTGCCGGGTGCCTCCTGGAATTCGGACTCTCGCAGGGTGCCTCCCAGGCGCAAAATGACACCATTTCCGACTTGGTCTGGTTTGAGAGTGCCAAGTGGGTCCTGAAAACTGACACCCAGAACAGTGGCTTGTGAGTTTTGTTTCCCAGGGAAAAAGCCTGTACAATGGTTCAGGGTCCTGCGGCCTTAAATTGCCGGGTGACTCCTGGAATTCCGCCTCTCGCAGGATGCCTCCCAGACGCAAGGTGGCACCAGTGCCAACTTGGTCTGGTTTAAGAGTGCCAAGTGGGTCCTGAAAACTGACACCCAGAACAGTGGCTTGTGAGTTTTGTTTCCCAGGGAAAAAGCCTGTACGATGGTTCAGGGTCCTGCGGCCTTAAATTACCGGGTGCCTCCTGGAATTGCGCCTCTCGCAGGATACCTCCCAGACGCAAGGTGGCACCAGTGCCAACTTTGTCTGGTTTGAGAGTGCCAAGTGTGTCCTGCAAACTGACACCCAGAACAGTGGCTTGTGAGTTTTGTTTCCCAGGGTAAAAGCCTGTACAATTTTTCAGCGGCCTGCGGACTTAAATTGCCAGGTGCCTCCTGGAATTCGGCCTCTCGCAGGATGCGTCCCAGACGCAAGGTGGCACCAGTTCCCACTTGGTCTGCTTTGAGCGTGTCAAGTGGGTCCTGAAAACTGACACCCAGAACAGTGGCTTGTGAGTTTTGTTTCCCAGGGAAAAAGCCTGTACAATGGTTCAGGGTCCTGCGGCCTTAAATTGCCGGGTGCCTCCTGGAATTGCACCTCTCGCAGGATGCCTCCCAGACGCAAGGTGGCACCAGTGCCAACTTGGTCTGGTTTAAGAGTGCCAGGTGGCTCCTGAAAACTGACACCCAGAACAGTGGCTTGTGAGTTTTGTTTCCCAGGGGAAAAGCCTGGACAATGGTTTAGGTAATGCCGCCTTTAATAGCCGGGTACCACCTGGAGATCCGCCTCTCGCAGGATGCCTCCCAGACGCAAGGTGGCACCAGTGCCAACTTGGTCTGGTTTGAGAGTGCCAAGTGGGTCCTGAAAACTGACACCCAGAACAGTGGCTTGTGAGTTTTGTTTCCCAGGGAAAAAGCCTGTACAATGGTTCAGGGGCCTGAGGCCTTAAATTGCCGGGTGCCTCCTGGAATTCGGCCTCTCGCAGGATGCCTCCCAGACGCAAGGTGGCACCAGTGCCAAATTGGTCTGGTTTAAGAGTGCCAAGTGGGTCCTGGAAACTGACACCCAGAACAGTGGCTTGTGAGTTTTGTTTCCCAGGGAAAAAGCCTGTACAATGGTTCAGGGTCCTGCGGCCTTAAATTGCCGGGTGACTCCTGGAATTCCGCCTCTCGCAGGATGCCTCCCAGACGCAAGGTGGCACCAGTGCCAACTTGGTCTGGTTTAAGAGTGCCAAGTGGGTCCTGAAAACTGACACCCAGAACAGTGGCTTGTGAGTTTTGTTTCCCAGGGAAAAAGCCTGTACGATGGTTCAGGGTCCTGCGGCCTTAAATTACCGGGTGCCTCCTGGAATTGCGCCTCTCGCAGGATACCTCCCAGACGCAAGGTGGCACCAGTGCCAACTTGGTCTGCTTTGAGTGTGTCAAGTGGGTCCTGAAAACTGACACCCAGAACAGTGGCTTGTGAGTTTTGTTTCCCAGGGAAAAAGCCTGTACAATGGTTCAGGGTCCTGCGGCCTTAAATTGCCGGGTGCCTCCTGGAATTGCGCCTCTCGCAGGATGCCTCCCAGACGCAAGGGGACACCAGTTCCAACTTGGTCTGGTTTAAGAGTGCCAAGTGGGTCCTGAAAACTGACACCCAGAACAGTGGCTTGTGAGTTTTGTTTCCCAGGGAAAAAGCCTGTAAAATGGATTAGGTAATGCCGCCTTTAGTTGCAGGGTGCCACCTGGAGATCCGCCTCTTGCAGGATGCCTTCCAGACGCAAGGTGGCACCAGTGCCAACTTGGCCTGGTTTGAGAGTGCCAAGTGGGTCCTGAAAACTGACACCCAGAACAGTGGCTTGTGAGTTTTGTTTCCCAGGTAAAAAGCCTGTACAATGGTTCAGGGGCCTGAGGCCTTAAATTGCCGGGTGCCTCCTGGAATTCGGCCTCTCGCAGGATGCCTCCCAGACGCAAGGTGGCACCAGTGCCAAATTGGTCTGGTTTAAGAGTGCCAAGTGGGTCCTGGAAACTGACACCCAGAACAGTGGCTTGTGAGTTTTGTTTCCCAGGGAAAAAGCCTGTACAATGGTTCAGGGGCCTGCGGCCTTAAATTGCCGGGTGCCTCCTGGAATTCGGCGTCTGGCAGGATGCCTCCCAGACGCAAGGTGGCACCAGTGCCAACTTGGTCTGCTTTGAGCGTGTCAAGTGGGTCCTGCAAACTGACACCCAGAACAGTGGCTTCTGAATTTTTTTTCCTAGGGAAAAAGCCTGTAGAATGGTTTTGGGTCCTGCGGCCTTAAATTGCCAGGTGCCTCCTGGAATTCGGCCTCTCGCAGGATGCCTCCCAGACGCAAGGTGGCACCAGTGCCAACTTGGTCTGGTTTAAGAGTGCCAAGTGGGTCCTGAAAACTGACATCCAGAACAGTGGCTTGTGAGTTTTGTTTCCCAGGGAAAAAGCCTGTACAATGGTTCAGGGTCCTGCGGCCTTAAATTGCCGGGTGCCTCCTGGAATTCGGACTCTCGCAGGGTGCCTCCCAGGCGCAAAATGACACCATTTCCGACTTGGTCTGGTTTGAGAGTGCCAAGTGGGTCCTGAAAACTGACACCCAGAACAGTGGCTTGTGAGTTTTGTTTCCCAGGGAAAAAGCCTGTACAATGGTTCAGGGGCCTGAGGCCTTAAATTGCCGGGTGCCTCCTGGAATTCGGCCTCTCGCAGGATGCCTCCCAGACGCAAAATTGCACCAGTGCCAACTTGGTCTGGTTTGAGAGTGTCAAGTGGGTCCTGAAAACTGACACCCAGAACAGTGGCTTGTGAGTTTTGTTTCCCAGGGAAAAAGCCTGTAAAATGGATTAGGTAATGCCGCCTTTAGTTGCAGGGTGCCACCTGGAGATCCGCCTCTTGCAGGATGCCTTCCAGACGCAAGGTGGCACCAGTGCCAACTTGGCCTGGTTTGAGAGTGCCAAGTGGGTCCTGAAAATTGACACCCAGAACAGTGGCTTGTGAGTTTTGTTTCCCAGGTAAAAAGCCTGTACAATGGTTCAGGGGCCTGAGGCCTTAAATTGCCGGGTGCCTCCTGGAATTCGGCCTCTCGCAGGATGCCTCCCAGACGCAAGGTGGCACCAGTGCCAAATTGGTCTGGTTTAAGAGTGCCAAGTGGGTCCTGGAAACTGACACCCAGAACAGTGGCTTGTGAGTTTTGTTTCCCAGGGAAAAAGCCTGTACAATGGTTCAGGGGCCTGCGGCCTTAAATTGCCGGGTGCCTCCTGGAATTCGGCGTCTGGCAGGATGCCTCCCAGACGCAAGGTGGCACCAGTGCCAACTTGGTCTGCTTTGAGCGTGTCAAGTGGGTCCTGCAAACTGACACCCAGAACAGTGGCTTCTGAATTTTTTTTCCTAGGGAAAAAGCCTGTAGAATGGTTTTGGGTCCTGCGGCCTTAAATTGCCAGGTGCCTCCTGGAATTCGGCCTCTCGCAGGATGCCTCCCAGACGCAAGGTGGCACCAGTGCCAACTTGGTCTGGTTTAAGAGTGCCAAGTGGGTCCTGAAAACTGACATCCAGAACAGTGGCTTGTGAGTTTTGTTTCCCAGGGAAAAAGCCTGTACAATGGTTCAGGGTCCTGCGGCCTTAAATTGCCGGGTGCCTCCTGGAATTCGGACTCTCGCAGGGTGCCTCCCAGGCGCAAAATGACACCATTTCCGACTTGGTCTGGTTTGAGAGTGCCAAGTGGGTCCTGAAAACTGACACCCAGAACAGTGGCTTGTGAGTTTTGTTTCCCAGGGAAAAAGCCTGTACAATGGTTCAGGGGCCTGAGGCCTTAAATTGCCGGGTGCCTCCTGGAATTCGGCCTCTCGCAGGATGCCTCCCAGACGCAAAATTGCACCAGTGCCAACTTGGTCTGGTTTGAGAGTGTCAAGTGGGTCCTGAAAACTGACACCCAGAAAAGTGGCTTGTGAGTTTTGTTTCCCAGGGGAAAAGCCTATACAATGTTTCAGGGGACTGCGGCCTTAAATTGCCGGCTGACTCCTAGAATTGCGCCTCTCGCAGGATGCCTCCCAGACGCAAGGTGGCACCAGTGCCAACTTGGTCTGCTTTGAGTGTGTCAAGTGGGTCCTGAAAACTGACACTCAGAACAGTGGCTTGTGAGTTTTTTTTCCCAGGGAAAAAGCCTGTACAATGGTTCAGGGTCCTGCGGCCTTAAATTGCCGGGTGCTTCCTGGAATTCAGCCTCTCGCAGGATGCCTCCCAGACGCAAGGTGGCACCAGTTCCAACTTGGTCTGGTTTAAGAGTGCCAAGTGGGTCCTGAAAACTGGAACCCAGAACAGTGGCTTGTGAGTTTTGTTTCCCAGGGAAAAAGCCTGTACAATGGTTCAGGGTCCTGCGGCCTTAAATTGCCGGGTGCCTCCTGGAATTCGGACTCTCGCAGGGTGCCTCCCAGGCGCAAAATGACACCATTTCCGACTTGGTCTGGTTTGAGAGTGCCAAGTGGGTCCTGAAAACTGACACCCAGAACAGTGGCTTGTGAGTTTTGTTTCCCAGGGAAAAAGCCTGTACAATGGTTCAGGGGCCTGAGGCCTTAAATTGCCGGGTGCCTCCTGGAATTCGGCCTCTCGCAGGATGCCTCCCAGACGCAAAATTGCACCAGTGCCAACTTGGTCTGGTTTGAGAGTGTCAAGTGGGTCCTGAAAACTGACACCCAGAAAAGTGGCTTGTGAGTTTTGTTTCCCAGGGGAAAAGCCTATACAATGTTTCAGGGGACTGCGGCCTTAAATTGCCGGCTGACTCCTGGAATTGCGCCTCTCGCAGGATGCCTCCCAGACGCAAGGTGGCACCAGTGCCAACTTGGTCTGCTTTGAGTGTGTCAAGTGGGTCCTGAAAACTGACACTCAGAACAGTGGCTTGTGAGTTTTGTTTCCCAGGGAAAAAGCCTGTACAATGGTTCAGGGTCCTGCGGCCTTAAATTGCCGGGTGCTTCCTGGAATTCAGCCTCTCGCAGGATGCCTCCCAGACGCAAGGTGGCACCAGTTCCAACTTGGTCTGGTTTAAGAGTGCCAAGTGGGTCCTGAAAACTGGAACCCAGAACAGTGGCTTGTGAGTTTTGTTTCCCAGGGAAAAAGCCTGTACAATGGTTCAGGGGCCTGAGGTCTTAAATTGCGGGGTGCCTCCTGGAATTCCGCATCACGCCAGATGTTTCCCAGACGCTAAGCAACACCTGTGCTAAATTGGTCTGCTTTGAGAGTGCCAAGTGTGTCCTGCAAACTGACACCCAGAACAGTGGCTTGTGAGTTTTGTTTCCCAGGGAAAAAGCCTGTACAATGGTTCAGGGTCCTGCGGCCTTAAATTGCCGGGTGCCTCCTGGAATTGCACCTCTCGCAGGATGCCTCCCAGACGCAAGGTGGCACCAGTGCCAACTTGGTCTGGTTTAAGAGTGCCAGGTGGCTCCTGAAAACTGACACCCAGAACAGTGGCTTGTGAGTTTTGTTTCCCAGGGAAAAAGCCTGGACAATGGTTTAGGTAATGCCGCCTTTAATAGCCGGGTACCACCTGGAGATCCGGCTCTCGCAGGATGCCTCCCAGACGCAAGGTGGCACCAGTGCCAACTTGGTCTGGTTTGAGAGTGCCAAGTGGGTCCTGAAAACTGACACCCAGAACAGTGGCTTGTGAGTTTTGTTTCCCAGGGAAAAAGCCTGTACAATGGTTCAGGGGCCTGAGGCCTTAAATTGCCGGGTGCCTCCTGGAATTCGGCCTCTCGCAGGATGCCTCCCAGACGCAAGGTGGCACCAGTGCCAAATTGGTCTGGTTTAAGAGTGCCAAGTGGGTCCTGGAAACTGACACCCAGAACAGTGGCTTGTGAGTTTTGTTTCCCAGGGAAAAAGCCTGTACAAGGGTTCAGGGGCCTGCGGCCTTAAATTGCCGGGTGCCTCCTGGAATTCGGCGTCTTGCAGGATGCCTCCCAGACGCAAGGTGGCACCAGTGCCAACTTGGTCTGGTTTGAGAGTGCCAAGTGGGTCCTGCAAACTGACACCCAGAACAGTGGCTTCTGAATTTTTTTTCCTAGGGAAAAAGCCTGTAGAATGGTTTTGGGTCCTGCGGCCTTAAATTGCCGGGTGCCTCCTGGAATTCCGCCTCTCGCAGGATGCCTCCCAGACGCAAGGTGGCACCAGTGCCAACTTGGTCTGGTTTAAGAGTGCCAAGTGGGTCCTGAAAACAGACACCCAGAACAGTGGCTTGTGAGTTTTGTTTCCCAGGGAAAAAGCCTGTACAATGGTTCAGGGTCCTGCGGCCTTAAATTGCCAGGTGCCTCCTGGAATTCGGACTCTCGCAGGGTGCCTCCCAGGCGCAAAATGACACCATTTCCGACTTGGTCTGGTTTAAGAGTGCCAAGTGGGTCCTGAAAACTGACACCCAGAACAGTGGATTCTGAGTTTTGTTTCCCAGGGAAAAAGCCTGTACAATGGTTCAGGGTCCTGCGGCCTTAAATTGCCGGGTGCCTCCTGGAATTCAGCCTCTCGCAGGATGCCTCCCAGACGCAAGGTGGCACCAGTTCCAACTTGGTCTGATTTAAGAGTGCCAAGTGGGTCCTGAAAACTCGCACCCAGAACAGTGGCTTGTGAGTTTTGTTTCCCAGGGAAAAAGCCTGTACAATGGTTCAGGGGCCTGCGGTCTTAAATTGCCGGGTGCCTCCTGGAATTGCGCCTCTCGCAGGATGCCTCCCAGACGCAAGGGGAAACCAGTTCCAACTTGGTCTGGTTTGAGAGTGCCAAGTGGGTCCGGAAAACTGACACCCAGATCAGTGGCTTCTGAGTTTTGTTTCCCAGGGAAAAAGCCTGTAAAATGGATTAGGTAATGCCGCCTTTAATAGCAGGGTGCCACCTGGAGATCCGCCTCTTGCAGGATGCCTTCCAGACGCAAGGTGGCACCAGTGCCAACTTGGTCTGGTTTGAGAGTGCCAAGTGGGTCCTGAAAACTGACACCCAGAACAGTGGCTTGTGAGTTTTGTTTCCCAGGGAAAAAGCCTGTACAATGGTTCAGGGTCCTGAGGCCTTAAATTGCCGGGCGCCACCTGGAATTGCGCCTCTCGCAGGATGCCTCCCAGACGCAAGGTGGCACCAGTGCCAACTTGGTCTGGTTTGAGAGTGCCAAGTGTGTCCTGCAAACTGACACCCAGAACAGTGGCTTGTGAGTTTTGTTTCCCAGGGTAAAAGCCTGTACAATTTTTCAGCGGCCTGCGGACTTAAATTGCCAGGTGCCTCCTGGAATTCGGCCTCTCGCAGGATGCGTCCCAGACGCAAGGTGGCACCAGTTCCCACTTGGTCTGCTTTGAGAGTGCCAGGTGGCTCCTGCAAACTGACACCCAGAACAGTGGCTTGTGAGTTTTGTTTCCCAGGGAAAAAGCCTGTACAATGGTTCAGGGGCCTGAGGCCTTAAATTGCGGGGTGCCTCCTGGAATTCCGCATCACGCCAGATGTTTCCCAGACGCTAAGCAACACCTGTGCTAAATTGGTCTGGTTTAAGAGTGCCAAGTGTGTCCTGCAAACTGACACCCAGAACAGTGGCTTGTGAGTTTTGTTTCCCAGGGAAAAAGCCTGTACAATGGTTCAGGGTCCTGCGGCCTTAAATTGCCGGGTGCCTCCTGGAATTGCACCTCTCGCAGGATGCCTCCCAGACGCAAGGTGGCACCAGTGCCAACTTGGTCTGGTTTAAGAGTGCCAGGTGGCTCCTGAAAACTGACACCCAGAACAGTGGCTTGTGAGTTTTGTTGCCCAGGGAAAAAGCCTGTACAATGGTTCAGGGTCCTGCGGCCTTAAATTGCCGGGTGCTTCCTGGAATTCAGCCTCTCGCAGGATGCCTCCCAGACGCAAGGTGGCACCAGTTCCAACTTGGTCTGGTTTGAGAGTGCCAAGTGGGTCCTGAAAACTGACACCCAGAACAGTGGCTTCTGAGTTTTGTTTCCCAGGGAAAAAGCCTGTAAAATGGATTAGGTAATGCCGCCTTTAATAGCAGGGTGCCACCTGGAGATCCGCCTCTTGCAGGATGCCTTCCAGACGCAAGGTGGCACCAGTGCCAACTTGGTCTGGTTTGAGAGTGCCAAGTGGGTCCTGAAAACTGACACCCAGAACAGTGGCTTGTGAGTTTTGTTTCCCAGGGAAAAAGCCTGTACAATGGTTCAGGGTCCTGAGGCCTTAAATTGCCGGGCGCCACCTGGAATTGCGCCTCTCGCAGGATGCCTCCCAGACGCAAGGTGGCACCAGTGCCAACTTGGTCTGGTTTGAGAGTGCCAAGTGTGTCCTGCAAACTGACACCCAGAACAGTGGCTTGTGAGTTTTGTTTCCCAGGGAAAAAGCCTGTACAATGGTTCAGAGGCCTGAGGCCTTAAATTGCCGGGTGCCTCCTGGAATTCGGCCTATCGCAGGATGCCTCCCAGACGCAAGGTGGCACCCGTGCCAAATTGGTCTGGTTTAAGAGTGCCAAGTGGGTCCTGAAAACTGACACCCAGAACAGTGGCTTGTGAGTTTTGTTTCCCAGGGAAAAAGCCTGTACAATGGTTCAGGGTCCTGAGGCCTTAAATTGCCGGGCGCCACCTGGAATTGCGCCTCTCGCAGGATGCCTCCCAGACGCAAGGTGGCACCAGTGCCAACTTGGTCTGGTTTGAGAGTGCCAAGTGTGTCCTGAAAACTGACACCCAGAACAGTGGCTTGTGAGTTTTGTTTGCCAGGGAAAAAGCCTGTGCAATTTTTCAGCGGCCTGCGGACTTAAATTGCCCGGTGCCTCCTGGAATTCGGCCTCTCGCAGGATGCGTCCCAGACGCAAGGTGGCACCAGTGCCAACTTGGTCTGGTTTGAGAGTGCCAAGTGTGTCCTGCAAACTGACACCCAGAACAGTGGCTTGTGAGTTTTGTTTCCCAGGGAAAAAGCCTGTACAATGGTTCAGGGGCCTGAGGCCTAAAATTGCGCGGTGCCTCCTGGAATTCCGCATCACGCCAGATGTTTCCCAGACGCTAAGAAATACCTGTGCTAAATTGGTCTGGTTTAAGAGTGTCAAGTGTGTCCTGCAAACTGACACCCAGAACAGTGGCTTGTGAGTTTTGTTTCCCAGGGAAAAAGCCTGTACAATGGTTCAGGGTCCTGCGGCCTTAAATTGCCGGGTGCATCCTGGAATTGCACCTCTCGCAGGATGCCTCCCAGACGCAAGGTGGCACCAGTGCCAACTTGGTCTGGTTTAAGAGTGCCAGGTGGCTCCTGAAAACTGACACCCAGAACAGTGGCTTGTGAGTTTTGTTTCCCAGGGAAAAAGCCTGGACAATGGTTTAGGTAATGCCGCCTTTAATAGCCGGGTACCACCTGGAGACCTGTTTCTCGCAGGATGCCTCCCAGACGCAAGGTGGCACCAGTGCCAACTTGGTCTGGTTTGAGAGTGCCAAGTGGGTCCTGAAAACTGACACCCAGAACAGTGGCTTGTGAGTTTTGTTTCCCAGGGAAAAAGCCTGTACAATGGTTCAGGGTCCTGCAGCCTTAAATTGCCGGGTGACTCCTGGAATTCCGCCTCTCGCAGGATGCCTCCCAGACGCAAGGTGGCACCAGTGCCAACTTGGTCTGGTTTAAGAGTGCCAAGTGGGTCCTGAAAACTGACACCCAGAACAGTGGCTTGTGAGTTTTGTTTCCCAGGGAAAAAGCCTGTACGATGGTTCAGGGTCCTGCGGCCTTAAATTACCGGGTGCCTCCTGGAATTGCGCCTCTCGCAGGATACCTCCCAGACGCAAGGTGGCACCAGTGCCAACTTTGTCTGGTTTGAGAGTGCCAAGTGTGTCCTGCAAACTGACACCCAGAACAGTGGCTTGTGAGTTTTGTTTCCCAGGGTAAAAGCCTGTACAATTTTTCAGCGGCCTGCGGACTTAAATTGCCAGGTGCCTCCTGGAATTCGGCCTCTCGCAGGATGCGTCCCAGACGCAAGGTGGCACCAGTTCCCACTTGGTCTGCTTTGAGCGTGTCAAGTGGGTCCTGAAAACTGACACCCAGAACAGTGGCTTGTGAGTTTTGTTTCCCAGGGAAAAAGCCTGTACAATGGTTCAGGGTCCTGCGGCCTTAAATTGCCGGGTGCCTCCTGGAATTGCACCTCTCGCAGGATGCCTCCCAGACGCAAGGTGGCACCAGTGCCAACTTGGTCTGGTTTAAGAGTGCCAGGTGGCTCCTGAAAACTGACACCCAGAACAGTGGCTTGTGAGTTTTGTTTCCCAGGGGAAAAGCCTGGACAATGGTTTAGGTAATGCCGCCTTTAATAGCCGGGTACCACCTGGAGATCCGCCTCTCGCAGGATGCCTCCCAGACGCAAGGTGGCACCAGTGCCAACTTGGTCTGGTTTGAGAGTGCCAAGTGGGTCCTGAAAACTGACACCCAGAACAGTGGCTTGTGAGTTTTGTTTCCCAGGGAAAAAGCCTGTACAATGGTTCAGGGGCCTGAGGCCTTAAATTGCCGGGTGCCTCCTGGAATTCGGCCTCTCGCAGGATGCCTCCCAGACGCAAGGTGGCACCAGTGCCAAATTGGTCTGGTTTAAGAGTGCCAAGTGGGTCCTGGAAACTGACACCCAGAACAGTGGCTTGTGAGTTTTGTTTCCCAGGGAAAAAGCCTGTACAATGGTTCAGGGTCCTGCGGCCTTAAATTGCCGGGTGACTCCTGGAATTCCGCCTCTCGCAGGATGCCTCCCAGACGCAAGGTGGCACCAGTGCCAACTTGGTCTGGTTTAAGAGTGCCAAGTGGGTCCTGAAAACTGACACCCAGAACAGTGGCTTGTGAGTTTTGTTTCCCAGGGAAAAAGCCTGTACGATGGTTCAGGGTCCTGCGGCCTTAAATTACCGGGTGCCTCCTGGAATTGCGCCTCTCGCAGGATACCTCCCAGACGCAAGGTGGCACCAGTGCCAACTTGGTCTGCTTTGAGTGTGTCAAGTGGGTCCTGAAAACTGACACCCAGAACAGTGGCTTGTGAGTTTTGTTTCCCAGGGAAAAAGCCTGTACAATGGTTCAGGGTCCTGCGGCCTTAAATTGCCGGGTGCCTCCTGGAATTGCGCCTCTCGCAGGATGCCTCCCAGACGCAAGGGGACACCAGTTCCAACTTGGTCTGGTTTAAGAGTGCCAAGTGGGTCCTGAAAACTGACACCCAGAACAGTGGCTTGTGAGTTTTGTTTCCCAGGGAAAAAGCCTGTAAAATGGATTAGGTAATGCCGCCTTTAGTTGCAGGGTGCCACCTGGAGATCCGCCTCTTGCAGGATGCCTTCCAGACGCAAGGTGGCACCAGTGCCAACTTGGCCTGGTTTGAGAGTGCCAAGTGGGT
The DNA here is from genome assembly GCF_963513975.1 of Fringilla coelebs. Lineage (NCBI taxonomy): Eukaryota > Metazoa > Chordata > Aves > Passeriformes > Fringillidae > Fringilla > Fringilla coelebs. Next base: position 1,198,111 of record NW_028167527.1, read on the forward strand.
CCTGAAAACTGACACCCAGAACAGTGGCTTGTGAGTTTTGTTTCCCAGGTAAAAAGCCTGTACAATGGTTCAGGGGCCTGAGGCCTTAAATTGCCGGGTGCCTCCTGGAATTCGGCCTCTCGCAGGATGCCTCCCAGACGCAAGGTGGCACCAGTGCCAAATTGGTCTGGTTTAAGAGTGCCAAGTGGGTCCTGGAAACTGACACCCAGAACAGTGGCTTGTGAGTTTTGTTTCCCAGGGAAAAAGCCTGTACAAGGGTTCAGGGGCCTGCGGCCTTAAATTGCCGGGTGCCTCCTGGAATTCGGCGTCTGGCAGGATGCCTCCCAGACGCAAGGTGGCACCAGTGCCAACTTGGTCTGCTTTGAGCGTGTCAAGTGGGTCCTGCAAACTGACACCCAGAACAGTGGCTTCTGAATTTTTTTTCCTAGAGAAAAAGCCTGTAGAATGGTTTTGGGTCCTGCGGCCTTAAATTGCCAGGTGCCTCCTGGAATTCGGCCTCTCGCAGGATGCCTCCCAGACGCAAGGTGGCACCAGTGCCAACTTGGTCTGGTTTAAGAGTGCCAAGTGGGTCCTGAAAACTGACATCCAGAACAGTGGCTTGTGAGTTTTGTTTCCCAGGGAAAAAGCCTGTACAATGGTTCAGGGTCCTGCGGCCTTAAATTGCCGGGTGCCTCCTGGAATTCGGACTCTCGCAGGGTGCCTCCCAGGCGCAAGGTGGCACCAGTGCCAACTTGGTCTGGTTTGAGAGTCCCAAGTGTGTCCTGAAAACTGACACCCAGAACAGTGGCTTGTGAGTTTTGTTTGCCAGGGAAAAAGCCTGTGCAATTTTTCAGCGGCCTGCGGACTTAAATTGCCCGGTGCCTCCTGGAATTCGGCCTCTCGCAGGATGCGTCCCAGACGCAAGGTGGCACCAGTGCCAACTTGGTCTGGTTTGAGAGTGCCAAGTGTGTCCTGCAAACTGACACCCAGAACAGTGGCTTGTGAGTTTTGTTTCCCAGGGAAAAAGCCTGTACAATGGTTCAGGGGCCTGAGGCCTAAAATTGCGCGGTGCCTCCTGGAATTCCGCATCACGCCAGATGTTTCCCAGACGCTAAGAAACACCTGTGCTAAATTGGTCTGGTTTAAGAGTGTCAAGTGTGTCCTGCAAACTGACACCCAGAACAGTGGCTTGTGAGTTTTGTTTCCCAGGGAAAAAGCCTGTACAATGGTTCAGGGTCCTGCGGCCTTAAATTGCCGGGTGCATCCTGGAATTGCACCTCTCGCAGGATGCCTCCCAGACGCAAGGTGGCACCAGTGCCAACTTGGTCTGGTTTAAGAGTGCCAGGTGGCTCCTGAAAACTGACACCCAGAACAGTGGCTTGTGAGTTTTGTTTCCCAGGGAAAAAGCCTGGACAATGGTTTAGGTAATGCCGCCTTTAATAGCCGGGTACCACCTGGAGACCTGTTTCTCGCAGGATGCCTCCCAGACGCAAGGTGGCACCAGTGCCAACTTGGTCTGGTTTGAGAGTGCCAAGTGGGTCCTGAAAACTGACACCCAGAACAGTGGCTTGTGAGTTTTGTTTCCCAGGGAAAAAGCCTGTAAAATGGTTCAGGGGCCTGAGGCCTTAAAATGCCGGGTGCCTCCTGGAATTCGGCCTCTCGCAGGATGCCTCCCAGAGGCAAGGTGGCACCAGTGCCAAATTGGTCTGGTTTAAGAGTGCCAAGTGGGTCCTGCAAACTGACACCCAGAACAGTGGCTTGTGAGTTTTGTTTCCCAGGGAAAAAGCCTGTACAATGGTTCAGGGGCCTGCGGCCTTAAATTGCCGGGTGCCTACTGGAATTCGGCGTCTTGCAGGATGCCTCCCAGACGCAAGGTGGCACCAGTGCCAACTTGGTCTGGTTTGAGAGTGC